>NC_048541.1:10706502-12162461 GCF_902806685.2 Maniola hyperantus
GAATAACTAACGCAGTAGGTAGGTAAGTATACATTTTTTGTTTCCACTGTAGTCAGTGAAATTGATCGTCACAGAATTAGCAGGTTAAAAAACGGGGTGCATAAATAAAATGTCGAATGCTGATTGCCAATAAACAAACTCGATATTTTGTGTCATATAATCTTGATATGAAGAAATGAGGTTCGAAGAAAATTTTCAATAACGCGCAACGTACACTTAATGAATTTTATGCACACAATTGACGTAAAATAAAAGGAAGATAATGCTGATTGGTAATAAAAAACCCGATTTTTCGTGACATTATAATCTTGATATGCAAAATACTACTAAGTATTAGCACCTAAGACTTTGGTAATAATTTAAACAAAAGTTACGTATAGCAAAGAGTATTATGAAATAAGAAATAGATTTATTTCCATTCAGTGTACATGACCATTAAACCGCAAACGCTGTCAAGAATGAGGCGCGTGGCAGGCGCGCGACGTCGTTCGCACACCGCGTCAGATGGGGTTGCTCGTTTTAACCCACTTTTAACCATACCTACTTTAATTAGGTATGTCGAGAAGTTTTTGGAGAAGATGCCGCCACAGTGGTAGTAAGTTTAACAAAGTCACCTATAATAAAGCGTACAATAATATTACAAAATAATAAATAGATCAAATTCGGTTCAGTGTACATGATTACTAAACCGTACACGCTGTCAAGAACGAGGCGCGTGGCGGGCGCGCGACGTCGTTCGCACACCGCGTCAGACGGGTTTGCTCGTTTTAACCATACCTTAATTATGGCGAGGCGTTATCGAGTAAGAATGTGCACACGCGACATTGGTATTAATTTTAATGAAAGAAGTGTGCGCCCGCACCTGCCCGAGTCGTCTGAAAACTACGCAAACCTGTACTCGGTATTATAAGACTCAGTTCACTTGTTGCAAGGCTTTTAGTGTGTGTTTACTTAAGATGATTAAAACATTATTTTCGTCCTTTTGTACAAAGTTAAAAATATACAGGTATCTCCACTTTTTTTACGTTCACAGGCGATGGAAATCTCGCAAAAATAATAGGTAGATACCTACCTACTATGATGTAAAAATGTAAAGTATTAAATAAATCAGAAACATATTGTAGAGTAGGTACTATAAGTTACTAACTGATGCACAATGACTTCGTTCAAGTAGAATTTCTGAAAATCCTTTCTTAATCGAGGTCTACGCTATGGAAAGAACATAAGAGAACCTACATGCTAAATGTCAATGAAAGCTGTACGATCGGTAAGTTTATCCTTTTATTGGTTGAGTAAGTTAGTACGCGACAGGTCGAAATGGCAATCGGAGTATGAAGCGGGGGAATCCCCGCACACCCGCCCGTCACCAGCGCTCGCCCGCACAGCGTGGGAGCTGTGCGGGTGTGTGTGGCGTTCCCACCCCGATTGCCATCTCGATCTGTCACGTATAATCATTGATTTTGTCAGGCATATTACCTATTGTTGGCCAGCGCAAGTCTATCATGATTAAAAAAGTTGTAAGTTTTTAATCAAAGCCATCCCAGATCGTTGACGAGCATGTCTTTGATTTAAATATTCGTCTAATTTCATATTTGACACACGCATGAAATTATACATGCTCGTATGAAATTTTCGTTTATGGCTTCATAATATTTTATAATTATAGTACGTAGTAGAGACACCTGCAAAGTCGGTGTCAATGTTTCTGATTCACAGCTGATCGGCATAAGATGTTTACATTCTATCAAAACATAAAAAAACTTCGAAGTACGAAGTTTAGTCACATATATCTACTCGTGTGGATTAGTGATGTGAAAATACTAAATACTAAACACCCACCCCGATTGCCATGTCGACCTATCGCGTACTATACTTTATCTCTGTAATGCCGACAAAGACGTTGGCTAACATAGTTTTCTCGATATAGTTTAAACTTAATAAATTTGTAGATACATTTTGACAGGGCCAAAGTTACATAAAGGTACATTTTAGTGTTCGCGACGAGTTTGATTTAAAGAGGAAGCCGATAGATTAGAAATTTGAAAACTTAAAAGTATCAAAAGTTATTTGCTTGATTAGGTATGAATTTAATTAATTATTCATGACTAGTTACGAGAAAGAGAGATTAGATAAGAAATGTATGAGTTAGTAAGAGAGAGGCAAACTGTCGAAGGGCAGGTGTCTGTGTACATCTGCCCTTGCAATAAGCCGTCTATGCCCCCTTCTTGAGCCCCCTTACCTTGTCTTTTATAATAAAAAATATAAGCTAACAAATTAACTATGATTTTGTAACAAAATTATTAAAAAAATTAATGCATTACTTTTTCTATTAAAACGGTACAGAGTAGTTACCTACAGACTACGAAAATAGAATAATCAATTTCTAAAAATTAACAAAAAGTAGATATTTGAAGTGCTTTTTATGGCGAAATGTATTATGTCAACTCAACAACAAAAACGTGCTATGTACTTACTTAAAGTAAAAAAATACAATGTAATTTTCAGGGGCCTGTAAGATAAATTAATAAATATAATATATGTTAATCCATAAAATTATACCATGCACTGTGAAATAAAAAGAAAAACATCTTTGTTGGGTAAAATAAATTTCTATGCTAATAGGGATAATTATTTTTTCGATGTCTCGTGTAAAATGTTATCAACATTGTAGTACAATGTATTCAGTATTACCGATTTAATGTTAACAAATTTAAATTTCGAAGTTTCATGGGATTGCATAGCAACTTTTGACAGGTGGCAAGTATAACTGTACGGTGAGTAAAAAGGCAAATCGTATTAATATAAACAAGCAGTATCGTGTATAATTAATACATAAAAATTACCATTGATATCTGAAAATAACTGCGATTTATTTAAGGCTTACATTCATATGTACTTGCAGGCGCCGCGGGCTAAAAGTATGTTTTACAAAATGCGAAAACGTAGACATTTTTGTCTTACTTACAATTGTGGAAAATTGTCTTTAATAAATTGACACGATTTTGAAAAGTCCTTTGATAAGAAATAAAAATCAATGATCAGAGAGATGAGAGCCTGGTAGAGATCGCTTCAATGCGATAAAGCTGCCTATTGTACTTACTTCTATTTGTGTTGTTTACTGTTTTAATTTTGTATTTTTTTAACATTGTAATAAGGAAAAGACATTCATCAGAAATAATTTTTTAACTTGAAATCGCAGCCGTAAATTCGCATTAAAGAAGGACTTGCTGCAACGATGATCTTAAGAAGATCGCGGGAAGCGGATGCACGATGAGGAACGAAAACCATGTTTTTTAGCGCATTCTTAAAAAGGCTTGCAACTAGCAATGCATGCATTGAGTGGATGAATATTTGGTAGAATTCTTTAGCTGCTCTATTTTTGAGTAAACTCTTTGTTATCATTATTTTTTGTGCGCACAACCTTCGCGACTAATAGTAGCTTAATCTGTGATGAAAAAACTCACCTTTAATGAATGCGACAGGTTAATTTAAAAAATAAATTGACGCTCGTCTCCGTCGGCTTTTATGAGATGTGGTGTTTATGTGAGTGGGTACCGTAATAGAGGCTTAGCATGTCCTGTGAGGACACAGCTGCCTCTGGGCGGGGAAAACTGAGTGCCCTCTCTTGAATTTTTAGCACATATTAAATTTGAATAAGTGCGCTTTTTAAACGATATTTTTTTTAATTTCTACCCTGCATTTTAATAATATCCTGGTACGCTTGTTTTTAACTAATTTTACATTAGTTTACAAGTAAAGTAAATTAAAGGACGTATTTAAGTACATACAATAATGACGAAACTTAATTAAAAAATTTAGGTAGGTACCTACTGAGTAGAAAATAATGTGTTAGAGTATAAATTTGCATAATATTGTGATGTTCGATTTCCCACTAAACAAGTAGGTACCAGTCAAGTAACTAAAAATTGTATTAAATTAATACATAATTACAATAACAATAACACATACACAAATAAACAATACCTTTAGTACATACCTACTCATAATTTTTATTAAATTAATATTAGTCGAGTTTGTTTTTCCTTCTATGCTTAAAAGCATACTCATAATATAAATTTAGTTTTTAAGATCTCCATCATAAAAACTAGAGAGAGAGTCAGCCTTTACAACTCATAATATTATGAATAAAGCGGCCTCTAACCCTAGGCGGGAGGAAAAATAATAGAATCTGTCCTAGAAGCTCTCCTGCGGAAAAATATAATATGCAGCTACTAAAAATTACAATAAACATAAATATTCGTACATCTGAGTGTTAAAAACCTGTGTACGATTGTCGTTAAACTTAGAACCAGATCCAATTCTGATAAAGCGACAAAAGTTTCAACAAGTGCATATGCTTTTGTACATAAATGCTATATTTTTTCTACTCATTATACATTTTGAACTTTATGTATATTCTTTTAGGGTTGTGGTTATTCTTTTTGTTGTTTTGCAATAGCATAAATAAAGTGGTCAGGATTAAAGTAGTGGTTTGATACGGATCAGGAGCTCACGTGGATAGTCAGATATAACTGAACATTGCTAACTACTGCTTGAATTTTGTTTTCGTTTTTGCTTCTGCTTCATAGGTATCGTTTCTTGGAACCTATGAAATAAAACTAATTAGGTAATAGATATTTGCTTAGGATAATATTTTTAGCATAAATCACATAGTTATTAATATATCCATTAAATAGATATGTATTTAAGCTTTCGGTTAAAAACATAAGGAGTAAGTATTTCAGGATGTAAGGAAATTAATCAAAAGATAAGAAAGGGAAAATTTAAATGTTCAGGCAAGTAGAGGGCTGTGTGATCTAGGCTTCACTAGATTTTCAAGAACTTTAATCCACGCGGATGAATTCGTGGGCAAAAGCTAGTTTAATACATAAAATCATAGATCCTATATTTTACTTAACTTTTAGGTACTTTTGTCTTATATTAAAATTGAGAAATTTAAAACCTTTTTGTACGATTTTCTCTTAGTATTTTGTACGTGTCAGTATGTGGTTTTAGTACGAACAATGAATTTTATTTAATTTTAAGCCTCGTTTCCCGGAAAGTTGTAAGTACGTGCACGTCTGCAATTATTTTATTATTCCTCGATATGGGAGATAATGTTCGAACGACACTTCTCAAGCGGGACTGCAATGAATGCATGATTTTTTATGACGCCTCTGACGCAAAACAAAGGTTACGAGTTCGATTTATTGTTAGGTGTCTTTACGAAATTATATGTAGGTAAGTAGCGATTTTTTGCATGAATAGGAAGCTGTGTTTTTGTACACGGCAACATTTTCACGAGCAGTCAAGCCGCAATCTCTTCTCGCTACTCGCTCCTCGCTTCTCGCTTCTCGGGATTCCGGTATTACCCAATAGCGGTATTTCGGTATTGGAAGTCCTACTTGGGACCCCAACGTCTATCGGTTTTTCGAACTATGTGCCCTGCCCATTGCCATTTCAGCTTCGCAACCCGTTGAGCTATGTCAGAAATATACTAGTAGGTACTGGTAAATGAAATCGTTTAACGTTCAATAGGCAGCTGTTGATTCCAAGGTTTCCTTTTTGTTTACGTTTTGATTGATTGATACATATATTATGCGACGCAGAAACGGCGTGAAGGCGACAAAAATAAAAATAACAAGTGTCGGTTAGTTTCGATGTTTGCATATAAATGGAATTGCCCTAAGTGGATAAGGAATAAAGCTAAGATAGACTTGTAAATTTGCAGAGTATCTTGACATCACTTACATTGGTTTTTAAAGCAAGTAAGTATTTTGTATTCATTAGTAGTTGTAGGTTATTAGCATACCTAATTAGGTTTTATACATTTATAAACCTAGTAAATTAAACTACCTGACGATTCAAAAGCACTTGTAAAAGTTTACTTGAATAAAAATATATTCTATTCTATAGTATTATCTGTTTCTATACTAATATTATAAAGAGGAAAGATTTGTATGTTTGTAATGGATAAACTCTGAAACTACTGAACCGATTTTATTATTTCAATTATGTACAACGGACGAAGTCGTAAGCAAAAGCTAGTAGTAGGTACATATAGTAGTTGTCTAAACTATCATAAGTAAGTATTTGTAGGTATACCAAATGACGCAAAACGAAGATAAAATACCTACTTACCCAAAGTTTTTAAGATTTATTAATTAATTTATCAAATTGTACATTTTTTTAAAAGTTTAAAGAATTTATTTTCACTCAAAAGAGCTTTCGGAGCCGTAAGAGAGTTTTCATTACAAAAAAAAAAACAATTTTTAGGTTTCCGTACCTAAAAAGGAAAAAAGGAACCCTTATAGGATCACTTTGTTGTCTGTCTGTCTGTCTGTTTTTAAAAATGCTTGGATCTATCAACATAATATCAGGCGTTACTTTGCGGAAGTACACAAGCCACAACAATCTTAATTCGATATAATCCGCAAAAACCTGCGAAATGAAACTTTTATAAAACGCGATTTTTCACTTAGGCAGGTATATCTACGAGTATTTTGATGTAGTGTGCCTGTAAAGATTTAATCAATACAAAAGCTTGACTACCCATTTTATTATAGTCGTAGATCTATAGATGCGAAACAGCAGAGATGTCATGTGTAACATAAAATTAAAGCGCGAAGCTGAGCCCATAAGGCACTCGGAGGCGAGGCGCTGAGTTTATCTAGATTTGACTTGTAAAATGAAATGGCTCAATCTGGGCTCCGGGCTAATATAAACATTGGGTTATCTCAACGGTAACAACCAACAGCCCTCGTGCGATTGGAAACATTAATGGTGTGAATATTACTAACCGACTTAAAAGATGAACTAAGAAAAGTTTTTAACTTAAATTAAGTAGGTACATAAGTGGTAAGGCGTCTATTAGATATTATAGCAATTTTGGCACTATACTGTACAGTCATTTAATTAATGTTTTAAATAAATTTAGCTAATTTTGAGATGTTATAGAAATATGAAGAAATGCCTTATTCAGAAAAATTCTGGTTATCTGAACAAAAGACAGTTACTGAAGGTTGATTACAAACGAATAATCTCATAAATGAAATATTGTGTCTCGTGAATAAAATCAAGACAGGATCTTAAGTAAATAACTGTAATAAAGAGTTACTAAAACCAACAAAACACTATTTTTTTTTAAATTTATCAATATTAAATGCAAAAAAATAATTGTAAAAGTTAAATGTATCCAATTGTACTTGTACGACTAGTAGGTAGAGTTTGCACGATCCGATATACGTATCTTGATGCTCAATGAAATATAAATCAGGGTAGCCTCTATCGATGAAGGCGCTGAGTTTTATGCAACGGATACTGTAATTTGTACAACCAAATAAAAACATTAGCCATTTAGCTGCGTTTACTGGCGAGATCAAGATAAGTGCGCTGCTCGAGAAAGTGTAAATAGAATTAACAATAAATTACTCTAGGAGGCTACTTTTACACGGACCACGTTGACGTTGAGCCTGTTAATTTTTAGGGTTCCGTACCTAGCTCAAAAGAAAAAAAAGATCCCTTATATGATCACTTCGTTGTCTGTCTATCGTGTCTGTCAAGAAATCTACAGGGTACTTCCTGTTGACCTAGAATCATGAAATTTGGTAGTTAGGTAAGTCTTATAATAAAAAAGTGTTCATGAACAAATAATTAGTACCTATTTTGAATTTTCAACTTTCAAAGTACGATAACTATTACAAGTGGGGTATCAGTACCCTTGAAACAACAAAGAGTTCCCACGGGTTTTCTAATTTGCTTGAACCCTCGCGGTCAAATTCGTGGACATCTAGCTGTTGTTCTATAATTTAAGGCAGCAATGAAATATACTTTTTATAATGCATTATCAATTAATGTAGAAAATCTAAGAAAACGTGGCCCGTGTTAAAGAAGCCTAAGATTTATAAGATACGATTAACTGTGTAAAATTTTATTCACGTAAAATTTATGCACGCGTTTTGATGTTAGCTCTATCGATACAGGTTTTAGATGTTCCCCCGTGATAGTATCAAAAATATGTAAATTTTGCAAGTGGGATTCTGCGTGGACATTCCTTAGAGACGTTCTCTGGCATCAGCATTGAATTATAGAACATTGATTGTAAGTAAGTAACGATTACGACGACGTCGTGCTGGTGGGAATGTCAGTTCTTGACTTCTGTTCGTGCATTGTAGCTGAAATGGTTAGAAATGCAGTAAGATTAGAAACATAACTGCTGACAAAGTAACAGACAAAAGTACCTTTGATGTCTAATATTACGCTTAGCTTAAGGTAAAATTACAAATATTTGTGTGTAATTTAAGAATAGATCAAATTAAATTGTATTGTTTGATAAAATACTTAATATAAGAAATTAAATAGCGAGTGCATACGATGATTAATGTAATGGTTTGAATTATCAATATTCCGATCAAGTTTAATGTGCAACATTTGTTTAACACAAAACGAGTAGAGGTCTATGAACAGAAAGTTTTAATTGGTATTTTTTTGGCTTTTATGCTTTTTTAGTTTTTGTTTTTCTTTTTTAATCCTAATTACGTTTTAGATTCCTTAAACTTTTTTTCACGATTGCACGGCCGTTTTCTTTTTGACTTTTTTTCATTTGTGTTAAGATTTGTTTTTTTATTTCTTGTAGGTATCTAATCCAATACTCTGTAAAACAATACAGCGGCCCCGCAGGCTTCTAAATGATAACTATAAAACAAACGCGTGTAGTCGTATTGAAATGCGAATTTTGATATCTCAATCTGCCGGGTCAGAGATGCCGCGGTCACGACACCCTTCGGTGGTCACGAGCGTGTCGGAGAGCTTGTTAATTATTATCAAGAGTACAAATTATACGCGCTAAGAGGATGCTCATTTCTACAGTATTGTATCTATAGGTATGTATGAAAATCGATCTATAGTTGAGTCTTGCTATGGTCTTGCTCATAGGTGGTTGGATTTTAGGAGTAAGGACGTTTTTTGTTTGTTGTAGGTAGGTATTAAATACAACAAAAACACACGGAATACCTATGTATGTATACATGAATTATTATTTATTTTCGAAGTAAAGTAATTATAAAGAAAGCACAAATTTTGAACACAATTAATATGTTATAATGACTGCCATCATTACTATTTTTTAAACTTTTTTAGGTTTTTTAAACTTAGGTACAATATTAAGCTAAAAAAAATTTTTTTTCAAGTCCTACATTCATTTTATTAATTACTAGCTGATCCCCGCGGCTTCGCCCGCGTAGATTTAGGTTTTTAAAGATCCCGTATAGCCTATGTCACTCAGGAATAATGTAGCTTTCTACTGGTGAAAGAATTTTTAAAATCGGTTCAGTAGTTCTAAAGATTACCCCCTACAAACAAACTTAACGACATTACCTCTTTATATAATACAACGGGCCGTGCAGCAGAAATCGTAATATTTTAATTTCGCCATAACTTCAAAACCAAACGTCCAATTTTAATCATTCAAAGACCAAATATTATCTCCATAAACTTTTCTTAGTGATGAAATAATTTATTTTGATAAGGATTAATAGCATGAGTAAAATAAACGCGTTTAAATGTAGTCCAAAAAAAATTCAAGATTTTTAAATAAAAAAATGGTTGCTGTGCCTCACTCGACATAGATGGGTATAGTGTGTCGCGGACTTTTTTGTAGATATTTATAAGATCTACAATTAATTAGAACATTTTATGGTTCTATCTTTTATAGTTTAGGCAGCGTACGCAAAATAAGTAACTTTTCTGGTTGATTTTTTACACCTTGTGTCCGAAAAACCCAAATATCTTACGGAACCCTATTTTTTTCCAAAATAAAATATAGCCTATGTTACTCGTGGATAATGTAGCTTTCGAATGGTGAAAGAATTTTTAAAATCGATCCAGTAGTTTTTGAGCCTATTCAGTACAAACAAACAAACAAACAAACAAACAAACAAAGTTTTCCTCTTTATAATATTAGTGTAGATATCGGTAAGCTTGACAGCATATCCTACGATTATTTCAGAGTTGCAAATAACAGAATATTGTACAAATTTTTATTAACTAACACAATTTACTAAAACAATATTATAAAACAAAAATAAAACAACTAGGTAAACTAAGTATACCGTATAAACGTTCTCGAATAGACTAGTAGACGGAATTATAAAAGGGGAACTGAACTTAAATTGAAATGGCTATAAAAAACCTAATTTTATTACTGTCTACAATCGTAAATCCTATATCAATCTAAACGCTGGCACCCTAAAACGTTGTAAATAGGCGACTTTTTATATAGGAGTAGGTACGGCAACAGGTAATAAATTAACCTTCTTTCCTCTGCATTTTATCTACATCAATTACGGTAATGTTCTTCGAATTACCACACGTTATCAAACAAATATTAAGCTATAAAAATAATCAAATAAATTTGAATTCTAAGTAGGTTGACCAGAAAGCGATAATTCTTATAAGTCTTAAAAGTTATCACATTCTAATAGCTTACAGCTATATATTTATTTAAAGTAGTTCTGTTTTTATTTACCACCTGATACATTTTGTCTTACAACTTATAAAACGTTATTTAAGAGAAGTAACCCTAGCGCGCTCAGCACTTTCCATACAAACGTAGTTTGGTGATCAGTTCTCATTTGAATATTAACCAATCAAATAAAATAAAATTATGTGCGCACGTTATAGCAACAAATATCTGTGTCTGTGGTTTGTCAGATTTTGATAAAAATGTGTAGTTTTAAAGTAACAGGGGCTCAAAGATTTACATACAAATCTTTGAGCCGCTGTAACTTTGAATCTATACATTATCACGAAAATCCGACAAATCACAGCCACAGAACCAAACTATGTTTTTTTTTATTTGTCACCAACAACTTCCATACATATAAGACCATAAAATATTCAAATACGCTAACAGTACGGTTGTCAATTATTACAGGTGTAAAAGAATAGTAATAAACTAACATGCACTACCTTAAGGTTACTTATATTAATACAAAAATTGAGCAACAGAGCCAACAGAGAGTACCTACAACATTTAACTATTATCAGAAATTACACTAATTGCACTATTGCACTATTACACTATTTACATTATAAAACAAAAACCAAGTTACTCAGCCAAAGAAGAACTAAAAATAGAATAAAATATCAAAGTAAGAGTAAAACATTACTCATACATAAAAATGAAAACAGAAATTAATTATTATGCGGTGGTTTAGATGATATTTTTGATCTGTAATTTTTATATTCAATTGTTTAGATTCATTTTATGATTAAATATTTGTCAATTATTATTGAAGAAGATAATTAAATCACTATTGTTAATATTTAAAATGAATTTAAATTATAAAAATTAAATCAACAATCATTATTATGGTAATAAATTAATTTTTATGGAAAACGCTGTAGACCGCGCTGTGAAAAAGTACGATTGAGTTCAGACTATGAACACAGAAATTCACATGGAGTTTAAGTACAATTTAAATACTGCGGCTAAAGGTTCCGACCCGCCAAAATTAAATATTGAAAACACTAGCTCAAGGGTCAGTCGGATGCAATAAATTCTTAGCGTAAGTGATATGTGAGTAATTTTATTAGCCTTTAGTTATAAAAAAAAGTATCTCTCATTTATTTACTTTCAAATTTTCGATCTTTTACATTGTTGTTTTATGATCTTTATTACGTCGTACGTCGTACATTCCAATTTCCATGTATGGTTCGTACGTAGGTATACGTTCGTACGTACGTCTGGTTCGGTGCTTTACGCAGTGCTCTAATTATCTTATTGAAATTGCCTAATTGGTCTAGTTGTCCATGTCATAATATGACGTCCCGGGTTTGAATCCCGGATCGGGCCAAAACAAGTTACTGGGTTTTATGACAATAAACTCTCAGTTCTGAATTGGGAAGTTGGTGGTATTGCACTCACGTGCCACGGAAAGCACGTAAAGCTGGTTCTGCGCCTGATCTCTCACCAGTCGTGTCTGATTGCCATCCCATTGGACTATGTTTGTGAGAGAATATTCCGAAATTCTGCAGAGAGGAACATTATTACTTGAAAAATATTCCCAAAAGGTTGCCGACTACGTCTTGGTCCCGCAACAATAATTTCAGTCGTGTCTGATTGCCATCCCATTGGACTATGATTGTGAGAGAATATTCGGAAATTCTGCTGAGAGGAACATTATTACTTGAAAAATATTCCCAAAAGGTTGTCGATTACGTCTTAGTCCCGCAACAATAATTTCTAAGCACGTCGCCAACATCGTGCGGCGCCGGGGAAGTTTTGATCCCTAAATAACCGGCCAAGTGCGAATCTGACTCGCGCACCGAGGATTCCGTACTACAGTCGTTTTTTTCGACATTTTGCACGATAAATCAAACACGATTATGCATAAAAATAGATTAAACCTGTTTTAAAATATAAGTACAGGTAAAGCCCTTTCATATGATATCCACTGCCAAGTTTGTATCATAATATGAAAGGCATATTAATCTTACTTTGAAAGTTTAAAAAACTAATTTTGTGATGTAACCACAAATTCACGTTTTTGGGATTTTTCCCATTACGTGGAGGTCAATCATTAGGAAGTACCCTCATACTGCGGATTCTTGACGCACGCGACCGATAGACATACCTACAGGCGGACAGACAGACAGACAACAAAGTGTACTATAAGAGTTCCTTTTCCTTTTGAGGTACGGAACCCTAAAAAGGAGCTATAAAACAATTCATTGTAATATTAAAAGTTTATGAGTGTGTAATTTTGTTGGACGCGGAGGGTGGCTTGCGGCGGTCATCCCTTACCGTCCCTTACCTGGAAGGGATATTATGAAATCATTAAGCGAGTATTAATGTAGTTTGATCACATGATTCGACCAGATTCATTTGTCATTAGAGGTTGCACGATTTTCAAAGTCATTAAATTAGATTCCATACCCTATACTACATGAATATGCAGTAGGAAATTATCAAGTTGAGTTTATTACTTTAAACAAGTTTCATGACAAAGTTAATTAATATAAACATCTTTAGATACTAATACGCACGGTTTGACACTTACTAATTTTTCTCACAAAATAATAACTATTTAATGTACTTAATTAATTTAATAATAATTAAATTAAATATTTATTAAATTAATAATTTATTTTACGAAGATAAGGAACTAAGCACAAGGTGACAAATTGTGATTATGTAATTATTGATAATAGCTTTAAGTCTTATCCACTGTCCTATAGTCCATAGTCCTATCAACTGTCGACGGCATTGGTGTACGGAAAAACTTATGATTTAAAGTTTATGATTACACCTAAACTTGTTGTAAAATGTACATATTCTTCCTAAATAAATAAATTATAAAAAAAAGTAGTCGTATAGTTATAGATAGTTACTATTCCTTATATACCTAGTAAACATCACAAATGCATTTATTTTTGAATTTCAATAGGTAGATAAAGAAACCAATTATTTGTGAGAATACAATAAACAAAAATACCAAACTTATTCTAGAACATAAAAATTACAGATCGAAAATAGGTAAAATTATTTACTACTTAGTAGTAGGAGATTCTCAGGATTTTACCCTATTGTAATTTTTTTAAACGTTTTGTATTAAATGCGTGAGGGTGTGATTCATCATTACTCGTGATTCATCGACCCCTTACAGATTGTATTAAGATAAAATGTGTTTTACATTAACGTCTGACAATCAAACAAAAGTAGAGCGTTTAAAATCTAAAAAAATATGTTCATAATACTATGGGGACACGAACTTACCAACATTTATTTAAAACTAGATGATGCTCCCGGTTTCGTGCGCGACAAATCTAAATCTAATAATATAATAAAAGAAAAAGGTGACTAACTGACTGATCTATCAACGCACAGCTCAAACTATTGGCCGGATCGGAATGAAATTTGGCATGCAGATAGCTATTATGATGTAGGCATATGCTAAGAAAGGATTTTTGAAAAGTCAACCCCCAAAGGGGCGAAATGGAGGTTTAAAATTTGTGTAATCCGCGCAAACGAAGTCGCGAGCATAAACTTGTCCTAATATATAAACACAAAAAATGTTTGAACTGATGTGCCCCGAACCAGTTTCATTAGAACGGCAATAATGCGATTATGGTTTAGACCACTAAAACAATGCATTAGGCATATTTTTTTTTTAGCGTAGTACTTAAGTAGCTACGCCGGGTATCCGCTAGTGTATATACTTACGAATATACTTACCTTAAAACCCTTCATCCACCTATAGCATAGCACTCGGGAATAATGTAGCTAGGTATCTATCAGCTCTTCGTTAAGTAAGGCATTCAAGGTTTTCTAATCAATAATTCCTCATTTAATAAGTGGAAATAGTTCGTCAACAATCTCACTTATTAACCATGCATTAAAACCATAGATATGTATATAAATAATATCTGCTTGACCCGTTAGTTTTAGTTTAACGACCACGTGGCATTGGCAGCTCGTCCGTCATAATAAAAATTTAGATGCATAATTATGTAAATTACACTGCATCGACTGTCATTCTTTTAGGGCAAGATCCCAGGACCACCAGACGTTGTACTTGCAACATACTTACCTACTTGCATGCTTACTAGCTTGTGCCAACGCGACGGCCAATTTATAGGTGTCAGCTACTACAGATACGTAAATACATTACTCAGTTTCCTTAAAGTGCTGTTAATTATGTATGTTTCCAGAAATCCTGCATATTCATAATATAAAAATTACGATTCAGACTATTAATAAGATTAAATAGGTGTGTCATGTATGCGAGTTTTAAAGCAGGACGGGAAGTGTCTGGCAGTATTGAATTTTAATTAAGTGTTAATAATATTATTTAAAACATACATACAAACCGAAGTCGAAGAGTCTTTAAAAAAAGTGGCTAATGTTTTTATGCTGATACCTATAAAAAGGCCAGAAGCCCAGACTAGTAAATAATATGCGTACGATAAAAGTACACAGTAACACAACTCAAACATTTTGTTTTTCAGAAAATAAGTAACGTCTGGCGGTCCTGGGGTCTCGCTCTATTATGTAAATTACGCTGCATCGACTGTCATTCTTTTATCATGTACCCGCAGATAACGATCGAAGCATTGCTGCGACAAACTGTCTAGTGTCTACGTTGATTCGTGGCGTGATGGCGAAACTGATCGTCCGTGCATTTAATTAAGAACTCTTATAGCTGTAAAATTGTTCTTAGGTATGTTTTATTTGATAGATTGGGTGTATTGGAGCAGGAAATTGACGTTTGAGGGCTTTAGTAACAGTTTTTTACATGAATATTCCTATCACGACTCATAGGTATGTGTAGCAATACTAATAATATGATTGGGAAGTGCTCAACGATGTTTTCACAATCCAGCATGTTTTATTTTAAAATATTTTTGGCACATCTATTTATATAATATGGAAAAGGAAAAGCTGGCTGATTGACTGATTGATCTATCAATGCACAGCTCAAATTACTGGACGGACCGGCCTGAAATTTGGCATGCAATTGCAGATAGCTATTATGACGTAAAAAACGCGACGCAGCATCGATACAGTCGCAAAATCGCAGATCGCTGATGCCTAAGCATTGTGTCTACTGTCGCCCTAAAAGTTGAAAAATATGCCGAAAGCTAAACATTTTTTTAAAGAAGGATACCTTTAGTGTGTAGGTATAATAATGTCGCGTGTACGTGAACAAATATGAACAAGGAAGCGGTAGTGGCGATTTCAAATAGTTGCAGGGGTGACCAACAATGGGCCGCATTGAGATCGGTTCATTGACAACTGTCGCGTGCCGTCCGCCCACGCAACTCTGATAACAAGTTGAACACATCTGCCTGTTTGATATAAGTAGCAAGTATGATCGAATATTTGAGATAACATCACCGCATAAATAGTATCTAACACCGAATATTATGTCACATCGTTCCAGACATCCAGCCGGTGAATAGGGTTGCCAATTATACCGTTTTAACAATAAAAATCTGTCAGTAGGTGCTAATATTATAAAAGATAAAGTGTGCTTGTCTGTCTGTTACCTCCACTTAACCTATTTTGACGAAAATTACAAAGATAGCTTGCATCCCATACACGGACATATTATGCTACTTTTTATTCCAGAAGTGTTCCCACATGCAGCAACCGCCAAGTTTCTTGCTGGTTCTTCTCGGCAGGAAAGGTATTCCGAACCAGTGGTAGATGCACCCGACTATTCGTAAGCACTTGTAAAAGTTTATACGAATAAAAAAAGATTTTCATTTTCATTTTCATTTTCATGATTTAAAAAGCCTAAATCCTTCGTCACGAGCATCATCTATTTTATTAAGAGAGCACAGATCACTACCTATAGACGCCTAACAGCCGGACAGTCTAAGATGGATGCGGGCTTACCTGGACGGGTATGGCTGTTTTTATCAAACCCATACCGTTAGGTTTCTACACGACATAGCAAAGGAACACTAAATCACTTGGCGGTACAGCTTTGCCGGTACGGTGGTAACTAGCCACGGCCAAAACCTTCCACCAGACCAGACCAGAAATTAAGGAATTATAAAATTCCAAACCTCTGCCGGGAATCGAACCCACGACCTCCCACTAACAAGACCACATCGCTTACCACTGCGCCGGGAAGGTCGTCAAAAACTAACAGAGCTACTGGATATAAGCTCCACAAGATCGTGCTCTGCGGCGATCTTTATTATTATCATTGTAGATGTATCATTGTAGAGAAAAGATTATCATACGTACATAGGTTAGGTATATACCTACTTAAAATCTAAAATTAATTAAATTCTAATTTCGTAATAGGTGTGAAAGTTGTAATTGCATAATAAATAATCACCTTAATCCGTGTAACGATTCTGATAACGATCTTCTAAAAGTTATATCTTATCTCTACCGGATAGATAGATAAGAAAATTAAAGATGGGATAAACTTGACGTGTTTGTAATTTAACTTATGGTGAAACAGATTAAAAGTACGAGGAAAAAACACCGAGAACATGTAAAGAAACACAGGTGGATAACTCAGCAAATTTATGTGTGAATACCTGACTATACATTTTTATCTAAATTATAAGCAAAGCAAGGAAATTCGTATAATTTAATTAGTAGATCTAAATAAAACGAACAAGCATTCAAAATATATATGTAAATATATATGATTAATATAAAAAAGGTTTTAATGATGAATTTCATTAGCTGCATTAGCTGTAGTTACAATTTTTTTCTCTTTATATGGAACTAGCGACTTAACACTAAGTATTTTTGTTTTATGTTTTCTGTTTTACCCCTTTAGGGATTGAATTTTCAAAAATACTTTCTTAGAGGATGACTATTGTCTACGTCATCTGCATGTCAAATTTCAGCCCGGTCCATCTAGTTGTTTGAGCTATGCGTTGATAGATCGGTCAGTCAGTCAGTCAGCTTTTCCTTTTATAAATAGCTATTATGTACTTTACTTTATTTCCATTAACAATACATTATTTGGCTACTCATATTTAGTTAATACAAAGCCAGTTGTATTGATGCGATGATAAGTTTTATAGTAAGGTTACATAGGAAGTTAAATAAAAAGTACTATGTAAAGTATTGTAAAGTATCAACAAACCATTTTACGAATAGAGATAGAGAAGAAAAAATCATTTTTCCGATTCCGATTGTACCAAGGTAAAAATTGACAACCTTGGCATTATAGCTGTTGGATTAATGTTTAGTACCGACAAGGTACTGATCTATTAAGCGTATGAATAAATACGAAATGTGACGTGAATATGTAACACGACTCATGCTGGAGAATTCCTTATATCGTGTGGTCTTTTAATGGTACTTCAATATTGATGACAGTTTAATGATAGTCCGAGAGATCACAATAATATCTCTAAACATTATTTTAAAGACCTCTGTGCCATGTGGTGCAGCGTAGGGCTCTGGCAACTGCAAGCATAAGGCCCAAGGTCAAGTCTCGGTTGCGTTACTTTTGGAAGTAGTATTTTTTAGTTGGGCTTGTCTAGTTGCAGCTTCCATCGCTTCTAGGTGCTATCATGATGGTGGATCATCATCTCACTACAAGCTAGTAGATAATATTATGTACCTTCATATTATAAAGTCGATAAAGAATTTCTAGCTTTCTTTATATTATTGTAAGAAGAGAATTTATTAAAATGAGATCACAGAAACTAAAATAACTCTTAATGCAAATACTAGCGTTCCGGCTTCGATTGGGCGAAATTTCTGGTCATCTGGAATCCTAGTCAGGTTAACCGTTGTGATGGGCAGACCATGCTTGTCGTAGGGCCGT
Organism: Maniola hyperantus; assembly: GCF_902806685.2. Classification (NCBI taxonomy): domain Eukaryota; kingdom Metazoa; phylum Arthropoda; class Insecta; order Lepidoptera; family Nymphalidae; genus Maniola; species Maniola hyperantus. The sequence continues at coordinate 10,724,814 of NC_048541.1, forward strand.
TGGCCGTTGATATAAAGAGGCTGGCTGTTAGTGACTGGAGAAGGAAGGCTATGTGTGGTACGGTGGCATTAAGAAAATCTAGAGACGGATGTCCACAGGCTGATGTTAGATTTAGAGGAGTTAAAACACAGTTGAAATTAAAAACAAAAGAAAGATTTTCTATCTTCGTTGTTGGTCCTACCTTCATCACATAGTTGTATAAACAAACAGTTTTTTATCCCTAACTCAAAGGGTTCCGGTGTCATTACAAGTCGTCTCTGACCACTTACGGGAAGGTTTTCAATTTACTTTATTATCTATTTATTTATGCGTGATTTCCAAATGATGACTGATGACTGGTGTGAAATAAACAAAGAATGAATTGAGTCGAAGTAAAAGTAAAAAATCATTTGCCAGTATTTTATTAAGCAAAATATTTTTAGATATTAGGTATATTATACTAGCTGATGCCCGCGACTTTGTCCGCGTGGATTTACGTTTTTCAAAATCCCGCGGGAACTCTTTGATTTTCCGGGATAAAAAGTAGCCTATGTCACTCTCCATGTCTTTATCTATACCCACACAAAATCACGTCAATCCGTTGCACCGTTGCGACGTGATTGAAGGACAAACCAATAAACCAACAAACAAATACACTTTCGCATGTATAATAAGGGTACTGATATTTTTTTAAACAGATTGTTTTATATGGGTGCGATTTTTTATCTGAAAGAGCTTATCTATAAGTTTATGAATCAACTCCATTAAATTGTCCTACACCCCTGTTCTAAGTAACAAATAACCTGGCTAGTGGTCCCCATGATTAGAAGTATTATGTTTATGGGCTCGAATTGCTCCAACATTAAGTGGACTTAATAGGAGACGTTTAACTTAATTCTAGTTTCCACAAAACGTTTGACGGTTGTTATAACATTATAGCGTCTTGTAAGAAGTTGTGAAAAAATGTAGAAATAAACTTATCTGTGTTCTTTCTGAAAACCTTATTATTCAAGAATCTCTCCGATATTCTATTACATACATACATATTACAATATGACGTACCTATAGAAGGTGTTGGTATTTAATCTTTACTATTACTACCTCCTTAGTACAGTAAAATAATCATAAAACTAAAATAAAGCCTAAAAGTAAACCCATTTAAAGAGAGCCTGTGTGGTAATGCAACCACATCGATGATCCATCAGTGTTATATTTCTGTAAAGTCCCATAACACATCGGCATAATAATATTTTATTACACTAAGTGAAGTTTTTATTCGGAGCACAAAATTATGGAGTGTGTTATTGAATCCAAGTTAGGAAAAAAGTGCTCCAAAACAAACAAAACATAATTAATAGCCTTCGTATTTTCATATTCCTTCTAAATTAAATTTGGGCGTGATTAACTCACTTGAGGCGTTTTCTCTGTTCATCAATCAAAATGTGGTCGCAAAGAGTGGAAGCGCCATTTACTTCCTACCATCTTTCTCTTTCCTGTCTACGACTTTAGCAACTCGTTGGGATGAGAGGCGAAATGGTATGTTGATTAGGCAGTACTTATTTCAATTTTCAGGGTTCACACGGAGGCCTCCGGGTGCTTCGCCAGACCGTCTTCAGAAGTGGTAATCAATTTTATATACAAACGGCGGTTATTAATTGATTTTTTTTCTCTAATGACCAAAAATAACATCTGCCATATCAACAGAGGCGGTCGTTAGCATACGTGCCAAAATATTGTTTTTAGAGGTGTAACATTTTTGTGCCGAGAAATTATATGGTGCACGTGCCATATCATAACACCTTGAATTTGAGAAGCTATAATATGGTTAAGCTTCATTTCGAGCTTTGGACTGTGACAAATCCAAATAAATATTATATGTAGATTGTAACCTATAGTAGGTACCTTATGTATAGTACGCGACAGGTAAAGATGGCAATGAGGTATGTAGTATGAGGCGGGTGTGCGGGGCGTCCCCACCCTAATTGCTATCTCGCCCTGTCGCGTACATTCTAAGTTTATTTGTTTATTTTTCGTATAGAAGGATTTTAAAAGTTATATTTCTTGTGCATAGCACCATCATACATAAGTAACCTACCACCATTTAGCCTTTGGGCTAGTAGGTAAGTAAGTAATATTATTAACTTGGCTTAAATTTCCACTTATGATTAAATTTGTAAATCTATTTTACAATCTAATATACTGTCCTTAGTTTATTCTAAATCTAATAGGTACCTACTTGTTTATTATGTTTTTGTGACCTAGTTTAAAAGCACAATTTTTAGCAATCAGAATTTTTACAGCTTTTAATATGTCGATAGAGGTTATTGAATCATCATCTTCAATACTTATAATGAAACTGTAACAGGTCAAATTCTGTACATTGAAGATATTTTGAAAATCTTTTTTCGAGGGCACTCTATAATCGATACTGAACCCAAAACTGTAAATTTTTTCATTTTTGTCTGTCTGTCTGTCTATCTGTCTGTCTGTCTGTCTGTCTGTCTGTCTGTCTGTCTGTCTGTCTGTATCACGGCCGCGCATCACGCTGAAACTACTGAATGGATTCCAATGAAACTTGGTACGATTTGAGGTCATACTATGAGGAAGAATATAGGATACTTTTTATCCCGAAATTCAGCATGGTTCCTGTAGGAGAGGGGATGAAAGTTAAAATGTATACTGAGTTGTAATTCGAGTTTCGTAAATATTTCAAGGTCATCGGTTTTTAACCGACTGTCAAAAAGGAGGTGGTTCTTTTTTCTACATCGATTTTTACGAGGTTTCTGGACCGATTTGCAAATATTTTTTTTAAATCAACAAAAAAAGTTTTCGTGGTGGACACATAAAAAATTCTGGATTCAACTCCTTAATCCTGATGCTGCAGGGTTACTGCCCGCCTGAGTTATCAAGATTCAGGAAGTGTTCATAGTGAATTCATATTGTAGGTACCAAGCAACGACTTTATTCTCAGACTTCAAGTCTCAACTCCTCAACTCTGATGATGTAGGGTACAGCACTCCTAAACTATAATGTTTCAGGAACTGCGGATGATGCAAAATTATTTTAGGTACCAAGCATAGGCTACATCATTGAACTTCGGATCCAAACTCCTACATCCTGATGCTGCAAAGTACTGAAGTCCTAAATCGTGGGGATTTTAGAATTTCTGATAGTGAATTGATATTTAAAAAAAATATATATTTGAATCGAATGTTAGGCGGAACGAAGTTCGCCGGGTCAGCTAGTATTATATAAAATAATAAATAAATAATAGTTTTAGTAATGGAAAATCTACCACGATAGATTTTGTTGCAAATGAAGCCTAAAGCACCCTACGATTAATCAATTTCTTACTTTTTATTTACACAGCTATTTTCTAGTTAGTCACTGAATAAAATGTTGTATAAATTGCAGGTGGAGAGGGTCTTGCGTCTGATCACGCTTCGATAAAACTTTATTTATACTGTCGATACAATAAATTTTAAAATGACAAGCATTTGAATTTGCATTACTAGATAGGACTTGCTGGGCAGCCCAGTGGGACGTTGCCCTTATTTTTGTTGGACCTCTATAAATTGTACCCGTTAATTTTGGACTCCCCGCGACTCTATTTATTTATGAGGCGAGAACTAACCGCCTAATATGATGAATATACACTACAGGTAGTTAATCCTAAATTAGATTAGTTACGGTAATTTAAAATACAAAGAAATATGTAGGGTTGGCTACGATTTCATCACGTCAATTTTTCAAAGGTAGAGTAGTTTAAAAGGAACATAATTATATTAGGTATATCAAGAGAATTAGCTGATATTATGTATTCTTTTTGTCTGAAGAGATCTACGATGAACCATTTGCCAAACTTTTTTAAGAAATGTAATAAAACAACATCTAGATATCTATGCAAAAAATGCCGGAGTCAAAATCGATGTTTCTCGGTTCGATAACAAAAGCGATTGGAAAGATTAATAGATGAATTTCGTAGATAGTCAAATAAGTATTTGTCATGTTTATTTTGGATTATAAATTCCGTATTGTTTTCCAAATTTTATTGATTCCGGTCCATCATCATGTCTGCGACTGAACTAAACAAAGCTGATAAGCAAATTGTTCCGAACGTTAGACTCTTCATACAAGTCTTAGGGGAAGTGTACACTTACATGTGAAGTCAATTCGAGAGACATTTATTACATTGCATGAAAAAACAAACCGTTAAGATAACCTTTATATCATAACTAGCTTATGCTCGCGACTTTGTCCGCGTGGACTACACAATATTCACACCCCTATTTCACCTCCTTAGGAGTTGAATTTTCACAAATACTTTCTTAGCGGATGCCTACGTCGTAATAGCTATCTGCATGCCAAATTTCAGCCCGATCCGTCCAGTAGTTTGAGCTGTGCGTTGATAGATCAGTCAGTCAGTCAGTCACTCACCTTTTATATATTTAGAAGTAAAAGAATAATACTTTTTTCTCTCTTTTTTAATAATACTTTATTGTACACAAATTATAAAAAGACACAAATTATACAGAAAGAAATGAGTATGCTAAACCTTCTCCCATCCTATCCGCTTAACCAATTTTGACGAAATTTGATAAAGTGTTAGTGTGTATATACCTGGGACGGACATAGACTTCTTTTTATCCTGAAAAATCAAAGAGATCCAACGGAATTTAAAAAAAAACTATTTTCACACGGATGAAGCCGCAGGCATCATTAGTACGTACACTAGCCAAAAAAAGTGGTACACACAATATAAAAAATCTCGATATTTTTTTTATCTCGATCTCGATATGTTACAGTGAATACAGTATGTCGAGTATAATCACCGAGTATCAAGGCTATCGTGAGAGATCGGTGATTTAAAAGTAGACCTTATAAGGCTATTTTGGAACACATCGACGACTGATGCATTGAATAGCAGTTGATACCTACAAACTGACAGTCGCTATATAACTTTAAAATGATATAAATAAAAGAATATTCAGACGATATATTTTCTTACCATAAAAAAGTGTGATTACAATATTTAAGAAATTGCTGTATACCAATGTGTACTTAGCCTTTTTCGGCTCTGTCAGCCATCTTACATTTCCTTAAATCAAACCGGGAGGCTCGGAGAGGATCCCGTTTTGCATCCGTTCGTACATCAAGATTGCTATCAAAGATAGATTTACAAGAACTGTCGTCGACTCCCTTTCGAATTGATGCCAACGAAGTATTTGTTTATTGCAATTGTTTAATGGACGATTTTGGTGACTAGCGTGCCGATGACGATGAGCAATTGAGCATGGTCGATAAGAGATTATTGATGGAGGTGTGATAATTGAATATTTGTCAAGTTTTTGAAATTATTATTATTATATTTCTTCTTTCGGTTTGTCTCCCTTTTTACAGGGGTAAATTCACTAAATAGTCTGTCACACGGGCCTAAGCCAAGTATTATTATAATAATTATAATAATAATTATGATCATTGGAAGGACTATTTATGCAATTGTAATGACAGGTGTCAAGTTTTGTTTCAGAATATTATATTAGAGAAATCAGGGATGCATGTAAATGTCTTGGTTAAGAAACTGTCAATATAGGTAGATTTGTACCTTTACCTAATAACTTTGCCTTTTTTTTGTAATGAAAATATTACAATAAAACTTAAAGCCTATCTAATTATTATAGATATAATGTCCGTGTGGAATGGTGCTAAGAATACTGGCTCCATTTCCGCGCTGGACAGCCAGGCTGATCCGTCGCGCAAAAAATGAGCCAGCCCTTCTGTCACCAAATGAGGCTATTCATTGCGGTGAAATGTCTCTTAAAATTTTTTTGCACTAAGGCTTCATGGCCCCAGGGTCGCCACGGCAAACGGAACAAAAATGTAACTCTTCATAAAAGATACATACTTTCGCTGCTTGCCGTTTTCAGCTGTTTCTGCTGCCATAATTTCATCTTCTTTGTTTAAATATTGGTATGTTCAAAACACTCTAAACTAAAACATACAATAAAGTTAGTGTAGCACACCCACAGCACACCACACTTATAAATCTCCACAAATCGAAGCAATATTTCATTCATACAACATACCTAGCATCGAAAAAACTTAATGTAATTTAAACAAAACAAACCGATTCCAATACAAAACTCGGCGGCGTCGAAGGGCTAAACAAATAACACATTGGGTAGTATTAATGTGAGTAAAGTGTGTTTAATCTCCTCGCTGTCCACACCTATGGGTGGGCTATCCCCCGCTAGGTTATGGATCAAAATCTGAAGCTAGTTTTATATGGCCATAATAATTCCAATCGTAAATGATTTTTATAAATTATGATAAACTACCTAATGCCCGCGACTTCAGCCGCGTGGAATAAAGTTCTTTAAAAATCCCGTGGGAAGTCTTTGATGTTCCGGGATAAAAGTCGCCTATGTCATTCTCCAGGCTTTATCTATACCCATGCAAAAATTACGCCAATCCGTTGCACCGTTGCGACGTGATTGAAGGACAAACCAACAAACAAATACACTTTCGCATTTATAATAAGGGTACTGATCTTGACTTTTTCGAAAGCATTGATGAATTTACGCTTGCTTTGAAGTCACACCTCACCTTACCTCACAATATACGTAGGCCATGTATCAAGAAAAAATTGTCATTGCAATACGTTTGCAATGACAATTTCAACTTCAAACTTTTTATAATAAATCTAGGTACTTACAACTTTTTTAAATATTGTAGTAAGTTGACCAGGAAAACATCAACCAAAATGCTGGAATGAAAATGTAAATTTATGCAACAAAAACATCGGAAAGTCGCTTTGAACGTGTGGATTGTAGAGTATTAGTGCAAAAAAAACTTTGACAATATCACCACCTCCTTTGTAGTTTTTTGTGATATGAGAGGACACATCTTTTTCACTGGTAGAATTCGTTTACATATTCAGCATGAAAAATGATGTTACTTTATTAGGTTAACCTTAAAATAAAAATTGTGTGCCTCGCATAATATTATCAATACTTATCTTACTTAATTTTTCAACACTAGGTATCCTTTATAGGTACTTTTTTATTTTTTCCTCTGACTGCAATCTCACCTGGTGGCAAGCGATGATGCAGTCTAAAATAGATGCCGGCTAACGTTTTTATAAAACCCATACTACTTTGGTTTCTACACGGCATCGTACCGGAACGCTAAATCGCTTGGCGACACGGATTGGCCGGTAGGGTGGTAACTATCCAGGCCGAAGCCTCCCACCAGACCATCAGAAATTTAGAAATTCTAAAATTCCAAACCCCTGCCGGGAATCCAACTCGGGACCTCCCACTAACAAGACAACAGCGCTTACCACTGCGCCAGGGAGGTCATCAATACTTGACATTATAAGCGATGTCTAGCGTATCAATGTGGCTAATTCCGTTGTACACAATCTCTAAACTAAACTAAAATGACACGTCTTAATCTATTGCTATCCCTTTCATAATGTTGTTTGCGGAAAAGGATAGCACTAGATGTAAACCTGTTAATTTAGTTTACTTTAGAGATTGTGTACAAGAGATTCGGCCCCAATATTTCTTATTAGCTTCGGTTTAAATCCTTTCGTTTCGCAACAACAAAGCCGTTTCCGGGTTGCGAATACAAGTAACTACATCTCAATCGATGCAGGAAGTGAAGACGCTTCGTTAGTCTTATATAATACTTCCAGAGCGTATCTATATAAAATCTTTTGCAGTGCCGACAATAACTCTTTCATAAAATTGTACTTTCTACATCGGAATTATGCCTATTAATATTTTTAAATGTTTATAATTTCAATAGAATTCCTTGGCGGTGAGGTACCTACATCGTTGCAATATTTCAGTTATTCTAACATCATGATAAAAATCAAATTATTTCATGTCGCATACTTTAGATGGTACAGAAACCAGAAACTTTAAAGCTTACTTCACACTACGGGATATAAATTATTATAGTCCTGTTAATATTGGCGTTCTCAACATTTTTTACTCTAAAAATTGATACGAATGATGGGTACGTAGTTTGAAATAAGCTTTATCTGTCGCTAAAGTACCTATCTGTTGTTCTCATTAGTACGAGTAACTATAATTAGTGTAAACAAAATTTAAAAAAATTTGCACTACTCCTAATTTCTTTGTAAAAATGCCGCCATCAAGAAATCAGATCCAAAATATAACTTAATTCCATGTGGTGCATTTAAAATAACGTACTCCCAGGACATTTCAATCGACGCTTGCCTTCATCAATTAAAACGCGGAGGCAACATCGTTCGTCTAGTTCTGTCCCATACTTTTTGTTCGCTGACTAAATTATGTCTTTATTGTGACGGTGTCGTGTTATCGCCGACCACCATCTCGAGTGATCGAGGCCCGTCTCAGTAATTTGTACCTGCCTTTATTCCCAATATACATGTTTTAAGGACACGTTAATATTTACAACCGGAGTTGCGAGCTAAGCGAACTCCGGTTTTAGGACGCGCATGCGGTTACTTCGTAATATTATGTGGCGAACGATCGTCTTGTAACAGTTTTAGCGGTTTGATATTTTTTTGTTAGTGTTTATACCAAACTGAGGGCTTTTATAATGTTCTGTGATAAAGTGCTGTATGACTTGTTGATATGATATTGTGATTTTTTAAATCTTAATTTTTTAGGGACTTTCATCCTTTCAATGTCAGAATAGTGACATACTCGTCGTTAACGATATGATGATTCTTATCATGAAATTCAATTATGTACCTAGTTTGCAATACGTAAGTACGTAATTTACGTGGTTGTTGTATCATTGCTTCATCATCATCATGATCAACCCATCGCCGGCTCAGTACAGAGCACGGGTCTCCTCTCATCAATATCGCAAACATGTGTTTTGTTTGGCAGTATGATTTTTTAATACTATTGTGTTTATCTGTGTATGAAATTTCAATAACCTCGCCAAAGTTGGTCAAACAGCTATCAAGTTACAGGCGCCAGTGGGCAAACTGCAACGTTTGTTTAGGCTTTTGTGGTTTGACCATTATTTTTAATATTTCACGCTGCTGTGACCGCGTTTGATTTCATTTGAACATGTTACTGCTTTCAGATTTTTTAGTAGGTACTAATGCAAAAAATGTGTAGCTAGTAGATACTACAAAAACTCCGTGACTTTGGTCTATTAAGGTCTAGTTACATGATAAGCAGGTTAAAGTTACGTAACGATTAGATACTTTTAACTTTGACCACCAATAAAAATCAAAGTGGGTTACATATAAGTCGGTATTCAAACCTCTGGTCCAAAGTAAAAAAACCTGAGACGCAAAAGTTTGAAAGAAAGAAAGAAAAAAAGAAAACTTTTAAAGCAGTCACGACCGACTGTTTCAAGCTTTATACCTACTGCTAGATAAATTAGTAAGATGTAACAGTGTGTACTACTATGTAGTAGGTATGTAGATAGTTAGGTACATTTTATGTTTAAGAACCAAATTAAACCGATATAACTCAATGAGTTGCTAAGCTGAAGTGGCACAGGACACACAGGGTTCATACTTAGTTCGAAGAAACGATATTACCAAGGCACTGGAATGGCAACCACGCACCGGAGGGCGTTGGTAGATTCCCTACTAGGTAGGTAAGTCTAAAATATAAGAAATTATATTTTACAACAGAAAAACTATAATAATATTTTTCCCTTAGTTGTAACAATTTATTGATAGGGGTGTCAAACATAGCGTACAGTATTGACAATGTCAAAATTTCGCTAATTTTTCTAAAAGTGATGATTCGCACACTTTTCGCACACGTGCTGAGGGTAATGGAGAAGGGTTTTAGAGAGTGTCGAGTTACCTGAATTGACCGTGAAGTAGAGTGCCCTTATGAATTGCAGTGGCATGCACTCGAACCCTTTATGTCATCGCATTGTGCAACGGATATGTCATCTGCCGGCCCTTTGAATCCGCCGACGAATCGATATCTGTCAATTCATTGAAATCCAAATGAACGATGCAGGCGTCAATTTTATGCAGAGATATTGAACAAAAATAAGCGATTATAGAGTAGTGTTTAAGAAGTTAGGCTCCTATTCGAGGGGTCGAGGGTTAATTTCGACCACGCACCTCTAACTTTTCAGTTATGCGCGTTTTAAGAAATACCAGCGTGGTAGACTATGGCCTAAACCATTATCATTCTGAGAGAAGACCCGATGGGTTGATGATGATGATGGTGACGAAAGTTGAAAAACAATAAGTAGGTAGCTAACTTTTGCAATTCCTCGGTTCAAAATTTGTTTCCCGAGGGCGTAGCACTAAACTTTGACAGCTCTTGCTTAGTTACCACTTAGTTGAAGGCTAAGTGGTGTGTGCCAAGAAAGAAATTCATACTATGATAATGCTACTAGCTGATACCCGCGATATCGTTCGTGTGAATATAGGTTTTTAATATTTCTGTGGGAATTCTTAAAGATCTTAAACTATACCCATGCAAAAAATCACGTCGATCCGTTGCTCCTTTGCGACGTGATTGAAGGACAAACCAACAAACAAACACACTTTCGCATTTATAATGGGTAGTGATTATAACGGCTATGTATTTTTTTTATAGGTAGGTACGTACCATGACTGATACGATGACTTTTATAACCTTCGATATTTTCACGACCGATTATATTGACCACGATTCTTGTACCTACTAACTAGGTCAAAATATCTATAATTTAAAATCATCGTATTAATTGTGGTACGTACCAGTTAGTAAGATTTATTCATTAATAAATAATAATAATAGAATAATAGATAGATAGATGTTTTTATAAAATGGTTAAGTATATATTATATCATTGTTATGGAGATAATAATATTTTCTATGATAATTGTTACCACTGTAATAATTATCATCTACCTTTATATTATAAGTAAGGAAGCTATAAATATCTTACTACGTTTACAAATTGATTTATTTGCAAGCTATGTTCCTAGTAAATGTAATATTTTAATTTATCCAACGCTAATTATCATAATGCGATTATTTTAAGTATTATATTAATTATGCATACAGTAAACAAGTCCTGAAAGTGCTTGGTTTAACTCGGTAAAACTTTAATCGTATTGCACTTAAAACATACAAATTGTTCTGAACAAAGATATTATAACTAGGTACAAGATATTTTTATCACTAAAAGCCACCGCAGTTATCTCCGTGTTTTTAATAAAAATGAATGAAATCTTAATCGACAGTATTAACCATAAAGTACCTATGTAAAAGTCAAACGATACGACAAAAATTATTTGAGTCGCTTATACTTTGGCATAGCTTTGGAATGAAACCAGTAGTTTATTGGTTTTAAATGGTAATTCGCGTGCAACAAAACATGAGAAAATAAAAGATTCGTAATATCAAACGATAAAAAGCTCTCTCGATACTGAGACGGTACAGATTTCCAACATCTGTTACGCAATACCGGAGCCATGATAACCTAGTGGTTAAGACGTCTGTCTCCTACTTGGGAGGTCGGGGGTTCGATCTCCGACACGCACCTCTAAATTTTCAGAGTTATGTGCGTTTTAAGCAATTCAATATCACTTGATTTAACGGAAAAGGAAAACATCGTGAGGAAGCCTGCGTCATTGAGAGTTCTCTATAATGTTCTCAAAGGTGTGTCAAGTCTGCCAATCCGCACTTAGTCAGCGTGGCGGACTATGGCCTAAACCCTTCTAGTTATGAGACCTGTTCTCAGTAGTGGGCCGGGGATGGGTTGATGATGATGATGATGTTACGCAATTCAGAAGACGACATTAGTCGCGCATCTTTTGGCTTCAATAAAACTAATGAAATGTAACTGAACAAGTTACTATCTAGTTAACATTTATTACGAGTAAAGATGCTCCAAAACTCTTTAGAATGCGGTTGGGAAAAGACATGTTTTATTGGTGACATAAAACATATTAACGGACACACATATTAATTACTTCAAAATTCATTAAACTAGGGTCGACTACCGCTTACGGAACGCTTGACCAATTTCAATAATAATTAGAATCATCACATATGAAACCAGATTATCAAGAATGTTTCAGGTTGGACAACATTGCCCAGCTAATATAAAATCATTTGGCGCACGCCGCTTTAGAAAGTCAGGTACACCTTGCTATCCATTGAATTGAAATAACAATTCACAAAAACCCTTTAGGTACATCTGCGTTACGAATCATACATCGTTCGTACAAGGACGCTGCCCTAGCGCATCTTTTCTATTAAATATAGAACAAGGTGTAAACTTTCATATTGAACTATAAGACACGTCAAGGAACGTGCCAATCTGATTCACCTGGAGTCATTATTGTAGATCTATACTCTAACATTTGGTAGGTTAAATCTAGAGACTGTACCATCACCTTGCAACGTCACAATTGTTTGCAAAGGAGATTATATTACATTATCTTTATAAAAGTGCACCGTAATTAAGCGCCCACATCTCAAAGGCACTCTACAATATCTGCGGAGCAAAAAACACGATCGATCAGCAGATGCGTACGCACTGCAAACAGTCCTAAATTTCATATTTAAAAGTAATTCAATAACATAATGTCGATCAGTGAGCAAAATGTATTGCTTCCTTCCACCTTGAAGCAAACCGTGACCCTTACAGCCTTCAGAAGCGAGTAGGTGATACAGTTATGTCAAAAAACTGTAGCACTGTGAAAGATTCTTTGTTTGTTATAACGGAACAGTGCATTACGGCACCCTAATATTAGGTGTACAAAAACTGTACCGTTTTATAAGGATTTAAAGAAGAGCATTGGTAAAAAAAATGTGTAAGGTGTTCGTATAGTTTCTTGCGACCCGTTATATCTATAGAGATTAGAGGCACGCGTTTGGTACGGTACGGTACGGGCGTATTGTCGGCCAAGGCTTTGATGTGGCTGGAAAAGACAGCAATTTGGACAATGGCTTTAAGCTAGGAGCTCAAATCAGGTGTAAATCCGCAGTAAAGTATGTCACACGGACACAACTCCTTTTACACCATCGTTCGTAGCCAAATATTTTAACTTACAAGACAGTGTGTTGTAGCTCTTTGTATAAACTGTACTGGCTACTCACTATCTTGTTTTGTTTTTCAAAGTATTTTTTAATAAATACAATCTATCTAATACACAGACATTTAAAATATTTGTCTCAGTAACCTAATTAGTAAGATTTAGCTTGAAAACAGCCTTATATCGGACAAAACGAATGCTTCTGTATGTACGCTCCAGTTGCTTTTATTTTAATTGCATTTGAGATTCTACTAAAGAAGACACCAATTAAAGTTGTACGATTAATGCAACGGCGATGTTACTTAACATGGGGCTGATAAACCTTCGTTAAATTAATGTCGAAGATAATCTCGACACTCTACTAAAATCTCATACTCTCTTTAGAGAGTTTTATAAACATAAACATCGAAACGCCGATGTAATGAAGAGTAACATCAATACTTTAGATAATATAGACACTATAAAATATAATCTAAGTCACAATTTATTGCCTTTAAAATGTAGAGCATAAACGTGAAGAATGAATTACTGAGAAACTGGCTTATCATATTACTTATTCCGGTGCCGATCGTTCATATAATTAATTTTGATAACTATAACGCCTTTCTACAGATACAGAAGTCGATGCTTTTAGCTACTATCTCATAGTTTAATTTACTCCCAACTTTAGAGACACTACACACACGGCGTTGCAGTTGTATTGTGTTTTGTAATTAAGTAGATTGTTTTCTTTTAAATAAGTTAGTTATTTTGTGTATTACACAAGTTTAAAAAATGTGTTAAAAGTATGCTCCTAAAAAAGCATATTATACAGTCGCAGACTATGTAAACGATAAAAAAGCTTGGATTTGACTCGCTCCAGCAATGCACGGGGCTGCAATGGCTTGTATAGTACGGTATAATAACATTGTAAATTGAAAAATTAAAAAGAGCAACCGCCGAGTTTCTTGCTGGTTCTTCTCGGTAGGAACGGCATTTCGAACCATTGGTAAATTAAAACTACCTGACTATTCATAAGTACTTGTAAAAAGTTGACATGAATAAAAAAACATTCTATTATATTCTATTCTTATGATAATATTATGTGTTAATACTAAAATAAATTTCTAAAAGTACTAAATTAAAACTCGAAAAGCGAGCGAGAAAAGGATTGTGTACGAATAATATTTCAGCAATGACAAATTGTTAGCCAAAAGCGTGATATACCTACATACTTATTTACGAGATTTTTCTATGACGACGTACCTACTTTTAATTGTTTAATCAGATACCAGATTATATAACAGATTATTATTGCTATGTTTATCATCAAAACAACGTTATTTATAGGTTTTTCTATGACTATATTATTTTTAAATTGTTCAATCTACTACCAATTTATGACGTCATACTACTGGTAGAGATTCTCATAGTTACTGTGGCGAGAAAATTACTTAAAATATTCTGCCTAGCAATTAATTATTATTTATTTGGTGTTGGCGTTTTCACGTTTTGTGTGTATCAACCCTTAGACACGATGAAAGATGAATCAAGCTTATATTATACACTACCTATGATTGTGACATTTCCTTTATTCCTTCAACCAATCTTAGTTGACCAAATAAAATTTACGGTTGAAAATTTTCTTAAAAAAATTTAACTTTTATTGAAACTTTTTTCTAAAAGTTTACATCAACAGAGCTAAATATATTATTATGGTAGTTCCAAAATAGTATTGTGGTTAAATTATTAAATTTTAGTTTTTAGAATTATGGCCATGGCTGCGATTTATGTTTTGTATTTTGCTTCCTACTTATTTTTCTAAAGTCTAAACTAAACTAACCCGCCGTCAAAGAGTATGTAATCACTTGCCGCCACGCACAGGTCGCCTGTTCGCTCGCTATTTTTGAAAAGAAAAATTATGCCATTTTTATGTCAGAAGAACCTAATTTATTTATTTTACTTTATTGAATCACCCACAAAATTAAACAAAAAATATTTAAGTTATAGGTGCTAGGTCAACATAATAATATTTCATTTACAGGCGGCTACAGCATGCAAATTTAGACGAATAAGTCATGCGACAGAACCTAGAATTAACAACCTATTTGAGAAACGAAAAGGTTAAACATAAAAGGTAAGAATTAATATATCATGGTATACATACTGTACCTACCTATACTTTGATATATTAACTGTGGTGTTTTAGAAAGATTTCTTTTCTACTTAAGTATATTGTGTTGTTTTTGTCTCGTCATTATGTTTCACACCGATAAGGATCGCGGTCAAATCATGCAACCCAATACCCAATGTGGACATCCAAATTGGTTGAAATTGAAGAAAAAACGCAGAAATGGTCCGTTACATTTCACACAAAAATATGTTTATGGTTTTTGCTCCCGTTACATCAAATATTTTATTAAGTATTCTTCGAAAGAAATGTTTCATTTATTCTCTCATCAGTTTTTGATCCAAATTTTAGTTTACCTACGTAATATTCTATTTTACCAAATTATAGGGTCACCAACAATTCGATACCAATCGAATGTAGTAGCAAGTTGCATTTACTAAAAATAAGGTAAGTGCTTACCAAGGTTTTACTTTTGTACGTGAGCAAACCGCTGGAAAGATACTCTAACAAGTAACAATTGAGTTATGGCAAAGAAGACAAACAAAAACAGGATTTCGGCGTAATCTTCCATTCTTCTCGGCTTAAAATCACCCAAAATGTTTCATGCGTTCCATATTTGTTTAAAATCAGTAGGGTGTTCAATAGATGCGTCGATAAAATACTTGAAAACTTCCGGACGAGTGCTTTGTGCGTAATTGGCGCGCCATTTATTTCCTTCCCCGGATTCTAGGATTATTGTGTGAATTTCTAAAGTTGGATACAAATTTACGAGCTACTTTGTGTATTGAAATATAAATCTTCGATTTGGCACGAGCGTTATCGAATAAAACGAGGGCGTGATTGTGTTGAATTTGGTATAGGAAGTGGCATTATATGTATTATGTCAACGATTCTTTTTGCAATAGGAGAGTATCGAAACCTTTGCTAAATTAAGATTTATGGCTGTTTTAAAGTGGTGCAGTATCCGGCCACTTTATCTAAATTACATACGTTGTAAGTGGTTGCTATGAATAGGTACATAGTTGTAACCATTTGGACGCACAACGCCAGAATCCAAACGCCAAGTGGTATTTTCTTATATTGAAACATTACGTATACGTACATAATATAATCAAGCATCACGCGGATAATTTATTATACTTAACTATGCTTTAGCACTAAAAGATTTCGTATTTTGCGTAGCGTTTTAATCCTTTGGCATTTTGCGTTTATGGCGCTGTGCGTCGAACTTATCACCCCAAAAGTAGATGAAGGCTATTTAGTTTTTTATATACAGAACCTAAAATCTGTAAAAATAGGGTTAGATAAAAAACTGGTTCTAATTTTGACGTAACTAATATTTTCTACTTTATCCGATATCGTTAGCAAATTTTGATGCCACGCGTGATATCGTTCTTTTGTTGTTAACAGTTTTGCACAATAGGCGTATCATAACACCTTTTTAGAATAAAAAAACTGAAGAATTGGTTTCACACCCGTTTAATTTTATTGCAAAAAAGTTCTATTAGAGAAAGCCGATAACATTTTCCCAACTTTTTTTACCGACTTCCAAAAAGGAGGTGGTTCTCAATTTAGCCCGTTTTTAAGGTTCCGTACCTCAAAAGGAAAAACAGAACCCTTATAGGATCACTTTGTTGTCTGTCTGTCGGTCTGTCAAGAAACCTATAGGGTACTTCGTGTTGACCTAGAATCATGAAATTTGGCATGTAGGTAAGTCTTCTAGCAGATGTTCGGGGAAAAATCTGAAAACCGTGAATTTGTGGTTACATAATAATGTAAAATAATAATAGGTAGGCATCTGTAGGTTTTCAATTTAAATATTTCCTCCTCAAACCTATTTTTTCATAATACTCTTTACAGTCTTGCGGTTAGACGGAAAGGCTTAAAATTGGTAATCTCCCTGCTTAGCTCCAATCCTTTCTTTAATTTAAAATTGGTAAACTAATAACGGTTGTAAAAATTCCGAAAGGGGATCGATGAAAAAATACTATAAAAACCAACCGTGGTCTATTGACCGTGACGCAACAATTGTTTAGCAGTTTGCCGATAGTGCCCTAAGTCCACCTTGTTGACTTCGACGCTCGAGAAAATTAAACATGCGAAAAAAATCCAAAGGCCCTTAAGAAGATTGAACGACGAGCTATTGTGAATATTGTGTAATGTAGCGAGACCATGCCGTACACTGCACCGCTAAAGTTTTGCCATCACACTATTCGTTAAATTCACACTAAGTAGGTACTTTCTGATTGCCATGACTGTGTTAGAGAACTAGTAGATTGATAATATACTAAGGAATACCAGATCGCAATTTTGATTTTGATCAATCTGATTAACATCGCGATCTGATCTGATTTGAGAAATTTATCATACCTAATCAAAATTAAAAAAAAAAAACAAAAAAAAACATGTTGGACAACTACTTAGTATATCTTTTATGCCTCTGTCTACCTGTCTGTATGTCTGTCTGTTTTATCGTCTGTAATTTTATCACCAGTTAGGAATGAAGATTCTACTAAGAAGAGCCGGCAAGAAACTCAGCAGTTGCTCTTTTCAGATCATACAAAATTACAGTTAAATCAGAACTTAATACAAATTTTATAGGTACGTAGGGAGTTATTTTCATTAGTAACATCGAATAAATATAGTTACTTAATAAGCTTAGAGATTAAAGTTACTTAGTTAAAAAGCTCAGAACAAACAATTTTCGAAAATCTTCCAACCGCAACCATAATAATATGATAAGTCTATGACCGCAACAAATATACCCACGATAGGATTTGGTTTGATTTCTAGTAATAGAGAACACAAGCTGTCTGTACCACTGTACAAAGTTGCAGGTAGAACCCTTTTTGCACAATTCATGGTAACTAACAGGAGTAGGTACGTAACTATTCAGTTGTTGTCGCCACACTTGTCTTGCCGACAAGCAAACATGTCCAATTTCACGATCAGTTTGCTGTTGAAAACATGCAATTAATTTTGTCTCCCCACAATATGGCCAGATGAAATATTGTGTTTGGTACAAAAGGGTGGGTAAGTTGGCGTAAAATAGCCGATTTAGCGACAGAAGCTTGGTCTCAATGTGGCTTTTACATGGTTTATCAAGGAACACGCAAATTAAGGATAAAAGAAAACTTTTGTTATACCAAAATGGCCTGCAATAAATCCTACCCCTCTAACATAAAGACCCTTAAACCAAGATTCTGAGTTTTCATTTTTGCAATATTTTAATTTTTCGTAAATGATTGTTTCTTAAATAAGAAACTGGCTGATGCCCGTTACTTCATTCGCCTGTATTCAGGTTTTTGAAAATCCCGTAGGAACTTATTGATTTTCCGGGATAAAAGGTAGCTTATGCCATTTTCCAGGTCTTTAATTATACTCATGCAAAAAATCACATCAATCCGTTCCTCAATTGCGACATTTTGAAGGACAAAAACCAAACACACTTTACCATTTTTTATAATATTAGTAGTGATTATTAGATGATTCCCGCAACTTCGTCCACGTGGATTTGACTTTTTAAAGAATCCTGTGGGAACTTTTTTCGAGACAAAAGTACGCTATGTCCTTTCCTGTGATGCAAGCTGTACCTAGCTAGTAGCTGTACCAAAAAGGGTTACACATATGATCCGTGAAAAGCTAGCTGACACACTTTCGCATTTATAAGATTAATATGGTTTTTAAATTTGTAAATACACGTACAACTCCCTCCCTGCTCCTATCTAGCATTTGTTTTTTTTAAATATTTGAAACAAGTTTTGTTGGGCTAGTTAGACCACCATGGTAATATATCGATGTTTAAGACATCATTGATGCTAATACAGTTCGATTGTCCTGAATCGAATACCTCAATGCTTTGAAAAGAGCGCGACGAATCGAATCACAATGATTGTAAACGACTCTATTAATAATAGATATAAGTGGTCCTCTAAATTAACCTATTAATCAGACCATAACACAAAAGAAAATAGAGTATAACTATACAAATATCTGTAAGGTTCTGCCATAATGTTTTAAAATACACATAACGCAATATAGAGATTTGTGTAATTTTTTAAAAATTATAAAAGTAAAATTATGTAAGGGTCCTATTAAATAAGGAAATCACATGACGAGGACTTGATGAACATAACTCAATCGGTGCAAATAAGATCTCCTACTGTAAGATCCTAACCACAAAAATGCATAAAGCTTCCATGTAGGTACCTGGTCTGATTAGAGATATATTTTAAAAAGAGGCATTGATCCTTAAATAATTTTCACACGATCGATCGAGGTTTTGTTTCCGATCGTCCAATTTCGAAATATCGGTTGCGGCTACAAATCATTAAAAAAAATTGAGTTTGAAATTTTTCGGAATGGGCAAAAAGGCGGCTTGCTTAAGGGAGGCGTGGTGGACACCGCTTCTGGAAATTAGGGGCAATTTTGACACCTAAGAAGTGCTAAGTTTAGTCTTTCCCCCTGTAATTTAGTCGACGTGTACTGTCGATACCGCAGTTTGTGTATTCTATCCTACATTGTACGTGCCCGTCGGAAACTGCACCCTGATCATAACTCTCATGTTTTATAATAGTAGCTATGCTTTTCTGCGGAGTCATTGGATTTTAATGAGGAAATGTTATCGTAGATTCCATGGATCAGATTGTTATTTTTGTAAAAAAGGACTTTTTGATATAATTTACACGATGTTATGTCAAGTAAAAAATTTAATAGATAAGTTCAGAATTAGGCCCTAGTACTTAAAAATTTTGTCATAAAAGGTTCCAGGTTTAAAGATCATACATTGAAGTTATTTTTTAAAAAAAAGTCGAAATATTTTAAAAAGTAACATTAATTAAACTTTCTTAGCCTTAGCTTCAGTTTAAAAATATAGAATCTGAGACTTTTTAAAAAAGCACATTTTTGCAGGGTCATAATAGAGAAAGTGGTGATAATATATACCTACCTACTATGAACTTATATGAATCTGAATTACAGAAAATACTTGGGTACGGGTTCGAATAAAGTTGTGATTTTTTAATTTGCAACCAGGAAGTGTTTTATCGACGTTAACATTTTTTTTTTGCTCACATTTCCCGTAAGCTTTGAAATAATAGCTTTTGTTGGAAGCTTATTTTTTATTAATATAAAAAGCGGTGGCAAATATGAAAAATTGCTGATTGCTCGGGAGCCATTACTGTACCATGTAATTTAGAGGTAAGCCTATGATTAAAGAAACACTGCCTACCTGTTAAATTAAATTAGGCTTTTTAAGGGTGGCGCTCACATTCCGATATTCTCAGGCTTGAAATAAAACAAAAAATTAAATAATGAATACAAAAAAGGAATAATTTACTAACTCGTCGCTATTAAAGGCATACGTGTTAATGGTTTTTGTGATTGCTTCTTTTTCTTTGCACTAAGAGATTTATTGAAATAAGTAGATATATTTCATGTGGGTGTGTCGATGTATGTTACACGTTACACCCTCGGTGATTGCATTGAGCACTGAGATCCGTTATAAATTAACCTTTCGAATTATAATTGCTTAATTTTTTCCTTTGACTATTTATATGAGACTTTGCTTTTGATATTCGAGTTACACTTGAATTTTCAAAAATCCTTTCTTAGCGGATATCTATAGCTATTTGCATGCCAAATTTCAGCCCGGTCCGTCCAGTAGTTTGAGCTGTGCGTTGATAGATCAGTCAGTCAGTCAGTCATTCCGTCAGCTTTTCCTTTCATATACCTATTTGTTATCGCCTGCTCATTTGCTATTTCTATTTTTTTTTAATGTAGAAAGTGTAATATATTGTATTGTTATTTTTGATCATTTTAAAAAATCTGAATATTATTCCTCGCTTGAACACCTCAAGTTAGAAATATAAATAAGTACCCATACCTTCAAACTATGGTGAAAACGCTTGTCTTACAAGTCATGGAACATTCGTAGCTCTCGTTAGCAAGGAGTTACAACGCATTGTACAGTACAATGGTAGGAGGAGCGTGCTCGTGGCTAACCGTGATACCATGCCAAAATATGATCTGAGATCAGAAGTTTTATCTTTGCCAAAATATTACAGAGAGATACTCGTATGGGTACTTACCTAAAGGAATTTATTTTGCACGAGCTGATGCCCGCGACTTCGTACGCGTAGATTTAGGTTTTTAAAAATCCCGTGGGAAATCTTTGATTTCCCGGGATAAAAAGTAGCCTATGTCACTCTCCAGGTCTTTAACTATACCCATGCAAAAAATCACGTCAATCCATTGCACTGTTGCGACGTGATTGAAGGACAAACCAACAAACCAATAAAAAAACACACTTTCGCATTTATAATAAGGGTACCTACTGATAAAGTAGGTAGGTACATTACACAATAAAGAGAGCAATGCGCGGGTCCGCAACCACTTACACACAAATGGCATAACAATAATTGTTAATCAAATCTTTGAAAAAGGCAAGAGTCTTGCTGGTTCTTCCGTCTTTTAAAGTCCCGTGAGTAAGTAATATTTGATTTCCGGAATAAAAAGTAGTTTATACTTTTGCCGTCCCCGAGACAAGTTTACAGGTATTTGCACCAAATAGATGACGTGTTGCTTCTTCGACAATTGATTTAGATTTTTTAAAATCCCGTAGCAACTCTTTGATTTTCTGGGCCCAAGCTTATGTCATTCACGGGATGCAAGATATCTCTCTACCAAACGTCAAAATCGGTTAAACGGATAGGCCGTGAAAAGCTCGACGAACAGACGAACAGGCACACTTTTGAATTTATAATGGAATAGTTGATGCCGGCGACTACGCCTGCGTGGATTTAGGTATTTAAAAATTCCGTGGGAACGCTTAGATTTTCCGAGATAAAATGTAGACTATATGTTACTATCTCCGGTCCTTTCAACTTTCTCTATGAAAAAAAAAAACAAATTGATAGGTTGCTTAGTTAGGGCGCAAAGGAAGGACAAGCAAGTAAACAAACACACTTTTGCATTGATTATATTACTTAGTATAGATGTTCGACTGATTCATGGGGTGTGGAAATCTGGAGTAATGCATCTCGAAATAGTAACAATTATTTAAAGGGAATCGCAATAAATAAAGGAACTACTTAAATGCATCACGAAGATCTGACTCCCACACTTGGGTAACCGATACGGGAACACGTGATTACTTTATCGATGCGCATGATCAGCATCTGGTCGGTATTCGGAATCACGCGAGCAGATCTTTGCATCTTGCCGCGACATCTATCGCCTTGCAATAAAATACGTAGCAAGCTGGTTATTGTATTTTATATACAAAGTTGTTGGCTGTTTAAATACATTTAAGTCCAATAGATCGACTAGTCGTTCAATTACCGAAACATACTTGAGGAAGAAAAAACCGGCCAAGTGCGAGTCAGGCTCGCGCATTGAGGGTTCCGTACTACAGTCGTATTTTTTCGACATTTTTCACGCTAATTCAAAAACTATGATACATAAAAATAAATAAAAATCTGTTTTAGAATGCACAAGACCTTTCATATGGATACCTCACTTGATATAGTTATCTTACTTCGAAATATGAAAATACTAAGTATTAGTTCATGACCACAATTTAATTTTTTTTGTGTGATATAACCACAAATTCACGGTTTTCAGATTTTTCCCCTAAAGCCAGCTATAAGACCCACCTACCTGCCAAATTTCATGATTCTTGGTCAACGGGAAGTACCCTGTAGGTTTCTTGACAGACAGACAGACAGACAACAAAGTGATCCTATAAGGGTTCCGTTTTTCCTTTTGAGGTACGGAACCCTAAAAAGCAGTTCACTCACGTCCTTGAGAACACAATTTAATTCGAGTACCTAATTAACATTGAAGTATCGAGTGATAAAGACTGAAAATATTTAAGATATTTATTGGGTCAGTCACCGGATGCTTAACTTTTAAACATTGAAATGGACCTACAAGCTATAAGCATACCCCTTCCAGGTTAACCCGCTCCCATCTTAGACTGCATCATCACTTACCACCAGGTGAGATTGCAGTCAAGGGCTAACTTGTGGGTATCTGAATATAAAAAAGACTCGTGTCACACAAAATGACAGTTTTTTGTCGGGATTCGAACGCACTTCTAATTTTTCGGTTGCTTTAACGATGAAGGAAAAACATCGTCAGAAAACAAATCTTGAGAGTTTTCTGTAATGTTCTCAAATGCCCGACTGAAATGGTGAAAAATTGCTTCCATTTCCGCAATGAAGAGCCATGCTTATATGAACTGTCGTATTTAATAAAACTGTATAAAGCCATAAGATAATTACACTTCTAATGTAACCATTACCTTTTCAAATGCATTAATATCGCCCAACTTTATAAAAAGGTAACTAACAAGATAATTACACGAATCGATTCCTATCGTACTTATTTGAGCATTTTCCTCTCCGGTGAGTAAGGCATTCGATATCAGGTAGCGTCTAAATTACAAAGAAAAGCAATTTCAAAGTGACGGCGTAGATCTTACAGTGGATTACCGTACAAGGTAGACGGGTTGAGAAGTCGGCCCATCATACTCTCTAACAGTCTAACCATTCGTTTAAATGGTCATAATTGGTTCAAGAGGCCCTTAAAACCGCACTTGATCATTAGAACACTGCTTTTAACTATTTCAATCGTGACTTGCTCAACGCAATCAAATATTGATGGTGATATTTTAGTAATCCTTTTTTTCTTTTATTGAACTTTCTTCAATAGTTCGTGTTCGGGAGCGAGTGAGATTCGATATCGTTTGAGTCGTGCGTGACTAATATACGGTATACCTATAGTAGGTATGCGACAGTTCGAGATTGCAATCGGAGTGGGGACGCCCCGCACATCCGCATAGCCCCCGCGCTAAACCAGTGCGGGAGAGCGCGGGTGACGTGCGGGAGTACAGGCTATCCCCACCCCTATTGCGGGTTTTCAGAGTTATGTGTGCTTTATAAATTAAATATCACTTGCTTTGACGGTGAAGGAAAATATCACGAGGAAACCTGTATGCCTGAGATTTCTCCATAATGGTGTGTGACGGCTGCCAATCCGCACTTTGCCAGCGTGGCGGCCTATGGCCTACACCCTTCTCATTCTGAGAACAGACCCACCCGTACTCAGTAGTGAGCTAGCGATGGGTTGATCATGATGATAACAATTCACTCATAAAAGAAAAGTACAAAAGTTTTTACAGTGGCACTTAATCTCTAGTAGCATGAAGGTTCAGTTCAGATAGTATCGACTTGTCAAGTTTAGATAAAAGGTTTCGTACTTTGAAAGTACCTACCTAGTACCTAGTGCGTGACTGAATAGTTAATTCAAGTGAAACTATTTAACGAAGTCTAGTAGGCAAGGGACAAAACAAGACTACCTTGTAATACCTGTACCTACTGATAAAGATGAGATTAAGTATTTTGTTTCGTTAAAAATAAATCTGAATAGGTACATAGGGATTTTTAAAAACAAAACAAAAAAATGCTCTATGTTTCCTATAGATGTCAAATCGCCCCGAATACAAATTTCAGCTCAGTCGGTTGAGACGAACCGGTCTAAATTTCAATGTTTGGGATTGCTGGCGTTTCAGGCTTCTGTGGGTTCAGGGATACTCACCGACCTTGGTTTCCTGGTTCACGGCGCTCCAGCGTTATGATTATCCAGGATTTTTAAATTAAAATCACAGCAGCTTTAAAACACGTTCATTTTATTTCACTTCCAGTGAAGAGAGATATAATATATTATAGACATTCATCATCATCATCATGATCAACCCATCGCCGGCTCACTACAGAGCACGGCGGGTCTCCTTTCAGACTGAGAAGGGTTTTGGCCATAGTCTACCACGCTGGCCATGTGCGGATAGGTAGACTTCACACAGACATTACTTCATATAGACATTAGACACAGATTGTTATACAATCATGAAGGTACAAAGTTTAGTGATGATAAAATACTAAACATTCACTACACCACATATTGACACGGCAAGTTATAAATAAAAGCTTGTAAGAAAGAAAAAGATTACTTACCTATTAACATTACAAAGTTACGGGGGAAATTAATATACTTAAAGCTTTTATAAAGTTGGTATCTACGATGCAAAATTAAATTATTTCAGAGTTTATACTTCAAGATGTTCAAGTGGTCGCGGTGACAGAGGCGATGGAGTGATAAAGATGTTTATTGATGATCTTCGACTACAGTAATTGCCAACGGCGGCGCTTGTGTTGCGACGACGCAGTCAACTCGAGCGAATGACAAAGATTCGAGTCTCGATATGTATCGGTCGGTCAGCTTTGATCTTTACTGACGACCAGCCAATCAAAATATTGGTTGACATGTACTCTTTTAAAATTTTAACAACATTTATAACTAGATGATACCCGTGACTTCATACGCGTATATATAGGTCCTTTTTAAATCCCGCAGGAACTATTTTTCAAGATATAAAGTAGGTAGTCTATGCGCTAAGTCAAGGTAGGTAGGATCTTTCTCTTTTCAAAATTTCAGCCAAATCGGTTCAGTCAATTTGGCCTGACGGAGTAGGTAACAAACATCCAAACATCCTCGCATTAATATTATAATATTAGGGTTGATCTGAAGTCTTATACTAAATGATTGAGGTTTAAAGAAAAATGTAATGCTTTGTATCCATTAGCTAGAGGAAGACGTGGGTTGAGATGGCTTGCAGACCAAGCGAAGATGCTGCTTCACCATGAGGCACATTGAGCTATGTGGAAAATTAAATCAAGGCTTATTTTATTGATAGGTATTTATATCTCCTAAAAGCATCCTCAGTGGAAACGTTGCATTTGTTGAGATAGTTTTTTTTCAGGTTAAGATTGCGACGCCTACGAAGGTTACGAAATAATGAGCCTCGTGCTATTCAAGATATATTTAAAAATAATTAAGCGACTTTCAGTATCATTTTTTTCTTACCACGTTCTTCGTGTTATACTTATTATTTTTCATTGGCATTTATTAATTCAGGTTCAACAATAGTTCAGTAACCTGCAGTTATGACGTTTATGCGAAACATTTCAAGAAGTTAAATTAAAACAACCATATAAAAGTAACAACTAGTTTATTTATGCTTAAAACCTTCAACACGTTTCCAATACTTGATATATTGGAATACATAAATGTTGTCTTGCAATATATGGGAGGGAATTCGGTGGCTGCTCTAGGATTTTAACGAAAAAACTCCACCGATACCGAAAAAGGCTCGGCAGAAGCACGTCCGCGCTATAAACTCGAAGAAATAATCTTGGCATTTTATCCAAGGCCGTCGCGTTTCATGCCTCTGAAAAAAAGACACGATACAGATACTTAATGAAGTAGGTTTGTGCAGAAGTCATAAATTAAAAAAATAAATATGTTGACGGGGCGCCTTACCGGTCGTAGTAATTAACATGGCGTAAGGCGGCGCGGGCGCAGCACGAGGCGCGCGCGGGCGCTTGACGGGTCACTCACATTCCTCACTGGGCACGCGGCCTTCGCGAAGGACGGTTGTTCCATACGTTGCACTTTATAATATCCTATTTCCATAATTAAAACGTTAACTCGCCTCGATCAATGTCTTTTTAACCCTTTTTGATGGGAGACGGAGCGACTGTTTTAATCTGTATTAAATAATACGCTTTCGATATAATCGACACTAGTTTCTATATGTACTGTATAGAATAATCAATTATAGGGACAAAAGATTTATTATTTTTAGTTTTAATAAAGCACAGATGCATTCGTACACGTGTTAAGAAAAAAGTAGCTTAAAGGCTGATAATCTTTTCAGGCTGCCAATGCAAACTAGCTATAGACAATTAAGAAGTGGTCATAATTATTGAATTTTAGCAGGTGCAAGTCCCTTAGTGGGCAATAATTGTCGCGATACCCAGTTTGTGTCTTACCCGCGTATTAAAACTAGAGAAAAACGTCGCCTTGTTATAAGGGCATAATGATAGAATACGCTCATAAAAGAACAAAAATGCAACAAGTCATACATATGAAAATATTTACACGTATATACACGCCATTCAGGTTATCATCAGATTGTACTGTTCGAGTCATCTTTTAATATAGGTAGCACACTTCGCACATTACACAGACTCGAAGCCGTGCCGACTCCACTCTGATTCTACTCACAGTAAAACATGGAAATATGATTTTTATTGTGTTACTGACGGCGGAATTTTCAACATTGAAGTGTGTAATTGAAGTGTACAACACGTAAACCATGCACTTCGTTCAATTAAATATTGAAACTTCCACCTTAGTATAAGGAGGAACATGATATTATAAACATACATTTTCATGTTTTGTGAATTGAATCGAAGTAGAGTCGGCGCGGCGTCGTCGGCCGTAGAGTTTGTGTAATGTGCAAAGACACTTTATAAGAATAAACCAAGAGCGTTTCAATAAGAGGCTAGTGATTATTTGAAATGGATTTTTGCTTACAACGTAAGCTCCTCTAATGCTGCAATATTTTATAACGAGGCCTTTTTTCACGATTTGCATAAAAATGGTTTGTCGGCTAATACCTAAGCGTCACCTGCAGGCTGGTTTTGCATATGGCCGACCACACTGACCGCTAATGCCTTTTTCAAATTGTTATGATCTATCATAGAAAGCATCAGAGACATAACGAAACACACTCATAAAATTTGTATGAATGTTCTAGTTTCACGAATATGAAACTACATACATACTTACTCTATTTAACCTAAGTTGACCTGACCTCAAAAATAATATCTCCCATACCATAATTTAAAAAAGAACTTTTGTTTATTACAAAGCACTTGAGTTGACTCTGAAGAAGACTTAAGTTCTTGATTGACAAAATTCTTAATTTTTAGGGTTCCGTGCGTCCAAATAAAAAAACGGAACACTTATAAAATCACTCGTGAATGGTGTGTATGTCAGTCTGTCCATCTATTACAGCCAATTTTCTCTGAATCTTTTGAACCCAAACTCGGGCAAATTATAATGTAAATAAATAAACTTCGAATAGAGGGCGCAGTTCGGCTTTCTTCATACAAACGTAGGAAGGTGATTACTAAAGATTATTTGATATTGTACGCTCAAAACTAAGTATTAGGCATATCGGGTTGTCTTGCCATTATCTTGGTTCATTGATTGGTATATAAACCATTGAAAAACCATATGTAGATTACAGAAACACCTACAAGAAGTCTTTAGGATTAAAATACATGCAAAATAAACGTGGTAAATTTTTCAATATTGTGCGTGCAAACTACGCGCGTACGCGACAGGTCGAGATGGCAATCAGGGAGGGAACGCCCCGCACGCTCGCATAGTCCTCGCGCTAACCCGGTGCGGGCGAACGCGGGTGACGTGTCGGTGTGCGGGGCGTCCCCCCGCCTCAAACCCCGATTGCCATCTCAACCTATCGTGGACTATACATATTCATCGTACGGAACCCTGTCCACGTGACTTCAACTCGCAATTGTCCGGTTTTATTATTAAATGGTTGGATCTTCATTCCTTCAATTATTATTTTCAAACCTATTTAATAACCCTTTAAGTACAGGTGTTTAAACACCACCGAGCTCGTTGAAGTCTTTTAGTAGAAAATAGATGGAATTGCGAAAACAGTTCCAGAAAATTAGGCAAATCAGTCCAACAATAATATCAAAGAAATCAGTTGACCTATATAGATAACTATCAAAAACATTGGTGACATAATTGTGCAGTTATGTTGTGTGGACGTCCACTGTTGGACATAGGCCTTCCCTAAAGAGCACCACCACACCCGGTCCTCAGCCTTCCTCATCCAGCCACTTCCCGCCAGCCTCTTTATATCGTCGGTCCATTGTGCTGGAGGGCGTCCCACACTACGCTTGCTTAAACGCGGTCTTCACTCAAGGACTTTCCGGCTCCAACGGCCATCGCCTCTACGACAGGCATGACCTGCCCACTGCCACTTCAGCTTGCTTATAGTTTGGGCTATGTCAGTGACCCTGGTACTCCTGTGGAGGTATTATCTATGTGCTTATTAATACCTTTCTGAAAGTATGACGTAAACTACGATAGATAAATTATCAAAATCGATGCATCGGTCTTTGAGATAATAACGGACGTACGTATATTATATATACATAAGGGTTGAATACGTAAATACGTTTTTGAAGTCGGTTAAAAAGTAAAAGGGTCAGGCATCTCCATCACTTTCTCTACGCACAAAGGAATAGCCTACTAATAACCAGCTTATATTTTTATAGCTTGATGAATACGGGCAACAGGTTTGTAGGTGAAGATAGCTAAGGAGCGTGCAGAATCCTAATGCATGCAGGTAGCAATCTGCATGAGCCCGCATTTTTCTACTTGTTTCAAATTGCATCTGCTTGATTCTCGTGTACTATGCTTAGGATATTAAACTTGTATAACTCTATATAGAAACTGTAATAGTCTAGTGGTTAAGACGCCGCCTCCTAATCGAAGGCCGGAGGTTCGATCCCGGGCACGCAACTCTAATTTTTCAGAGCTATATGCATTTTAAGTAATTATAGATATTACACTTTGCTTTAACGGTGAAGGAAAACATCATGAGGAAACCTGCCTGCTTGAGAAAGGTGTGTGAAGTCTATCAATCCACACTTGGCCAGCGTGGTAGATTATATGACCGAAACACTTCTCAATCTGAGAAGAGCCCGTGCTCTGCAGTGAGCCGGCGATGGGTTGATTATGATGATATATAAGAAAGAACAAGATATTTCACCGCAGTGGATTGTTAATTGTCTCTTCTAATGACAAAAGAGAGAGAGTTCTACAAGGACATGATTAGTATAGTAAAATTAGCCAATAACTCTAATATTATCCGCTTATTGTAATATATACCTATTGTATTAAGTAGGTACCAAAAAAGTCCTGAATCACTCGCTTACTGATTCAACAACGCCCAGCCTAAATCCTTAGATAGGAAATCAAAATTTTACACAAACTTATAATAATTGGAAATATAGATTAGGAGTAAAGTCGGATTTTTCAAAATTTCCATGGGACAGGAAACAAAACCGATTTATAAGCCACGAGTTTTAAGTTAATTATATTATGAGACGTAAATAGATTAAATGAAATTAAACAAATGAGCGATTGCTAGTTAAATCACGCCATATTTCCTAATAGAAAATAATTATACCCACTAATATTCGATAAGAGCGTAAAAGGGCGAAGTTGTTTTTGGCCATATTTCTTTGTTAATTTAAAATATTGCCTTTTAATCAGACATTAATAGGCTATTAGTTTACATAATACATTATAGAAATTGCAACAGCTTACAGAAAACACGGCTATAGTTAATAGGCATGACATATCGCCACTTTCACTAAGTAGGTTTATGAGTAGGACAATGAATTAAATTTCATTTTCATCTAAATATAGATCGGCAAACCTTTACGATTTCGAAAAGTAGATCAGTTTAGAGCCTCAATAGCTCAACCGGTAAAGGAGTTGACTGAAAACCGAAAGGTCGACGG
Organism: Maniola hyperantus; assembly: GCF_902806685.2. Lineage (NCBI taxonomy): Eukaryota > Metazoa > Arthropoda > Insecta > Lepidoptera > Nymphalidae > Maniola > Maniola hyperantus. Next base: position 10,755,400 of record NC_048541.1, read on the forward strand.
TTCAAACCCCGCCCGTTGCACTATTGTCGTACTCCTAGCACAAGCTTGACGCTTAGTTGGAGGGGTAAAGGGAATATTAGTCATTTAACATGGCTAATAATCTTTAAAAAAAAATCGCTAAGTAGGTTTATGAGCATGACAATGAATTAATTTTCATTTTCATCTATAGATCGGCGAACATTTACGATTTCGAAAAGTAGATCAGTTGTTTAAAATTTTTGCTCTTACTGTACACTGGTACACTAATCAAACTTATTTTAAGAAAAGTAACATATCTTTTCTTAAAGTTTGAAATATTACTTTTTTGAAATATTGCTTTCTTGCCAACTTAGGCAAGGTATAACTTGTCTACTAGTAGATATAATACTTATGCATTTATGAAAGTCATATTTAACTACACAAAAGTTAATTAATTATTCATCGTAAGGCCTCATTTCTACACCTCGCTTACGAATCATGTGTTTTTGTTTATTACGTTTATCACCGTCTCGGATATCATATTTTTAAACCTTAGCTTTTATAAGAACACCTGTGCTGTGTCGCGCGTCAGTTAGGTCGGTCGTTTATCGCGCGCATTTGCATAGCAAACACGCCAAATAAAACACTTCGATCATAGTAAAGTATGCATGACTAATTGGCGCCTCTCTCAGTTTTGTTTTGAGTTTTAAACAAGTCTCTGCGGCTATCATAAAATTGTTTTTTATTCAATTAATATTACCAGCAGCCCGAGCGCAATCAGAGTGACATAGAGCTTTTGCGGCTATTACAACGTGTTTATTTATTATACTGTGGTTTCGTCGATGAAATTACAGCGAGAAAGCTACGAGAAAGTCTTGTCGCACTGATTGTGATTGGACTACTGCATACATTGTGGTATATCCTACATTACAGGTCCACATATAAGAAGGATACTACATCTTTGAAAATACTTGAAATAAATATCTTCTGATTGGTTTGTAATACATATTGTATCCTACTATCTATTCTCTTCTCTTAATACTCGTTATATAAAACAAAATATTTAATTCACGTTTACTACTACGTAGGTGTAAACCTACGACGAAGGTTTATAGAAGTAACATGTAAGTAAGTATGTATAATAATTTGTGCAAAGACGCGGTGAATCAGCTAGTATCTGCATTTGTGTTAGGTAGATGATGAATACGTTTACTTAATTTTTTTTTTTAAACTAAAATTTGTATTTCTGTTAACTCACGAACGCTACTAAAGTACATCAATTTACAGAAACAAAATGATCGTGGTGAACTATAAAAGCTCCAAAAGAATATGACGTCTTTTATTCTCACAAAATTAAGTTAGCCCACATAAAAGAGTTTGTTTAAAACATTAGGTGTTTTAAGATGTTATCGAGAGTGTTTGGTGTCAAAATTCTCGCATCATGCTGAACGCATTTATGGAGGAGATATTGATCTAACCGCTTTGTTCGGCAATCACTTTATAAACAAGAATAGCGGGAGCCCATATAAATCATTTTTTTAAAAGAAAAAACCAATTCTTCATAGCATTGGGTGGCGGGACTCCAATTCGGGAACATCCTTGAACAAAAAGTAGGTATCCAGTTTATCTTGTACATTAAAATAAAAGATGTAATAAAACTCCAGATAGAAATAGCTGATACATTCGTATTTTAAAAAGTGTATTACTTATACACTTATTATACAAATTGGTGCACATGTGTATGTGAAACGCATATGCGTTAGCTTACAGACTGCGTAGATACTGGCGCAGTATTAGGTAATGCATTTTTGGGTAAAACGACTCCTATGAGTATGCTTCAAAATATGGTGGCCCGTTACCAGTCTATAGATGTTTGATTAACATATCGTAAAATTACTACGGAGTGTTGATAAAATTCGTAGAATGTCAGTTCCCATACTAAGTGGAATGAAGACTCAATAAAGACGACAAAAAATGATCTCATTATTGTAGTTTAAAAGCGTTTATGCGGATAAGTACCTAGAAATATAACGTTTTTGAAAAAAAATGTGGAACTTTGAACTTGCCTAATCTATAAAAAATTATGACGACCTCCCTGGGACAGTGACGAGCGCTGTGGTCTTATTAGTGGGAGGTCTCGGGTTCGATTCCCGGCAGGCGAGATTTGGAATTTTATAAAATCTAAATTTTCTCTGGTCTGGTCTAGTGGGAGGCTTCGGCCGTGGTTAGATTACATATTATTTTCTTTTACTTTGCCATAATAAGTACAGTACGTGGCAGAGAGTAATATTTGCAGATACTGGCATGTTCCATACAGGTTCCATAGATTAAATATTTCCATTGTATTCCTGTTACTTTGTCATAATAATAGTGTAGGCATATTTAAGTTTTCATCCCTTTGCGATATTATTATTAACACTTATTGTAGGGTAGGTATGAAATATACCTACTTACCACCTTGTGAAAAGTATAGTTTACTAGTTAAAACATACCAATTAAATAATAATTAGGAGCTGGTGTTAACGTTTATCTTAATAAATAAACTGCTTAGCAAAGGTAATAACTGATTTTTTCTCGTACCCCCTCGTTACGTTACTTTGTCGTCTTGTCTCTACTTACATTTACAATTCCTTAGGTAAGTATTAATAAAAAGCCCGGCCAAGTGCGAGTCAGACCCGCACACCGAGTTCCGTACTACAGTTCTAGTATTTTTTCGACATTTGGTACGATAAATCAAAAACTACGATAAAGCCCTTTCATAAAATATGATACCCCACTTGGTACAATAATCTTACTTTGCAAGATAAAAGTACTAACTATTTTTTCATGAACACATTTTAATTTTTTTGTGATATAACCACAAATTCACGGATTTGGGATTTTCCCCCTAACATGTGCTATAAGACCACCTACCTACCAAATTTCATGATTCTAGGTCAACGGGAAATACCCTCTAGGTTTCTTGATAGACAGACAGACAGACAACGATGTGATCCTATAAGGGTTCCGATTTCCTTTTGAGGTACGAAACCCTAAAAAGTTTTCATGACGGAACGGAGACTACCTAATAATGATTATGTTAAGTTTTGTAACTCTTTTCCTAAAAAAACTGCTAGGTTGGTAAATTTTAATGCGGTTTTTTTGCATATGGATATTAGTATGGAAGTATGGATTAGGTATGATTTGAAGTTATATGCAACAAAAACCACAAGTGCTAAGATAAAACATACTATAAAAAGCCTATATACCTACGTATATTTAAAGGTAATTTAATTGCCTTAAATAACTTATCTATTAAAACTAATTTAATTACACTAGTGCTAAATCGGGACGGGTCACTAGCGTAGTGACAAAATACTTGTATACAAAGTAGGTAATTACCATTCTACCTAGAAAAACACGTGACACTAATTGCATATAGGTACTCATTATGTGTAACTTTTGCTTACATTTATTTCGCATAATTGTCATGTCACTCATATTGCCTACCTTATGATTTACGTTATATTTATTTTGTTTAAAACTAGTTTAAATAAACGTAATAAACAAAACCACCTCCCTTACCGTGTTACGATTAAAACTAATTTTAAAGATGTCATGCATCGTCATCTCTGAAATTAGTAGTTATCTACTTAATAACTGTCGTTTTCATACTTGTCAATAATAAAGATAAGTTTATTTTTAAATATATGTTATTACCTTACATATTATGTATTCATTTTAGCCAAGTATATACAGTGGATTTCGAATTTACATTAGAGTTGTATAAATAAATGAAATTAGCATACACAAATCATCATAAATTTGCGGAAGTATTTATTAGTTTTAAATGATGACGTGAATTATTTACTTCACTATAATATTGTGTTTTGGTGAGAGTTGATCTCTAATACCTATTAATTAATCTACAATATTTTGACATAAAGGTACATGATGGTGAGAAACGATGATTATAAAGGACTAGCGACTTGCTTGGGTTACTACGGGTTAGCTTAATACAATTTTACAATTTTCGTAGGGATCTCTATTTTTTTTTGAAAAAAAAAATAGCCATGTCACGCAGGAATAATGTAGCTTTCTAGAATCTACTGATGAAAGAATTTTCGAAATCGGTTCAGTAGTCCACAGATTACCTCCTACAAACAAACTTACAACCTTTACCTCTTTATAATAGTAATATTTAAGTACCTAGTATTACTTAGACACGCGAGTACGAACTTTTTTTTATTACTCACTGATAATAATGGGAAAAGTTCTTGGGAAAGAAAAAAGTAAAAGTATTTATCTACAACATCCAAAAGTGAAAAGAAATCGCGACTGCCGCCGAGTGGTTTCATTTCATGAAGAATACTTAATTTATTATTAGAAGAGGTACGCCAACCTGACTGCCAACCTTCCCCAGTCGGAGAGAAACGTGTTTGTGATCGAAGCCTGGGCCCCCGAATAGAAGGCCGACGAAGTCTTATATAGCTAGGCAGGTAAGGTACATAGGCACTTGAAGTACAATTTTTTTATTTGTTGGTATAAATCTGGCAGTGTATACCGTCAGCGGATACAGGTGTATTTCGAAAACAATCAGGGCTCTCCCCTTGGACTAAACAAAATCTTGGCACACTGTCCAAATGTCCATTTATGTAAATCGTGAAACTTTCTTTGCATTGCATTTACCAATTGCATTTATATCATTTCCGATATAGAATATCTACTTAGCAGCTGTTTTACAGTATCTTACTTTCAGGAGTTAAATTGAACAACATTCATTGCATTTTCAATAAACACAGTATAATTTGAGATGAAAAAGTTATTTTATAATAATTTTGTAAATTGATCACTTGAAAAGAGCAACCGCCGAGTTTCATGCTGGTTATTCTGGATAGGAAAAAGCATTTAGAACCAACGGTAGGTAGATTCGATATTTGTAGATATTACCAGCACCTACGTTTTTTTTTCGATCCATATTTTGTAAGTACCTAGTAAAGGTAGTAATTATGCACTATACAGAGTGTTACCAGAACGCTAGCAAAAACTTAGCGGTAGCTTAATCCAATACCAATAAGTAATAACCATTTGCCCCCATTGTATAGTTTTAGTAAACTCTAGTATCAGTCAGCTGTTTTATTTGCAATATATCGTAAACTTTTATAAAATTATAGGATTTATTTATATATATTTTTCGCGTTTTTCTGTGGTACCATATCAGTAATCATCAGTAGGTATCACCTGTCTTCGTTTATGCCAACTTTTTGGTTACACCCTGTATTTAGAAAGAATAATATCAAGATCAACTTCCTTTACCATTGGAACGGTTAATGTTTTTTAGAACTTATACAGGATATTATATGAATAAACTATGTGACTTAAAAACTGCCACAAGCAAAACTGCGCGACTCTGCTATTATTTTGTAGAGCATAATATAGACCTTACTGAAGTTTTCTTAATTACAAGTTTGCATTTGTTTCTGATACAATAATTGATATAGCGATCTGCATTTATTTATTATTCCGTGGTGTGGTCCAAACACTGCCGGACGCAGGTGTACTGAACACGGATGTTACACCCCCCGTCTTATATCCAAAACGTCAAAGAAATCTTACTGTTAACGAAAATTCAGCTCGTATACGAAAATTTAATTAACTGACCTCTTTATAGCGACAGGTGATTGTAACTATTGGAGTTTTATGACACTGTCGCAACTTATTACAAAAGAATTAAAAATACATTTCTGTTAGGTATGGTAATTAATTGTTAAGCTATTTTCTATCGTCGCGGGCATAAGCTAGTGACATATGCATATTATAGCAGAGTAGTCGTGTTAGACCTTTTATTTTGGTTTCAATCCTTTTTAGTACTTACATTTAAAAAAGCTTTACTTAAGAAAGTTTTTACTTTTAACTTACTTTACTTACTCCAATGCCGATACTTAGATGAAATGCTTAAAAGAAATTAACGATAAATGCATAGTTTCCACATTCATAGCGCTCCCGTTAGTGGGAAGCGTGACCAGTTTACGCTTGACCAAGTTATCACTTCATCTAACAACACGACAGCAACTATGTCAAAATTGTGTAAGTACCACATACCAGAAAATTTCAGAGACGATATTTTATTTTATGAGCCAAAACAAATTCACTTTGAATATAAACGTCGTTGCATTCTCAAAACACCGACCGGCTGGTTAAATTATTGAATACAAATTCCATACATTGCAGTTAAACAGAGGTGCGGTAACTATGTGAGCAGGCGGCTTATTGGTACACTCAAAAACCGACATCAATTAAAGAGAGATGAACGTAAGTAACGAGGTTGCCAGCTCTATGCTGCTTCTTGGATAGTCCCTATTTAGTACCGCGATTTTCATAGATTTTTTATGCACTGTACACTGTAATAGATGACCTGCGAACTGATGATGATGATGAAGATGACCTGGGTTTCGGTTTTTCGAAAATCCCGTCAAAATATCCTAGATTTTCCGTGATAAAAAACAGCTTATGTGCGCATGATATTGCGTTCCTTTCGGCAAGATCAGTTAAACGGATGGGTCTGAAAGGGTAACGAACAGGAAGACAAATAGATATACTTAGGTACACTTTCACCCTACTGACATATGGATAAAGATTATTTTTTGCCTTTATTTGTCTAGCAAACCCGTAACTAATAAAAAAAATATATCTATAGTAGCTTATAGTAGGTAGTGTTGGGGAGCATTTATAGAATTAGCGATGGCAGAAACAACTTAACTTAGTATGGCTTTAGTAGTAGGGGGACATGGCGGTGCCAGGGACTAATTCCCAACTAAAACCACAAAATACTTTTTAAGTAAGTAGGTACCGATTATAATTATTACTAAAAAAGTAGAAAAACAATTATTGCAGATTCAATTATAGAAGTATCTAAAAAACCTAGTATTGAATATGGTTACCGTATTCTTACTTACCGAGTAAGCATACGAACGTATGGTGAGTCCATCTCAGATCAGAAGCGGCGCTTTGATAATGTCGGTGTTCGAAGGAACACCTCCCGTTCGATCCAGCAAACCCGTGGTTATTCAGCATCACCACAGACTAAGGCAACTATAGACTAAGTCATACCACCTAAAATTGAGACCATTCTGGAGATGCTGATCAACCTAGCACGCCTATATTATAAACCTGCGTGGTGCAATACTTTGTGGTGTATATACTTACATAATTGGTTTTATTTTTAAGCCCAACCAAATGCGTTGATCTTGCTGGTGTTCGGGGGAACATCTCCCGTTCAACACAGCGAACCCATAGTTATTCAGTATCACCACGGACTAAAGCAACTAGACTTAAATTGGATCATCTAAAATGAGACACTTGTGGGGATGCCGATCCAAATAGCACGCCTACCTGCTAGTGCAACACTTTGTCACCCACCCAGTGTTTTTTCCCCACAAAGTGTTTTTCCCCAATCGAATGCGTTGAAGAAGTCAGTGTTTGTGGGACCGTATCTTGTTCAATCCGGCAACCCGTAGTTATTCGGAAAAAAGAAAAAACATTTATTTAAAAAATTGTGCCACATTATAACTGCTTGATACACATTGAGAAAACCGAAAAATTAACTAGGCCATCTAAAATTGAGACTTTTCTGAATAAAATCTCCTTAATTAAGGCCCGCGAGGGCTCTATACAGTATGTACACTGTTTCCTTTAGTCCGTGAACTTCGCTCGATCCATGACAAATGTTGACTTTTGTACCAGAATCGCAAATGTAACTTTTGCATTATATTCGATCATTCCGACAGGAGATGCAGTAATTCAATCCGTTGTAATGAGTTAAAGGAATGTGATTTGCGAGGTATAAACGAGTATGGTACAGGATCTACATTGTTCCGTTGCCGTGTAAGGCAATATCTTTTAATTTATGCTGTAAAACTTTTATCTAAAAAACTTAATATAAAGTTTTTTAGATATTTTTTTTTGTAAACTCATTCGTGTAAGTAATAATAATATAATAAAATAACATAAACTTTGTTATTTTTTATTCACTGGCCAATCTAAATGACATTGTGTAGTCATGAAACCTATAGAAGAAAAAAAAAATATAAAAAATAGTAAGTATAGAGTAAACATAACGTTTCCCCGAAAGTATAATTTCCGTTATGGATATTGCGTGAGTCGTTATATATTCTGTGCTATCGGCAATAATTTTTTAGATAAAGAGTAGGATACGAGGCGGGCGTTATTTTTAATTACTTCTATATTCATCGTCGGCGTAACGAAGTCGGAACAATTTTATGTCGCTCATAAGAAAGCTTAATGCTTAATTCAATTCGAATTTCAGAGCGCTTAATTGTTCGATCTGATGAGATCCGAGATTGGAGTAGACTAAAGTGATATTTTAGTTTAATTATAGCTCTTTTAACCAGGTATGAAGATATAAATGCTGTGTAACGCACGGCGCTGGCGGTAAATTACCCGAGATTAAACTCTTGGTGTTATTAAGTTATTAAATGACGTCGCAAATTATCTGCTTATATCCGCCGCACATGATTTAATGTATTAAGTATCGAAGTGATTCAATATTAGTAGCTCTTTATTAATCAAAGTCCAGGCTTGTATATAGTTCACTTTATTGCCTACTTCCTTAGCAGTAATACCTAATAACCTATTTATTTATTTTATTTTTCAAAACTGAAACAAAGAAATTTTTTATTAGGTACGGTAGATATAACTCTCTATTTTAGGCCGTTAAGTGTTTTCTTATAATAAACCATTTATATGTCCATCTTTATATTTTATAATATTTAAAATAAATAAAGCTCAGTCGTCAAAATGTGTCTGTCGTCATATTGTGCCTTTTGTCCAAAGTTGGCCCTCTTGTATTTAGTCAGTATTTAACTCTACAATCAGTATCAAATAATTTCTCATATTATGCCATCGATATAAATGACAAGATATGCCAAGTAATAACTTGTACAAGAATAACTTATATGGTTTTGGAACCAAATAAATCAGCGCCACCTCTTAGATACTAATGAACGACCCGTTTGAAATCCAGACGTCACTAAGGTTGCATTGGTGCTAAGTAAACATTTTAGGACCAATGAGTCCGTGCCATTTTACTTGTTCAATGGCCTGCCCCTTACGAAGTAATATATAAGTCAATGTATTATGCTTTATATTAGATTATTATAAATACAAGTCTCATTACCTAATAGAATAATACGTCTATTTAATAAACAAAATAGGTACTTATGTATGTTGAAAAATTATTCGCAATATCTATACTTATGAAGTAATGTGAAATTCAATGAGAGTTTTTATCTACTTTAGAGAGAAATAAAAGTTAGCCAACTAATTGCTCAATAATTTCAAACTCGTAGTTAACCTTCTAGTGCATGTATTGAAGTAACTCAATTAAAAGTTAACGTTATGCTCACTTATGAATCACACAGTTTATTACTGAGTTCACAGAGTGCATATCTAACTCAAGATTCTGAGACATTCAGAGTTCATTCACATTTCTAATAAGTGATAATTTTTTAGGCATAGCATCATTGCAATTATGTATTACAATTGTTTTGTTGTTATTGAGTGATCCAGTGTTATTCTTTTCAAAACTGCATTTTAACTAATAGCTAAGAGTCAGCCTATCAAATGGAAGTGATTAGGATCTAAGCTGTTGACCATTGGCCAGATTCATTACCATTATTGTCAACCGATAGATGTTCACTGCTAGACATAGACCTCTTGTAGAATTCAGCGGCTCCCTACAATTCGTTTGATGTCGTATGTGTAACTATGTGCCCTGCCAATACCACTTGCAAAGTTGTCGTTACTCTACTTCTCCTCCTCGGGATCTTCCCATTTCTGATTCATGTAGTGAAACTCCAAGCGTAGCTCTTTCCATCGCCCGCTGTGTGACAGAGCTTTCTTATGAAGCCCATAGTTAGGGACGCATGTCTCTGATACATAATAAATAATATTATTATGTTGATGACATATTAATAGATCCGAAACTGGCTTGGCCGCTGGCACCAAAAACCAAGTGATAGAATATTTTAAAATAATTAATTATAAACACATTATTGCATTTCATGAAAATAGATCCACTAAACTCGTAATCTAACCAAATAAATTGGAATTCGAAATTTTCGAAGCCGGTGAGCTATTGTAAGTTAAAAGTTAATTGTGAAAGAAGCTGAACGTATTTTAGAGCATAATAATATATTCACGAACAAGGAGATCCACAAAAATTGGCCTAGTTATACTGATAAAGATCTGATTAACATCTACTTATCCCAAAAGTATAATCTGTATCGATAAAACTAACCGGAAATCTGAATGCCCGAACGAAAAGTTATTTCTCGACCACGGAATCCAACTTGACCGGTTTAATTTTCATAACACCAAAATGTATTTGCAGGTGTCAAAATTATGGACTAAGAGCCCGCGACGGCCAGACCTTCGTTCCTTTATAAAAGCTGAAAGTTTCTCTGCTTATTGTTCCCAACACTGGGAGGAATGATCCACGACTGTAGTTTCTTTATTGGTACTGTTACAAAGAAAATATAAAAAATACACTTTTTACTTTAACGTAAGATTTTTTACACCTTTGTTACCATGTAATCTCCCAAAGGCACCATGATCCAAACTTCATAGTCGTGGATCGGGACTCCTTGTGTTGGGGACAATACGTAGAGAAAAAAAATTGCTTTTATAAAATAACGAAGGTCTGGCACGCGCTGGCTCTTAGTCCATAACACCAAATGCATTTGCAGGTAGGTATCAAAAATTAGTCAAAATATCACCGCATCATAACTAAGCTTCTCTTTGTGTCGTGCAATTATTAATTTTGTATGCTCCGAATCCAATATCGTGACTTAAATATGATTTGTGATGCTTGTTGCAGTGATGATGTTGTTAGCAACGTCGGTTTTATTTCATGTTTGATTTGAAGGGTCTCCTTTGAGCCGAAAGAAATGCGCTTTCTTTTTTAATGATGACTGATATCGAAGGTATGTTTTTGGTAACATATTCACAGGTCCTGGAATGCTTATTACTTTGTATAAAATCAATCGAAATTTATTTTACCGGCATTCATATACCTACATACTTAGCTCCTTCCCAAAATAAGTTTTACGCTTCCTAAAATAAGTTTTAAACTTGGAAGAATAAACAACTTAGGTCTATGTCATGCATGTGAGAAATCAATTAAAAAAATATTACTTAAGTTAAAATTAGTACGCCCCCAAACCACTAGCGTAAAATTGAAGAGCGTGTACGACAAATACCTAGTGCAACGAGTAGGATTTTAACTGTAGCACTTTCGGATTTCAGCCAAGTCCTTGGCTGTTGTACCTAATATACCTACCTAACCTACAGTGGCGTGCACAGGGTTTGAAGCCAGGGTAGGCATTAGTTAGGTAGGAACCTTTACTGGCAGGTCATAATGTAAAATTTGCATTGAGCTATTACAACTGGGGTAAGCAGTGCATTTTTGCCTCTATGACCTGCACGCCACTGCTAACCTAGTACCCTAGTATCTAAATATTGTAGCCATAAAACATGTTGGCTACGTTTATCTACATTGGCTTCTGAAAAACTAGTGAGGTCTTAACATCCATCCATACCAATCAGTACCCACACAATGCGAAAGTGTGTTTGTTTGTTGGTTTATTAGTTTGTTGGTTTGTCGTCAAATTACGTCGCAATGGAGCAACGGATTGACGTGATTTATGCATGGATATAGTTTAAAACCTGGAGAGTGATATAGGCTACTTTTTAACCCGGAAAATCAAAGAGTTCCCACGGGATTTTTAAAAACCGAATTCCACGCGGACAAAGGTGCGGGCTATTATATTTAGTGTATTATAATTTATGGCCTCAATTTAATAATATTCGTCATTTCGGTGACAATGATTCTATCTCCCATCATCTGCGTCATTCAACATCTCACGAGTGTCGACATCCCATCGATATTACTTGACGAATTGCCTTGTCCCAAATTAAGTTAACATAACAATGTTATCAAATGACACGCTGACAAATAGCTTGAATTTTATTGAGTTTATTTTAATCTTATTCAGATTATGTATCTTTTTATTGTGGATCTTCATCCATCACCATCTCAACCCTCTTAGAATGAGAAGGGTTTAGACCATAGTCCACCACGCTGCGCGCTTCACACACCTTTGAGATCATCTCATTCTCATCCCATCCAGTTCCGACGGGATTTTTAAAATTTTAGTCCATGCTTCTATAACACTAGCTTATGCTCGTGACTTCGTCCGCGTGGACTACATAAATTTCAAACCCTTATATCACCGCCTTAGGGATTGAATTTTCAAAAATCATTTCTTAGCGGATGCCTACGTCATAATAGCTATCTGCATGCCAAATTTCAGCCTGATCCGTCCAGTAGTTTGAGTTGTGTGATGATAGATCAGTCAATCAGTCACTTTTTCCTTTTATATAAATAAATAAATCAAGTGCTAAGTTTATCTAATCATATCGTAATCTTCTTCTTCTAAATATATAAAATTCAAAGTCCTGACTGACTGACTGACATATATATCGACGCACAGCCTAAACCGCTGGTCCTATAGAGACATGAAATTTAGAGAGTGAGCTCTTTGTAAAGAGTAGGTATCCACTAAGAAATAATTTTTTGAAATTCCACCCCTAAGTGGGTTAAATGGGGGGATGGAAGTTTGTATGAAAGTCCGTCATTTTTGAAGTTGCATTGATGAAAATTGGTAAGTATTCGGTTAAAAATAAAAATACGGATTTCACGATTTTTGGAAATTCTACTACCAAGGGGGTTAAATAGGGGATAAAAGTTTGTATGAAAGTCCGTCATTTTTCCAGTTATTTACATGAAAATTGGTATTTGGGTTTTCAGTAACAAATGAAGAAATATGGATTTCAGGATTTTTTGAAATTGAAACCCCACCTCGATTTTTTAAACTCCACCCGAGCGAAGCCAGGGCGGGTCAGCTAGTAACTTATATGAATTTTTCCTATCACATGAAAACTTTCGTTTCCTTACATTACCGTTGAAGGTTCATAAGAGAAAATCCGTTCGCAATGGCTCACTGTCCGATGGTAGTGATAATTGTTTATTGATAACGTCCGTTTATATTAACCAGCTACCCTGTCGCTTCGGCGTGTACGCGCGATCGAGCAGGACATGGTGATTTCGCGAGATACGATACGCCATCGCGATGTCTTATAGCGTTGGACGATCCATTACCCATCGTGGGAACTTGCGAGCGCGGTAAAAATAATTGAACGTTCCGAGTTTTCAACGAAGCTGTGGTAGCCTAGTGGTTAGGACGTCCGCCTTCCATTCGGAGGTCGGGGGTTCGATCCCGGGCACACACCTCTGACTTTTCGGAGTTATGTGCGTTTTTAAGTAATTAAAATATCACTTGCTTTAACGGTGAAGGAAAACATCGTGAGGAAACCTGCATGCCTGGGCGTTCTCCATAATGTTCTCAAAGGTGTGTGAACTCTGCCAATCCGCACTTGGCCAGCGTGGTGGACTATGACCAAAGCCCTTCTCACTCTGAGAGCAGACCCGTGCTCTGTAGTGGGCCGGCGATGGGTTGATCACGAGTTTTCAACGAATATAACGTACAAGCTTATCCCCGCGGCTTCGTCCGGCAGGGACTATTTATAATTTTCAAAAATCCTTTCTTAGCGGACGTCTATGTCATAACAGCTATCTACAGTACGCGACAGTTCGAGATAGCAATAGGGGAGGGAACGCCCCGCATAGCCCCGCGCTAACCCAGTATGGGCGAGCGCGGGTGACGTGCGGGTGTGCGGGGCATATCCCCCCACCTCATACTCCCGTTACAATATGGATGGTTGTCCTACATAATATTATAATAAATAAATTTTAATTTTAAATTTTAATACCGACGACCTCCCTGCTAGGTGATTCTCTAAGTCAGTGTCTAACACTAAATGATAGCTACCGAGGTTGATTAGTTCTACATTTCTGCTTCACTGGCTGGTATCAAAATATTTTTTCGAAGAAAACCTTCAACGGATTAAAAAATGACTATCATTCAGTGTTAGAAACTGAGTTAGCGAATCACTCCGCAGGGCAGTGGTAAGCGCTGTGTTCTTGTTAGTGGGAGTGGGGGTTCGATTTCCGGCAGCGGTTTGGAATTTTATAATTTCTAAATTTCTGGACTGGTCTGGTGGGAGGCTTAGGCCGTGGCTTGTTACCACCCTATTGGCAAAGCCCTACTTACCCCCAAGCGATTTAGCGTTCCGGTACGATGCCGTGTAGAAACCAAAGCCCGTATCCATCTAAGATTGCATTATCATTTACCACCAGGTGACATTGCAGTCAAGGGCTAGCTTGTAGGTATCTGAATTAAAAAAAATATGTTAAAAAAAAGGAAGTGTTAAACAAAATAATAAAAATAAAACAAGATACAGTTTGCACTGTCTCACATCAAGAATGTAGGTAGAATCAACCGCTTAATTTTTCATACCTTTAATTGAACTCGCTTATTTATCATCAGTTTGATCGTAAACTAAAACTGGTTCATTAATGTTCATAACTTTAAATTTATCCCTCTTTGCATACGTGCCAACATAAAAACAAAATAAGTGCTTAAAACAATATCCATAAAGGAGATCAATAAATGTAATGAGTTAAATTGGAAATAATGGATTTTAATTATTTATGTTCATTAATTTAATCGATCTATATTTCAGATCAGTTACAAACATGTAGAACTTAGTAGAACTTATCCAATACTTCTTAGTAATGTATGTATATTCTTTATTGCACCACAAAAATTGTTTTGTGCAATGAATGTAATAATAACAATCATCATCATCAGCAACCGATAGACGTCCACTGCTGGACGCTTGATGTCGTCCGTCCACCTAGTGGGGGGTCTTCCAACACTGCGCTTTCCAGTGCGAGGTCGCCATTTCATCTACCTAATAATACTTTAATAAACTAGCTGACTCATCTGCCATCGCTCTGGATGAGTTTGTAAAAATCCTTAGAGTACTTTGCAACAGCTAAATCTCACGTTTATAGACCCAGTGGCTTGAGCTGTAGGTATGGTGAATGGTGACATGACGTCAGTCTATCAGTTACTTCTTTTATACCAGACGATAGTCACGACGGATGTGAACTCCAGAAAAAATAATTTTCTGGAATAGACGAATATAGGCATGAACCAAACGTCAAAATCGGTTGAGCGGACGGGCAGTGAGAAGGTAACAGACAGAGAAACAAACAGATAGGTAGGTACACGTTCACATTGATAATATTTGTATGGATATAAAATAAAATTATGGGATACATTGTATTATAATATTATAATATATTGATGAAATAATATCTACGTCAGATAAATCAAATAATTGTTTTCTTACATGGCGAAAAGACGCTTAAGGGATATTTTTATCTATGAATCGAAATGGTTCAATCGAATAGAAAATTATCCTTCTCGAAAACTTTAATGACCATTTCTTAATTGTATTTATTATTTGATGTATTATGGATGTTATCGATGTAAGAGCAGTCCTAATGAAAGAGGCGCTTTGAAGCTTCTGTTCACTAAAGTTTATGGGGCTCACAAGTGCAACAATAAAACAATTTATTTTATCTTGATTGGCCCTTTAGCCGTCACGGACATTGTTTTGAACGCCGTACTTTGTATGTCGGCTTGTCGAACATGATTCAGAGCAATTGATGTAAAAACTTTGTTGACTCGATTACACCGCAATTTACTCGACTTGGAAAAGGTTCTATAAATATTTATTGTTCTTTATAGTCCTCTTGAAATTATACAGTCCATCGCGAAAGTCGTATCGCTGATTACAATAGGGCATCGCTTATTATTATTGTTATACCAATAGCTTCTTTGTAAGAAAGTTACGATGGTTATCAATTATTATATTACCCAATAATAAATAAAGAAATACGTCGAATAACTAATGTGAAAATATTACAATAAAACTTCAAGCTAGCCTTATCTAATTACTATACAAATCATGCCCGCGTGGAATGGTGCCAAGAATACTGGCTACATTTCCGTACTGGACAGCCAGGCTGATCCGTTGCGCAAAAAAAAAGGGCTAGCCCTTCTATTAATCGTGGTAAATTTATATTTTAAAATAGTAACGGTCACAAAAGTGAACGTTTAGTTTTACTTTCTAGTAATTTTATTTCTTTTAAATATTGTAGTTATATTTTAAAGAACTTCAAATTGGACTGATCAATAAGTTATGTCTTATTAATGACAGCAACGTAGACGTCGAGGCAATTATAAGCAATGCACCATAATCCAAGTTTCGTTCCCACAATATTGCGTGTAAACATGTTAAATTGTATTTACTCACGCAGTTTTATAAGAAAACGCGTTGAAACAAATACCGATTAATATATGTTAACAACCCACGCTATGGTTAAGATTTTTAATCCAGAGTTAGCGGGAGGTCGGCGCCCACCCAGAGGTGTGGACATCTCTAACAAAATCGAATTAGAACAAACCCACTAAGTAAATACAACTCAAACTAAACTTTAATAACATCTCGCTAAAGAATAAGATTCAAATATGAATAAAAGCGATGGAGAAGGAAGCAGAATAATATATAACACGATCAAATCAGAATATGGATCATAAAGTACAAGATGTGTTGAAATACATGTGCATATATTTCACATTACTTTGATACATGCGGTAATTTCGTTTATGAGATCATTTTAAATTTGATTGCATGGTAAATGATTTACTACGTAGTTCTTACTTTACCTTTATTACTTTGATTTACTAACTCTAATTTTCGCTTCACAGACTTTTGTGTATCTACGGAGAAAATTCAGAAGCTGTCATCTTTGAACTTCATAATATCTTCGATTTCATGCTGCATTTTTAGGATTCCGTAATTCAAAAGGAAGAAAGAAACCCTTATAGGATTACTTTGTTGTCTGTTTGTCTGTCTGTCCGTCTGTCCGTCGTGTCTGTCAAGAAATCCTAATAGGGTACTTCCCGTTGACCTAGAATCATGAAATTTGGTAGGTAGGTAGGTCTTATAGCACAAGTCAAGGAATAAATCCGAAAACCGTAAATTTGTGGTTACATTTTTATTTGTAGGGCGGCAACGTTAAATTTTTTATTATTTATTGTTATAGGGGCGATATAGAAATACACAGTCTGTAAAACTTTCAACCCTCTACATATTTTGGTTCACGAGATACAGACAGACGGACGGACGGATAGCGGAGGCTTATTACTAATAGGGGTTTATTGGCACCCTTCGGATACGGAACCCTAACAACATGAGTCACTAGTTTCGGGAAATTCATAATTCGAAAACAATAAATTAAGTATAGTACGCGACTGATTGAAATGGCAATCACGGAGGGAACGCCCCGCACGCGGGCGAGCGCGGGTGACGTGCGGGTGTGCGCGGCGTCATCACGCCTCATACCCCGATTGCCATCTCAACCTGTCGCGGAATATACGTATGCATGAACCAAATAAATAACCGCACTAGCACATGAATCTATTTATACACTGAATGCATTTCCACCTTTAAGTCTTTCTAGGCTTCCCACAAGTCTTCCTGTCGCGCCTAATCTTGACAGAATAGCCTTGTTAAAGGGAGGTCTGTCGCCGACCCGAGAACAAATTGCCAGCTAACAAGCATAAAATTTCCAGCAAAACTGCTCCTGCCTTTTATAACGTTTGTGACATGGAATTTATTAGAACTTTTTTTCTGATCGTGATAGTAGGATATTGGATTGTATTTAGGTAGTATAACAATAACGTTAAGTTTTTGCTAGCGTTCTGGTTGCACCCGTACCTATAGTATAAAAAGAAAAGTCTTGACTTAACATCGACGCTCAGCCTAAACTCTTGGATTTAGAAAGCTGAAATTTTGCTCAGAGGATAATATAGACAAGGAATAAGATCTGAACAATTCCCCCAGGAGCGAAGCCACTAGTCAATTATCTATCACTAAATACGATACGATGATATGACGCGATGTGGCGAGTTATAGAAAATGTATCCATAGTACGCGACAGGTCGACATGGCAATCAGGGTATGAGACGCACACCCGCACGTCATCCGCGCTGTCCCGCACTGGGTTAGAGCGGGTGTACGGGGCGTCCCACCCCGATTGCATTCCCAACCTATCGCGTACTACCTCCGTTAAAAAATCAAGCAATTTTTTGCGTTGCAACGCAAGACGACCTTTTGAATTATAAATGTAGATTTCCGATAAACAAATGAAGTTTAACGCCTCGACACTATACAAATCAGTGTCACCACTCGTTGTTACAGTCCTCCACGCCTAGTTCTACAGGAATTGTTAGCGCAACGTGGCTGGCTGATATTTGCATGTGCTCGTTAACGCTGTACTAGTTGACGGACGTGCGTCCGTCTTGGTGATTGTCCTTTGGGGACATCGGCGGGACATTTGACGTGAGGACTTACTTATACCAAAACATTGTTACCGTGCAGTGCCGATGTTGCTGTTAGCGTTATAAGGGGTAATTGCTAGCACACGGGATTTGTGACACCTAGAGAGACATCACTCTACTTAAAAAGGATTTATCTTAGTAGCTATTCGTATCGCCACAAGGTAATATTTTCGACGATCTCTCTGTAATAGCTATACCTACCTACCTGGCATATTCTCCTCACAGGCCAGAGTATAGTATGCGACAGATCGAGATGGCAATCAGGGTGGGGACGCCCCGCACAACCGCACAGCCTCCGCCTCATACCCCGATTGCCATCTCAACCTTTCGCGAACTATACCTTACCTTTGAATACGAGCACCTTTATTTAAACCTGCAGCTTGTTTGTTTAAATTCTTTGTGGCACATAAAAATGGAATGTATACCTAGTATAGATAAATCTAATACCTACCTTGTCTATAGAGGTATCCCCTTTCAGTTAATCTCCTTTGGTAGAGGAGAGGGAGTGATAGAACAGTGCGTAAATTGAGTGAATGAAGTAAAAAGATATCAGTTCCTAATAGTTGCAATATTGTAGGAATTTGTCAATTTCGATTTCGCTTCACTTCATTTCCATCAACTAATTACAAATTCAAAGCAGCTGTTTTGATCGTAAACTTTAACGTTAAATAAATCAATCAAATGCAGAAGCGGAATGTTTAACAGTAAAAATTAATTTAATTGCCGTAAGTCGATTAAATCCATCGACTTTTAGGCGTATCGAATGCAATTCGAATTCGTTCGGGCAGTTCTCAAGTTCGGCTTGTTAATCGAGCAATCACAGATCTTTTTGAATACCATTCATGGCTTGATAACTATCCTTGGCTCGTGCGTGAGGATAACCACCTCAAAATACGAATACAAGTTGAAACAAATCATAGCACCCTGTGTATTCTGTTTCCTCTCGATAAACACATGCATATAAATTCCTTTTCCTAGCTCTTTTTGTCTTCATATATCACAAAATTTTATTTATAGATGAAGTAAACACACAAAAATCGACTTAAATCCAACATATTATTATGATCTTCATCGTCAACATCTTCAATTGATAGACGTCCACTGTTGAAACTTGAACATAGGTCTTTTGTAGGGACTTCTACAGACATGACAATACAGATAATCCGCAGGAAAACCAAGGGCACTGGACATAGCTTAAGCTGAAGTGGCAGTGGGCATACCATGCCTGTTGTAGAGGCACTGGCTGTTGGAGCTGGAAAGTCCTAGAGTCGAAATCGCGTATAAGCAAGCGTATTGTGGGACACCCTCCAGATATAAAGAGAAAGGTGAGAAGTAGCTGGATGAGGTAGGCTGGGTGTGGTGAAGGCTGACCGGGTGTGGTGGCGCTCTTTAGGGAAGGCCTATGTCCAAGAGTGGACGTCCACAGGATGATGATGAAGGTCTGTACATTCTTGCTTATCGTTAGGATTTCACGAAAATAGTAAAATAAGGAATCAATTACACCAGTTAAGTAGTGCCGGCGCAGGGTTAATGTAACATTTTATGAGCCAATTTAATCGACACAGCTTTATAGGCCGTCCTGGGCGAATTGCGATCCGGTGCTTTAAATGAATTTAGGATAAGATTATCCTTATCTGTTCCACTACTTAAAGCTAGACTCTTATAAGCTTTTACTTTTTGCATGATAAAGTAGTTATTTAACGAGCGATAAACCAATTAGAACTCAGAAGATTTTTCTAATATAATCATCAGTATACCCTTATTATAAATGCGAAAGTGTGTTTCTTTGCTGGTTTGTTGGTCTATTGGTTTGTTGGTTTGTTGGTTTGTTGGTGTATTGGTTTGTTGGTTTGTAGGTTTATCCTTCAATCACGTCGCAACGGAGCAACGGATCGACATGATTTCTGCATGGGTTTTAAAGACCTAACCTAGGTTTACTTTTTACGGGAAATCAAAGAGTTCCCACGGGATTTTTTAAAACCTAAATCCACGCGTACGAAGTGGTGGGCATCAGCTAGTATTTAATGCTTGAAAAACGTGACGGATACCTACTCATCTAGTCGAAAAAAAAAACAACCAAATGGTAATTAGTTACCAGGTTCGTTAATGATTTAAAATAATTTCAAATTCTTTGTGAGCGAAGATTAATTTGAGAAATTTCGAGCTACCATCCTCAAACTTCTTCACTGACCGACGAACGCCCACATAGAGCTTCCCTAACGAAATTACACACTCATTAGTTCTACGGAATGTTTGTTTTATTTTTTATCAAAGATGGCGCCGGCGCTCCTAAAACTAACAGAATTAGTCACAGTCATAATATCACTGGGGGTTTATTAGGGCACCGGACGAACGGATATCGAAAAGTCATTTTATTAACCACCTTTAATAAAGCAGGGGCTTAATTAATTCGATGCGACTCGCCGAGCGTAAGGTGTGATCTAATTTACTACTTAATATTACATTGATTTCAGCTACAGCTATACCTACTGGGATTGATTCTTTCGCAATGAAACCATCTATTTTGTGACGTCAATTTTGGTAATAGGAGTAAGATACGAGTTTAAAGAATATAGATAGAGATAATGGAAACCATTGTGTGGGACATTGAATACGGATGATGCGATGAATCAATCGAGCAATATACCTAATAATTATGTATTGGAGTATCAGTGACGTCGATGGTTACCTATTCTATTCAAAATAAGTGGGTACCTATCTAGGTATATTTCTAATGTTATAAGTAATAAAATTAGAGGAAAGAGCTTTATTTTTGCTTGTTAAAAATCTTTCATTGGCAGTTGTATCCTACGACTGATTAGCATTTCGATAAACAACCGACTTTCATTTAATCGGACATCGGTAGCAAAGGATTTCTTGATGGCGACACGATGAATCCAAATCGAAACTAATTAAACAGTGATAGAGATTCGACACCTGACTCAAGATTTTCGTGTTCGTTTTGCGACAGATGAATAAGTGGAGGTCGCAATTTTAATGCGTTAATGGGCGGGACAATAATAATCTCGTAGCCGACGGAGATTTTATCATTTCTATGTGCTGATAACTGTTTGATTGCCGGCAGCTTCAAAGGCAAATTGCGGACAGGGACGTCGATAGTGCTATACGGTGGTCCCCGGTAAATGTGCCCGATACATACTGCACGACAGCAAAATAAAAGATTAGTATAATTACTTCTTATCTTTACAGATACAATAACACGGGTATTTTGTATATTGAGGTACATTAAGCTGAATGCGGTAACATTGGTGTACCTACGTGTTAATTAATACTAGTTTGGTTCCGTATGTACGAAGTGATTTTAAATTGACTACAATTTTACGACTCAAATTGAACTCTTTGTCTGTATCGAAAGCTTTTCCAAATAACTATCCGTAGTATTTTAAATGTGTGGTCCTTGAGATACTTTATGTCTTTTATAGTTACGAGTAAGAGCGCACGCGCACTTATCCGATCCTAATCCGTGAAAATATTGATATAAAAAACTCGGACTGAATTCGGATATCGCTTACGCACTACTCCGATCTCTGATCCTAATCTATTCAGTGGATATCTTTGACATAGCGTAGTAATGTTATGTCCAACTTGAATTCGAGGCACATCCGAGATATTCTCATGGATGACGGAGAGGATATCGAGTGACGGAAGTCGGATGTAATGCGTACCTGAGCTACCATACATATAGTTATATGACCACTTCGGAACGTATTTTCACGGACTCGGATCGGATGAGTGCGAGATCTCTCTAATACTTAGCTGTTTTTTGTATAATTTGTAAAGTCACCGTCAAAATAATATATTACGATGATTTATTACCGGTAGTGCAAAGTGTGAGAAGGGTTGGAAAGGTGACAAAACGCACAAACGGATATGGGAAGTGGACACAATTTATGCCCTGTCAATGCGCCGTAATCAGTGTTACCGTGTCTTGCGTGGGAATGTGTCACAAAAGGGACAAATGTTTACCCTTTGCTTTGAACTATAATTATTAGAGGTATGTATGACGCGTCAAATGACCGCGCAGTTTTTTTAATTCTAATATGAACCTTACTGTGTAGAAATAACTATTATAAAATTTTTCATACACCTTCTATTGTAATTAAGAAACAAAAATGTTTAACTTATTTGCAAAAAGAAACTCTCGAGCAAAGAATCTATTGTAGGTACGTGACAGGTCGAGATGGCAATCGTGGTGGAGACGAAACCGCACAGCCCCCACAATAACCCGGTGCGGGATAG
Organism: Maniola hyperantus; assembly: GCF_902806685.2. Classification (NCBI taxonomy): domain Eukaryota; kingdom Metazoa; phylum Arthropoda; class Insecta; order Lepidoptera; family Nymphalidae; genus Maniola; species Maniola hyperantus. The sequence continues at coordinate 10,778,055 of NC_048541.1, forward strand.
CGCGGGTGACGTGCGGGTGTGCGGGCGTCCCCCCACCTCATACCCCGATTGCCATCTCGACTTGTCGTGTACTATAGGAATTGGTTATTTAAATAATGTATCGTGATTGGTAACCGAGCCAAATTTAGTTTTAAGCTTAAAAATATAGTTCGAATTGAAAACGTTACATTCTTCTATAACTAGCTACAGCTAATTAAAAATTAATTAATAAGAGTTTTAACTCGTTTTCAAGTTCTACATTCGTTTAGATAATAACTTTCTTTGCAGGAAGGAGAATTAAATGCTTCTGTAAATCATTTCTTTAGTAATAATATTATAAGCTAAACGATTTGCCCAAAAATCTATTACACAAGGTGTCATAAACTATAACATTTTCAGTCATATATTACAAATTGGGCCTTTAATTTTTAAGTCATTCGCCGCGTAATTGCTTACAACTAATTCTGTTTAAAGGCTATTAGCAATAAATACGTTAAGGCAATTTAGATAACACATACTATATCACGGTATTAAAAGTTAAAGGGTTACAGAGAAGTAACCGGTGTCTATGTTATTTAACTAGATGAGGTTTGAGCTTGTAGTCTAATAAATTGGATAAGTGCCTCCCACTTAGCCGATTTATTTCGTCAGTGGGAAAGTGACAGATGGTTTGTACCAAATAAAAATTAATTAGCAAAATTGTTTGCGCAGTCATAGTGTTACCAAAGTAAGTAGATAATATTTCAACTTGGTTTTATGTGATGTCACCACCTGATTATAATGTAATTATATGTACCAGCCTATCACTTAAAAAAATAAAAATAAAATCATCTAGTGGGGGAGGGGATCTGCCAACACTACGCTCTTTTCGATGCGAGGTCGCCATTCAGCACATTGAAACCCGAATATTTTAAACTACTATGTGCCTCGTCCATTACATTGCCACTAGGTGAAAAGATGACATCCAAAGAGTCGCAAGGTATCGCTGGATCCAGGCGGCACAAGACCTCTGGAAGTGCCTTTAAGAAACCTATGTTCAGCCTGACAACGACGACTGCGATTTTTTTGATTTGTTTATTTACTCGTATGACTGAAAAAGATTTCTGGTAAATTATCAGGTAAATTATTTTAGTTAAAAGGCTATTCAAAGATTCAAAAATGAGAGAATACACACTATTCAAAGTTTGACTGTAGGTAATAAAAACTTTGTTAATAAAACAAACGTTAAGTATTTTAACATTTTCATTTAAATAAAGACTAAAATTGATGGTTTCAATCCCAATATTTTTCGAATTTAAATACTTACTAAGTAAAATATTTATAGCAGTATACGTCTACAACTTTATAATGGATGCAATGGTATTTTAAACGACCGGGAACTATGTATCCGTTGCTGACCTTTCGATCATTTGTAGTGTTTAGGGTCAAACAGCAGGGCAATTTAGATTTAATGACTGTCAGGTTTTGTATGCGTGTGAATTTTTAAATAATTTTTAATAAAGATAAAAGGGATGTAGATACCATGCATGCATCTTTGCATGTAGTAAAAAAATCTGGTTTCAGTTTCCGTAAATTGGCCCACGGTATCCTGATTTAAGAAGTAGGTAGCTTAGGTCTATGTTTGTATGCAAGGGATCGACGTGATTTTTGCATAGATATAGTTAAAGATCTGAAGAGTGACATTGGCTACTTTTGTCCCAGAAAATTAAACATTTCCCACGGGATTTTTTAAAAACCTAATTCCACGCGGATGAAGTCGCACGCATCAGCTAGTATATCATAAAATTAAAAGATGGACCAGAAAATCAGTAGGTACCCATATTATAAATAGGAAAGTATGTTTGTTTGCTGGTTTATTGGTTTGTTGGTTTGTTGGTTTGTCAATCACGTCGCGATTGACGTGATTTTTTGCATGGGTATAGTGGAGACATAGGCTACTTTTTATCTGGGAAAATCAACGAGGTCCCACGAGATTTTTAAAAACCTTAAATCGACGCGGGCGAAGTCGCGGGCATCAGCTAGTTAAAAATAAAGAGAAATAAATAATAAAAGCAATTTGAAGAAAAATATTATTTTTAATTCTTATTTATGTTATACCTACCTGTAGGTATAAATGAAAAAAATCATGGCTTTAAAATTCTACTGTAGGTACAGCTGATTTTTTTAATCGATGGATAAATGTATAAATATTTTGTGTCGCGTGATGCTATTTTTATTTATTTTTATTTATTGACACTTTATTGCACACAACACAAAGTAAACATTGAAAAAACACAATACAGGATCTTATTCTAATAGATGTAGCATGCAAAGGCGGCCTTATCGCTAAAGCGATCTCTTCCAGGCAACCTTTGACGAAAGGAATCACGAAAGCACGGGTTGGTGCGGCAGCCGAAAATGGCCCTAGTTATTATTATAAATTAGACTACATACACAGTACATTCAAATAATACACAAATAAATATAATTATATATACCCATATACATATCTCTATAATATACTACATAATTCTGTTTACATAGATAAATAATAGTTCTTCAAACGATTTTTGAAGGTGTTTAAGGATTTCGCCTGACGTATTTCAGCTGGGAGAGAATTCCAGAGCTTGACACTGTTAGTGGTGAAAGAGTTACCATAGTATACCGTGCGGCTGTGTGGAGTCATAAGCTTATTGTCGGTGCTGGAGCGGAGGGAGAACTGATGGTTCTCACCAAGATAGGAAAACCGTTCTTTTAAGTATGATGGTGTTTGAGGGTAGTACAGAATACGATATAGGAGCGACAAAGCGTGCATCTCCCTCCGCCGAGATACTGGCAGCCACTTTAGTTTAGCACGGAACTCTGATACATGATCATATTTTCGTAGGCCGAAGATGAAGCGAATACACATGTTTTGTAGTCTTTCCAGCTTGTTTAAAAGTTCTTGTGTCAGGTCCGGATAACAAGAGTCACCGTAGTCTAATATTGGCAACAAAAGTGTGTTAGCTAACGTAATCTTAGTTTTTATTGGCAGAAGATTTTTCAACCGTCTTAGGTATCCAATAGTGGCGAAGATTCTCCGCCCCACCTCCCCCACTTGTGGACCCCAAGAGAGAGAATTGTCCAAGATTAGGCCAAGGTTCTTGACTTTATTGCTGTATGGCAATGCTATACCATCGAAGCGGACTGCAGGTAGATTATGTAGCTTAGAGAGCATTCTGGGATTACCAATAATGATTACTTGCGATTTGATCGGATTTACCGCAAGTCCATAGCACTTACACCACTCGCAAACCTTGGCCAAATCTGAATTTAGTGTGTTAATTGCAGCTGGAATGCGCTCAACGGTTTCTGAAGTGTAAATTTGTAAATCATCAGCGTAAAAATGAAAGGAAGATGAAATAACCGAGGAGATTGTATTAATAAAAATAGAGAAGAGAAGAGGAGACAGGACCCCACCCTGTGGGACACCTGCAGAGAGCGGTGAGAGCGTGGAACACTTGCCATCGATTTTGATACATTGTTGACGTCCGCTTAGGTACGATCTGAACCAATTAATTACGTCAGAGGATACATTCAGGGAACTTAATATCGCAAGAAGTAGGTCGAAGTCGACATTATTAAAAGCGTTGCTGAAATCGAGGAGAATGAGAACAGTGACTAACTTGTTATCCATACCTTTCCGTATATCATCGCAGACTTTAATTAGCGCAGTGACTGTGCTATGGCCGGGTCTAAAGCCAGATTGAAATGAAGATAGGATGTTATTTTTAGTAAGGAAGAGACTCAGTTGTTTGTTAACAATGCGCTCAAGGACTTTGGACAGAAAAGGAAGAATGGAGATTGGTCGAAAGTGTGTGGGGGATGTCGGATTGGAGGTTTTAGGTATTGGGATAACAAAGGCTTTCCCCCACTCAGAAGGAAAAGTACACGAGGACAGAGAAAAGTTAAAAATGTGACATAGGATAGGAGCGATGCTATCAAGGAGCAGTAGGATCATCCTCCGACTGATTCCGTCATACCCCATTGCATCCGACTTTATGGCCACAACGTGTTTCTTCATTTCATCCAGATTTACGTCGCTGAATTGGAAAGGAGGGTAATTAGGTATAGGTATGGACCTCAAATTATTGAGCGTCGCTTGTTTTATTTGACCATCCAGTGTCCCAGCAGTCGTGAAATGCTGGTTAAGTGTGTCAAGGTCCGGGATGCGATGAGTCTTTTTTTGTTGGCGTCCAATGCCCAACGTATTCAGAAACCTCCAAGTTTTGGAGGTATTGGAGTCTTTAAGGGAATTGCAAATGAAATTACGCTGGGCATCGCGACAAACTTTACTACACCGATTGCGAAGCTTTTTATATTTTTCACGGTTAGTAACTGTAGGACATAGTTTATATTTGCTTTTTGCTCTATTACGTTTGTTCATGAGGGCTTTTATCTCTGGTGTTAACCACGGAGCAGGGAGGTGTTTTAATTTGACGGGTCTCAGGGGAGCGTGCACATCAAAAAGTCCTGTCAGTAAAGAATTAAAGACATCCAGCTTATTATCTATTGTATTAGCGCTAAATACGGCAGCCCAGTCAATATTGTTTAGGTCAGACATAAATAACGAATTGTTAAGATTTTTAAAACTGCGGCGCATTACTACTGTTGGTTTAGCTTTTGGAGGCCTAATTTTGTAGGAAGTGAATATCAGATCATGGTATGAAAACGCTTCCGCGGGAAATGCTATATATTTAATAGGATAAGAAAATAGTAGCCCACATAAATAACTCATCAATTTATTTTTGCTTAAATGAATTAATTGATTACGTGATCATTTTTCCCAGTAGATAAGGTTGTTCTGGAAAAGTCAGTCCCATTTTCATCAGACCAGACCAGAACGGTCGGTCGCTTTACGATTTTTACAGTTTGAAGTCTGAAGCGTTCTTATAAGGGAAAGATCTGAGTCGTATCGGCGACCAGTCGTCGGGACTCGGGATACAATAATAACCCTAATGATACCTTTAGGGAAAAGGTGTTAAAACGTTTATTGAAATACGTCAAAATTGAATTAATAGCTTTTTAACAAGCCGACGACGGCTCGGTAAAAATATTTTTTTTTTAATAATTTTAAATTGAATGGTTTTAAATTATATCTATTTCAGAAATTGCTTTATAGTGTGGGAGGATACATTATGGCTAAAATAACTAAGTAATGTAAATCAGTTTAAAATTCCATCAAACATGAGTTCACTCATAGGTTCAAAGCCAAAATCATTCGATGACTGCATCGTACAAAAAGCCTAGACTGGCTGAAATATACTTAAAATATTGAAAGCCGCGCTGCAATAGTTATATTCCAGTAGGTACCCTTTATATATTTAATCAATAATGCATAGATAGTTGAAGTTTCTTTCTCATCATATCGTGTATCACTGAATTAATGATTAACTTATTATAAGTGTTAATATCTTGATCACGGTGACTGGAAAGTGCCGTTTCATTTTGATTATATATCGACAGACGGACACTCTGACATTGAGATTCACTAAGTAAGGGGTAACGATCGAAGTGCCAGTATTTAAATGAATTTAATTGACGATTCCTGTAACTACTATAAAATTCTGTGTCCAGCAGAAACCGTTGGTTCCCGCCTTGAGAGGTTTTGGACCAACGTCGTTAATTTTAGGGAACAGACAAACGGACCATTTTTAGGGCTGCCATCTATGATTAAGTTATCTACAACTCAAATTCCTCTACACAAGTGCACGAAATAAACAGTCACTGTATCTAGAGAACTGTGGAATTTATGCTATTTACAAAATTGTTAGAATTATAAGAAAAAGTTTTGGCGTTTTAAATCCAGTTTACAAATGACAAAAAATATTTTAAAACCCATGATTTTTTCATCTAAAAAAAGATTAAACACAAGGCTATCTGGACAGGTGACAGCCCTAATTATGACTCCGTCAATTTATTATTAAAATCAGGCTGTCGCGCGCGCTTCCTGCTCCCAAATTGCTTATAAAATTGGCGACCGCTCGTGCCGATGTTGATACCAAAAAAAGACACGACTTTATTTTTCAATTATGATCCAAGATTGTTGTATAGAGAGCAATTTATCTTGCATGCCAATACACGATATCTGAAGAATCTGCGCGATACAAAGTAACGGTAAAAAATTGCCAGCAATTCTTTATCATAAATAATAAGCGTTTATTAAGCAATAATCGTCGTATCAGTGAGATTATTAACACCTGAGGCTTTTCTTTACTTAAATCCCCTCTAAACTGAAATATCTTCGATGTAAGGGTACATAAGTATTTTCCAGGCAAGCTTGCTCCAATCTAGTATCATAATTGCATTCCATGAGGCAATATGGGTGTCAATAAGCGTAAGCTTTTACTCTAAAAAGGCTTTCGAAGGCTATAATAAAGGCGAGCGACATCTTGGCCTTCAAAACCATAAGTTTCTACTACTACTTCGCGCAACTTCATGCCAATCGGCTTTTCTCAGGACCTGCACGAAGAGGGAACAGGATCATGCCGTAAGTAAAGCATTGTTGGGGTGTCCGATAAGAAAGCATACCTTAGCAACAAACAACCTCCAGAACATAGCTTTTTACAATAGCCTTCTGGATAATAACTGGCTCTAACTGATATCTACTTGCCATCAGAATGTTTAGTATTGGCATAATTTTCAAAATATCGTTTTTTAACCTAATCTGACAACAAGGAAACCAACCCAGTACACTTTAAATGGGTGATGGAGCATTTGAATCACATCAGAGAGGTCATTGAAATATTGTGGGGACAAAACCGGAAAAATACGCAACATTCCGTACCATACGTGACCATACTCCAATTTCGAAGAATACATTGATTTGAATTTCGGAATGTAGCCCTTTTTATTTTATTAATTAGAAATTATGCAGAAAGGTTCCGGCAACCGCAGCGGACCGGTTCATTAGTTGCGTATGCGGCACGTGTTACATATGCATATCCAATAAGTTAATCGTTGGGCTCACATTTTGTCATTAGAAATCTGTGACAAGTTTGGCAAGAATGTTTCGGACTGAAGGCTTTGGGGACGCACGTGCGGTCAGTGCGTATGCGCAGATGTATCGCGACACCTGCCTTGACGCCGGCTGATCCCTTTCACACCTATCGAAAACTATATTTCTATCCCTTTCCTTTAATAAGCACTTTTAATTCCAACAAAGTATACGTAAGCGCGGTACCCAGATCAGCGCCACCGCATTTTACTTTATGTGACCTGTTTTTTAATGATATGGTCTAAAATAGTTCTTAACTCTCATTAGTATTCCTGACGCGAGCGTTTCAACCCTGCAGTCTATGGCCATGTTTAAAATGCAGCCACCAACATGTTTGGGAACATGTTCTAGACCTAACTATATTTGGTCTTCCATTATTTGTCCGATCATCGTTAAACGGCAATTTGAAACTGTCCATGACTGGTCTGTATTCAATATCGTTCTCGTTATCGGCGAACGAGATAAAACAACCAATAAAACAATGCAACTGAAGATTTTACTACTCACTCTCAACTACATAAAGCGACACATGCTTTTCTGGCAAAATATTATAATATTACATCTACTGTAAAATAAACATTTTCCTAAAAATTTCGTATGCAGGTCTTCGTCTTTATTTTATTGTCTATTCTATTTAGAATGGACCCGTGCCGTTACACGGTTCACGAGATACAGCCGGATAGACGGACGGACGGACGGACAGCGGGGTCTTAGTAATAGGGTCCCGTAGGCGCCCTTCGGGTACGGAACCCTGTTTTTCTTTGCTTTTATGATAACAAGTTAGACAAATTCTTGTATGATTTTCAGAGCTACGTACCCAAAGGGTGCCAACCGGAACCTATTATTATTAGTCTTCTGTCCGTCCGTCCGTCTGTCTGTCAGTGGGCTGTATCTCATGAACTGTAATACGTAGAGAGTTAAATTTTCACAGAATATGTATTTCTATTGCCGCTATAACAACAAATAATTCAAAATGGCCCCTATAAAAATTAATAAGTGTTAATTTTTGTACGAGGGTACGGAACCCGCCGTGTGCGAATCCAACTCGCACTTGACCGATTCTTTATATACCTTCCTAGGTAGATCTAAAAGCGAGCAAATGAAAAGGCGGGTCACTTGATGGTAAGTGATTACCACCGCCCATCAACATTTGCATGAAATTACACTGTAACTACATCATTTTGTGACGTCTTTGGCTAATTTTTATTTACGAACTAATTTGACATCACGAATCGCACTTCTGTGGCAGCAAGATACAAGAGTAAATAAGGTCCCGGGGCATAATGGTAAAACAGATACCTACCTAAACCAACAAAATAAAGTTCAAAATAAAACTGACTTAATAAATAAATAAAAATTTACGAAACATTTCACCGCATAGCCTCATCTGCGGGGTGATTACGTATCTCGCGACAGGCTAAATCTCGCGATCATTGCTGTCCGGCTAGAGAGACAGCAATAGCCACAGAGCAAAATAAGAAGAAGAAGAAGAGAGACAGCAAATGAACTGTCGCATTGCTACTGCTGTCGCGTTGCTACTGATGTCGCGTTGATGTCGCTACTGCAACGTTTTACGTAATCACCCCTCGGGTGACAGAAGGGCTCGCTCATTTTTTGCGCAAAGGATCAACCTCACTGTCCAGCGCGGAAATGCAGCCAGTATTCTTGGCACCATTCCACGCGGGCATGATTAATTGTATAGTAATTAGATAAGGCTAGCTTTAAGTTTTATTGTAATATTTTCAATTAAAAAGTCATAAAATAATATAATATAACATATAGTTATTACATTATATTGATTTTGGTCATATAAAATGTAAACAAAATCAGCCCATATCTCCCAGCCACATAATAACGAATCGATTGACACCTCATTCATCAAAATCGGCTCAGTAGTTTAGGTGCTACGGTGGAACATATAAATAATACATACATACATAGACAGCTATAAAGCCAAAACACTTCGTTTTGGCCTTGCCATAGTCGAGTAACAAAAATAACGGTTCGTAACAAAATTAGCTACACTCAGGGGAATGGGTTGGCAACAAAGATTCTTGCGTATGTGATTAGAAGTTGATTAATGACATTGGTATGACAAAAGCGCAGCATGATATTACCTCTGGCTGAGTAAATTAGACTCACGGGCCTACGGAAGCGAGCCGTAACTACAATTACTCGCATATTTTGTATCTAATATGTTTATTAAAACTCCCAATAATAATAGGTAGCCAAAGTTTGTCGTATCTATTGAATGATTGATAATAATGTCTCATTTGAGTATTGTTCCACTTTGATAATTGTAATGTTGATTGAGAAATTACCTGGCTATAGTAATAAGTAGCTGGATCTGCCCGGCTTCGCTTGGGTGAAATTTAATATATCTATACATACCTACATAATAAAATCTAGTAGGTACATGTTACTTCTGGATAAAGCAGTTTTCTAATGGTTGAAGCGGGCGTCCAGTAACTTGACGGTAATCAGTATGCATGATGTTATGCACACTTGACGGTGTATGGCAGCGATATAAAAATCCATGTTTGTGGTGTATAGGTAAGTAGTACTTAGAAATTCTTTGGTATAAGTATAGTTGACTGAACGCCGCTTCAAGTCCGCTGGAAACTTGACGGTTAACTTGATCGTGTAAAGGTGTATGGCCATCGGCATGTCAAACAAAATTGACACCCGTTCGACTTCTATATGTATAGCAGCCCCCCTAGCATGGGCAGGAGACAAAAATTTTATCCCCCAATTATATCCACTGACGAGGGATAAAATTTACTTGTCCACCTCTCAAAGCACGGCAACAGGGGAGAGGAGAAGTTTATCCCTAATTCGGGGACAATTTTATCCTCGACATTAGACGTGGGTAAAATTGTCCCCGTGGGTAAGTTTATTCTCATAGAACTTAAAAAATCAAAACATGTCTCGCGGTACCTGTTGGGCTTAGGTTATGTTTGGGTTGTGTTTGGGTTATGTTTGGGTTGTGTTTGTGTTATGTTTGGGTTGTGTTTGGGTTATGTTTGGAATATGGTTGGGAACCCAAACATAAACCCAACATAGGTCCCAAATACCAATTACCATTAACCCAATAAAGGTAAAGGAAAAGATCCAAAAACCGAAAAGTCCCCCGTTTTATTCACTGTGGATAATTATAACCACCCGTGAGCCCATGCTCGGAGAGTGGATAAAGCTGTCGGAGGGGATAAAGATTTTATCCTTTCCCCGGGGAGAAAATTATATCCCCGCCCATGCTAACCCTGCAGATGGGTACAGTTACACGTACAATCAGTACCCTTATTATAAATGCGAAAGTGTGTTTGTTTATTGGTTAGTTGGTTTGTCCTTCAATCACGTCGCAACGGTGCAACGGATTGACGTAATTTTTGCATGGGTATAAATAAAGACCTGGAGAGTGACATAGGCTACTTTTATCCCGAAAAATCAAAGAGTTCCCACGGGATTTTTAAAAATCCTAATTCCACGTGGATGAAGTCGCGAGCATCAGCTAGTATGAACTAAAAGTGAAACTCAATTTGAATATTTTCTCGAAGTTAAAACTCCTCATAAGTACCTTAATTAAAGTTACAACGGAACGACCTAATTAGTTTATCATACAAGTAGAGATAATAATAAAAATATGCAATTAAATTAATAACACAGCGTAACCGTACTGAGGGCTATTAAGGGTTTCATAACTAAGGTACAAATGAATAAAAATGTCACCCAGAGTCAAGAATTTTACTGCATCTTCAAGACTGCGGCTTAACTTAACCTTTTAATTTAAAATCGTTAAAATGTTACGATTACTGCCCACACATTGTCCTACTCTGAGAGACCGTGACTAATAAAGTAACATTATAAATATAAATATTTCAAGATCGTGGCTCTATAAAAAAGATAAAAAATATCATATAGTAGGTATCTAAATAAACACGCATTGCATAGCATTTGGTTGAATCTATAGTTACGAGCAAAAGAAGCAGTTAACTTGTGATAATTCACAAGTCTTTTTATGCCTACCTACTAGGCTAGGTCATGCCCACAACTTAGTCCGCGTAGATATAGATTTTTGGAACATCCTGAGTCTTTGATTTTTTTTTTTTTTTTTTTTTTTTTATTCAGATACAAGTTAGCCCTTGACTGCAATCTCACCTGGTGGTAAGTGATGATGCAGTCTAAGATGATAGCGGGCTAACCTGGAAGGGGTACGGCAGTTTTTATTAAACCCATACCCCTTTGGTTTCTACACGGCATCGTACCGGAACGCTAAATCGCTTGGCGGCACGGCTTTGCCGGTAGGGTGGTAACTAGCCACGGCCGAAGCCTCCCACCAGACCAGACCAGAAATTTAGAAATTATAAAATTCCAAACCCCTGCCAGGAATCGAACCCGGGACCTCCCACTCTTAAGACCACAGCGCTCACCACTGCGCCAGGGAGGTCGTCATTCTGATTCTGCGAGAAAAATAACTTGCATATGTATTAAGTCACGGTATAAGCTATCTCCATTTTCAACTAAATCTGATCAGTCGTCCTGGTATGAAAGAGTAGATAACAAACATCCAAGCTTTAACATTGATAATATCTTAATCTATAAAAGGAAAAGGTGACTGACTGACTGACTGATCTATCAACGCACAGCTCAAACTACTGGACGGCTCGGGCTGAAATTTAGCATGCTATTATGTTAAATTTCAGCAATTATGACGTAGGCATCCGCTAAGAAAGGATTTTTGAAAATTCAACCCTCAAAGGGGAGAAATAGTGGTTTGAAAATTGTGTATCCCACGCGGACGAAGTCGCGAGCATAAGCTAGTGTATTGTAAGATTTTTGGAGTTTTAATTTCGTAACAGGTTCCTAGACTATACAACTCATCGATTACCTGCAAGACCACCAAAAGAGGATCTCAGCGAAATTCGCTGAGACGTTACAATTTAATTAAGAGCTCTCTACTAATTAATACTTCCCTCACCACTTTGTACACTTTACGTGCGATTGAGCATCAGCTTGTTTTTATTTAGGCGACTAACCTATCAAAAACATGCATTTCAAAATGTTTAACAAAGCGTCATTTGTATAAAAAGGGGTCCGAGTGATGAAATTGTCTCGCATGAAAAATTGAGAAAAATTTAGAACTTGCAACGTCATTTTATTTAGCAGGTTAGACAAATACACAATAACTCAACTTTTGTTATCATCATTATCATCTCAATTTTCTTAACCCATCGGAAGCCCACTACTGATTATGGGCCTTCTCTTAGAATGAGCAGAGCTTAGGCCATTGCCCACCACTCTGGACTAGTGCGGATTGGCCACACACCTTTGAGAACATTATAAAGAACTTTCAGCCTGCAGATTTCGTCTTGATTTTTTTCTTCACCGTTAAAACAACTGATATATTATAATTGGGTAAAACGCACATTATACCGAGAAGTTAGAGATGCGTGCCCAGAATTGAACCATGGACCACAGGAGTAAAGTGCCCGGACCCCCCGGGCCCCCGAATAGAAGGCCTAAGTCTTAACCACTAGGCTAGGCCATCACCACTTCAGTTTTCATACCAATACTCATAGGTATAGAGAAATTCAGTTTAGCAGTTTCAGTTAGTTCAGTTCAGGCTGTGAGAAAAAACCTATACTGGCTTGACTTCGCACTGCTTAATTGCTTATCGCTACAAATAGTTATTCAAATTCATTATCACAATAAAACTCTTCCCAAGCACTCATCCAGAGTACAGAATAAATGATCAAAATTTTATCAAAAAACAATCTCCGGAGCCACCGGGTAAGTGATGTCTTAATAATGACTTAAGGTTAAAATATCACAAGATGCATCTCGACTTACATACAGAACCCGAGCCGGCGACAAAGGCCGACCTGCCCCAAGTATTTTGTCACTGTTTGATCCAATCGTTCGGTAGGACAGAAATATCTATAAAAACGTGCACCGACATCCGAAAAGGGTTGAAACAAATTTTATTAAAGGCATGCGATTATCTGGCCACGATAAAAAATCTAATAAGGCTGACGAACGAACTCGTTAATTCTACCTTCAAATACCACCAGTAATATTGATGTACAATGTCACGAAAGTATCTTTAATTAAATAAATAATGTCCATTGTTAACTCTACTTAACTACCGACAAGTCAATATAGAGCCGAAAAAGAAGAAGCAAGAACGACAAAAACAAATTAAATACACACAAAATAGAAACGTGTAATTTAACAGATTTAAAATAAGACATCAAACCAATTGTTTGAAAGGGTTTTTTATGAATCAATCATGTTATTATTTTTAATTGAGCGATATTAAAACATCTGCATCTTGTAGGAGGGTAAAGTAAAATTGAAAATTTTAGTGCACAATATAATTGGAGAGTTTATTCATACATTAAAAATAAAACTCAATTTGCGAAGGATTACTCAATATAACCAAAGAATGAGTCACAAAACAGTAGGTTCTTTTGAGAGAATCTCAATACAATCCCCGCGATTTCATCCGTGAGGAAATGGATACTTCAGCTTTTTTTTAAATTTCGCAAAAACTCCTTGTTATCCTTGATAAAAAGTAGCCTAGATGTAATTCAGGATATAAGTTATCTGGATTCCAAATTTCAGCCAAAATGACATTTTGGTGTAACAAAGGACTAAGGAGTAATAAACATCAAAACTTTCAAATTCAAAGAAGTAAGCTTAGTAGTATTTCACGACGACTATATCTTAACTCAAAAATTGCCATTCGTTTTTCGAAAGAAACAAGCTTTTTTAAATGTAAATTCATATAAATATTGCATTTTCGATATATTATCCTGATATTTTTACATCCCGCCACCCAACGTGCAAAAGCGTTGAATGAAATATCAATTAGAGGAGTTTTCGGAGTGAAAAAACTACCTTGATTTCTCAATTTACTAAGTGAATTCATTCGTGTATTGCCGTATGTCATTTACTGTTTTTGCATTAAGTCTGTTTGGGCGGTAGGGTAATAAGGAAAGCAACAAGTTTATTGCAAAGTACTCGTAGCTTCCTTAAGATTCATCTGTTTTATGTATTTATCATATTAAGTATATTTTAAGCTATAAAATAAGTTATTGAAAAATTCCAATAAGCTAGTCTAAGTAGAATGGCCTATTTGAATTTTTACTAGGTGTCTTCAGACTTTTCCGTTTTAAAAGTCATCACTACAAGATATTAAGTCAGCCTACTGCGTATGTCTGCTTGAAAAATTTGTCTTGAAAATTAGCAAATTGATCCATACTAGGTACCACACATAGATGTACCACACTAATATTATAAACGAGAAATGCTCTGCTGTCTGGTCTGCTAGCTATTCACGGCCCATCCATTTTACCGATTTAGTCGGGTAGAGATAGCTTGCAGTCCGGGTACGGACGTAGGCTACTTACTGTCCCGATAAATTAAAGAGTTCCCATGGGATTTCTAAAACATTTAAATTCACTTGGATTTACTCAAGAAGTCACGGGCACCATATTATATTTCGTACAGTGACGGATTGCATCATGAAAACGGATATAAGCTACTATTTATCCCGGGAAATCAAAGAATTTGTTCTGGATAAAAACAAAATCCACGCGGACGAAGTTGCGGACATTATCTAGTTTTTGTTAAAATTTTCACACACAGTAATAATGTGCCTTATACAAATTAAATCTTAAAGCCACTGCCAAGGCAAAGCGCGTCATGTTTAAAGTCTTCGCTTTAAGAGTGTAAAGTGAAAAAGTTTTTGGTCTCGCGACAATGTCGTTCTGAGTGTAAACAACGGGCAATAACACGTATTTTTTGTACATTGATTTATTGTTTCAAGTTTCAAAAATTTTGTTTTTTGTCTCGCGCCACACACAGGCTTTGTTGAGCTTGACTTATTATGCATATAATACCAGTTTCATGAAATTAACATGTGCCTATTGATTAGCAGTTGTACCCCATACTCTGATACACCTATTATTATTATTATTTGTCGGAGCATTCACATCCAATCTCTCCTCTAAAAAAACTTTGATCAATTTCCTGTTATTCTTAATTAAGATATGAATGAGACGAAAACACTGAGCAAATCCCAAATAGTTAGCCTAGAATTCGATCAAATTTTTTCATTTTTCTATTTTTCAATTTTGCTAAATCAATACTTTAGCGAGGCCTAATACAGTTTAAATGGGTAGTTTTTAATTGTTTAGCGTGAAATGATAAA
Organism: Maniola hyperantus; assembly: GCF_902806685.2. Taxonomy (NCBI): domain Eukaryota; kingdom Metazoa; phylum Arthropoda; class Insecta; order Lepidoptera; family Nymphalidae; genus Maniola; species Maniola hyperantus. The sequence goes on from NC_048541.1 coordinate 10,793,261, forward strand.
AATAAGAAATCTTGTGAAATATACAAAGCTAGAAACTAAATATTTTCAAAAAAATATTTCGAAAGATGATATTGCAATATTGTCTTAGATTACGCAAATATCAATATAGCCAAGAAAATAATCTTTACTGAGACTTTATTATTTTGCAATAATTAAGCTGGAAGTTAAAGGTAGATGCACACTCAAGGTGAGTACATACCTACTCATTGGACAAAATGGGCCTTAGAATTCATTTATATAAGTATACCTAGATGATGCTTTCAACTTAGGTTTCTTAAAAATTCCATGGGAGCTATTTGATTTTTCAGAATAAATAATAATTAACTCGCTCTCCAGGTGCAAAAAAAAACATGTTGCATCGATCCAGATAACCAACAAGCAACAAACATGTCGCATTTATATTATAATAGGTATTAAAAAGGAGAGTAGGGATACAAAATCTAAAAATAAAGTATAGATATTTTAACTTTAAAATATATCGAAGAGATTTTTTTAAATCGACCCATATTTACATTAGAAGTATTATAAGTAGGTATTTCCATTTGTAAAAAATAAAGTACGTAGTTATTGTAATCAATTGCAGTAAAACGACTCTATTTTCCAATTCAAATAAGAATTGAGACTCGTTGAGACTTACAAAATGAAAACTGACCTGATATTTTTCATAATTTTAAATTGATTCAAATGAAAAAGGCCAGAAGACGAAGCTTTTGTTTAATATGTCTCCATTTTTACATCGTCGAGGACTCTACATCGGACGCCGCCTGTCTAATTGGCACCTTATTTAATTCCCTCTGGTCATTTTGGTAGTGATTCCTGTACTTACTTGTTTTGAATATTAAGGCGAATATCTGCAATAATCGCTATTTGAAAAAGGCAATCACCGAGTTTTTTGTCTGGTTCTTCTCGGTTTAAAGGGCATTTCATTTCCTTTCACTTTTACAAACTGTTTTTCACTTATACAATTTTATTTTATTCAAAAGTTTTGATTATATTTTTCTTTCATCGCAGCCGCTTTATTCTAGACTTCTCTCTCAAAATGCCGTTTTCATTAACAAAATCTTGCTTTCTGTGATAATATTTCGCCAGGCTCCCAACTATGTAACTTTTTTTGTCAACTGTAACACCAACGCGAAAATGCAACAATTCACCTTAAGCTACTTCTTAATTATGGCTGGAATTTTTATATTCGAATAATGGTAAGCATCTTTGCTAATAGAGAGAGAGCCAGCGTTTGCCAGACTTCGTTATTTTATAAAAGCTGAAAGTTTCTCTGCGTATTGTCCCCAACACTGGGAGTAAGGAACGTTTGTTTGGATCATGGTGGCTTTGGGAGATAACAGGTAATTTACTCAAACAAGTTAAAAGGTGTCTGGCAGGGGGTTGCCATGATACTAAGGGTCTGGCAATGCATGACGTGATTTTTAATACTAGTCCGAAGAAAATATAAAAAAATACACTTTATACATAAATTACTTTGACGCAATTTTTTTACCTATTTATTACCTGTTATCTTTCAAAGCCACCATGATCCAAACAAACAACCAAACAAACGTTTCTCCCATCCTAGTGTTGTGGACAATACGCAGAGACACTTTTAGCTTTTATAAAATTACGAAGGTCTGGCACGCGCTGGCTCTTAGCGCATAAGCGGTCCGGCGATTTTATTTCCACTTTATAGCAGTAGTATAAACGTCTCGGCTTCTCTTATGCAAGAACGAAAGGAGACCGGTAATCTTGTTTAAGTACTTCTTACTCGTACCGAGAGGAATAAAATCTTAAGTGTTATGTGGTAAAAATGATATTTTTATACAGCAATTTTACGGAATATCTTTATTTAAGTCGCGCTGGTAATATTACAGAGTTTTATCCGAATGGCATGCGAATCGTAAGTAACTTTTCGTATTATTATTTTTATTCTATACCACTTACTATGCTTGTTTAAAGCCAGGTAGATTATTTAATTTATTTTTAAAGTACTTACCCCTAACCGACGACTTATGAAAGTCAAAAAGTAAGTAGATAAGGCTATTTTTCTATCCTTTTTTATGTCCGCAGTTTTATCCATATCAAAAGTCTAATAGCCATCTACTTCCCGCTGATCCGATGTCATGTGGGGGGTACCCAAGGAGCGATAAATCGATTTCTATCCCTATCTACCGGATAATGATTGAAATAGACGTGTTATTTATGCATCATCTATAGCGCCCCATGGCGTCATCATGTTAATTACTCGGAATTTCATCAATAACTCATTATCAACATACTGGTATGGTTTTTTGTTTACGATTATTATCTGTGGTGGCGTGGTAGAGAAATTGTATGGGATAACCGATTAATTGTATAATAGGTATAAATAATAAGCTGTATGTATAATTGTATAGGTATGTATGTGGTAAACCTCTATGGAAGTGCTAAAGAATGGTGTAATAAAAATACATCGGCGCTCTACCAGGTTTTGGGTTTTTTTCAGCCCGTAAGTAAATGAAGTTAGCCTGTAGACTTTTTTATCGCTGGGAAATGCATTTACCCCGCCCTGAAGCCAGCCAGCCAGCTATCCAGCCAACCAGCCAGCCATCCAGCCAGCCAGCCTGCCAGCTAGCTATCCAGCCAACCAGCCAGCCTGCAGCTAGCAGAAATCTCCCCCCATGCCAGGTCATTAGCCAAAGCCAACAATATCCCCAAAGAGAAATTATTATTCGCCATGTTACCAGGGTGCACTGCGCTGCCCGAATATTGCTCTTCCCCTCAGACGCATCCAAAAGGGACCAGCAGCACTATACTGTTAGGTTACCTGGCTGGCACCCCAGGCCTGTAGACTGTACTAACATAGTGTAAGTAAATTATTGATTACTAAATACTAATAAATTAATACATTGTTTTTATAGGTACGAGCTGTGCTTCAAATAAAAAAGAGGTATATGTTTTAATGCAAAAACAATACAACAATAAACCCTTAATTTACATTTACTACTTTATTGCTGAAAAATAATAAAGAAGATAGCCAAATACTATGTACCCTACTAGCTACTTACGATACTAGTCATTCGACTTTGATACAGTACTTAACTTTTAAACACCATTTTTGATATAACCTTTTATTTAATATTGCCAAAAGAGAGCTATTTATAGGTAAGCTTATAAAACTATCCCAACTACCTTTTCTACATAGTTTAAAAGATTTTTGTAAGAACCTATAATCATGACCAGTTTTTTATTGCCAATAGAAAGGTATAGGCTTATAAAAATATCCCCGTTCCTAGAATTTTATACCTCTCAAGTTATAATTTTGTCTATCAGGAAAATATTCGACGTTTTGCTGTAGACTTCCGTTTGTACACATTCATGCATATTAATGATCCACGCATTACGATCTGTATACGATTTAAACTTTTTAATTAGTGGTAATGTCTTAATCAACTGTCTAAGACAATAACCGATGGAACCCATGTGAACCCAAGGTTCGGGATCTATTTTATTTATTTATGGCCCCGTAAAACCTTAGATTGCTAATTAGTTTTATGGTCATTTTTATTCTAGGGACGGATCACTTTCAACTTTGAATGAAGATGATCGTTGACTTCATAAACTTTTTTATCTGTATCGTAGTTTATTAAAATTTATGTTTAATTACCTTGGTTTCTGTTTTCTCTGAAACTAAACTGTTAGTAACTGAAGCGTTTTTTTTAATGAATATAATATTATGAAATGCGTTAATAAACTAAAGTAAAAAGAAAAAATCAAAGAAGCTATGTAGAAATATAGACCTAAACAAGTATTATATATTACCTAATAGAGATTAGGTTCAATTTACTTTGTAACATTTTAGAAATACGCGAGCCTCGACTCTTTCGCCATGTGCTTTGAGCCTTAGATACAATAAAACTTTGGATATTTTATAAGTAATCGAAATTTTAGTTCAGTGAAAAATATCTAAAAAGTAAAAAAAACAATCATGTCCTTAAAGTAGCAATTTCTTAACCACCTAAGTATCAATAAATAATTTGTATTGTTTAATTTTGTTTCTTTTGGCGATTGCTACAATTAATGTAAGCTGTTGTATCCATAATTATCTAATTGTCACTACGAGTAAGACTGTGTAATGATTGTGACAAAATATACACGTACAGTGATTTGTAACCTCAATTTGTAACACTGGACAGAATACTAACAAAACTACATGGTTCCGTATATTCTTAAATCTGAAACAGCCACTTAAATATTGTCTATATGGGCTTGTTTACAACTTTCAGAAAAACTTTATTGAACGAAACAGGGAGATCATTCTAGCTCCATACATTTTTGAAAGCCTTTTCTGAAAGTGCCGGCCAACAAAAAAAAACACATACCATAAATAGATGTATTTTTCGTTAAATATACGTCAAATCACGTCAAAATGACGTCATTTCGATGTTAATGAGACATGGTTCCAGCGCAATAGCAATTTGCGGGGCTTATATTTCTTGTACGGTACGGAATCATTCGCGTGCGAGTTCGACTCGCACTTTTCTGTTTTTTAGAATCTATTACAAAACAAATCACGTCCAAATCCAAATCACGGAAGGATCACAGGGAACAATAAAAATCTGGCGCCAACTCCTCAGAGAATTATCACACGTTTCTGTAATGACGGTGAAATTAGTACTACGTGACGATTCAATGAGGTTTTCTTGTACAAAAGTAAAAGTTCCGACCACTATTCCATAGTGACGCGTATTCGGAAGCCAGGAAGGGGACGTGACTTGACTGTTTGAGTGTTTGTGAATGAAATACTTTTTCTTAGTAAGCTATGAGGCAGTTGGCCTATCTTTGGTGTTATGAATGAAAAAATTTGTTTGCTGTCGTCATCGTCTCAAGCGATAGACGTCCATATTTCAAAAATACAGTATTTGCCTATGTCAAAAATAAATTATTTCTCAGTGATTATTAGGATAGAGGATCGTCCAAAATACATAAAACCCACATCCTTTGTTAGTTTTAAGTGTAATAACCATTTTAAATTATCTAAGCGAACTAAAAAAGCTCGCCAAATCATCGTAACGTCACATGCCAGTATTTCATAAATGCTCGCATATCAAGCGCGTATTTTGACGTTTGATAAAAAGATACTGGTTGTCAAATACCGGATTGGTCTCTTCTACGAACATACGTAGAACCTTGGTCTAATGCCGTTTGTGACCAATAGCTCCCACTAGCACATCGTTTCAGAGCATATTTTTTCTACCTAGTACGGGTGTCCCAACGCTGTGTTCGCCGAAACAAGGACACCATTCCACTATTCAACGTCTGAATAATGTACCCCCATTCAACTGGTCTCCGATTATTCTGATTCTACTATTTTTACATTTCATGTGTGATCGCCTAGAGATACTAAGAGCATGGCTTCATCGGTAACTGAGAGACTCTTTCTTATCAGTGAGCTATCCATATTTCAAAGCCGTAGTTCCCCACTAATACCTACGCAGTACACAATTTTGGTTCAATTAAAATTTAAAACGCAGTACGCAGAGGCTACAGCCACATGAGTAGCTAGATTACAAGTATTAGTTTAACAGCATGAAATATTTTCATACTTTTATATTTTGCTTTTATATAGCTTAAGATTTTTTCAGATTCTAATCTCATGATGGCTATCGCTTTATGATAAATAAACAAGCATAGCGCGTGTTTCCATGAAATTATGCTACTATAACAAAGATTCAGGTTTGGAAAAAATCCTTCGGTGACTCTTTGTTTCATCATCATCGACCCATAGATGTCCACGGCTGGACATTTCCACACGCCACGGTCTTGCCGCGCCGCCTGAATCCAGCTGCTCCCTGCGCCTTCCAGGGTCTTCCAACGCTGTTCTTTCCGGTGCGAGTTTGCCATTCCAGCACCTTGAGACCACAACATTCTATCGGTTTTCCGAACTATGTGCCCTGCCCATTGCCACTTCAGCTTCGCAACACGTTAAGCAATGTCGGTTACTCTAGTTCTCCTACGGATCTCATCATTTGTCCTCATGAACAACATATTTAAGTAAATTTATCCACTTTATTTGACAGGGTACTAGTCGCTTCTTAGAGCATTAGATAGGTACAGTTTTAGCAGACTGGTTGTGGTTTGACTCCTGCCTGAATTTTCACTTTCTCGTACATTCATGTAGGTGCCTATACCTACCTAGTTATTTCCATTGTTTCCTTAATTCTATCCGTTCTCATCATGGGCGAATTACTGTCCTTTGAGCTTCGACTACTAGGTATAGTACGCGACAGGTCAAGATGGCAAAATATTTAATAAAAATTTACGAACTTATAAGCCTGTTGTTTCAAGTCGTTATCGTCGCAAAAACATGGTCACCCCAAGTGAGTGGTTGTAAGCGAACGGGACGGCTAGCGTCAATAGTGCGCGCTCCCGCTTACGCGGCTTGAATCAGCTGGTGCACGCGGTCATTCAACTAGCTATCCAAACTTGCAGGATTTAAAGTATTTTTTGGTCAAAATATAACACGTGACGACCTCCCTGGCGCAGTGGTAAGCGCTGTGGTGTTATTAGTGGGAGGTCCCGGGTTCGATTCCTGGCAGGGATTTGGAATTTTATAATTTCTAAATTTCTGGTCTGGTCTGGTGGGAGGCTTTGGCCGTGGCTAGTTACCACCCTACCGGCAAAGCCGTACCGCCAAGCGATTTAGCGTTCCGGTACGATGCCGTGTAGAAACCAAATGGGCATGGGCTTATTAAAAACTGCCCTTCCAGGTTAGCGCGCTACCATCTTAGACTGCATCGTCACTTCCCACCAGGTGAGATTGTAGTCAAGGGCTAACCTGTATCTGAATAAATAAATAAAATAAACGTTGTAAAAATGATTGCAATGGATTCTGTTAGTGATTCTGAACAAACTACTTTCAGTTTTTCGTATACTAAAAACCGACGTTGTATATCACATCACTAATCGTTTTATGGAAGTAACGGATAGTGCAATGGAAACTCGGTTCAAAGATCTAGCAAGAAATGTAAGGTGACAATGAATTAATGAGACGATAGCCTCAGACTCGGCAACTAAGTATTTATAGGACGCTCGGGGGTGCAGCATTACACAGTCCGTATCGTGTTGCTAATTTAGTACGCTAATTTTAATTTAACGGGTGTATTTAATCTAGACATGCTTGTTAGATATAGTTCAAAATTTACATTCTTTCGCGGTGGAGAAAACGTCGTAAGTAATCCATCATAATTATTTCTATGTTGAAATCTTCTTAGGAATATCTTAATAACAAAATGAAGAATCTAAACATATAAAAGGAAAAGCTGACTGATTGACTGACTAACTGACTAACTGACTGACTGATCTATAAACGCACAGCTGAAACTACTGGACGGATCGGACTGTGGCATGCAAATATAGCTATAATAACATAGACATCCACTAAGAATGGAATTTTGAAAGTACAACCCCTAAGTGGTTAAATAAGGATTTGGAATTTGTGTAGTCGACGCGGATGAAGCCGCGGGGATAAGCTTGTCTAAATATATTATTATTTAAAAGGAAAAGCTAACTGACGGACTGACTGACTGACTAAATGATCTATCAACGCACAGCTAAAACTACTATACGGATCACGCTGAAATTTCTCATGCGGATAGCTATTGTAATGTAAGTACACATCCACTAAGAATGAAATTTTGAAAATACAACCCCTAGGGGGGTAAAATAGGTGTTTGGAATTTGTGTAGTCCACGCGGACGAAGTCGCGGGCATAAGCTCGTCTACATAATAAAAATCAATTGCCATAATATTATGTGTGAATATATATAATATCATTAGGTAGATAGTAAGTACCTACTAAGTACTTGAAAATGGCTTGACCGATTTGACTGTTTTTTTTGTATTAGCGTTAAAAAAATAACTTATGCCCCTCCCTGGGGCGCAAGCTACCTATTTCAAATTTGGCCCTTAAACTAGCAGACAGATAGATAGACAGACATAGTTTTGCATTTATAATATTAGTATACCTAAGTATAATTAGGTGGATTCCGTTATAATCAGTAACTTGATTCCAACAAGAACATTTCAACTAGATTTGCCTAACGAGGTATTCAAGCTACATAAATCTTATAAGGAAACTGGAAAACTCTACAGTTAGCCTTATACTACGCACGCGTAGCACTAAACACGCTTGCAAATATCTATGCCTAACTAGAACCTCTAGCCGTGATTGGAGGAGCGTAGGCAACGCAAAGTGAATGCCCGCCAATCGCGGAGTGTGGCGTAACAATTGGTTGGCCTACGCTTGTAGCAAAATTGCGATCCGATACGATAGTGCTTAGAATATAGGTACTTACTTACTTAACGGTATACTTATATTCAGTACATAGGAGCTTACTTTACGGCGCTTTTAATGTTACGCTAAGTTTTCTTGGCAATCGCATGCCGCACACAGTTTCTTCGACGTATTTTTGTCTACGCGATTTTCGTAAAGCATTTGAGAGTGATAATATTGGTACACGTAATAGCTTTAAATTTATATTTATATTTTTTAATAGAATAATATCTTCTATAGATTTAATAGTAGATACGTACTAGACTAAAGGCCCTTACACAATACTTGCGCTGCGATATCGCACCTGTGTTCATTCCCATGTAAAAATTACCACGATGCGTTGTGCGTTGTTGTAGAATTTTACGATGCGACGTCGTACCACAAATATTGTGAAAAGGCCCTGTAGGTAGGTATAGTCCGCGACAGGTTGAGATAACAATCGGGGTATGGGGCAGGGGGACGCCCCGCACACCCGCACGTCATCTGCGCTCGCTCGCACCGGGTTAGCGCGGGGTGTTAAAAAAAATGCAATTTAGTATTTTCTTTAAAAAGCGTAAATTTCAAGTGACATTTAGCAGATAGAGATCATTGGTTGTTCTCTTTTAGTCTTAGGTTTTTCCAATGGTAAAAAAGACAAGTCAATAAGTAAGTAGATAATGTCTCCTGAACCTGTGTAACTTTTTGAGTAAAAACTAAGTAGGGATAGTGACTTTATTGCGATCCCGCATTCTGCACTGAATAAACTTCATGATTTGAATACGTTTATACCTACCTACGTTTTAATTCAGGTGTCAAGCTTAACACTAGGGCCTCTAGATAATTTTAGAATTAAGATGACCCACAAAAACGAACTGCAACAGCATAATGTGCTAGCACATATATTATCTTTCACCGTAATATATTATGCTGTTCTACTAAGATAGAAAATACTTTGGACACTAATGGGAAATTAATGTAGTATTATTGCAAGTTTCCGTGATGAAACCCAATTAATAGACTAAAACAGATATAAACAACACAATCAATACAACAAATATGCTAATATATATGTTTGACATCACATTTTCAAACTCCACGTAAGCAGATGTTCAGCTAATCAGCGATTATCATATTAATTATTTTGTTATACAAAACGTTAGTATTTGAAATATCGTTTCATAATCGACATGATTAGAAAATTTGTTCAAACTAATGGTGGAAAACGTTTTTAGGGTTCCGAACCCGAAGGTGCCAACGAGGCCCTATTACTCTAAGCCTCCGCTGTCCGTCCGTCCGGCTGTCTGTCAATGAGCTGTATCTCATGATCTGAATGAGGTAGGTAGAGAGAGTATTGAAATTTTCACAGTTACCTATTTGGCAGGTAGTAATGTTTTATAGCAAAAGTAAAGAAAAAAATCTGAACACCGTGAATTTGTGGTTACATCCGCTAATAAAAAATGCAATTGTGTTCACGAACAAATATAATAATATGTTGCAAATCACATCAAAGATGGCTCTATTACACGAGGTCACGAGTGCACGGTAAGCTAGGTGAGGGAACAAAAAGTGTTAGGTATTTCTTGTGTTCACGGAGCCCATGAAGGGCGGGTTCGACTCGCACTTGACCGATTTTTTATTTATAACGCCATTATGATCAGCTACCGCTTTGAAATCGCCCGTTGACACTACAAACTGGTCCATCATAGAAAGTGCGTAATTTGTGTACACCTGCTCAATAAAAACAACAGACTACCTTATTGCAGCTAATGAGATTCCAATAAATTAGGGATTATTTCATTAAGCCACAAATTAAATAAATCCAGTTTAGGCGTTGCTTAATGATAAGGTTTGGCCCCGAATCACTAATTGAAATCAGTTAAATTGGATGGTAAAAATTTTGTGGAAAGGATAGTAATTTTGTTAATTTTTGCCCTTTTACTTATGATTAATTTCACCAAGCAAATTAATCATGGTTTCTCCCTGTGTTAGGGATAATAAGAAACTTTCAGCTTTTCTAAAATAACGAAGGTCTGGCGCTCCTCTCTCAATAGGAACAACTGCAATACATAATTGGATAAGCAATAAAGTAGCATGGGATCACACATAAATTTTACTGATAATGTTTGTCAGTGTGTTTGTGAAACTTTAGTAATTGTTACGTTCGTCTAATCTGAAATCGTTGGAATAAATCAAGCTCAAGCAAGAAATCAATTTGGACTTTTTAAGACGTCGTCGTAAAGTACCTAATTACTTCGTAATTGTAATGACAGGTTGAATTCATTGAGCACATTGAAACACGTAGCGTTCTTAAAGAGGATGAGATAAATTAAATCTTTTAAAACTGACTTAAAGGGTTATAACATATAAATACAGGTCAAGTGCGTGTTGGACTTTTGAATTGAGGAAGCTATCTTTTTCTTTTCATGGCTCCGTTGTAAACAAGAAACCAGCACCGTGTCCATCTGTCTGTTCGTTCGTCCGTCCATCCATCCGCGGCTTAGCTCAGAGACTATTAGTCCTAGAAAGCTGTAATTTGACATGAGTATAAATATATTAATCATGCGTTAAAATAGTAAAACAAAATCTTGAAAAAATATATTTTAGGGTATCTCTTCTATGCGTAAAATTAGGACGATTTTTTTTCGTCTATCTCATTGGTTTTTAAAAAATACTGTGGGTGTGTGAAACCATTTTTCGATTTAGGAAGTCGTTTGTGAAATGTTAAAAGCTACAGAAATGTTAAAGTGCTAATTTTTGTTAGAGAGAAGATCGCTTCAACTATTACAGTACGTAAGCTTGAATAGACAGACAGACAGATAGACAAAATAATATAAAATTGAATGTTTGAGTTTTGATTACGTTTGAATAACCATCTGAGTTTAATTTAAAGCATTTATTTTTAAATCACAGACTTCAATTTTATATATATTATTATCCTTGCATCTAAATGTTACTAACAGCACTGCATAGTGCAATTTTATTACGATAGAAATAAATAAAAACGCAGTACTTTGTTCGCCGTCGAACGTCAGTGAGGTACAGTTGAAGAAAAAATATTATGTTGATAAGAAGCCAATTAAATTAACATAATAAACTGAACACAAGAATGGTATTTCCGAGATTACATCATAAAACTTATGTTTCCACACCCACTCAAATTTTAATTCTCTTAATTAGTTATTTGTCAATTTAATGTAGGTATCAGTATAGATTTTCTCCTAATTTGTGACATCTTCCCACTTAGGAAATTGATGGATTAGAATAGATACAATTTTGCGAAATAGAATGACATGGGCATTATTATTACATTTAAATAACTTTCATTTGGTGATTTCGTCTTCACAGCCCACAGGTAAACATAGAAGGCGATTTTGTAATTTTCGCACTTATTCCTTACAAGCAGCAATGCGAGTGTTTTCGCTCGCACACTCTTTAGCGTTTTAGTTCCAGAAGCGGAATGAAATGCTATAATTTTCATTAATGTGAGATTTTTCTCACATTATGTAAGGTAGGTATAATAAGTGTTACATCATTTAAAAAGGCTTTTCACGTGATTTTTCACATGAACGCATGAAATGGTCCATTTCTAGAAATATGCCATGAATATACTACGCTTTGTATAGGGTATACAACCCACACTGTACCATGAATATCCTCTTAGAATGCTTCATACAATGTTGTACTACAATTTTTTCAACAGTGACCTATCCGTGATAAAATAAAAGAACCCTAAAGTTGCTTTGTAGCATTCCGTTATACAGCGTCGCGTGCTATTATACCTACTCAATAAGTGGCATGTGCCCTCAATTTAAGTAAACGCTAAAAATAAGACTCTATGACACGTATTTAATACATATTACCATTAATCAAGATTAACCAACAATCAAGGCAAGAAGTGACCGTTTATAGTTCATTTGACATGAATTGCTAAACGCTGGGTTTGCATTGCTCCAGGCATATTGGACTCGACTGTACATAAACGCGTATGTCGCGTGGTTATCCACTATTAACCGTGTCCAGACTCGCTACTACTAGTAGATATGCAATAAATTATACGAATTATATGCTGCGGCGCGTACGTGCGCCTGTGATATATTGTGGAATGGCAACAAGCGTAGAGCCCCAGTGTCAGCAAACACAAAATTATACACTCTCCTGCGATATTTGCGGCCAACAACGCTAATGCCCGTATACATGTGCGATGCCTCCTTTTATTTTTGATTGTTTCGGTAAATGATAGCCTTCTAGATGACTAGAGAAATTATTGCCGCAACTGAGTATAATTTAGAGGCTGATGGAGAGCGTTTGTTTCGATGACAATCGGAATCTGTCTGTGTCTGCTGTCGCCGCTTTGTCATTTATATGACTTGTATCTTGTAACTTAAGTAATATCTTATGGTTGTCTTTAAAGTGCGCTTTCTTACCGATGCGACGACTTTTTGCAAGTGGAATAGGCATTTTTTATACACATTATTATTTAAGGGTTAAAGTTTATGACATTATTAAAAAGAATTATTTATTTCAGCGTTTAAACTATCATTAGTGATTTCCATTATAAAATAGAAGTACCTATTTAGTGTCTGTGAAACCCCAGATGAGTTCGAAGCTAGTCAGGCTAACGTCGACTAAATACGTGAATAAAGCCGGTTTCTTCTAAGTATATTTGTAACTATTAGTTAGTATAACGACAATATAATTTTGTAGTCAAAATGTTGAAACAATCAAGAAACCACAACTAGAATCTTCCAATTGCTAATACCTAGATCTAAATACTAATAAAGACTTGTCCTGACTGACTGACTGAGTGGCTTATCGATAGGGCTTGAATGTAAGTAATCACAGTAGGTTGCTTTTATAACGTAGGCCTGAAACCTTGTAATCACACTAAGAAATATTTTTTGGAAATTATGCCCCTAAGAGGATTCAGTACGGGATGAACGTTTGTGTAAAAGTCCTTCATTTTTCAAGTCATAGGTACTTACCTGTGCATGAAAATTAGTATTTGAGCTTTCAGTCGAAAATGAAGAAATATGTATACGTGTTGTTCTTTTCTAAACCTCCCCCTCACCGATTTCCAAAAATTCCACACGAGCGAAACCGAGGCAAGTTCTTCATCATCATCATCATCATCAGCCTGTGGATGTCCACGGTTGGACATAGGCTTTCTCTAAAGAGCGCCACCACACCCGGTCCTCAGCCTTCCCATCCAGCCACTTCCCGCCAGCCTCTTTATATAGTCGGTCCATCGTGCTGGACGGCGTCCCACACTGTGCTTGCTTATACGCGGTCTCCACTCAAGGACTTTCGGGTTCCAACGGCCAATGCCTCTACGAGAGGCATGATCTTTCCACTGCCACTTCAGCATGCTAATAGTTTGGGCTATGTCAGTGACCTTAGGTCTCCTGCGGATCTCCTTATTTCGGATCTTTTCGCTCAGGGACATTCCTAACATAGCCGTTTGTCAGTGTCTACGTTTCAGCACCATAGGTGAGGACGGGACGGACATACGAGGCAGGTTACCTAGTCAAAAATATGGGTTGTTTTACAACTCAATACGTGTAAAATATCAAGCAAATATTCATATGAGGCTTTTATATAAAGCCCAAATATTAATATAATTATGACTGCATTAAGTCAATGATTGGTTCCGGACCTACTGTTAAGTCTTTAAATTTGACGACCATTTTAAACAAAATCATACTTTATGCAAGCTGTGACGAATGCAGAAGCGTAACCGACACGGCCATTAAGGGTATCAATAAATTCAGGGAATGACAACGTAATTACAACGAGCGCACACTGAAAATGTCCGTATAATAAAAGAGCCCTGGCAACCGTAGCCGGCTACCTCCTTCCATTAAGTAAAAGCTTTGTAATCCAATTAAATTATAATTTCAGAATTAAATTATACAATATGCCCAGTCATAAAGTGCACATATGAAAGAACTTGAAACTAGGCCCAAAATAGTCAAAAAATATTTTTTTAAAAAACGGGAAAGATTCTCGTTATGCATGAGCTCCTTATTTCAATATCAATAAATTACTATCAGGGTTATTGAGCTAAAATGAACACAAACATTATCTTGAATAACATGTGATTAAAAAATGGACATAAGAATTAGCATTTCTTTCCTCTGTTTACAGTACACACACTCTCTATGGCAAGATTATATCCAATTCTTTGGGTTCCATAGAGGTGTCTAGCTTAACAGAGGCAAGAAATGAATGGTCCATGCATAGTCCCAGCCAAGTGCCGGTTTCTCTTTCTTCCCAGAGACAGTGGGACGACATTATTTGCAAAACGACATTTGACACTTTACTAGCAAACGCAAATTCTAAAAAAGACCGTGCTCGTCTTCTCGCTGTCTCTGCAAAAGAGTCCGGCTACTGGCTACATGCTCTTCCCTCTGCCAACCTGGGCACTATGTTAGACCATACGACACTTTCTGTTCTCATTGGTCTTAGGCTTGGCGCCACAATAAACCAGCCTCACCGTTGCCACTGCGGTGACTGCGTTGACGCCTTCGGCCACCATGGGCTCTCCTGTTCGAGAAGCGCTGGACGCTTCTCCCGCCATAGTACCCTTAACGACATCATCCGGAGGTCCCTTGCCACCGCCCATGTGCCAGCTGTACTAGAACCTATTGGTTTGGCGCGTAGCGATGGCAAGAGACCTGATGGTATGACGCTCGTACCGTGGAAGATGGGCAGGTCGCTTGTTTGGGATGCAACTTGTGTAGACACTTTAGCTGCATCCCACATTCAGGCGACCTCCTCTATGGCGGGTGCAGCGGCCATCTGCGCCGAACAGGCCAAGAGGCGCAAATATGAAAACCTCGATGGGAGCTTCGTATTCGTGCCTTTTGGTGTGGAGACCTTGGGGCCGTGGGGCCCGGGGGCTCGAGCTCTTTTTGAAGAAATTGCGAAAAGAGTTATCGAGTCAACCGGGGACCCGAGAGCTGGCAGCTACCTTGGTCAAAGAATTAGTTTGGCCATCCAAAGGGGTAATGCTGCCAGCATCTTGGGTACAATGCCTCGCTGCGGTGGTCTCGATAAGGTTTTAGATTTAATTTAATTTATTTTAGTTTTAATTTAATGTTGTTTTTTTTAGATTTAAGTTTATTAATAGTTTATTTAAATAATTTAAATACAAATAATTTACATGTCATTTTAGAATACATTATTACATAAGAATTTCATTTTTAATTTGACAAATAATAATGAAAAAAAGTCCTAAAGTTTTTACCGATGAGCCTAATTTCACGTCCTTTTGCATGTACAATTTATGACTGGGCACATTGTCTAGAGAACATCAAAGTTGAGACAGGAATGTTATTTGGATTGTAGACATAAGAATTTTAGTTTTAATTTGACAAATAATAATGAAAACATGTCCCAAAATTTTTAACGATGAGCCTAATTTCACGTCCTATTCCTTGTACAATTTATGACTGGGCACATTGTCTAGACTCTAGAGAACATCAAAGTTGACAAAGGAATGTTAAGTAAGTATTTGGATTGTGGGATTATGCAAGGATTAGGTCAGAACTCAAAACTCTAATAGGATAAAAGTACCTAATTGTTTAATTTCTTAAACTCATTAAATTTTTAGTTTCTTTCAAATTGAAATACTACAGAGCAGTTGCCAAAATGTAAGTTCTGAAACAAAATAATATTTTTTCATTAGAATTTAAAGTTAATAACAAAATCCACTGTTTTGGTCTCTTCACAATAAATGACAAAGCTTTCAACTAAATCCTTTACATTCATTCTGGTACGTTAATATGTCTTAATAGGTTATAATTCATTTCTTAAAATGTACCTGGCATACCTGTACTTGGCAGGAGATTTATGACCAAACATGATAAATGAACAGTTTAAAAGTACCTACTGATTATTTCGCTCATGATACAAGCATGAAAGATTAGGCTTGACCAATCAGGAGTGCCATATTCTACTAATTGGTCGTTAGCTACTGTACGTTATGGTATTAAAATTTATCGCCTTACGGGTTGAAGAAAGTTTCATGATTGATTTCAACAACTTTACGAATATGGCCGATCAGATCGCGTTTATTGGCCATATCGGATCGAAGACGCGGTTCGTTAAATGAATGAATGCATTTATACTTTGTAAGATAATACAGGGTGTAACCAGAACGCTGGCAAAAACGAAGACAGGTGATGACAGTAAATGATGACCACAAAAAAAAACGCGAAAAAAAAAATTTAAAAATCCTATATTTTGTAAAATTTCACGATATATTGCAAATAAACATCTGACTGACGCTAGAGATTAACGAACGTTCCGCATGTAGGCCACTCGGAATCAATGCCACGTCGTAGATGGGGCATTGACCCGAGTTTTGCACGCTATACATTGCGGGTTTGATAAATACTAAATCACTAAAACTATAAAACGAGGCAAATGGTTATTGGTATTGGAGTGTGTTTAGGTAGTATAACAAAAGCGCTAAGTTTTTGCTAACGTTCTAATAATACCAGCAGAATAAGTACCTACACCAAAGTAGTCTACTACTTTGTCCGACTTATTTTTAATATGGGGTGGTTTGACTTGCGTACCCACCAGGTATATCCAATCATATTGTTAATATTATAAATGCGAAAGTGCGTCTGTCTATCTATCTATCTATCTATCTGTCTGTCTGTCAGGTACCCTTTGAAGGCCCACGCCTATAGTAGGTACGTGACTGTTGCGGACTTACTCGATTTTGACAAAATTTGGTACAGAGATAGCTAATTGTGTTCCCGATATGGATTTAGGCAACTTTTTATCGCGGAAAAATCAAAGAGTTCACACGGAATTTTGAAAAACACGAAACGTGGAAAAGTGGCGAGCATCATCTACTCAAAGTTAGTAGGAACCTATAAAAATTATATCAGAACAAAAATGAGCTTCATAAAACTTAGAAAAAAATATAAGCCTACATATTACAACAACACGATTCCTATCCTACGTTTTATGGAAATGATATTGTAGCTTTGTAGCTCCACCTACAAAGTTCACGATGAACTATTTATGGGGTTGGAACAGGTAATAGGGTGTGTTAGTGTAACGATTTTGGTAACCTCGTAATAAGGGTTGAATACAGATGGCGACAGCGTGCCCGTTTAAGGGATGAAACATTGTTTCGAAAAATTACAATAGACTAGCTGACGCCCGCGACTTCGTCCGCGTGGGTTTAGGTTTTTAACAATCCCGTGGGAACTCTTTGGTTTTCCGGGATAAAAAGTAGCCTATGTTACTCTCAAGGTCTGACTATACCAATGCAAAAAATCAGGTCAATCCGTTGCTCCGTTGCGACGTGATTGAAGGACAAACCAATAAACCGACAAACAAACACACTTTCGCATTTATACTAAAGATATTTAGTTCGTTGTTATTAATTTACTTCAAAGAAAAAGAAAAAATAATTTTAAATAGGTACTTACACATTATAATATAATTGTGTAGGTAGGGTAGGTCTATATTAGAAATCGATAAACTGACACATCAACATACAATTGAGACTGCTTGGGTCTTCTTGGGTGGGCCTCCGAATACCTAAGAAAGAAATTTTGAATATTACACACAATGACCAAAACGAAGCTGCGGCGAATTAGCTAGTAATTACTAATTAATAACACATAATATGACGAAAATTCCTGAAAGGCCCGCAAAGCATTGGCGATTCCTGTGGTGCTGCAAGTGTTCATGGGCGACGGTAATCACTTGACATCAGGTGGCCCGCCTGCCCGTTTGCTCACTAGTTTTATTATTTTAAAAAATTAGTGTTGCTTTTATTGGAGAGTCCACAAAACGGCACTTTATAGAGTACCTGTCTTTGCAGTATGTAGCTACAAAACGGGAACTCTATGAATAAAATATGTGCGTGACGTCATGGATGACGTAGCTTGATCCGCATGGTGTCACACTGCGCACACGCTACGCACCTGTGCTAAATAACCTGACATTTTGAAATATGAGAAACTATTATCCATACTAATATTTTAAATGGAAGAATGTGTATTGTCTGTCTACTAGCTTAACACGGAAAAATCGCGAGCATCATTATATTTTATCATCGATATAATATGAGGTTGTCTGAGAAAAGCTTTCAGTAACTTCCTAAGCTTAAAATAATAGAATGGTAAGAATGTATAAACACCACTGATCCCCATGGAGGAAGAGTTTTTTGCAATAAAAATATAATAGGTAGGTACTTATTGGGTATATTTTTAATATGTAGAAACATTAATATTACAACGGAACGGAACAGAATTCTGAACGTTAATATGTAGCTAACGACACCTCATTCATAAAAAATCTTAAGCAATTATGAGGGAACAGGTGAACAGACATAGATACAAACTCCCGTAGCCAGGTTAAAATAGAGGTCAATAGAGGTACGTGACGTTACGGATGACCCAACTCGCTGCCGACAGTGTCGCACTGGGCACACGCTACGCACCTGTCGTCTAGGTATAACCTGATATGTCTTGACAACAGTTATAAAAAGTTTAAGCAGTTATGAATGAACAGATAAACAGACATATCACATACATACAAATTGAAACTTATAGCACTACCTATATACCTAGTGGAGTTAAAATAGAGGTCAATATTAGTGCGTGGCGCTACGGATGATGCCACTCGCTGCGGACGGTGTCGCACTGGGCACACGCTACGCACCTGTCGTCTAGAACCTGACACTTGACAATAAATACACCTATAGTACGCGACAGGTCGAGATCGCAATCGGAGTATGAGGCGGGGGAACACCCCGCACACCCGCACGTCATCTGCGGTAAGGAAATAAATAGGTAATAACTATTTTATTCTCATTTTTGATTTTAAAATCTCTATTCTCTAAGTAGAGTTTAAAACGACAAAATAGAGTTTAGATTTTTGTTTAAAAAAAATTAAAATGTTATGTTTATCTAAAATATATCCAAAAATAAAAATATACTAGTTAAACATTAATTGGAAAAGTACCTACAGAGAGTACCTACCTAGATAAAAGGAGAGTGATTTAAATTTGGATTAATTCCATGTTTATACCTTAGAGCCTAGACAGTAAAATTGCACTAGAAATCCAAAAAAAAACTTAAAAAATCAATTAACATTCCTCTACAGAGTCAGCGAATAACTCACAGCCAAGCTAAAGTAAAAGTGATGTCTAAGTTAGGCTTTGATATTCCGAGTTCCCACACGCACCTGTCTTGGACGTAGGCGCACCGCTCCCATTAACATCTTTTACGGGAATGGATAATTTAAGCTTAGAATAGCGCCATAATAATGGAGCAGATTACAAAATCCATCAGACATGTTGCCCTATTAACCACATAGTAGATTCAAGAAAAACAGGATAAGTAGTAGACAATTAGTAAAGATAAAACTAGCTTTTGTAAGCGACTTCGTCCGCATAGATATTTAAATACTCTTGATTCATCTCGTTTGCCAAAGTTTCATTTACGTGTGACAATTACCATGCTTTTGAAGTTATACATCTTAGGTGTAAACTTGGCCCCTTTATACACTGTAGAGTCTGAGAGAAAAGAGAAAAAAGGCACCTAATATAGCGGAGCGAGACCAATAATTACCTATCTAGTACCTACGAGACCTAGTAGTACCTACGAGATACCTAACTTAAAAAAACATACAGATCTGTAGCTCAGTTCCTACGAGAAAGAATAAAGAACTAAGTACCTATTATTGGAAGAAGAAAATAAACTTGACTAAACAAGTCGCATAGGTAAACCATCCCCGTTCCGTCAAGAAGAAAATCGCTCAAATCTAAATAATTATATAAAGGGAAAAGTTAACGGACTGACTAACTGATCTACGCACAGCTGAAACTACTGGACGGATTGAACTGGGTATGCAGATAGCTATTATGACGTAGGCATCCGGTAAGAAGGGATTTTTGAAAAATTCAACCCCTAAGGGATTAAAATAAGGGGTTGAAATTTTTGTAGTCCACGCGGACGAAGTCGCGAGCATAAGCTAGTTGGTCATATAGATAATAGAGATATTATTCTGGGCTGATTGAAACAAATTCAAAAAAGCGGCACTCTAAACTAATTTAATCTCGAGAATCCTATGGAGTCTTGTTAATAATATTTTCTTGTTGATAACCAACCTTAGAACCTGGTATTTTTAGTTTGTTAAAAAATTATACCCAACAATATTTTTTGTTGTATAGTTTATAACCAGGATAATGTTCTACATGATATTATTACAATTTTCTGCAATAAACAGCTTTAGTTAATGTAAGCTCAACATTATCAGGATCGCAATATCGTCCGTGACATCTTTTACAGCGTCTATTTTGCCTAACAACCTCTGGAGCGAATCTCGTCCGCCGAACAAGGTAATGGTCGGGGTAATTATGCGCTACAACCACTGACAATAGCTGTGCGAGATCTAGATCTAGATAACGTATATGTAAAAATGTCTGTACATGGATGCTAGGTTGGTACAAGTATTTATAAAAGCTAGCTGAAATAAGATGTTATGCCTTCACTAAACCAAAAGCGCTACATTTTTTGGGTTCCGTACCTCAAAAAGAAAAAAGGAACCCTTATAGTACCTATCACTTCGTTGTCTGTCTGTCAAGAAACCTATAGGTAGGGTACCTACTTCCCGTTGACCTAGAATCATGAAACTTGGCAGGTAGGTAGATCTTATAGCACATGATAGCGGAAAAACCTAAAAACCGTGAATGTGTGGTTACAAAACCGAAAAAAAAATTACAACGTGTTCATGAACAAGTAATTAGTACTTATTTTCAACTTTCAAAGTAAAATTAATGTAGGTACCAAGTGGGGTACCATATGAAAGGACTTTTTTACCTGTAGGTACCTACATTCTAATACAGGTGAAGTCCTTTTATTTTATTTAAGTATTTATTTTTATGCGCAGTAGTTTTTTATTAATCGCGCGAAATGTCGAAAAATACGGCTATACCTACATCCTATATTGTATACCTATACTACCTACTACAGAACCCTCGGTGCGCGTGTCTGACTCGCACTTGGCCAGTCTTTTTTCTGCATCTAAGTTTGATTGAAATCATTAAAAAGCTGCAAAAATTCTTTTCATTGCAATGAAAAAGAAGTGGTTTTGTAAAATTATCTTAAAATTATGCTCAACTAAGTAGGTAGAGATCATAGAGCAGAAACAGAGATACAGGCCTAAACAAATTCTAGAGAAGATTAGGGGTCAACTAGTAATGTAAAATTACTACGCGAAAAGCATCGCGGGCAAATCTAGTGGCATAATAATAAGTGCCGGTGTATTTTGATCAACAGACAACGTGCAACAAGTAGCCGAGGCGGGGAGAGCGTAGGCCCGTGCGTGCGCGCGCGCCGGGCACGCGCCCCACCGCGCCGCGCGCCGCTGCGCTACTTAGTGTCGGGGGTGCGCGCCACCTCCGCCAATCCACCGGCAACCTTCGCGGCACGCACTCGTGCGCTCCACTTGACTTACTATCGATACACTCGCGATGCCCATGGCGGCGATTCACGCATACCAAAACCTCGGCGTCAACCAAAAGCTCACGCAACTGCAATCTCCCGCGCCGAGACGACTGGCGCCTGCTCCGGTTGACACGACGCGGTGCAAAAAGAAGACTTACCTCCACCACCAGCCTTACCCTACCCAACCTGCATCTGTGGCTAGAAGAAATGCAAGGGAAAGGAACCGAGTGAAACAAGTTAATAATGGATTTGCAGCGCTCCGACAGCATATTCCATCAGCTGTGTCGGCTGCTCTGGCAGGTGGCAGAGGCTCTTCCAGAAAATTGAGCAAAGTGGATACTTTGAGGTTAGCTGTTGAGTATATCAAGAGCTTAAAACGATTGTTGGAAGAGAGTGAAGAAGGATGTTCAGATACGCAACTGAGTTTGGGTTTAAACAGCAGTGGACCTCAGACACCTCCTTCATCCGAAGAATCTCATTCACCCGCACCGTCACTCGTATCTGAGGGTTCAGCCGGACCTACCTGTCATGATGCCTACGATTCCTACGATCCGATGAGTCCGGAAGACGAAGAATTGCTCGACGTCATTTCCTGGTGGCAACAGCAATGATTTAAGGTTAGTTACACATTTTGTTTCTTTGGTTTTAAATATTTTACCAGTCTCTGTTTAAAGGACAAGGGTAAGGATGACAATGGAATCTACCTGCCAATCTTCTACCTAATAATTTTTAAAAGTAATTCCTGAACTTGGCTTACTTAAGTGTGGCAATGATAAGGCGATATGGTTACGTGAAAAATTGATAAGATAGGTTTTATGAAATCTCGTGAATGAGTCCTTGTGTTGATATGAGCGCCGCCGGAGCTTTGACAGTTCCAAATTCTTATCACTTTGTTTACATTTTGTCGCGACTTTGTTGACTCTACATTTAGGAGAATTTTTTTCACCTCAGTGATAATAAATTTTAGCTTTTAATTATTTTCGGCCTCCTTGTCAGTATAAAAAGCTCAGGTAAATATCAAAAACATGCTAAGCTTTTTGTCCTATTCGTTCGTCACGGTTACCTACCGGGTCAGGTCTATGCTTTTATGTTGCACAATTTCAAAAGAGATTTAGAATCCTCTGCCTTACGAGCCAAAAGGTAAACACATCTACCATTATAGCTACGCATTGAACCGTCGTCGGGTAGACTTTATCTATTCATTGTTAAATAACGTTGGCACAAAAGAATGTCTTTGACAATAGCGAATCTTAAAATATGTCGTTTCATAAAAACTTTTATAGGATAAGTACCTAAAATTTTTTGCTAGATATTTCACTAGCCAACCTTAAGACAGGTTTAATAAGTAGGTGCATTTGAACCCGCATCTTAGCTTCTCATTTTGCTGGATAACAATTACTTCTAACAATGTTGTGGTTCGTCCCGCATGTAGTGAGAAAATTGCACATAAAAAGTGTTGTGTTCTAATAAAACAACAGGTCCTTGGAGATCGCTCTGATTTGTTACAAGTGGGAACAGGTTTCGCATCACTGCCAACTTCTGTTTGTTTATCTTAAATCAATATTGCATCCGGTCAATGAGAGCTGTCGACACATATTTTTCACCATATGGTCAATCTCTTGAGATCATCTCGAATACGGTAGCGCAATCGAAAAACTTGAAATTAAAACTCGCAAAAAATGAGTAGCCTACTTCGCCGCCCATTAATTTATTGTACCGGAAGACGAAATCTCAAGAGGAAATAGAAGGGCGATGAGGGAAGCACACGTGTTACAATATTTGCTAAGCATAAAGCAAACATCTGGTGATACCAGTTGGGTTTTCATGGGAACGATATCTCGAATCGACTAGTCGACTGCTACGAGTAACTAAGTATTTCAAAATAAATAAATATATCTGTATGTAATCGTGTTTCCTTTTTCCAGGTATCGTGATTTACGGTGATCAAAGTGCGGCCATTGAGCGGCTTGTTGATTGTGAAAAAAAGAAGTATTCGCATCAAGTAGGACTCAAACGCTGGAGCGCAAGGGACTCCGAGAGAACCTCTAATTAAGCGCAATCAGTATATTCCTAATGAGAGGGGATAATGGTGGACTATAACGACCCCATCGATGCATTCCGCCGAGTGACTGAGCAACCGAACTCTGCTTACATTTCATACATGGATGAAATAGCAGTAACAAGACTGAAACGATTTATTGTTCCATTTAAGCATTTAGCTATATCGTAGAAGACTTGATTCACGCTGTGCCTTTATGTAGCCTTATCTTAGCTTCCAATAAGATTTAGTTTTGTACCTATCTAGTTAAGTTTTAAAAGTCTATCTAGTCATTATGTTTAAAAATAGTTTATATTGTACAGATTTTATCAAAGAAAGCTAAGATAGGACGACTTCGTATGACTGTATTATCGCGTTTTAAATTGGCGTTTATATTTCGAGACAAAGACTTAATGTAAATAGATAAGTTGTAGTACCTTAAGACAGATTCCTATTAATAATTTAAGATTTTTAAAACATGATGGTTGTTAGTAAATACTATTGACGAAATCCTCAAGACGCAACCGACATGGTTGTTATTTGTAAATAAATACAAAATTATTTTAAAAACTGTATTGTTTCCTTTTTCAGCCACCTGTATTTTAAAAGGCAAAGTTTCAGATTAAGAAACTCTGTAAATGAACGGATGAATAATTACATACATAAATTACAAAGTTAATATAACAATAGTAGATTTGTATGTCACTGCATAGATCGGTTGCTATTTCGATGACTACTTAAATATACTTGCCAATTTCTTTGAAACCTCCTGACTACGAGTAGGTACAGCTATAGACACCTACAAGCCCATTGTAACTGAGACTTGAAAATGATAATAAATATATGATAATAAATAATAATGATGCATTAGGAACAACAAATTGTTTATTTCGCTATAATTCGCTATAAGTGGAGGACCGATGATGATGGTCCAGATTTTGCCGAACTGGGGGAAGATCTAGAATTGATGGAGTGAGTGACGCCGGAATTGTGGGGTAGAAAAAAAACAAAACACTCAACATTAAAATTCATAAACCTACAGATCATTTTTCGACGTTCGCTTACCTTTCTTGCATTAGTGAACTCATCATTATCATCAACCCATTACCTATGAGAGATAATTTATTAAATTATCTCTGCCATTACAGGCCCACTACTGAGCACAGGTCTTCTCTCAAGATGAGAAGAATCTTGGCCATAGTCCACCATGTTAGCCAAGTGCGGATTAGCAGACTTCACACACCTTTGAGGACATTACTGAGAATGCAGATTTCCTCACGATGTTTTCCTTTTAATTACTTAGTACAGCGCACATAAATCTCCGAAAAGTTAGAGGTGCGTGCCCGGAATGATGAGAATTCAATTTTATTGGCATTGTAAGCGAAAAAGTTAGGATTAATTTATAGTGAACTAGCTGATGCCCGCGACTTCGTGCGCGTGGATTTAGGTATTTAAAAATCCCATGGGAACTCACTGATAGTGGTAGATTTTTCTTAAAATGTTCTGAATACTAATTATTAATGGAACCCGTATTGAATTGTACTAAGAAATTTAGGTGAGTACCTACCAATTTTTTGTCCGGAATCAAACCTGTTACTAAGTAATAGGGAAGAAATGAAAATGGATTGTATGCTATAAGCTATGTATTACGGTTACGAGTCTACTTTTTACCAAGCTATACTGATCGCGATCGATTTTCTGTTACCCGTTAAGGAGTTCCGTCCTCTATTTCCGAAACTGTTCATCAAATCTACACCAAACTTACATGGCACCAATATGATAGTATAAACTTTGTAAAAAAAAGGATTGTGAAAATCGGTTCAAATTTGACGGAGTTATGGAATAAAATCGATAAAAAATTGATCCCTTATCCCGAAGAATCCCTAATTTTTTTCGGGTTAAAAACTACACTATATGCTAACCCGAACTATCAGCTACCATCGTACCAAATTTCATCAAAATCCGCTCAGTAGGTTTCGCGTGATGCGGGCACAAACAGACAGACAAAAATTCCAAAAAGTTGTTTTGGGGTCTATATCGATAAAAATGTTTCCCCCGATTCAAATTTTGAAAACATATCCAGTTACAGTTTTATTATAAATATAGATAGCTGTTTTAATAGGCAACCGAAGCTATCAACAGTTAAGGGTCATTATTCATAACAGTTTCATTTCTTAATCTACTTGGGATTGTAAAATTATCCAAGCTTTTCTGTTTATAAAATAATTGACAATATAAAGTAGCCAATCGTCATAAGCCCAAGGCTAAGGTATTTGGCTCAATTTCCGGTTGAAATCTGTGGCCCTATAATAACTATTCAATCAATCATAATTATGATCCAATATCAAAATAAAATCGCACTTGCTATAATTATGTCTCTAGAAAACCGTAAACAAAATTTATAGGTATATGATTACTCTTTAATTTTGTTGATTATCGCGGCGAAAATATAGAGTCGCAACCAGTCCTGATTGACCTATTTTATGATTGTTTGAACACGCTGTACGAATCAGGTGGTGGAGGCCTTTGGCTCTGGTGTATCTACTAGCCTGCTTATCAAAATATGGCGGAGAACTGGCTGCGTTTAGAACGGGCATAATAGGGTACCATCGGAAATAAGATCATGATCCTCAGTAGGTAATAAGGGAGCAACGTGAGGAGGAAGGAGCACGACTAATGCTTAGGACGACGACGAAACTTCAGGGTGACGAACTCGTGGCCACCAGAAAGATTTGCAGTCCAAATACACTATAAATACAAACATGTTCAGTCGCTAAATTAAAATAACAAAAAGGTGCCGTACCTACACGTGCCTCAGCTCAGATTTCATTTCGCAAAGGAGAAATAAGTAATAACACACGCGAAATACCCAAATAGGGGTCCTAAAGACCCCGATGTAGCATTTAATTTGAAAAAGACAATGTGGTTGCAACGCGATCACGTCGTTGCCCGCCCAGCGAATTCAAATTGCAATAGTAATTTTTGGATAATGGAAGGGAAGCTCGCACCATTATGGGTGGATGTTTCCGTCGGCATTAATTGTTTGAACTTGTTGCTCTTTACGAAACGGGACAGACTAGATGCGACGGAAACGTGTACAGTGTACACCTGTACACATTGCCGTAGTTTCGTTCGTTTTGATCATACTTCGCCTCATTAATCTATCTTCATCTATACGTATAGTGAAAATTTATCGTCTGTCCTGTCTGTATAAAATTGTTTTTATCTGAACATAACTTTTAATTATTTGTTTGGAGTGCCAAAACCTTCCTACTACAATTAGCTAATTTGAAAATCTAAAAAAAATCATTTTTATTTCATAACTAGTTTTAAGTTTTCGGTTCTGTCGTTTTCACTTCTGTCGGCAGTCCCCGCTGACAGTTTTTTTAAGTCCTTTAAGACGGATCATCTGAAAAGGTTAGAATTTTTTTTCAAAAAGAATATTAGCCAAGTTCATCATGATGACTAATATTCCTCTTTCCCCTCTACCTAAGCGTAAAGCTTGTGCTGGGAGAAGGTACGACAATAGAGCAACGGGTGGGATTAGAACCGGCAACCTTACACTAATTTTTTAATGTCGAAATTTCGAAATAATACCTATAATAATATAATATAATCCATATTAATAATATTATAAATGCGAAAGTGTGTCTGTCTGTCTGTCTGTCTGCTAACTTTTCACGGGCCAACAGTTTAACCGATTTTGATGAAATTCGGTATAGAGTTAGCTTACATCCCGGGGAAGGAAAGAGTTCCCGCGGGATTTTAAAAACCTAAATCCACGCGGACGAAGTCGCGGGCATTATCTAGTATAAAATAATTTAAAAAAAAATCTAAATCAGATTTATTTAAAGCAAGCTGATATACCATATTCTTTAGTAATGCGAACAAAGTCATACTTATCAGCTTAGCTGCATAGTTATCTTTTTATATTAATTGTTAGGCGCTGCTTAAACTTGCATCCGTTTGCAACGAAGCGGTTTTTTATGTTGATCATCTTGAATAACTGGTCGATTAATAGGAACAATTGGCAGGAGGTGATTATTTGACGGGAGGGACAGGATACTTGTAATTTTAATCATATGTTACCTTTCAGCGTCAAGACGGCTAAACCCGCCTAGGTGCCTTTCACAAAAAATGGGGGACCTAGAGGCTCTCTATGACAAAAATTCTGCCTAAAGAGGTCTAGGTTTCGACTACTTGTACCTACACTAGCAGAAAAATAATGTGTGACTACAACTCTAGTTACACAAAAGTCTAATAAATATAAGTCAACAATTCATACATAGGTATATTATATTATTTTCTCATAGCTTCGAATTGATCACTTGATCAATTTGCTAAGCAGAATCGATAGTTGCCGTATACGGAGATGCAAGCCGCGCAGCACAACACAGGGAATGCGCGACGCAGGTCTGCACAGGCCGTACCTGTGCCGCTATATACGCTCTTGTATGATAAATATTGTGTACAAAAAACGGCGCTGTACTGAACCAACTGAACTGTGTCGCCCCCGGCTCTGTATACGCTTAGGCTCAGGCCAGTCGGCCAGTCTTGTTCTAGAGAGTAGAGAACGATTGCGTCGGTCTACGTGCATAGCTTATAATCACCCTACAAAAGTACATATAAACGTATACGTGATAAAATAATGTCTTTTGTGATGTTGGGACACGAGAGTATGAATTATTTATTATTTTATCCATCATTATCTTATAAAAAATATTTGTTATGAATAAATATTGCAAATATAACACAGCGGTATTAATTTATTTTTAGATTTTTAAATTAATTGTAGCAAAATTAAAATTTAATGTTTCATAAATTAAAACCACGCTAACATCAGTTTAGTTTTTACATTCTATCCGCACTCTGAGGATGCGGCCCATTATCGGTTAAGCGACCTTGAAGTTTTTCAAGAAGTCGCCCAACGCGCCTAAAGAAATTTATACTTCAAGATTTATTTGAGTCATATTTTATAATTATTACTACCCAAAGCTTCCTATTTACTCACAATTCACATTTTGTCCAAAAAATGAATAAATTCTTTTACTGAAAAAGTTCAAAATATCATAAAAGCGCGTGTCATGTAAGCGCAGTAAGCTTCAAAGTGGCCGAACTCGATTCGCCCGCCTTGGCGCACTCGAGCGCGCTCGGCTCCACTCGTGCGTTGACGGCACGCGACGGACGCGCGGCCGCCGCGCCGCCACACCAGCTGCCCGCGCCGCTTGCGCAGAACCGAACAGATTGCTTTTCGAGAGTAAAAAACGCATATTAATTAACTCTGGGCCGTGCTTTTGGTTTACGTAAAAATGTAAATTACGAGAATTAGATTAGAAAATTCGATTTCGGTTGTGGTTATAGGCTTGAGAGTTAGACTTTGGTTTTTGTGGTATTCGAACTTTTGATGAAGCGGAAGTAGCTTTTACTTTAACTGTTCCGTACCTTTAATTATTTTTATATGGGTAAGTAGTAAGTAAGTAGGTAGGTACTATAAAAATAGACTGACTGAGCCGCGTGACCCTATTAGCGTGAATTTAGGTTTTCGACATTCCGTGGGAACTCTTTGATCTTCCGTGATAAAAAGTAGACAGGTCTTGAAAAAAAAAAATCCATGCAAAAATCTAACCGTTGCTTGTTCCGTTGCGGCGTGATTGAATGACAAACCAACAAACAAACACACTTGCTCATGTAGGTATAATATAGATCAGTAGACACTAGACAGTGAGATAGATGGATAGTGATTTTAAGTTTTAACCATATGAGCACAAAAGTAAACAGCAGAAAAATACGTGAGGCAACAAGAATCAAAACCAAAAACAGAAGGTTTACGATTTTTGAAACACTAAACCAATTTTGCCGTGTAAGTGCGTCCTTGAATGAGAGCGTATTGCCTTTGCCGCCAATGGGCGTGTGACCCAATTCCATGCACATGCAGCATGCTATTTTTGAATATCGAACAAGTTCAAGTGCCACCATAAACATTGGTGGAAGGGAATATGCTTTCATGCACTTTACTTTTTTTTTTGGCCAGAAAACAATATGAACATGAAAATAAATTTCCTACCTATTTTCGGTTAGGTACTACTATTCCGATTTTATATCCATACAAGGAGACCCGCCCCGGCTTCGTTCGGGTAGAATTTTTAAAATCCTTCCTATATCGAAAAAATTTACAAGTAGGTAGGTATAATAATTTATGTTAGTTAGTAAGTTCATCATACAGTACTTAAAGTGACAGCTGATACTAAATCTATAAAAATATAAGTATTTCCAGCATTGTTTAGTAAAAAACTGAAGTGCCAAGCGATTTATAAAGTAGAATCAAGATATCTTACAACTTGGTTAAATATGGCCTGAATGAACAATGTTAGCAAAAACTAGGCTTAAAATAGTCTTGAAACTTTCAATGACAGTTTTTGTTCTAGCTTATTTAGTTTACTTTTATAGACGCTCAATGCTTACCGACAAACGTTTATCGTAACTACACTTCATACACGTTATCCCATTTATTGTAGGTATCCTCAATTAATCAGAGGCCGCTGCATCATAAATTGTCAGATCGTAATAAAGTTCATTAATGGACCTTAATGAATTGGGGATTGGTAACAGGTAGCGGTTTTTCCAAATGTTTCGAATAGCTTAGCCGAAATTCTTACAAACTCCGAAACAATTATGTCACTCAAAACCCCACTATCAAATTCGTCCCTTCAGGTCAGATCCTTAAATATTTTATTTTAATTATTGACGCCCAAATACTTGACGTGCCGGGTGGTGCCGGAACTTAGTTTAGAGTTTTAGAGTGAACTAGTTTAGTGGTTCAATAAGAAGTTTTGACTTTTACATAGGTACTATTTTGTATATAAAATGTTACAGAGAATTTATACTCACAATAGATTTAAATAAACTATGGTTTTTAAAAAATCTTTCATGTATTACTTGTTCTAATTAAATAGTGGTAGGTAGTTGTAACTTGTATGTATTTAAATTCAATTTGAACAACTTAAAATTACGTTCGATCATACTTGATACTGATGGAAATCAGTCCGTTGACATTTTAAAGAACATAGAGACAGTAGAGAAGCGTAGGTAATTTAAAATTTATTGTTAAAATAAAAAAGCAACAGGTTGTTGTTCGAGGATTTTTCAGAACATTTTACTACGTACTTACTCATAAAAATCTTATAACTATATAGAACGCCAGTCAGTTACATTAATAATGAACATATTATCTTTATTATTGTCCGTTAATGTTTTGGAAATGCGTATTTGAATAATTTAAAACCGATAGATATATGTATCCATTTTAAATGTGATATAAGGGATAATGTGTATGAAACTGCTCAAAAGTTTTCTGTTACACAATTTATCGGCTTGACTCAAAGCCATGCTCTTCAAATAATTAGGCTCAATCCCGCAACAGGCGAATTAAACTACATAAAAATCGTTCGGTCCACCCACAAAAACGTGTACAATCGTGATATATCACACAAGTAATCCAACAACATTTATAAAATACATAAAACCTTATCGAATTGCAAAAGTAATGGTCGACGATTATTGAAAAATATTTCGGAATAATAATATAATCATTTGCTTCCTGAGATTGTTTTGCCATATTTGGGATAAGTGGTTGCTACCGTATAGTGATATAAGCGCGAACAGATTTCGATCAGAATTTCAGATGTTCTTGAAGTTTTGAACAAAAACGATCGGTAGTAGTACCTACGAAGAAGCAATTGCTGAATATACATGATACTGGAAAACATACGCGTCAAAATAAGTAACAGCCTCTTTTTTTTATCCGGTATGAATCACACAACGAATCTTTTGTTGACACCTCGAAATAAATAGTGGTCAGTTATATTCCTATTCAATTTAAATGTTTTTTTCAGTTTCAGTACGATTTATTACATCAACCTTAACCGTTGTACATGTCCATCAATAAATCGAACATTATATAAACCTCGTTCCTGGTATTTTTGTGAACGAGTTTTTACACTGTCAAAATATAACCGATCGTAAATATCAAAAATAAAAGCGGACCATAAACATTTCCCTGTTGAACTCCAAAATCAACAATGGTTTCGTCGCTAACCCAATTCTAAATCTTAATTAGTTGTATCCTTCCCGTTAAATACCTAATTAGAGGATCGAGTGAATGCCCAGGATACCAATTGCCAATATCAGTCTAAAAGAGTGTGAACAAAAACGATATCAATTGTTTTGGCAAAGCCTAAAATGACGCCAAGGCATTTCCGTTTACGATACCAATGCGCCATCCATCAAACCTGTTTTGTTGGAATTTTTCTCTAGCCACAATAAAACTTAAAACTAATGAGATATAGCAGGTAAAACTAGCAGAATGTATGTACCAACTAAATTAACATACAAACTTTAAATTAAATAGTTATATTTTAAATAATTTGCCGAAGTGGCTGGATGAGTAAAGCTAAGTACCGGGTATGGTGGCGCTAATTAGTGAAGGTCTATGTCCAACAGTGGATGTCCACAGACTGATGATGATGATATTGTAAATGGAATCTTTGAAAACATAGCAACAACGCGCAACCACCTTCTAGCTGGTTTTTCTCGGCAGGAAAGGCAACTACTTAGTGGTAGACACATTTGACGATTTAAAAGTACCTGTAAAAGTTTATGTAAATACAAAATCTTTCTATTCCTATTTCTAAAAACTGTTACTAAAGTGCGTTAACCTCACCAGGTGTTAATGACAGTAAATATTGAACTTATCTATAAACGGAAGAAATTACGTGCCATCGGTGATAGTAATAACGAATCCCCTATGGAACTGACCTCACATAATACCGCTCTAGATTACACCGCATTGATATCAATGACTTAATTCTGTCATTCAATATGTATTATAAATTGTAATGCCTGTCCAAATGATTGACTCATTGACAAACAGATTTTTTCCATCTTATTACGTTCAATTATTAATTCATTAACTCTTGTTGGTAAATTCATATTTGGTTGGGTTATATAATACATTATTGGGTGGTAGGAATTTTATTCTTACAAAGTATAAAGTCAGCCCGTCGTTTTTTGTTTAAAGGTGATAATCCCAAAAAGTGCTGAATTTGATATTTCATTATTAAGATACTGATACTAGATAGAGTCTTGCAAAAAAAAATCTTTAATTTATGCATGCAAAGACGTGAGATGTCAATTATTACATTATTTGCTTACCTAACTTAAATCTTTTTTTTATTTTTATTGCGTGATTGGTTTATGCTTTTCGACAATCATGCTTGAAAAAGCAATGATGAGGGTTGAAGCACGCTTGCCTCTAGAAGATGCCTATTCACTTTTGCTTTGAAGGTATTTTAGGTCATATAAAATTTATAACTGATGTCCTTTTTTCGTTAAACTTAGTACATGCTATCTATCAAATAGAGCTTAGACTTTAAAAAAAATACTGTTTTTTAAAGTAAAGATACAAATCTTGTTAATCTGTTCTTCCGCGTAAACGATTCAGTATAGTCTCAATCCCCAAGTCACTCAACAATTCCTTCTAATGAAGTTGGCTCAAAAAACACTCTCTGCCGGTGGTCCGTGTCACCGGCGGCCATTATGCAGGCTATATGCATGTGAATTACTTCCACGGTAATTGACAGTAGCTATGGAGTTTTATATGTCGATGACCAAAGATCAAAGGTTAATTTATTCGTCAACAGATTGCAGGGCCACACATCATGGGTTTGAGAAAAAACGCGGGAACTTATTATTTGTCTTGCCCACATCAATGCATTTTAATACTACATTACCAAACCATTGAACCTTCATGATGGATCCTTATTTACTTAGCAAAAACTAAATAGGATAATCTGAATATATAAAAGAAAAATGTGACCGGCTGACTGACTGACTGACTGACCTATCAACGCACAGGTCAAACTACTGGACGGATCGGGCTGAAATTTGCCATGCAGTCAGTTATTATGACGTAGGCATCCGCTATTGAAGGATTTTTGGAAACTCAACCCCTAAGGGTGTGAATTAGGGGTTTGAAATTAGGGTAGTCCACGCGAACGAAGTCGCGAGCATGAGCTAGTATTACCTATAACATGAATCCACCTTAGATTGCATCTTCAAAACATCGTTATTAATAAAGTCACACAAAAACCAAGTGCAATAATAGAATTAACGAGGGAAATTCGAATAGCTTTTTCTGCGATTTTGCTTATTCAATTTTGCAAATTATTTTCTGGCAACAGATTACCCACCAGTTTCGCATTTTTTGTAGCATCAAAAAAGTAATCAGTTTTTATACTCCAACTTTACTCGTAAGTATAGCGTCATACACGCTTCTGAATAATAACACACGATTAAACATCATTAGCAACACTAAACATCGGTTCTGCTTAATTTGTAACACACTGCTCATTTAGTGTACAAACCAAAATTTGCTAATTGCACACTATTGTAAAGGCATAAACACATCTCAATTTCGATTTGCGTGTAGGCGAAAAGCTATATTGTATTATTTACCGATACTACAAGCTGTGATAGCCTAGTGGTTAGGACGTCCGCCTTCTAATCGGAGGTCGGGGGTTCGATGCCGGGCACACACCTCTAACTTTTCGGAGTTATGTGCGTTTTAAGTAATTAAATGTCACTTGCTCTAATGGTGAAGGAAACCATCGTGAGGAAACCTGCATGCCTGAGAGTTCTCCATAAAGTTCTCAAAGGTGTGTTATGTCTACCAATCCGTACATGGCCAGCGTGGTAGACTATGGCCAAAACCTTTTTCACTCTAAAAGGAGACCCGTGTTCTGTAGTGAGCGATCATGATGACTGTACTAACTACAAAATTTCCAAGCATGATTAAATAATCAAAATACGTTATTTTTATCTAATAACTAGCTGCCCTGGCAAACTTAGTTCCGCCTAACAGTCGATTCAAATTTTTTAATTTTTCTCTCCGTAAGAACCATCCCCGTACTTCAAAGAATGTTATAAAAAAGAATTAGCGAAATCGGTTCAGCTGTTCTCGAGATTTGCGATGAGCAACACATTTAGCGATTCATTTTTATATTATAGAGAAGATGGAATTAAGTGCAATAAAATCAGTAGGTAAGCAAAAAGTAAGAAGTAAGAAGTAAGAATATAATAAATTAAACATACTGCTTACCTCCTTAAATGATCTTAGACTTCAGAGAAATCTACAGTCATTAAGTATACTTTTTCTAGTAAAATATCTTAGTTGTTAAAAGTGAATGCATAGCTTAGCAGCCTTGCATTATTTAATGAGATATTAGACGATAAGGCCCTGTAGGTACTCATTATGTAGTAGCAGCCTTTCGATGTAATGATCGATTACAGAGCAAAATCGAGATACAAGGCTATCGAAGCAGGAAGTCTTTTTCCATAAACATGCAATTTTACAAAACATCCAAGTGTACTGAGCTTTTAAGTAAGTAGCAAACTGTTTTTAAAGCTTGGTGCACATTTTTGTAAAAGTTTACATAATTTAAAATTTTAAACTTTTTCTCAGTAAATTCTGTTTCAAAACATGGCAGGAACACGAGAAATAATCACTATCAACCCATCGCTGCCTCCTGTCTCCTGTCGCTGGCACGGGCCTCCTCTCACAATTAGAAGAGTTTGGAAGGCCAAGTAAGTATTGGCCAGACTTCATACAGCTTTGAGAACATTCCCGTTCCCATTGCATTAGCCTGTATGCGTCCACTGCTGGATATAGGCATTTTTAAGAGCGCGAAACACGGAATTTTGCCATCCTCAGCCACCCGCTCCCCGCCACCTCCTTTAAGTCATCAGTCCAACAGGCTGGACGTCGTCCTACACTGCGCTTACTGGTACGCGGTCTCCACTCCAGAAAATGTCTGCCCCATCGGCCGTCGGTTCTGCGACAGACATGGCCTGCCATTTGCCACTTCAGCCCGCTAATCCTTTGAGCTATGTTGGTCGCTTTTGTCCTTCTGCGAATTTCCTCGTTCCGGATTTTATCCCTGAGTGATACACAACATAGCTCGATCCAGAGCCGCTGAGCGACTATTAATTTGTGGACAAAAAAATATTCTCACATTAATATTCGTAATTCGTAGTAGATTAGATAATACTAGCACGATATCCTAATTCAGAGTCAAACGACATAGAATCAAGATTAATTTGTCACCAGCTAATGAGTCAATTAATCGTATTTCTAAACACAAGTAATTTTTTCAAAAGAAAGTAAGTAACAAAAATTTCTCTCTGGAGCAATTTGTTAGCTGCTTTTAAAAAGGTAGCGCCCCTGTCGGCCGCTTTAGGTACTTATTACGCTTTATAAATGGCTGTGATCTTTAATTTATAACGACTTGCTATTAACACAGTTAAATAAACGTATACAGTACGTTTTTTACCAGAATACTTACTACTTACTAATAATACGACGTGAGCTCAGCAAACTCGTGGCTTTATTAGAGTACAATAAGCATACTTCCTAAATAATTTTTAAATACATATCAAATATTACGGAATCAGCAGGATTTACCAGCGCTCTTTATATCCCCAGTGGCGAATAATTTCAGATAAGGTACCTGGGTTGAATATGGCCAGGCGATAAATATGGCCACATACTATTATTTCTAAAACGACGCAACATTTTTTAAAACTAAACGTGGCCTTACATGGTCGAGATTCGCGACTTGATCCGAACATCGCACCCGCCACCCCTCCCGCACAGACACCAGCTCCTCAGGAGTCGTCCAAGTAGGAAACCATGTCACCGTAATTAAAATCTCACGTTAGTTTTGTCCTGCATTTTAGGTTAGTTTTCGATTTCATTAGTTTCTATTTGTTTTCATGCTGTTTGGCAATTGTATTTTGTAATTTCTGTGTGTATTTCTCAAAATACTTTTGTGTTTATGATCCGTTTGAATAAAAAGAAAAAAGGCGTGACTGAAAATATGGCCATTGGCTATTGGCCATATTTACTGTATAAAATTATGGACATCTGAACTTTTACTTTTTATTTTAGGTCATGCCACAATACTGGCCCTGTAATAAGAAATATACTATCTAAACTGGTATCTTCTTTTATTTAATTAAGCTTTCTGCAGTTACTACAAAAACAGTAATTATTCATACAATAAATATGGCCATATCTATCATATTACAAAAAGTAAAGAAAATCTGTGACTATTCAATGTTTTTCATATTTTTTTCAGTATTAATATAGTTTAATAGGTACTCTTTGAGATAAATACTCTGATATGCCCTCTAGTCTTCAAAAACATGAAAAAAATAGACACGAAACCTTAAGGTGGCCATATTCGACCCAGGTACCTTACATGTATTTTATTAAGCCAGTCTAAGCTACTTGTTAGTAGTGCCTTAAAATTCCTTAAATTTGTTTTTTATATGTAGTTAGATATTTCCTTTAAAACACTATCAAAAAATTCATAAACAGCATACCAACTTTTGCGGCTGAGTTGATTACTGTAAAAAGCAGGTCTCATGAAGAGCTTACTACATGAAGCTTTTTTTTTTTTTTTCTAGGAGGAGGAAAAATCCCTAATGGACTTCTGTCTATCGACAGGGTGTGTCCGACTCGCACGGACTAAAAAGACCTCCCCCTCTGCGAGATCAGCACGGAACCGTGTAACATTACTTCGTGCTGACCCTCTGGTTGCTCTCTCTCCTTTTTTTCTTGTTTTTCTCTATCTTCCCTTCTCAACATTATGGCTCTCAGCATCTGACCGTATCTGTGCCACTCATTTTCGCTTGACACCATACGGGCTACCAGATTTTGGGCGTTGACACTGTCGCTTGCTCCCTGTGCTGCTTCTCTAAGATCCACGCACGCGGGACACTCAAAAATCGCGTGTCTCGGGGTGTCTTCCTCTCCGCAAAAGTAGCAATTTTCAGTAGGCGCTTTCCCTATTGCGAAGAGGTAGGTGTTGAACACCCCGTGGCCGCTGAGTGCTTGTGTCAGCCAGCGGTCTACTTCTCCATGCTTCCTCGTGTGCCATTTTTACAAGTCGGTAATGAGTTCTCTGGTCCAGGTCCCTTTGCCTGCTCCCGACCATTCCTTTACCCACTCCTTCAAGGTATCTTCTCGCACTTCTAAAAGTGTTTTCTCCTTGCTATCGAACAGCTTAGCACGTTCTTTTACCAGTTTTGCAATAGGCACAAGCCCGGCTATCACTAGCGCGGCTTCAGTGGAAACTGTTCGATATGCTCCACAAATACCTATAGCAAGTCGCCTTTGGACTCCTTCTAATTTCTTTCTATACAGTTCCACCTTCATAGCTTCACTGAATATTGGTGCCCCGTAAAGAATAATGGAGTGGGCCACTGATGCCAACACCCTCCTCTTGCTTGCTCTAGGCCCTCCTTTTGTAGGCATAAGTCTGTATAGTGCCTCTGTCAGCTTCTGGGCTTTATTGGCTACCTCTTCTATATGTTTTTTGTATTTAAGACTCTTGTCAAGCCATATTCCCAAATATTTAACGTGCTCTTTTGGTGTCACTCTAGCACCTTGAATCCAAAAATTAATAGGATCTATCCTTCGCCTTCCACTGAACACTATTGCTTCCGTTTTTTCTGGCGCTAGGGCGAGCTGCCTTTTTTGCATCCAGGTGTTTATTCGGTCAAGTGCTGTGTTTGCCCGTGTCATGAGGGTAGCTTCAGTTTTGGCTACGACTACAAGAACCAAATCATCGGCAAACCCTACCAGTTACCTTCCTCCGTACCTTCTTCCTGCTTTAGCTTAAAAACGCCATCATATAGAATATTCTATAGAGTTGGGCCAAGTATGGATCCTTGTGGAACTCCACTACTAACTTGAATCCTCTCCTCCAAACCCTACACTACATGAAGCTGCTATGAAGTAACGGCAAATAAAACGTGTTGCGTCAATGTGACAGTCACCTGCGGGCTGCGATAAAACACGTTGCCCACTGTATGATTGTTGAACTATGGTGCAAAGCTGCTTGAAGATAGTGGACAGGATTTACTAATTCGAGGCTTGAGCCCATGCGGTGTATATTTTTTCTTTTAACCAAGATAACAATTCAAAGTTCTTACTTACTCTTAGCGGCAATGGTTTCTTGCTTTACGGGTCCTATTAATTAAAGGGTCTTCACTAGAAAATAGTTAAAATGCATTTTGGATTCTCGTATCAATATTATAATTGAATCACAAAATAGATGAAGGTTTCAGCTTAAAACAAAGATTACGGCTCTACTTTTACTATATTAGCGTATCTAAGTTATCATCCTCATCCTTTTACTAAGTAGGTATAATTTTGTTAGTAATTGATTGCACATAAATATTGTACATAAATACAGGAACAACTAACTATTTACTACATTTATTAGATTACTTATTGGTTTTTCCAACCGCAGAATCCATTTCTCGGCTCCATTACTGCAAAAAACGGGTTATTTTGTGTCAGTGACATTCAAAATTATCCATTTCTAAGTAACAGGTCATCGTCTTGAGATTCAAACCGCATCAATCTCCTCGTCAATTTTCTGTCTCATTGCCCTCATCGGGGTAAAGCACGAGTCATAATCACTGAACTGTAAAGTTTATTGAGGATATAAACTATGTAGACTTGTGTACTTACATAGATATTATTATATCGTCAGATTTCTTTTTATTGCGTGATAGAATTGCGTTTGACGACAACTGCTTAAAAAGGCTGGAGCGTGCTTGCCTAGAAGATACCTATTTACTCTTGCTTTGAAGGTATTTATTTATTAAAGGTATACCTACCTTTACCTACGCTGTAGGTGTTTCTTACCACATAGGTAAATTTTATAAATACGAGTAAGTATAATTATAATATGAAAATTGTAATTAGATATAATATCTACGTACTTGAGTGTTCCTTAACTGACTTAAAAGACAAATAAATCGCAGAAACCTCACCGAAACTTTAGTATTCATTATACCAATGTGTATTTGCAGTCTGCCATCATAAAATCTATCTTACTTACAAGGCAAAGTAAAAAGTTCAAGAAAAAGAGCACAAAATATAAGTAATTATATAAAAGAGAGAATAAAACTGCAGAAGTAATAAAGCGAATAACCGCGTAGTTCCGGTGTAGATTTGCTGCCAATGTACTTCGATTCGATTGCTATACACTCAGAACTCACAGTACTAAGTTTATGAGATTCAAACACGCAACCAATGAAACAGTAGTGCTACAACTGACACAATGAAATTAATTCGAAATTGTTAAAAATTCATTAAAAGTAATTTTAGAAACCCATAACTCGTGCTCGAAACGAAATACGGCTCGTTTTATATTATGTCAATGTTATTCGAGGTCGAAAAATTATGAGCGCAATACTCAGCCAAAGCGTTCATATTGTATGCGACTAGTAGCTTTGTTTATGGAATCGCGGGGGTAAAAATAAATTTTTGATTATTATTAGTTTGCTTTGCAACTTGTAGGATGTAGTTTAAGGGATAAGTAATGATCACAAGCACAACTTATTTTGAGGCGCCTGAGTAACTTTTCAAGATTTAATGTAAGCTTAGCTAGGTGACATGAGCGTTGAGGTTTTGACATTTTCCTATGTAATATGGATGAGCAAACGTCTCCATATTTTGGCAGATTCATGTTACTTGGGATATTAAGTTTTTAGAGTTAAAATCTTATACTCATAGCACTGATATTATAGCGAGAGTAAAAAATATTTTATAACAACAATTTTTTTCAAAAAAAAACGTGACACATTCTTAATAATCTTCAAAACACTTGAGAGAAAAATTGCCTAGATAATAATTGGTTACTTGAAGTTTTAATGAAAAACTTGATAAAGCGGCTGCAACTTCTACTTAACTTGATTTAGTTTACTAAAAAAGAAAATGAAATTTAAAATAGGTCCGACATTTTAATTACTGATGAGGCGTATCCTATGATAATGGTTATAATTGTCGTTAAGGCAACAGTAAGGAAAGAGGTAAACCATAGAGAATGAAGCTCGGATGAGTGTAATCAGATTCAGTAGCTAATGGGTAGCTGCATGACGAATTAGACAATTAGAGACCGCAATGGACAAATCGGAACCGGTTAAATGAGGAAATGATTTTGAGAGATTTTAAGTTCTTTTTTGGTATTCTTATGTTTTACATGACCTACTAATAATTATTATTATGGTCTAGTAACTAGTTAGTAATGCACTCCAATCTATCCAAACTTTGAATGATTATTCTTTGCATATTCTTTGACATTAATTATTGATATATTATGGAGACAATGCCAAAAAATAATAATAATAAGAACGATCATAATCATTCTGTAGTTTAAAAAACATGGGTTTTCTTAATCTCAAGGAGAGAGTGAAAGAACTCCTACCAATACCATAGGTAATATTATAGAAGGTAGTTACTGCCAATAAAAAATAACGATAAAAGTAGTCGTGAAAATAAAAATAAAAATCCATTGAACGATTTTAATATGATTTCTGTTAATACACAACGAAATTAAATTATTTTTTACACCTTTCAGGTACCTAACCGAAAGTTGCCTCAACTTTATTATGACTATCCTTGTCTTCAAACATTTTTTAATTACATTTATCTCCTCAGGAACCATATTATTACAATAGAACACCGTATTTAATATTCAAATTCGATATGATTCTATTCAAAATAAGTCATAAGGTAGAGAAGTCGGAAGCTTTCTGGTGGTCTACGCTGGCCAGTGATCGGTGTAACGACGGTGACGAATTGGCCTACTACCGCCCACCGCTATTAATTTAATGGTTTTATTAGGGTTCCGTAGTCATATTCCTAAATCGAAATTATCACAATTCAACTTCTTTATTTTCTACCTTGCACTCCGACATTAACGAAATATTTTTTAAAGATAATACCCAAGACATAGAGTAGGTATATTTAGGGGCACGTGGTGACCCGCTGGTGGGTCTGCCTCGGAGTAATGAGGTGTTGTCGGTTCCTTTTGCTCCATCGTTAGTGCTGGAGTGCAACTTCGTGAGGTTTTTAGTTGGTAGGTGTCCGACAATACCACTGTGCACCCCCATGACCAGTGGTATCCATGATGGTCGATGGATTTTCCTCTCGAAAAAAAGGGTATCTTTTATTCGAGAAAGTCATTAAAATAATGTAAACGAGCTACGGAACTCTTAATATTCCTGGCTTCAACTTCACCACCTTTTAATATGACGAAAATTTGAATTAACTAACGCCCATTAACGGACGCTACGAACTTTGATATTATGACGCTTTTTTCACAAAGTGTCTCTAATAGCAAGATTAATCGATTTGAGAACGTATGATTTAAAAGCCTATTATGGAACCTAAAGGAAAATTTATCGGCGTTTTGTAATTACTTAATATCAAAGCGCACTTGTCAATCTCGGTCAAAATGAAAAGTGCCCGCATTGGTATTTGGTATCGATGATGAAATGAAATCGATTTAGCACCTTTCCCGTTATTAAGTATGACTTGTACTGTGTATATCATTATTTGTGTAATGTGTGTGTTAAATAAACACCTTTTAGACTTCCGTTTGTTTGTGGTTTAGCGCAAGTCTAAATAAAACAGATAAGGGACTTAAATGGAAATAAAAGTCTTTTATAGAATGTACAAAATGAAGCCCTTCCAGCCCCTTTTGCCATTATTGTAATAATTAAAAAATATTTTTAAGTTCTTCCATTTGTTAAAGTTGGATAAGCAGGTACATTTTAAGCTAAGTATTTCAAATCGCGATCAACAAGTCGATAGGTAACATCAATAGTTAATGAAAAGCGACAGATGCTTCTTTTTTACCATATGGGTACGGAATCCTAAAAAGGCTTCGGTATGAGACAAATTTTCTAAATCAATACTAAGGTGGATTACACAGTAGGTACCCAACACTTAAAGTAGCAAAGCTTTACTTAATGAAAATTTAGTGCAGTCCAACTAATAAGTGCGATTAAAACAAAGTAAGCGCAACCGCCGTGCCGAGGCTCTTCATATCGTACAAAGAACGATGTAAGTTTTAATTATGCCATTATTTTTAATTTACTCCTCGACTACGGACAATTTCTCATAAAGAGTCTCAAGAACTCGGATGGTAGCGGTCACGCATACTCACGATTAATTCAAGCCAATCAGGACCTGATTACACGCATTAAGTGTGTACAACCTTATTGTTGCGATTTGAAGAGATTTTATTACGGTGCCATAAGGTCTCTTTTTATTTATTTTACTGATATCCCACGGTCATCGCCCGAGTTGATAGCAGATATCATGCAATGTCACTGTTCTAGTGCACCTAACGATGTAAATACTGTCCCGCGGCAATCGCTTAGGGGTTTCGTATAAATCTAGCTTGCAGATCGCGCACTGTAGCTACCAAGTCTTTCTTTTATGAGTATCTGTTTAAAATATTAACTTTAGCGTTGTTCTAAGTAGTAAGATACATTTTAAACTATTACCCCCCTTTCCACTTGTCGTTTGTCGCTTGATGTTCCAGTGGCAGTACATTTTGACACAAAATCGGTTTCCGACAAGTGCGAACAGCTTCATATAAAATGTTCTACCAATGACACATCCGATTTAAATCCGACAAACGATAAGTGGAAACGGGGGGTTATTGATTCGTTGACTTGAAGTTTGCAAGGTATTGACAGTAGCAGTTATTTTACGGAAAAAATATCATTTACCTACGTAGCAAAGAAACCTTTGCATCAATATCTGAATCAATTATAAACTAATAGTTTCTTAACTAGACTGGCAAGATTTGATCGCATTTAAATTTTTCCGAGTGTCGTCCACCTGCCCGCCCGTTATAAGAAGAAACCGTTAAAATTGACAACCGATTGGAGTTACCTGTTAAAATTTACTCAACCGATGCCATCTGAATTTTTAAGTTAACCAATTTCGTATTTACGATCAGAAAATCGAGCGGCACAG
The DNA here is from genome assembly GCF_902806685.2 of Maniola hyperantus. Lineage (NCBI taxonomy): Eukaryota > Metazoa > Arthropoda > Insecta > Lepidoptera > Nymphalidae > Maniola > Maniola hyperantus. The sequence goes on from NC_048541.1 coordinate 10,836,967, forward strand.
TGTTCCAATATAACATATTCAGATCGCTTTAGTTTAAATCATTCTTTAATATGACCGCAAATGCGAGGTAGCAAAATATTGTTTTATGTCCGTAATTTCAGCCAAAGAAGAGGGCCAAGATTATAATGATAGGTAGCTTTGTCATATTCTTTTTTATAAAGTTAAGGGACATGCAATTTAAAGAAAAGATTACTTCCGATCACGAATCTGATTTACACAGTTTTGTGTTTTGGACCCATGTTGATAATTGAGCCATCGCAAAACGTAACAATGCTAATTCAATGACTGCTATGAAATAACGATAAACGAAAGAAGGGACCTCCCGGGCTTTGCGATCAATTTATGGGAGTAATTTGTCACTTTTATATCAACCCTTATAACTGAATTTTTGGAAAATGAAATGTCACCTTGTGTGGCAACGACCTCCTGCCAACACACCTTCCTGTACCACGCAGGGCGCCGGACATACGTTTTGACGCTATTAGAGATATGGAAAAGATAACAATAATCAGAACTTGACCACAACAGAAACCTCGTGTGTCATTTAAGCTTTTCACAGATTTGCAATTTTAAACCTTATTGCTACCGAATATGATACCAAGAAAAACAACAACATTAGAACAACTACTTGTAACAAAAGCTATTTATCTTCCCAACCCAAACAATCTTTTGTACTATCTGATCTACTTACTTGTGCGATTTTTTGTCCCGCATTGTTTTTGCATTTGACTTTTTGTTTTATAAGTAGAGGGAAGATGTGCGCAAATAAATTTAGCTTAAAAGGGATGCGCTAGGGGCTTTCAACTGTTATCTTGACACTCAGGGAAGATAAGTGGTGTTAAATTGATTCCATATAGACGTTAATCTTAATTATCGACGTATTTTCCATCTCAAGTTTCTGAATTCCTAAAAAGATTATCTGCTTAAACTGCATAGTATATACCTACTTAATACTTATTCACGCCTTAAGTTGCACTAATAAATATTGTCACTAATTCATAGAAAATACTATATCGTGCAATTTTAATCAAATATGCAAAAACTTCAAACTAGTTTTTCGTAATTTTACTATCTAATCTTCACTCGCGAAGTCACGTTTCGATTTCACTAGGCACATTTCCTTCCCTTTCGATTTCAATCGCGATAATAATTCCGATATCATTAACGAAATCGAAACCTACGATGCGTTATGTGACTGAATAGTGTTCACAATGGCGGCTCACAAAGGCGTCCAGACCGCGATATAAAGCGTTCCCAATAAAAAGTAAAATCTGAGTGAAGGAAGTGCATGGCGGCCGGAAATGCAAACTCTCATTGTGCCAACTTGCACGTGTACCGGAACGTTTTGTGCACGGCTCGCCCCTGCAATGCATGCAATGCAATCATGGACCTAAAAAGGTACCATGAAAGCCTAACTACATTGTTCCGATTTTCAGATTTCACTACGCTTCCGAAAATTTTAAGTGCCTACGAAGCAGGTGTAGGAAACTTTTTGGAAACGATCGCTCCTTTAATATCTACTTTCGTGTAGTACGACGGGTCGAGATCGCAATTGGGGTGGGGACGCCCCGCACACTGGCACAGCCCCTACGTCAACCCGGTGCGGGATAGCGCGGATGACGTGCGGGTGTTCCCCCTCCCCCCCGCCTCATACCCCAATTGCCATCACAACCTGCTGCGTACTATACCTAGGGTACCTACTGTTTCTCTGATTTTAAAGCTTCTAAAAAGGCACCATGAAAGCCTAACTAAATTGTTCCGATTTTCAGAATTTACTCCATTTTATGTGTCTACGAAGCAGGTGTAGGAAACCTTTTAAAAACGATCGCTCCTTTAATACTTACGTACCTACCGTTACTCTGATTTTAAAGATTTTAAAAAAGGCACCATAAAAGCCTAACTAAAATTTTTCGATTTTCAGTTTTCACTCCTCTTCCGTAGATTTTTAATATCTACGGAACCTTACTCCTTTAGCACCTATGTAAGTAGTTTTTTTGATTTAGAGCATCTTAAAAAAAGCCTTTTTATCACTTACTGGCTGATCCATCCCACTTTTGTTCGGTTAGGATTTCTGAAAATCCTTTTTTTGGGGGGTTATAAAAAAATGTTTGTGCAAAATCTTAAGTTTCTAGACCAAGTGGCTTAAGCTGTACGTTGATACCTATGTATAATTCAGTCAGTTTACTCGTACTTATAATAATACTCATATGAATATGAATAGATTTTCCTAGATACCTAATAAATTTAGGCAGATCTTCAATATAATGTGTTTTTTTTTTAGAAATATATTACGAGAAGGAGGTTTCTTATACGACTTTTTAATGCGTGCAAATTATTTAAAGTTGACCAGTCCGGTCGGTGCTAAAAGAAAATCACCACAAAGCCTTCTCAATGAATAGATAACCTACCCACAAGACGATATATCATGTGCATCTTCTATTAAATTTTTTCTCCGTACCTACGCCAAAATGTATGAAACGTAGGTACTTTTTGCGTATTGAGCGTCAATAAATGAAATAAAATACGGAATTTCGACAAAAAATCTGTCGGTCGCACAGCGGGCCATGTTTGTGGCTTTTGTCGCGCCCACAACTCGACAAAGGGCAAATAAGAGAACAGTGCCCGTACTTTGCGGAAAAAATATCATCTAAATACTCTCCTATTGATGTTTAAAAGCCGTAGAGAAACTCGCTTTGTTCGACACGCTGCGGTGGCGATATTAGTTTCGCATTTTATTCGAATAAATCCAGAATTCTTGATAGGTAGGAGACATAAAAACAAGTTTTCGATAAAAGAGTCAATTTAAAATTTTCCTTAAATGAAAACAATTTCTCTATAAAAAAAAAATTAATAGCTGTTTTTGGTAAGAAGTACCTAAACTCAAAAACACTAAAGTTTTAAGCCAGAAGCAAATTAATTACAATAACTGGAATATTATATCTCGTTACTAAATACTTATTCTAAAGTTCGGACAATATCTTCCTACTGCATAATACCTATGACTAAGTAGTTACTATCTTGTTGAAGCAGAACTCTTAATAGGGTGGAAGTTGAAAATGTGCATAGCATGTTCTTTTTTTAATTCCTACGGTATATCGAAATAAAAAGAGGTGAAATTTTGTTTTCCGTTTGAACTCCTAATTTTTCTTATGACATCTATTGCCTATTTTAGCGTTTAAACTACCGTGAGTGATTTCCATTATAAATACTATCTGTCCCGGCTTACTCACGTGTGTAGTCGACGTTAGCCCGACTAGTTTCGAACCCATCCGGGGTCCTTTTTCAAGGGAGTCCGTCCGCGCACGCGCCGCGGTTTTGACTAACGTCGACTACACACGTGAGTAAGCCGGGACAGATAGTATTTATAATCTATTGCCTACTTTACGAAATTCTTAGGATATAAAAATTGGCCAAAATTTATGTGCGCGCAGGCTAATGTAAATATACTCGTAGGTACTTACCTACTTCAGTAGGAAACCGTCGTTCGTTACAAGGACTTGTTTACATTGCGGCGACGGTATTAATTTTTTTTTTGGTAATTTTTTCGCATAGGGCCCCGTGGGCAATGTAATTCGACCTGATGGTATCAGGACACTTTTTGTCCTTGTGGTCAATGGCAGCTGGCCAAGGTTTGGCCTATAAAACGAAATATTTACACGGATTAATAGTGCCACTGACCGACATTTTTGTTTTATTTATGAACCTATTTTGTGTCATTTATTTAATAAAACATAAGATATTTATTAATATAGTTGATGTTCCCCTCGTATGCGTACCTACTCATATACCTACTCATATGTGGTTTTAATTTATATTTTGCGTAAACCTAATGTAAAGCCGGCATATAAGTTAAGTTTAAAAGAGCTGGTTCAACGTCCCCACTTGTCGGTTGTCGGGCCCGGATGTTTCAGTTCAGTGGCAGAACATTTTATATGAAGCTATTCACACTTGTCTGAAACCCGCACACCCGCACATCACGATTGGCATCTCGACCTGTCGCTTATGCCTATATAAACTTTGCACACAATATGTTCAAATATAAATGCCACTCATATCACACTTAGATACACATAGGTAGTACATATTTGCATAGTTTAGTTTGTAAAAAAAATATATATGTGTAGTAAAATGCAATTATGTGTCTACCTACTTTAATAACTAACCTTTAATTATTTTAAGTTACGAACTTTACAAAATCAATATTTTACCTTCCCGAAATAAATGCACTTGCAAGTTTTTTATAAATTCGCGGCACCAAAAAAGTGTGGACCATAATAATTTATCGTTCCAGAAAAATGTGCTAACCGTTTAAGTTAAAAAGCTCTGACATAAATAATAGCTTTATGAATAAAATCTTAATCAGCGGCCAGGCACAAAGGAGAAAAACAAATACACCGATTAAACAAACAGGTAAGAAAAAGAGGCGTTTTGATTAATTTTAGGGGCGAGCCTTGAGTTCTAAAGTCGTGAAATCGATTTGATGTTGCACATCGTCAAAATTGACGCAAAATCTTTACACGTGTAGAGTGACCCAATTATTTCATGTTAGATGGATAGATACATAAAAAACCGGCCAAGTGCGAGTCAGGCTCGCACACTGAGGGTTCCGTACTACAGTCGTATTTTTTAGACATTTTTCACGATAATTCAAAAACTATGATGCATAAAAATAAATAAAAATCTGTTTTAGAATGCACTGGTAAAGCCCTTTCATATGATACCCCACATGATATAGTTATCTTACTTCGAATATTGAAAATACTAATTATTAGTTCATGACCACAATTTTTTTTTTGTGTGATCTAACCCTAAATTCACGGTTTTCAGATTTTTCCCCTAAAGCCTGCTATAAGACCCACGTGGCTACCTGCCAAATTTCATGATTCTAGGTCAACGGGAAGTACCCTGTAGGTTTCTTGACAGACAGACAGACAGACAACAAAGTGATCCTATAAGGGTTCCGTTTTTCCTTTTGAGGTACGGAACCCTAATAAAAGATAGACTCAAATTATATATTAACTGATGTCTGTCACTTCGTCCGCTTGAATTTAGTTTTATAAAAATCCCGTGGGAACTCTATGATCTTCCGGGATAATAATTAAATTATCTTGTGTCACTCTCCAGGTCTTTAAGTAGGTATAGTAGGTATTCATGCAAAAGGTCACGTTGAAGTGCTACATACAAAATAATATATACATTCGCATTTATGATATGGGTAGTGATGGATAAGAAAAATAATATAGCCAATAAATGAATAACGTACCTATTTAAAGTCATGAGACTTTAAATAGGTAAAAATCTCTATAAATATAGCAATTCAATAACATTGTATTTTTCTGAAACTTTATATTAATTTCTTGAAGTATAATATATTATATTATTTAAATCAGGATAATATTATTCTCTTAGAATAATATTTTATTAACATGTTTATTTACAAATCATCATCATCGGCGCTACAGCACATTATGGGCCTGGGCTATAGCTGCCCTACAAAATTCCTCCACCTTTATCTATCACTCTCCAAGTTCTTACACCAATACGTTTTCTGGGAACAATGCCATCGAACAAACAACATTGATTGGTTATAAATACTTATCTACCTACTTAAATAATACCTATACAAAAGAAGAGGACAATCAACAAGCTCATAGTAACTGGCATAGGAAAAACTACATATTACGTAACATATAAGCTTAACAGTACATAATATCATCTTATCAGTATAACAGTTGTATATCAAATAATGTGTGTGTATAAATTTAAATAATTATAATTATATAGATAAGTATAACAATTTTTGGTTGTCCTAATAAATATAAATATATCTATTTAGATCATAGATGGGATACCGTACCTGTGCGTTGGACAAAATAATTGGCCAGACAAAGATTATCAGATAATTCGCTTTAGGTATTACGTGTGACCATTGAAACATGGCCACCCTAAAATTCATTTAATCGTCTCGAAATAGCGTTATTAATATTTATGGCAACGGTAAACGTTATCTTTTTCATATTTGCTTAACAGTTTGGGGTACAGGTGCTTTTGAAACGCCGCTCTAAGCAAAAGTTCTATCCTAAGCTTTCATATTGGTTTTTGTAACCCCATACCGCGAAAATTTATGTCAATTTTATTACCATGAAGCGATAAAAGTAAATCCATCTCAAATGTGTGTGGGCATTAAATAAGTATTTCTAAATCTTATGATTCTTTAATTTTTAATTTATTAAGGTTTTGTTTAAACTACCTTCATCGGTATATATAAAATTCAAAGGCCTGAATGACTGACTGACTTATATATCAAACGCATAGCCTAAACTCCCAGTCCTAGACTCCTAGAAACATGAAATTCGGAGGGTGTGTTCTTTGTAAAGAGTAGGTATCCACTAAGAAAGTATATTTCGCGCCTCTAAATTGGTTAAATATAGGGGTTTGAAATTTATGTAGTCCACGCGGACGAAGTCGCGAGCATTAGTTACTATGCATAGATAACTATAAATAGGTACTCGTTATAGTACAAAAATTAATTTTAAGATTGGATAAATGCTATTCTCATGCTATTGTTAGAATGCCGATTAAACCTGTCATCGACTTAATAAAATACCTAATTTATGTGAAGAGGTCATAGTGCAATAGCGATGGTTACAAATATTTATTTAGATCGTGACATCGAATTTTCTTAATAATATAAAACGTAAATAATCATATCGGTGTATTTCAGATAAAAATCTATAAATATTATGACAGGCAGTTTCAATAAATAAATAATCTTCGATAGGTTTAAATATTAAATCTTTTGTCACCATTATATTGAAAGTTCGATAGTTATTGATAACGAGTAATTTTAGAAAGTAATATTTTTTATTTATAGTGTGTTGAAGCGACATTCGAGCTCCCTTCGTTTTACCATTACAAATACTATTGAACTATAACAGCTAAGGTTATTTATACACAGACCTACATTTCGACCTGTAGCATACTATAGATAGGTAGGCTTAAGTTGACTTATTTTTAACGGACTCACCCACAGATGAGTGTTTCTCTAATCTGTGGAATCACTTAATAGATTGTCAAAATTTCATATTTTAAACAAAACTTTATAGTTTAGTTTTGCAGCTCTGTGATTAGCTTGTTAAAATAAAGCATACCCAGAGTTATAATACCTTACTTATCATCTATTTGAGCAGTCTGTGATGGCCAGATAGCTGGGCAATAACATTTTATAGACGTACAAATTAGGGATACAAAAATAAATAGAGCGAAAATTCCAAAAGCTTTACGATTGTGCAGAGAACTTCTACTATTATCCGATGTAAAATATATAATTATGCATTGTTTTCTCTTAATAAAAATTCCTTAAGGGGCCAATACCATCTGGCCATTTTGATTGTCTTTTTGCAAATTTATAGGGCTTCATAGGCCGACAATCACGGCAACGTCATATAAGTACACCAATTTTATTAATGGCTTATTTTATTGCTTAGGCCTCGTTATTTTTATCACTATTAAACCGAATAGGGGCTATAAAACTGCCATATGTGTAATATATGTACTCCTTTCAGATTCGAATGCTACTTTTTTCGACTCACTAAGAAAAGTACTACATAACAGAAAGCTTTTTGATAAAATAGAAAAAACTATTACCTAAATATACAAAATGAAAAGCTGACCGACTGACTGACTGACTGATCTATCAACATACAACTCAAATTACTGTATGGATCGGGCTAAAATTTTGCATGCAGATAGTTATTATGACGTTATAGACATCCGCTAAGAAAGGTTTTTTGCAAATTCAACCTCTAGGTAGTAAAATATGGTTTTGAAAGTGTAGTGCACGCGGACGAAGTCGCGGGCTTAAGCTAGTTATCTAAAAAAAAGTTTTACTAGTGCTGTTAAATCGTCGTGGTTAAGACTGGCCTACCTACTGGGAAGAACAAGCAAGAATCTCGGCGGTTGCTCTCGTAGTTTGTAAAATAGTCAATAAACCTTAATTTGCAAAACAATGTGATGGTTTAAAGAGTAGCAGCAAAGGCCTAGCAAAAAAATATATTTAAAAATAGGTTTGAGTAAAACCGCGCTGGCCGTATAAAACTAAACTGATGTGTTCGAGTAACGGGTTCGTTCTCAGTTGGAGATTTCATTTTGTGATAATCGCAGGAGGCGAGAACTGCAAACCAGCGGTTAATAACGTGAGCTACTTAATTGGAATCTCATCATTGATTTGTTAATAGTCTCGTTAATTTTTATTCAAACTATAAGCAATCACTTATCACAATGCTGAATCGGACGCAATATAAAACGGAGCACTTATTGAACGCAATGCAAGTGGAATAATCATTTGAATATTTATTTCCAGTCAGCGATAAGAAATAATTTTCATAGTAACTACATACCTACATTGACGCCTATCCGAATGAAAATAGAATTAATCATCATCATCATCATCATCATGATCAACCCATCACCGGCTCACTAGGTACTGAGCACGGGTCTCCTCTCAGTATGAGAAGGATCTGGCCAAAGTCCACTACGCTGGCCAATTGCGGATTGGCAGACTTCAAACGCCTTTAAAAACATTATGTAGAACTCTCAGGCATGCGGGTTTCCCACGACGTTTTCCTTCACCGTTAATTAAACATACCTACATACATAACTCCGAAAAGTAAGTGCCCGGGATCGAAACCCCGACCTCCCGAATAGGAGAAGGAGGAAAATAGAATTATGAACCACTATCTAAAAAGTTAAAACACAGTCGAATTAATGTTAAGTGTCCAAAATTTTAAACCAGAAAATACGATGCAATAATTTATACGTAGGAACGTTTAAACCTTAATTAAGACGTTTGTGTATCCGGAGAAATGTTGCTCGATGAACTGAAATATATGACCTCTCAGCCGCTAACACAAAACTGCCGGACTTATGGTTGCCCTTCCAATTTATTTTGTTAGAAACCCACCGGAATAACTATAAAATATAACTAAAGCAAACTGTAGCGGATTTCTGTCTGTACGTAAATCTTGAGGACCTTTGTAGAGAAGTTTTCTTAGCTCGCTCGCCAGCGCTTTTCATACAAACCTAGTTGGATTCTCATTTGAGCATCAACCAGTCTAGTTAAATTCAATGAAATTTTGTAGACGATTTCTAGAAACAAAATCTGTGTCTGACAAATGTGTAGTTTCAAAGTTACACGGGCTCAAAGAAGAGGGGGACGCCCTACACACCCGCACAGCCCCCGCGGTAACCTGGCACAGGATAGCGCGGGTGACGTGCGGCTGTGCGGGACGTCCTCGTGCCTCATACTCGGGATTGCCATCTCGACCTGTCGCGAACCATATCAGCCCAGTAACTTTGAAACAGTTTGAAACATTATTGTGTAAATGAGGACCAACCTACGTTTGTTTGAAGTGCGCTACAAATAATGCCCTCTTTTGATCAGTCATTACATCATGGCTAGAACAGATTGAAGCGAATAAATTCTTAACTTAGGTTGACACAGATAGCTAACATCCCTGTTGCAATAAATTATCGTAAGTATGATTAAAATGGGGATAGTGGAACCAATATTTGGGAGGCCACTTTAAATTTCAATATTCTAAGTAGAACAATCGAAATATTTTATCAATCCTTTCCCTTAAAGTCGAGGGTAAACGCTAGTGCTATATTATATACCTACCTAATATGTTAATTGAGCGAAGTGAAACGCTCGGAACCAGAATGCTCGTCGGGGTATCAATCGGATTTGCATTTCTATTGTTAATGAATCTCATCGGACATTAATGGGGTGTAAAGAAATTAATTTGTGAGATCTCTTTTCTGATAGCAGAGATGTTATCTGTGAAACTGGACCATGCTCTTTAGGACACCCGACGCTTCTGCGACATTAACGAGGGACTTCCGATTTTGATTGAAAAAGTCTTTGGTAAGGTTATACTTTTTACGCGCTTTTTCATAGTAGTAGGTACACCTATTATTCAATTATTTTTGGTTCTAGATCTAAGACAGGTATAAATTTATCTATCCATTATCTATGCCCTAAAATAATAAATACATTAAAAATATATTTATTTTGCATGTTGTGGCCCTTGAAACGCCAAATTTTTATTAACTTCGTATAAATAAACCATATAAAAATACAAATTTGTAAAACACAGGGCAAATCGTATTTAATAATAATTTCTGTAGTTCATTAAAAAACGTAAATTGATTTCGTAGAAAGAAATACGTACCTAATACCTACCAAAATGGTGGTTCGCGTTGTTCACACATCACGCATCTCATTCTTGATTATGTTCTGCCCGTAAACGTTGACTGCAATAGTATGCTCTCACTCTCGACTTGGGATGACCATGGAGAGCACTCTTAATACTAATAGTATTAAAAGTTTATTGATATTACTTACTTGATAATGCCTGCAACTTTGTTCGCGTGGATTTAGGTTTTTAAAAATTCTGTGGAAGCTCTTCCGAGATAAAAACAGCCTATTCTTGTGTTCTTATGTACAGATCGCGCGGCGAGAGTTTGGCTTTGACCTTCGGGTGGAGGGGATTACTGCGCATGGGTACTGTCACGCACACAATACTTTTCCTTTTTTATGTACCAGGTTGGATATTTGAGTGGGTCAAAATTCATGTACAGTGGTAATAATGCTAGAAAATAATACGAAATAGATAAACTTCTTCATTTATTAAAACTATTGATAGTTATTTTACTTATATAAAATGTTTATTTCCTTTTAAAGTTTACAGAGACAGCGATGAAAATTCTAAATAATTGTTTTTTAATAAAATTATTTATTCCAAGATACATGTAAAATTGGTACATACAAACAAAAGAAAACTTAAAATAATTATTAAATACAAAAGTTAACATTAAAAAAAAGTCTTAGCAGCAGTGCTATTCAGATTCTTATATAATAAACAATTAACGAAAATAGCAATTCACTTGTGAACGTGATTGTACAAACAGAGGCAGGGAACGACTGGAGCAGTGGAGCGCCAATCAGAGCACCGCGTGCGCCTACACACCCGCCCCGCACCCCACTAATTGCCCGTTGATACCCAATTTCTGATTTCTGCGCAATAACGGTCAAAGCCAAACTCTCGCCGCGCGTACTGTAGGAGCCATGGTAAACTGTTAGTCTTAAACACAGATGATCATAAATCAGCATCAATAACATAATCTGGTTATATTTTTGAATTTTGACATTCTTTTGAAAAGCCGCACGGGATTTGGTCGGCTAACTAGATGAAGCAAGTCGGAAGCGCTCCGAATTGTACCCATAATTGCGCTATTAAAACCTGTGAAAGCCATAAATCTGGCGGCGGCTACGATACAAAAATCAATCGTAATAATGAGCACTGATCATCGCTAACAAGCAGCACGTGATCATTAGGGCAATCACAGACAAAGGTAAGAAGCAGTGGCCCAAAATATCATCGGAGAGATCAATATGGTTATCTCGGCCTAATGGCCCCACGATGACTTTCTATAAATTAATAACAACAAGCTGGATTGCCTCCATGATTGGGCTGTATTAATGAGGAAACAACTTCATCTTCGCGGCCAACAAATGCGTGCGAGGCATTATTAAGCTTGTGTTATTGTTTTTTTCTCAATCAACTTTCAACTTCTGGGCTAGCATTACCATTGAAAGCTCTTCGCCACGGTAATGTTATCTATACAGTATTCCAACTTCATACAAACGGACGAAACGCGAGCTATACCTACGCGCCTCGATCTCACGGTGCGGTCGCGGTGCAGCAGTGACGAACGGACGGTCTTTGTTTTTTAACAATAACCGCGCGAAAGTATTTTATTTGTTTATTTATTTATTAGTATAGATATATAAAAAAGTATATTTACAATCACAAAACTAAATGGAAACACAAAGTAGGCAAATGTATGTAGGCGCGCTACGCACGTACATCAGAAATAGGAAGGAGAATGACCGATAATTAATATTATTAATCCTCAGCCGACATCAGAACGTATCAGAACGTAGTAATTAACCACTAGGTACTTTAATCAATGATCTTTACAATTAGTTCTCAGCACTTTAAACAACCTATTGGATGATTCAGGATTTACTTTCTTAAAATGAACCAGGCCGCATATGTAAACTAACGATATTCTTGTGTTATCAAATTACATGGACTATCCTCAATTATTATCATTGTAATTCTCACGTATAGCACAGGGAAACTATGAACGCAAGGTAACGAGGTAAACCTAACCTAACCCTACCTAGGTCGCCTCCAACCACCCCTCACAGCGACCCCTCACCTCACTCTAACCTAATCTCAACATCATCATCATCATCATCATAGCGTCATCATAGCATCATCGCATCATGTGATTAGGGCACAATTGCTATTGCAACCTCTGAATCAAATCACTAGCCATTTCTTTATCTGATCATCTCAAGGCAATCTACCACTGGTTCGGAATGCTACAGCCTACCGCGAGAAGAGCCAGCAAGTAACTCGCGTGGCGACTAGCTCAATCATCAATCTCAACTTCATGAACACTCTTAAAATAATCATTACATTGACACTCACTATCCAAACCAGATCACATATTATCATTGACTCCTCTTTACTAACTCGCAATATCACAATAGCTCTACCTTCTCCACTCTATGCGCGTCTACATACCGAATGCCATAGCATCGTGCGCTACGGCGCCTCGAACACTATTCATCCAGGTATGCAATCGCCACACTATACCTACGCGAAGCCCACTCAAGGGATCGCCAGCTCGTGCCTGGTTTCCTCGAAACCACCAGAATGCAAGCTATTCGATCTCATGGGAAACTCATTGTCTGATTACCCTACCTCTTGTGTAGGGTAGTGTCTACCCTACACAAGAGTCATCAATGATTCTTTACCAAACGGGTTATACGTTTCTAAAGCGGGTACTATCAAGTTAACTGCAAATTACTATCACACTAAACTATCACTTTGAACTAATTATTATCTCAACTGCGGGTATATTTCTAATTTCACTTTCAATTAAGTACTAGCGTTTGCAGAAATAACCTTAACGGATGTCATTATAATAACCTATCCACTGAGCTAAACGTTAACTCACGAATTACTCTAATATTCACCAATCATTGATATTACATATTCGTCAAACAACTACGCGAACATTATTAAAGCACTAGCTTTGCAGACAAAGTCACCGGATGGGCACTCTAGAGGTTAGAATTCACTTTAAGGCTACGATCCAACACAATCAATCTACATTATCACAATCAGAGTTAAATGTCACGATTATTAATATTCACGCTAAAAGCTATCTGTCACGAATTTCCTAAGCTAATCTGAATTCGAATAAAAAGGCTAGAGTGAATTCTGAATCAGACAACCTGCGTGTGTCCGTCAAAATCCAACTCCGCCGGCTAATCCAAGATGGCTTCTTTTTCATAGAGTAAAGCTTCCTTCATGCAACGTTTCTTTTCACGGAATCTATGACGGTAAAACCTATTATAACATTGACACGCCTACATGTAATTAAAATGCTGGAGGCGGGCAGCCCTATCGCATGTTTACGTACCACGTTGCTGTAGCTATTTATTTCAAAGATACGGCTGAGTTACAATACTGTATGATATTATTACCGTGTCTTCGCTATGATGTGGCGCACAAAAACTTTAATAGATTAAAAGATAAAATATTCATATTTGAATTTAATGCGGGTAGGTATCTACAAGGTATGCGGCATCTCAAGTAGGTACCTAATTCACTAAAAAGCTAAGTAGGTACATTCGATGCCTAAGTGTTTTGTGAAACTACCTACCTGTGAATACCTAAGTGATTTGAAAGCTTTTCTATAGTAGTTATTCGGCGAGAATCTATTGAAAATCCTAAAAATCCACCACAAATATTTTACAACATAGACAATTTTACGGTTGTTAAGGCCGTACCTTCCTATCCTTCCTTATCCTTTTTTTTGTATCCTTCGGCAACAAATTAGGATCTAACAATCGGAATTACACCGGGAAGTATTCGTTATGCACCATAGAGCTAATTGTAGCGCAATATTACCTACACTATACATTTAATTTAAACATGTTTTTCATAATTATTATTGTGAATCGAAAATCATAAAAGCGATCACATATTTTCATAAGCTGTTTCTATCCAATGTAATGTTAAGCTTAAGACTTTTTAGTATTAAGAATGTTATGAATAGACAGATAAATCGAAGACCTTATAATATTGTAAAGCGTGATGCAATAATGACTTTAAAATTCAGTAATCCCGACGTGACGCTAAGAAAAAACATTGTAATTTTTTTATTAAAAGTAGCCGAAACTCATTGATTAAAAGTCAGCTGGCGTCAAGTGTCTACTATTTCACAGAGTCTTTGAATACCTTTGAAAGGCTTGCGCCGGAGCACGTGGTCATTTACCAAATTCACACATCTGTTAGTCATTGTAATGTTTATTTATAATATCCTAACACAAAGAGAGATACACTTCAAGTGCAAATTATTATCTAGTGAAGTGCCTCGGACAATGGTTCACGCCTCGAAATTTCCGTGTAATTCTTCCTTTTATCTTTTCTTGTATTGTGGCGCAAAGTTGACCATTTATTTCGTATTATTGTCTCTTTTGGGGGACACTTAAGAGGCGTTATATTTGTTTGATATCCTCCAGGCTAGAAATTCTCAAACACATTTTGTCAGTGTAATTTAAATTTTAAGTCAAGCAGAAAGGATTCATTTTAGCGGCCTAAAAAGAGGTATCCTTAAAATTTATTTCCAGCAGAGATTTTTCTCCACAGTTTTTCTCGCTTATCATAATATGAAAAACTGATAAGTATAGTAGGTACGTAGTAATTTTATATACCTACTTACCAAAAGTTTTTACGAGAAGAATCAGTTCACACACACACACAAGCACATTATCTATGTAGATTGTAGGTATAATATAAAAGGAGAAACTGACTGACTAACATAATAATGTCAACGTGCAATTGAAACCAATGGATCTTGAAATCTTATTTATCTAGGTTCTCTCTATAGTCTCCCACTAAGAAGAGATTTTCAAAATATCTACCCGTGCAAAGGCGGGGCGGGTCAGCTAGTCTAAATATATAAAAGGAAAAGGTGACTGACTGATCTATCAACGCACAGCTCAAACTACTGGACGGATCGGGCTGAAATTTGGCATACAGATAGCTGTTATGACGTAGGCATCCGCTAAGAAAGGATTTTTGAAATTTTAACCCCTAAGGGGGTGAAATAGGGGTTCCGAAATTTGTGTAGTCAACGTGGACGAATTCGTGAGCTTATGCTCACGAATTCGTCCACGTCTAGTATTCAATAATTATGTTACTTATCACTACCATGAATTATGGATTTTCAAGCCCTAGGAAAAATAAGAATGTGGTACAAAATAACGAAAGGAACCTATTTCAAGAAACTTTATCATTTGAATTTCTAGGTACTTAGTGATGTCGATTTTCGAACAATTAAATCTATCGAATAATTTTGTTATTGTTAATCGATTCGATATAAACTAACAAGCGATGCATTGTAATTCTAGTCTTTGTAATCGTAATCTTAATAAATAATTGTAATTGTAATCTTGCATCCCTTTGAAAAAGTCCTGTTTTTAGCATATTTAATAACCTACTTGAAAAAAACTCAGATAGGTAGTAAGTAGATGTACTTAGGTAAGAGTTGCAAAAACATTTAAAAAGATTTGATTTATACATTCTTACTAATTATGTACCTCTGTACTTACCTACCCTGATTAAACTTAATACCTAATATTAATTATTATTAGATATGTTCAAATTGTTTTTGTAATGTTTGCATCAATAGATAAGTATACCTACCTACCTAATATGCAAATCTTAATATCGATACACATTGATCAAATTAATATCCACCCATCACTAATTCACTATTGGTAACACGTTTCCTTTACTATCCGCGCTCATGTAAATATATTTCGATTAAATATTTACCGAGCGTGGGCGTAAGTATCGATATAGCGCAATCAATATCAGCTAAGCACCGTCTTCACGACAGTAAAGTGCTTATATTCCGATTTGATGACAAATCGTACAATTTACAACCAGCAACATGATTATCAAAATATTACACACTCAATCATTCAATAATGACGACTTGTGTGGCATTTGTGTAGCAGCCATAGGCTTCCGCGTCTTTAAAAGTGCTTATTTAAAGATTAATTTGACTATTCGAAAGCATTCAGCACTTGTGAAAGCTTATTTGAATAATAATCTGTTATCTGTACCTAGTCTCTACTTTATTTCTAAGCTTTATTGTGGAACATATAGAACATTTAAAGACTCGTAATTAGTCTATTGTTATAATTATTGTTTAGGTAGATATACCTACTGTTAAATTATTATAATAATTCATCAAGTTAACATTAGAGAATCTGTAATGTGTATAACATAAATGTGTATATTTTGAATTTTTGTGGCATCTGATTAAAACAAACGGTCACATATTTATAATGTATTCCTCCGAAAATTTGCAGACATGGCAATAATAGCTTGAATTTGGATCGGAGATCGGATTAGTGCATAAGCAATATCTGAAATCAGTCCGAATTTTGTTATATCCGTATATTTACGGATTCGTATCGGTGGAGTGCGTAAGATGCATCCTTAACTTGCGTATATTTAAGGCCTTAACCATGTATTGCATACACTGTTATGTTTTATACTATTTTAAATATAAATTGAAGGAAGGTCACAAAACACACGAAAAATGTCACTAACGTTAGCAATAACGATGAAAGACCAATACATAAGTAGAAATCGTCTGAGTACCCTTAACAATGCATCTTAAGGAAACAAAATTACAATTACTTACGAGTATACCTAATGTAAAGAAGAATCCCGCCGCCGCCGCCCCGGCGCAACGAGATTGAGATAATATCTTGCGTAATGTTTACGTAGGTACTCCAAAACTAACGAACCCCTAATTTCTGAAGAGCAGAAGTATACCAAAAAACCGGCCAAGTCCTAGTCGGACTCGCGGACGAAGGGTTCCGTACCATCCATACCTTTATACTAATATTTTAAATGCGAAAGTATATATCTGTCTGCCTGTCTGTCTGTCTGCTAGCTTTTCACGGCCCATCCGTTTTACCGACTTTTATGAAATTTGGTATAAAGATAGCTTGCATCCCGCTACTTTTGATCCCGGAAAATCAAAGAGTTCCCACGGGATTTTTAAAACCCTAAATCCACGCGGACGAAGTCGCGGGCATCCTCTAGTTATCTATAGAAATGGCAAAAAAATCATGTCTGTTGTATGGGAGCCCACTTAAATACTTATTTTATTATATTTTTTTAGTATTTGTTGTTATAGCGGCAACAGAAATACTTACATCAAATTATTCTGTGAAAATTTCAACTGTCTAACTATGACGGTTACCTAATGAGATACAGCCTGGTGACAGACGGACAGACAGACGTACGGACAGCGGAGTCTTAGTAATAGGGTCCCATGTGATTACCCTTTGGGTACGGAACCTTAAAAACGATTCAGGTCTCGATATTCACAATACCTCAGTTTTTTTTCGTTAAATTATTTATTAGCTAAAGCTATTCGAAGTTACCACGTAGCAAAAATCAAGAAAAATACATTTCTCGCACGTAATGTTCTCTTCGTGACCTATTTTACTCTTAAATTGTAACAATTAGCAAAATAACCTGTACAACTATCGATTAAGTAACCCGAAATAAGTATCCAAATTTTTATTTTGTTAAACTCTTAATTTTTCTTTTTTTTAAATGCGCAAGAACTGTATAGTACCCAAGTTAAATAATTGTTAATTTTAATAATAATCTATGAAGAAACACAATATAACACAATATATTAAAGAAACATGCCTCCATTATTCATTATGTTTCATAATAATAGTTTATTAAAACATATTTGCCTTTACATTTAACCACTTGGTAGGTCCTGTACCTACTTACTAATATAAGATAATATAATGACTCTTGAGACGTTAATAGAATAAGAAAGCCGAGCAGTAGGTAGTCAGTACCTAGACTGAATTAGTCTCAATTTGTAAGACGCGTCTTGTCACGGTGTTTGTATAATGAAACGGACCAAGTCTGTATCATTCATTAGAGTCGGACACTTCTATACATTTAATTGTTTGAACTTTTCCGTTTAAAGCTTGAGCAGACGCAACGCGTGGCCGCCGCGATGCATGATGGTACTAAAAGTTGTGCATGCATAATAGGTGGAGCTCGACATAATCTCGTCTTTATAAGTGTAAAAAAGTTAAAATAGATTATTCCAATATCTTACAATTCAGTGACACAACGATATCGATTCTTTTAAAAGCAATATTAGAAGTGTGAAAGTATCAAGCATAGCACGAGTTTTGCATTGTACTGCTAATGTGGTAATTTCTGTCTGTACAGGCCTCTAAAGCTATGACTGACACAATCCATCTCGGCATCATACTGAACCAATGAACATAATAGAATTTTGAAATCCTATGGAGATGTTCTAACTGCCAAGGACGCATGCTTGGCAGTGAGAACCTCTTCCATAGGAACCTCGCTGCTGCGTTCGCAATGTGCTATGATTCATGCACTTTGGACTTTTTTTTTTAAATCGTATACGCGTTCAATGTAACATTCTGCAGCCCAAGTACAATTAATGTGATAACATTTTCTTGCAGCTTTACCATCGACAAAGCATTACTAAAGGTAGACCTCTGTAGGTTGCAGTCGAAGCGACCAACGCGATAATATTAAACACTTTGAAAATGTAAGGCATCAGCCGCACGCGTCTGACGCAGGGGGCTTGGAAGCGGCGCTATACATTTTCAAAGTGTTTAGTACTGTTACAGTGCATTAGCTTTGGCCACGACCTACGGAAGTCTACCGAGATTTGACGTATTGACTCAGGTTGCTAATTACTACAGAGTAATGATCCGAGGTCCCAACGCACTTGAGCTGCGCTTATGCGCTGCGCTGCTTCATACAAACTCATAGTTTATATGAGTTTGTATGGAGCAAAGCGCACTTGAGCGACGCGGCATGGCAAATATAGTTTTATAAGTTTGTATGGAGCAAGGTGCTGCCACGTCACGTCGCGTCGCGCAGCCTAAAGATGACCTTGACTGTCGCCATGCGTTGTATTTGTTTAAGGCTTTAATTGTCTGAACTTGCCTGGTCTCCGTTTAAGATCGTCTCGGCTAATCAAGGCTCTGTTAACAACATCCGCTGCACAAGTGGCCGGCCGATGACTCGACATCGGTGATGCAATATTCTCCTCTAAAACTATTGAGAATTGCGACGTCAATTGATACAACTTCCGATTGAGTGTCAAGGCTAGTGTTAATGTCAATAAGTTTGAACTATTTGATAGACTCGCCAATGTATCATCAATTCATCATCTAAGTCCATAGGTATAGGTACCTATTATATAAAAAGGAAAAGCTGGCTGACTGACTGACTGACTAATCTATCAACGCACAGCTCAAACCACCGGACGGATCGGGCTGAAATTTGGCATGCAGATAGCTATTATGACGTAGACATCCGCTAAGAAAGGATTTTTGAAAATTGATTAAATTTTAGGTGTTAGCTCTAAGCTGAATACCATTTCGATATGTCGTGTACTATAGGTAAGTAGGTCCCAAGGTAACCATAAGGGTATTGCTTTAACACATACCAGTAACTATTCTGTGGGCTTAAAATAAAACTGCAATACTCCTTCCAGCTTTGTATGTATTAGACTGAATCGTAACTTACCACCAAGCGAGATCGCAGTCAAGGGCTACCTTTTATCAGAATAAAAAGGCCTATAGAACAGTTTAAGACGTAGGTAATAGTACTTTCTTTAAAGTTGCAAAGTTTTAAATGCAACTTTTAATGTCAATGCTAATCTAAATATACTCGTATAAAAGGAAAAGGTGACTGATCTATCAACGCACGGCTAAAACTACTGGACGGATCGGGCTGGGCATGCAGATAGCTGTTAAGACGTAGGCATCCGCTAAGATAGGATTTTTGAAAATTCAACCCCTGGGTGTAAAATAGGAGTTTAAAATTTGTGTAGTCCACGCGGACGAAGTCGCTAGTAATATATAAGGATGAAATACTTCATCCTCCAAATGAGTCCTGAGAGAGTAGTGTCTTTGAATGAACATTCACACGACGGACTAGTGTTGTAACAAAAATCATAATAATCGTCAATTTTATTAATCGTCCATATTTTGTACTTATGTAAGTTTCTTGCCTGCTGATTGCCTGCTGATTGATAGTAGAAAAGCTGCATCAATCATTGGTTACAATCTTAATAATTATTGTCATGATTGGCTGAATTTGTGGTATTTTTGCTGCAACAATCGCGAGAGAGTGTTGGCCAACCACAGCATGCCGATTTCGTAAAACCTGCATCAATCATTATTACAATCTCAATTGTTATGATTGGCTGAATTTGTGCGATTCTTGTTGCAGCAATGCATTGTGGCCAATAGTGAGCGAGCCTCAACCAATCAGAGGTGATTGCGATCGTGACATTGTGGCTGTCATTCTACCGCAATAGTGCTACTGACTGACACTGTCATTTCATTTAGCACGAAATAAATTATAATATTACTAGCTGATACCCGCGACTTCGTCTGCGTGGAATTAGGTTTTTTAAAAATCCCGTGGGAACTCTTTTATTTTCCGGGATAAAAAATAGCCTATGTCATTCTGCAGGTCTTTATCTATACCGCACCGTTGCGACGTGATTGAAGGACAAACCAACAAACCAATAAACCAACAAACCAACAAACAAACACACTTTCGCATTTATAATAAGGGTACTGATACCTTTTCCACTAAATAACCTTTTAAAGTAGGAAACATTTGAAGCCTTCACTAGCTCGAAGCTATGTTTCAACTTTCAACCTTATTTAAACTATGTACCTACTATGTATGTATAGTATATATGTATATTTAGGTAGGTACGTGGCCGTCATGATTGTAGATAATTTTGACTGAATTCAGTAGGCGTAAGTATTCACATTTTTGTATTGTTACTCTGTTATAACTAATTATGTTTTTATTTAAATACTAATTCACGTCACAATATATCAGCTTATAGCAGCTAAAGGCTTTGTAGAAATTTAAAGCTCACTTGTCAAATCGATTTCTCGAATAATCGACGGTATAAGTCCTATGAAATATCGATATCGTTAAAATAATCCCCCGCTCTACCGCATACAGGTCCGGCGGGTCGCCGAATCAATTAAACCGGGGGCCATTACAATTCATTCAGGATTATTGTTATTCGGAGATGCGCCGCCGCCGCTGACATCGCGATACACGCGACGACTCGTTCTCTTTGACGTTTTCCCAATTTTTTTGCTACTTTTATGTCAATGACCCTGCCGCGTCCAGTTGGATATTTCAATAGCCCTTTGGTAAGTATAAGTATGACGCGCGGCAATATCCATCAATGAACGATTCTTATAAAATATACCAACGATAATATGAAAATAGTTTCACTAAACCTTGAAAGTAGTTCGTTTTACTTTACGTTTAGTTCGTTACTAGATGGGTTAAAAGTCATATATATTAAATAGAATATACATGACACTCAGAATGAAGACCTCATGGCCTAGGTACACGGTGCGAGGTTCAAATCCTACTGGTTCCGTAATTTTTGATATGTGTAAATAAAAATAACACATATAAAAAATTACACATACTAAAATTAATATTAAATTATTAAATTAAATGAAATAAAATTATACATAATACCTATTAAAATTTCTAATTAAGTAAAAATTATTTGGAAGCACTATAGTAAAATTATAAATAGTATCTAGATATACCAATGATGAATGTATGGATAATGTCGGGAAATTGTCAGAAGTTACTAGTTTTTAATAGAGCTATATTTCTTATTACGATTCATTTTTTTTTAAATACTTACATATCAATATTGCGGAACCGGGAGGATTTGCACCTTGCGTCCCTCTGGGTATCACGCCCTAAACGCCTCTGACCGCTAGGCCGTTCACTCTTCCTCAGTGCCGCAGATATCTATTATGCCAGTCTAAGCAGTTTGAAGTCCATACAAGACTGGTACTATGCTCTTTACAATTTCTATTTAGGCGACTTGCGGGAATCAAACCAGTGACCTCTTATAAAACTACGCCAAGGCAAGTAGCAAAGTACCTATTGTACCTAGACATAGTTAATTTTTTACTCAAAATTCACAGGAAACGCCAACTGGGCTGTGGATTGTAAAACTGTATCCTTGAACTGGTAAGCTCTCGTGATATTTCCGCCAATTACCGTACAGTTAATCGTTAACGTAAAGTTTTGTTTACAAATGAATTGGAAAATTGTGTCATGGGAAAAATATAGACATAGTAGGTAAGTATACCTAGATAACATTCTTCTATGAGACGTACCTACAGTCATTTATTATGACGAATCCTGCTAAAATTATAAATGCGAAAGTGTGTCTGTCTGTCTGCTAGCTTAGAAAAGCTAACAAACAAACTGCAAACTGCATAGACTGCATCACCACTTACCATAAGATGAGATCGCAGTCAAGGGCTAACTTGTAATGGAATAAAATAAAATAAAAGCTGGCAGACAGACAGACAGTATGGATATGGATTACGGGTCATTTAAAATGAATAAGTAATACCTATTTACAAGTTATTGATCTATTCTTAAGCAAAGTATTAATAAATTTTTACCTTGATATGTTCAAAATAGCTCTTACAAACCTTATTAAGAATGGAACGTCCCTTAGTTAGTATTGAATTTAAAGCCGTTTCTAGTTATGCAGACACCTTTTTAAGAGGCTTTTTCAAATGCATTAACCAGTTTTATGATGTGGTATGCTAGGGGCGAAATCTTGAAATAAACAACGGAATATAAATAAAGTTTTTACGCGGTGCTTTTTTTATTAAAGAATTTATTTTTAACTGGTACTTCCAAAGAGTTTCGGAATGTGTGGGATGTCGTTAGCGATTCTTTTGGCCATTTATTAGGTTTGTACTAGGTTCGCGTTTACCATAAAACAGCTTTTACTTTATGTTTAAACTTACTTATTGGTTGGTGTTTATGAGTATTATGTAGGTAGGTACTAATAAAAAGTAAGAGTTGAAGTTAAATATGGATACGCAATATTTCTGTATTATTTTGAGCGAGGCGTAGTATTTTACAACAAAAACACAATGTGCTGTTTATTATATTGGGATTTTTTCGCTACATTAATACTTATAATAATTATTAGTGAAAATAATACTTAGTCATTCGCCTATTTTGGTCAATGTTTTATTGCATTTCTTCTCTTCTGAATGACTCTTAAAGTGTGTATCTATTGATTATAAAATAATAAATAATCGTTAAGTACGTTTCGCCGAAAGTCTAATAACATGAATTAGTTCGCAATATTGCTGACCTATTTATTAATACTATCTTGGCTTTATATCTCGACGAAATAACTGTTTTTTTAATCATCATAAAAGACACCGTCTTTTTCTAAAATTACCTGCTTTTGTAACATTTTCTTCTTTAAAGACACAACATCGAAGTTTTGTTAAGAGACAGTTACAATTTCGGCCGTTATAATTGTATAGAATTGCTTTGTAAAGCTCGGGAATCAAAAAGAACAAGACAATATATGGAGTCGCGTTATTATAATGCACTTGGTTTTTTGTAAAGAATAATAAGCATGACTACAGATTATTCTTATTATTGCAACACTTGGTAAATGCCCTCTCAAAATAAAGAAGGATCAAAATGACCTGACCTTTTGGACTTTCCACCTTTCTAACTATTGTGATATCGAAGATTCTTAGGCCATTCTACACTACAGCAGCACACTCACTATGCAGCTTACACAACCCACAAGGCACAGGTAACATGCTAAATTACAATGTAGCAAGACTCATCAACAGACTGTGATACCATAATATTCCAATTTTATAGCATGTAAAATAAAGGTAGGTAGGTACTGCCGCATGTTGCCTAAAGGACCAAATGCACTTAGGTATGCTGCGCTGCGCGACGCAACGCGGCACTTCCAGTCTTTATGAGTTTGTATGGAGCAACGCGCATTCGAACGACGCTGCGTGACGCGGCACATCAAATGTAGTTTATTTGAGTTTGTATATAGAGCAAGGCGCTGCCGCTGTGCGTCGCATTGTGCAGCTCAGCGTAAGTGCGTTTGGATTGTAAGACAGCAAAATTAATGTTTTCATTTGTAACATACCGCATTGGTGCATGGTGTTGCTCCAGCGTAAAACAGTCTTTAGTTTCTAATCGTAAAAACGGAAACTATAATTTAAAATTTACTCAGTACATTACTTGGGTCGTTTAATTTTTATAAGCGTTGAATGCCATTATGTTTTTATCACTTCTATTGAAATAAAACCTCTAGCTAAACTTATCTTATTAAAATCTTGGTGTTTTATCGTACTTAAACCTACTGTTATAGACTACGTACCTAATACTAAACTACTACGAGAAAGAGGTTTCATTCCCCCCTCGCGGTTTGAAGACTGGTTAAATCAGTTTAGGTACCTACTGCATAAAATTTGGTTGAGATAAATTATATTTTATTAGTGTAAGATGGAATTTTTGATAGTCTATCTATGGCATAACGCTCTCTGCCATTTTCTGTGAGGAATCTCTGGTACGGCGTAATAATGGCGATAAGTACCTACTTGTAAAATGTGTGAAAGTTAATTAAAAACATATTGATATGATTTATTCTGAGTTTATCATTAAAACTAGCTTGTCACTAAGATTTGAGATTACTTGTATTCTTCAAATAAGATAAAAAAAATCTTTGACGTGTTATTTCAGGCTGCAACTCAATGGATTCCTTTTTCATTCGAGCGTGGGTACCTGACACGAAGACGCACGAAACGCTGAGAAAATCTTCGGGAACGCAATCTATAATCCATCGACAACACGTGCACAGCTATTATTGATTTTGCCGTTTTTTCTACAAAATTGCATGCCTGTCCCGGCTTGACATTGAAAAAATATCTACTGGGATGAGTGTGAATGGGCCTTATTATAAGCTTGCGCAATGACATTTCAGTTTTTTTGCTTGGAATATTTTTGTAGTCGCGTGACATTACCTATGAGTTCTTTTTTAACCAAATTTTTCCAAAATCTGCGTGAGAGTCGTGAGAAATAAGTATGAACCCAAAAGGGATTATATCTAGTGTTTTCATTAATTGAATTAATACGAAGAATTTATTATAATAATTGTGGAAGTTCTTATTATCTTTCTTCACGAGATACAACCTCATGAAGAAAATATATAATACGAATGAGCATGACATGTACCATATTTCAAGAATAATAGCATGTTCATCGTAAATCACTATGAAGATAATTTTATATTTTTCTCCTCATTTATCCGTGTGCGATATGGCTATGATAACAACCATGACTTATCAAGCTACACAGCCCTCAATAAATTATTGTAATTCCAACAGTGTTGATGTATGTTATTAGTTATTTTGTTGAAAGATGTGAAAAATGGTCAATTGGTATAGCTGCAAAGTGTCACTACTAGATGGCATTAACAGTCGCTTTAGTACTGAGTGAACATACATAATACCTTATTATCACAAATTTCGTCACTGGCAACAAGCGAACCGTAACTTAACGGTCAGAGCGTCGAGCCCGATCCTAGGAGACGCGGGTTCAAATCCTACTGGTCCGCAATTTTTCATATGTATTTAAAATTATTTAGAAATTTCCTTGAAGTAGGTATTGGTAAAACACTATAAAAATTATAATATACCAGCTTATGCCCGCGACTTCGTCCGCGTGGAATTATGTTTTTTTTTAAATCCCGTGGGAACTCTTTGATTTTCCGGGATAAAAGCCTATGTCACTCTCCAGGTCTTTATCTATACCCATGCAAAAATCACGTCCATCCGTTGCACCGTTGCGACGTGATTGAAAGACAAACCAACAAACAAACACACTTTCGCATTTTAAATAATAAGGGTACCTACCTACTGATAGGTTCGTTTTATTCTGATGTTATACTGTTTCTAGGCTCGAGTTCTGACAATGCAGGTAAGTTATAAGCTACTAGCGGGTACCAACTACCAAGCGTGTGCTACTACGCTAAAACAACTAACTCTCTAAAACCACCTTCCCATTATTGTCTTTTTAATTAAACTGGTTTGGGGCACATCGGTTGGATAGTTTAAAAGTCTATCACGGACACAAGTAGAAACGTATATATTACAAAAGAAAATTAAGTAATTAGGTAAATACCTACAATTAATAGTTCTGCTCACACATTGTTTTAAGATATCGATGGTTTTAAGCGCTTGATGCTGCTGATGTCTAAAAACTAAAAATGTGTTTTTTCTTACGGCTCCGGCAGAGACGAAGCCGAGAGCTAAGCTAGTATTATTGAAAATCAAATCAGTACTAATAAAGTGACGCTTAAATTAATGTATTTCTATTTAATTAGGTCATAGATAAACATAAAATGGGAAGTTTGGTGTCCTAATAAAGAATCGGTAGCCATTAGAAAAAGTTGAAATCAAACAACATTGTTTGGACGGAAGTCAACAAAGACCTGACTTTCGACCCCACGACAAGGATTCAGGAAAAAGAGTTTAGAGTTACATTATGGAATGAACCCTTTTCTAAGAAAACAAATATTATGTCCCCAAATAGTTACGTTTCGCTTTCGGTTTGTCGTTAAGTGAAAGTAACTCAGTTCAATGGGCCTTAATTAAGCTTCTTGGTTTACCAAACTAAAGTCGGTATGTAAATTAAAAACCTACATCTTTTCAAAACAACAAAAAGAGAACCTTTTTTAGGGTTCCGTACCACAAAAGGAAAAAAGGGATCCTAATTCCTAATAGGATAACTTTGTTGTCTGTCTGCCTGTCTGTCTGCCCATCTGTCCGTCGTGTATGTCAAGAAAACTTATAGGTAACCAGTAGGTACTTTATAATTTACTAGCTGATGCCCGCGGCTTCGTCCGCTTGGATTTAGGTTTTTAACAATTCCATGGGAACTCTTTGGTTTTCCGGGATAAAAATTAGCCTATGTCACTCTCCAGGTTTTTAACTATATCCATGCAAAAAATCACGTCAATACGTCAATGCGTTGCGATGTGATTGAAGAACAACCCGATAAACCAACAAACAAATAAACCAACTAACCAACAAGCTAACACACTTTCGTATTTGTAATAAGGGTAGGTACTGATTATCACTAGATAATTATTAAGAGTTAGTGTGCTGTTGACGGATTTTATTTATTTATATTTGCGATACGGCGCGAATACGATCATATAGGTAGATGAGCTTTTGCGAAAATCCTAGAAACTGCTCAATATCATCACTTTTTATGAATATAAAATGTTAGCCATCAAAACAACCCTATCCGACACCACCTACAGGACACAAGCAGATAAGATTAGTCGATGGACCTCATAGATACAAGATACAGTTGACACTTATTATTATTTAAAGACGGGCAAAGATAACAGCCGGACTCGGTGGGACCAATGATATTAGAAGAAAAAGAGGGGACGTGTCAAAATATTGACTAGATAAAATTAATTTGTCAGGCGTGTGAGAAGAAAAATTGCCGTGAGACCTACCTTGTATAACGTGCCGTACGATGCCGTGTAGAAACCTATGGGTTTAATAAAAACTGCCATATCCCTTCCAAGTTAGCCCGCTTCCATCTAGACTGCATCATCATTTACCACCAAAACCTAATTAAAGCTATGCTGATATGCTTTTATCTGATTTTCTGATATACCGACTACCTATCATGCGTGCGATGCGTGTCATATGTAGACGTCCTTTTTTCATCATTATTACCTATAAATAAATATTATAATTAATATGGGTATAAAAATATAATTCCCAAGCATATTTGACGGTAATACATCCAACGCTTCGCCTACAAGATTGATGGCATAATAAAATAAAGTTTTTATTAAGGTCTATTATTACTTCATAATCTAAAATTTGAAATTTTATCTTTGGAAAGGTTGTATATAGATAAACTATCTACGGCTACACGATGACGCTGATTAGGCGGTTGACTTTTTTACTTGCCCAGACACGGGATTTGTATTTATTAAATAAAGATAGATATCGGTATAAAACAGTTTTCTAAAGATAAGATTAAGTAACGAACGCTAGACCCAATTATCTTAATTACTGGATGTTTTATAAATAAGATACAAAGGAACCGACAGTCAATCAGCTTTAAGTTAAAGATTATAGAAGCGCTATAAACGAAGTTGTTTTTTTTTATATAATTGACAAGTTTTCGTTTGGCTACCAGTTGGCCTCATAAAAGATTTTGAATGATCATGTAACTAATAGAATGGTTATATTAGTACGGTTATTTGCGGAAGTTGGAGTCCCAAGGCGTAAGAATGGCGGCCTTGCATCGGAAAGCGCAGCGTTGGCAGACCCCACCGGACAGTGGACAGATGACATAAAACGAGTCGCAGGGAGGCGCTGCGGGGTTCTGGCGACGCAAGACAATAGCGATGATGATGATGATGATATTTTTAAGTATTAAGTATAGTAAAAAATAAACCAAAAATAAAATAACCTCGCGATAGTGAAGAGCATAACCTGTTATCGATAGAAAAAAAATTAATCACTCGGCAATTATCACAGTCCATATAAGGCGAAAACGTAGCGTGACGAGCATTCATGAACAAATTCATTAAACAAAAAAAGTAGTTTTCATTCATCGGCCACGGTTAAACGATTGAAGCTCATTCAGAAAACCGCTCTTCATTGCGATAAAACCTGTAGAATCTTAACCATTACTGAACTTACGGTACGCCAGTTTTCCACGGATCAAGATTTTTAATATAACCTGTAGACAGCATCCGCCTGTTCGCGATAAATGCTTAATAGCCTCAGAACTCGCGATCTATCTTTAAATCAGTCTTATAAATACTTAAAAATAGATTATCAAAATGTCATTTGGTTTTTTGGTTTGTCCTTCAATCACGTCGCAACAGAACAACGGATCAATGTGATTTTTTGCATAGAATGTAAGCTATTTCTGTACCAAATTTTGTCAATATCGGTTAAACGGATAGGTCGTGAAAAGCTAGCAGACAGCCAAATACACTATCGCATTATTATTATGACAAAAATGTATTATTTTTCATTCTTACGCATCTAAACACATAATTTTCTACTTTTTCCCGTGGACTCTTAGACTAAAAGATGAATGGGGTAGTGCGTGAGAGCATTATCTGATTGTTCCAACGGTACGTCAGCTAGGTGTCTTACTACTTTTTACCGACACTGATCGTGTATGCCACAAGCTTACTTGTATGAGATTTTTATGATATAATATTGAGTATAATACTGACGTAGATATGCTGTTTTGAAACTATAAAGATATCTACGAAATAGAGAAGAATGATTCAAATTTTTTTTTTTCGGTACACATGAGGCAATAATGTATAGGCATCTTCTAGGCAAGCGCGCTTCAACCTTATCATTGATTTTTTTTATCTCACAATAAAAAAACGTAATTTTGCAAATGACTAGATATTTTCAACTACTATTTCAAACACTTCAGATACTTACTTAGGTACTTCTGATTTGCGTCTATCAGTAAACCTAAAAGGGTGTTCTCAGCAGGCTGCTTAGCTTTGAGCCAATTTCAAAACTATACTGTGTCAAAAAAGGCCCAACAAGTAAAACGAAACTGAAATATTATCTTTATCACAGTAGGTAGCTGATGCCCGCGATTTCATCCGCGTGGGTCACTCTCTCTCTCTCTTTGTCGCTCTTTAACATAAATGTCTTTAAAATAATATCCATAATGTTTTTATAATAACCATGCAAAAAATCACGTCGATCCGTTGCTCCGTTGCACCATGATTGAACGACAAACCAACAAACAAGCACGCTTTCGCATTTGATATAATACATATTTAATGGGTAGCGAGTAGTGACTAAGTAGTGATAAAGCTATGCCTTAAAGATCGTAAAAACATAAAAATTACAGTGCGGTCTATGACATTCTTAGCACTGTTAATGAAAGCATAATATCATCGCTATGTCATTCAGAGGTTTCCCGATGGCAAAGTCACGGAGCGCAAGCGGGTTTTTTCTCAAGGAATCAGTTCCTGGTCAACGAGTGAAGGAACTCCGCAAAGTCAACTCTCCAGTCTCCAGCTATGCGAGCTCTACACTGTTTACGTTTTTATTAACTTCAACACGAAAACACTTTAGTTGCTGTGTCTAGATTCTAGACCTGTCTAGTTCAGCGGTAGGTGGACTAAAATTGAACGTTTGACTAGTATAGTTTTTGGCATGTCCACGTTATACACGACTGTCCAAAAAAGGAGTTTTCAGGGTTCATGGATGTGTGTATGTGAGTTTCTTTATTCCACCATAACTTCCAAATGCCTGAACTTTGAATGTATTGGATATCGTTAGATTAATCCTTACATCATCTCAAGTGACACTAGTTATAATTTTGTGAAAAAATTCATAGGTATGGCGGCTATACGGGGCCATTTTATAACATGTTTTTTTAAACTTTTTAGACCGTTTTTGCTATTGCGGTCGTGTGTTTTAATTTTTTTTAATTACGAGTTATTACAATGTCTGCGTTATTTTTCAGGACTTGGAATAGTCCTTGGAATAGACCAATGAGGCCGATTCTCTTGTACACAATCTCTAAACTAAACTAAATTGACAGGTCTAAATCTAGTGCCATCCTTTTCCGCAAACAACATTATGAAAGGGATAGCAATAGATTTAGACGTGCCATTATAGTTTAGTTTAGGGATTGTGCACAACGGAATTAGCCACATTGTGTACCTAATAGTGCATACCCATTCCTAACAAAAGCTCTACGATTATTTTTTTAATTCTGATATTTTAAGGTTAGTAGGTAGATTATTATGCCAGCCCCATCGCCATCGTTACAATCTAAATTACAATCATACGATTAATTATTGTAGGAAGAGAAATATTATATTATGTTACATCAGAAGAGATGTGTTGGAAAAGCATTAATGTGTTAAAAATGCTATAAAGAGTAAAATATCACGATTTATGTTAAACGCTAGTAAACTAGTTTTATTTACGTAAAAGTCATTTTAGTGATGAAGTGTAATATGAACGTTTCACATTCCGCGCACCAAAACACCAGGGTTGGTTTTTTGGTGCGTCGCTACAAGAATAATACCAAAGCTTTTCAAAGTGGTTTTGGCTTTTGCGGCTGTATGTGGAGCCACCTTAACATACCATGCCGTCATAAAAATGTAAACGAGCTCCGATATACTCCACAGTACTCGCATAAATCTATACCTACCTACTCTTGTATAAAAACCGGTGGCATGCGAATGAAAATACTCACGTCTGTTTCAGCCATGAAAAAATTGTATAGTCATAACGGTTGTTGAGCTCTTTACTAAAATGTTACATGAAACGGACTCTATATTTTTTTGAGTATGCCACCCAAACTGAAAGCTTTTGTGTGTAAAGTTTCAACATACTAAGTCGATTTTTTGCAAACGTATGTCTTCGTATATTACGTTTCACAAAGTAAGAAAGTTATGAATTATGGAATTGTGAAAGCATTTATTTAATCATGTTGTCCGATTGATGCGTCAAAAAATATGAATTAACCAAAATATTAAGCTTAAACTTTTTAATAAATATTTTTAATAAATATCAATGTTCGGTTAAAGCTTAAGGTACTTAATATATTTTATTTCAGCTTATAATTAATGTACTCGTAAACGAACGAATTTTATAATTTTACATTTTTTGTTTTGTTGATAATAATATATCCACATCTATCTATATATAAATAAAAATGAATTGCTGAAATGTATGTTACGTACCTACGCGCATAACATTCGGACGACTGCCCCAAATTGGATAATTCTTTATTTTTTGTGTATGTAATTGGCAGGACAAGGTTTGTATGAAAGATTTTTTGTAGAAAATCCACGAAAAAATACAGTTCCTGCGGGACGCGGACGAATTCGCGGGCAACAGCTAGTATATGATATTTTTCAAATAAAAGTTGTACAAAAATATAACACGGTCCTTCAAAAAAACATTAAACAACAAATATTTTTATGCTACTTGTGAACCAGCCAAAATGCATCATCATTTACCACCAATGTGAGATTGCAGTCTTGCATCTGAATTTAAAAAAAATCGCAAATTAAATGAAACGGTTCGTCTCAGATACCTATGCAATGAAAGTAATCCAGTTAACATACTCTTCGCATGTCACGGACTTATAGATCCCTTGGGATCCGTTCACTTTCTGCTTTTACTTTCAAAGGTTTCAAAGGTTACACATAATGCATATAGATGGGATCACTAACGCTAAATTTAACGTCAGAGGATACAGACGTCGGCGACTTTGCCGTTCGGACTTGTGACTTCGAGGAACCGATACCCCATTGTCATGCCTGTTACAGAGTGTACAGTTACACATCTTTTACACTTCTTCATGGCACGTTACTAATGTTTCCTTTGTGCAACACCTTTTTCGGATCTCGAGTGCTTATTCAACTTTCCTTGTATGACGTGTGAGATGATTTTATTAGTAGAAACAAAACGGTTTCATTTAGAATTTAAACAAAAATACATGTTGCTACACATTATCATAATCATCATCATTATCTACCCATATTGGCCATATTGGCGCCGGTTTTACGAACCTTTTGACACCTACAAAGCATGCTTCAAAAAACCGGCCAAGTGCGAGTCAGGCTCGCGCAATGAGGGTTCCGTACTACAGCCGTATTTTTTCGACATTTTGCACGATAATTCAAAAACTATGATGCATAAAAATAAATAAAAATCTGTTTTAGAATGTACAGGTGAAGACCTTTCATAATATGATACCCCACTTGATATAGTCATTCACTTCGAAAGTAGAAAATACTAATTATTAGTTCATGACCACAATTTAATTTTTTTTGTGTGATCTAACCCTAAATTCACGGCTACCTGCCAAATTTCATGATTCTAGGTCAACGGGAAGTACCCTGTAGGTTTCTTGACAGACAGACGGACAGACAGACAGACAGACAGACAGACAGACAGACAGACAACAAAGTGATCCTATAAGGGTTCCGTTTTTCCTTTTGAGGTACGGAACCCTAAAAATGATGGCGCGTTACAAGGGTTGCCTTGCCTTTAACCCTATAATAAATACCTATAGTCTATTGTTTTGACTAGGTACAAAACTTACTTTACCGTTCACCTTTTCGATCATTGTTACAATTCCTTAACTTATCTAAAATATTAAGATATAAGTCACTTTTACTAAAGTTAAAGATTTAGATGGACGTCTTACTTTAAACAATAGATCGATAGCAATATTTACGAGTATACCGTGAATGGGACCACCATGTTGAAAATAAGACGTCATCGGCAGGCAAATTGCACCCGATCAAATTGAATGAAAGCTCGTGAAGTCAATAGATTCGAACGTTTCTGCCTTCAGAGCAGATAAATAATGCCAAATGCACCATCGAATTTCAATATTGCAAATAAGTCTTCAGATACAGTGTGTCCTAAAATGTTTATTGCAGTTTCGTTTTCAGGGTTCTGTACCCGAAGGATGCCAACGAGACCCCATTAGGTACTAAGCCTCCACTGTCCGTCCATCCGTCCATCTCTCTGTCAGCGAGCGTTATCTCGTGAACCGTACCTGCTATTACGGTATTGGCTACAGCCTACAATAGAAATGCATACACATTTTGTGAAAATGTCAACTTTTCATCTGTATAAGGAGTTGTCTATAACAACATAAATTTCAAAATACCCAGCATGAAAATTAAAAAAAATTATAATGTGTTACTTCTTATACGATGTTAAGGAATTTTCCAAAATCGTTTCTTAGCGGATGTCTACGTAATAATAACTATCTGCATGTCAAATCTCAGTCTGATCCGTCTAGTAGTTTGAGCTGTGCGTTTATAGATCAGTCAGTCAGCTTTTCCTTTTATATATTTAGAGGATTATCTTCGTCGTTATATATATCTGTGTCATTTTTAAAGTTAAAAGATTTCAGCTAATGATGTTTTACTTATGTGTGTGTGTGTGTGTTTGTGTGTGTGTTTTTTGTGACATTATCCAAAAGAATGAAAGTCTCCGAAAAATAAAGATTGAACAAAAATGTTATTGCATTTTTAGAGATCTGTATAAAATATAAGAAGTTTTATTAGGAAAGGTGTCAAAGGGAGACCGTAAAAAACGCAACGGGTCCATAGAATTTAATTAAACCTATACTGGAGGTAAAAGAGGAGAAATATAATTATTTTATTGTTAATGGGAGGCCAAGTCGTAAAAACATTGGACATCACAATTATATCTGTTTCCTATATATTTAGTGTTAATTAGGTGAAATAATTAATTTTTCTTTAACAACATTTTAAAAACCATAACGCATCTCTCATACACGGATTAATCTTTCCCACAGAACGTCGCATTAATATTCATATTACAACATATTTAAGTAGCTATTAAATGTTATCAATTTAAAAATTAAAAAGAAGTTAACATTAACAGCCAAGTCACGAATTTCTGTTATTTACTAGAACCAGCTAATTCAATTAGATACTTACTAGACCGGACGTCTTAATTGAAATATATTTTATCAAAATGTCTGTTATAATGTCACGCTAGAACATGTCTATATCCAGTTAAGGCTTCATCTTGTTCTACAGGCACTTAAACTGTCTCTACATTACGAAACGAACGCATCCTTAGTGCATGTCTAGTTAAAAATGCAACATATCAATGCCAAACTGTCTGAACCTTCAATCGCTTCGCTAAGCCCACCCGATGTAAGCCAAGCCAAGCTTCACCCGGTGGTCCAATCTTCAAGATGATTAAATTAGGATCCAACCAGATATAACATGCAAAATGATATACAATGAACCGAATCCGATTTCGCATAATGAAGCAATCAAATAGTATCCATTGTTGATCGGGATATACCCGTATCGAATCGAACGTAAACTTCTACATGTAATACCAAACGTTGCAGCATTGGACAATAGGGCACAATTCTCCTGTACTGAACAAGAGCGATACTGTAAAGTTTAAGTCCGCATCAGAAGCTGAATCGGTGCTTTGCATACTGCAATCCCGGGGTACTTACTCCACAAAAACTTGTTGCATTTTAAAATCCTTTTCGAAAGCAAACATTTGACGTTTCAAGGGAAATTGAGCGGAAGACTTTTTGCAGGATTAATTCCAATGAATGTCGAAATAGCGTACTCCTATACGTTCACTGACACCAT
The DNA here is from genome assembly GCF_902806685.2 of Maniola hyperantus. Lineage (NCBI taxonomy): Eukaryota > Metazoa > Arthropoda > Insecta > Lepidoptera > Nymphalidae > Maniola > Maniola hyperantus. The sequence continues at coordinate 10,872,286 of NC_048541.1, forward strand.
GTTTAAAGTAACATACGACCAAAGTTTAAACTCCTGTAGAATAATATGAATAACTTGCGAGTAATGATGAATACTTATGTGGGAACATATAGAATTACTATTATAATATCTACTGATTATAATAGTGTATGTAAGTGAAAGTGATAATAGCTAAGTGGTTAAGACGTGGGGCTCCTAGTCGTAGAGTCCAGGGTTCGATCCCGGGCATGCACCTCTAACTTTTCGGAGTAATGTGCGTTTTAAACAATTAAAATTTTAAAACACTTGCCAAAAACACTCTAACGAAACCTGGATGCCGGAGAGTGCACCATAAAGTTCTCAGCAGTGTGTTTGCCAATCTGCACTTGGCCCTTCTCATTCTAAGAGGAGACCCTATGTTCAGTAGTGTACCAGCGGTGTGTTGATGATGATTGTATGATGTATCATTTGCATACAACAAGGTATAGTACGCGACAGGTCGAGATGGCAATCGGGAAGGGACGCCACGCACTGCAGCCCCGCGCTAAAATGGTGCGGGCAAGCGTGGATGACGTGCGGATGTGTGGGGCGTCCCCCCGCCTGATACCCCGATTGCCATCTTGACCTGTCGCGGACTATACCTACCCTACCAAAATAAGCTAAGTATGATTTATTTTACACCGTGCAGGGACAGAAAATGTGCTGCGCAGTGCGGCCGTACAAATGAAAATACATCATTTGCGGCCAGACTAGCACGGACGCTGCATGAATTTGGTCCGTGCTCCGTCAGGGCTATTATAGAGTCGGTGTAAAATAAACTCACTATTATACCAACTCTATACAAGACAACAATCTCAAATCATTTTTATCGCCAAAGAAACCTATCCACTATAACACTATAGGGAAAGCTCATTTATTTTAAAGACCTGAGATAGTCGTTCATATAATTTAGCACGAGATTTATGCAGGCATCCAGTAGCGAGTTTTAATGCTGTAAACAACTGGACTGTATAATATGATTTAAGCTATCATCAATATTGATTTACTTCGATCTCACGGCCGATATATTTTAATATCGCCGTCCTGTAGTGTCGACATAAAATTTGTTTGTTGAAGACATTTTCCTCAAGTATAAAAATATAGTAAATTTTATTTAATATATTAAAATATCGCAAGACGAAGAAGTTGAGTTAAAGCTTCGTACAGTTCCTGTTGGTACCTACTTACGCGAAGCTTTCTGATGAAGTATCTACCTACCATCAACGTAAAATAAAATCGTAACGTAAAATCAGTTAGTTGGATTTACACATTTTTTTTTTTACATTTTTTTTTTCGTTAAAAGAAAGTTTTTGTTTTAAAATGTATGATCAAGATCAATCGACCGATCGGAAGCTAAATTAGGAGCCAGCGTTTTTTAAATATTTTTATAAATTTTATTTGGCAAGATCTTTTATAATTTCTAAAGTAACTACAATTCGAAACAAGATAAATAACTGGTTTATGAATGACTAAGTAAATTTTTATTGTAAAACCAAAAAAATGCCAGAAAAAAGTAATAGAGTAGTAGGTATAGTCCGCGACAGGTCGAGATCGCAATCGGGGTATGAGGCGGGGGACGCCCCGCACGTCATCCGCTCGCCCGCACCGGGTTAGCTGGGGCGGCTGTGTGGGTGTGCGGGGCATTCCCTCCCCGATTGCTATTTCGATCTGTCGCGTACTTACTTATGGATAGCGTGTTGGGGTCTTCAAGCTCCATTTTCCAAATTGTAAATTTATACAGAATATTCCAAAGGCATGGTTACTCGGTCGTCCGGCCGTCATTTATCGGTATTATATTCAGAGACATTGTCAATATGGCGCCTTTGTTCGTACTAAAATTTATAAGTTAGACGTCCATTGTACGAGCGTAAAGAACTACAAAGCGTAGCATTTTATACTGATCATAACCTGACGCGTGGTCAAAATGTGTCGAAGCGTTAAAGATTTATATCAATGCTCAAGTCAGTGGGTCATATGGTTTTTTTGCATTCCCTTTCATCTTCTTTTAATAAGACGCTTTATAAAAGGAAAGAGATATATCCTATGAATGTATGTATGAAGTATCTAACGAGGCGAATAAACGCTCTAAAGAATGTAATAAGTGTGAATAAATACTACCTAACCCTATGTGTGTAAACTGGGATAGTATTTAAGTTAGATATAAAATTTTATTTGTAGATAAGTACTATTCTAAGCATGTGACCCCTAAGAATTTCGAATGACAGGTCTCCTTGGATATAGAATCACAAAAAACTTAGGTAGGTATGATCTATAGATAGATACCAATTTCAGAAATACTCTCATACTAGATGATGCCCGTGATTTCGTCCGCAAGGATTTAGTGTTTTAAAAATCCGAAGGGAACTCTTTGATTTTCCGAAATAAAAAGTAGGTAGGCTCTGTCCGTCTCCAAGATGCAAGTTATATCTATGTATACCTACCTAAGATATTTCATCAAAATCCGTTAAACGCAAGGGCCATGACAAGGTTTCATATTTATAGTATGTATTAGTTTGGAGTTTCAGGGGTTTTCTTTAAAACCTGAGATTTTTTGTAGATTTAGTAGACGTATTTATGGCACACAAAATATAAATCGATTTTACGCATCGATTATTACACTAAGAAACACCGCCTACTTTGACCAAAATGTGCTATTCCGCAATTTGACAAGTAATAAAAGAGACTAATAAATAAAATTAACTGTTGTGTACCTCAACAATGGGTAAAAGAGCCGCGCAATATCACACTGTAGGTGGACATCACTGTCCCGCAAAAACATTTTTTACAGGAATTTCTCTATATAGATTACTAGCTGATGCCCGCGACTTCGTCCGCGTGGAATTAGATTTTTAAAATCCCGTGGGAGCTCTTTGATTTTCCGGAATAAAAAGTAGCCTATGTCACTCTCCAGGTATTTATCTACACCCATGCAAAAAATCACGTCAATCCGTTGCACCGTTGCGACGTGATTGAAGGACAAACCAACAAACAAACACACTTTCGCATTTATAATAAGGGTACTGATACTCGTAAGAAATGCTTTTTATTCCGTGATATTAAATAAAATTATCCGTGATATTGAATAAAAAGCTGTGATTGCCTAGTGGTTAGGACGTCCGCCTCCTAATCGGAAGTCGGGGGTTCGATCCTGGGCACCTCTAACTTTTCGGAGCTATGTGCACCTTTATAAGTAAACCAGCTTTTTCCCCGCGATTTCATTCGCGTGATATAATTTATAGCCTGTAGAACTCGGGGATAATGTAGCAATTTTATCAGTGTAAGATTTTTATAATCGGATTATCAGTTCCGGAGATTACTCCTTACATCCAAATTTACAAACTTTACCACCTTATAATATTAGTGTAGGCTTAGAGTAAAGGTTTAGTTAAACAACAATAAGGTTTTGAAAGTCAAAGTAATGAATAAAATAACGTTTCTCAATTTGTGCTTACAAACATGTAAAATGTATATTATGGGTATTTGATTAGATCGATAACAAGACCGCCTTCCTTCGCCCCGTACCTTATTATCTTATTGTAACGTCCTTACACCCCGATGTTAGTATCACACCTTGTTCTGGGTCAATAAGGAGATAATATACCCCATTATAGCTGGTATGGTCAGTGACTGGCGACTTAAACCGCCCTTAGACTGAGTGACACACAGCCAATACCTTCGACTAACTTTTTTAACGTCTCTTGTTTCAAGTGGCGGGAGCCCTTTTGACTTATAACCAGACTAGGCTTATGATCGCGACTTCATCCGCGTGGACTTCAAAAATTTCAACCCCCTATTTTACTCGCTTAGGGGTTGAATTTTCAATAATCCCTTCTTAGCGGATGCCTACGTCATAATAGCTATTTGCATGCCAAATTTCAGCTCAGTCCGTCCAGGAGTTTCAGCCGTGCGTTGATAGGTCATTCAGTCAGTCACCTTTTCCTTTTATATATTACTAGCTTATGCTCGCGACTTCGTCCGCGTGGACTACAAAATTTCAAACCCCTATTTCACCCCCTTAGGAGTTGAATTTTCAAAAATCCTTTCTTAGCGGATGCCTACGTCATAATAGCTATCTGCATGCCAAATTTCAGCCCGATCCATCCAGTAGTTTGAGCTGTGCGTTGATAGATCAGTCAGTCAGTCAGTCAGTCAGTCAGTCAGTCAGTCAGTCAGTCACCTTTTCCTTTTATATATATAGATTTAGATAAAGATATGAAATGGTGGATCCTTGGTTTACAATAAATAAAATCAGAATTAAGAACTTTGAATAAAATAAATGCAGTTAGACTTAATCAAATTAGTAATGAATTCACAAATAAAAAATTCTTATCACAAAAGTATTTAAATGCTAGTAATGCGGACGGAATAAAATTAATACCTTATTTTACCTTTGTTGTCTAAAGTGATGTACTATTTGTTCATCATCAACCGATAGACGTCCACTGCTGGTCTCTTGTAGGGACTTCCACATGCCACGGTCTTGCGGCGCCTGAATCCAGCGGCTCCCTGTAGTAACTATTTGTTACTTGCTCGTAACTCTATCGGTTCGTCGAACTACAGGTAAGTGTGATATATTTCTAACATCTGCCTAACCCGTGCATGCGTAATCAAAATAAAAATATTATTTTAGTAGATTTATTCGATAGTGGCGGGCAGATGTGTCGGCTTGTTCCACACTCTCTATTTTTGTTGATCCTTCATTGTATTTGGGCAGGGGTCTCAAAAGGTCAATATCATTGCTTCCGTTCGATATTCGGGTTTATTTCTTATTTTGTCTGTAAACATCTTAAGTATCCGCCGTCAATCATAAAGGGGTTTTGCATTTGCAGAAATGAACAAAAACCCTACCCTACCTATCCGGTAGCCTATTTAGAACCCAAAAATCAATTAAACCCCTTTGCATTTCGTTTGAACGCGTACCTATGCATTTTTGTTTTTATTACCTTTTAATTATAAAAAATCTTACTGCTCATTTTAAACCATTTTGGATATTTTCTATCTCCCAATACATATCTATTATTATGATTGTATGAACTACATCAAGAGTTATCATCATCATATACATCAATAGAATACAAAAAATAAAGGTTCTAGATCCAAAATATTCTTAATACTCAGACCTACATTAAAAATTAAAATACGTGCATTTGATCCTTACGTAACGGTTCTTGGGTTTAGGATTAGACAATATTCATAAAAGACAGGTTAATAATATGATCCTTACTACGTGTCACACGTAGAGTCATATCCCTGATCAGATTAAAGCTATTTACTCCGAGTTCCACCTCCACTCGACTTGTCTTTTTAATGTGTAAATTAATTTAAATCGACCTTTGAGGCATGAAATTCCCTATCCATTACTCGCAGGACAGCTTAATGCATTACAGCGCAATAGAACGTGCTTTAGTGCGAAATCCTTATATTCCCAACATAGTTTGCGTCCTTCATGACTTGTCCCTACGAGGCTTAAAGCAATTACAAGTGAAAATAAAAGATGGCAGCATCATTAAAGTTTTACTTGGACCTCTTAAATTTATGGAAGTAGCAAGTATTTAAATTAAATATAGAAAATGCGTTGGGTAGGGTTTTGAGCTTAACTCCTTACTATAATGAGGCCCAAATAAAAAGGCCTACCCATTCCTTGCATAATAGATGTTTTAAGTATGACAATATTGCTCTTTTAAGAAATAATCTCCTTGGGATAAAATAAAATAGTAAAGAAACAAAGTTTACATCCAAATTCCTTTAACGAATATGCATAGTAGGTAGTACCTAGATACTTTTCGTTTGTAATTTCGTTGCTATTTTTCGTTTAGTAATTTCCATAATAACTCAAAGAAGACACGGTGCTGGAATCTCTGACGAAAGATTGCAAAGAAATGTTGATTATAGTTAAACTTATCATAAGGTTTTCAAAAACTTTTCGATTCACCCTAATCGATCAATCATCTTTTCATAAGTAACGAAACACTCTACTTAATCGAAAATATGTAAAGACCTACTTATATTACGTAGGTATATTATGTAAGACGTATATGATGTATTGTAGATACACGGTTTCCTCAAGATTCAAAATTACAATTATTAACATTTTTGGATCATCAACGTCCATATTAACGCCTCAAAATCATGTTTCACCTTGATTGGCGTGAAGATGAGAAAATGCAAAGCTCTCTCATATATTATAAAGACAAAACTCGTCTTGGCTGATATAGCAGCAATGTACTTACTTATAATATTTTTTGTTACAGAACCTCAAAAAAAGTATCGATCAGATGGCGAATTGTCATGATCAACCCATTACCAGCCATTACCAGTTTCAAAAACGCACATAACTCCGAAAATTAGTGGTGCGTGCCCGGGATCAAACCCCCAACCCGTTCTCCTGAAAAGAAGGCGGACGTCTTAACCACTAGGCTATCACCGCTTTGATGGCGGAAACTTAAAGAAAAACCTTCCACACGTGCGTATTATTCGCTTTATTAACACTTACCACGGGTAAATTTTTCATTTTAATGCCCTGTTAATTAAAAGTTATTCGTTTGTACTGAAAAATGCGGACTTATCTTCCATCTGGGTGTAAAGAACTAATTAATTGATTGGAATAAATGTATTCCTTTGGCTGCTACTAATAGCCTGCGGTGTGAACGCAAGATAATCACTAGTCACTTTTCAGATGTCTTAAAAGTGCGATAAGTCGCGCTTTTCTAAAAAAGCTACACGTATACGCAGACTTTGTATACGAACGCACGAATCGCAAACTAATTAAGTCTGTACCCGTAGTATAAGATTTTACGTCTCACCAAACGTTGCTAGAATTCGAGAGTCGAAACACAATCATCAAAGTAAAATGGACCTAGAGAGCCTTGAATTGAAGTCATATATTCAATGCCACTAATTTTGCTGAGTTTCCGCTTGGAGCGCTGGCTGCAGAAGTGTAGACAAACTTGAGCTTTAAAACAAGACAGTTAAGATCCAGTTTACTGTAACGCGGAAGTATTTCGACTCTCGAATTTGGTTTGGTTTGGTGAGACGTAAAATCTTATACTACGGGTATTGTTCACTGAGTTAAAGCCTATAGATAGAGGTCGACCAGTCGCCTAGCTACACGGTCGACGGCAACCGTTAGAATCCCAAATTTGTATGCAAGTTGCCGAGTCTATACGCACGGAGTTGCGGCGACTCCATGCGTATAGACTCGACAACTTCCATATATTACAGCTATGCTTGAGTTGCCCGTCGACTGAGTTGCTGGGCAACTATCGACCGTGCGTAATGGTAAGAGCCATCGATAATAAAAGCGATGGTAAGACCGGTCGATAGATGCCCGGGAACTCAGTCGATGAATCTGTAATTTATATAGGTAGAAGTTACCGTACCTATACGCACGCCACGGAGAGTGGCGACTCCTACGTCCGTCCGTCTATCTGCCAGCGGGCGTGTCTATCTCGTGAACTGTAATAGATAGAGACTGGAGAGTTGAAATTTGTATTTCTATTGCCGCAATAATATCTAATAAAACTTCAACTTGCTACGGCACCCTTCATGTGCGAGTGCGACTCGCGCACTTGTTTTAATTTGCATGGTGACATTTTAAAATTAGGCATCTTGGTTTTTTATTATATTATTTTGTTTTTATAGCACCAATAGACACTCTATGAACATTTCAACTGTCTTCCTATTACGGTTCATGAGATAAGACACATACGTACGGACTTACAGACGTACCTACAGCGGAGGCTACAGAACCCTAAAAAGAGTAACCTAATTGCGCAATCACGGAAAACAAGCCATAACTGCTAATGAGAAACTTAAGTGTTACAGAGTATTCCATCAACTTGGCAGGATTTATTCGCTATGCTCAATAATTGCGTCGCATGTAATATTCGCTCGACCATCACAGCGCGCACATTATTTTTGGGTTGCCAGATTCAATAATGTAAGAGGCACCTTAAACGTGTGTACCTACTCAATTTCATTGAAGGCACGGGTAATGAATGACTCGTCCAGCCTTTTTAAAGAGCTCGGCGTATGGAGCTTCATGAATGTTTGAAGGAATACCGAATAAAGAGTCAATTAACGAGCCATCCAGCGTGGCGACTGTATAAACACTGGTCACGACGGGTGATTAAAAAATATTGCCACTTTAAAGTGTTAAATATCACAAAAGGACGGTCATATTTTTAAAATAATTCCGTCAATAATTGGCACGCGAAGAACTCCAGAGGTGGTTCGTCTCATTATTCGTAAATTTTACCACCTACCGCGCGAGATTAATCGCTCAAACTATATCATAAGTTTATATCATAAGAACTGCGCCGTGTCAATTACACGGCAAAAATACAAGTATCTATTATTCATTACAGGTGCGTGAAATTCATAGCGTATTCGTGGCAAATAAAAGCTATAGAGGTTATTAAATATTGAATTGCTTATAAAATGATTATAAAATTTTATTACGATACTAATTATAGTATAGTATAATGTTGACTTGAAAATGAAAACTCAAGTAACTGGCATACTGAAACCATGAGACTATGAACTTAGACATTGTGACTTGTAAAGTAGCTGTTTTAAATAATTACAGAGTTAGAACCTAGTAAATCAACCAATGTTTTAATATGTAGATAGGTAATAGTAAGTATTTGAAGTTTGGGGTCTTATATCTATCCACTTAATCTCGAAATTCAGGCAAACATCTAAAACCTTAACTAAAGATATAAGTTGTAAGTATTATCAAATCTATTAATTAAGAAAAGCATGACACAGAATATGAAAAAAGAAACATTGTAGATACATAATATAAAGCTACAAGAAGTCGTAGAGCTAAGTGCTACCAAAAGCTTATAGAATAAAAAAAAGATTCTTATTCCCTAGAGAATAAAAATAAAAATAGTGTTACAAAGTGTAGTGCTTTTATAAAAATGATCCTAGCGATAAGGATCACATCATCGCGGGATAACTTTCAATAGAATATCACCGATGGCTCTAAAGCTGATATACAATGGTGTTGAAATATATGAACTCTATCACAGGATCTCTATAGTTGCAGACTCACTTTCAATATCGGGTCCTTAACAAAAGGCGTCTTTGACATCCAAAGATTTATCAGTCGGTATAAAAAATAATAGTTGATTTGATTCCTGCGGTCAAAATATCCAAACATTGGCTAAAGCTTAGATGGAATTCAAAGCATAATCGCGATGTTGATTCTGATCATGATTAGATTTATCTTGGACATTTTATGCCCATTTCCGATGAATTATGGTTTTTGCAGATTTCGTATACTTACCTAGCACGAATAGTTATTTCAATGTTCTATTCGTATTCACACTGTAGTAATGTAGTAAGTAGTCTATAAAAAAATTACCCTATCAAACCTACCTGTAAATAAATAATTTATTATAATAAAAATAAGCCGTACCTAGTTGACAAAAATAAATATAATTTTTATATAGAACCTTAGCAAAGAAAATTTATTTTTTATGTATCTATTCGTGAACTTCTGAATTAAAGCTTCTTCTATATACACATTTTATTTATTTCATGAAATAATGCGCTTTTGAATACAAAATTTATAAAAAGAATTGGAAGGTTTTTATTCTAAAATGCACAATCATCTGAAATGAAGTTAGTTGTAAAAAATTAGATTGCCAAAAAGTTTTACTAAATTTTAATATAGGTAGGTAGGTTTATATTACGTCCACCATGCATACGAACTTTATTCGTAGTACTCTACAAACATGTGTAGGTTTTATTTTAATCGAGGGGTTGGCATTATTCAAACACGTTTATTTGCATTCGATAAGTGTAACGCTTTTACTAGTATTGTGGAGGCTTACTGATTGTAGGAACACTGTCATTTAAATGAATACGTTGAGGACATCGTTGTCCATACTATCCACACTGATCCATAAAAAACAAACTGACTGACTAATCGACGATACGAGTATCAACCTACAGCTCAAACCTTTGGGTTTAGATACTAGAGATTTTAGGTCCTTGATAATAAAATGTTCTCGGTCAACCAAAGCGAAGCCGAAGGAATCAGCTAGCACTATAGTGTGTTCGTCTGTCTGTTTTTGACTTTGCCAATGACAAACTTGTAACACAGAGATAGCTTGACTAGAGACGGACGTAAGATATTTTCTATCACAGGAAGTAGGAACACGAAGAATATTAAAGAAAAATGCCTTTTTTCTGCAAAAGAGTTGCTTCTGAATTTGTAGAATTGTAGCAGATGTAAGGACGATGATCATACCGAATCTAATACTCACCTCTTATTTTTCGAATATGACTGTAAACAACTAGACAAAAATTATATTCTATTGAAGTTAAAAATCAATCAGAAGGTTTGATTCGTTAACCCAACCAAGTCGACACGTAATTATGTAAATCTAGGCTTTTAATCGATAGGTACTGATAAAACAAAAAGTCATAAAATTATTATTATTAAAAAAAATTGTAGTCTTAGTCCATATTATGGTCACCCACAAAATTACAGCCAGCACAAGTATAGTTATGCAGGCCTCAAATTCCCTCAAATAAGGGGTACAACACACCTGTCCTGCGCCCTCGCGACACGCGACGTGGACGCATGTTGCATAAGACTATTCACCAATATTATTTGACCCATCGCCTCTAAACAAATTCTTACACCTATTACGTTATTCCGAGTCCATGTTCAATTGCCTTTAATTTTAGGGTGCCAATACGTGTTCTCAAATCTCTAGAGTTGTATAGTTATGTATTGAAATGGATATGGTGGCTGGTTCTTTATTGTTCTGATTTGCGCGGGGTGCATTGTGATTAGACCTTGTAATTATTATTACTGAACTGGAAGAGAGAGAGCCAGTGCGTACCAGACCTTTGTTATTTTATAAAAGCTGATGCTTGAAACTTTCTCTGGTATTGTCCCCAACACTGGATATTTGTTTAGATCATGGTGGCTTTGGGAGATGACAGGTAACAACGGTGTACAAAAAATTACGTCAAAGTATAAAGTCAATTTTTTTTAAACGTGAGGTTTTGTGTCTGGTCTGGCAATCCATAACGTGATTTGTAATACTATTCCGAAGAAAACATAAAAAATTAGACTTTATACTTTGACGTAAAAAATTACACCTTTATTACCTGTTATCTCCTAAAGCCACCATGATCCAAAAAAAACATCCAAACAAACGTTCCTCCCAATGTTGGAGACAACACGCAGAGAAACTTTCAGCTTTTATAAAATAACGAACTTCTGGCACGCGCTAGCTCTTAGTCCATGGCAGGTCAACGCGTGTAATGTGGTCATATTGTATTATTATTACTGCTTCCATCTATGTAAAATTATAATTTAATTGATTGAAAATTCGCGATTCGCGAATAATATCGTGAATGCAACATCTTAACACATCAAATCATATTTTATAGCGTCATCTCTACTTATGATTATTTTTATATTTACTTACTCTCTCTATAATTTTCAATTTGAACCTGAATCCCTTGTGATTAGCAAGCCAAAGGAGTTATTAGACTTTGCTATCAGTTTGCTGGTCATAGCTGATAGCTTTCAGTTGATCTCGCTGGTCTGTCGTTGGCTTTTCGTTTTAAGACCTGGCAATCCTAGTTGTGACTAGTGAGTGAAGATGAGTCAATAAAATTGTGTTCATCACTCATGATTATCACAATTGACTAATGCAGAACCATTCGCCTCATGAACCCTAAACAGTTGCTTATCCTAACTTGTTTTACGTCACTATTAGTGAGGGTGCGTATAGCGTATATATAACAATAATAATACCAACCCCAAAAAATTTAATCGCATTTCTGTACACTGTGATATCACTACACCAACCCTCCTAACCTCAGCAAAATGCAGAGGGCTTTCACACCTGTCCCTCACGAGTCAGCCGCGCGCCCTTTGCCTCCCTCCTATTTTTATATTATTATTTCACAATGCATACCTAATTGAACCTATTCTGTAAAGTTAAACGTTACTAGACAATAGGCGGTAAGTATAGAGTTACAACAATTCAATACATAATCTGCTTAGAATGTGGATGAATTTTGTAAAATTTATTTGAATTGGTTTCTAATAAGATTTTTTGTAAGTTTGAACTGGATTTTATAATTTGGAAGAATTGTTCTGACTAGCGCTAGTCGGTTTATATATCAAGCAAACACTAGTAGCATACTAGTAGCGTGTTTATCATTAAACGCAGCATTTATTAAACTATTTTGTTTTTATGCTACGAGAAAACGAAAACAAGCGAATTTCGCAACTGTTATCCAAAGTGGGTCTCTACATAATTGCCTTTCTATCCGCTCATTAGCCGAAAGCTGTGACTTACCGACTGCACAAAAAGCAGTTCATGTATCCGCCCTAGTAATGTCGGAATACCTTCAACGGTACAATGTTACAAACCCTCACTTTTGCATGTTATATTGTACGACTTTAGTCTTTACGAGATACAGAATACATAGGACCTGTTGATCTGTATTCTGAGCTCCTGACTTATAAAACTTTTCAATCTTTCTTAGATGTGTTTAATTCATTAAAGAATTGCAACCTATGTTAAATATTGTATTGTAAGAATTAAACTGCATTTGAAAGTAAAGCGAACTAGCCAAAGAAAATTCAAGTAGGGTAGTGTAAGACGATTTTTTCCGACTTATTTCATAGTAAATTAACATCATACCATACCAGTATCCTCTTAGGTCTTATTTTCGTAAAATGTTTATAAGTAACCTTAAATATTCCTTCTTTCTATTGGTGAAAACAGTATGAAAGTCCGTACAATATTTTCTGAGACTAGTCCGAATAAACACGAACTCAGCGCAGTGGGAGACTTTACTTTATAATACATATTATTATGTATTGAAAATGGTGAAAAGCTTTGGTATCGCTGAATAGTTTTGAGTAAAAACGACTCTCAATTTTGATCACAATTAAAAACTTATCGAAGCACCAGAAGATATTAAAGATAGGAACTTAACCCTTTATTCATAATTTAAAAGTCGAGTCTGTGGCATGCAGATTAAGTACCTTAACAAAAGACATTAAACAATAAAATGGTTTCACGTTATTTATTACAAATTAAGTTTTTTCTTCTTCGTAAAAGATGCGACCATTTTGTTATCAAGTGTGCTATTTTTAACAATGAAATTATAAGATTTCATGAGACAGAAGCATTTGTTCTCAGTAAATGAAAATATTATTTATTTCGAGGCCATTACGATAAATACATCGCCCTATATTTATCACCTTGGCATACCAATTTGCCGCGACTTTGTCAAAGTGCAATTACATACAAGAACAAAGCTAACAAAACGCAGAGATCTATAGTGGTTTAATAAGAAATTGTTAGTTAGGGACCAGCTCCAATTATGGTTACCACTGGACGCTATAAATTCGCGGCCTCTATTATTGCCTGGATGGATGGTTTATTGCTATTAAGGATGAAATAACATCTCTGTACACATTATAAGAGAATGTTTATCTTATTAAAATTATTATCAATGTTGTGTACGTCAACAGCCGTACGACAACGCTTTCTTGTCGCCTTTTTCATGGATCAATCGGTGCATAAGTCGCGAAAAATATTTTTTGGCAAATATAATATTTTTGATATGCTGGAATGAAAGTTTACCGATTATACATCATTATCTCCAACCTACCGATTGGCTCGTTCTAGGAGAGATCAAAATACGTTTTCGCTTTTTCTCATGATCATTTTTATTATAAAAGTTATATAAAAGTGAACCTTTAAAATTTCATACATAGTTAAGTATCTATCTATTGCGGAAAATCAATGCATTATAAACATTTTTTGTTATTCTTTTAGCAATGAAAAGTACGTTTCATTTAGGGTTTGTGATATATTACAACAAGCTTTTGACGAGAAAATAAAAATTCAATTTTTTATTACTTCCCTTAGTTTGAAATGAAAGAGGCCCGTCGGCTATTTTCAAAATAAACTACTGTATTCGAAGTAGGTACATTCGCTGTGAATAAATATGCGTAGCATCATGTCCCGGGTCCCGGCAATCAGTGCAAATATATTAACTGTAAAATTGCCCTGCTATGCCGCCGCGGGCCGGCGACACACGTGGTGCAACATCGTGGGTGGAATATACGATGGACATCTTGTACTGAGAAACTAACTGGGTAGTAGATTAGCATGTACAGACGCCGTCAGATAAAAACAGCTCTGGATAAAGGATATACAGTGCGACAAGGCTATCTTGGCGCGTGCCGAAAATCTAACGTTGCCATAAAGTGTCCCCTTTGTTCTTGTTTAAATATTCTAAGCCTTTGTTCTCCAACAGCGCCCCCCTGTCAATGTCATTCAAGTGCCAAGAGAGCCTTGTCGCACTGTAATATTATGTCTACGCGTGTTTTTTCCTCAGGAAAACCGTATTTCGGAAACTGATAGTCCAGTTCTGACCTGGCCGTCTCTATAGGATAAGACGGATTGACCAAAACAAAGGACCCTCCATCCATGGTCTACAAATGTTGTCCCAAGCCCGGTTCAGCGGATAAGTGGCATCATATTCAATAATTTCCACGTATAGTATATATAACAAGATAGCGGAATTATTTTTGATAGCGGCATGTTACACTGAAAGCTGCATACATTGCTGCTTGAACATGCATAATAATTATGTTATAAATGATAATTCATTAAGCGACGATTTATATGATCGTTAATAATAAATCAACTGCCTTATTCACCGTGAAATTGTATAAGATTAATGCAGAGAGGAGCAATGCCCGAAAATATTCTCAAAATTAATGGTAAACAGTTCTTGACGCATCTTCATGTTGTTAAGAGATTTGATGACGTTGATATCTTTGTCAATTTCGTATTTTAGTCTGCTTAAATCCGTATTGGTTACATACTAATATTTTAGATATAAATGCGAAAGTGTTTCTGTCTGTCTGCTAACTTTTCACAGGCCATCCGTTTAACGGATTTTTACGAAATTTGGTACAGAAATAGCTTGCATCCCGGGAAAAGACATTTTTTATTTCGGAAAATCAAAGAGTTCCCACGAGATTTTTGAAACTTAAATTCACACGAAGACATCATCTAGACTAAAAGTTAAAATCGTGGTAAAAGCTTGCAGTTTGTAGAAAACTAGCTTTTTTTACTGTATGTATTGAAGATCGTAATAATACTTATTATTATGTGTTCTGTTGATATTGAATAATTGCATTATCATGCATCATATTATAGAGACGGAAATTGTTGAATATTAATAAATTTTAATTATTTAATTTGAATTTTTATGATAAGAATCTGTTTATTTGAATCTTAGTTAATTATACTACCCATTAATTAATTAAAACCTAATAAAAAGTAAAAAAGATAGTTTAATAGTCTCTAATAAACAACATCATCCATCTTGCGTTAATTATGACTGAAGAGTATCCGATGTTATTGATTAAGAAGAAATCTTTCGCCTCCGATCCGCCTCCATTTCGCACTAGCGAAATGTATTTATAACGATGCCTGAGCAACACCCACCGAAGTCAATTTTTTCGACCTTTCCCTCATTTCCTACTTACCTAATAGACGGGTATGATTAATGGCTAGAACATTCTTCGCAAAAATTATACAATATAGATGATGCCCGCGACTTTGTCTGCGTGGATTTCGTTATAGCCTTTATCCGTATCCGGTAATGCATACAAGATATTTCTGTACCAAATAGATGATGCCCACGACTTCGTCTGCATGGATTTCAGTTTTAATAAAACTCTTGATTTTTCGTAATAAAAAGTCGTAATAAGGATTCAAGCTAGGATAATACGTGCAACTTTATCCACATTAATTTAGGTTTTTAAAACCCCGTGGGAACTCTTCGATTTTCTCGGGCAAAAAGAAGCCTATGTCCATTCAATGTATGTTCTAATATCTGTACTAATCTTCTTCTAAATATTTAAAATTCAAAATAAAAAGCTGACTGACTGACCGATCTATAAACTCAAACTACTGTACTGGTCAGGCTTAAATTTTGCATGCAAAAAGCTATTATGACGTAGACATCCGCTAAGAAAGGATTTTTGGAAATTCAACCCGAACGAAGTCACGGGCATAAGCTACTTTCTTCATAATCAGATAAACTGGATGGGCCGTGTAAAGGTAACAGACACACAGACATGATTTCGCTATACAACTTACACTATAATTATAACGCGATCAATCTTTTTAAAACGATTTAGGTTGAAACTACAATAAGTAACAACGGTATAGTAATGCGGAATTAAGTTTCAATAATTCGGGCGGAAATGACAAATAAAACCATTAAAACCAGTTCGATGGGAGATATCGTGTTTCCGCTATCAATCTTGGTGAAAAACAATAAGTTGGCAGGGCAGAGCCTTCCCACGGCCGCCGTCCAATGACTGAGCCCTGCAGTACGCCGTATGTAATAAGTCACGAATAAACGTATAAGATACAACTTTTATTATGATATTACTTTTTAATGTATTGTGCATGTTGATACGGTGACAGTGTGTCCGACAAGAAAATTATACCCTGCATTAATTCATTATAGGAAAAAATATTGTGGACGTAAAACCCACATGCTTATGCATTATTATTCGTCATCTAGAGAAGCATTAAGTATTGATATTTGTATTTCTCTCTCATTTATTTATTTTTCTCATTTTTATCATATTAAAAAAAAAACAAACAATAAAATAACAGAGGCAACAAAAAAATTAAAGTAACAGTAACAGAAAATCAAATAACAGGAACAACAAAAAATAAAATAAAATAAACAACAGAATATTTGTATATTATTATGTATAACCACGTTGCCTTTTTTGTACGACTTATATTATTACTAGCTGATGCCCGTGACTTCGTCCGCGTGGAATTAGGTTTTTTAAAAATCCCGTGCGAACTCTTTAATTTTCCGTTATAAAAAGTAGCCTATGTCACTCTCCAGGTCTTTATCTATACCCATGCAAAAAATCACATTAATCCGTTGCACCGTTGCCACGTGATTGAAGGACTAACTAACAAACCAAACTAGTTTAATAATATTAGTATAAATATCTATTTCAACAGTAAACATTGTGAAAAGGATCGAACTTTAAGACTTGCAAAGTTCAGTTTAGACTCAATTTTATTTAAGTATTTACTAAGTAGAGAATGCCCGCGACTTCGTCGCGTCGGATTTAGGTTTTTAAAAATCCCGTGGGAACTCTTAGATTTTCCGGTATAAAAAGTAGCCTATGTCCTTCTCCGGGATGTAAGCTAACTCTGTACCAAATTTCATCACAATCGGTTAAACTGTTGGGCCGTGAAAAGCTAGCAGACAGACAGGCACACTTTCACATTTTTATAATATTAGTATGGATTATACAACCGAACTTTAGCACTATTGAGTCTCTAAACAAACCTAATACTAAATAAACCGATAGACGTTGGGGTCTCAAGGTGCTGGAATGGCAACCTCGCACCGCAAGGCGCAGTGTTGGAAGAGCCCTCCACTGGGACGACATTAGATGAGTCGCAGGGAGCCGCTGGATTCGCGGCGTGTGGAAGTCCCTACAAGAGACATGTCCAGCAGTGGACGACTATCGGTAGATGATGAGTCTCTAAACAAAGTTCAGCTAGCCTCATTCTCCGAGTCTAGCCACAAAAGGTTTATCATAATAATTACAGGCTTATCGCCAGGCAGAAAGCCGTCAGTGGTTTATCGAGCCCCGTCGAGCTGACGTTATCTTCATTATGACTCCGCACCAAGGGTTTCATTCACGTGTCCATTAATTTTAGAAGCTGCCGTTTGTCAGGAAGCGCAGACTATCACGAAGACAGTCTTGATATAATATTTGGGAGGCAACGGTCGTGGCTAGTTACCACCCAACCGGCAAAGCCGTCGCCGTCGATTTAGCGTCCCGGTACCTACGATGCCGTGTAGAAACCAAAGGGCTATGCTATGGGTGTAATAAAAACTGTCATACCCTTTCTAGGTAACCCACTACCATCTTAGACTGTGTCATCACTTACCACCAGTTGAGATCGCAGACGAGGGGTAACTTGTATAGGAATTTAAAATAAATTGTCTTGCCCCATACCAATCGCATTTATACGCGACAAGCCGCGAACAACGCATTGTTTGAAGACTAGATGATGCCCACGACTTCATCTGCGTGGATTTGGTTTTTGAGAATCCTGTCACCTGTGGGAACTCTATGGTTTTCCGAGATACAAAGTAGCCTATGTCACTCTCAAGTCTTCAGCTATCCTTACAAAAATCACGTTGATCCGTTGCGGAAGTCGCCAGTCCTTGAACCTTGTGGAGAACCTTAGGACCCCAAAGTCTATCGTATTTTCGAACTTTGTAACTAGTTCGAAAAATTTAACTTCAAACCATACTTCATTACTTTTGAGCCTCGACAGCTCAACGGTTAAAGGAGCAGACTGAAAACCGAAAAGATCGCCGGTTCAAATCCCACCCGTTGCACTATTGTCGTACCTACTCCTAGCACAAGCTTAATTGAAGGGGAAAGGGGAATATTAGTCACCAACTAACTTGGCTACTATTCTTTTTAAAAAAAACTTCAGCCATGCATGAATGTCTATTTGAAAGTCGTCGTAAGTCTGTACTGCGTACAATTTTAAGAGCCGTTGATTGCGTTTGTAAAACCAACAATTATCTTTACGATTATAAGTCGCTGAGTTCCTCGTGTACTGAATCACCTGTAAACGAAGCGACGCCAGAAACTGACAGGGTTCTACGAGGTACGTTGAGATTGTAGATTTACAACTTGTTAGCGTTAATTACTGTTCGCTACGGTTTAAATTATTGTAAACCTTCAGTATCTTTCACCTTACCTAACTGTATGACTAAAGCTAATTACTTATTTAATATTTGCAATAAAGAAATTTGATTTGATTTGATTACTTTTTACCATTTGGTTTTTTATGAATAGAAACTTAAATTCACCATCTCATCTGAAAACAGACTAGGTAATATTTAGAAAGGGGGCCCTAATCTAGAAGAGAGTCAGCTAAGAACTACAAAAATCTTGACAGTATGTTTCATTCGACATAAAGAAGATTTCTTTTCGCAGTTTAAGGTTAGTTTTCATAGTAAAAAATATCCACAATAAAAAATTTAATGATTCCTTATTGGGATTTTGCCACTGACCTTGTATAGCGTTAAATAATTTAATTGTTGTATGTGTTTTAAAATACGAGTATGAAGCGTGCCTCTTATAAAGCTAAATAAAATATTTTTTCTTTAATTAAAAAATCCTCAGATTAAAAAAAAAACAAGTAGCGATTCAAAGCTGTTACCTGCGCCATTATTAATAATGAAAGCGATTATTTTCACCGGACAGTCCGGCTCCGGCAGCACAAAATAATTAATATTGTTAATAGCTCGCTAGAGGCACGCGTATCATAATTCGTAGGCTGGTGTAATGTACAAACATAGTGGATGTGAAAAACACGTAATAAAAGTTAGACTATGAACGATCATCGGCAAACATCGTGAGGAAACCTGCATGTTTGAGATTTCTCCATAATGTTCGTAAAGGTGTGTAAATCCAATCCGCACTTTTTACTGACCTTAAATCGAATATTTATCAATCTTATTGTTAGATTTTGTGCACATTCCTCACTATGCAGCCTTGCTTTCCTTGGACACAGGACTATATACAGACACTACACTTCATGAACGAGCCTTCATCTAGAAACTAGACTAACTTTATCTTTACAGAAGGGCTTGGCTACTCACTTTTCGGTGTTTCACTTTATACTTGTACTTCACTTTCACTTTATACTTGTACTTATTGTTTCATTTCCTCGCAATTCTCGTAAAAATCAAAGTGTACTATTACTCGGTCATAAGGTCGTATGCCCTTGTTGTACAATCTACTATTTTTTTAACAAAACTAGGGAAAGTAAATACCTACTTTCAGTTTTGTCCTGGTACACTCATGATACACTCATTGTAAGACTATTTTATTATTGCGATATTAAAATTGTAGGTAACTAAAAAGTAGAGCTTGCTTATAACTTGAGAGCTATCTACCGATGTGAAGATGTGGATATGTGTAGGTATAGATATGAAGTACATCTCCATCATCATCATCTCCATAGATCGGATAAGGGATGATTCTTATTAGACCATACCGGGGCCTAGTTGTATCTCATCCGAGGCACCATCCCTTAAGCGAATATTACATACGGTAGACACCTAATTGAATTTGTTTCGAGCAGCGCAGTAACTTAGAGTTACGAGAAAAATTATTCTTACGACGCTTAAAGATAAAATTAAAAGACTTGTTAGTGTAGAGTTTACGACTCATTCCCTTTAATCTTTACCAGGATTATTGTCAGTAAAGAAGGAACTGAAACAATAATTAGGCAGTTTAAGCCCCTGTGTTCTCTTGCCGAAATACCCAACAATAGGATCTTCGATGTCAAAATTATACTGACAAGTTGGTTCAATTAGTTTAAAATGATACTTAAGTACTCTTTTTCGGAATGCTTATGAATTAAAAATGTTTAAGAACCTGTGTTGTTACAGAAAATCAATATTTATAGCTCTCAATTTTTAAGGG
Organism: Maniola hyperantus; assembly: GCF_902806685.2. Lineage (NCBI taxonomy): Eukaryota > Metazoa > Arthropoda > Insecta > Lepidoptera > Nymphalidae > Maniola > Maniola hyperantus. Next base: position 10,892,861 of record NC_048541.1, read on the forward strand.
TCGCTTAAATAACAGATTTTTCATTACGTATTCATTTACAACAAGTTTATTATTAATTATATTGTTTAATCTATTTTACCTTAACTGACTTAAAAGGTACCTCCTCGCTGAAACACGTAAGTGGAAAACTATCCTTCTTTACTAACAATAATCCTGGTAAGTGGGAAACTATACGCGGCCCATAGAACGTTACAGCCAACTGTACCCGTAGTACAAGATTTTACGTCTCACCAAACGAAACCAAATTCGAGAGTCGAAATACTTCCGCATTACAGAAAAATGGACCTAAACAGCCTTGAATTGAAGTCAAATATTCAATGCCACTGATTTTAATTTCGCAATGTTTCCGCTTGGAGCGCTGGCTGTAGAAGTGTAGACAAACTTGAGCTTTAAAACAAGGCATTTAACATCTAGTTTACTGTAACGCGGAAGTATTTCGACTCTCGAATTTGGTTTCGTTTGGTGAGACGTAAAATCTTTTACTACGGGTACTGACAATGAAAATATGATTCGATCGAAAAACCTAAACCTAGAAGGCCTAAAGGCCGAGCAAATTGCGTCACTTACGCGTTTCTTCGAGAAGCTAAGGAGCTTCTCGAAGAAACGCGTAAGTACTTTAGTTTTCCTTAAAATTAAAACTAAAGTATTTAAGCGGGCGCTTACCTTAAAATTGAAAATCGATAAAAAGATAATTTCGTATGCTTTCCTTGTAAAGAACTTGTCCCCACTGCAGCACAAAATTATAATTTGCACAAAAATATAATTCAAGAAATAATTCCATTAAGAAAAAACACTAACGAAATCGCCTCTTGCTGCACTTTGAACGAGAGAACATACTCAGGCCACCCTTAATTGCTTGTCAACAAATTCTTGAATGGACTGTTTCTCTGGACACACAAGATTCCATTTTTTATTCACCAGTTATACTCGATAAACAAGCCATCATCTATAGAACCTTTTCCAATTAAGCAGCATCGAAACTCTTGAGAGGTAACCCTTAATTGATTCCATCGAATGAGTTCGCCAGAGTTGTAACATATTTTTCTTAGTCGCGTGCTATCCCTTAGTACCAATTATATTTTTTAATAAATTCAGCATTTGAGACAGAATTATGTGAGCATCGTTTTAGTGCATCGACCTCGTATAATTTTTTTAATATTGTTCTTCCGCAGTAACGAACCTTTTGTCTTTCGCTTATAATTATTTCGCCGGCTTTTTATGGGTCTCTTTAATTTCGAGATCTTGGACGCGTGATCCTTAAATTTCGTTCAAAATGAGAAAAAGAGTCGGTGCGCCGATTGACTTATTTATCACTTTAAGTAACGAATTAATCACCGTTAAATTGCCCGACAAAATAAAATCGCATCTATAAATATTGGTGATTAAAATACAAATACCTATGCAGATAGGCTGGATAAATGCAGTGGCTAGTTCAATTAAAAACCGCCAAGGCAAAGGACACTTGCTTTGCTTATTAAGAAATAAATGAAATACACGCCCTGTTCAAAACAAAAAGAGCAGAACCTGAGAGTATCCATGATTTCCTTGTATAGGATTGAATCTCGGTCTTATTAAAACGATATTACCTATTATAAAAGTGTCATTTGTAAGTGTCAAAGTATTTGTTATGTGAGTATCTATGTACTATACCTTTTACTAACTTAGTACTACTAAGTTCTGATTTTTGACTATATTTATTTTATAATCAGTGGTTATTTACCATACAAAACACTTTCCTGTCTGATTTAAAATAGGTATAAATTAAATTTTGTCTTCACTTACAATAGTAAAAAATTTAAGATATTTATGTGCTAGCCTTTATTCCTATAAACGTAGGTACGTATAGAGAATAATATATATGACACTTGTGTTAAAGTGCAAGACAACTATCAATAAAAATATCAATGAATATACTACGAAGATAAAGAAATAGGCGACATCTTTTTTTGGTTCCTCGACTGCAATAATAATGTGAATATTTTTATCTTGAATTCACAATTTGCTCGCAACTTTGTATGTTTAGTACAAGCTTCAACTTTATAATATTCTTATCTATATATTTAGTTAAGCTCCTTTTTATTGCTAGGCAAGCATAATATGATCGTTCCTCAATAACGCTAATTTACGCTTTAAGTATTTACTTTTACACAGGACTGTAGAGTTAGCTGATGAGTTGATGAGTTGGCCATCGAGTTGCACAACAGCGGATAGGAAATTGCCCTTAATTTCACGTTAACATTATTTTTGTTTACAATACATTTTGTTTAATATACATAGTTGTAGGCGAGTAAATGCATCTGTAGTTGGTTTTTATTGCCAGTATAATATTATTATACTATACCTAATCGTATAATCGCTAAACTAACTTTGCAAACGTTTATTGTTGCGGTAACCGAGGTTAGGTGGCTGTTAGATGGATTAAAAAACAGGGGGGTTATGAATAAGATTGTGTAATTTTATAGTAGTGTTTAGCAAACATTCACACGTTGTATATAGAACGTATACAATGTCAGGTGGGAGGCTACATCCGTGGCTAGTTACCACCCTACCGGAAATCTGCCGCTTTCCAGCACGATGCCGTGTAGAAACCGATATGAGGTAATGCCATACTCCTTCCAAGATAACCCGCTGCTATGTTAGACTGCATCATCACGTATTGTAAGTCACTTCGAGGTGAGATCGCAAGAGCTAACTTGTAATCGAATAAAATAAACTATCATATTGTCTTAAAAGCCAAAAAGTTCTGGATATTTTTATTTCGATCAAATAAATGCATTTAACCAAGATTTTCCACTTTTTCAACCATCAAGTTGTCACAATTCACGTTATGTCTCAATTCTCATCATCAGAATTTTCGAAACACAGCGTGATATGATTGGCATACTTATTCATTCGTGAATAAAAAATATCAATGTATGATCAAAACATTTTTTGCAAGTTTGTGGAAGTCCTTTATGTTCTTCTATTATTATCATTGACAGAAAATGTTTTTATGATTCTTATAAGATTCTACAATTAACCGACCAGCAAAACCTCTACGATAATGCCACGGGACGCCCTTGTACGCACGAAAATTTATAAACTATTATATTCCGCGCGATTCTGTCCGAATCGATATACTTAGGATTTAAATAAAATCTGTAGAAGCCTTTTTATTCTGAGATAAAAACTCTATGCATGCATCTTGGACAAAACTTCTAGATACAAGTTCTCTACATTAAATTTCTTCTAGATAAGTCCAGCGACTGAGCCTTAGAAAGGTACTAAAGAACTGATTAGTATTTGTAATACTAATAAGTATAAAATATGGAAATTGATCAACTAAACCGTCCAATGCAAAAAACAAAAACATATCACCAAAATCAAGACGTTCGCAAAACAACTCTAAGTTAAAATTAAGCGGAAAATTAAGTAAACTTCTTACAAAAACCTATCTCATCAATTCGGTTGCAGAACTCCGCAAAAACAAAATTCTCCAATGTAGATACATTTTTTTTTTCACACCATACGAACCTGTCAAGATAGAGTAAGAGTTGTTGACTCGAAATCGTAACATAATATTATTAAGAAAGAGTATTTGTAGAGCTTAATCGTCTCTAGAGGTTATGTATAGTTCTGCGTTCCGTCAGTTCCACGTTGACTCTAATATAATACATGTATGTATGTTGTAACACTAGTTGAAGTCACAAAATGGCTTATGATTTGGTATATACTATATATATATATATATATATATATGTATTATCAGCCATTAGTACAGTACGTGGCAGAAAAATTTGTACATCTACCTTTAGAAAGAGGTAGCGGTTTTGTAGAGCATTGTCTCCGTTGTTGATACCGACAAAACGTCACATACATAGGTATGAGTTACAGTGACAACTCATTCTAAAGGTCAATATACATTGTTTTCTGCCGCATACTGTATTTTGTATTAATGGGGTATGTATTACGGTTTCAAGATCTTAGCCTATTAAGCTATTGTAACATTAATCACAACTCTTGAATTGTGCGTTATTAATGGCCACCTTTCTGCACTAACTATACGATCGAAATTTCAAATGCCAATTTTGATGTCCAGGCTTTTTAGAAAGATTTAGGTACCCGCAATTCTTTAGGTGTTTCTAATTTTACGTTACATTTGTTGCGGACCTTTTAATTTACCAATAATCTTTGGTATTTGGCTTCGGAGTTTTAAATTGGAAAGTTAGAACAATCCCTTATCTTTTGAAGCTTTTTTCATTACAATATCGCCGCAATATAAGACAAATTATTATTTTACTTAAAACCTACCAACATTTTTGAATACAACGATATAATCAAAGAGAAAGCTCAAGATAGGCAAAGCTCATAGGTAGGTAAAGGTAAAGTAAGGCTTTAGTATTTCAAAAAGTGAAGCATTCGTACGCTTGTATTCGTATGCGTGACAGGCATGTAAGTATACATATAATGGCTGGCGGCACAGATGATACGTACGTGACAGAAAATAATGTACATCGACCATAAGAAAGAGATAATGGTTGTGGAGAGCATGGCCACTGACGTTGAGACCGACAATACGTCACATAGGTATGAGTGACAGAGACAACGCTCTACAAAGCCGAAATCTCATGCTAAATATCGATGTACATTATTTTCTGGTGCGTACTGTACATACTGGTGTGATGTTACATACTCACCATATGGGTAAAATGAGAACCACGAGCATGCTTCAAAAATGGCGGCCCGTTGCCATCTATAAAAGTCATTGGATCATGTTATATTTATTCTTTTAACCTTATTAGTAAATGAATAATTAAAAAATATACTTGTGGAAAATTCAAACTTAAAGACGTTACGTTTAATAATTTACATGTAGATAACATTACGTGACAAAATCTATGGATCGTAAATATAGTTAAGTTGGTTCGCAGTTCGACATATTTATAAGAATGATCCAGAATAGTTTACATGTCTAAGTATGGGTATCCTATATTTAGAGACTTGTTTTTGCTATCGAATCAGCCGCTCAGCTTAATGAAAAATGTTGATAAGAACACATTCCAACTAGTAGTTCAAACTTCTACAGTTCTTTTTTGACTCAGTTAGTGATGAATGTAGAAGAGGACTGTGACTTTTTTATTTTATTTTATTCAATCACAAGTTAGCCCGTGACTCCGATTTCACCTGGTGGTTCTATCTGGAAGGGGTATGGCAGTTCTTCTTCTTCTTTCTTGCCCTGGGTTTCTTTTCCGCACTTAAACATCGTCTTTTGTGCTTGAGACCGCTGGTGTGGTTCCCCGTCGGATCACTCCAGCCAGCCGAGCTCACTCCAGAATCCAAGCAGGCCAACAGGTCGAATGCATGACGAGGCCTTCAGAAAATGTTGCTGTCCCCAGCAATATTTTCTGAAGACCTAGGCCAAGCCAACGTAGGCTTTGCAGTGGGCAGATACACCGCTGTATTTTAGCAGTAAGTATACGTGTTCCAGTGTCTTATAAGTCTCCATGCATGCTGTGCATCTCTGTGCACCCCTATAGCTCTCCAGCTACTGCCCTAAATTTACCTCAATTTAGTAGTTTATTTGCAAGGTATGGCAATTATATCAAACCCAATCTCCTATCGGTTTTATGTGGAATCTTACCGCAACCGTAAATCGCTTGGCGGCACGTCTTTACCAGCTGGGTGAACAAAACCTCCCACCATACTAGACCTGAGCCAATTTAGATATTATAATTGTTTCAATACCGCTGTTACCGCCGCGCTGTGACAGCCTAGTGGTTAGGACGTCCGCCTTCTAATCGGAGGTCGGGGGTTCGATCCCGGGCACGCACCTCTAACTTTTCGGAGCTATGTGCGTTTTAATTAATTAAATATCACTTGCTTTAACGGTGAAAGAAAACATCGTGAGGAAACCTGCATGCCTGAGAGTTCTCCATAATGTTGTCAAAGGTTTGTGAAGTCTACCAATCCGCACATGGCCACCGTGGTAGACTATGGCCAAAACCCTTCTCACGCTGAGAGGAGACCCGTGCTCTGTAGTGAGCCGGTGATGGGTGGATCATGATGATGATGAATTGTTTCAATAGCCCCTGTTGGGAATTTATCAGATCACCAATGCGCCAGAGCAGAGAGATCACCCTATGATCTGATGTTAGGGTGCCTATGGGTGGAATTTTGTACCTAAACGTCTGTTCATACCTACTAATTTTGACTTTTGAATTTTGTTGATTTTTGTTCGGAACGACACATCTAGTGCCTCCTACGTCAATGAGTGCGTAGTACCAAGAAGTCGTTGGTAATCAACACAATTCAGACATTTAACTATAATATCAAGTGACCTTCGAAGGCTTAGTGCAATAAGCGTCAATAACCGACTGGGCCCAATTAAGTTCGGTAGCGCCTCTGAAAGCGCAGGCTAGTTTTTGCGCACTTCTGCGCAACGCAGCGCCTTAATTGGCGGATACTCATCATTAGGCATCGCAAGTGCAAGGTTAGATCGATTTTTTTGCGTTTTATATAAGCGAATATTTGCTCAGTGAAATTAATAAGGCTGTATAGGCTCCGCTATAAGTCAAGTCGAATTTTTTGCAACCGCTGTTACTCAATTTCCTGACGGCACAATTCGTTTGGAAGTTTTTACTCTGGCGGCTGTAAACTAAACAAAACAGTGTTTTGTGTTTAAACTTTTATATCCATATCCAAACTATCCATACTAATATTATAAATGCGAAAGTATGTCTGTCTGAATGTCTGTCTGTATGTCTGTCTGTTTGCTAGCTTTTCACGGCTCAACCGTTCAACCGATTTTGACGTAATTTGGTATAGGCCCGGGGAAGGACATAGGCTACTTTTTATCCCGGAAAATTGAAGAGTTCCCACAAGATTTTTAAAAACCTAAATCCACGCGGACGAAGTCGCGGGCATCATCTAGTTATCTATATAGTATTAGAATATAAACCTAAATTCGTAACAAATTGGAACTACGAGATCTTCAGCTGTATAAATTCAGTTCAGTATCAGTACAGCTCTGTTTACCAAATCAACAATACAAATACACCGACCTATATTTTATGCATATCATCAATTATTTCACTAGCGTTTCGTTTAGCAATAACTTCGGAGCCGTCTGATCGATGTCGAAGCGCAACCAATTACATCCCTTGTCATTGGGAGGTTATTTACAATCGCCCCTGTGTATTTATCATGAGATAAAGCAAAATTATTAAGTACCAACGCATTTGTAATACCGTGAATACAACTATCAGGAGTCAGGACTACCTACTTGTGTACAAAAACACCCGCCTAACATGGTGACAGTTTTTTTAATGTATGTTTCGCTGGCAATCCTCCGACATGGATATCGGAGACTTTGTATACTCGTAGCTTAACACGGCATTTCAGTGCGTTTGAGTCAAGCTTCAGGGCGTTTGTGCACTCATCCGTATTCGGTTCGTATCCGTGATTCTTCGAAGTGGCTGTCATACAAATTCGACTCGTATTTTTACGGATGAGTGCACAAACGCATTAACACGGTTTTTTAAAATCATGTTTTTTTATTAATTATTCTCTTTAATAATGAATTCTAGGCCCATTAACTACCGCTATACAAAAAAATCACATAATTTTTTTACTGCAGTCCAATACCTATTAAATCATGTATCTCCAAGAATCAATCCCCAACTTTTCCATCTGTCTCTAGGCCTATCTTGCAAAGCCGTTAGCTGCCTTCAAATAAACGTCCAAGCAAACGAGAAATGTACGACTTTGCCGTTTACTTAATTAATATCTTTTCATCGCCATAACCGTAAACGATGCTCCGCGAGCGGTCGAAATATAAAAATCGATCAAGTGTGAGTCGAACTCGCACATGAAGGGTTCCGTACCATCTTGCTAGCTATAACACTATGAACTTTTACATTTTCTTAATTGCATGGTGGTAATTTTTATTAAATTCGCCATTTTGGTTTTTAAAAGCCAAAAGTCAAATGATTTATTCAAAATAGGAATATAGGTAACATGTTACTCTTATAGATTGTTAAAATTGTTAGATTGTAAGATGAGCCAGCCCTTTTGTCACCAGATGAGGCTATTTATTAGTCGCGGTGAAATGTCTCGTAAAAAAATTTTAGCACTAAGACCCCATGGCCCCAGGGTCTCCACGGCAAACGGAACAAAAATGTAACTCTTGATAAGAGAGGCATACATGCTGTTTTCAGCTGATTCTGCTGCGGCTCCCGGTCTTGATGCTGTCTCCCTGATATGAAGCGGGGCCAATGTGCCCACGCAAGTTGCGCCTCTTTTTTTTTCATTTTTCACCTACCACATCTGGCTGCAACACTAAGGACTAAAATAGCATCGTTTCAACCAAAATTAAATGTAAATGTATGAATATATTAATAAAGATTAATGATGTATACAGGAATATTGAATATATTATAACAAGAACAGGTTAACAATAATTGGGCCATTTATTAAAATAAACATTAAACTCAGTATTTAATGTAATTTTATTAATAAATAATTAATAGTGTATTAATTTTATTCATTATGAGCCCAGAATTTTTAACTTCAAACAATGGTGTGATACTTAGCGTTAGTAACAAATTAATCAATTCAAAGAATTCTGAGAATAAATAAGTATCACAGGGGTATAAAAATTCAGTACCCGTAGTACAAGATTTTACGTCTCACCAAACGAAACCAAATTCGAGAGTCGAAATACTTCCGCGTTACAGTAAAATGGACCTAAACAGTCCTAACCTAATCAGTGGCATTGAATATTTGACTTCAATTCAATTGAATATTCAATGCCACTGATTTTCATTTCGCAATGTTTCCGCTTGGAGCGCTGGCTGTAGAAGTGTAGACAAACTTGAGCTTTAAAACAAGGCACTTAAGATCCAGTTTACTGTAACGCGGAAGTATTTCGACTCTCGAATTTGGTTTGGTTTGGTGAGACGTAAAATCTTGTACTACGGGTACTGAGCCGAAGTAGGTATGGTTAGGAAAGTCGTATCCGGTGATGGAAATGGACGTCTAAAAATACCTTGTTATGAAAATAATTTAAATTTTATTTAAAAAACTAGCTGCCCCGGCGAACTTCGTACCGCCTAACATTCGATTAATTTTTTTTAAATTTTTCTCTCCGTAAGAACCATCCTCGTACTTCCAGGAATATTATAAAAAACAATTAGCGAAATCGGTTCAGCTGTTCTCGAGATTTGCGATGAGCAACACATTTAGTGATTTATTTTTATATTATAGAATATAGAGCAGGATCCAAGTACCTATACAACAGATTTTTCCCCAAATCCGCAAAAACCGGAACTGTAGCTGAATAAGAAAACTGTGTAACGAAAGTACTACAAACCGAAACAACTCCGAAGCTCGGAATAAACTCGACTCAAACATTGATCGTAAGACAAACGTTGGTTTGGTGAGACGTAAAATCTTGTACTACGGGTACAGAAAAAAGTTAAGCGGTGTTTAGTGTATATGTAGTGGGTAAGATATTATTAATTGTCATACCTAATAATCGTTACTGCAAATAAATTGAAGCTAATAATTACGAATACGTATGTAGTTGGTGTCAAGCTGTGATAGCCTAGTGGTTAGGACGCCTGCTTCCTAATCGGAGGTCGGGGGTTCGATCCCGAGCACTGACCACTAACTTTTCGGAGTTACGTGCGCTTTAATATCACTTGCTTTAACGGTGACGGAAACCTGCATACCTGAGAGTTCTCCATAATGTTTTCAAAGGTGTGTGAAGTCTACCAATCCGCACATAGCCAGCGTGGTAGACTATGGGCAAACTTTTCTCACTCTGAGAGGAGACCCGTGCTCTGCTGTGAGCCGGCGATGAGTTGGTCATGATGATGATGATGTAGTAGGTACTAATAAAAAAACATTATAATCCTACCGTGTTGTGGTACAAAATGTACCATCTCGTGGGTCCTCACTCAATACCTACTAGTTTGGTCAAAGTATGGCTGTAAATAGGGTTGCCAGGTCGCCAAACCTAATAGCCGGACAGACCAGCCAGTTTGGCCGGACATTTGGGTAGAAAGGCCGGACACAAAATCCTCCATAATGTAGGGTACATTATTGAGGTTTTTGTGTCTTAGTATAAATAGGTAGTATGATAATAAAATTGTATGAAAAATCAAGCTTTTTTTATTATTGCCATAAATTTTGTTGTCAGGCGGCACTGCCGCCTGCGGGAGCGACCGACAGTCGACTCGCCTGCGCTCGGCCACGCTCGTTTGCGAAATGTAAAAAGCCTAACAAAAGCCGGACAAGCCGGACACCGTTTATTTTGGCCGGACACGCAATCAAAAAGCCTACCTATGTCCGGCTTTATCCGGACGCCTGGCAACCCTAGCTGTAAAGCACACGCCAAGTGATTCTTGTCCGATGCAGCAGTCACGTGCTAGATAGATTGCGCATCTGCGCATTCGTTAATTAAAGGCTGTATAAGGTACAAAGACGTGATATGGAAGAGCGGAGTTTTCTGACACAGGTGAATTTCTACTATTCTTGAAACAAGGCTTGAACCTTCTAAAATGTAGAACCAAATAATGTTAGGTTATTATTAGTTAAATTGATTGTTAGGTGATTTGTTTAGATATAAATTATTTAGTTTAATTTTAATAGTTAACCAGAATAATTTAGATCCCTTGCCTTCTACCGTAGATATATTCAAAGATGTTTGAGAATAATACCTCTAGTACGCGACAGGGCGTGATGGCAATCAGGGTGGGGACGCACTCCCGCACAGCCCCCGCTCTAACCCGGTGCGGGATAGCACGGGTGACGTGCGGGTGAGCGGTGCGTCCCCCCGCCTCATACCCGATTACCGACTCGACCTGTCGCGCGCTACATTAGGTGAAAATGAGAAAATGTGTGTGTGTGTCTGTCTGGTATCTTTTATTTTCACTGGTAAGTATAGAGTACAAAGATAGCTTGCATCCCGGATACAAACATCATCAGTAGCAGACATCCCGACTAATATTATAAAGGCGAAAGTTTGTATGTGTGTGTGTGTGTGTGTGTATGTTTGTTGCTCCTTCACGCAAAAACTACTAGACGGATTTGGCTGAAATTTGGAATGGAGATAGACTATACCCTGGATTAGCACATAGGCTACTTTTTATCCCGGAAAATTAACGAGTTCCCACGGGATTTTGGAAAACTTAAATCCACGCGTACGAAGTCGCGGGCATCAGCTAGTAATTTAAATAAATTATCTCAGTAGTCAGTACCTATTCAATAAATAGGTTGCCATTGCTGTTTTGTCTAAGTACTAACAATCCATGACCAATTTGTTTCGTACAAATTACAGGAACAGAATACTTATCAGTGATACTAAATATTTGGATCGTACAAACTACAGGAACATCAGTGATATTAAATATTGAACCAAAACAATGTACGAGAACCGGCTTTAAAACCCCTTGCAAATAAATACTATCAGTTAGTTTCTTTGTCTCAATATCTACTTATAATATTATCTTATCTTTGCTATCTTAAACACGCGTGTCTGACGCGCGAACATTATCCTGCAATTAGGGTGACCACACAAATAAATTGACTGGACAAAAAGTTACAAAACCTCAAACTTTAATTTAAAAATATTTGTAGTCACTAGGAACTGCCAATAGAAGTAAAAACTTAAAGAAGTTTTTTTTGGATTTAATAATTAACTAGATGATGCCCGCGTGGATTTAGGGTTTTAAAAATCCCGTCGGAACTCTTTGATTTTCCGTGATAAAAAGTAGCCTATGTCCTTCCCCGGGATGCAAGCTATACCTGCACCAAATTTGAGAGCCCGTGCTCTATAGTGAGCCGGCAATGGGTTGATCACCTCAAAATTACTTGTCATTGAGAAATCAACTGACCTAATTGGGTAATTGACTACATCAAAAATAAATTATTTCTCAGTGATTATTAAATAGAGGGTCTTCCAAAATACGTAAAATCCACGTCCTTTGTTGTTTTTAAGTGTAATAACTAATAACCATTTTAAACTAAAAAAAGCACGTCAAATGATTGTGACGTCACACACCGGTATTCCATAGAATCTCGCATACTAAGCGCGTTTTGACGTTTGATAAAAAGTTACTGATTTGACCAGTTGTCAAATACCGTATTAATGCCAACATACTAAACACATACAACATACAATGCGTACATCTACAAAATATCTGACATGCCTATTGCCTAATAATATAGGTATCTAAATATTGTATTTTTCCTGCATTGGTTGAACACCAATCTAAGGTTTTAAAATTTTACTAATAATATTGTAGATATAGATATATAATACATGTATTTAAATCAGATAATAGATATATATCCCCGAAAGAGAAGAAAATGTGATAAAGTCCGCAGGACTCATGTCAAATTAGTCACCGCGTTTTTGTAATGGATACCCCAACCTGTTGTGGTTACATATTAGCCATAGCTCCCAAACTGGTCCCAATATCTCTTATTATGTATCGCCTTTGTGTTAATCATATTATATTCCCTGAGTACGGAGCTACCGGTCGATCTATTAATAAAGTCAAGTCTCAAGAACGCTCACAACCCACTATTGTCTAGTGGTTAAGGAATTTGTCTTTTTAATCGCACTGCCTCGAATGTGCCTGAAGCCTATTATTAGGGTTAATTGGAATTATTATAGTTTTTCACGGCCAGTATAAGGTTAGAACAACTTGCTACGTTGATGGACCATTGAACATCAAAACACTTATAGGCGGAGTAAAATAGACCTAAAATCGATAGTTTTAAAGTCGATTTTTCCACGTGGAGCGCTGGATGTAGAGGTATGGACAGACTTGAACTTTAAAACATGGAATATAAAGTCCACGTTTCTTTGACGACAAAGTGTTTCGACACTCGAATACTATCAACGTTGGCTAAACGAAACGTAGGTACGCACTAACCCCACAGGATTTATAATATTTTGTCGTGTTACTTATTTCGAAGTGCTTTCAATATTGATGAAGCGAGCTTTTAGAATAATTTATGGTTAGAGAGCACATTATGGAAATTTTGTATCAAGAAATCTTTCCAGATACTCAACCTGTTAAATATATTATGATGTACCTACTAATGCACATTTTAATTTATGCAAAAAATAAAAAATAACTTTGAAAAACCCTACTAATTGGAAGAAAATATTTAAAATGCATATTCAGTATGTATGCTAATTGCTAATAGGTTTAATTAATTGATACATATCATTTTTTATTCTTAATCTGCCTTAATTCTGATGAGTGATCAATATACCTACTTACCTATATTATAATCACCTATCAAGATAGGTAGTATGAATGAACAACTGGTTTTATCTATACTTCTATACTAATATTATAAAGAGGTAATGTCGTTAAGTTTGTTTGTAGGGGGTAATCTCTGGAACTACTGAACCGATTTTGAAAATTCTTTCACCAATAGAAAGCTACATTATTCCTGAGTGACAAAGGCTACCTATATTATAATCACGCGGGCGAAGCCGCGGGGATCAGCTAGTACGGCATATAATCAGTACTTCTTATTATAAATATGAAAGTGTGTTTGATTATTGGTTTGTTGGTTTGTCCTTCAATCACGTTGCAACCGTTCAATGAATTGACGTGATTTTTGCATGGGTATAGATAAAGACCTAAAGAGTGGCATAGGGTACTTTTTATTCCGGAAAATCAAAGAGTTCCCACGGGATTTTTAAAAGACCTAATTCCACGCGGACGAAGTCGCTGGCATCAGCTAGTTAATTATAATTTCAAACAATGTTCTAAAAAACGAAAAGATCTCGCTCTACTCTTCTTATCTCTTAGCTGTAAAAATACATTTGTGTACTTATTTTAAAAGATTACATTGTTAGTTGACGCCCGCGACTTCGTCCGCGTGGATTTAGGTTTTTAAAAATCCCGTGGGTACTCTTTGATATTCCGGGATAAACAGTAGCCTATGTCAATCTCCAGGTCTTTGATTATATTCATGCAAAAATCACGTCAATCCGTTGCTACGTTGCGGCGTGATTGAAGGACAAACCAACAAACCACAAAACCAATAAACCAACAAACAAACACACTTTCACATTTATAATGAGGGTAATGAGGTACTGATATTATGAGCTATAATAGGAAGTATGTGCATTAAGTACTAACTTACACATACAAATATAATTTGGATACAGTAGGGAAAGGTAAATCTATTTTTTTATTTGTATGTAAAAAATAAAATAAATAAGTATAATGATAACATCTATACTAGGTTTACTGTGGGAATAGGCGAAGGTGAATGATGTAATCCGTTGATATTACTTTATGATATTTGCGTCATGTGACACATTTTAAATTAAGAATATTGAAATTAGATAAACCTAACACCAACCTGCCACAGCCTCGCTACATTTATGTTTCCCATAGTATTAAACACTTATAACACGTTGTGTACGTGTTTCACTCGATAAATTATAATATAATATCTAATAGATGTATAACTTTCATGACCTTCTTAATATTCAAACAGTAATATTCAAATTATCGGGCCATAATTATAATTTATTAAAATAAACGAGAACTGTCAAGCAGTGAGAGAACGAAATAAAATTCATTAGTAAAACTTTGCCCGTCCGTCTTTAGCAGGGCACAGTGTAGTACAGTCTATTTAAATAAATGATTGGCGCTGATTCTGTTGTTTTTCGCTAAACTAAATTTCGAGTCTCTGCATCCTTTTCTTTTTCATATTGGTAAAAAAGGACGGTACCTGAATTTTACATTTAAAGACTAAATTTAGATAAGCTTGCGACTGGCAGCTAGTCACGAGGTTTGATGGCTCTAACATCTAAATTAAACTTAAAATGTCTGTCGTTTTCATATTAGGTATATTAGTAAGAAGAGGATGCGAATGCTCTAAAATTTAGTTGTGGGGTGTTACGGATATTCATCCGCGGATGTCTAAATATCCGCATCAACCCTGGTAGGAAGCATCGGTTTTAATTTCGCAAAGTTTCCACTTTATAGGTTGCCTGAGGTGTATGCATTAGTTTACTTTCAGTTACAGTACAGTCAGGTCAGTTCATTTTACTTCAACTTTAGTATTTCGGTGCACGAATTCTATTGCTGCGTCTCGGTGAGATCAGAGATGTAATCTATCTTATACTAAGCACATAGAGCTACAGGCGATACGAGCGACGGAGTGCTCGCGTTATCGTCTATTAAATCTCGCTCGAATACACTCTTTGTCATTAACGCTGTATAAACGTTCATCTGTTGAGAACCGGTTAAAAATTCAGAAGCATTAACTGTTAAAGCGAATATACAATAAACTATAACTTCTTTAATAACCTATTGTGTTTTTTTCATGGTGAGCTTTGTAAAATATTTAGGACCTAGATAATTAGTTATATTAAAAGGAAAAATGAAACCGTAGATGTGTCCAAAATAAAAAAGGCCAATATTTCTGAATCAAAGACAAAGCCATTTATGAAGCGTAAAAAATGACTTCTCACGCGCCATTTTAACTTTATGTTTCAATTAATTTCATGTCAAAAATATTTTTTTTTGTCCTTAGTTTAAAAGGTGAACCGTTTAAAAGGTGAACTTTTGACTTGACAGTTGACCCATTGAGTTAAAATGACGCGTGAGAAGTCATTTTGTACGGACTATATTTAAAATTCGTACCTACCATTGAACATTTTTTGTCAATTATCTAATCACGCAAACTTAAAATTACGACGCTTCACGCTACCAAACGCGCACTGGTCTAAGAAAACGACCACAACAAACTAAATCCGCTTAGAATGATGTAATATCGGAAAGTTTCTCTAAGAAAAATCAAAAAATAGTCACATTGGCAACTGTCCAATTTTACGTAGCTTGTAATGAAACTGTAAGTTAACGAAAACCGGTAATATAAACATGAAAGTTGAAACCTAACAGGAAACGTACAATAGGTCATCTTTATTAGTTACCACTGAACGTCATCACGCCATTATAAACAAAGCACCAAGTAGAAAAATAAATAATTTTTATTATAAGTCCCGCAAATTGCTAATGCGCAAAATTTTAGTGACGTCAGCACTAGACTGAAGTTTCGAGCTGATGGTATATTTTCACTTAAATATACGTCAAAATATGACGTCAAAATGACGTCATTTCAATGTTAATGAGAGATGGTTCCAGCGCAATAGCAATTACGGGACTTATATCGTGAAATATATTTCATCATCTATGAAATTAATTCACAATTTCTATGTACAAGTTCCCTTACAACAATTGATACAAACAATCAAACACCTCATTAAACATCCGAATACGTTAGACGCCCGCGGCGCCGGATCATGGCATCACCAAAACCAACAGCTCTATTAATTTCCAACCTTTTAACTTGTATACCAAAACATCGGGGGCAATATCAATCATACGGCTGGGACCGATAATATAATCGATATAGATAATTGTATTGTCTAATGTGATGCATATCGATTCACGCGTAAAAATTACATTTTTAATTTGAAAGTTAATGGTATTTACGGACGTAAATTTAACGCCAATAAAAGAAAATATTTTGACGTCTTTGATAATTAATTAATGTCTTTCTTCGTTTATAGTTTATGTTATGGATATCAATTATCATATGCATGGATAATCACAACATTCTAAAGTTGGACCAGACAGCTGTCTGTATGGAAGCGCTAATGTCAAAAAGTATTGAACGGGTTTTATTCATATTTCTATCAAAAGTACCTACTTAGTTGTTCTTTTAAAGAAGATGCGTATACTAGTGCTAAAAGCTAAGTCGGCTAAGTTAAATTCTAAGTCAGCTAAGTTAAATTCATATTAGAAGTATTTGAGTACCTAGGTATTCCTTATCTTAGAAAACTACTGAAAACATATTAAGTTTAGTTTAGTTAACTATTTCTATCAGAAAAACTACATACATATTGCTAAAAAGTAATTAAAACTAAAAAAAACGGCCAAGTGCGAGTCAGGCTCGCGCAATGAGGGTTCCGTACTACAGTCGTATTTTTTCGATATTTTGCAGAATAATTCAAAAACTATGATACATAAAAATAAATAAAAATCTGTTTTAGAATGCACTGGTGAAGACCTTTCATTGATACTCCACTTGATATAGTTATCTTACTTATAAAATTGAATATACTAATTATTAGTTCATGACCACAATTGATTTTTTTTTGTGTGATGTAACCACAAATTCACGGTTTTCAGATTTTTCCCCAAATGTCAGCTATAAGATCTACCTACCTGCCAAATTTCATGATTCTAGGTCAACGGGAAGTACCTTGTAGGTTTCTTGACAGACAGACAGACAGACAACAAAGTGATCCTATAAGGGTTCCGTTTTTCCTTTTGAGGTACGGAACCCTAAAAAATATGCATACTTACCGTCACTGTATTATACATACAGGATACTTATAGTACGCGACAGGTTGAGATGGCAATCGGGGTATGATGCGGGGCGTTCCCTTACGATCGCTACTACACATACACATATCCCTAGTGCCCCAGTCAGGCTTTTCACTAACACATTCACAATAAATTGAGTTTGTTCGCGATGATTCCGTATTAATTACTTCGAGAAAGATCCGTCGTCGTCAAGTCAAAATACGTGCAAAAAAAAGGACCATTGTGTTTACGCCAAAGAACAATAGGCTAGCATCGAAAAAGTGTAAACATCTATTGTCTGCGTAATTTATGATCCACTCGAGATTTCTCGAATAATCTGTGAAAGGGACGGGCGTATAAGATAGTAAGGGACGGACATAGCCCCGAAATCGTATATAAGCGGGCGAATTCGACGACGCGGCAAGTTTTGTATTACAGTGGAAAGAGTGCGAATCAGAACAGTGAACGCTCTTAAGTGAATAGTGAATATTATAAGTGCTAAGCGTATTTAGTAAATTGAAGATATTAATTGTGATTATTCTAAAAGTGGACAATAAAGTGGACCTTAATTTGAATCAGTCTTTAAGTTTAAGTAGTCGCACGTACCTTGTTAGATATACCTACTTACCCGCCAGTGCTAAGTGTTCAGTACGTTACAATTGGTCCTTCGATGAGCCGGATCGGGTTACTGTAATAGGTATTACCTACAGGTGAGGATGCCGACTACAAGATCAGAATCTTTATGCTCAAAGATTATGGCGGAAACCACGGCAGGGGATGATGGTGGGAGTGTCAGTATGCCAATCGAGACTACTGACACATCAACTACCAGTCAATCTACGCTAAGGACGCCTCCGCCCTGTGTAAACGTCAGAACAGTGGGATCCCCGGCGCGACAGGTTGGGGACATAATCAGTGGGAATACAGACCCTGCCCCCACAGAGGGGGGCATTCCGGTATTCACTTCTGGTACTAACGACGTTTCACCTAATGTTGAGCCTTCTGGATTATTCAGGATGAAAGACAAAATTAAGGAATCACGTCAACAAGCGCTGGACATACGAAGGACTTCTTTAAACCCTTATAAGACTACGCGTGCGGATAACGCGCACCCGTTGCCGAGGAAAAAGAGGTCAGAAATTGAAAAAGAGATAGCGCAGAGAGAGTATGAAGCTGCCAAAGCCGCTGAAAAGCTGGCTCGAGCAAAACTGTTGGCACTGCAGGAACAAGAGGAAACCGAAGAAGAAATTTATGAACATGTTGAAGAATGGGTTATACAGAATTCGGAAGAAATCCAAGATAAAAGCTACCACCAGGTATCAAGGCAAGATGAAATATCGACAGTACAATTACTTGTACAGGAAATCAAGAAGTTAAACGCAAAAGATAAAGATAGCATAGAGTTGCCTTCATTCAGTGGTGCAAGCTCAGAGTGGATAAATTTCAAGAAGGCTTATTTTGAATCTACTGAGAACTTTTCCCACGCAATGAACCGAGCGCGTCTTCGCAAGGCTCTACGAGGAACTGCCAAGGAGACAGTGGAAAGCTTGATGAATAGCGTTGATGATCCAATGATTGTTATACGGCACCTTGAAGATAGATTTGGTAGACCTGGATCTTTAGCATTAGCAGAGTTAGAAAAAATGAAACGAATAAAACCAGTGAAAAATGATCCAAGAGATATTTGCAGATTCGCCAGTCAGGTAAAGGCATCTATTTCTGTCATCAAAACTTTGAAGAAGCCACAGTATCTGCACTCACCGGAAACTTCCAATTGCATAAAGGAAAAAATGTCAGTGAACATGTTCGATAGATATGTCGCCTTCTATAGCAGGTACAGAGACACAGAAATAGCTGATTTAGAAATAATGGATTTATTCCTTACCGAAGAAATACAGAATTATGGAGTTTTTGCTCCACCTGAAATTAGTGATACCATAAAGCCGCAATACGTGAGCACAAGAAGGACAGTTCACGCTATGCTAGAGCCAGAAGACGGAAAGGAAGAATCACCATCGACAAGTCGGGAAATAGCCATTCGCACAACTAGGAGTGCATGTACTTTATGTTATGAGAATCATGGCCTATTGGAATGCAAGAAATTCAGAGAAGCAAGCGTAGATGAACGATGGGAAATTGCGAAGAAAGCTAAAATATGTTTCAAGTGCCTTCGCAACAGACACCAGAGGCTGGACTGCAAGGCCCCACCCTGTAGAAGATGCAGGAGATACCACCATGTTACTCTTCATTCTGAAAGACCCGCACCAGCAATCCAGCAGAAGAGAGAGTCGTGCAATAATGTTGACTTCGAGGATGATAGATATAATGATGAAGATGAATATTTCTATGAAGAACCAGAAGAGAAAATTGCGTCTATCAATGCAGCAATGTCTAATGGAAAGGTGTATTTGAAGATGATCCCAGTGAACCTATATGGCCCTAAAGGACAGGTCCAAGTGTTAGCATTGTTGGATGAAGGATCTACCATTACACTGGTAGATTCCTCGATTGCCGAGAAAATTGGAGTTGAAGGAAAGAGAGAACCATTGACAATAGAAACGGTTGGTGGTAAAGAATTGAAGAAAAATAACTCCTCAAGGGTCAAGCTGAAAATAAAGGGCGTCAACAGTGGAGAAATAATGACAATGGAAGCCAGGACAATAGACGATTTGAAGTTGTCAGAACAAGAAGTTGACGCGGAAGTAATAAGCAACTGTCCCCATTTAGTAAAAATCAGAAAGGAACTCATTTACGCGGGTGAAAAGCCAAAGCTTCTTATAGGACAGGATAATTGGGGATTGATTATCACAAGGAAACTATTGAAAGGAAAGGCCACCAAACCTGTAGCATCACTTACTAGACTGGGATGGGTTCTGCATGGATTTGATACAAGTGCCAATGCTGTAGTTAACTTCATTAACCATTGCCGAACAAGGGAAGATGAAGTAGAAGAAATCGTCAGAGAACATTTTAAACTGGAGTCATTGGGAATTCAACCTAATCTGCCAAGTAATGACAGCGACCGAAGAGCTTTAGAAATTCTAGAGAAAACCACAAAGAAACTGCCAAACAATCAATACGAAACAGGACTCTTATGGAAAAAAGAGGACGAAACTCTACCGAATAATTATAATCAAGCTCTTCGACGACTTATGAATATTGAGAAAAAGTTAGACCGAGACGACACATTGAAAATATGTTATACAACGCAAATAGATACCTTGTTGAAAAGAGGTTACGCAGAAAAGGCCCCAGAAAATATCAATAGTGGAAGAACCTTTTATCTTCCCCATTTTGCAGTCGTTCATCCAACCAAGAAGAAGCCAAGAATAGTGTTTGATGCAGCGGCAAAATTTGAAGGGAAAAGCCTTAATGATGCGCTACTAACAGGACCAGATTTACTTCAATCTCTGTTTGGAGTTTTATTACGATTCAGAGAGGGTCCAGTAGCAGTGGTGGCTGATGTTCAAGAGATGTTTCTTAGGATAAAGATAAGAGAAGCAGATCGAGACAGCTTGAGATTTTTATGGCGTGGAGAAGATAGAAATAAGAAACCTGAGGAATATCGAATGACTTCGGTAATCTTTGGAGCTGCGTCATCTCCAGCGACCGCCATATACGTCATGAATAAAAATGCTAAGGAATACGGAGAATCTTATCCCGAAGCAGTGAAAGCAATTGAAAGGAACCATTATATGGACGATTATCTGCAAAGTTTCAGCACCCTTGAAGAAGCAAAGCAAACAGCAGCAAAAGTGAAAGCAATTCATGATAAGGCAAGTTTTCACCTGAAAGGTTGGGCTAGCAACGACGCAAGAGTAATTGAAGAATTCACCGGGAAGATTAACAATGATTGTTTAGAAATCATGAAAGAAGAAAAGACTCTTGGTTTAAGATGGTTGATAAAAGAAGACGCATTGGCTTTTAATGTTGGTTTACGGAATACATCAGAAGAACTCATGAATGGGAAGAAGATTCCCACCAAACGAGAAGTAATGAGCGCTGTTATGTCAACATTCGATCCATTAGGATTTGCGACACCCGTTTTAATTATGGGCAAGAAATTAATACAGGATATTTGGAGAACGAACATTGGCTGGAACGAAAAAATCCAGGACGAACAAGTGAAGTTATGGTTTAAGTATTTGGAAGAAGTATCCACTCTAAAAGAATTGAAAATCGCGAGATGTATCTCACCGAACACACAAGAAGGAGAACTACATACCTTTACAGACGCAAGCGAGGAAGCTTATGCTGCAGCCGTGTATTGGCGCACTATAGGATCTGATGAAAAGATACACGTAACCCTAATTGCAGGAAAAGCAAGGGTCGCCCCAACAAAACCCATCTCGATCCCAAGACTAGAACTGCAGGCTGCTTTACTAGGAACCAGGTTAGCAGCGACAATAGAACGTGAAATGGATCTACGTGTACTAAGGAAAGCATATTGGACAGACTCAAGTACGGTGTTGCAATGGATAAAATCTGATCCTCGAAAATTTAAGACTTTCGTAGCTCACCGGCTGGCCGAAATCGAGGAAACAACGAAAATAGGACAATGGAGATGGGTGCCTACTAAAGAAAATCCAGCCGACGATGCGACAAGAGGGACACCAAACGACTTTGACCAAGCAGCAAGATGGTTCCAAGGCCCTTCTTTTTTGCGCAAAAACGAAGAAGAATGGCCCGTGAGAAGATTTGAAAATACAAATGAAAGTCAGGAAGAAAAAGAAATAAGACAACAAGTTGCAACGCTGAAAGTACCGACGATTGAGTTACCAGATCCAGAAAGGTTTTCAAGTTGGACCAAGTTGCTTCGAACTACTGCGAGAGTTATTCAATTCTTGAATCTGTTAAGAAAAAGAAAGAATAAAATAATTAACGCTGCCAGGCGCAAGGAAGAAATATGGAGACCCAACCCAAAACCCCAGAAAAAGAAAGAACGAATAATTTTTGAAACAAAGAAGAAAGAGAAAATATATTTTATTCCTTTAGAAGAAGAACATTTAAGAAAGGCGGAAGAATTTTTGATAAGAAGAAGTCAAATGGAAAGTTTTGATAAAGAAATGGCATACTTGAAAAAGGAGATACCGTTAGAAAATTCCAGCCGATTAAAGAAGATAAACGTTTACCTGAACAGTAACGGGATAATTAAGCTAAGAAGTCGAACAAGAAAATTCTCATATAGAAAAACCAACCCACCAGTTTTGGATGGAAAACATAAAATTGTTCGTCTAATTATTGAAGATTATCACAAACGATTCTTGCACGCAAATACATTAACGGTAATGAATGAGATCAGACAAAAATATTGGATCCTGGGATTAAGATCTACCGTTAAAGGGATTACTCACGGATGCCAATGGTGCAAAGTAAAGAAAAGCATGCCAGAAATACCACCAATTGGAGATTTACCAATTGAACGAATGCAGTGCCATCAATATCCATTTTCAAGCTCAGGTGTGGATTATTTTGGACCAATGACTATCAAGGTGGGAAGAAGGATTGAGAAACGCTGGGGAGCGTTGTTTACGTGTCTTACGACCAGAGCTATCCACTTGGAACTTGTTCCATCACTAACGGCAAGCTCGATGATAATGGCATTACGTCGAATGGCGGCAAGGCGTGGGATGCCTAAAACTATCATAAGTGATAATGCGACAAACTTCATTAAAGCCAGCAAGGAACTTGAAGAAGCTGCTGCAGAAAGAGGAATCAGATGGAAGTTCATACCTCCTGGAACTCCAAATATGGCCGGTGCCTGGGAAAGGATGGTTCGATCAGTAAAAACAGCTTTGGCCGCAGTTTTAAATGAAAGAAACCCACCTGAAGAAGTCTTGCACACCTTGATAACGGAAGTAGAACACATAGTGAACTCGAGACCACTTACACATCTCAGTACAGACCCAGACGACGAAGAAAGTTTGACTCCGAATCACTTTCTTTTAGGGAGATCATGTGGAACAAAAAGCCCAGGAGAGTTCAATGACCAAGAACTTGTCGGAAAAGCGAATTGGAGAACTGCTCAGAGACTAACTGATCATTTTTGGAAAAGATGGATTGACGAATATCTACCCACCTTAATGCCAAGGAAAATAACTGGGAGAGAAACAAACGACCCACAAGTAGGCGATATTGTTTTGATTGTAGACTCAACACTTCCACGAAATACTTGGCCACGGGGAAAAGTGACAAAATTGTATCCTGGACCAGATGGCAGAACGAGAATCGTAGACGTGAAGACTACCGGAGGAATTCTAAGACGTCCTAGCCGTCGGGTCATCGTGGTGGTTCCCACGGCATCATCGCTTTAGACTGTGAAGAGGTGCTTTAGCACCGCGGGGAGATTGTTCGCGATGATTCCGTATTAATTACTTCGAGAAAGATCCGTCGTCGTCAAGTCAAAATACGTGCAAAAAAAAAGGACCATTGTGTTTACGCCAAAGAACAATAGGCTAGCATCGAAAAAGTGTAAACATCTATTGTCTGCGTAATTTATGATCCACTCGAGATTTCTCGAATAATCTGTGAAAGGGACGGGCGTATAAGATAGTAAGGGACGGACATAGCCCCGAAATCGTATATAAGCGGGCGAATTCGACGACGCGGCAAGTTTTGTATTACAGTGGAAAGAGTGCGAATCAGAACAGTGAACGCTCTTAAGTGAATAGTGAATATTATAAGTGCTAAGCGTATTTAGTAAATTGAAGATATTAATTGTGATTATTCTAAAAGTGGACAATAAAGTGGACCTTAATTTGAATCAGTCTTTAAGTTTAAGTAGTCGCACGTACCTTGTTAGATATACCTACTTACCCGCCAGTGCTAAGTGTTCAGTACGTTACAGAGTTAATAAACTTAATTTTAAAATTGGCTCGTATCTTCTTTACATAGAAAATTTTATGTAGGTACATTGAACGATACATTTCTTTTATAAAACTATGTATTAACATATTGAAATTATAGAGACACACGTGGTCCATAATAAATTTACGCATTTAGATAGTGCATATAAATATTATGAAGATCAGAATTTATTTGGGGTTCCTTAGCAAGAAGAACATTTTAGGTATATATACTATTGCTTAATTTTACATCTAGCTGAACTTTTGTAACGTGTAATATTTTGTGGATTCCTCTAAAATGTAACGACGTCCGAGCCATATTACTGTATCGTTGTGATGAGTTTTATCGTCTAAAAATACAAAACAAGTGTAACAAAAAAATACAAAATATAAAAAGGTATGACAAGATTTTTCTGGTTTTTCTCGGTAGGAATTTGACTTGTGAAACTTTATTTATATAAATATCTATTCTACATTATATAATTTTGAGCGTATAAGTAGGTATACCAAAACTTATCTAATCTAGACTACATTGGAGCAATATTCAGAATCGTTTATTGGTGTTGAATTATGAATGATTTTATTTTACTAAAATTATCTGTTATTTTAGTTGAGTGTCCACTGTCCATATATTATTTGTTACAAAAAAATTAACCCTATAATTATTTACCTTAGTAAAATAGAATAATAAAATGTAAAATATAAAAGTGTACGGAATCCTATACTATCGTGTCACCACATAAAGCATTATATTTTGTCTCTAGGCTGATATAAGCAGTATGGTAATGTTATCAAGCCCAATGTTATAATTCAAACTAACCAATTACATGCGTGATCGTGCATGTGATAAATATTCATATCTCAAAAAATGAATATTTATCTCTAATAACAATTTAAAATAAAGAAAAATGTAATAAACTTGATATGAACATTGCCAGTTTGCTTTTAACGCGCGGTCTTACTGCATAAAGCAGTTTAATAAAGTCAAGCTGTATAAATATCAGAAATTACAAGTCAAACATTTAATTTATAAACTACCGACCAACCAACGCCATACAAAATACGATAACCAACCTTAAAGGCAGGTACGTATAACTTTGGTAGTAGCTAGAGAAGTAAATACTTAATAAATAAATTTCAAAATAAAAATATCGCGAAAGAGAATCGATAGCGTTCTATAGATTATCTGCGTACTTCGCATGAAATGTCTTAATAAAATGTCACAAAGCTAGATATAAAATTTAGGAGTCATTAAGTCCCTAAAATGTGGCCAAGAGATCGCGCCGATACCTCTTTAGAGGCGAAAAATATGGCGAAACCATTTCGAACAGCTAAAGCGGCCGCCATAAAAATCAATGATATTTTATGCGCTTCTTAGCAAAATCCCGTATTGTTAGAAATGCGGATTCCGTTTCTGTATACAAAATAAGATAAGTTGTAAGACCCGATAAAGGTCCATTAAGATAAAATTAGTGTCGGATGAAGTTATAAGCTTAACAAATTATCTTCCCAATACAGGAGATGATATTTTAATTAAAACATGAAATAACTTCGAAGAAATGTGTTTATCTTGCACCAGAGATATCACTACTTTAAAATAAACTAGTTTAAATGTAACAATAAAACATTTTGATACAAAAGAAAGGTTGCCGACGAATGATATACGCATCATAAGAGGCCTAAAGGCATCCTCTTTCTTTCGATATCTGTTCCGAACAAATCACTATTTTATCGTTACTCCCATCGGAAAAAATATTGATATCAACATAAAAAAGTGATTCAAAAACAATAGAATGGATGGATTGAAAGGATTCCCGCGTCAGATAACGAGGCGGTTAGAAAAAAGTATGTATTAATAATAGGTCCATAGTGACTCTTACTGAAACGCTGGTCATCACTTCTTCGGTGTCATTACTGACCCTAAAAGATCGAATGAGACATTATGTTTTACAAAGAAAACAATATATTTTCAACAATAGTGGGTTGTTTAACTGAGATCTCACGGCATTGTTGGTGATGGACTGGTGGTGCAGTCTAGGCTGAAGAAGAATAATATGAAATACTACCTAGGTCAAAAAATATACATAATAACACAACGCAGTTAAAGTTTTGGAAATATTTCAGCAAATAAATGTTAGTTTGTTTATTGTAAATAATTATAAATAAGTTATGAATAAGAGTATTTTGTAAAATTATTATACTGCGACGTTTGATTGCAAAAAGAAAAATGAAAAGTGATGAATATGGATTAGATTTTTCATAAAAAAGACTATCACAATGTCACGATACAATGTCACAATCAAAATAACTATGAAATAAATACTTAACTAAAAATAAATACAGAAAGAAATCCATTGATTAAATCCAAAATAACTTTTCCACATGAACAACATTATTTCAAAATTACGAATCTAATTTGTAAATTAGCGAGATGATGAGTGTCTAATTTACATAAATATTTAATATATTAGGCGGTTTTGGAAATTACATTAAATTATTAGCGACCTACCTCAAGTAAATGCTAATGCCTAAGACACGCGCTTGTAAGTCATCGATTTGTAAATAATTTGCCACACAGGGACCGTAGTAACATTATAACTAATTTGGTTGATTGGATTAAGACGTCAAAGCGCGCTCTGCAGTTTACGGTCCACAGAAAAGATCAAATTACAATGAAACACTTGTAATTGATACCATATCGAAACAAAAAAATCTTACAGTAAATATATCTATCGTTGGGTTAAAAATGTAACGCGTAGAAAATGTCCTTATTTTATAGATGGAAAGTATAGTAAGCAGTACTTTTTGAATGAGCTTAGTGCCTACTTATTTGCTGACCGTAGGGTCCGTAAATTATACCCATTCATATTCATTCGTTTTTAGTTTTTTTACGGATACAAATCAGAGCGTGGAAAACAATAAGACGATATTACTCCAATGAAACAATTCCTATGCAACCAATAACATTAGTTCTGCAATTATCCTTAAAATATAGTTCATTAGTACTCATTAGATATTTAAAATGCGGTGTTTTGTCATTTGTTATATCTTGATTATCTTCGAGAAAAATATTGTTTGTAGTTTAATTAAAACTTCTAAAAATAAAATTAAAATCAAAATTCCATAGTCAATATTTTTGTTGCGTCCTCATGTTTTCGGCAACTCACATCTAAGGTCCTTATCGCAAAACCAGAGGCTTATCAGAGCTTCCCTTGTTATGCGGCGGCAATAAATTGTTTAAATATGCCATAATTCTTTGCTCCTAAGATGACATTCCGATAAGTGTTTATTAGAACACGGGTGGTAGAAACTTTTGAGGGTATCGAAGCAAAACAGGTGAAAAGCAAAAAATATTATTGCCAAATCTCAAAAAGTGGACCGAAAATCTTCGAGCTTGTTCGTCTTATCGTTGTTTGGTCGGTAAATAATGATCGGTCGTGAGGTTGTTAACAACCTGTTAACATGCTTAAAATAGTATCAGAAGTTTACCCGACAAACTATTTTTTTAAATCATTATATTTGGTGATAGTACGTGATAGTCTAGGGAGCATAAAAATGAATGATTCAAATAATAACTATATAACAAAAAATTTCGTTGATCTGAAACATTGACTTTATCGACGCAACAGATTCAACAACAAAAACATGCTAAAATGTATGCTCGTAAGTTATATTTGTTGTCGAAATTTAAATTCAATATTATTGAAAGTCATTTGAAATTTCGCAAAGAACTTACTTCTGTTTTAGAACACATCGTATTTTAACATGCACAAGAAGCACATTGCACTTAATTTCATTCATTGCTTCCAGAGACGATGTATCAAGTTGTAACAAGTACATGTATTACATCTTGGACAGTTATACAGACGCCCACTCAATATGATGACTGTATTAAAGGGCGCGCAGACAGACATTGTCCATATTTGCATAAAGGATTGGCGGTTGAAAACACGGTGTGTGGCACGCTTCTGTCTCTATATATCAGTATTCCAAATTGAGGTTTCAGGAGCACTCGTTAAGGAAATAACTTTAACATGCCTTCAAGCTATGGTGTCATAAAGGGCACCTTTGTACCTCACGACGACAACTACAGCATACGAATTACGTTTTTACGTCTATTAGTCCATTGCGTGGATTTGTCTTATAATCTTATATTCATCATTTGCCATTTGAATTTATAATGAACTATAATCTGATTTTAATAAAAGAAGAGAAACAATTCTGGTAATAATTGGTGAAGCATAAATAATAATAATCATTCACAATAAGCTAATTCTACCTACAATGAATGCTACATTGAAAATGATTTAAAACAAAAAGTGAACTAATATAAGTTATCAGATTATTATTAGTGGTAATAATATGGTATATATTATGTTATCAAACTATTTGTAGTAATATTGTAATCAAACAAAACAAACAATTATAAGCTTTTACCAGTAGTACCTAACTGGTAACATGCCAAGAAGCAAATATTCGATCCCACGGTCAAATGTCTCGTGTACCTAAAGTATTATTAAAGGTAGGAATGACGGGGACGGGAGTGATGACTTGAATTTATTACTTTAATTCCGATAAAGCAATCACGATATCGCTGCAATCCGCAATGCAAGCAGTGATTAAGGTCAGTTCGTCATTACGATTATCGGATTTAATGAAATAGATGCTACACTCTTAACTTATGGCGCGTTGTAGTGAGAAATGAGGCGTAATATATCTGATCATTAAACGGGCAGCCGACAAAAAGCAAGATAACTACAAGAGTAGGATTTAAAAATGTACTTGAAAGGAGTATTAATAAAAAGTAACTAAGTACGTTTGTACGGTGTAAAACGAGACTTAAAATATTCAGAGATGTCTCTTAATGCTAGATAAATTCCAATTTAAAATCATTTTAATGAAGTGGGGATTAAATGAATCCTTGATTTTAAGACGAGACATAACATTCTACAAAATATTATAAGAAAAGTTTAACTTGAGAAACTGATTTTAAATCTAAGTCTAGACAACGCAAGGCAAAAGTCGCGTTAATAACTGTAATGCTATAATTACAACAATTAAAATTAAATGGTAAAAAAGTAACTAATCCTTAACTTAAATAAATAACCCTCACGTTACTGTATTGAAATAAAATTATATAAATCGACATATTATAGTAACTAATGAGGAGACTGCACCAATAGGAATAAAAAACTAGTTTAAAAAGGATGCGCAACAAATCATAACGCTCATTGCAGTAATACATTTGAATATATATGATGTAATAAAGACATGAATGACTTACGGTATCGATATTGAGAATAAATTAAATGGACTACGAGCCAGCGCGTGCAAGACCTTCGTTATTTTATAAAAGCTGTAAGTTTCTCTGTATAATGTCCCCAACACGGGGAGGAACGTTTAAAACGTTAAAAAATCTTAAAACGTCAAAGTATAAATTCATATTTTCATAAATTTTCTTTGGAATAGTATTAGAAAATGTCACGTCACGCATGTCTGGCCATCCAGACACTTATTGTCGTGGCAACCTCCTGCCAGACACCCTTAAACTTTCAAACTATTATAACTACACTTTATAACTATTTTGATTTCTGAAGGAAATATAAAAAAATAGACTTTACTACTACTTTGACGTAAGATTTTTTTACACCTTTATTACCTGTTATCTCCCAACGCCACCATGATCCAAAAAACGTTCCTCCGAGTGTTGGGTACGTTACGCAACGAAACTTTCAGCTTTTATAAAATAACAAAGGTCTGGCACGCGCTGGCTCTCTGACTAAAAGGCACAGATCGATGTATTGGAGATTATTTACGAGATAAATTTGTCTCCGGCTCACGCGGCGTCTCATTAGCCGCCGACAAAGTGGCGGCACACATTTGTCACTTGGCCAATATCGGTAATAGCGAAAACCTTTTACACTATTTGCTTCGATTCCAATAGTAATTGGTGTTCTGTTAAATTATTATCATTATTTTTAACTAGCTTATGCCCGCGACTTCGTCCACGTGGACTACACAGACTTCATACCCCTATTGTACCTACTCTCTTAGGGATTGAATTTTCAGAAATTCTTTTATATCGGATTTTTACGTCTTAATAATTATCTGCATGCCAAATTCAGTCAGCTTTTCCTTTTATGTATTTAGATTTTCAAAGATTTACATTCACATTTTGATTACATTCTTTACTCTAGATGATACCAATTACTTCGTCAGCGTAAGTTTCAGTTTTTAAAAATCCCCTGTTAACTGTTTGATTTTTCGGGATAAAAACTCTCAAACTCAAACTCAAATTTCTTTATCGCGAATCTTGGTAAACAGTAGAGATGTTACAAAAACGAAAAGGTACAGCCAAATTCCGCCTATTAGCATGCAATATGTTATGATATACCTAACAACGTGTTTATAGTTAAAACTTAGCATTAATCCGTTTCTGGTATGCAAGCAGTGGCGTGCAAGTTATAGAGGCATAAATGCACTGCTTACCCCAGTTGTAATAGCTCAATGCATATTTTACATTATGACCTGCTAGTAAACAGGTTCCTACCTAACTAATGCCTACCCTGGCTTCAAACCCTGTGCACGCCACTGTATGCAAGCTATCTCTGTACTAGTAAGATGATGCCCGTGATTTCTTCTGTGTGGATTTCGGTTCTTTTAATATCCTGAGAGAACTTATTGAGTTTCCCGGGACACAAAATAGCCTGTGTCTTTTCCCGGGATGCAAGTCAGACCCTTTAGTCAAAATCTACCTTTAGTTAAACTGATGGATCGTGTAAAGAAAAAATGTTAACGATGAGCGAAATAATGTTACGATGAGGTGGAGGTAATTCAGGGTATGAAGTAAGCTGTGAAATTCCACGCGCCACGCCGCTAGTGTTGTATATTACTCGAATCCACAAGTAATTTGGACAAATATTTAAATTTGCTTCAATACTACGCCTGGAATTCGAGTAAGTTGAGAATCAGCGTTTCTCTTAATTTAGCAAAGAGAGGAACTTGGTGTTTAACAGTCCGTAGGCGGTCACACCTTGCTTCTTTTCGCTTGGAAGTAATAGAGTTGTACAAAGAAACTTTTCCAACCAATAAAATATGTTTATCGATATTAAACTTTCTAGTTCTAATTTTATATGTAATTTCTGCTTGTCCATAAATATAATTACCTATCTTACCCATTACAGTTCAAGTTTTTTCGATGCAATAGGTAGAAACAAACATTGACAAACAGACATTGGACTATTTCAATCGTAAAAGTAATCAAAGGATTGTTTATATTTAAACAAAGAATCTACATGCTTAATAAAATCCTTCAACCACGTACAACCTAAACAGATGGACTTAGACGTGTGAATTTTTGTAGGAGTTCCTTAAAACTTAAATTTAAAGGAACTCAACCAAGAAAGGGTTATTTTTGCAAATTTATCCTCTAAATGTAAATTATTAGCGATTGATTCATATCGATATCAAATAGCATCACTAAAATACAGATTAAATAAACAGGTCGTCTAATTAAAACGTCTCCTTGTTTTGGTGGCGTCCCCGCTGCCTCGAATCACGACCATGTTCGGTATTAGGTAATTTAAACAATGAAATAACAACTGTGGTCATAATTTTAATAAGGACTACTCTTTATTTTAAACGACAACATTAAATACAGTTAGTTACCTACCTATGCCTGGGTAACCTCTTATTTTGGGTAAAAATCTTCTTCTGTGCCTCTCCTACTAGCGAAGATTGATGAAGAAAAGAAAGAACTGAATCATTATAATACTTATCCTTGTGGCCTGTCAAACAGGTTTAAAATATAAACATAACCTTTTCATAATGTTAAAACATAATTTAACAAAAAAGATTTTGCCTCAGGAACTTTAAAAAAAAGAAAAGGAAATGCCTCCATTTGTATGGATGAAAACAAGCTAAATAAATTAACTAGGGGATTGCTTAACTTTATTACTCCAATCTTAAAACTCCTGGCGTGGTATTTACTAAAGAGTTAAAAACTCTACTAAATCTATGCCTCCTACACACCAACGATATTTAGATCAAGAAATAAACCAAAAAGCGTTGAAACATAAGCTGTCGTCTTACTTCACGGAACAAACACATGTAAACGCTACCAGGAGTGTATTGAGACTTCGTAATGTGGAATCCACAAAGGAGACTCCAGTAAATAAAGCTGTTTTACGAGCCCTGGAGGCGGTATTCCATTGTGGTAGTCTTCGACAAGCACACTTTATTGGCTAATTTTATTCAATTAAACTGTTCCTTTTGCCGACACCTCGGAACACATTAACGCTTCGAAAAATTATTGCAATAGAAGGAACACACCGTCCATGTTCACCGCTATGTGATTTAAATGCCCCTGTATGGCTAATGTTCGACTAACCGGCGCGCGCAAATTTATACTAACAACCCTTCCCAACCGATGACATGCACCGTTCCCATTCGTACCATAAAGATAAACTATTATAATTTCATCTTTTACTACCTCGGGCCGACATCCACTTAATGCAAAGAGTTAAAAATGAATGTTATATGTTAATTTAGAGCTACATTTCAAAGCGGGTGGCAGCTTCCAAGCTTCCAAACGGTGAACACTCCGCGCGCCTCACGCTGTGATCACACCGAGAACAGTCGACATTTCATCACAACGTTGTCTCAGGACAGAACTATTATACCTTTTGTTGAATAAAAAGTTTGATTTCACTAAACTCTGTTCGCGTCATGCTGACAACGCGTTTCACAAATCGTTTATAATAGAATTTATTTTAATGCTTCGACTATGCGCGTCGTTGATAACATCGCGCGGTTATGAATGTTGACATTTGGACAAACGGCCACTTCCAAAGGGTTATTTCTTTGAATTACAGCCAATTGATTGTCATGATATTACAACTTGTATGGCTCCCAATTTACTAGCTTGTCGATAATTGTTGAATGCTCGTAACGTCTTCTAACCTATCGGACGAACTATTTATGCATTCAAAAACGGGATCTTGCATTGCTGGCTGCTGCCATAATAGTACATGAGGCATAGGCATTTAAGATTGGAATTAAATGTTATACAATGTATGTTAATTATAATTCTTTTCTTATAAGTAAGACGTATTGCTATCTCGAAAGTGGGTTGTTCAAATAAAATCAACCCCATTGATGGAATTTTTCATTTTTTGCTCTGAACGAAACAAAATCTACTGTATTTGAAATTAAAGCAAATCTTCAGGTAAAAAAGACTACTTAATTTCAAAAATAGGAAGTCAAGTTTTAAAAAAAATTGCATAGCGCTACCGCCGTACCAAATCGCATGTCATAATCATAAAGCACGTCAAAGTGTACCGAAATATCCACAGCAATAAATCCAAGGACATTTCGCCGCCCACAAAAAAGACAAAAACAAATAAAATTATATTTAATAGGCTCGTGAGAACTGTCGCCCACCACCCACCGAGGGTGATTCTTTAAATATTTTAATTGCACCGCTAAATCGTCCCAAAAATTTTATTTCCCGTAAATCAAACGGTGTCCACGGTAGTGCGGTCCCTATGAATTTTTTTCTTTCCAACATTTCCCAAAGATAGATATCTCTTGTTTTTGTCCTACTCCTATCAAATGATTGGGTAGAAAAAGTAAGACGTTGTTATTAGAAATTTCAATCACAAACTAATAGACTTTCATAAAAGTGATTTCATCATTATTTTAAGAGTTATCTTAAGTTAAACATAATATCATAATATACTTAGATCTCATTATATGTAGGTACAGCTATTAAGATAACTACATACATAATAATTTAAAGTAGGGATAGGAGACTACTGCTGGGACAAGTATGATCCGTGACTCTTATATTTTCGAAGTCAAAATAATTTGAAGATTTGTCCATTTTCCAGTTTAAAACAATAAACCAACTGTTATTTAAGAAAAAAATATAATAGATTCCAATTTCAAATAGATCTATCTGTACATCTAAATAATAGAAAATATATTTTTACAAGATAATTTAAATCTAAATATTATATAAAAGGAAAAAGTGACTGACTGAGTGACTGATCTATCAACGAACAGCTCAAACTACTGGACGGATCGGTCTAAAATTTGGCATACAGATAGCTGTTATGACGTAGGCATCCGCTTAGAAAGGATTTTTGAAAATTGAACCCCTAAGAGGGTGAAATAGGGGTTTGAAATTTGTGTAGGCCACGCGGACGAAGTCGCGAGCATAAGCTAGTTTATCTATAAAAGACAAGGGACGATTAATATCGCTACC
Source organism: Maniola hyperantus (assembly GCF_902806685.2). Classification (NCBI taxonomy): domain Eukaryota; kingdom Metazoa; phylum Arthropoda; class Insecta; order Lepidoptera; family Nymphalidae; genus Maniola; species Maniola hyperantus. The sequence continues at coordinate 10,927,369 of NC_048541.1, forward strand.
TACGCCCCGTCAACTCGATGTTTGCTCAAAAATTTCATAAAACTTGATATATTTCTCATAAACGATTTTTGATGAACAGATAAACCTTAAGACCCCTTCTGAAGTAGTCCTAAATTTGACAACGTAGACCGCCCACCAACAATGTCTTAACTTTGCATGATTTAGCGTAATCACACGTTATAATAATCATAATATTTGCTTATATTTCTAAATTAGATATTAGGAAGCATGGTATAATTTTGAGCAATCGGAAGTGCCATCCGTCAAAGGTCGAGTCATTCGAAATCCATCATTCATTCACAACAAGACATACTAAAACGAAATTTTTTAAGTCAATAAATGTCTCTGTTTGTTTTTCTAACAGGAAATCTATTTAGTTTTGTAAAAAGTGCGGTAAAAAAGGAAAAAAAAGCAGTGTGGGTGGCTGACGACAGTTTAAGTAGTGTAACCTAATACGCGAGTCCAGTAGTTCCTTTGTTTTTCAAACAGACAAATTCTTGTTTAAAGCCTAGGAGTAGGCATAATAAATGTGGTTATTATAAATCAAGATCATTTCTTTGATTTTGAAAACCAGCTTTGCTGCTTCTATCTTATGTTTTACTTCTAAGTCTTACTAAGTACCTACTTGTACTTACATAATATTTGCAGAACAAAATTAGCTAGGCCCGCGTCCATAAATTACGTGAGGTGTTTTTTTTTAATTTTCTGTCTCTCCCTCCCCCCCTGGTGAGATGTCGTGAGATTTTATTCAACCCCCTCCCCCATCAACCAATCTCACGTGAGAATTTTATAATGTGGGTTTCTTACGCAAACGCGTTGGATTGTTATTGTAAAAAGAAAAAAAAATTGCTTCGTGCTTTTATTTACGACTAGTTAAGACTAGTAATCAATATTGCTGAGAGTTATAAGTGTAGTAAAAATTTAACAATAGAATACTTAAATCGTATTACGATTACGCTTAAGATTAAATCTTAAGCATGTACAATCTGGATTAAATGGACCAAAATAGTTTAATTTTTTTTGTTTCAATCAGAAAAAATATTGCGTGATGTTTGCCGAGACCCCCCCTCTCCAACGTAAGATTAGATGAGATTTGACTCGACCCCCTCCCCCCCTTAAACATCTCACGTAATTTATGGACGCCCCCCTATCTGATGGTATCAATTATTATACTTCTCTTATAAGGTATAAGTTACAATTGCTACTGTATTTTAAAATTACCTATCTGCTATCTATTTCTAAAAGGATAATCAATACACTTAGATCTATTAAAATAATTTAGAGATTGAATACAACCGAATCACCACAAAATTTTACCATGATGATCCTTCTGAAACACTTAATTTACGATTAAGGATTAAACAACTTAAAATCTAGTCTCTTTCATTAACAGAAACGAAAATTTATATTGCATTCACATTCGAAAGCAAACCAGTCGAATAATAGCATTAATCGCATAGATTTTTTTCCGGGATCAATATAGTAATCGAGGGTTCTCTTTATCTATGTGTGAGTGAGCGCATTTGAGAAAGGTCACGTGGCAAACCCTCGGCGCAACCCCTAATCAATTTTCTATCCCTTTCTTACCAATTTTACTTCCCGTTGTCAAAGAGGGACAATTTTTTCACTTGTGTGCAAGTACGAGTAAGATGGCGCGGGCCTAAACATCTGCCAGGCTTGATATTTTTCGTTGATTAGCGTAGTATCTACCAACAATAAGCCAGATCTATCAGTGATTTGATTTTTAAAATAAAACCGGCTAAGTGCGAGTTGGACTTGAGCATAGAGGGTTCCGGAAGGATAACCTTCCAAGGTAAACCTACCTAAAACAGCTCATATCTCAAAACTGGTTTTTTGGCGCTGGTCGTTTCGTGATTAAAAGTAGGGTACAGACTGCAGAGGTGTACATTGTATAAAGTCTTTGGTCCTAAATTCACCTTGAAATCCCTGTTGGCTGCATACAGAAATGTAAAGCACTTGCATGTAACGGTTTCGCCATTGAAAAGTACTAAATTGAACGGAACAACTACCAGACTCGATCTTGTTCTTTCTCCAAAGAAAACCAAGTTATTGCATAAACTTTTCATACACCCTTAAACTTTGGGTAACAGTGTATAAATTCGCATAAATTGAGAGGTTTTCGAACGCAATTAGACGTTTGTAGGATGTGAGAATTTCATTGAAAATGAACTCAGTAAGAAGGTCCTCGAGGAAGGGGGCTAGTTTCTGAGCGGAGTTCGTCTGGAGAGAAACAATGAATTTGAAAAGCGTTTTGTGTCTGGACCACAAATTGAAAGCGCATTGGATTCATGCTATTATTGTTATGGATGTTATTTTTGCTCTACATATTATTGTGAAAGGGAACGTAAAGCCGTCACTATGGGAAGTGGCTTGTTCGAACTTTTCACTTTCAATACTACTGGAATCGTAGATTTGTATGAATGTATTTTATAATTCTGTTTTTTTTTTAATAACCAACATAACGAATGAAATCCAATTTAGACACAGCAAAAAAACCACGAAGGTTTAATAGTGCTTCTATAACCGTATTCTTCTATACTTCTATACTTCTGTGTATTTTATAATTTCTGCGAGTAGTAGATAGTTAATTGAAATCTAAATAATTCTAAAATGCTTCTAAATTATTGCACCTATTGTATAATCGTTCCTTAAACCAATAGACCTTGCCCGTAGGATATAATCATTGAGAAAGCTGTGATAGCCTAGTGGTTAGAACATCCGCCTTCTAATCGGGGGCCGGGGGTTCGATTCCGGGCACGCACCTCTAACTATTAGGAGTTATGTGAATTTTAATTAAATACCACTTGCTTTAATGGTGAAGGAAAACATCGTGAGGAAACTTGCATGCCTGAGCATTTGATTGAATTTTCGAAGGGTTCCCTATTATCTGTAAAAACGAGAAAAAAGTCACGTTTTTTTTTGTATGAGATAAATATTTAATTATATTCTGTTTTGAGTATATTATTGTTGTTACAGCGGCAACAGAAATACATCATCTGTGAAAATTTCAACTGTCTATCACGCTTCATGAGATACAGCCTGGTGATAGACGGACAGACATACGGACAGACAGACAGACGGACAGCGGAGTCTTAGTAATAGGGTCCTGTTAATAAGACTCCCTTCCCTTTGGGTACGACGGGAAACCTTGGGAACCATTAAAAGACCCAAATAATTTGAAAGAATATTTTTAATAAAAAAAATCTGAATGAATTCATGATCCAAAATCCTACAGACCGTCGACGACCGGATATTAAGCCTTTATACTCCCCCTTGCTCAGATTCCCAATGAGTCTACCTATTTAAATCTAGCCCTCTAGATTTAGACTGTGCAGTGTGTACAGTGTGCACAAAGCAGGTAACTAAGTATGTACCTACTTACCTGCTTTGTGCTGCTGACCTTAGTTTATTTAACACTCGAGTTAAAGGTGCCCTATTATTTGTATTCTAATGCTTTTTTGGCCTTTTAGGCCTTTAATGGGCCTCATAAGAAACTTCAGAGTCACTCAGCGGGCGATGGAAAGAGCTATGCTTGGAGTTGCACTACGTGATTAGATCAAAAATGAGGAGTTCCGTAGGAGAACTAGAGTGATCGACATAGCTCAACGGGTTTCGAAGCTGAAGTGGCAATGGGCAGGCCGCATAGCTCTGAAAACCGATAGATGTTGGGGTCCTAAGGTGCTGGAATGACAACCTCGCACCGGAAGGCGCAGTGTTGGAATATCCCCCACTAGGTGGACGGACGACATCAGACGAGTCGCAGGGAGCCGCTGGATTCAGGCGGCGCAAGACCGTGGTGTGTGGAAGTCCCTACAAGAGACCTATGTCCAGCAGTGGATGTCTATCAGTTGATGATGATGATGACGCTGAATGCTCCGCCATATTCTGGAGATATTGAAATTGCCAAGAAATAGCTGTATAGATTATTTTGCAATCAATGTCATTAAAATCAGGTTCTAGTTAAATTAAAAGATAAATCTGCTTAGTGATACTGACCTTAGCATAATTTTAATCCTCTAGTTGAATATTCCCTACTGTTTATATTGTAGGTACCTGTACCTGATCTTGCTTCGCTATAAGTTCTTGAAATATTGAAATAGCTGTGTAAATTATTTTGTAATCAATTGCATTAAAACGACGCGAATAATAATACTAGATTGGGTTGCAAGAAGGATAATTCGATAACTAGGTATAACAGATTAATTGAAGATGTCGAAATCATTAATTAATTATAGATTCGGTTTAATTCATCACGGGCTCGGTAATTTAAATAAAACTTTGCTATGATTGGCTTATTTTGCAACGCGATCAAAATTAATAATATCTTTAAAACGTTATCTACAGCTGATTATCTGATAAAATTTATATTGATTTTGTACAGGATTTCGAGTGTAAGAAGAAAACTCTCTAACCTAGAAAAAGTCCTACACACTTTCGAGATACCTACTTATTACACAGCATTAAACCATCTTCTTCTAGATATGTATATATAAAAGGAAATGCTGACTGACTGACTGATCTATCAACGCACAGCTCAAACTACTGGACGGATTGGGCTGAAATTTGGCATGCTGATAGCTATTATTATGACGTAGATATGCCCATGTGCTAAGAAAGAATGTTTGAAAATGCGACCTCTAAGGGGGTAAAATAGGGGTTTGACTTTTGTGTATTCCCACGCAGATGAAGTCGCGATGATAACTGATAACTAGTTAAGTTACAATTTTATTGCGTTAGACTTGCTACACATTTTGTAGAGACTTTATATAGTATCAAACGACTAAGCTATGTTATTATCGCGTAAGATCTAGCAAAACAGGAGCCTAAACAAAATAATGCGTCTGGAGCACTGAATAGGCTAGCAATTTCAAGGCGACCTGTTTTGAGATAGGTTATTGCATTAGAAGGTAACTCGGTCGGGACTATGGCTTTACAAAACACAGCTGTTTATTCAATGGGCAGGTTAGAGCTGTTATTTGTTAGTTTTTTTGCGCTTTGTATAATATTATTCATGATCTTATTTGACTTTAGGTTCCTGTTGGATTCTGTTTCTAGGCGGATTTCGGAAGGCTATTCAATTCCTAAATCTAAAGCACGTGTTTTATTTGAGTGTTGAAGTTTAACCAATTTTACAATATTCAAACTTTTGCTTTTGAATGTTGAAACCAACTTTTAGAACTGGAGGGTGTTAGTAGTATTATCTAAAGGCTAACGCCTAACGTTGACCAAAGCAAATTAAATTAAAATGTTTAGACAGTCGTAATCACATGCAATTCCCCCTTAACGCAGATTTGCTACACCTTCCTCTCTAGACCCATTAACATATGGTTAAGCTAAATATAGCCTTAATGCCTTAATCCGTGCACCGTGTACGGAACCCACATGTTCGCAAGATGGCGCGACTCACCTTACTTGGCCGAAAAAATCTACATCTTGAATTACAGGATGCACTTTTGGAGTATTAGAAGGATTCTGTTCTATAAATAAAACAAAAAGTTCATAAAACATAGGTTTCATCATGTTCACTGCAAATTACCAAAAATAATAATTAATTAATTAGATCAGGTATGTCACATATTATCACCACAAGGTATGCAACTCTCTTCAAAGCTTGATCAAGTATCTAAAATTAACTCCATTTGAGGCGCATAATAATGAAAACGCAAAAATGTAAGAAACTTTGAATTCAATTTTTCTTAGAGCTAAATTAACCAATTTGGTCAACATTACCTTATAAATTTCATTTATCTATCAGCTACTGTCATAATTTCATAATTTGCAACATATTCATGTATTTGTCACACTCTTCAGTTTGTGTTAATGCAAATGTTAACTACCTACTTACAGTATGCGGCCGAATGTAACATCGACCTTTAGAAGATGATAGCAGATTTGTAGAGCGTTGTCCCTGTCGCTGAGACCGACAAAACGTCATATAGGTATGAGTGACAAAGACAACGCTCTACAAAGCCGAAATGTCATTCTAAAGGCCCATGTACATTATTTTCAGCCGCATACAGTATTATTATTATTATGGTAACGTTAAATATTTTCATTTATAACATAAGATTACATCATCATAATCATGATCAAACCACCGCCGCGCCGGCCCACTACTGAGCACGGGTCTCCTCTCAGAATTAAAAGGCCTTAGGCTATAGTCTGCTACGCTGGACAAAAGCGGATGGGCAGAATAATAATTACCACCTAAAGTGTTAGTAAATATGTGTGTAAATATATACCGAAACACGCATAAGTATAATTTTATCGTATAAATTATGACAAAATCAAGTCTGAGTAGGTTCTGTTCGCCTTGAATGCTTACGAAAGCTTTTTTCCATTCACAAACATTGCCGTGAAAGAAACAAAGGCGTCAGTATAGTATTCGATGAACCTTACAGGAAGGTACATAGTAGGTAGTAGCTACCTACTTAATTACTTATACGACGTTCAAAGGTCAAAACTCAAAACTTAACATTTTCTTTCTTGATATCACATTTTTCACGGACATTATATTTTGACTAGGACTCTAGATTTGACTAGTTTCAAGTTTTAACATTACAACGAAGTACAGTAGCTATGCGACAGGTCGAGATGACGACAGGAGCGGAGGGAACGCCTCGCACTCCCGCAAAGTCCCGCGATTACCCGGTGCGGGGTGCCAGCCTTAGCAGGTGTGCGGGCGTCCTCCCGCCTCATACCTTAATTGCCATCTCGACCTGTCGCGGACTATATGCTTCCCTCTGATTTCTGTCCTGTCTGTTTCGTTGCTTTCAGTAGTCTGAAACTACTGAAAATAATGAGAAGATAGTAAAGTAGGTAGAAAAAGTAGGTATATACCTACCTACCAAAACAGCGTCATCGGATGGATAGGCTTACATAATATCGCCATCTTAGAATTTTTTTAATTAATTTGCACACCTCGATCCTAATTTTCCATCAATTTAAATTCTAAATAATATATAAGCAATAATATGTCATTTCTTGTTCAAAGAGTTGCATTCTAATATGGGACTTTGAAAGTAGTTTCGATAACTGCAAAGTGTCGCTACTAGATGGCATTAACAGTCGCTTCAGTACTGAGTGAATATACATATCCCAAATTTCGTCACTGGCAGCAAGCGAACCACAGCTTGGTGGTCATGGCGTCGGGCGCGATCCCAGGAGACGCGGGTTCTAATCCTGCCGGTTCCGTAATTTAAAAATTATTTAGAATTATGCTTGAAGTGTAGGTAAAAATGAAAACACTATCATAAATATAAATATAATATAATATAGTTAGATATATTATGTACTTTTATAGATAGTCAAGAATGGGTATGTACTCATAGAACGGCGCGTGCCACCATACAAAAGCATAAAAGGTTAGCAGCTGGCGTGGGTGAACTCACACGTGCACACAGACACACAGACACACATAATAGAGCATGTGTTAGTAACACAGATAGCTATTAATAAGGACATTCCTTGATTCGCTCAAGTAAACTGTTAATAGGACGTTTCCGCTAAAAACAAACATTAATTCACGTCTTAAAATATCACTCTAATTAACTAAGAGTCACTTTTAATAAAAGATAAACTTTTAAAATATAATAGCTCTTATATTAAGGTCAATTCATGCTACACCGTAGACTAGACGTACACATAATATCCCGTCCAGGACCCACGAAAAGTATGATTTAGTACAAGCTGATTAAGGCATAAGCATAGTGCACGGTGAAGGAAAACATCGTGAGGAAACCTGCACGCCTGAGAGTTCTCCACGATTTGGGTTCCCGTGGGAATTCTTCGATTTTCCGGGACCAAATATAGCCTATGTTCTTCCCCGGGATGCAAGCTATCTTCTCTTATATGTATATACCAAATTTCGTCAAAATCGGATAAACAGATGGGCCATGAAAAGCAAGCAGACGGACAGACACACTTTCGCATTTCAAATGTATTTTATAAATATTTAAAAAAAAAAATCTAAATATATAAAAGGAAAAGGTGACTGACTGACTGACTGACTGATTTATCAACGCACAGCTCAGATTAATGGACGGACGGCTGAGGCATGAAGATAACTATTATGACGCAGCCATCCACTAAGAAAGTATTTTTGAAAATTTAGACCTCAAGAGGGTGAAATAGGAGTTTGAAATTTGTGTAGTCCACGCGGACGAGGTTACAAGCATAAGCTCCGATAAATATAAAATAAGTAGTTATAGGATGTTCGAAAATATCCCAAAAACTCTGTTATGAATCAGTCCAATTGCACTTAGCATCCCCTGCACATTCGAAAATTCAATGAATAGGTATGCGAACGGTTTGAAGCCCGTTATTTCACGTGCCTATCTATACACATTTCATCTGATACCACCGATGTGTGCGTGTAATACTCACACATGAGTTATATCGTAGTTGGGTGCGACACCCCTTGAAATTATTGTCCGTCGATAGGGATGGTTAAGGTTGTATGTTACATCGATCTCGGTAAAATATAACGATCGATAGAAAGTTAAAATGTTAACAAGATTTTAGAAATGTCATATCTAATCGATTTAGATTTTAGATGATAACTAGCTTATGCCCGCGAGTTATCCTTAGCTTAGCATTCCTGTTTTACCCCTTTAGGGGTTTAATTTTCAAAAGTCCTTTCTTAGCGGATGTCTACGTCATAATAGCTGAATGCCCAATTTCAACCCGATCCGTCCAGTAGATAGTATGAGATGCCTAGTTTAAGGGCTTGGTGAATATAATTATTGTTCATAATATTTATTTCAATGATAATAACAAAATTATTTAGTGTGCTGAATATTCACTAGTTGCATAGTTTTATACCAACAAACATTGATTTTATATTATTGGTACGGTGTAAGTTTCAAATATCGATATGTGGAAATAATAACAGCTATCCAGCCCTATAAAAGGCATGTGTGCAACTAGTAAACGTAAGTACCTACCCCTGTTGATCCCCCCGTGAGCCGCGAGCCACCCCAGGTGCGGCCCGTGGCACGCGCCATTCTCGCGAAGGCCGGCGCTCTGACGCCACCTAAACCTCATTACATCCTTCTAGCAGTTCTCACTAACAAGTTACGTGATCTCATCTCCCGAACCGCACCTAATTAAGAACAAACAGTTATAACATGTGAAAAATCCAAATCATCATCAAAATGAGCTCTATAGGCGTCGTTGTATTCCGCAACTCGCCACTCAAAGCGCAGGTGCTCCAAGAATCCGTGAATAATTCCGTGAATATAACTAACAATGACGTAAACAATGTTAGACGTGAAATCATTATCGTGCGGAAAAAACAAAAGGTACAGTCGCCGCCAAATACGGTTTCAGTGTCCTCTTTAGTGCGTGTAGTAGATCCTGCGAATGCAAACACATCATCAAAGCGGCCTAGACCCCGAGATAACGCTCCAGATGAAGCCACAAGAAGCCCAACACCTTTAGCAGTAGCTCGCCGAAATGCGCGGGAAAGGAACAGAGTGCGCCAAGTCAACGACGGATTTGCCGCTCTACGTCGCCATATACCAGAAGAAGTAGCCGCAGCTTTCGAAAATGCAAACTCCAACAGAGGGCCAAATAAGAAACTTAGTAAAGTGGAAACTCTACGCATGGCTGTGGAATACATTCGAAATCTTGAATGTCTTCTCAATATTGGCCATACTGAGAAAGAAAACTTAACTCGCCCTTCGATGGAATCGTTTCCCTCGCCTGCATCGTCATCACCAAGAGAAAATAGTCAAGAACGTTACTATTCGCTTCATTCACCCGGAATCGATGATGAGGATATGGATGAAGACGAACTAGATGGAACGTTACATCAACTGCCCACGCAGCAATACATCGATCTACAATCATCTGAAACATTTTTGGTTTCTACTCCACACTTGTACGAGGAAGACGAAATTGCTGGACAACCACTGACGCCCGCTTCAGATCTATTAGGACATGAAGAAGTAAATGCACATATTCTCGACGGCCACTTTCCCTTTCCCAGTTCAGCGGAACAGTTCACAGTTATACCCGAACAAAGCTATTGCAGTGAAACGGATGTGCCTTTAAGTGAGGGTGACTTCGAAGTGAAATATGCGGAAACTATACATCAACAGATTCAATCTAACTTTGAAGAAGACTCAGAATTGCCACTAGACGCCATAAACCCTGATCTAATTTTGTCACATAATCAATATAAATTCAAAGATGGATCGGATACTTATCTTGACAACCAGCAATATAGTGATGTAGAGCTGAAGAAAGAACTTCCAGATATCCAAGTAACTCCTGAGGACCGGGAGCAATTTGAGGAAACATTAAAATGGTGGCAAGAAAAAACTAGACAAGCTCGTTCACTGTCTAAAAGTAGCCATTAATTATTGTGGATTATTCAGTGCTTAGGTAAATTACTTCTAAATATTTATTGCCATGTTGTATATTGTAATTATTCAAATAAAACATACAGCTGTCGTTGCCAAAGAGTGTACTCGACGCGGGCGCAAGGTGTTCTGTAACGGTCACTCGATATATAATTCTATATTTATGTAACAAAATGTATATAACTGTAGAATAATTGTGTACTAAAAATATTTCAATAATGCATGACATGTTATCAAATAGATGGTTTTATAATATTATTAATAGCATTTTGTACACTACACTTAAATAAAATATAATTAAATAGAGTAGATAATAAAGAGTAGTTAAATTATTATAATTTATTTTAATACGATTACCATTTTATTCATTGTCTTCTCTTGTCGTGTTTCTATTAAGAATATTGTAAGTTTTCGTAATGTACATAAATCTGTAATAGGGCACCTAATAATAATACAAATTATTTTAACTACTTAATATTAAACTGTGCCTTCATAAAAATAATGTGATGTTAGATAATAATTTAAGTGTAATAAATTAAATGCTTTTATCGACACCTCGTAGTTTTTATCAAAAAGTCTTGAGAAAGCCCCCATGCATTATCTTAAACTAATTTCGTCATCCGATAACCTTAATCACGCTATTAACGACACATCTCGAATACCAACCCCTTGAGACAAACCCCTATGCTAATGCAGTGAAATTGCTTAACATAAAATGACCTACTTTAAAAGCTTTTTGTTAAAAAAGCCGCCAGCCCCAAATCCACCGTTTCCTGTTATATTTAGTTAATCTAAGGTTAATCTCTAGGTAGATCAAAAGGTTGAATTTTGTACATGCATTTCAAAAAAATTGCTAGTTAAAGTAAATTTGACGATTAACAATCAATTCTTGATTAAAAGTATTGTCCAAACGGTACAGTTATTTTGCAACATTACAAAAACTTAGAAAATCACTACCCTTATTACATAATAGAAAGTGCGTTTTTTTGTTGGTTTGTCCTACAATCACATCCTGATGGACCAACGAGTGAATGTAATTTTTGTCAGGGATATAGTTAATGATCTGGAGATTCATATAATTTTTGGGATTTTTAAAAACTTAAATCCACGCGGCCAAAATTGGCGTGGACGTTTGATAGTTATATTATAGTACAAGAAGGCCTATAGCAACTGAAGATTAGAAGCCATAACGTGAACCGAGTTTATCTCGTAAACCAGAAATCAGAATGTTGTGTAACTGGGCTCTCAAATCGGTCCGTTAAAGGTTAGGCGGTATCGCTATTATGATTGTAATGCGCCGCCGTTACCCGAAAAAAATATAAGGTTCCGAGGGAGAGAACAATCGGCCATATTTGAGATCCAGTAATGGAAATTAAATTTTATGCAAACAACCGTTTTTGGCCTATATCTTTATTTCTAATATTTATTTCTTTTAACTGCTAGTCTAGTTCTTGACATTTGTCAATTCGAGTCGATATACGCAAAGTTTGGTCGATATGGGCTTAGCAATTCTTAATGATGAATGATGATGAAGCCATAGGCATCAACTAGTAAGAAATATACCTAGTAGAAGAGTGAACAGGGATCTTCTAAGTTTCGTCATCATTTATTTAACTATTAAATTATAGTAAGTTTAAGCGTTTAAATAAGTAATTTATGAAATTTTCCCCTTTGCTGCCTGCTCATTTGTTCGCTATTTTTATTTTAAAAAAACTAGGCCTAGCAGGCTTTAAACCTTAAGTCGCTTCCAAAGTTTAATACAATTTGAGTGATGCGCGTAACAATAAATAAACAAACACTGCTTCAGTTTTATGTACAGTTTTTAATGCTATTAGAACTTAAGTCGTTCGTATTTTAATAGTTCTACATTCTTAGTTATTCGTTCTACGTTATTCTATTTAAAAACAGATGCACTTAATAAAAGTAACATTCTTTTGGGCTATACGTTAAGACATAATTATCATCTAGATGACTGTTACTTGATAGTTATAAGTATTCCAAAGAAACTATTACTTGACTCGCCTTTTCGATCCCATTTAGATATATTTTTTCATGCTAATAAGGTTAGACTGTGTTCTTAATAAAAACAAAATGTAAAAATAGATGGTAAGAATAGTATGACTTTTATTTCAAGAAAAGAGGGTACGGTTACTTTATAGACTCACTTGAAACGTCAAGACTGTTTTATAATAATTGTTACTCTACCACTCAGCACTGTTCGTGCGAAAAACAGACCTAGGTACCGAAAGAAGTTGATTTAGTAGTTTACTAGTTACTATAAATCTTTTATAATAATTAAGCTGTGATAGTGGTTAGGACGTCCGCTTTCTAATCGGAGGTTGGGGTTCGACCCCAGGCACGCACCTCTAACTTTTTGGTGTTATATGTGCGTTTTAATTAATTAAATATCCCTTGATTTAACGGTGAAGGAAAACATCGCGAGGAAACCTGCATGCCTGAGAGTTCTCCGTAATGTTCTCAAAGGTGTGTGAAGTCTACCAATCCGCACATGGCCAGCGTGGTAGACTATGACCACAACCGTTCTCACTCTGAGAGGAGACCCGTGCTCAGTAGTGAGCTGGCGATGGGTTGATCATGATGATGATGAGGATGATAAATCTTCAAAACATTTTACATACTATTTCCTTATGATGGCTCATTTTCTATCGAATTCTTTTGCACGAAGAATCAGCCTGAAGCGGATATATTATTATTCTTTGCACCATTTCACGCTCAATATCTAGGTCATAGCATGCATGTTATATTATAAGTACATGCAGGTAGTAAGTAATTATTATTTAGCAATTAGATAACTAGGTATTCTTCGAAAATTATTGGTTGATTTCTTTGCGGAAATCAAAATATGGAGGAAACCATCATTTAGGTACATTTTCACGAGGCAGTTTCAATATACAAGTAGAGTCTCCTAGATTTTTAATTTAAAAATTCCTTTATTTCATTTCTTTTAAAATGGCAGAAGGTTGAATAGGCCCAAAAATGCAAGCTATGCCAATGTTAGTAAATACCCCGCCTCGTTCCATCGTTCCCCATGCGTCCGGTTTCCGTGAGCGTTGAGAATTTTAATTCCTTCAGAATTTTTTATTCATCAAATATCATATTTTACGGTGGTGCGTTGCACGGTATTTTGGCTCCCATTTAAATATTTTCCACTCCATTCGTCAGGCACTGTTCCTTGTGATTAGTGTTTTAGTTACACGTGAGAGCATAATAATACAGAATTTTTTCCACCGTTTTGTATCATGACTTGAGGTGGCGTAACAAAAAATATAAGTGAGTAAATTTTTCCACAGTTCAGTTACTAAAACTAGAAACTAAAGTTTTTAATGAGTATGTCTTACCTGTAATGACGTATGGAACCAATGACTTATATGTATGGAACGGAAACGTGGACTGTAATACCGCCGAGTTTCTTGCTGGTTCTTCTCGGTAGGAAAGCCATTCCGAACTAGTGGTACATGCATCCGACTATTCGAAAGTACTTGTAAAAGTTTATTTGAATAAAAAAGATTTTTATTTATTTATTTATTTATTTGGTTTGTGAGTCAGTTTATATTACTACTACTAGTAGGTATATCTATAGATTGTTGCCGGGTTCATACTTCTAAGATAAGACATCATCATTTCCACCCACAAGGTGTGGAGTTTTTTATTATTATTATTGTTTAAGAAATGGAATATCCTGTATTAAAATTGTAGTTCCTGACACTAAAGAAATCTTTCATATTAATACAATCATTTACTTAGTTTGTATTCTCTCCAAATATTTTTTGGGTTATGGTTATGTGTAATCTGGACGCTGTTAGTGTATTATCGTTTTAAATGGGATACAGATACACTGCAAACTCGTAAGTAGGGCCGACTAAGTAAAGTGGTTAAAAACAAGTGTATTTTAAGATAAGTATCTACCAGCTCTATATTTAAAGTGTTAGATAATAAATAGATAATTACTTCTAATAGATCTATTGAAACAAGTATGTAGTGTTTTTTAGGGTTCCGTAGTAAACAAGGAACCCTTATAGTTTCGCCATGTCCGTCCGTCTGTCCGTCCGTCCGTCCGTCCTCGGTTAATCTCAGAGACTATTAGTGCTAGAAATATGTAATTTGGCATGGGTATAAATATTAATTACGCCGACAAAGTGGTGAAATAAAATTTTAATAAATATTTTTTTAGGGTAGCTCCCCTACATGTAAAATGGGAATGAATTTTTTTTTTCTCGTCTACCCCTTAGTATGGGGTATCGTTGAATAGGTCTTTTAAAAATACTGTGGGTGTGGAAACATTATTTTTCGATTTCTAGATCCGTTTGTAAAATATGATGTTTTAAAGTGATAATTTTCTCAAATTTAAAATTTGAGTCAAGTGTCCCCCCCTCTATCAGCCAAATGGTAGTATATAGGAACGTGAAAAAATTTACAGCAGTAGTATATATAATCAATTTTAAAGGAAAACTATCATGGCTAAGTAGGTTTCACAGGTTAAGGAGTTATATCTGTTTTTCGAGGATTGTGACTACGGAACCCTACATTGCGCGTGGCCCGCCACACACTTGGCCGGTTTTGCGCCATTAGCTTCGCGCGTAGATTCATAACAATGTAATACCTAGATACATACTTGGAACCAAACCACTTAGGTATTTACCTACTTTTCATCCACTTTTAATAAATTGTAGTTCTAATTTAAAACTTTACAAAATACAACCTGTTACAACAAATAAGTACAACAACTGTGAAATAAAAATATTATGGTACCATGGAGCTGGTATGTTGATGGAAGTAAAAGAAGGGAATAAGGACTCTTTGTTTATTATTAAACCATAGTTAAGAACCTACCTACCTACATATTATATATTTTGTGTATTACGTACTTATCTAATAATATTGTGTTTTGTAATATAATATGTGTGAGAAATAAATCAACATAAGAAAACCCAAAATCTTTCATGTAGGTATACAATTTACTATGTACCTACCTTTACACAAGGAAGAAATCCTGATCGATGCATCAAAAAGTCCGTTAGGAGCCGCTACGCCTTTTGTTGTTTTGGGTGTTGTAGTTGAAACAAAGAATCTTGATACGCAATCAAAAACATAGTATAATAAAGGATTGTTTCCGAAATGCAACCAAGCTATAACACAAAAAAACTATATTGTAGTTAGCTAATATTTTATTTATGAAATAAGTAGAATATATGACATCTTATTTATACATAATAATATTATTATCAACCTACTTACAACATCATTTTGTTAGTTCTTTCCAAATTTAGAATATTGTGAAAGATTTTTCTAGAAAAAAGAAAACTTGTTAGTAAAAAAGTTACCTACTTTATAAAATTTACAAATTAAAATGTATTTGACGGTTGGCATTAAAAAACCAGAACTATTAAATGTACATAGGTATAATCATAAACATGGTAGTACGCCTTAGTAGGTACGCTTTATAAAGACGAAAGTGATTAAAACAAACACTAAAATTAAAACAGAATAAAATTCGTCTTGTAGGATTCGTAGACTAATGTTTATGTTTCACAATCAAAAATGTTATCATGCAATACGTGATATCGCTATGCATATCGAGCAAAGAAGGTATTAAATTACCTAATATAATTAACATTTGGTGCCAGAAAGGCTGGCTCATTTTTTGCTCAACGGATGAGCCTGGCTGTCCAACGCAAAAATGCAGCCAGTATTCTTTGGAATATTCCACGCGGGCATAATTAATATAGTAATTAGATAAGGATATAAGTTTTATCCTCATATCTTATGTTGAAGACATTTTTGAGATCCTATGACAACAGAGTCACGATACGATAATATTAAGAAATGGCTGAAGCCCCTAATCTCTGCTGTGAAACATGTAACACAAAAGTTTAAAGTATCAAAACGAGTTCAGCCATCAACATACGCGAAGTAAAGTCAAAGAAGCCACCCCATTGTTGTAATATTTATTCTTGCGTGGATCTTCGGTCCTTCTTTCATCGAGGTCGCCTCCATTGTCGCAGGGTTCATGGGAACGGGCAAAAAACGGACTTTGCTTTAGGGAACTTGCAACTTACAACGTACAAAACTGAATAAGCACTTTTTCATACTGCACCATCCACGTGTTCGAAGATTAGGATGACGTTTATAATCTGAGAATCTTATGCGACCCTTGGAACCTGAGATATGAGTTATTGTGATTATTATGTTTAATTTATATTACGTGAAGGAAATAATTATATTATATTATGTTGTATCTAGAATCTACCTAAAGACACCGTGATTTGTAATACCTACCTAGGTATTGGAAGAGTCAATTATTTTATGTAATAACTAATAACTAGGTGACTCACCGAGCTTTGTCGGGTGTTGGTATTAACATGACTTTATTCAACTTTACCTAAAGACGCAACGACGAGACGGGCTGACTTTATGTACCTACTGTACCTACTTATTGATTCTATCATCTATTGATCTACATAAAATCAGAAAATATGCAAGTACTTAAAATTCATCATCTTCTCAATCACGCACGGGTGTGAGAGGAGTCTCAGGTCTGTAAATGAGTCTCTAAATATTACAGGTGAGTGCCCGGAATTGAACCTGGGACCCCACGAATAGGAGGCCGAAATCATTAACTACTAGGCTATTTCCGACTTTTCAAGATTCCAATAAGTACCTACCTACCTAGTGAGGATATATCATAGATGCAACTTCGGCCCGAGCAGCCTAATTCGCTAACTCAGTGTCAACACCGAATGATAGCTAGCGAGCTCATATTACATTTATTGAAGATTTTCTACAAAAATTATTTTAATATCACCCAATGACGAAGCAATGTAGAACCAAACAGTGTCAAAATATGAGCTCGGTGGCTATCATACAGTGTGACTAGTGAGGCAGTGAGTTAGTTATTCTTATTAGATTAGTTGACTAAACTATGAAAAGTGAAAATTATTATTTCTATTTAACTTCAGGTTTTATTTAATTATGTATCTAATTATTCTACTAAATGCATTAAACGATGAGATAGGTCTAATTTCGTCGATTTTATTTTTAAGTTGACTTATAGTTTATTTTTACGTAGATATTCTCAACCCTCTACTTTTTATTGCAACAGACGTACACCAGATTATCTCAGATAGTAGACAGAGAAATTGCCAGAATCCCATGCATGATGCCGCCATACGGCATGCGAAGCAACGCCATCTGGCGATCTACTCAACATTCGTACAAAAACTTGTACTAAATTAACTTCAGAAAACAGTCACGGTGGCATATGCGTTTGTTTGACTGCAATTAGTATAGTTTGATCAAAATATTGCACCGGAAGGCGCAGCGTTGGAAGAACCCCCACTAGGTAGACGGACGACATCAGACGAGACGCAGGGAGCCGCTGATTCCGGGCGGCGCAAAACCGTGGCGTGTTGAAGTCCCTCCAAGTGTCCTATGTCCAGCAGTGGACGACGGACGTCAATCATTTGATGATGATGATGATGACGACCATATACCACCACCCATGAGTGTCCATTAATCTGTGTCGATAGGTAGCTGATTGCCTTTTACACTGTAGGAATTACCTTATCCATAGGTGCTTTTTAGGGTTCCGTACCTCAAAAGGAAAAAAGGAACCCTTATAGGATCACTTTGTTGTATGTCTGTCCGTCTGTCCGTCGTGTGTGTCAAGAAAACCTATAGGGTAGGTACTTCCCGTTGACCTAGAATCATGAATTTTGGCAGGTAGGTAGGTCTTATAGCACAAGTTAACGAATAAATCTGGAAACCGTGAATTTGTAGTTACATCACAGAAAAAAACATTAAAATGTGTTTAGGAACAAATATAAGTACCTACTATTATTTGATTTTCAAAGTCAGATAAGCCTGAGCGTAGATGCATCTACTTTGATTTTATTAGGCTGAGATATTACTAGATTTAAAACAAGACAGACTTATTATGTCTGACAAATCTGTCCCGTTTAAACTCTAAGCAAGTAAAGTCTGAGCAAATATAAGTTTTCCAAACTTAAAAAATTTCCTCTTCATAGTTTTATTATTTTGATCATATCGTTGATTTTGATGTAGAATTTAAACAACCTGAAAAAAACATATTATGCATAGTGCATACAATTCATGTTGTCATAGTAAAAATGTATTTTATCCCACTTCCTGATTAAATCACACATGACTCTGTTCTATTTTGGAACCCCATTTATTGTCTCATGCAATACACGTGTTTAAACGAAGTGCTTGAGTGACACCGCATGATACAAGTTCTTTTACATAAAATTGATTAACATAATATTGTGGTAGAACCAGTAGACCGTACCTACGTTTTTGCTGGCAGTTACTCACTACAGTCAGCTAATATTAGTCTGGCCATTGAACGAGCCAGCATCAAGTTGTAAGAAAAAACAAACTGCAGCCCACAAAAATTTTTGTTTGGAATGACCCGTCCTGTCATAGAAGATACTAGCTTATGCTCGCGACTTCGTCCGCGTGGTCTAGATAAATTTCAAACCCCTAGTTCACCTCCTTAGAGGTTGAATTTTCAAAAATCCTTTCTTAGCGGATGCCTACGTCATAATAGCATATAACTTCAGCTCGATCCATCCAGTAGTTTGAGCTGTGCTTTGATAGATCAGTCAGTCACCTTTTCCTTTTATATATTTATAGACTACTTAGAGGTCGTTGACGAGGCTTGATTGTTGTCAGCACAAGCCTACAGGCCTGCATGATGTATTAAATATAATACAACTCTCTATAAAGCAACGAGCATTCTCTCAATTATTGTAACCAAGTAACACACCCCTGCACCCCATTTGTATCTCCGGTTTCGAATCACGGCCATATTGCACACACGTAGATGCACAACTCAACCATGTTTCCTTCCCACGTGCACATGTCAAACCTTAATTATTCAAAAACATGTACATTTTAAAAATGCTTTTGTATTTATCAAATAGCGAGTTTATCATTGTGTTTTTGCAAATGACTAGTATTGAATACCTACTCTAGAACCTACTTAAATATTTTTTAAATTTTTAAAAGCGATTTACTTAAGACCAGATTCAAATATTATATTAAGTATGACCTTAAATAAAATACCTAAAATAAAATCCATAATAGCTAGAAAGTTAAATTCATTTAAAAAGCCGATTCTGTCAATCAGTAACTAATCGCCTATATTATAATAAATTTGCTTATTATTCCTTCACGGTCAATGGTCACTACCTACATAATAATATAATAGTCCGCGACAGGTTGAGATGCCAATCGGAATATGAGGCGGGGGGACGCCCCGCACACCCGCATGTCCCCTGCGCTCGCCCGCACCGGGTTCTGTGTGGGTGTGCGGGGCGTTCCCTCCCCGATTGCCATCTTGATTCTTGACGTAGTCGCTTACTTATACTTTTGCATGTAGAAACTAGAGATCCCCACATCGCAAAGATTGCAGAACAAACAAAGATTGAAAATACGATTAATGTTTATAAAGTAAGTAATAGGACTAGGTACCTACTTGTATAATATTTTTGAATAAAAATATTTCTATTTCTATTAGAATAGAACAGTAGGTAAAGTAAAACCTGCGCTCCAAAATATTAATATATTTTATCTGTGCAAATATTAACCACTCGCGGTAGTTAAATATTTACAATTATTTATCCTGGCTAAGAGAGTAGGTACCTACGTGGAATATATGAATATTAATTTCTATTTTATGCAAAATTCTAATAAGCAAAATTTCTATTTGTAGGTATTTTGCTTAGATGCATAACATTGATCTAAGAATTCGGTGATAGCCTAGTGGTTAAGAAGTCGGTCTCATATTTGGAGGGGGGGGGGATGATGATGATGATCGATCTAAGTCAGATACCGACTGTGTGGGTGATCTGTCTCTATTATAGCGGACCGAAGAGTACTATAGACTCTATAGTCTATAGTACTCTTTGGAAAATACTATAGACTATAGAGTCTATAGTAGTCTAGACTGAAGAGTAAGTACTATAAATTAATAGTCTTCAGTCCAGAGTTCAAGGATAAGTCTCCGCGATTCAGCATGCGGAAAAATGCGCGCCAAATTCCGCTCAAATGAGAGCTAGGTACGAGAGCACATAATATTCTGCACGGATAAAACGCCGAAAAGACCACTTAAACCAAAAACCAACCAGTGTAAAAACAAAGGGGTATGGGTTCAATAAAAACCGGCCAAGTGCGAGTCAGGCTCGCGCAATGAGGGTTCCGTACTGCAGTCGTATTTTTTCGACATTTTGCACGATAATTCAAAAACTATGATGCATAAAAATAAATAAAAATCTGTTTTAGAATGTACAGGTGAAGACCTTTCATATGATACCCCACTTAATATAGTCACTCACTTCGAAAGTTGAAAATACTAATTATTAGTTCATTACCACAATTTTTTTTTGTGTGATCTAACCCTAAATTCACGGTTTTCAGATTTTTCCCCAAATGTCAGCTATAAGATCTACCTACCTGCCAAATTTCATGGTTCTAGGTCAACGGGAAGTACCCTGTAGGTTTCTTGACAGACAGACAGACAGACAGACAACAAAGTGATCCTATAAGGGTTCCGTTTTTCCTTTTGAGGTACGGAACCCTAAAAACTGCCATACCCCTTCCAGATTAGCCCGCTTCCATCTTAGATTGCATCATCGCTTACCGTCAGGCGAGATGCAGTCAAGGGCTAACTTGTACTTATCTGAATAAAAATAAAAATGAATATTATTTTCCGCTCGATTTGTCCCTGGCCTTAAGAATACGTAGGTAATTTACCTACCTTGGATATGTTATGTTCAAAGAAGTGAGAACAACATAAAACATATTATTGTGCTAACGTTATAACTTTGATATTGCCAGGCAGCCGATCGTCAAAGTTCAAAGTTTAAAGTGTTACGAGGGCTAATTGTCCAATAAATAAAACTAAACAAAAGAAAACACAATATTATTTACTTTAATATTTACAACCACAAATTTTTCATATCTATAAATAAATAGATAAAATTAGACTTAATTTTTTTTTTTTTTCACTCGAATATTACACAATAATTGCTCATTCACAAAAGACTTTATTTACAATATACAAAAGATAACTATTGGACTAATTTTTTATCTTTTATATTAATTTGTTTATACTAAATTACACATACGAGTAATTTTCCAGTAAGTAGGGACCTACTATAAAAACAACATTAATCCTAATATTAAAATGATATCGTTTAACTTTATTGCGTAAAAGCGATTGCAAAAATAAAATTTTAAATATCAACCTATTCGTGGAGCAACTAAAATAGTAAGTTTTATAACATTAATATGCAAATGGTTCGAATACAAAATTATAAATAATGTACATGTACGTGTTATTACCTTTTTTGATCATAATATTATCCTGAATAACCAACATTTTACAAATACAATAAAAGTTGCTACTTACACAGTAGATACCTATTTTATTCAGTTTTATTTATCACACGATCGAATCCCTTCAGTTACTTCAGTATTATCATAAAATATATCTGCATGTGAAACGTTACATTATTTATTACTTAGTTACATTTAATATGATGAAACATAAATCGTAATTACATTTAATTAAAGACCTAATAATGAACCATTAGATTGCACTATCTATCACAGAACGTACCTATACGTCATACGTCGCCATAGGTCAACAATAACCCTGCTTTTTGTTCTACAATCATTTCTATATCGATGGTTTTGTTAACAACTCCGCCCACTTAAGGGTGAGCTTTGAGATTATTCTAGTCAATTTTTTACACCATTCCACTATAATTGATAACACGTGTATAGTTTCCGTTCTGCCACGTGTCTTATTATTAAAAATATTCGTTCCGCTCCAAGCAAACCATGGCAACGAGCCATAGACCATGATATGATATGCATTATACACAATGGAATAAACAAATAAAAGCACAGGAACTACTTGACGTGGAAATAAAAGGCAATTTTAACGTATTCTTTCAGTCTCAACCCCGACCTTTTATAGGTTTTCTTTACGATTTCGGTTCACATTGTTATTAGCCTCCTTCGATTTCTTTGCTAGCGCATACATTATTGTCATTTATTTCATTTACTGATTCTAAATTGTAAATTTTCTGGTGCGCTATCAACTTGCGTGTCAACTTGCGTAGAACTATGCGTCATGTAAGCTACCGAAGCAATGCATGCAATAGCCCATCCGTCTACGCATAGTAGGTATTACTTGCTTTATAATAAAGTTGTGCGAGTTGCGAGTGCATTGCAATCGGGGGAGAGAATGCAAGAGACTGTGTGCGTTATTGCGACCACGGTTTGATATATGCGCTTTTGCTAGCGAACCTAGCTCAAAAATATCTAAAGCGCCCACAAAGCACCGGACAAATCGCATCGCTTATCTAGCAAACTAAGGAAAAACGAACTATGCTTCTATACGTCTGGGTAGTAAGCGCATGCATCTAACACAATTTGAAAGCGCACCAGCGATAAATAACTTATATTTTGAAGTAAATAGAACTTCGTGTGACAAGGTTATAAAAAGAGATCATCTGGTTCAATATAACTTAACTACGAGACACAATATAATCATGCAATGTCGCTAGTGACATGAATATTACATATACGTAAAGAACACATTTGCGTTGTTTCGTGATAAACATGCACATGACACATCTGTTTAGTTAAGCTTTAAAAATATCGGATGGCATAAGTCTATGACAATAGGCCTTATTTGCCTACTCATTTTTAGGGTTTCGTGCCTCAAAAAGAAAAAAGGGACCCTTGTAGAATCACTTCGTTGTATGTCTGTCTGTCCGTCGTACCTGTCTAGAAAACCTATATATAGGGTAGGTACTTCCCGTTGACCTAGAATTATGAAATTTGGTACCTAAGTAGGTAGGTCTAATAGCACAGGTAAAGGAAAAAAATCCGAAAGTCGTGAACTTGTGGTCACATCACAAAAATAATTAAAATATATTATCAATTTTCTAAGTAATTAGATCACTAGGTATACCAAGTGGGGTACTTATTATACGCAAGGGTATAAGAACTTATTATACCTGCACATTCTTAAACAGATTTTATTTATTTTTATGCATAATATATTGATTTTTGCTTTTTGATTTATCGTGCAAAATGTTGAAAAAATTCCTGCGTACGGAACCCTTCGCTGCACGAGTCTGACTCGCACTTGGCGGGTTTTTTTTTCAGTACACTTTCTTCATAAATTGAGGTAATCTAAAAATAGTAGGCATGTTCCATATCCACTCTCCAGATGTTTTCCTGTTTTTTTTTGTTGACAAAAACACGTCGCGTTTCATCCAACGTGGGAATTTCTGGTTTCGGAAAAAGTGCTTCGCAGATGTTAGCGAATCATCGAAGAGATCACTTTAAGGGTCATATCCACGTGTCAAAACAGGAAGATGTTTGTAATTTAGCGACGACGCGTGCCACTTGTCCGTCTCTAACGTACTGTGAAATAGACCTGAAGATATTGTTAGCTACTAGCTGATGCCCGCGGCTTCACCCACGTGGATTTAGGTTTACATAAATCCGTAAGTAAAAAGAACTTTTGATTTTCCAGGACAAAAAGTAGTAGCCCGTCCCCGAGATGCAACTCAGTAACAAATTTCGTAAAAACATTTAAACGCATGATCCTGAACCATGAACTGACAAAATCGCAAAGTTTCTCAAACAATTCAAAAAAATTACGCAAATTGGGTTAGAAATCTCGAAGATTTCGAACCAGAAAACACAAATCCTTCTTTTTTTAAAGTCGGTTAAAAAAGTAGCCTTTGTTACTACTTGTCTGTAAAATCCCGTCAAAATAAGTTCAGCCATTCCGAAGATTAGCCTGTTAAAACAAACAGACAGACAGACAAAAATTTTAAAAACGTGTGATTCAGTTATGGTACAGTTGAAATAACCATATGAGCTAAAGTAGTTATTTTACAGACACACACCTCAATTTTATTTATTAGTATAGATTACAGCGCATCGATGCCTCACCAACTCCCTTTGTACCTACTTACTCCTTGCACCTACAAACCTACTTAATATAAGATATCACCACCCACCCATAAATAAATACTTACGAAAGTGTATTTGTTTAACGGTTTCTTGGTTTCTTGGTTTGTTAGATTGTCAATTTGTTTGTTGGTTCTTCAATCACGCTGCAACGGAGCAACGGATCGATGTCATTTTTTGAATGGATATTAGGACATAGTAAGACTTAGACCACTTTTTATCTCGGAAAATCATAGAATTCCCACGGGATTTTTAAAAACCTAAATCCAAGCGGACAAAGTCCATGATATACAAGGAACCACGAGGATATAATTCGCTGTAATCCACCAAAACAGACAAATCTGTATGATGCAACGTGCAGCATTAGATATGCACCACCCGCCCTGCCACTACTAAAGAAGCAGGAAAAGCAAGTAATACACAATATCACACAAATCTTCTAGAACACACTCAACGTACTTCACTCTGACACCGAAGCATCATCAGGAGATGTAGACTCCATTTGTGTGGTAATGTGTGTTGGTGGTGTGGATTGCGTGCTTTTCCTGCTTCTTTAGTAGTGGGTGGGTGGGTGATGTATAAATGCTGCAAGTTGATACTGTACCTATTTTGTACCATACAGATTTGTCTGTGGCGGATTGAAGCGAATCAAACTTGTGCTTGCTTGGGAGGGATGCGTAAAAGCATTTCCCAACGTTAAAAAAGGTATATTTTTTTTAACGTTGGGAAATGGATTTACGCATCCCTCCCGTGAACGGGCAAGGTATGAGGGACTCGCCAGCCGAGAGGCCACTAGAATACCCACTAAAACCCAACGCCACTCTTGCGCTGCGCTGGCGACTGGGTCACGGGACCACTGAAACACTTCTAACACCGAAGCATTTCTTCCTTGTCATCATCATCATCATTATCAACCAATAGACGTCCACTGCTGGACATAGGTCTCTTGTAGGGACTTTCACACGCCACGGTCTTGCGCCGCCTGGATCCAGCGGCTCCCTGCGACTCGTCTGATGTTGTCCGTCCACCTAGTGGGGGATCTTCCAACACTGCGTCTTCCGGTGCGAGGTCGCCATTCTAGCACCTTGGGACCCCAACGTCTATCGGTTGTACGAACTATGTGCCCTCCCCATTGCCACTTCAGCTTCGCAACCCGTTGAGCTATGTCGGTTACTCTAGTTCTCCTACGGATCTCCTCATTTCTGATTTGATCACGTACAGAAACTCCAAGCATAGCTCTCTCCATCGCCCGCTGAGTGACTGAGCTTTCTTATGGGGCCCATAGTTAGCGACCATGTCTCGGATCCATATGTCATCACTGGCAACACGCACTGTTCGAAGACTTTGATCTTCAAGCACTGAAGGATTTTGGACAAGAAGACATCTCAAAGCTTCCTGAACGCTGCCCAACCGAGTTGGATTCGGCGGTTGACCTCTTTCTCGAAATTGGACCTACCCAACTGGATTGTGTGTCCTAGGTATATATACTCGTCTACAATTTCGAGTGCAGAGCTCTCAACTTCTTCCTTGTACTTATACCTATTTATAACTGTTGCCATATATAGTTCTGTAAATAATTTCGATTATCGATATAACCATCAATAGATAAAAATATTTAACTTACGATAATAAGCATAATGTTATGAAAACACCTTGAGAACATCCTCCTTATAATCCATTATCACTATAAATTATTCGTTAGATTTACTATTATTTCATAATACTCAATATAACTTGAAAGGTTTTAACAATGTCCTCAATACATTTTAAATAATGTTATTATCTCACTAGGTTAAGTACACTAGCGGCACGCTATGATGGCCGGTTTGACACATTACAATAGTGATGTGGAATGTCAATTTATTCTCGAACAAAAAACAATTAAGTTTTGTTTTTGTACCTGATTAAATAGGTTTAATAAAACAAAAATGTATATGTTTATTTAATTTATTTGAACGAACTGAATATTTGAACGAAAATGAATATACATACTTTATATGCACACAAGAAACATATGAATACAAAAGATACCGAAAAAGGTGCCACAAAAGGCCATAATTAATCAGATTCGTCCATACTACTATTTTCACTGTCGTCACTGCTATCATCACATACATTAATAATTATATGTTCGTTTTCTATAATATTATCTATTTTCACATCTCTTTCATAATCTTCCCTTATTAATTTAACAGTTCTATTCACAACCTTTTCCCAGTCTCCTTTAGTCACATGTTCACAAGCTTCTTCTAATAATTTTAGCATTTTTTTTGTGGTAAATGGGGGTTCTGTATTGTGTCTTGCAGCATATCCCTTAATTTGAGCCCACACCAACTCAATCGCATTATACTCACAATGGTAAGGCGGTAACCGTATAACTCTGTGCCCATGTTCTAATGCTATTTCGTCAATGACGTATCGGATCTTGGTTGGTTTGTTTTCTTTTAAAAGACGTACTAATTCCGCTTTTAACATATTCATGTTTGCATCTACGCCATTTTTACGAAGCCATGCGACGATATCAGCTTTCTTTTGGGATTGGGCAGGTGGCTTGTCAATTTGCATCGAGTGGTATGGGGCGTTGTCCATAATTATAATAGATGGTTCAGGGAGGCTACACAACATTGAGGTAAACCATTCAGTAAACTTTTCTCCATTCATGTCTTCATGATAGTCTCCAGTGGTTTTTGACGCAAAAGCCATGAGAGAACCTTCGACAAACCCGTTGATGGTTCCGGCGTGACAAATTATAAGTCGCGATCCTTTTCCTACAGGAACTTTGGAAGTAGATGCTGCTGTGTCATCGTTCCAAGAACGGCCTACAGTATGGTTAGCATTAAGCCATGTTTCATCCAAGAACACAACATTTTGCCAATTTTTGATTTCTTTCACTTGCCGTAAAAAAGTATACCTTGCCATCGCTATATCAAATCTTTCCATCAATATTTTGCGTTTGTTACATTTTTTGTATCGAAATCCAATGGTCTTCAAAATCTTCGTTAAAGAACTTTCCCCACCGAAGAATAATCCAGCTTCCTTCAGTGAATGCACCAACTTTTTTCTTGTTGGATACTCCTTCTGTAAATAGTAGCCGTAAACATGTCTTCGGATAGCATCGGCATCAAAGCTATCGATGCCTACGACTGGTTTTGCTCGTTTTCTCTTTTTTGGTGTGTGAAGTTTATTTTCTTCTGTGCCAGTCTCGCCATATTTTTTTTTAGTTATCCGTCTAACAGTTCGTTGTCCAATATTAAGCGCATCAGCTACGCGTTCAACCACTGACGTTATAGGTAAAATTGGCCCTCCATTTTGAGCTTCACGATCGAAATAGTTACGAAGGCGTATTAGGAACTCACGTGTCTGACTATTTAGAACAGTTCTCTGCGTACGTTCGGTCATATCGACGAAATCCACAACAAAGGGCTTGAACAGAGTCCAAATTAACGAGCAAGGGTCAACAGTAATGCAGTATCAATATTTGAAATCCAAAGCCAGGTCAAAACTATATCACAATCGCATTGCACTGACAGTTTATACTTTTCGAAGCAACGTCAATTCGAAACTGCATGTTTTGCATTGAGCATTGACGCGAGTTTGCCGGAGGTAGTAGTTGTGCTAGCCAGCGATCCTATGTGACGATCGTATTAGATTCCATTTTTAAAAATTTATTGATATTTTTTTGCGATTTCAGAGGTTTGTCCACATAGTGAAAATTGTTCATATTCACAAGTACATTCACCCCTTAAATGGTGCAAACTGATTTTTCTACACTTGTATACATTTAAGAAATCAATTTAATAAATAAATTTTGAGTCCTAAACCTAAAACTACATTCGATAAAATTTATGAATCTCTGCACATCACTATCGTCAATAAAGTAATACAATTATTTCCTTCAAAGTCGTTATCAATTAATACGGAACTTCATGAGCGGACAAACGTCAAACCGGCCATCATAGCGTGCCGCTAGTTTAGTCACTTGTGAATTGTGATAGTAATCTGACAGTTACAATGTTTTTGATATATGTATGTTAATTCGATTCTTATTCGATTGCACCTATAATAAAGGTCTTCATAAAAATGTAGTCAACCTTACCATGCTAAAGCAGGATTTATATAATTTGCTACTTATAAATATTATTCTTACACACTTCATAAGATTAATAATAATTCGTTCTTAATAGTATTTCTGTCATCATAATTCATTTATATTACTTGTTCAGAGTTATCTACCATAACAATGAAAATAAGAATTCTTTATCAAAATGTGACCTATGTGATCTTATAATCAGGCAGCTGTCAAATTGGTCAACTCTCTGGGTTTGCCTTTATCGCCATACCTAAACTCTTCGGCTATTTGCAATAAAGTTTTATTTCTAGTTTCAGGAAGATAATAGTATAGAAATATTGTTCCTAGTAAAGTAGATAGGCCATAAAATAAATAGGTACCATGATGCCCTAAACCTTGGAGCATAGCTGGTGCTGTCTTTATTGTTACAAAGTAGGCAAGTGACGTCATCATGACGCTTATGCCAGACCCCAAGCCTTTAGTTTCGCTGGCAAACAATTCACCGACCATATTCCAAGGCAATAGGGATATTCCTAAGTTAGACACAAATACATAAACTGCCATTAAACTTAATGATATAAACGGAGATATGTGTCGTATAATACGATATTTAACAAGACATAGATACAGTGCCAGTGAAATTAGCGATAATGTAGTGGAAACTCCACTAAAGATCGCTAAGGGTCGACGTCCTAATTTTCTTAATAAAATACACGCAGTAACTAACGCAATTACGCGCAGAATATCAGTGGCTAGCATAGCAGCATATGTATTTTTCTTATGACCTATAAGCACTTCCATAATTTCTGTAGTGTAAGCACATATAACATTAATACCAGACAACTGTGTTACTAAGAAGAACACAACCATTATACACAAGGGCTTCCAAAATTCAGGTTTCTTTATATTATCTGTCAGTGTTTGAATTTTGCTCTTTTCTTCCTTCATTTTGGTCTGGTCGGCTATCATTTTCTCGAGTTCAAGATTCATCGCTGGACTGTTGCCTCGGTACCATTGAAAAGATTGTACACACCTCTCCATTTCATTTTTCGATGCCAACCAAGCCGGTGATTCTGGTGCAAAATATAATATGATACATCCGAGTAAAGGAAATACTCCGCAAAGTAGCGAAGAGTGACTGTAGTGCAGGTACGTTCCAAACAGATGTGACATAAACACACCAGACGCTATACTTAAGGAGAGACCAGCCAAAAACAATCCTCTATAAGCTGGCGAGCTTATTTCTCCAACAAAGACTGGTCCCAAAGGGCCCAACCATCCTTGACAGAATCCTGTGATAAATCTGCCCAATAATATTAATTCTATGTTACCAGCGAAACCAATGATGGTCCATCCTCCTATGTAAGACACTGATACTAGGATTTGAGATGCTCTTCTTCCCAGTTTTTCCATTAGATATCCTGATATCATATTGCCAAAAAATAACGCCAACGATGCTATGGCAGCTGAAAATATACGTCATAAATAGTAAGAGCTATACATTTTTGTGATTTTCTAGTAGGTTAATTATATTTGGTGATGAACATAAAAAAAGTGCGAGTCTGACTCGCGCACCGATAGTTCCGTACTACAGTCGTATTTTTTCGACATTTTGCACGATAAATCAAAAACTTAAAAATAAATATAAATCTGTTTTAAAATGTACACATAAAGCCCTTTCAATGATATGACCCCACTTGGTATATTAAACTTAGTTTGGAAGTTAAAATACTAATTATTTGTTAATGAACACATTTTAATTATTTTTTGTGATGTAACCACAAATTCAAGGTTTTCGGATTTTTCCCTTACGTAGGCTATAAATGGCCTACCTGCCAATTTTCATGATTCTAGGTCAACGGGAAATACCCTATAGGTTTCTTGACAGACATGACAGACAGACAGACAACGAAGCGATCCTATAAGAGGTCCTTATGTCCTTTTAAGGTGCGGAACCCTAATAATATAAAAATTATACATACCCACCCAAGACACCATTTCTGTAGAATATTTATTATGTCCTTTTTCATGTTGCAGCTGCGGTATGAGTATTGCCGGGAACCCTGCCGTTGCTCCTGCACTAAAGGACAACATGAAAGTACCCGATGCTATGAAGGCCTGAAAGAGGACACATAACCATGAATTTCTTTTATTTATTTATTTTACTAAGGAAAGGCAACAGATGATGCATTAATTAATAGGTATACATTGCAATTTTATCTTAGGGTATCAATCGACTGCAATTGTTAAGCAACATTGACCCAAGTCGGTAACTGGATGGGTGACTGACTTTGGAGGGCCAAAGACCTTTTCGTTTCCACCTTGCCTCGGAGCGGTCCCTGTTATAATCACTTAAATCTGATAATATTAGGTACTGTTAAACCTAAGACGAATCTTGTTCTTTTAGTGCGTTGTATGCGGATCTGGGAACCCATCGTATTATTATGCCAAGAGAACTCCTGCCATTATGTGATTAATGGAAAGGAGTCACGACCCTCAGCAATGAGGAATACGACCAAAGAAATAAATGTGTAAAATGCTCAACTTATTAGACGATATCACAGCATGCGCAAATTGTAAAACAATATTATATTAACTGCCATTACTAATATACATTACATTCAAAAAACATATATACAGAACCTTAGGCTTATAGAATCACAAGTGTCCACCGCTGCTGTATTTTTTTTAATCTTTGAAGATGTCGTTCAAATAAGAAATACAGGTTCTAAAGACTGCCATTTTATCTGCACGAATAAGATTTGAAACTCTGATCTTTGCCACGGTAGATTCAAAGCAAAAGTGGCACAAGTCATTATAATATAGTACACGTTCGACTTTACTAGGTACCCTGAATATTTGGGGTCGTTAATTACCTACCAGTGGACTATTTTATTTGTACTATCATTTGTTGATTATGATAATAAAATGAATTTAAATAAAATACAATAAATGTATGCGCAATAGCGAAGACTACAATTACATTTCTATCAGAGGTCAACGTGTATTTGCATACCTATAGGTATATTTATGTAGGTACCTGCGAGTAATATACTAGTAATGTAGTTTTACGAAGTATCTACCTACCTATTTACTCCAAGCAAAGTGGCATGTCTTTTTTTTAAAGATTTCATATTTAACCTAATTTATTCTGAAATGTTAATTAATAGTGGATTTAAAGCTCCATTTACTTTATTTTAGAAAAGTTGCATTGCCTCCACTCTTCATCAAATATAATATGACATCCAGCTTTGCATATAATATATTGCATTATAATTGGCCAGGGCCTGAAATGTAATCTGTTGGAAGACGTGTTTCATATAAAATCAAACACTGTGACCATGTTATAATGTTTTATTATGCAGTAGCCGGCAAGAAATATTGTACATTGACTTTTAGAATGAGATTTTGGCTTTGTAGAGCGTTGTCTTTGTAACTCATACCTATGTGACGTTTTCAACGGTCGGTCTCAACAACAGAAACAACGCTCTTCGAAACCGCTATCTCTTTTTAAATGTCGATGTACAATATTTTCTTCCGCGTACTGTACCTCGGAAATTGGAACATCCGCTATTTTTAGGGTTTGAGGTCAAAAGGAAAACCGGAACCCTTATAGGATAACTTTGTTGTCTGTCTGTCGGTATGTCAAGAAACCTACAGGGTACCTACTTCCTGTTGACCTAGAATCATGAAATTTGGTAGGTAGGTAGGTCTTATAGCAGACATTAGGGGAAAAATCTGAAAACCGTGAATTTGTGGTCACATAACAAAAAAAATTAAATTGTGGTCATGAACTAATAATTAGTATTTTCAATATTTCAAGTAAGATAACTATATCAAGAGGGGTATTGGCCGATTTTTGAAAATGATATATTATGCAAATTGCATTCCGTCTAGTCTAGACGAATGCGCAATGTTGAATTTTCAAAAATCCTGTTTCTTAGCGGATGTCTACATCATTTAGTCCAGCTGTGCGATTGCGGGAGAATGACAGCTACAATGTCACGATCGCAATCATCTCTGATTGGTTAACGCTCGTTCACTATTGGCTACAATGCATTGTTGCAACAAGAATCACACAAATTCAGCCAATCAGAACAATTGAGATTGTAATAATGATTGACGCAGATTTTAGACAATCGCCCTACAGGAGTTTGAGCTGTGCGTTGATATGATAGAACAGTGATTAAGGCAGTACCGGTACGCGACAGCAGAGATAATTTATTATACAGTATAAATTATCTCTGGCGACAGTTCGAAATGGCAATCGGGGAGAGAACGCCCCGCACACCCGCACAGCCCCACACTAACCCGTCGCGGACGAGCACCGGTGACGTACGGGTGTGCGGGGCGTCCCCACACCTCATAGCCCGACTGACATCTCGATCTGTCGCGGACTGTACCTATAACAATTTTCGATTTTAGAAAGTAGGTATGGATGAGACGGAAAATTGGAAACTGTCACCCGTGCCATTGTATCTTGAAAATAGCATAATATGAAAAATTGCAGATCAAAGATCAGCGGATGCATGATTCAATCAGCGAATTCCGCTACCATCCTCGCGAGTAGCGATAGATACTTGAAATTAAAAATATTACCATATTATCATAAGTATGAATCATTATGAGTTCATCAACACTAACATAATATTACAGTAATATAATATATGACGTAATATTAATATTTAATATTACGGGCTTATTGAATTACGGGACATGCGTATTGAATTTCTGTGGAGGAACTAAGCAAATGCTATGAATATATTATATATTTGTTAGATGTTATATTAATATACAGAATACTACAGCTATCAGCCGCAACTTTGTTCGCGTAAAATTTCCACTTAGTTTTCCTGTACTTGTCAAATTCTACAACAAATTCAATAATAAGGAAACAGACAGACAAACACAATAATATTGAAATGGGCTTTGCTGCAGTATATAACATGGTGGCTGTCCAGTATGGTAGAGCCTACCTACTTATATTTTCAAAAACGCAATATACTGCAACAGTAAAAGGTTTTTTAAAAACTGACTTTAAAAGCGACTACAAAGTAAAAAAAAACCGGCCAAGTGCGAGTCAGGCTCGCGCAATGAGGGTTCCGTACTACAGTCGTATTTTTTCGACATTTTGCACGATAATTCAAAAACTATGATGCATAAAAATAAATAAAAATCTGTTTTAGAATGTACCGGTACCTTTCATATGAAACCCTATATAGTCACTCACTTCGAAAGTTGAAAATACTAATTATTAGTTCATGACCACAATTTAATTTTTTTTGTGTGATCTAACCCTAAATTCACGGTTTTCAGATTTTTCCCCAAATGTCAGCTATAACATCTACCTACCTGCCAAATTTCATGATTCTAGGACAGACAGACAGACAGACAGACAGACAGAGAGACAGACAGACAGAGAGACAGACAGACAGACAGAAAACAAAGTGATCCTATAAGGGTTCCGTTTTTCCTTTTGAGGTACGGAACCCTAAAAACCGGCCAAGTGCGAGTCAAACTCGCGCACTGAGGGTTCCGTACTGCAGTCATATTTTTTCGACTTTTTGCACGATTATTATGCATAAAAATAAATAAAAATCTGTTTTAGAATGCACAAGTGAAGCCCTTTCATATGATACCCCACTTGATATAGTTATTTATCTTACTTCGAAAGTTGAAAATAGCAATATTTGTTCATGACCACAATTTTTTTTGTTGTGTGATGTAACCACAAATTCACGGTTTTCAGATTTTTTCCCCAAATGTCTGCTATGAGACCTACCTACCTGCCAAATTTTATGATTCTAGGTCGACGGGAAGTACCCTGTAAGTTTCTTGACAGACCGACAGACAGACAGTCAACAAAGTGATCCTATAAGGGTTCCGTTCTTCCTTTTGAGGTGTGGAACCCTAAAAAAATGTTAGGTATTCGTAAGTAGGTATAAGTACATAATTAATTTATCGAACTCAAAAAAAGCAACAACAAATGGATTGCCATGAGTTAATTAATCCCTAAGTAAAACAAAATAATTAAAAGATAATATTATGATAATTTAACGCGACCTATTTAATAATCAACTTACTCATTTATTGATCATTTGCATTCATGTAGGCACATTATAAAATAAGATTATAATAATGACATGAAGCCTCGTCAGGGGGGAATTATAGGACTAAAATTTAATAAGTAGGTACTTTAGTATGCTAAAGTACTTATTAAATTTTAGTCCTATAATTAATAAGTTTTTTATATTTATACTTAACTAGGTAGTTATATCTATGTATATTATCGATTTTTTTACAAATAAATAATATTTTAATATATAAACTAAAAGTTAAAAAAACAACATTAAATTTAAATTTATCGAAATTATTTTTATTTTCAGCTGTACCTAATATAAAGCAATTTTATAGCTTATTAACTTTATCAACTTTATTTTTGCATAAAAGTTTTATTATATTATTGTGCATTCGGTTTTTATGATAAAACAGAATGCACACACAATACGAAACAAATTTCAAGATAAAAGTAATAAATTATTGTAGCAAAAAAGTTAATATGACGTACCTAATGAAATAGATAGTATCTGTAATTAGAATGTCCTTTTGGCGTGTGTTTGCCTATACCTACTATACCTCCTATACCTACCTACTTACTTGACATTTTGAACAATCCATGAGAGAAGTCATTCTTTGTTTTTAGTCTAAGTGTGTGTGAGGGCTCCCTATTTAGGTACAAACTTATTCTCAAGTCAATGAAAATTGTGTAGGCGCGCAAAAAACTCATAATTTATTTGTATCTGTCATAAATCTGTTTTTTTTGTTAAAATATAGATACCTACACCTTTGAAGGTTTCGCGGTTTAAAGATTTGTACTTATCTGTATACCTATCTAAGCCCCCGCACACGCACACGTCACCCGCGCTGTCCCACACCTGGTTAAAGCGGGGGTTGAGCGGGTGTGCGGGGCGTCCCCACCCCGAACGACTGCCATCTTGACTTGTCGCGTGCTATAGTTTCTAGAGTAGGTATTTCTACTTTCATTAAGTTTGATAAATATTCAAATCAGAAACTCCGTTTGTGTAGAGCGCGTTTCAAATACACTGTATTATCAACCTTAAAATCTACTTGATTAGGTAAATGATTTATTTGAAAAACTTATCCAGTCACAACTCGCCAAAAAACGTGGAAACTTCCAAAATCTAATATTTCTAAAAAAGAACGCTATGTTGCGCCAAGGGTTTTAGTTAGTTTTCAGTTTGGTGGTATCTATAAGGTATTCTTTATTATAAACATCAGTTTTTGGAAATTCACACATTTTTTTGGCGACTACCCAAAATTACTCTTTACAGTTGCAATCAGAAACAGGACGGCAGAAAAATTCAAGTCAATATTATTGTAAGGAATTTTGGAAAAGAGCAACAGCTGAATTTCTTGCTTTATTCTTGATAAGAAGGGTATACCGAACCAGTGATAGATTCATTTGACTATTTAAGAGCTAGATTATAAAACCAAAAGTTAGTTAACAAAAGTTTATTTCAATTAGAAAAATCAACTAGCTATAAAAATTCTATTTCAGTAAAAAAAATGTTCTCAGTTTTTTTTAACTATTCCTTGGTAAGCAACAAGCATTTTTATAAGTAAAATTATTTCATGTCTTACTAGGTAAGTACTCATATTTGCATAATAATATCAGACATATTATTTATCTCATATATTTTTATTTTGTCTGACACCTGTTTGCTTTTACTTATTCAGATAGATAAATGAAATATTTATTCACCAGAAATCAAGCAATGTGGATAATAAATAATTGTTGTCACAAATGATTGCGAAAACAAATATAGACAATGAATCTCACTATCTTTACATCAGACAACTTGGACGTGAAATAATACATACTTTATGTAACACACCTGTCTCCAAAATGGTAAATGTGTCGTTTGCACATCACTGTAGGCTTTATGCTTCCGAATTTCCTTCGCGCTTCCATTCTCGTGATCATTCACGCTTATTTTCTCTAATTCGGGCGCGGTGGTACGGTCCATCGCGAACCGAATCTTTGGTGGTACTGTGTGATGTGTCGCCAGTCCGAAACAAGGGCTTTATGATACTCCAATCACTATGTTTGATGGCACATTATCTTATCACTTAAGTCGTAAATACGTACTCACTCGTGTGTCGTCATACAGCACAGCTGTCTATGTCAAGTGCAAGGAATGCTAATTTATCTAAAAACATTAGATCTATTAAGTAATGATCTTTGTCTTGATTATTAATTTAAAAAACAAGCTTTTCTTTTGTTGGAAGTTCAGTGACAGCGATAGGTATTAATTAAGACAAAGGTAAATAAACAAAGAACCAAATATTATGCCTTCTTGCCTTGTGACTTCATTACCCTAAACTTCAAAAAAAATATGCTTCTCGTAACGTTGACACATTCACTAATCTATTAGTTCATCTCTTTATCAGTTATTGTGGAAATTCGATAATAATAATCATTTATCATGTAACAAGATTTCACTGATCTCTTAATACCACTTCAAGCTTCAAGTTTCATCACAAGACTATACGTAAACAACCTTTCAACTTATTAATTAAAAAAAATTTAAAGGTGGTCTATGATCAGCTGATTTATATTTATTTAAAAACAAGACTAGTTTTTATATTGATAAACTTTTAAAATGTAGTGCCGAAACTCGCCCAAGACTTGTTTTTTTCCAAACGGTTAGGTATACTGTGTTCGATGTTTGATTCGAAATACTGCAGTGAATGAACTCAGATTCCCCTCCATACATACTTTCACAAGTTCTTTTTATGCCCTTGGAAGGTTATCTTAAACCTATCTATGGATATTAGGTCCGCATCAAACCTGTTATCACAACAACACACAAAGCACAGGTATTATTTGAAAAACTAACAGGAACCGTTATTAATAATATTGTAATTAAATTCGATTGATGTCGTCTGTCCACCTAGTGTGGGGTCTCCCAACGCTGCGCTTTCCGGTGCGAGGTCGCCATTCTAGCACCTTGGGATCCCAACGTCTATCGGTTTTTCGAACTGCAATTGCCCTGCCTGTGGCAATAGGTTCAGCTTCGCAACCCGTTGAGCTATGT
This sequence comes from Maniola hyperantus, assembly GCF_902806685.2. Lineage (NCBI taxonomy): Eukaryota > Metazoa > Arthropoda > Insecta > Lepidoptera > Nymphalidae > Maniola > Maniola hyperantus. Next base: position 10,964,985 of record NC_048541.1, read on the forward strand.
CTTTGGTTCTCCTACGATTTTATTAAAATACTTTGAGACTTTATTTCAAACTAGCGACCCGCCCCGGCTTTGCACGGGTAGCTTATTACAATTTCCGCAGGGATCTCTATTTTTGTAAATAAAATATAGCGTGTGTCACTCAGGAATAATGTAGTACTGGTAATGATGTACTGGTGAAAGATTTTTCAAAATCGGGTCAGTAGTTCCAGATATTACTTCCTACAAACAAACTTACAAAATTTAATTCTTTATAATGTTAGTTAGTTTGATACCTATCTAGAAAAAACTTTGCTTAGTAGATACCTATAACAACATAAACTCAGCTATGGCGCAGTTTATATTGAACTGTGTGTATAAAAAGTGGGATTTCCTGGACTCAATTCCTAAGAAATCCCACTTCTGATTCAATTTTTAAAATTTCTGAATTGAATAAAGCCTCATCTGGTGGGAACCTTTGGCCGTGGATAGCTACCGTCCATACGGCAAAATACTTAGTATGGCAAAACTTATTTAGATACCGTTCCGGTAGTATAAAAATACCTATTAAGGATACCTATACGATTACGAAGTAACAGTAATAATCGAATTTTATTTTACGGCCTCGGAAAACGAAATTCGGATCTACTGTGTGAATAGTACCTACCACTTCATACGAGTAGTACCTACCACTTCATACGAATAGTACCTACTACGGGCTACGGCTACTCCGGATGATCGAATGTAGTGCGTAAAGAGCCTAAGCTGTGGTGGTAATTATTGGTACTTATATAATTAAATACGTATTTGCATGATAATATTATTATGATTAATAATAGGTATGTATTTCAAATAATAACCGCACTAGTCAAGTTAGTCAAGTCAAGAGAACAATGACTCTCATGAGAACCATAAGGCAGTGGTCCGACCGCCCGCGCCGCGCCGCGCCGGCGAGAAAAAGACTATCAGCGATTTTCTCTCTCAAGAAACGCAAATGTACATTCCGTGTAAACGAAAAAGATGAACATTATCAAAAGTTAGTCTCTGACTGTTCACACTGCCGGCGACGACTTGCTTTACTAGTATTTGCGCTGAGCGACGAGCTTTCAAAAATAAACGCGCTCAGCGATGTTCGTTCAGCGATGCTCGCTCGCTTGAACACGTGTAATGCACGCGCAGGTTTGCACAGGACTGAGATACGTAGTATCCCTACCCTATTAATCTGTGGGAGTCCCACAGTGGGACTGAGCGACCGCGGGCGAATGGCGCGAGTAATCGCTCGTCGCACTTGCACACTCGCTTACAGGGTGACAAAACTGTCGAAACTACACACTCGCTTCCCGCTGATCGCCAACTCGTTTAAGTTGCTAGTTCTACTCGTTTCTCGTTCATCGTCGGCGGTCGGACCACTGCCTTAATGACTAAGACTTAAATAATTCCATTACTAAGTAAGTAATAGAATAGAAAACTGTTTGTTTTATTCGTAATATAAGGCTTACGCAAGTAAATAGTATCTCCGCTTATCTTTACAATTCTTGATAGTGTCACAGAATAAATATTATAATACTAGTTGACCTGCCCCGACTTCGCACGAGTGGGTTAGGTACCTATTCCATAGACAATTAATAATGACTGTATTTTAAATGAGGTACATATGGCGCCGATTCTGATATTTTTACCCAAACTAAATTTAGAATATCCTCATCTTTTCCTTTTTAATATTGCTAAAAAAGGACAGAAAATGAATTTTAGTGACTTTAGAAAGACTAAATTTAGTACTACTCTTAAACTCCTAACCTATTTTCACGTACCTAAGTACCAAAATGCATTTCAGACCAAACTGAGGTAAAGTCTAATCCTTCATCGATTTAAACAAAACAAAGCTTAGTAGGCAAGTACATACTTAAACTTAACTTAACGTATGAAAAAATAGGTATATGTATTGTAAATAACCTATCAATTTCTGTTTTATTGAATTATAATACTAATTCATTCATAACATTATAAAATATGGCACCCATTAATTTCTTGAATGTGGTCAAGATAAAAAACACTTTCTCCAAAGTTTCGCACGAGATAACTTGCAACGTCACTTCCCAAATATGTAGTAGGTATGGGTTAAAGAGAAAAGCATGTTGATAAAGTTCGAAGCAAATACAACTTGCAATAGCAGAACATTACAAAACGCGCGCGTACGTGTGTTGGATGTGTAATTTGTACAATGAAACATGTCCCGCGATGTGCGACGACAACGGAAGAGCGCGCTGTGATGGGAAATGCCTGCATATTTCACAATTTTACTTCTTTAGAGCCGCGTTTGATGTCTTCTTTTTATTCGAAAATACTAACTTTGACGCGCTTCCTTCTGAGCTAGGACCTTGAAACCTGGCCAGAGCCAGTTTCCCGCCAAGCAGCTTCCCTGTCGATACGACGCCGCGGTCGTCCACGTCGATCGTTAGTTTGTAAGTTGTATTTCGGCCGAGAAGTATCCTTCGAGCGTTCCCCATACAAACTAAAGAATAAGAATCAAACTTTTATTCTAAATTTTAAAAACCGGGATTTGATCTATTCTCTAAGGGCTATGATCAAAATCCGACAGATGTTAAAATGACAACTCAATTCGGTCATTTCACTAAATATCTAGTGATATAGTAAAATGCTGAGTTATTTTAACATCTGCCAGACAAATAAAAAATCCGGGTTTTTATCATTTCCCTGCGACATTTTCATTATTTTATTGAGTCAAAAATACTGTATTTTGCTTATATTAGTAGGTACAATATGCAGACAATATTTTAGCAACAACAGTACCTACCTAGCTACTAAATCAATCTTTCTGTAACATAAAACATCGCAAGTAAGTTAAATAATATTGATGTTCATACCTACTAGAAGCATTTAATATTATTCAAGCCGGTATTATAGCCTAAATATATTTGCATGCTTAAGTAATTTACTTTATTTTTGAGGATGTATAGATCTAGGTACCTACATACAATATTACCATACTTACTTACTTACATACTTAGTTATATAATTTACTTTGCCATATAAATAATATCTACAGCTCACTCTCACATACAGGAATCTTAAACTTGGTAGCCAACAATGTAGCGTTTTTCGATGCGCTCTCCCACATAGAACCAGAAGATCACCTCCATTCCGACGAGAGTGTTAAGTGTGGCTTGCTTGACTGTATGGTTCTTCCATGCACCGGTCTTGGCGCTAGTCATAAGTACCAATACCAGCCTAGATCTGTGGGATATCGCTAATTTTGGGTGGTGTCAGTTCTACCTTCGCGTATTGTAAAAGTATGTTGAATTTTGGCCTAGCTGCTGCAAGAGCCGAGTTAACTAGTGAGGGTAATTTAGCAGCTGCAGCCATAGTTCTGTAATTAACTAAAACAATAGAAGGTTTTGTTAATTTTAATTTTAGATCCTAATTTTACTTTAGGAATTTTATTAAAGTGTTACCAGTCCACAGAAAAATATAACCTTGAAAAAAAAAACTTTTAAAGTTACTAAAGAAGCTAAGACTCACTGTAGTACGTAGGTAAGTAGGTACATCAATTCCGAACAAATAATAAACGACTTTATTATTTTCATCCTAAGAACTCCATCTAGCCATCAAAAAGCTTATCCAGCCATGTATGGCATCAACGCCTATTTTAAAACCTACGTAATTGATTGCGAAGTCATTCTTAAAATAATTCTACACATCTAAAACATAAATTAGCAAAAACTTGACCCTGAAATTAGTATTCATATTAACATATATATTTTAATAAATACCTATAGGCCTGTCTAGCTGATTCTAGATCACAAACGGAATTTAGACGTACTATATATATTAGTATATTTTGGTCTACGTACAGATAGAACTATTAGAGAGAGAGCCAGCGAGTGCCCGACCTTCGTTATTTTCACACTAATATTATAAAGGCGAAAGTTTGTATATGTGTGTGTGTGTATGTTACTCTTAATAAAATAATAATATTTTTTAATCAATTAAACTTTTACAAGTAAGTATCTACTTTTGAAGAAGAACCAGCAAGAAACGAACCAACAGCTTACATTAATCTATTATAATCTTAAACTTAAGTAACTACAAGCTAATAAATGGTTTTCATAATTAGATACTAAATTAAAAGTAAAATGAACACAGTGACAGAGTATAACTAGATATAATTATTATTGCGTTATGCTAGCAAATATATTTATTAAACTTTGGCGCACACTATTCACATTGCCATAAAATAAGTCTATGCTGGATTCGTCATAAATTGAGTTTAAATTGCGAGAAGCGCGAGCAATGAAGGAATTTGACAAACAATTATGAATACCTTACACAATTCGAAATTGTCGTTTGACAGATGAAATCGTACGTTTAAGCCATGAAATGATATCATTTCCATGGTCCTTTTTTACACAATCGCACCTCTGATGTTAGTTCTAGACGATGGCAAATGTAAATTTTTTTTGTGTCTGGATGCCATGTAAGTATTAAAAAAGTATAAAGTCCCACGCATTGCTGGAACAAGCTGCAGGGCAAATCCACGCTCTTTTATCATAGTGCAAGATAAATCTGTCTTGGAACTTTGGCGGAATCTCTACTTAGTATAAAATAAAGTCGCTTCCCGCGTCTGTATGGATGTATGTATGTATGAACTCGTAGATCTTTTAAACTACGCAACAGATTTTAATGCGGTTTTCACCAATAGATAGAGTGATTGTCAGACATCTGTACCAAAAAAAACAACAAAAACGTTAAAAACATTTATGATGCCGAACGGTCACTTAGTACTGGGGTACATCTTCTCTATACAAAATACAATTTCTCTGTATATCAAAATGAATCGCTGAATGTGTTGCTGAACGCAAATCTCGAGAACGCTGAAACGATTTCACTAATTCTTTTTTTATAATATTCCTTGAAGTACGAGGATGGTTCTTACGGAGAGAAATTTTTTAAAAATTGCCTTAAAAATAATCGACTGTTAGGCGGTACGAAGTTCGCCGGGGCAGCTAGTTGTATAATATAATACCATTGAATACATTATATTTGTACCTAACATAATTATTTTATAGGCTTTTACATGCTGTCTTTCCACGTCCTAAGAGTCAAACCTTACCACGTAAAAATACTTATAAAAAACAGGTCGCGATTTCCTTAATGCTTAAGGCGGCCAGTCCACAGGCCACGGTTGAGTTCTGAGTACAGAGTTGTTCAATTCAAAGTAAACTAGCTAATGCCCGCAACTTCGTTCTCGTCGATTTAGGTTTTTAAAAGTCCCGCGGGAACTCTTTAGAACGGGAATTTCCCGGGATAAAGTGTAGCCTATGTCACTCTTCAGGGCTTTGACTAAACCCATGCAAATAATCGCGTCTATCCGTTGCTCTGTTGCGATGTGATTGAAGGATAAACCAATAAACAAACACACTTTCGCATTTATAATATGGGTAGTGACTAGTGAGGTAGTGATAGCTTAGCTAGCTCTTGATCAACTACTTACTTATGGATGTGTAAAGGTCAAAGCAAAGTGAACGCAAACCACAGAACTCTTAACTCAGACCTCTAGATCGTCGGTAGTGGGATCGATGCCTTAACATCAGACATTAAAAATCCGCACGTCATTATATTAGCAACTTATTCGTCACTACTGTGTTCGATTAGCAAACAATGAAAATTGCTCAGGTCAAAAGTCAAGGTATAAAAACAAATTAAAGTTTTTTAGTTAAGGTGCGGTTTATGGAGGATAATTTTTTGAACTAAGTAATTCGTCGTTTAAGCTGATAGATGTCCACTAATGTGTCCAGTAAGGATTTCTAATCTTGTGCCGCCTATCGTTCGTCTCGAGCGGCTCCCAGGGACACGCTTGAGATCGTCCATTCACCTAGGAACTTCTTCTTTGTCCGGGGTTTCTTTTCCGCACTTAGCCGTAGTCTTCCATTGTACGTGAGACCGCTGGTGCGGCTCCCCGCAGGATCACATCAGCCAGCTGAACTCACTCCAGACACCAAGCAGGCCACCCAGGTCGGCGAGAACTTCAGGAAGCTAAAGTATCTAATGGGGAGCTAATGTACGCTCCTCGTTGGACAGATACACCAACGCATTTAAGCAGTACAGTAGTAGGTACACCTCCTTCATGAGCTTCTGGCTTCGCGATCTACAAAAATACCTACTCTAGGGGGAGAATGCTTGATGTTGAGGTGCTCAGATTCATTCTGAGCTGTGATTCTGAGCCTCTATTACTCGAAGGAACATAGTTTATTTCATTTACCAAAAGTAAGGTGTAACTATTAATATTAACCGGTACAAGTAAATAATTAATTAATTTAACCTTCAATCTTGGTATAATTATTAATAATGATTAATAATAATTTTCAATACGTTTTAATTAATAATAATTTACTACCATTCTACTATCATGCACGTATATATTATATACTATATACATATAGGTAGGTATCATGTTTCAAATTTAACTCTATAAACTGTAATCATCAGTACTTTTAAATTTAAATATACGTACGCACATCTTCGCCTTAACAGTGACTGTTAGGTGACAGTGGTAATTTATTTTCAATTAAAACGAATACATTGGTGAAATTATAAAAAACTGTACTTAAACAAAGTAAATGTCATTTTCGAGTAGTTTTATAATTGTTAGTGGAGTGAGGAGGACACCCCCAATAGGATAATTACAAAGAAAGCTGGGTAAGGCTGAAATTTTATAACAATTAACAATACACTCAATTTAATAAAAGTATTTAAAATATTTTTTCAATTTTTTTTAATATTTTGAATTCTGACTACTTTTAAGATGACGCTATCGAAATTTTTACTTGAATAGATATTGTGGAAGCTATATAAGTTACATGCATCTATTCTAAATAGACCCAAAGAAGTAATAAAATATGACAATTAATAATTTAATTAAATAATCAGCTTTAAGTTTTAACTAATCAGTTCATGAAATCTTCTTCTTTAGAGATTGATTTGTATTATAATTTGTGTGTCTCCTTATATCCTTATTTTGAACTAGCTGATACCCGCGACTTCGTACGCGTGGATGTAGGTTTTTAAAAATCCCGTGGTAACTCTTTGATTTTCCGGGATAAAAAGTAGCCTATGTCACTCTCCAGGTCTTTAAGTATACCTACCCATGAAAAAAATCAGGTCAATCGGTTGCTCTGTTGGGACGTGATTGAAGGACAAACCAACAAACAAACACACTTTCACATTTATAATAGGGGTAGTGATAGCTTATAAGTAATATTTCTTTTCCATAAATAAAATTGTATTTGTTACTATTTTTTTAATATCTAAATACATAAAAAGAAAAGTTGACTGACTGACTGACTGATCTATCAACGCACAGCTCAAACTACTGAACGGATCGGGCTGAAATTTGGCATTCAGATAGCTATGCATCCGCTAAGAAAGGATTTTTGAAAATTCAACTCCTTAGGGGGTGAAATAGGAGTTTGAAATTTGAGTAGTCCAAGCGGACGAAGTCGCGAGCATAAGCTAATGTTAAATAAATATACTGGACTACTTATAGTAAAATTAAAGATATGAAACAAGTAAATCACTTATAAATAATATGGTATATTTTTTCCTGAATGACGCTCATAAAAGAAAGTTGCAGTAGATACTAGATAGTGCGATAATTATTGTGTGTAACCTATTGAAGGAAATCAACCGTGGCAGGTATTCTTTAAGATTTATCAGAGAAAATTAATTAAGTAAGTACCTAAATATACTTACCTATTTGTGTTTGTAAATTACATCTAAACAAATTATTTCAATCTTCGTTCAGCAAAATGACGGTCGTCGAAGACATCCAGCCATATCAACTGAATGCTACGAGGCTGATCTTCTATCCACTGGTCCTGCTCGCCACTGGTCTATGGCTGTTCTACAGATGGCAGCAACAGTCCAAGCTGTTTAGATTGGGGAACAAAATTCCTGGCCCCCTCGCTCTACCGATTCTTGGCAACGCACTCTTGGTGTGGGGGAAAAGGCCTGATCGTAAGTTTTTATTTTTAGGGTTCCATACCTCAATAGGAAAAACGGAACCCTTATAGGATCACTTTGTTGTCTGCCTGTCTGTCTGCCTGTCTGTCAAGAAACCTATAGGGTATAGGGTATTAGGCGAAAAGAACAAGAAAGAGGGTAGTTCGCTACTGCCCTTGACAGCTCGAACTTCATCTCTCGCAGCACCGCAGTCCCGTCGTGACCACGACCCGTGCAATTGGGTTGAAATATCGACAAATAAAAACAAAAATTAATCGTGGTATGTACCCGTTTAATACATTAAAATATTTATAATACGTTAAACCACGAAATAAGCTTAAAATCATTAACCTTATCAGGGTACTTCCCGTTGACCTAGAAACATGGAATTTGGAAGGAAGGTAGGTTTTATAGCAGACATAAGGGGAAAAATCTGAAAACCGTGACTTTTTTTTATGCATCATAGTTTTTGAATTATCGTGCAAAACATCGAAAAATTTGTAGTGGGAATGAGTGTAATCTTTTATTAATAAAATTCCAGACTCAATTTTAGACTTTTCTTTATCTACACGTTTAACGTTTAAAAAAAATGACACAATCAAAGATTATGTAAATGATAAAATAGCGTAGATTTAACTTGCAGCGCGCTCCAACAATGCGTGGGACTGCAATTTATTTAAAAAAAAGCATTTATTATATTAGTAAGTAGTAGTAATTATATTAGTAATTAACTCTGTACCAAATTTCGTCAAAATCGATTAAACTGTTGGGCCGTGAAAAGCTAGCAGACAGACAGACACACTTTTGCATTTATAATATTAGTATGGATTGACACACCAAAACAATAGAAATATATAACAAAGAATATGGTGTACATTAGTATTAAAAGACATATTTTCTATAGACTATATTTTCCTTCTTCAACAGAACTGATTCGGGTCGCCCTAGAATACTCAAACTATTACGGAAATGTGGTCCGAGCGTGGATAGGATCCAAACTGCTCATTTTCCTAACGGATCCCAACGATGTGGAAGTCATCCTGAACAGTCAAGTTCATATCGACAAGTCCACTGAATACAGATTCTTTAAGCCCTGGCTTGGTGACGGTCTACTGATTAGTTCAGGTAACATTATTGGTTTGATTTTGTACTATTAATTCTTTTAAGTGACTACATTTAATTTAATAACCTCAAAAGCACTGTTTCACATTTTTGCTGTATCTTTACATTCAGGCGATATAAAAGATGAATTGATTACTGACTTCTGGTTCTGGTAGACGTTTTTAAATAGTTTCAAAGAATCTACAGATTTTTTTAGAATACCTACCTACACAATCAACAAAATCATCTCCATCTTGCTCTAAATCAATTTTTCTGTAAAACAATGTACCTACCTACCTAAGTACCTGCACAAAATGTCTACTTATCTTTCGACCTACAGCTGACTTGTGTTTTTTGACTAGGTGAGAAATGGCGTTCCCACCGCAAAATGATTGCTCCAACATTCCACATCAACATTCTCAAGTCTTTCGTAAACGTGTTCAACCAGAACAGCAGGAACGTCGTTGATAAGATGAAGGGAGAAGTCGGCAAGGTATTCGATGTTCACGACTACATGAGCGGAGTCACCGTTGATATTCTTCTGGGTAAAAATTTATTTTGTCAATTTTTAGTTAATTTTAAGTTGATTACCTAATTTGCTTTGATTTTGTTTCCCCAACGTAGCATTGCTAAGTTGCTGAATACTTACTTATTAAGTAGTAGCACTTCTTGCTTAAATTTTTTTTGACAATATTATAAAGTTTCATGTTTTTTTTCCTAGAAACTGCAATGGGTATTACAAAAGAAACTCAGGATGAATCAGGATTTGATTACGCTATGGCCGTAATGAAGTAAGTGATTTACGCCCCCTCCGCCCTACCACCACTCATCCTTATTATTCAAAGTCTTAATCACTTCCATTAAAAACTTATAGTGGGGATTTTCAGAAGATATCATTGCGGTTTTCCAAATCCTTTCACAGATGGCTATAAAGTCTTTTCGATTATTTCAGGATGTGTGACATTATTCATCAAAGGCACTACAAAATCTGGTTGCGTTTTGACGCCATTTTCAAATTCACTGCCTTTTTTGAGAAGCAGAAGAAGCTTTTGAGTACTATTCACGGTTTAACGAACAAGGTAAGATGCTTCTTCTATAAGTAGGTAAATATTATGATGAATCATGTCGAAAAATGGTATATTGCCTTTTAATTAAATTAACAATAATGCTTTTTGAAAAAAAAAATGTTTTTATCTGAATGCAAGCCGATTTAGCGTTCCGTGTTGCTTGCTTCGTTAAAACCATAAAACCAATTAGGGCCAAATACATAACCTCAAAAGCACCGTTTCACATTTTTGCTGTATCTTACACTCAGGAGTCAGGTGACATAAAAAGATGTATTGATACTGACTTCTGTGGATAAGGTACTGTAGGTATACATTTTAACAGTAAGTACTTATATGCAAAAAATAAACATATTTTTACATGTAGAAAAAACTTATCATTAAAAAATATACGCTGTCAATGGTCATTTATGGGCATTGTGCCCAACACATTAGCGCTATTAGCTATTACCTCGCTGAAAAGAAAGGCTTAACCGTTGAGCGAAATAAACGCCAGCTCTTGGGTCACCAGACGCGTGGACCAGCTTTTGGGACACGACGTTTATAAAAGCTTTCGTGTCCGATGACCATGGGTCTTATATGTAAGCGCCGCAAATACATAGTCCATACTACTTACTAATGACTTAGTATTTACGGCGCTTAAGCGCTTGAGCAGACTCTGCTGCTACACTACAGTGAGCCTTTTGGCACGTGCCCGGTAAATGGGACGCTGCCAACTCGCATCCCACACCCGCGCACGCCCCATCGACCATGGTACTATAGTCATCCCATCCGGCCTCTTCCCGTTATCCCTGTACAAGCCAGAAGGTTCTAGCTGAGCTGGGATGGAGGCAGTGGCCAGAGCGCGACGGACTATAATATCATTAATAGCACCATGTTGATATAAGCGGCCTGCACTCCAAATGCAACTGAGTCCATGATAACCACACCGGTATTTAAAATAAGATAGATCTACATTTTATGGAACCCAATAATATTTTAAGAAAATGTATGTGTTGAATCTCAAAATATTTAACCCAATTTATTTTTGTAGGTAATTAAAAATAAGAAGGAGAAATACCTACAAAACAAAGCAAAAGGAATTATCCCACCCACACTTGAAGAGTTGTCGAAGGACAATGACACCGTGCTGGCTAATGATGTGAAGACTCTAGCAGACACAGTCTTCAAAGGTTACCGTGATGATTTGGACTTCAATGATGAAAATGATGTTGGTGAGTATTTTGACTGATTTCCAAGATTCGACAACAAACAAGGTTTTCATTTTCGTCATCATTTAAACAATTACGATGTTTTTTTTTATAAACAGTGTTCAGAACTATATGAATATGGTAACTTGGTCCTGTAAATATAAAAGCAAAGAGGTAACGGAGATAAAGACCGGAACTCCTTAGAAACAGAATAGACCGGTCCCATACTGAAATTTGTGATAGATAAAGTAGGTACCTTTCTTACCTTTAAGTAATCACAAATGGGACTTAATTATAGACTATAGTGATATTATCTTTTTAATTCCTACTAATTGGGATCTCTTGTTTAAATTAATCCGCAATGATCGAAATATAACTCTTTTTTCTAAAGGTTCGAAGAAACGTCTGGCTTTCTTGGATCTCATGTTAGAGTCAGCTCAGAACGGAACAAACCAGATCACTGATCATGAAATCAAAGAGGAAGTAGATACTATTATGTTTGAGGTGAGTCAAAAATTTACGTACCATGCCATGTACCTACCTAATAATAACTTAACTTTAATGAACTTTCTTAAAATGTTCTAGTTCTGGCAGCAATATCTCTTTGAACAGTAATTTAGACTATAATATGGTGGACACAACACAGATCTTTACAAAAACCGGTCAAGTGCGAGTAGGACACACGAAGGGTTCCGTCGTCGTACAAAAACTTCACTTCAATTTTAAGCGTTCCGTACCTCAAAAGGAAAAACGGAACGGATAATAAGAATTTCAAGATGACCAACATGAGAATCTAAAAAAAACCGGCCAAGTGCGAGTCAGGCTCGCGCAATGAGGGTTCCGTACTACAGTCGTATTTTTTCGACATTTTGCAGGATAATTCAAAACTATGATACATAAAAATAAATAAAAATCTGTTTTAGAATGCACAGGTGAAGCCCTTTCATATGATACCCCACTTGATATAGTTATCTTACTTAGAAATTTGAAAATACTAATTATTAGTTCATGACCACAAATTTTTTTGTGTGATTTAACCCTAAATTCACGATTTTCAGATTTTTCTCCAAATGTCAGCTATAAGATCTACCTACCTGCCAAATTTCATAATTCTAGGTCAACGGGAAGTACCCTGTAGGTTTCTTGACAGACAGACAACAAAGTGATCCTATAAGGGTTCCGTTTTTCCTTTAGAGGCACGGAACTCTAAAAAGTGTTATTTCTTGTACAATGGTACAGAACCCTTCGTGTGCGAGTCCGATTAGCACTTATTTTTCCTTTCGTGGTACGGAACCCTAAAAATATGGATTCGTTTACTAATATTTTTTGATACTATAATTGATTCCTTGGTACTTTTTATTTAATTAAATCTAACTATGTACCTTCAGGGTCACGATACAACCGCAGCTGGATCGAGCTTTGTCCTTTGTCTCCTTGGCATTCACCAGGAAATCCAGGTACGATGGAACTATTATTAGATTTTTAACTAATTTACTAAGTAAAGTTATACAATAACTAGCTTATGCTCGCGACTTCGTCCGCGTAGACTACACAAATTTCAAACCCCTATTTCACCACCTTAGAGGTTGAATTTTCAAAAATCCTTTCTTAGCGGATGTCTACATCATAATAGCTATCTGCGTGCCAAATTTCAGCCTGATCCGTCCAGTAGTTTGAGCTTTGCGTTGATAGGGGTTTGAAATAAGCTAGTTTATGCATATTTTAAGAATATTTTATGGCCCATATAATAATCTTAGAACTCTTAATCCAGGCCAGAGTGTACGATGAGATCTACTCTATTTTCGGAGACTCAGACCGCCCCGCCACCTTCGAGGACACTCTGCAGATGAAGTATCTGGAGAGAGTCATCTTTGAATCACTGAGGATGTACCCACCAGTACCGGTGATTGCTAGAAAGTTGAACCACGATGTTAAAATCCGTAAGTACTTATGAAGACGTTTTATCTCATTTCTCATGTTAAAAAAATCTTTATGTGGAATAAGAGCGATACAGTACTAGATAAGAAAATTATAAGCAACAAATAGAGATCACACAACACTTTTGAGATTACTATGCCATTCAAGAAGAACAAGACTATAGTTGCAAACTAAAGAACCGGTGACACATTTCTGTGACGCAAAAAATCACAATACAGGGTATCACCTCAGCCTGTTTTTGAGCGGCCCTTAAAGAATTGTTTAGTACTCTGAACAAAAATCTTTTGATTAATTTAGAGGGTGGACAGAGCTTCGGTAGTCAGCATCTACCTAAGCGGCTCTTAAAGAGATACCTATCTTTAGAGAAGCTTTTTGCATAAGTAGTTACCGGCAGGTGAACTTTGAGGAAGGCACATGAAGATGATAAAATATTTTGGTTTAGACGCCAAAACCTCAAGCATCAAATGTGACGCATTTTGAGCAAGTAAGTAGGTATTGAAAATTCGCCAGACGTCATCAGTACCTACGCCAAACCATTTCATCATTTCTTCCGAGCCATTGATGCTTTTTCGCATTTCTGACATTTCCTCCGGGCCGTTGATGATTATTCTGCATTTCTGGCATATCTTTGGCAAATCCCATGCGGTCACAGTGATTTTTTTTGCATTTTCAGTGCTAAAAATGCGTTGTATTTGGCCTTGGGGCACATTGGTTTTGGTTTTTGGTGCATAATTTGCGATCCAGTATCCACATAATATAAGAAGGCTATGTATACTATGACAATCCTCTCCTCTTCACACAAAAATCTTTTAGACAAACTATAGTTATACATTACTCTGATAAATCTATCAAGATAAAACGAGCATCTATTCAAAAAATCCTTTTGATTTTCAGCAACCAACAACTACGTCCTCCCAGCGGGCGCGACTGTCGTCATCGGCACCTACAAAATACATAGGAATCCTAAATTCTACAAGAATCCTTCTGTGTTTGATCCTGATAACTTCCTGCCAGAGAACACTTCGAATAGACATTACTACAGCTACATTCCATTCAGCGCCGGGCCCAGGAGTTGTGTAGGTAAATAAATAAAAGAACCTTACTTTTTGTTGAAAATAACTTCGTTATTGCTGCTTTCTAAACTACTTACTCATTAATTTACTACATTAAATTACTTAATTGTTTATTTTTTTTGCAAAAAGAATTAGAAATATGCAGTAATTAAGATTAATTAATTCATTCATTCATTCATTCATTTAAAAAATACCTATTAACACTTATTTCTCTAATCGAAAAATTAATTAAAAAGCACGCAAATTCGTGCCGAGGCGACTAAATAACAATTATGATAAATATTATATTTTGATTTAAAAGATAATTATTTACACGATCATCATTCTCATCTCATCGTGATCAACTTATCGCCGGCTCACTACTGAGTATGGGTGTCCTCACAGAATCAGAAGGGTTTTGGCCATAGTCTACCCCGCTGGCTTGGTAGAATTAACACGTCTTTGAGAACATTATAGAGATCTCTTAGGCATGAAGGTTTTCTCACGATGTTTTCCTTCACCGTTAAAGCAAGTGATATTTTTTTGCATAAACTCACGTAACTTCAGAAGTTAGAGTTGCCTGCCCAGGATTGAACCGCTGATTTCCCGAAAAGGAGGCCGACGTCTGTACCACTGGGCCATCACCGCTCTTACTTGATAGTAGTGACCAATAATGTATTATTTACATCTAACTAAATATATTTTTATTAAAACGCTGCTTTTTTAGGTCGCAAGTACGCCATCTTGAAGCTGAAGATTCTGCTCTCGACAGTCTTGAGAAACTACAAGATGGTGTCAAACATCACTGAAGATCAGTTCGTCCTCCAAGCTGACATCATTCTGAAGAGAACCGATGGATTTAGAGTTCAAATCGAACCCAGACAGAGAGTCCCGTCCTCAGCCTAAAAATCCTCAAACTATGCTCAGAAGCTTACAACTAAATGTGACGGAGAAGATTTTGATTTAACTATATTCTGGCTATCCTTACCAAGCATAATAATAATAGCGAGTCGAAATGTTTGGGTTAATAGATATAATAAGTAATATTTGAATAATAATTTAGAATACCTACAATATGTCATTGTGTTAATTGTATATAATATTGAGTTGTCGTACGAATGCCTTATAATTTAATATTTATAATAAATTATTATAAAAATGAGCATGTTCACGAAATCTCTGAACTGGGGAAAATTTTGTTGTCTAGTAAATAACAATTTTTATATTAGGTATGTATAAGTAGCCAGATTTGGCACCAAATAATACTCTATAATATAAATTATATACATCAATATTATGTTTATGATACGTACCTACGTAATTTTATGTAATGTAGGTACATGTTTTTAATTTTAATATAATAGAAATAGCAGTTAAATATAATAATTGTATACCGTATGTACATAGATTACATGGATGATCGAATATTGTATAATTATATTGTAATAATATACATGCCGAATACAATAATTATTATGTTGTAAATTGGTTTATATAGGTACCTACATATTTTAAGTACTTAACGTTATAAATTGAGTAAAGTTATTTATGGTTTATAAAGTTTGATTTAGGTATATATAATCGTAAAGTAGTTGTACCTATGCTTATTTATTATTATTAATTGGTCGCCAAAGGTGATGTTATAATAAAATGACGTTAAATAACATAATATTATAACTCTTTAATTATTATACCTTGGCAGTTGATTTACACTTACAAAAACACAATATTTTATAGGTAAGTATGAGCTACGAGTATGACAGGACACATATAGTACGCGGCAGGTCGAGATGGCAATCGGGGTATGAGGCGGGGGGACACTCCGCACACCCGCACGTCACCCGCGCTCGTTCGTACCGGATTAGCGTGGGGACTATGCGTTCCCTCCCCGATTGCCATCTCGACTTGTCGCGGACTATATTTTATGGATATATATTACAATCAATTTAATATATCGAATAATTTTCACTATAACTAGATATTCAGCCACAACTCTAGAACTTGTTTATAGATTAAATTTTAAAAAACTTGTTCTATATACCTACAGCTAATACAGCACATATTTCAACAACGTAATTAATAGTAAATTATTAACCAAGGGTATAAAGCAGTGTCTTCTGTCGCGGGTGACGATTTAAATCGCGAGGGTAACGGAGGACTCGAGGCTTACTCCCGAGCGTAGCGAGGGTGTTAAAAACTTAAATCACGAGCGAAGCGAGGGATTTAAGACGAGTCCTGAGTGTAGCGAGGGATTTAAGTTCACCCAAGACTAAGACAGCTTTATCACCGAGGAAAATACTCTACTTTTCGTACCATTTGCGAAAAAATTAACACAATAACTTGGACGATCTAACCTACAAGCACAATAATAATATGAGATAAGCATTTATTAAACGTATTTTTAGAACATTAACTTATTTATAAAAATAAATTAAAATAAACTTAACGTTTACGTATTTGAAGAAAACAAAAACGCGGCAAATTCCTAGACTAATATTTTTTGTCGGAATAGCAAATGCATCAAGCTCATACGGCCTCGTCGGTTTTTGTAATTTTATTTAATAATCATAACTGCATAATAAATACGTATTCCTTTTTCAAAAAGATGTATAATTCTTTATATACAAACTCAATGGTGTAAACACAAATGTAGTTCAGTATAAACGGTAAAAATGGAATCTAATAGAAAAAGTGTTCACGCGAGTTTTTTTTATACATTATCGGTAGGTATTTGTTTAGAGCAGGACAGCAGCATACACATTATTGTTACACGAGAAATAATATTTCTGTGCGGTGTGCCATAGTATTTCCATATATTAAGGCTACCTTAAAATTGATGTCAGCCTTTATTTTAAACTTAAGAATTCTGTATTTTAAAAAAAATTACGCATCTCATATCCGCATGGTTGCGGAAATAAAGCAGGCACGCGTGAATTAAATAAATTAGGTATAGACATATTTTCGGACTGATTTACAATTTTAATTAATTATTTATGAATAATTCGATTAGAACACGTGCCACATCAAAGTAGTAGATAAGTACTATTAAGTATTCTGCGACCCCACTACAAAAAATTTACATATATATATATGTGTACATATACATGTAATTTGTTTGTACATATATATATATATATATATGTACATATACATGAACCTAAAAAAATTACGCTGCTTTTTTTTAGGTTTGGATGTAAGAGGATATCTTTGGAACTAATGATCCAATTCTGAAAAAATCTTTTACTGATTGATTAGGTCTCGGGGTTAATGTAGCTACATTAACCCCGAGTGCGGTTCACGCGGATGAAGTTGCGGGAAAAAGCCAGTTAAAAACTAAAATTTAATCCGAAATTATACTATAAATTGATACTTTGATTTAATATTTTGTAGATTCCATGGAAATTTTAGATCAAAAACCTTGTTCAGCATTCAATATCAAGAGTCAAGACCTTGAACTTACATTAAAATAAATATTAATGTAGAAAAAATCGTATCTATACTAATACTAATGTACTAATTAATCTAAATTATAAAGAGTTGCAACTTGTTAGTTTGTGAATGTAGGAGACAATCTCCAGAGCTAATGATTCGATTCTGAAAATTCTTTCGCTAAAGACAGTTAGGACATTATTCCCGAGTGCTGTCGTAAGTAAATTACCTCATAATACGCGACCAAAGTCGTCGGCAAAAACTAGTGGTTTATAAAAATAACGTTAATAATGACCGGTTTTTAACCGTTTATTATACTACTTTTTGGTCTTAAATATATTTCAATATAAGTACCTACTAAAATAGTTATTTTGAACTTATTTCACCACCATGGTGGAAGCAGGTTTCTTATGTACAATCATATAAAGCCTGACCAGAAAAATATAACACCTCGCCATATTGCGGAAAACTCATGGAACTAATTTATGCAAGACATATACCTACTTAGTGATTATAGACTATTTACAAGTGGCGCCCCCAGACCAAGTTTTTATATTTCTGGTCAGGCTATACCTACCTACTATTACTGGTACCTATTGATGTACGGTTAACAGTCATTAAAAATATTGCTTATTAATATTAAAGCTCTCAAACTAATAAGAATACATAACTATTTTAATCGATGAGTTTTGGTATCTTTCGTGAACTCGCATTACTGTCTGGTAGGTATCAATGATATTAATATCTATTATTTTCATTAGAATTGATTCATATTCACGTCGTCAACAGTCGACAACAATAATTGTCATATAAATAATAATAATAGGCGTGGCCGTGCACACTACGCGCTCGTAAAACACGTAAAACTAAGTAGTTTTACGTGTTTTACGAGCACGTCTATACGACATTGGTACCTACTTATCCTAGTGTCAAGACCACCTATAAGGGAATAACCACCAAACAAGAAAAGATGAAGAAGGATTTATTTATTATTCGCTTATCTATTCCATTATTATATGGTCAAGACAGAGGATTTTCATTTGCACTGCAAACCAACTACCAAGTGACTGAGCAGTTCGGATGTAGGTAGTCGGCGCGTGCAGCTCACTATACCTTGTTCAGCGAAACGAGCTGTGAAGTAAGAAACCGCGCGTCATTGGTTACAGAGCATAGGGTATGTTCACGTTGCGATCAAAATTTCAGTCTTCTGTCTCTCGTACAGTGCAAAGGCCGTGTCTTTTCTGATTCTTTGTTTCCTGTTTCCTAACTTTTGATGTTTTTTTTATTATTACTAACAAAAATTATACAGGCTGTAACCAGAACGCTGGCAAAGACAGGTGATAGTACTGATGATTACTGATATGATACCACAAAAAAAACGCGAAAAAAATATTAAAATCCTATAATTTTGAAGAAGTTTAAGATAAGTATATTGCAAATAAAACATCTGACTGACGGTAGAGGTCAACGAACGTTGCGTAAGTAGTCCACTCAGAGTCAATGCCGCGTCGTAGGCGGGGCATAGACCCGAGTTTTGCACGCTATACTTACATTGTGGGTTTGAAAAATAAGTACTAAATCACAAAAAATACAAAATGAGGTTATTGGTATTGAATTGTATTTAGATAGTATAACAATAACGCTAAGTTTTTGCTAGATTTCTGGTTACCTGTATTAATAAAATATCTCATTATTAATAATTTTATCTCTATAACGCATGAATAGGCACGGCTAAAAGCTTAATGAGCAATATAAATGCAACCTTACATTATCAGGGAATGGTCACGCCCACTGACCAATCACAATCATAGTGCGTCCTTTTCACTTTCATACAATTGTGCAAGAGAGAGCGCCCTATCACACGAGTAGATATTATAGACCAGAGGGGAAGCTTCACACTAGCTCACGCACACCACGACGTGTTACGGACGCTCCGTTTGCGCCCAGTTCGATGGCAAACGGCGGCAAACGGAGCGTCCGTGACACGTCGTGGTGTGCGTGAGCTGCGCTATGAGTGATTGAACCTACAGCCAGCCGCTAGTACGAAGCTTCCCCTCTGGTCTATGTATCTACTCGTGTGGCCCTATGTTAGACTCAGTGAACAAGGTATAGAATTGCACGTACGCTGCACGCGGACGGCGCAGTGAGTGATAAAGACCAGCATTATCAAATCAAATTCACTAATATCGAGGCTTGTTTCAAACTTGTTTCCGACTGACAAAATAGTCCACAGTCCAAATCACAACACACACTAAGCAGCAACAGCTCATTGCTATGAAACAGTTCACATAGCTGCCAGTTGTTTCATATATTACACCTGTAAAAGAAAAACAAACATTACAGCCATTAAATTTATGCTTTAATTTCTTATACAAAAGGTTTGTTTTCCAATTTGATTAATTATATTAATTGACTGCAATCCATACATCTTATATTATTTGTTATAAATACCAAAGTGTATCTGTTTGTCTGCTAGCATTTCATGGCGTATCTGTATTTTGACGAAATTCGGTACAGAGATATTTTGGGGGTAGGAGGGGAGGGAGGCTACTTTACGTCTCGGACAATCAAAAACTTTCCACGGCATTCTTAAAAACCTAAAATATGGATTTAGAGTCTAAAATGTGAAGTTGCAGGTATCATCTATTAATTTATAACCATCATAGCAAAGAAATGAAATGATCATTGTAGATGTAGATATAATATATACAGCAAGATTAAACAGTTTATAATATAGGCTCACCTATTAACGGATCTGTTAGGAGCATCAAAAATCCAGAAAATAATATATGTAAAGCCAATGCAGCTGGAAATCGGTCAGGTGCTGCTGTCACCAAAACTAAAGGAAACAGCACTTGCACTGAGCACCGGACCAAACCTGATACTGCTGTTATTGATATAACAAAAATTAGGTTATCTGAACATACCAACGCTGAAAAAGAAAAATATTTTTTCAAATATACAGACATATTATTTCAAAATTTATATAATTTGTTTATATTAATGTCATTAATGTATATTAAATGGAGATAAATATTTCTAAATTTTTTTTGAATTATTTATGTTAGTTAAGTTAGCATAGTATGGGTACAAAACAAGATCAGTCAAGTTATTGTATCTAAATACAAACATACAAAAATGTACGAAAACTTTGAAAACATTTTGGGAGTTATACCTATATCTGGGTCCTAGTAATGGAAAAATTAGAACATAAATTGTGAAAGAATGTCAAATAATTTTTTTATTTTTATTTTATTTTTGTTTATTTGAAAGTAATCAACAGCGTAGATACATAATTATTATTTAAATTTAATGAAATGAAACTCCATATTAATAAACGTAATAAAAAAAATTATGATTAAGGACCTTGCAAATGTTGCAGAAAAAATAGAGTACTTAATAAAAACGAGGTACCTACCTATTCGTAGAACCATGGTGATACATGTGCCGTAGAAGAAAAGGGTTTTACTGTCTACAGTATAAAAATAAGTAAATACTGCAAGACCAAATCTTGCTAGAAGATCTGCCACGGCACCTATCATAACGCACGTTGCCACTTGCATCTGAAAAAAAATTAATTGCGATAAGTCGTATGTAGTTTTTTAAAAAGAGTCCGTACAAAATGACTCCTTGCATGCCATTTTAACTCTATGGGTCAACTTAAACATTCTTAAACTTTAACTTTAACGTTAACTTTTTAAACTTTCGTGGTTTTTTGCTGTGTCTAAATTGGATTTGTTAAACATTCTTTATGTTGGTAATTTAAAAAAAAAAAACTGTACGTCAAAAGTAGGTTCACCTTTAAAATAAGGACTAAAGGCCTTACTTAATGTAGATGATCCGGGCTATATTGACGTGGTTACACTAGCGGCACGCTATGATGGCCGGTTTGACACATTACAATAGTGATGTGGAATGTCAATTTATTCTCGAACAAAAAACAATTAAGTTTTGTTTTTGTACCTGATTAAATAGGTTTAATAAAACAAAAATGTATATGTTTATTTAATTTATTTGAACGAACTGAATATTTGAACGAAAATGAATATACATACTTTATATGCACACAAGAAACATATGAATACAAAAGATACCGAAAAAGGTGCCACAAAAGGCCATAATTAATCAGATTCGTCCATACTACTATTTTCACTGTCGTCACTGCTATCATCACATACATTAATAATTATATGTTCGTTTTCTATAATATTATCTATTTTCACATCTCTTTCATAATCTTCCCTTATTAATTTAACAGTTCTATTCACAACCTTTTCCCAGTCTCCTTTAGTCACATGTTCACAAGCTTCTTCTAATAATTTTAGCATTTTTTTTGTGGTAAATGGGGGTTCTGTATTGTGTCTTGCAGCATATCCCTTAATTTGAGCCCACACCAACTCAATCGCATTATACTCACAATGGTAAGGCGGTAACCGTATAACTCTGTGCCCATGTTCTAATGCTATTTCGTCAATGACGTATCGGATCTTGGTTGGTTTGTTTTCTTTTAAAAGACGTACTAATTCCGCTTTTAACATATTCATGTTTGCATCTACGCCATTTTTACGAAGCCATGCGACGATATCAGCTTTCTTTTGGGATTGGGCAGGTGGCTTGTCAATTTGCATCGAGTGGTATGGGGCGTTGTCCATAATTATAATAGATGGTTCAGGGAGGCTACACAACATTGAGGTAAACCATTCAGTAAACTTTTCTCCATTCATGTCTTCATGATAGTCTCCAGTGGTTTTTGACGCAAAAGCCATGAGAGAACCTTCGACAAACCCGTTGATGGTTCCGGCGTGACAAATTATAAGTCGCGATCCTTTTCCTACAGGAACTTTGGAAGTAGATGCTGCTGTGTCATCGTTCCAAGAACGGCCTACAGTATGGTTAGCATTAAGCCATGTTTCATCCAAGAACACAACATTTTGCCAATTTTTGATTTCTTTCACTTGCCGTAAAAAAGTATACCTTGCCATCGCTATATCAAATCTTTCCATCAATATTTTGCGTTTGTTACATTTTTTGTATCGAAATCCAATGGTCTTCAAAATCTTCGTTAAAGAACTTTCCCCACCGAAGAATAATCCAGCTTCCTTCAGTGAATGCACCAACTTTTTTCTTGTTGGATACTCCTTCTGTAAATAGTAGCCGTAAACATGTCTTCGGATAGCATCGGCATCAAAGCTATCGATGCCTACGACTGGTTTTGCTCGTTTTCTCTTTTTTGGTGTGTGAAGTTTATTTTCTTCTGTGCCAGTCTCGCCATATTTTTTTTAGTTATCCGTCTAACAGTTCGTTGTCCAATATTAAGCGCATCAGCTACGCGTTCAACCACTGACGTTATAGGTAAAATTGGCCCTCCATTTTGAGCTTCACGATCGAAATAGTTACGAAGGCGTATTAGGAACTCACGTGTCTGACTATTTAGAACAGTTCTCTGCGTACGTTCGGTCATATCGACGAAATCCACAACAAAGGGCTTGAACAGAGTCCAAATTAACGAGCAAGGGTCAACAGTAATGCAGTATCAATATTTGAAATCCAAAGCCAGGTCAAAACTATATCACAATCGCATTGCACTGACAGTTTATACTTTTCGAAGCAACGTCAATTCGAAACTGCTTTGTTTTGCATTGAGCATTGACGCGAGTTTGCCGGAGGTAGTAGTTGTGCTAGCCAGCGATCCTATGTGACGATCGTATTAGATTCCATTTTTAAAAATTTATTGATATTTTTTTGCGATTTCAGAGGTTTGTCCACATAGTGAAAATTGTTCATATTCACAAGTACATTCACCCCTTAAATGGTGCAAACTGATTTTTCTACACTTGTATACATTTAAGAAATCAATTTAATAAATAAATTTTGAGTCCTAAACCTAAAACTACATTCGATAAAATTTATGAATCTCTGCACATCACTATCGTCAATAAAGTAATACAATTATTTCCTTCAAAGTCGTTATCAATTAATACGGAACTTCATGAGCGGACAAACGTCAAACCGGCCATCATAGCGTGCCGCTAGTTTAGTCCTTTTTCACAGGGACTCACATCCCTGACAGTGACAAGAATCATCTATAGATAATATACTACTTACTGGAATACTATTTATTAGGTGACAATTTATCATTACTGGCTAAATCGTAAAGTTGCAGGAGGAATACCACAAATTCAGCTAATCATAACAATTGCGAGTTGCGACTAAAAATATTGTCTGAAGATTACTGCAAAGTAAATCTGGGATTTTAGACTCCCAGATTTACTTTGCAATAATCAAGAGAAAAATAAGAACTAAGTATATAACTGAATAACTATTGAATACAGTACAATTATTGTTTATTGTCACCTCAGTATATCCGTACGAAAACAGCAACATAGGTTCCATTGCTAAATACGTCACATCAGATACAAAAGCGAATCCAAGTCCAATCAGAGTGCTCACGAAACGAGGATCTTTGAGCAAATCTAGCTCGACATTATCGTATATCACTTTCCTGAAATAATTAGGGTCATTAAAATTATTATTACCATGATCTGTAATGAAATTTTACACTCCATTATTGTATGTCTAAATAATATATGAAAGGGAAAGCTGACTGACTGACTGACTGACTGATCTATCAACGCACACGTTGCTATTATGACGTAGACATCCGCTAAGAAAGGATTTTCGAAAATTCAACCCCTATAAGAGTTTGAATCTTGTGTAGTCCACGCGGACGAAGTCGCGGGAATAAGCTAGTCATAAACAATATCAAACATAAGCATAACAAGTGACAATCAGCAAAACTCGAAGCAGGCACAATGCATTTTGAAATTTTGCAATACGAACTGAAAATAAATGTGACTGAGGATATTAGCAAAAATGAAATCCGCGCTTGTCTATTTCTTCGAATCGATCATATTGGCCGAATCTGTCACAAGTATTTTCAGTTGCAAAAAACGTGTTAAGGCCTCTAGTGGCTCTTACAGCACTGGTGGTTTTTAGTCTGTAAGGGTCTTGCAGATCGACTCTTGTTTTGGGATCAGCATTGAAATCATCGACTCACATAATGCTTTTTTGAATAGACTTGTGATGGTCCGCATTAGTCTTTATTTCGACGGAATTCTCATCACCTGGTAACATTTTAATTGCGGATTCATCATAGGCATCACTTTTCAATTTGACTTTTTTGGGACTTATCGATTCACAATTCGATGGAAGCTCTGAAAAATGTTTAAATGATATGGAGGCACATACAAACGACACTTTAAGCAATGATAAGTAATGGAATGTAGCGAAAAAAGCACGTTGTGATAAACATTAGACAAACACAACCCACACAGGCCCTTCATACATTGCGGTACTCGCAAGAGTCGCATCCTAGTAGAATACATGTTCGCTACTCGAGTTTTGTACATTATGCTACTGAAAACAAAGAATTTTCTTGAACTTTAATGTCAAACTGCTGATCCGTCGTCATGTTGCCGAGATTCGTAGGAGACGCAACGCGCGGGAGACGACAAGGTGGGTATCGCGAGACTAGTAGTAGATGCGAGGATACCGGTAGCAAAGTGTGCGAATCACCAGACAAATGTATGTGAGATACTCCTCAGCGACTCATCTTCAAGACTTGCGTAAGATACTAGTGGTCTGTAAGTATCGTAATGTAAGAAGGGCCTTAGCCTAGGAACTCACGGAGCGGTTTTCATCGGCGCCCGCTGAGGTTGCAGGACAGCAACACTCGTACGAACACGAAGTACATGGAAACATGATAGCAAATTTCACGACGCAATTTTTTCCCGCGGATTGCGCGGTTGTGTGCGGGTACCTCTGCACCGGCTTTTTTCATAACAGTTCTGAAGAACTATGTACGGACCATGATCCTATAATACTCGTACGGACATCCGAAAACAATTAAAGAACTTTTCTTCATGCTTCTTTAACTCACTAATAAGAACAACAAATAATCTATAACGACATGTTTCCTGAATCAGCGGATGCACCCAGAACCTTTTAGGCGTTTTTTAAATTCTCTTCTGAAGTATAACGCATCAGTGTCCATGATGGCAGTCTGACAACTAACTGAAAAGCTTTGCTATGCAAAGCTGTTCAAATTACAGCCGTAAATAACCGCCGGTCTTGCGATCATCGCCCGCCAAGTTTGCGAGTGATGATTTCAACCGCGGTGGCTGTGGTTGTGATCAACAACCAGTCTCGTGAGTTTAGAAATAAAAACAGCTGATCCGCAACCGCGGCGAACGGGGCGGGTGTGAAAACCACACCGTGAGTTCCTGCTCTTGATTGCTATATTCTGATAGAATTTCTTGTATTACATCAGTATTAACATACTAAGTAAGTTTTTTAGTGTCGTTCTTATAGTACGTTTCAACCACCCTCTGTGGTTCAACACAACAAAACACTAAGATTTAGAAAATTAAGACTACTTTGAAATAAATATGTGTCGGTACATTATACATACAATTTTGGATTAACTCACCAATTTCAGGACATCCTGGTATTTTTATCATATGCCATTCAACCGGGTGCATGACTAGCACTGCAAACACCAAATGAAGGTCCAGAGCCATTATCAATGCGAGGGTCCATCTGAACCCGTACTCTGACAGTAGGAAAGTCACCAATATAGGAAACGTCATTGAAGCCATACTGCTCATAGTTTGATTGGCACTCATCATGGCTGTGCGTCTTTTTGTAAAATAACAGTTGAACGCTGTAAAACTTACTGGTATCATTACACCGAATCCTGCACCTGCAAACCAGAAAACATGTTGATTAAAGTAAAGTAAAGTATATGTATATAAAGTAAAAAAGAAATAAGAGTAATTCACATAATATCATATGGTGGGGATAATTTTATAGGAGCAGAAAAGTCAATATTATTTACTGGGGTTCGCAAATCTGCACAATTCAAAATATCCTATTTATTATTGCTATTTGCCATTTAATTCAAACGTAAAGTCTTAAAAAGTCGTAAGACATAACATTAATTTACAGTAGGTACTTTAATGTGGAAGTTGGTATAATTTTTTTTTTTTTATTCAGATACAAGTTAGCCCTTGACTGCAATCTCATCAGATGGTAAGTGATGATGCAGTCTAAGATGATAGCGGCCTAACCTGGAAGGGGTATGGCAGTTTTTTTTTTTTTTATTAAACCCGTAATAATGTAAAATTGTGGATGCACATACAAGTTTGACCAAAGAAAAATCTAGCAGAAGTTAAAATGAGGGTTACCTATTTAGAAATCAATTTTTTTTACAAAAAAGTATATCATTCCTTACCTCTTATAACTCCAAATGTAAACACAAGTTGGTATGTCCTCTCTACGAATATAGTCAAGATATCCCCTAATACAAAAAGTCCAGCTCCAACCAAACCAACTTGTCGAAATGAATATTTCTTGAGGGCAATTCCGCTCAGAAATCCTGAAACAAAAGTATAGTGATTCAGCATTTTAAATTAAGAATATAGATGCCATATCATCAGTCATCAGTCGTCTCATCACCAAAGTTTGATACTTATCTGCAGTATGACCATCGTTATTACCTCCTCTCGGCTTATATTTCTGCTACGTATTAGCTAAAATGTATTACCGCAAATTCAGCCAGTAACAACAATTGTGATATCCTTTGCTACTTGGCGAGATTTTGACTTCTTGTAGCAATGCAAACGTACACTTTTTCGAAATAAAGAAAACTTCATAGTACAGCGACAGGTTCAATTTGAGAAAAAAAGCTAAAATTAAACCTGCCGCTATAATATGAAAGTTTAGATGTTTGTTACTCCTTCACGCCACAACGACTAAGCCAATTTGGCGCTTGAACTGAATTAACATTTATACCTCATACCAGCTAAACTTATCCCGGGAAATCGAAGAGTTGCCGCGGGACTTTTTAAAAACTTATACCTATCAACGAAGACAAAGTCGCGGGCATCTAGTTTCTTAATACGATAATAACTTCCTTATGATAATTAACTGATAGTGCAAGAACCGGTGGTCTATATTTATTTTTTTCTTCATAACAAGTGATGCCCACCACATCATTGCATTTAGATTTTTAAATATCCCATGGGAAATCTTTGAGGTTCCGAGATAACAAGCCTATGTCCTATGTCCGTCTCTGGAGCCCTAGAGTAGCTACTGAGCTGAGCTGTGTATCTCTGTATCAAACGTGAAGATCGGTTAAAAAGTTGGGCCGTGAAAAGTTAAAAGGCACACTTTTCGAATGGATATGGATTTGTTCCTGCTGAAAACTCGATTTTCCAATATCCATAATATTTTTTAGAAAACTGACAAAAACGTGACAGTTTTTGTATCGCTTTTCCTAAATTGGGTTATCTAACGATTAAAAAATCAGCCCTTCTAGCTACATAGGTACATAATAACTCCTAATAAATATCTCAAGGCTGAGTCATGAGTGGTATTGACTTATTCCAACCGTAGACTCTCTAGTCTGTCTTCGTTGTATCGTATAGTATGTACCTATAGAGATTGTTGCTATCGAATGTCATATGTAACCTTATCCCGTAGGTATGTACTACACTTGGCATTGTTGCCATCTAAATATCGGTCAAATTAATAAACGATATAGATGAATGGCTATGCCTTTGGCAATCATAACTCGGCTTCTTTACTCAATCATCTTTAGATTACTTTAAGATGAAGGACTGTACAAAATCAATTGTGGTTATAAATGTGGGCCTTGAAGTTCGACCTGATTTCGAAGTAATTAGTGAACAAACCAATTCTATTTTAAATTAATCGAGTCAATTTGTTATTGTAAGTTGACAAACGAAGACAGAATTATAATTGAAACAATGCATTCAATGGTTCTTCTTGGATTTTATCCGCAATCGAATCAGTAAGCTGATATCTTTTGACAGACATTTTGTCTAAATGCAATTAAGTTTTTAAAACCCATTATTATTTAGTAATCCATTATTTTCTCTGGGTAAAAAGTATCATACCTAAGTCTTTCTCCAGACAGATAATGTTTAGGATATTGTGCACAACTTTAAAATCTGTTGAGTAATTAATGTGTCAAGTAAGAGACAGACATACTGTCGGATACATAATTTCAGCGACTATTTAGGTCTATTATAAAGTAGGTACGGCAGTTTTATGGATTCATACTCTTAATTAATTTCAGCATTGGACCGGAATAGACAACGGCTGTTGCTTGGCAGTACTAAGTAGCTACCTACGAAATAAATTAGTCTTTTAGAAACGTGGGAGTTTTCCGCGTTTCAGATTCGATTTCCAGGTGGATCGATTTATGAATTTACAGTATCTAAATTAGTCACTGAGTAAGTACCTACTACCTACTGATCTGTTGAGACTTGAGAGATTTTAAATCTGGTGAATACCACCGCTCAATTGATTAGGAGGACTTTATAAACTGACATATTTCTTCCCGGTTAAAGCGCCCTTTTACATCAGGTGAGATCGCACCCAAGCAGTAGGTAGGTACCTACTTAAGAGCAAATAAAAAAATTTAAATTAAATCTTGATAAAAAATAGTAGGTAGGTAAACCTACCTATCCACGATCTTCATCATCTAACTTATCCAACAGCCAAAATTAATCAATCAGCCTGTTTTCGTCCACTGCTGGACATAGGCCTTCTCGAGAGTGCGCCACCATACACGATCCTCCGCCTTCCTCATCCACCCAGTTTCCACTACCTTCTTGAGGTCGTCAGTCAAGTGGGAGGTCGTCCCACACTGCACTTGCTGGTAAGCGGTCTTCCTTCCAGAACAAGTTTGCCCCAGAGCGACCATCGGTTCTGCGACAGAACATCCAAAATAAAATAGATTATTTACCTGCTACAGATAAGGCTCCGTTATAAACGCCTATAACAAGGGGAAGACCGCTAGCACCATCTTGTTCTATGAAGAAGTTGTTAAATAAGATCCCGAAGGCGTTAGATGAACCAAATCCCAACATCTGAAAAGAAACATTTTACCCTATTTACTATAACTTACACAAACATTATCATATTGAATCCCCATCTTCACCTCTTATCTAACCATGGTTAAAATAAAGTCGCAATGTATCTTGCAAAAGGCAAAGGTGACTAACTATAAATCTATCAACGCACAGCTCAAACTACTAGACTGATCGGCCTAAAATTCGGCATGCAAATAACTATTGTGACGAAGTTATCCTCTAGGAAAGGATTTTTGCAAATTCAACCCCTAGGTGTTTTAAATTTGTGCGGTCCACGCGGAAAAAGTCGCAGGCATAAGCTAGTTCACTTATAAATTCAAAACTTCATTTTGTGGATGTCTGCTGTGGAATTCCTGAAAACTCTTGCATAAAATTATCGCATAAACAAAATGTAATGTTTTGCTTCTTTCTGTCATTGTATTTTTTGTTGTTTCTGTTTTTTTTTCTTGTTTCTGTTATTTTATTTTACTGTTGTTTCTGTTATTTTGTTTTACTGTTGTTTCTATTATTTTATTTTTTGTTGTTTCTGGTAGGTACTTAATTTATTTTGTGTAAACATTTTTTTTTAAATATGATGTGAACGAGATAAAAAATAATTGAGAAAGGAAAAAGTACAGAACTTATGTACCAACCTACGAGTAGGTACAACCTGTGAGTACTAACAGACGGTAAATTTAAAATTTAAATGCTGTCTGTAAAAACCACGTACAAATAGATGCTAAAAGTTATAGTCCAACCAACCGCTCGGTGGGAGATCTCCCTTTGGTACGCTCGAGCCTGCACACCGCTCCCGTACAATATACATCGACCTTTAGCAGGAGACGGATTTGTCATTGTCTCTGTCGTTGACACCGACAACACGTCATATATTTATGAGTGACAGAGAGAACCTTAGATGATACAAAGCCGAAATGTCATTCTATGGGCCGATGTACATTATTTTCTGCCGCGTACCTACTGTACCCGCTGTTTGGTTATCTCTATTCAAATAATTAAATCAGTCTGTTGATATTACGTAGATATAGTTTATAAAATTTTATCACGCTTCAAATAGACTATACCACGTGAAATGAAGTTTATCTTTTAAAAAATCAATTTTCCATGAAAAGTATTTAAAGTACTGACTTCCTAATTTGTTTGTACTTATGAAAAAAATTAGGTTAAGCCAATCCCCAACCCCAACTGCGAAAACAGTTGACTAATCCTCTTACACGTAAGAGGTCGAGGTTCACAAATCCTATTTTAGCTATCAGTCGAAAGTTAAGCACGCTATCTATAATCTAAATATATAAAAGGAAAAGGTGACTGACTGACTGACTGACTGACTGACTGATCTATCAACGCACAGCTCAAACTACTGGACGGATCGGGCTGAAATTTGGTATGCAGATAGCTATTATGACGTAGGCGTCCGCTAAGAAAGGATTTTTGAAAATTCAACCCCCAAGGGGTTTGGGTTTTGAAATTTGTGTAGTCCACGCGGACGAAGTCGCGAGCATAAGCTAGTCTGAATATATAAAAGCGCAATACCACTCACTCACTCAGTAGTGATTTTGGAAGTCGGTTTTTTTAATTTTATTTTATTTCAATCTTTTTAGTGTAAGTAGGTAGTCATTGCTTGTTACCTAAAATATCAATTCACCAGCAAAACTTATCAAATCCACACGGCTTAGGAGTTCAGTACCTTGCAGGATCGGGATTGAAGAGTTGTGAATTGGAGTTCAATAACATAGTCTATGCTTGGCATTTACAACATTATTTCACCAGGAACAGCTCCTGAATCTTTATAGTTTAGGAGTGCTATACCATGCATCATCGGGTTTAAGGAGTTCAGACTTGGAGTGTAATCATAAAGCCGTTGCTTGATACCTAAAATATCAGTTGACCATCATAAATTCCCGAATCCCCACGGCTAAGGAGTTCAATACCTTGCAGCATCAGGATTGAGGAGTTGGGATCCGAAGTTCAATGGTGTAGTCCGTGCTTGATACCTAAAATAATATTGACTGACTGATTGATCTATCAACACACAAAACAAACTACTGGACGGATCGGGCTAAAATTTGGCATGCAGATAGCTATTATGACGTAGGCATCCGCTAAGAAAGGATTTTAGAAATTCCAACCCCTAAGAGGTTAAAATAGGGGTTTGAAATTTTTGTAGTCCACGCGGACGAGATCGCGAGCTTAAGCTAGTCAAAACTAAAAGCGTCTACTGAGAATTTGAAGATCTACCTAAGAAATCGCGTAGATATAGATATATTGTAACCTTTTAAATTCATAAAAATGGGCGACCTTTTTCTAAACGCCCACGATAAAACCTCTAAATAAAATAAACAATTATTTTCATGTGCTTCTTATAGTAATTATTCTTTTAATAAGTAATATCTGATGCGAATATGGCGGTCCAATCTACCAATCAGATTAGTCCGTGTTCGGCGCGAGAGTGGCTTGTATTGCTAGCTGAAAATCTTAAAAAACAACTGTGGCCCTACCGCGGTTGTTTGACAGCTACAATGTCACGATCGCAATCATCTCTGATTGGTTAATGCTCGCTCACTATTGGCCACAATGCATTGTTGCAACAAGAATCGTACAAATTCAGCCAATCAGAACAATTGAGATTGTAATAATGATTGATGCAGGTTTTAGACAATCGCCCTACTGGCTTTACTGAACAATCTCATAAGTGGCGCTATGCACCTACTCAAATCTAGTAGGTAGGCCATAGCCTTGGCACTACATATCCGATTGATAAGGAAAGCCGATATTCTTACATAGCTGGAATAATTTAAATCCTATTTAGAATATTTCTATCAATGAAATATGCATAACTTGTTTTCATCTGCGAAATATGCAGTTTACGGAAATAATACATTGTTTCTTACTCTTGATGTCATAATTAAAAACCGGCTAAGTGCGAGTTAGACTCGGCTACTGAGATAGTTATCTTACTTTGAAAATTGAAAATAAGTACTTACTAATTATTTGTTCATGAACATAGGTATTTTAATTTATTTTTTGTGAAGTACCCACAAATTCACGGTTTTTGGATTTTTTCCTTTACTTGTGCCGTAAGACCTACCTAGTACCTACCTAGTACCTACCTCATTTTTCATTATTCTAAGTCAACGGGATTTTATAGGTTTTCTTGACAAACACGACATACAGACCGACTACGAATTGATCCTATAAGGGTTCCTTTTCCACGGAAACCACAATAGTTGCGTTGGTAACAGAGTACTTACCACTCCCGGGGGCCCAAGTAAGTAAGATGTCAAGCTGGCTAACTTAAGTTCAGATTTGATACTTTTAGAGCCAGTAGACTTAAAAATCGGACGTTCAAGACGCAGGCATAACTACTTAGTGGGTTATAAAATATGCTATAGCGACATGGCGATTAGATAAGTATGTCGAATATGATATTCGACCGACCGAAGAATAGGAGAAGACATAAAATGAGAACTGTCGTGTATCTTTGTGGCGATATCAGTATATAGGTACCTATGTAGGTAGCTTTCTGTACACTAAGGACCTAGATACCAGCTAAAAATAAACTTCATTCCCTTTAGTTGATAATTAATCTGTTTGTAATAAATAAATAAGTATCATTTATAAGTTCCAGTGCGATAATTGCAATATTTATTAAAGTCTAAGAATGAGTAAAACTATCACTAAAGGTCCGCGAAAACATTGTTTGTGCAGATAAAAAGTTTGTGGCCCATTTCGATTAATCATGTTTTAACGGTAGATATTTAGGTAGGGGTGAATACTGAATACTTCTTTAAGGTTTTGATAACATTTAAGTACGTAGGTATCCTGAGTCGTTAACCTAATAAAACTGATAACATAGAAAGCTCTAGAAATGCGTAAACAACGACTTTCTTCATTAGGTACCTAACTTATAAGCCGCAAACCGCATCGGGAATTGAAATGAAATCTTACACACAGTTTATCTAGTTAGGAGTCAGATCCACCATCCACAGAAATGGCCAAGTTATAACTTAAACAGTTTTTCTTGTTTAGTTTAAGTAGGTACACAGTAGGTACTTAACTGCCTATTTTAAATATATTTGTGTGTTTGTTTTACAAATTTATGTGCACAATAAATAAACTTACTTACTGTGTTATAAAACTTATTCATAAAAAATAATAAAACTAATCTAAACAATTGAAAATAAAAATTATCACAGATCGAAAATATCATCTAAACCACCGCAACGAGGCAGGGTGCCCAGAACGCTGGCAGCGTTACCTCGTTGAATGGCCAGACTAATAATATGCTGACCGAGGTAACTGCCAGCCCTCCGGTCCCCCGTAGATTCCGCGAGACGGGATGAAAGGTCCTTAAAAAAGGATCTAGCATCCTCGCCCCACGAACCCATGGTCTCCACCTTACTTATTTACCTACTACAGAGAAAAGTAGTAGATAGAGCTTTTCAGTGCCAATAGCCTAATACCTAGATAGATAGTATATTAAAAAATAGATTAAAATTTTCGTCATCATCATCATCATCATTATCAACCGATAGACGTCCACTACTCGACATATCTACACTAATATTATAAAGAGGAAAACTTTGTTTGTATGTTTGTTTGTTTGTACTGAATAGGCTCAAAAACTACTGGACCGATTTTAAAAATTCTTTCACCATTCGAAAGCTACATTATCCACGAGTAACATAGGCTATATTTTATTTTGGAAAAAAATAGGGTTCCGTAAGATATTTGGGTTTTTCGGACACAAGGTGTAAAAAATCAACCAGAAAAGTTACTTATTTTGCGTACGCTGCCTAAACTATAAAAGATAGAACCATAAAATGTTCTAATTAATTGTAGATCTTATAAATATCTACAAAAAAGTCCGCGACACACTATACCCATCTATGTCGAGTGAGGCACAGCAACCATTTTTTTATTTAAAAATCTTGAATTTTTTTTGGACTTTTTTTTTTTTTTTTTTTTTAATAGATATAGCGAGCAAACGAGCAGGCGGGTCACCTGATGTTAAGTGATTACCGCCGCCCATGAACATTTGCAGCACCAGAGGAGCCGCCGATGCGTTGCCGGCCTTTTAGGAATTTGTTGGTCCGCCCCTTGAATAACCCCATGTTATAATCTAGTGGGAACACCGCCGATGGGAGTTGGTTCCACAGTTTGCACGTGCGTGGAAAGAAGGATCTGGCGCAACGAACGGTCGAAGTGCACCAGACACCCAGATGGTGAGGGTGGAATTCCTTACGGTGGCGCGCGGTGCGGTTGTAGAAAAAAGAGGGTGGAATGAGGTCAAAAAACTACATTTAAACGCGTTTATTTTACTCATGCTATTAATCCTTATCAAAATAAATGATTTCATCACTAAGAACAGTTTATGGAGATAATATTTGGTCTTTGAATGATTAAAATTGGACGTTTGGTTTTGAAGTTATGGCGAAATTAAAATATTACGATTTCTGCTGCACGGCCCGTTGTTGTATTATTATATAAAGAGGTAATGTCGTTAAGTTTGTTTGTAGGGGGTAATCTTTAGAACTACTGAACCGATTTTAAAAATTCTTTCACCAGTAGAAAGCTACATTATTCCTGAGTGACATAGGCTATACGGGATCTTTAAAAACCTAAATCTACGCGGGCGAAGCCGCGGGGATCAGCTAGTAGTGAATAAAGTAAGCCAATATGCGACACATTTTGATTTTGACCGAATTCTAAAAAAGGTTTTCAATTCGTCGGAAATCGGAATGTATATTTTCTTATACATAGTTCATAGTTAGAATTTTAAGATATGAGAGTAAATAAACAATTTTTAGGGTTCCGTACCTCAAAGAAAAACGGAACCCTTATAGGATCACTTTGTTGTCTGTCTGTCTGTCGGTCTGTCAAGAAACCTACAGGGTACTTCCCGTTAACCTAGAATCATGAAATTTGGCAGGTAGGTGGGTCTTACAGCTGGCTTTAGGGGAAAAATCTGAAAACCGTGAATTTGTGGTCACATCACACAAAAAAATTAAATTGTGGTCATGAACTAATAATTAGTGTTTTCAATTATCAAAGTAAGATAACTATATCAAGTGGGGTATCATATGAAAGGGCTTCACCTGTGGATTCTATAACAGATTTTTATTAATTTTTATGAATCATAACTTTTGATTTATCGTGCAAAATGTCGAAAAAATACGACTGTACTACGGAACCCTCGGTGCGCGAGCCTGACTCGCACTTGGCCGGTTTTACTTTATTTCAGCGTTTATTAAGAGGAGCAGTAAGGTTTTAGTTTTGAACTTTATCTTGTATCCGATTACTGCAACGTTGCCACTTTTCATGGCACTTATACCGTTACGGATTTTAAAACGCACCGCAACTTACCATAGTGCGCGCTAGCTCTAAAAACTCAGTGCCTTTCAGCTTTTATTTTTTAACCCTCGACCCAAAAACAGGGGTGTTATAAGTTTGACGTGTGTACCTGTGTGTTTGTGTGTTTGTGTATCTGTCTGTGGCATCGTAGATCCTAAACGAATGAACCGATTTTGATTTAGTTTTTTTTGTTTGAAAGGTGGCTTCATCGAGAGTGTTCTTAGCTATAGTCCGAGAAAATTTGTTTAGCCGCTTGAAGATTATCAGCTCTTTTCTAATTTTCTTACTAGTTCTAAATCTAAATATATGAAAGGAAAAGGTGATTGACTGACTGACTGAGTGACTGATCTATCAATGCACAGCTCAAACTACTAGACCGATAGGGCTGAAATTTGGCATGCAGATATGACGTCCGCTAAGAAAGGATTTTTTAAAATTCATCCCCTAAGGGCAGCCTAAGGGGGTTTGAAGTTTGTGTAGTCCACGCAGACGAAGTCGCGAGCTAAATAAGCTAGTAAAATTATGAAACACGAATATGTATATTTAGTTTTTCGAGTAGAATAGCTAAAAAATGTAAAAATACATGTTAAAACTGGTATATTAGTATTATTAGCTTAGTATAGCATTATCCACATTTTTAAAAATTTTGAGACAATAATTATTTATAAATGTAGATTTGAATCTGCACAAGGATATATTTGATCACACGATTAAGATTATATTATGTAAAATCCAGCCAAGTGCGTGTCAGACTCGCGCACCAAGGGTTCCGTTAGTCCGTACCGCGGATCAATAAGTAGGTATAACCATAACCTAGTAATGCTAGCGCGTGACGGACAATTCGGCACCCTCTCAGTACGGATAGGATTTTTTTTGCTAGATGATGCCCGCGACTTCATTCGCGTGGATTTAGGGTTTTTAAAAATCCCGTGGAAACTCTTTGATTTTCCTGGATAAAAAAGTAGTCTATGTAAGCTAAGTCTGTATCAAATCTATTAAACTGTTGGGCCGTCAAAAGCTAGCAGATAGACAGACACACTTTCGCATTTATACTATTAGTATGGATTATAAGGGTCCCGTAGAAAGCAGCCCTTAAGGTACAAGTCCGTGGCCTACTGCAGGCAGCAACTGGCGTCG
This sequence comes from Maniola hyperantus, assembly GCF_902806685.2. Taxonomy (NCBI): domain Eukaryota; kingdom Metazoa; phylum Arthropoda; class Insecta; order Lepidoptera; family Nymphalidae; genus Maniola; species Maniola hyperantus. Next base: position 11,002,202 of record NC_048541.1, read on the forward strand.
ACGTGTCACTGCGGCGCTACAGCTGCGCGATTGCAGGAGAATGGCAGCTACAATGTAACGATCACAATCATCTCTGATTGGTTAACGCTCGCTCACTATTGGCTACAATGCATTGTTGCAACAAGAATCGCACAAATTCAGCCAATCAGAACAATTCAGATTGTAATAGGTAATGATTGATGCAGGTTTTAGACAATAGCCCTACTGGTTTCTATGTGTTTCTGTGAAATACCTTCCGTGGCTACCGACATGTCCTCTGGAAGGTATTACCTAGATAGAAATACATAGAAACCAGTAGTGTTGCGGCGACACGTCGCCTGTTGCTGCTGCCTGCAGTAGGCTACGGACTTGTACCTATTTACTATTGTTTAGCCATGCCCGTCTGCCTGTTTATCTGTGCGTCCGTCCGCAGGTTTCCTCGCGATGTTGTAAGAGATATATTTTTACTAGCTGATGCCCGCGACTTCGTCCGCGTGGAATTAGGTTTTTAAAAATCCTGTGGGAACTCTTTGATTTACCGGGATAAAAAGGAGCCTATGTCACTCTCCAGGTCTTTAACTATACCCATGCAAAAATCACGACGATCCGTTGCTCCATTGCGACGTGATTGAATGACAAACCAACAAACAAACACACTTTCACATTTATAATAGGGGTAGTGATTGCTTAAAACGCACATAACTCCGAAAAGTTAGAAGTGCGTACCTACCCGAAATCGAATCCCCGATCCCCCGAATAGAAGGCGGACGTCTTAACCACTAGGCTATCACCGGAGTAGGTAAGAACAAAATATTGAAAAATCCGTCACGGTATTTGAAACAAAATGTACATACCTGCATATAAAAGTAGTTAATGTAAGTAGATAGGTATAGTCTACATCTAAATATATAAAAGGAAAAGGTGACTGACTGACTGATCTATCAACGCACAGCTCAAACTACTGGACGGACCGGGCTGAAATTTGGCATGGAGATAGCTATTATGACATAGGCATCCGCTAAGAAAGGATTTTTGACAAGTCAACCCCTAAGGGGGTGGAATAGGGGTTGTGCAAAGTTTGAGCAGTCCACGCGGACGAAGTCGCGAGCGTAAGCTAGTTTATAATACTGCCCTCGTAATTAAAAAACCGACCAAGTGCGAGTCAGGCTCGCGCAACGAGGGTCCCGTGCTACAGTCGTATTTTTTCAACATTTTGCACGATAATTCAAAAACTATGATGCATAAAAATAAATAAAAATCTGTTTTAGAATGCACAGGTGAAGACCTTTCATATGATATCCGACTTGACATAGTTATCTTACTTCGAAAATTGAAAATACTAATTATTAGTGAGACCACAATTTAATTTTTTTTTGTGATGTAACCACAAATTCACGGTTTTCAGATTTTTCCCCGAAGATTGCTATAAGACCTACCTACCTGCCAAATTTCATGATTCTAGGTCAACCGGAAATACCCTGTAGGTTTCTTGACAGACCGACAGACAGACAGACAAACAACAAAGTGATCCTATAAGGGTTCCGTTTTTCCTTTTGAGGCACGGAACCCTAAAAACACAGTAACTTCGAAATTCAGGTAAATTAGGGGTTTGAAATTTGTGTAGGTAGTCCACGTGGACGAAATCGCGGGCGCATACCTAATATTTATTTAATAAAAGTTAAATACTCACGAAAGTAAATCCAACACCAATGCATACCACATAGCCCCAACCCCCATCAGGAGGCTGAAGGGCTTTCCTGTTATCCTTCAGATTATTTCCTTCAAGATGTGCGTACGCTTCATCCATGTTTAAGAAAATTTCAAATTCCCGAAATATAACACAACACTGCCTTAATTACTTGAATACAACAAAAAACTATTTTAACTGATAGTACTAATTATTTTTTATAAATGCATTTTAAATCGATTATAAAGTTACTTCGGTTAAATTTTACTTCGACAATTTAACGTAAAAAAGTTGCATGTCGATCGTATTGTTGTTTTCTTGTGGACAACACGCGCCAATAAGAGCCAGTCCGCTTCTGTCTTTGCGATATTCGTGAAGCGAAATAAGGCTACGATTCATTGACCTTAATAAATAGGTTTTTTGACGACCTCTCCGGCGCAGTGGTGAGCGCTATGGTCTTAGAAGTGGGCGGACCCGGGTTCGATTCCCGAGTGTAAAGGGTTATATTATGGGTTTAATAAAAACTGTCATACCCCTTCCAAGTTATTCCACTTCCACCTTAGACGGCATCAGCACTTACCAGCTTACTAAAAAAACCGGCCAAGTGCTAGTCAGGCTCGTGCAGCGAGGGTTCCGTACTACAGTAGTATTTTTTTCGACATTATGCACGATAATTCAAAAACTATGATGCATAAAAATAAATAAAAATCTGTTTTAGTATGCGCAGATGAAGACTTTTCATATGATACCCCACATGATATAGTAGTAGATATCTTACTTTGAAAATTGAAAACACTAATTATTAGTACATGACCACAATTTATTTTTTTGTGTGATGTAACCACAAATTCACGTTTTACAGATTTTTACCCTAATGTCTGCTATAAGACCTACCTACCTGCCCGATTTCATGATTCTAGGTCAACGGGAAACACCCTGTAGGTTTCTTGACAGACCGACAGACAGACAGACAGACAGCCAACAAAGTGATCCTATAAGGGTTCCGTTTTTCCTTTTGAGGTACGGAACCCTAAAAAGTCATGCAACCCTGGCGTTTATTCCCTACACTATAACATGCAAGATTAACTTTTGGAAGCCTCAAGGACTGCCAGGATCCCTGGAGTAATCCATGACAATTTTGAAATGATAGAAAACTGGCCAAGTGCGAGTCGGATTTGCACACGAAGGGTTCCGTATCAATTATCTATAAAAACGAGCAAAAAATCACGTTTGTCACGTTTGAGCTCTCTATTTATTTTATTGTTTTTTAGTATTTGTTGTTATAGCGGCAACAGAAATACACCATCTGTGGAAATATCAACTGTCTTACTATCACTGTTCATGAGATACAGCCTAGCGACAGACGGATCTGAGACGGACGGAGAGCGGTGTCTTAGTAATAGGGTCCCCTTTCCTTTGGGTACGGAACCCTAAAAAGATTCGCCACCTGTGATATTGCCAATTATTGCCCACTATACTTCGTCCAGGTAAAACTTTTGTTTGAATTGTTTCTTCCACTAAAGTATTTTTTGGCAGTAAATTAACCTAAGTATGTCCATTTGTCCATCTCTAGAATGTAGAAACCTATAACTATTTCATAAGTCGATTGAGCCATAAAAAGTTAAAAAAACAAATACCTAATAGGCAGATACAGTATCAATTAGGTAATAATACTTATACCTATTTAAATGTCTGTACGTGACTTTAGTGGTCTGTGACGTGGCTGTACTGTAGTTATAATATAAGGGATGATTTATGTCAAAACGTGGCGGGTGGCGGGCACGAGCCGTGCCACGTACGAGGCGCGGACGAGGCACGGATTCAGAACATTAATTTATATGAAGTAGTTTAAATGAAGTTTATTCTTTTAAATTCTAGAATGGGAATAAATTATATGTATATGGAAATTAACTTGAATACGATGCACCGGAAAAATGATTTCCACACCATATTTAATCACAAAAATTTGATATCACAACTTAAATACAAAAGAAAACTATATATTATAGTGGGTATATAGTATATACATATAGTTTATGAAGTAGTATATTGTGAACCGTGCCGTGTATGTGATGCGTCCGTGTCTCGGACGTGGCTCGGCCGTGCACGTTTATATCACACTCGGTGTAATATGAACGTGAGGCACGTACGGGGCTCGGAAAACTCATACACGGCTCGTGCCCGGCACGGTCAAGCATAAATCATCCTTAAAGGTACTTAGGGCGTTTGTGCACAGATCCGTAAAATCACGGATTCCGTAAAAATACGAATCGAATGAGTTCGTATTTGTATGACGGCCACTTCGAAGAATCGCGGATACTAATACGGATGAGTGCACAAAGGCCTTTAGTCAGTAAAGTTAAAGCTACTTTATTCAAATTGATTGTCATTTGTTGAATGTGTAGTGTAAGGTAATGGTGACAAATAAAACTAAAGCTACGAGGGTTCCATACGCGCCCAGGTCTGAGAAGAGTCCACAACAATCTCAGCCGCGGATACATTAAACTATTATGTACCGGGTATTATTTTTATTAATCGTCATTATCATCATTGTAACCTATCGCCGGCGGCGGCTCTACTGCGCACGGGTCTCCTCTCAGAAAGAGAAGGGTTTGACCAAAGTCTACCATTAGGGATATCTACTCATGTGCTACATGCCAAGTGTGGCTTGGCAGAATTATGGAGAACTCTCAGGCATGCTGGTTTACTCACGACGTTGTTAAAGTAAAGGTGTTAGGTAGTAGGTAGGTACCAGCAGATATTTAATTAGCGAACCTTGTTGATTGATATTTAATTTTTAAATCGTTTATGGCTTCTATGCTTAAGTAGATAGGTAGTAGGTACCTACTCGTATATTTTTCATTAACAAAAAACCGGTAGTAGAATAGGTACCTTAGATGGTTGCATCAGATTGCGTAACAGTCTAATAGGCACCACTACTCATAATAATTATTAATATTACAAATAGGTGATGCCCGCGACTTCCTACGCATGGATTTAGGTTTTTAAAAATTACGTGGGAACTACTTGGCTGCTTTTTATCCCGGAAACACAAAGATTACGTACTGATAAAGTATACCTACCTACAGATCACAGGTATTGCGAACCTGAAGGGTCGACACCCGACAATGTTAGGTTTGTAAATAAAATACGGGCGCCGCATTAGTTATAAATTATTATGCATGGCATCCGGTGATATTAAACTTGCGCAGAGGGTGATTTTTATTTTTATATGGTGGTCCGTACGAAGTGAGGCACTACGGACGTGTATTCCACCGCGCTATTGGTTCGTCTCTCAGCCTTTGTCCTTAATTAGGAAAAAATGTTAATGCATTCTTAATAGCTCTCATCATCTCATGACTGACTACTGAGCATGAGTCTCCTCTCAGAATGAGAAGGGTTTGGCCACAGTCTACCGCGCTGGTCAAGTGCGGATTGGCAAACTTCACACACCTTTGTAAACATGGAGAACTCTCCGGCATGCAAGTGATATTTAATTGTTAAAACACACATAACTCCAAAAAGTTAGAGGTGCGTGCCCGGGATCGAATCCTCAACCTCCCGAATAGGAAGCGGAGGAGTTAATAATAAATAGATAATATATGATATCCACTTCAGAAGACGTCTGCCTCCTGCCTCAGCGGCAAACATGGCGACCTGTGAGCTGTCACTTCAGCTAGCAGCTAACTAATCCTATTGAGCTATATCGGTCACGTTGATTATTCTGCCTTGGGATTTTATCCACAGTAATTTTTTAACGTTTGAACTTTGAATTTACCTATTTGTCTGAGTAAACATTGAATAGAGCAAGATTTCATTGATAGAAATCCATAGGTAGTATTATAATATTATGAATGCGAAAGTGAGTCTGTCTATCTGTCTGGTAGCTTTTCACGGTCCATCCGTTCAACCGATTTTGATCATCCTGGGGAAGGACATAGGATACTTTTTATCCCGGAAAATCAAAGAGTTCCCACGGGATTTTCAAAACCCTATTTCCACGCGAAGTCGCGGGCATCATCTAATTTTTTTTTCTTCGGAAAAGTATTATCACGTGGTGCATTGCCAGACACCCTTAAACTTTAAACTTCAAGGGTGTCTGGCAAGGGGTTGCCACGATAATATGGCTGGCAATATGACGTGATTTCTAATAAGTACCTAGGTACTATTCCGAAGAAAATATAAAAAATAAGACTTTATACTTTGATGTAAGATTTTTTACACCTTTGTTACCTGTCATCTCCCAAAGCCACCATGGTCCAAACTTCATAGTCGCTGTTCGTTTCTCCCTGTGTTGGGGAAACTACGCAGATAATCTTTTAGTGTTTATAAAATTACGAAGGTCTGGCACGCGCTTATGCTCTCTTTCTATAAGTGCCTCCTTATTATTTCAACTGCGTAATCCCTACATTGGGTACCTACTAACCCAATTTTTGGAGGATAGCCTAGTTAGGTATTAACACCCCTAAAGAACTCAAATGATCATTTTTCAAATTTTTGTTAAACAGTCGCTTCAGTACTGAGTTAACATAGTACATATCACCAATTTCATCACTGGCAGTAAGCGAGACCGTGGCCGAGTGGTCAAGGCATCGGGCGCGAACCCAGAAGATGTAGGTTCGATTCCTGCCGGTTACGCAATTTTTGATATGTATTTAAAAATTATTTAGTAATTTCCTTGAAGTGTAGGTAAACACTAAAAAATTATAAAAAATATAACTCAAATGATTCTATTTACTTAAATAGTTTCTGCTTTCACGAAGTCAGTTCAAGTGGTCCGTCAATGAAACCAATGAAAATAAGTTAATCCTCTTAAATAAGACGTGTGTCTACGTTTGAAAGTAGGTACCTAGAAAGGCCTAGTGTCCAGTAGCGGATTGACCTTTAGAAGCATGACGCGCTATCCTCGGGCCTCTAAAGTAGGTATAGTGCACGACAAGTCGCGATGGCAATCGGGGTGGGGACGCCCCGCACACCCGCACAGCCCCCGCGCTATCCCAGTGCGGGGTAGCGCGGGTAACGTGCTAGTGTGCGGGGCATCTCCCCCGCCTCATACCCCGATTGTCATCTCGACCTGTCGCGTACTATACAAATGTATATCTGATACAAATAAATACTACAGGGCAAAATTCAAGCATGTCGACAGAATTGGACAGAGACTAGTCGCAATGCCATCTGGTTCCCGCGCGTTCTGGTCGCTGGCAAAAGCCATTCAAGGCAACTTCTGTCGTTCCTCGTTTCCACCTTTGCGCAAACCGGATGATACATTGGCCCACACCGCCAAAGAGAAAGCCGAAATTCTAGGCACACTCTTTGCTGCCAATTCAACGCTTGATGACGGGGGGAGAACACCGCCTACCATCCCGCGGTTGCAAAGCTCGCTGCGTGACATACGCTTTACCCAGACAGCTGTGCGTAAGGCACTCCTCTCTCTCGACGTCAATAAAGCGAGTTGGCCGGACGGTATTCCTGCGGTTGTGCTCAAAATATGTGCTCCTGAGCTGACACCGGTCCTGACTCGTCTGTTCCGTCTGTCTTACTCCCCCGGTACAGTTCCATCTTCGTGGAAGACTGCCTTAGTTCACCCTATTCCGAAGAAAGGCAATCATTCGGACCCCTCAAATTATCGACCTATCGCGATTACCTCCCTCCTGTCCAAAGTCATGGAGCAAATCATAAATGCCCAGCTGCTGGGATATCTTGAGGAGCACCAGCTGATCAGTGATCGTCAATACGGTTTTCGCCACGGCCGATCAGCTGGTGATCTTCTTATTTATCTCACGCACCGCTGGGCGGAAGCCATTGACAGCAAGGGAGAGGCCCTGGCGGTCAGTCTTGATATTGCAAAAGCCTTTGATAGGGTTTGGCATGGGGCACTTCTATCGAAACTACCATCTTACGGACTACCAGTGAAGCTGTGTAATTGGGTCGCCAGTTTCCTTGACGGTCGCAGCATCAAGGTCGCTGTCGACGGTTTTTGCTCGGAACTCAAACCCATCAATGCTGGCGTCCCTCAGGGTTCGGTGCTATCGCCCACACTGTTCATCCTGCATATCAATGACATGTTGCATCACAACAACATCCATTGCTATGCGGATGACAGTACGGGTGATGCCTTGTACAAAGGACATACACAGCTTTCTCGCGCAGTGCTGGAGGAGTGTAGAGCCAAACTTGTGTCTGATATAGAAACCTGCCTAGGTAAAGTGTCAGAATGGGGCGCACAAAACCTAGTGCAATTTAACCCATCTAAAACACAGGTTTGCGCGTTTTCCGCCAAAAAGTCCCCTTTTACATTACCTCTTCTCTTTCAGAGCACTCCCCTCACACCTTCCAACAGCATTGGGATCCTTGGAGTCCACATTTCGAGCGAGGTTCAATTCCGCGATCATTTGGAAAGCAAGGCCAAATTAGCCTCCAAAAAGCTTGGGGTGCTCAACAGAGCAAAGCGGTACTTCGCGCCTGAGCATAGGCTCCTACTCTATAAGGCGCAAGTCCGCCCTCACATGGAGTACTGCTCCCACCTTTGGGCTGGAGCACCTCAGTACCAACTCCTTCCATTTGATCGGATCCAAAGGCGGGCTGTTCGACTTGTGGACGATCCCAAACTAACCGGCTCGTTGGAAAGCCTGGAGCACCGCAGAGACGGTAGCTCTCTATGCGTGTTCTATCGCCTGTATAATGGGGAGTGCTCTGAAGAGCTTTTTGACCTCATTCCACCCTCTTTTTTCTACAACCGCACCGCGCGCCACCGTAAGGAATTCCACCCTCACCATCTGGGTGTCTGGTGCACTTCGACCGTCCGCTGCGCCAGATCCTTCTTTCCACGCACGTGCAAACTGTGGAACCAACTCCCATCGGCGGTGTTCCCACTAGATTATAACATGGGGTTATTCAAGGGGCGGACCAACAAATTCCTAAAAGGCCAGCAACGCATCGGCGGCTCCTCTGGTGCTGCAAATGTTCATGGGCGGCGATAATCACTTAACATCAGGTGACCCGCCTGCTCGTTTGCTCGCTATATCTATTAAAAAAAAAAAAAAAAAATACTAAGTATTCTTGAGATTCTCTTTAGTGAAATGCCGAATCAGGTTGAAAACTTGTTATGTAGGTAAGTAAAAGTTGGAGGACCTCCTGTTGTTTTCAATGCTCCAAAAAAAAACCCGAGACCATTCTCATAAGTCATAGCACTAGATTTTTGACTCAGGGTAAATTGACACGCCTGAATTATTTAATTAGCAAATAATCATTAACGGTTGAAAAATTGGTGTTTACAGCACTCTCAACAACACCGATGCAGTGCAGCAATTATTGTCGTCTATGTACGGCCTGCATCTGCGAGGAACTATGGTCCGCGGAGGATAAAAATGGGTCACTAAGAAGTAAGAGCTACACCGCTAAACGCACACGATGGAGTAATAGTACAGGGAAACACCATAGTAAAAGACGATGGACTTTGTCCTCCGTGGACAATAGTCCCTTATGTATCCCAAGTATTAATAGTTTTGTATCCTACCTAGGTCTATCTACTTTCGAGTGTTTGCTCAGGAATTTGTAATAGTAGGTAGTCTAGGTATTTAAACATATCAGCAGTTGTGTCTACGAAATATGAGATGCCTACTAAGTTTCATCAGCGAATTCTTTCCCGTGGATGCAGTACAGGTTTTTAGGGTTCCGTACCCAAAGGGTAAGAAGGGACCCTATTACTAAGACTCCGCTGTCCGTCCGTCTGTCACCAGGCTGTATCTCATGAACCGTGATAGTAAGACACTTTCTAAAGCATCAATAAGTTAAAAACAAACACACTTTCGAATTCGTAATATTAGGTAAATATGTAGCGTTATAATAAAACAAAATGTTTCCGGTAGGTAACCAATAAGTACTTTAATAGATATTAATATAAGTTCATTTCTTTTATAAAAAGTCTTGCTATTTTTACAGGAAGTATTTTATTATTAAGTATTACCTTATTATTAGTAACTACTATTTAAAACAGTCACATAAAGATACCTAACATTTGCCTTCGTGTTTAAATAATATGGTTGTACACCATCCCTAAACTATATTTACTTCATTCCACATATAGGGTATATCTGTAGAATAAATAAATATAGCGCTCTCTCTGTTCGGCTCTATCATTTGTATGGGTACGCAACAGAGAGAGCGCTATACTAACTTACTCGCGGAATGAACTAAATACAGCGCTCTTTATTTGCCTCTAACATTTGTATGGGTATGTAACCGAGAAAACGCTATACTAACTTATCCGCGGAATAAAGTTATTATAGCGCTCTCTCTGTTTTTTTTTTGGGATTAGGTAGAGAGTGCTATATTAACTTAATTCCGCGGACAGGGTATAAAATTGACAGGTATAATAATTATTGCTATCCTTTTCCGCACGGAATAACGTGAAAAGATAAAGAATAGCACTATTTTTTAGATTTTCAATTTAGTTTAATTTAGGTACTTTATGTACCTACAACCGAATTAGCACTATAGTTTTCCCGGCATCCGAGAAGGCAAGGATGCTGTACAAATTAGTTTTAAACGGGCTTAGGCGTAGAAAGTAAGACATTTTTGTATATGGTTTGTATTCTACAGGGGGTGACATGCTCAGTTTGTGAGCAAACTCCTAAAAAAAATAAGATGAAAAAAGTAACTATTAGATATCAAGTTATAAATTAATATTTTAAAGAACAAGAACGCAACTGTCTAAATAATCGTCACATATTCCATTGCTTATTTTAAGATTTAGTAATTATTCCAAAGGCAAAGTTCAGATGGTCAAAAATTAAAGCGATTTATAACACAAAAATGTTATTATAATGTTACCCATTCTCAATACGCATTTAAGTTAATATCACGAGGCTCAGAATTAGGAATAACAATTTATTTACTCACTACCCGGGTCTTCTTCCCTCTTCTTTCTTCTTTCTTCCCTCGGGTCAACTTGCACCAATCTTCTAAGTGCGTTTAATTTAATTTCTATCCCTACACTTTTTTTACCAACCCTGGAATAAACTATAGAAAAACTAACAGCATTCAAAAATTTAACTGATCCAGTTAAACTTTGATGAAATTAAGCAGTTTGGTACAAGTGGGCCTTAGCCACTGTAGACAATCTATTTACCTTATTTCTGTTACCTTTTCACTTCGCCATTAATAGACGAACATGGAGCATTTTGTTTAATCTAAACTGCCTACCCTTTATATATGGAAACCTAGATTCAGAATAAATATAGCATGGAAGTAATAATCGACATACGACATATAGTTTATTTTGCATCTGTATGCTAGTGCTACATATATTATAAATTATGCTTTCGAATTATTTTGTCTGATTTTCAAAAAATTGGCAACATTTGTCCCAATATTATAGAGAGCAGATACCATCTCTATCTACGAAGTAGTACTTAAAAATTCTTTGATTACCTTATTTAGAATGCTGTGGTTCTATAAATCCCATCTCATGACCCACAGGCCGTTCACTTAATATACCCTAAATTCTAAGGAATAAAGCAAACAAAGCAATGGTGCCAACATGACGGCAGAGGGCAAGTTATAGTGAAAGTCTGCAATTGCCTGGAATATTTGATGTTGTCCAAAACTTGGTTTAAAGTAAAAAATTGCGTGCACTTTCATCTTAGGCTCTTGACGTACTGCATCCGATCCGAATCCGAGAACTCGCGATCCGAAGGAGCCGTACGACTATTAAGGGTTGTGCACTATAGATCCGAATTCATTTTCCAAAGCCGGAAAGCGCTCACCTAATGCGCACCAGCACATACAAATACTTACAATACATAACTTCTACTAGCTACTTCGGATCGGATGCAGTGCGTAAAGAACTTTAGTCTGCATTAATTTCAGCCTCTATGGCTAAGGAAACAACATTGTTTGCCAAAACATTGTAAAATATAATGCATATTTTGAGAAAAGACTAGCCATATTTGCTCTACTTATGTGTCAAATGACAAAAGTACAGTAGGGCGATTTCGTAAAACCTGCATCAATCATTATTACAATCTCAATTGTTGTGGTTGGCTCAATTTGTGCGATTCTTGTTACAACAATGCATTGTAGCCATGGTGAGCGAGCATCTACCAATCAGAGGTTATTGCGATCGAGACATTGTAGCTGTCACTCTACCGCAATCGAGACCCGGTACTTCACTCACTTAGAAGTACAAAAAGCACTTAGAAGTACAAAAAGCGAGGCGAGTCCTTCCAAAAATTTATTCACTAAACATAATATATCTACACCAAAATATATGAAATTCCGAATTTCAAAATATTTTGTTTGGCAAACGAATATGAATATTGTATTATCCGTAGTTTTAAGTACTTGTAACATACAAAAGATAACATTAGCATTTTAATAATAGTCAACAATGTCAGTTCGCGATGCAACTCTTTGCAATTTTATATAAATAGGTACTTACATAGATATCTAAGAAACATTGTAAATTATTTTCGAAATCTTGATTGAAAAAGAATGCATTTTAACACATAATAATATAAACTTCGAAACTATGATACATTTTGTCACTGTTTATCATTTGGCACACTTTTTCTGCGTGTGGGAGACTACAAACCAATTCCGGTTGCCTCCCAGCTAACATCGCAATGGTAATGCAAGCGGTTTAAAATTATTTGAATAGTATATGTACATAATTGTGGCAGTAAATATTGGTCTTAAGATCCCGCTATAGAACGACCTTCACCGAGCTGGTTAATGGATGAAACGTATTTTATATTCAATTTAATATGTCAATAAATATATTGCATATGGGTTGCATAAGAAATTTCAGTTCAGTATATGAGTAATTAATTATTATTTTAATAAAAACTTTGTTTTAATCATTTCACCGGTTTTTTTAATTGACAAATTCCATACCAATCGAAAGTAAAAAGCCCATAGAATATGCAAACGTTATTATAAAAAGGCAAATCGATACTAGTAACTTGCACCGCGTTAATGAATAAAAGTTAAATGAAAATAAACATTATATCATTAACCTAACGTTTGCATATTCTATGGGCTTCATACTCTCGATTGGTATGGACTTTGTGAAATGATTAAAAAAATTTTTTTTAATTATTAATTAATCATCCTGGATTGAAATTTTTTAGGCAACCCATATGCAATATATTTATTAAATTGAATATAAAATACGTTTCATCCATTAACCAGCTCGGTGAAGGTCGTTCTATAGCGGGATCCTATACTAATGGAGTCATCGGTATAGACCGGCGCAGGAAGCCGCCAGTTTCCGTATGTAGTCTCCCTTAAGTACTGAACTATAATGCGAGCAATACACCAATCTAGATTCAGTTCAATCTGTTATTTTGGATTGGTGCAATCGACACCGACGCGGTAAATGAAAATTTAAAAAAAATCATTCTCTGAAGTCTGACCAACAATTATTTTTATTTCAAAATTGATTAATCGTAGAATTAGTCTTTTAACTTAACATAAAATGTAAAGATAAAACATCATTATGAGTTTATATTGACAACATTTAAGTATTATAATACGATTTACAAAGTGGTTGGCACATAAGTTTCATTAATTGATTGCGTAGTTATTATGGTCCATAGAATAATCATAACATTTTTCTAAAATACCATCAGGTTGTTTGAATTCTAGTACATTCATGCATTTATCAAAAGTTAGTATATACTACATATTTGGTCATCAGAATATCAGAGGCCGCACCAAGACGAAAAACATGTTTGGAAGACGAAAAACGTAACATAAATTATTTCAATATTCAAAAACATGAATTCAAAGGAGAGTCTACATTCTACATCATTTAACACACTGTTATATAACAATTAAAGCCTGACCAGAAAATTAAAACACCTCGCCATTTTGCGGAAAACCCGTGGACTAATTTATACAAGACCATATACTTAGTGACCATAGACAATATACTAGTGGCGCCCCCAGAGCCAGTTTTCTATATTTCTGGTCAGGCTTTACATAATTTTGAGACATTGTTGTATAACATTTTTAAATAACAAGGCAGTCTACTTTTATAGGAAAAACATTTCTCAGATTTTGACTTTAATCAATTTATAGTTTACTTTAAGTGTAAATCACTAGGTACTACAATATAAAAAAGTAACTTGAAGTAATCATTGGAAGCTAACTGGAAGTTAAAGGGAATCCAAAGGGAAATTGAAACAGTTATAAACTTCAAAAAAATGATAACAAGAACTATTCAAAAACGTGAATTTAAAGGAGAGTCTACAGTCTACACTATTTAACAGATTGTTGTATATTTTGCAACATTGTTATATAACAATATAAAATAACAAGGCAGTCTACTTTTATAGGAAAAAATTGCTCAGATTTTCACTTTATCTAACATATTATTTTACATTAAAGTGTAAATCACTAGGTACAGTATACAAAGTAACTTGAAGTAATCATTGGTAGTTTAAGCCCACCCAAAGAGGAATCGAAACAATTCCTGCCAAACCTCCCTGTCAACCTACCTGCCAAATTTCATGATTCTAGGTCAACGGGAAGTACCCTGTAGGTTTCTTGACAGACCGACAGACAGACAGACAGACAACAAAGTGATCCTATAAGGGTTCCGTTTTTCCTTTTGAGGTACGGAGCCCTAAAAGCAACCTGAAAGATGTTCAAACCCCTTTAAAAAAAGTTCAATAGAGTGGTTCCTTTTGTATCTTTTACAAAAGTTTTCGGCTCATTGAAAATAAACCCTATCAGGATTAGAATCTCGCGATACGATTTGTTATCCTTATCGCCACAGTTAATGTAAGAAGTATATGATACAAAAGTAATGCGTAGATTATTCTGCGAAATCGTGTAGATATTGGGCAATAATATTATATGGATTTATCGTAGAAAAAATAAGTAGACTAAACAGGTATACATAGAGGATCAATAAATCTAGATAAAGCCGACACACTTATAAAACGCCAACCAACCCCACGTGGCGTAATGTGATTGAAAATAATTCGCGTCGGGATTCGATTCGATTTTGCTTGGATTTTTATTCGATTTTACAAGGAACAACATGCTTAATTTGCTATAATACGCCAAAACAGGCAAATCTGTCTGATACAAGTTGCGCTATGCTCCTGCCATTACACTACTAAACATTTTTTTTTTAATTTATAGACTAGCGCAATTGGCTGCAATCAGATCTGCTGGCGAATAATGATGCAGCCTAAGATGGAGCGCGCTTGCCTAGATGTCTTTTTATTAAAATTTAAAAGTGGAGGAGACAACTGATGCCGGAAGGGCGTTCCATATCGTAGCGGTTCGAATTAGAAACGGGGAAGCAAATCGCTTCCACGTCTCCGTGGAATTTCGACTACGTACGGGTGCAGTCTTTGACGATGCCTTGCGGTATGATAGTAGAAATATGAAGGAGGAACCAAGTCAGGATCAGTATTGGACACGCTCTCCGATTATAGCGAATTAAGCTTATCGTTCAAAATTAGGCAGGCAACGTAATGCCTACTTTTATTCAACATGTGATTTTATTTGACACTAAAGTGGCATAGAAATAATAATAAGGCGTTTTACAAGTGTGCGAGGCCCACAAAACATGTCAAAACTACGTACAGATATCTATAAATCTTGTAAAGGGAACGCCTAGAAAAATCGTCTAAAATGTTTCTATACAACTTTAGAGAGAAAAGATAATACATACCTAACTATAAATTCTTGATCCTATATCGATTTTTCATGGAATCATTTACCCTTTTGTGATTAATTCTAAACTTTATCACTTGGCTATAAAGTTTAAAACTAGTCAGCATTAAATTCTTCTAAAATACATTCTCAAACTATGTAAAGAATCAGTCATGGTTGTGCTAAAATTCTACATAATATTTTGAAAAAATTATAGGAGATAATTATTATGCCTGTTCAATTATTATTAATAACTAAATTGACAGGACTAAAAGAATATCATCATTGTGAAAACCGTCTGTCATACTGTCATTTTTGCTTAGATACATATACAAGAACAATTTATTTATTTTGGAATTTGAACATCAACTCAATAACTTTAAAATAGCAAATCTGTATAATTCGCTCAACAACAATAACATTCATCCTACTAACTATATCTAAAACTATAAAATGTCTAAAATTCATACTTTTGTTTTACATAAATTATGAAAATAGATATTATAGGTAGGTACACATAATTAAGCATTTGATTTAAGTCATGTTAAAATTGTAATAAAATATCTACACCTAAATAAAACTTAAAAAAAACAAGATTTGACAGTCTATAATGGTAAGGGCGCCTTCGCATTTGCAACAAAGTGCCACGCAGAGGCAGCGATAAATAAAAACGCGCGACTGCAGCACTACACCTGCGCTGCGGCCGCGCATCTGTTCATCGATCGAAATTATATGGCGCGCTTCAGCTGCGCTGCCTCCGCGCGGCACTTTGCGGCAAAGAAGGGACCCTAAATGCTTCTTTCATTAAGTAGATCTTCGCTAAAGACAAAAAACCCTTTAGCAATAATGTAACCGTAAATTCTACTCATCTAAAGTACAACTTTAACAAGCATTGTAAGTAGCAATTAGCAAAGCTATAAATTATCCTCCACAATAGAAAATAAATTTTACTGCAAAAAACTTGTAGATATTTTTAGAGTTATTTTAAATGGTTCAATTTAAGTAGAATTTGGATAAAATAAGAAGAATTTACAGCGACTTGTATTATAGATAAAATAGTAAGTAGAATTGAGAATATAATAATAAAATATATAAAATTAAAATACTACTGTCATTTGGTTTGCATTAAGAGCACTATAAATTCGAATATTACATAAAAATAACAGTATAGCAAACTAAACTATCACTGGATAAAGCATAATCTTATAAGTAGATAAGTTACCGGCTACTAAAGGTGCAGACACATTACTGTGTCGCGGTGCGTCGCAACGCTATCGTGCGCATATATCAACCAATCGAGCAATTTCTTGAGTCAGAGTGACAGAGCGCCACCTCTTCACGTCTCCGATCGCTTTCTGTCGCGTCACAAAACACTCAGTAATGAGTTTGCACCTTCATCCAGCTTTATGTGACACGTGTTGTATCCACGATATGCAAAGTTATAATACAAACAACTTTTGCAACAAAGCACTTCGAATGTCTTTGAGAAGTTTGTCTTAAGCTGGTCGCAAATCGAGAGGAGCTCAAGAGGCGTAAAAACTGCATGGCGCGCATTTTTTTGTCACTGAAAATGCGAATAATTTCAGAATTACTGACGCTGAATAGAAACAGCTACTGTTGCTAACGTCACACGTATTTCTTTGGCATGGCCGATGCGACCGACTCGTGCTACTGACCTTATTTGCAATTTCAGAACTGTGCGCGTTATGATCGACGCATGTCGTGTTTATACGGCTCTTACGGTTCGCCTCGAGTTTGCGATTGCGATCAACTGTAGATTGCTTATTAGAACAATCCATAGAGTACAAACCTTGCACTAAGTACAGTAAGTACTATATTTGTACCACTTTACGCCGTCTGGTGAACGCCAGTACGTATTCTATTCCCCACACTAGCACGCATGACATGATCATACCGTTTTGAACGTGGATACAAGTAGCAAAGCTACCCGTGTAGTCTCTAACGTAACCTGAAAAAAAAAAAAAAAATTTTTATCCCTGATTACTCCAATAAATACGAACAAATAATTTCCATTCCTTTATAAATGATTAATTTATAATCATGGCCGGCACCCATGAATGTAATAAACGGTCAAGCGCGAATCCGACTTTCACACGAAGTGTTCCGTACCATTGTACAAGAAAATATAACACTTTTTATTTCTTTTTAATTTTTATGCTTCCTGTCAGCTGATCAGCTTTTACTTTTATATATTTAGACAAATAAAATAATAAACAAAAAATGTGTTACCAATGAGTGGTCCAATGAGCACAACTAAGACCCCCTTGCTAACCATATGGAGGCCGAAAGCCGCGGGTAGCTTTTCCAAGGGACAGTACTCCGATATGGTGAGGGTGAAATTGCTGAGGCACATGCCTCGGAAGAACCCGCATATTGACAGCCAAATCATAAGCGGGACCCACTCTGTCTGTTCAGCTAGTACTGAAATAAAGAAACTTATTTTAACATACCTATGTAATCTGCCAGTGCATCCTCCTAGCCCGACAGATCGAGACTTTTTTAAGCATTTGTAAATCATTTTGTAATATAAAGAAATAAGTGAATAAATATCTGTATATATATACTTTCAAAGTCCTGACTGACTGACTGACTTTTATTATATCAATGCACAGCCTAAATCTGCTGATCCTAGAGACATGATATTTAGAGGGTGTGTTACTTGTAAAGAGTAGGATTTTGCTGAGATTCACCTCTAAGTGGGTTAAATAGGGGATTGAAATTTATGTAGTCCACGCGGATGAAGTCGCGGGCATAAGCTAGTTGCAAATAAACTTTGTAAAGCAGGAAATCAAAGCATGCAGTAATTTTTCTAATTTATTTTATATTCTTTTTTTTGTTTAAGTTTTTATACTAACTTATAAACACAGCCCAGTGATAAACTTAAAACTGATATTTTCGCTAGGTTAAGATGTGGGATTGAGAGCAATAACAAGTGGCGAACGAAATAGGACTAATCCTCTTTTAACACAAACACATTTTTTAATCGTGAATTATCGTAATCCTAATTTAAAATAGCTTCACAAAGTGCGTTTTTAAACTAAATCGTATATTCCTATACTAATGATCTTAAAAATGCAATCATAGTCTGTTTTGTTTTGCTGTCCTGTATTTAATTTCACGGATTAGTCAGGATCTGTTTGCCAGCTGCTCAATTGTGTCGTAACGTAACATGTATAAAAAATTAACCTCACCTGATCTCGTCGCGGCCAAGAAAAAACTTGACACAAAGAACACCATCTTCTTAGTTATATTTGTTCTATCAAAAATCGGCGGCAACACCAACCGCACACCAATATCAGATATGGCAGTTATGGACAGGCAAAACGCCGTGTCATTCATATTATAACCTAAATCCCTTATAAAGAATGGTGTCAACATCCTAAACTGTAGCTCCCCGCTCCAAAATAATGATAGCCCAAGTATAAGGTTCAAAAAGGACCAGTCCTTCAACAGATCTAAGTCCATAAGACTGACGAATTTTTTAAAGAAGCCTAGCTTCTTTTTGTCCTCAATATGCGCTGCTTTTTTGAAAGCCTTCATTTGTAACGCATCATCTTCTGCCGTCTAGAAAGAAAAACTATAATTATTTTGCTTTTTAAAACTAACTATACTTACACCCGTATTCACAATCATTACTATGAAATCGCAGTGTGCTCGAACGCATAGTGTGGATTCCACCAATCAGATTATCGGTAATTGACGTGACAAAATAATCTGATTGGTGGAACCACACACTGTGCGTTCAAGCGCACTGTGAGACCTCATAGTAATGATTGTGAATACGGGGTATATTATCATTTTGAATAGAAGCAGAATAAATTATGACGTGCGTACGTTTTACGTATTTGCTTGCGTGCAGGTTTGCGTGCGTGTTTACATACTTGGTATAGTGTGCGTGTTTGCGTACGTGTATTATCATAGGCAAATATTTGTGAAACAAAGTTTAATGTACAAAACTTGTACTTACATCAAGATACAGCTGAAAATAACTTCCAGTGAAGTCCATATTAGATATATTCGATAACACAGATACTTTTCTCTTCCTAGCCTCCTCGCTCATACTGCTGCTGGAGGTCACCCTCTGCATCGCGCCCACTGACGCGGCAGTTGTCAACCCTGTGCCCAGTTTGGCATTAATTTCGAAGTCTTCTAACGGTTTGTCACAGGTTTTTGCTCTCGGAAGACCGACCGTCCTCACGGATGGATGGTTCATGTTCCCGTGGGAACGCTGTTTGGTTAGCTTTGGCATGGGATGCGTCACGAGTGGGTTTATCATCTCGAACTTGTCATCAGCTTCTTCGTCGCTTTCTTGGATGCACTCCATTTCCTACAAACAAAGAAATCTAAAATCGTTTGATGATAATGTACGGTAAATAAACGAGAAAATGTTCAAATCACTTATTTATCACTTTTTTATTATATTGCGTTACACATCTTTTAGAAATTTGTACTAGATACTCCTGTAAGTAAATTATTCTAGCCAATAATGTAAGCCAATTGGATTACGAACTCGCTTTGACTGATCAGTCTTCATCAGTCTAGATGTAAGAAGGCAATAAATACTTCAAACTACTCGAATCCAAACTTACTAACAGCTTTTGATGTTTTTTTACTACATACTTATAAAACAAGGCTCGCACTTAATACTTGTATAAACTAACCTTTACAAGTTGCATCTCACAATCCACGGGTTCATCTATAAGATGCCGTTTTACTGGCTGCAATAAACACGACCCCAAAACAGCATGGAAGCTCATACCTCCCAAGATCACCACCGTCCACCTAAATCCGTATTCTCCGAGTAAAATTTTGATCAGCTGAGGCATGACCATGAGGCCAAAACCAGTCCCAGCCATGGACAGACCGACAGCCTGCCCACGCTTCTTTGAGAAGTAGTGATTGAGTGAAACGAATGACGATGACGATGCGAGTCCCACTCCAAGCCCTGGAATACAAAATACTCTTAGGTGAAAAAAGAATAAACTAATTGAATATTTTTAAATCCAGCAGCCTACATGGATATTACGAAATAATATCTTATAGCTGACATTTGGGGAAAAATCTGAAAACCGTGAATTTAGGGTTAGATCACACAAAAAAAATTAAACTGGTCATGAACTAATAATTAGTATTTTCAACTTTGGAAGTGAGATAACTATATCAAGTGGGGTATCATATGAAAGGTCTTCACCTGTACATTCTAAAACAGATTTTTATTTATTTTTATGCATCATAGTTATTGAATTATCGTGCAAAATGTCGAAAAAATACGACTGTAGTACGGAACCCTCATTGCGCGAGCCTGACTCGCACTTGGCCGGTTTTTTAATGCATATACCTACACCGATATTTTTCGAGATTTCTGGACCGATTTGCAAAATTTTTAAATTCACGCGCTGACAGCTTCTGACTCTATGATCACATCTGAATATGGTGTTGTTTAGTTTTGCTGATTCGGGGCGTTTTTTTTCGGATTCAGATCGGGCTCGATTCGAAGTGAAGATTCTTAGCCATTTTGCAGTCCATAAGATGGAACTTATTAAAGTATACCTATCTCAGAGACGGTATTTTATAATGGTGATTACTGTAGTAAATTATAGATTTTAGTCAGGGTAAGCAATTTGTAACGAAACTCAATCTAAACACTTTCTTATTGAGTGCAATCTTGTAAGTCAATTTGCTGTAATTACTTACCTATTACTTATCATTTTTCAACGAAGCTTAGCAATAAAAATTATCTAGTACAAAGTAAAAAACCTTGATATCAACAAGATCGCAATCTCTGAAGATCTTCTAATCTACTAAGTACCTACTAGGTACCTTTCAATAGCTTGCATAAAAAAATGAGGACAATTATTGTTTCTATGTCAAGACCGCGAGCACCACTCGATCCTATCATATATATTAATGTGATCTTTTCATATCTGTATTTAATACTTATCAGTAATAAAAATCTATAGATCTTAAACATTTATAATATAATAAATAGGCTAATCTTTGAAGGTATACACTACTTCATAACCATATTATACTCGTAAATATTAAATAGATAAGTAATTACTATACTACTCTACATACTTACTTAGTTAATCTACTTATTCGATTGAGACAAAATTACGTTTCGAAAATGCATAATTAGTAATTACTTAATCCAACTTCGATCCACTAGAAGCAGAGAATGTTATTATTTTATGAATAAAGCTGTGATAGCTGTGATAGATAGATAGTGGTTATCCTGAACACAGGTTATTCTCATTTTGAGTTTTGTAGTTTCAAGGCCTACCTACGGTCTGTATTTTTTTTAAACTGTGATAGACTAGTGGTTAGGACGTCCTCCTTCTAATCGGAGGTCGGGGGTTCGATCCCGGGCACGCACCTCTAACTTTTCGGAGTTATGTGCGTTTAAATTAATTAAATATCACTTGCTTTAACTGTGAAGGAAAACATCGTGAGGAAACCTGCATGCCTGAGAGTTCTCCATAATGTTCTCAAAGGTGTGTGAAGTCTACCAATCCGCAAATGGCCAGCGTGGTAGACTATGGCCAAAACCCTTCTCACTCTGAGAGGAGACCCGTGCTCTGTAGTGAGCTGGCGATGGGTTGATCATAATGGGCACAGTTGGGCACAGCCCCCGCGCTAACCCGGTGCGGGCGAGCGCGGGTGACGTGCGGGTGTGCGGGGCGTCCCTCCGGCTCATACCCCGATTGTCATCTTGACCTGTCACGGACTATACCTATAGGTTTCAGAAATTATTGACCTTCCAACCCGAGCGCGAGAGTAGCGGGTTAAAGTTCTAGTATTAATGAGATAAGAATTTCAACACGTTTGTTTGCAGAACGAACTTAGATAACCTACCGCTTAAGAGGCAATCAGCAGGCCGAGCTAAGAATACAATTCTAGTAAACGCTGTCTCTATATCATATTATAGTGATTATATATATAGCTATATGTGAGGCATAGTTCATATATTTCCGGAGCATAAGGAAAATGGAAGATGTGCAACTGTTTCCTTAATAATGTATTCATATTATTTACTGTTATGATAGATTTAATATGAATTATTCAATGATGATGATGATTCCATTGCCGAGTTCAGCAAGTGCGAGTGGATCTCTGTTCATGACCGTGCGCTCGGCAAAAGTTATCCAGATTCATCAAATTCTTCAATACCAATAATATGTATTATTGTATATCAATAATCTGAGGCATTCAAAATCGAATCAAATAATTTATTCAAATTGAGCCTCATTGTACACTTTGATTGTAAAATTGTGGAATTTGTTAGATAATAAATAATGTAATGTAGATAATTAATTACGTAAACTAAAAACTAAACCTACGAGTGTTCCAAACGCGCTCAGTGTCTGATAAGAGCCCAGAGAAATTATATTTAAAAAAAAACAGTCAGGTGCGAGTCATACTCGCGCACTAAGGGTTCCGTACTAGTGATATTTTTTCGACATTTTGCACAATAAATCAAATACTATTTGAAACTATTCATAAAAATAAATAAAAATCTGTTTTACAATTTACAAGTAAGGCCCTTTCATATGATACCCCACTTGGTATATTAATCTTACTTCGAAAGTTGAACTTACAAATGATTTGTTCATGAACACATTTAAATATTTTTTTAATGATGTAACCACAAATAGAGATAGACCTACCTACCTGCCAAATTTCATGATTCTAGGTCAATGGGAAGTACCCTATAGGTTTCTTGACAGACACGACCGACAGAGACAACAAAGTGATCCTATAAGGGTCCCTTTTTTAACCGACTATGGCAAATTCAAAGGGAAGGGTTATGATTTTAGTTCCTTTTAAAGTACGGAACCCTAAAAATAATATCCCGTCGTGCAAAATCTCAGCGAAAAATGTTCCAAGAAAGTCTAGAGCATTATTGTCTTTCCACTCATATGAGTTATTTATACATGGGTTGTAATATTATAATGGCATGCATGTAGTTAATAAATCACTATAGCTTTTTTTAAATGACATATTGCCTTGATATTGTTACGCGAAAAAGATAAGCATGTGGTATTTAATCATCGTTAGATAGAGCTGTCGTTTTGGATATTTAACAAAAATTAAAAGTTTATCATAAAAGCAAAAGTGAATCTTGCAAAATTTAACTACAAGAACCCCTTTCCAATAATAATAATTCACTCAACATACCTACCTATAGGTACGTGCCGTAATCGATTTTGGAAGCGGTCAGTGGAAGAACACTATAAAAACCTTCAAGAGATAAAGAATAATGACAAGTATTTTAGTCGAAAGTAAAACTGCATTGAAAGACAAAAAGTGTCGTACCTACTTGATTCATTTTATAGCAAAAAAAGTAGTCTCGTAACATTTTCAGTTTTCGCATCACATATTCTTAATATCTAATCCTTCCTTATTAAAATACATTACTAATAGCTGCTACCTGCTACCTACTAGGTTATCTAAAATAGTCTCCACCTATTCTAGTTTGTATGTAACATTGATATGCAAACTAAAGCCCCGGAGCCAAGCTGTCTGCAAATCTTGCGGTTTCTGAGGACAGCATAATGTTGCAGTGATGTAATAGGAACAACTGATGTGCAAATATGCATTAATTACTACACGGCAAGTGAGTCACGGCCGGTTCCAGTAAGACGATAATTATGGTAAAACCATAAATAGGCATGACGGAAAATATCTACTTTGTCGGAAAAAAAATTACTATTTTATCTGTCAATCTTACGAAAGTGACACACACGTACGCTCGCACGCACACATTTACGCAGCGCACGAATGCCATCTGTTCGTACGTAGTACGCACTACGCACGGAATGATTTGGTTCAAAATCTACTAGCTGCCTAACATACAGGGCGACAAGGCTATCATGGCGCGTGGCGAAAATCGAAACTAACGTTGCCGTCATGTCGTTCTTGTTTGAATATTCTAAGGCTTTGTTCTCCAATAGCGCCCCCTGTCAATGTCATTAAGTGCCAAGAGATCCTTGTCGCACTGTAGAGTATCATTTAACTATAACATAGAGTAATGAAACAAAATACATAGGATGAACCGTAACAATTCACCATTTACAATCACACCATTTCAAAACGACTTCTAAAAATCCTACTGAAGAACTTACATGCATATTACATGATATAGTGTGTCTGTTTGTCTGTTACCTTTTCACGACTAATCCATTTAACCAATTATAACGTTTGGTACAGAAAAGCTTGCTTGCATCCCGAGGCTACTTTTCATCCCGGAAAATCAATAAGTACCCATGGGATACTTAAAGGTCCATTCGTGTAACCAATTTTAACGTTTGGTACAGAGATAGCTTGCATTCCAGAGACAGCCATAGGCTACTTTTTATCCCGGGATTTTTAAAACCTAAAACAATGCAGGCAAAGCCGCGGGCATCAGCTAGTTTACTAAATAATCAGTTTAGCATCAATAAAGCGTACCTATACTGCAGGCGAACCAAAAGTATCACAAACGAGTTAAAAATAATATTAGAATCAGTTAGAACGTTGTATAGTCTAACTGAGAACACTTTTGTTTTTACTGCTTTGTGGTTTTTATTACCTACTTGATTTGAGTTTTATTGTGAAACTTTCTACTTCATGCAACCTTATCTTAGTTACTTGCAATAAACAGATTCCCTCATTGTTGCTACTTTGGCAAAAAATTACGTCACGAAGTACTATTGCCTTTGTCACCATAAAAATGTAGTCTACCCTTTTATGGTCTACGCAACTAAATTGCTTTAATTTTAAGGCCTACGTATTGCTTATTTCATTTAGATTTAGAGTTAAAAATCAATTTTTCTACTTAGATATTAAAACGGTTATAGATTTCTTTACAATTTGCTTACCCTGGCTGAAATCCAGTTTAATTTGACTTACAAGGTCGCATATCCGAAAAATCTGTCAGAAAAAATCTGATCCGCGTTGGAAGGCACTCAGCTTATACTTTTTGTACTAGACCCACATATTTTTTCCGGATCGTCCTCTTCTGATGCTCACCGGGTGCACGCCAACCGGACGTCCAAAAGCCGGATCAAATTGCCGGAAAACTCTCTCCATACGTTCTGTACTAGATGGTCTAGTAAAGAATGTATAGAGAGAATTTCAACGGTTGTCAAACGTGCATCAAAAAGTTTTCTGACAGATTTTTTATGATAATATGCAACGTGCCACCTCACAACCTATTTGATCAAACTTACCTCCTAATATACTGTACGTGGCCAAAATATGGGCCATGCTGTTCGCAGGTGCGGTGAAGAGAAGACCAAGGGTACATATCACGGAGCCGACTAAGCAGACCTTTCTGTACGAGAAGGTCTTTATAACGGGGCCCACGAAGAAGCCGGAGAAATTCACTACACAGTCCAGTGTACTGGCGATGACTGCTGCGCCGGTGGTGTGGACTCCCAGGTCGTCTAATAGATCTTTGAAGAGAAGACCGAAGGAGGGCTCGAGGGAACGTGTTGAGAACTGGAAACAGAAAAAAAGTAATTAAAAGACGTTGAAGATACAATCAACAGTGATATAATAGATTGATACCTTAGTTAGCCGTTGAATAGATCATTAAAGGCTAAAAAGGTAGAAGCACGGACGCAGAAGGTAGGATTTGGAGAAATAGGAGTGCCGCTTTAAAAATATTTCTATTTCTCTCTGGATTTTTTTTGTACGGGATACTCTATCTTGATGACAATTATTTTGATTGAATAAGAGTAAGCAAAATTAGAGAGGAAATGAATATGTATTTTACAAATACTTGACTACTACAAGTGATGATCTTACATACATGCGGCAATTGATTTATGTACATAAATTTACCTATGTACAATATTTAAAGTTTTCTTCTTTGTGGGAATTGTTTTATCTCTGGTAACATTAAGAAACGTCAGAATTCCACGGAATTAAAAATCAGACTATAGTTAAAAATAATAAAATCCTACTGCCCTCAAAATATAGTTAGACATCGAAATTATGTGACTGCAGCATCGTTTTTATTATTATGGAAACAGCATTGGTTTACTTATGGACGTCTGCGTGGGAAGACGTCCTTGCTAAAAGAATACCAAACTTGAATATTGTTCAATATAAAATACAAACAACCTTTAAATGGATGCATTTACAATATGTAGGTACAAATTGTTTGTTTTCAGATTTGAATCCACTCACAAGGAAACTGTGTACTTTTTTTGTTAATTTATGATAATAATATAGGTATATAATATAATTATATTGTGATAATAATTTGGAAAACGTAATATTTGATGTCATATCTATAATTTCTACGACATGATAGTCACAGATAGATAGATAGATAGAAGCAGTTCACACTTTGACAATGCTATAACTTACCAATTGAGACAATAAGATGCGTTGGAAACGCATCTATGGTCTAAATATGCAAGTAATTTATTCACGAGTACACCATACTACAAAGCTAATAATTAATATTGGATGAATAACTAACATCATTTCAAATTAAAGAGGTTAGTAGAATTTCTTTAACTTTTACCATAATTATCAGATTAATTCCGAACCAGTGGTAGATGCAGCTGACGATTCAAAAATATTTTTAAAAGTTTAACTGAATAAAAATATTATTTATTATTTTAACTATCTAACCATACAAACAAATCATAATTTAAACCAAATTCAACTCATGTTAAATAATCTAAATATATAAAAGGAAAAGGTGACTTCACTGATTTATCAACGCACAGCAACTACTGGACAGATCGGGCTGAAATTTGGCATGCAGATAGCTATTATGACGTAGGCTAAGAAAGGATTTTTGAATATTCAACCCCTAAGGGGTTGAAATAGGGGTTTGAAATTTGGGTAATCCACGCGGACAAAGTCGCGAGCATAAGCTAGTTCTTAATAATCTAGAAGCAACTCTGTAGGTAGCAAATAATATCAAATTTCTTGATTTTATAAGGATGTTTGAAAAAGAAATCCTGGAATATCTTCGTCACCTTTGGTAACGTAATCAAAATGTAACACTCTTATTCATCATTGCACAAAAGGAAGGCAATCATGAAAGTTGAAGCTATATAAATGTAATCGAAACAATAATGAAGCCATAGCCGGCAATAATTGTGTCACTCAAGACAAGAGCATGTGACCGCTAGATATTTCATATACCTTAGTAAATAGTAACTTTTCATTATTACTTTGATAGTCAAGGACCAGTTGAGATAACTCACAATAGTCACGCTCTCGTAATCTATACAACGTATTGTACCGAAACTGACACTTTCTGGAAAAGAAAGCTTTAAGCTTTTGAAAATATATTGTAGACTTAAAAATACTAAATAATATAATGAAAATTAGCTATGTTCATATAAGTTATTTCGTAGAGAAGATTGGTTTCATAATGCGTTTATTGATCGATCGTAAAATCGTAGTATACAAGAAAGTAAGACTCGTGATTACTCAAAACCGCGCGGCGCATAAAAGTAGGAATTTGCAACTGGCTGGCTAAATTTTAAATCAAACAACATGAAACTCTTTCTATTTCTTTCTTGAAAAACAGAGAATATACAACAAAGAAGAAGGAAGAATATCTTCCACCCGATTACTATTAACATAATGCATACTTAAGTGGCAATACAATTAAAGCAAACATCATCATCATCATCATCATCATCAGCCTGTGGACGTCCACTGTTGGACATAGGCCTTCCCTAAAGAGCGCCACCACACCCGGTCCTCGGCCTTCCTCTTCCAGCCATTTCCCGCCAGCCTCTTTATATCGTCGGTCCATCATGCTGGAGGGCGTCCCACTATACGCTTGCTTAAACGCGGTCTCCACTCAAGGACTTTCCAGCTCCAACGGCCATCGCCTCATACATACAAAGCAAACATACTAGGGAATAAACGTAATCATAAGTGTTTTGAGAATAACAACTGAAACGTACTAACATGGTGTATAGTTATACTGTACACCATGTACTTTGTACAATGAGGTAACTAGTACAAGTATAATATGGAACTAGCTTATGCTCACGACTTCGTCCGCGTGGACTACACAAATTTCAAACCCCTATTTTCAAAAATCCTTTCTTAGCGGATGTCTACATACGTCATAATAGCTATCTGCATGTAAAATTTCCCCCTGATCCGTCGAGTAATTTGAGCTGAGCGTTGATAGATCAGTCAGTCAGTCACAGCGCACAGAAAATCGTGGAAGATTCCATCTTTCCTTATACGGGAGCTGTAAGAATACGCAACATAAATATCAAGGACCAGCCGCAGACATAACAAAATCGTATACCTAGTTTTTTGGTAAATGGTTATATGACGCAAGACGGAGTAAACGAATGAGGACACCACAACATTGAAATTAAAGGATTGCCTTTAGCCGATAGCAGTTGAATACTTATGTAATTATATTTATTGATTTAAAGTTTAAAATCCCTAGTTAATTCAAAATTTGTTAATATATAATTCAAAAGTTAAATTGTGGTATTGTAATCGATATCTCTTGACAGTGGCATAAATCTCCACCTCGCGAGTTTCTGAGGGTTCGACTTTAGATTTGACTAGTATTATAATTATAACATTTTGTGCTCTCAGAACATTCATTTTAAACACTAAAATAATTATATTTAGTAACTAAGTAAAAATCATGGATGTATCATTATTACTGATAAAAATGTTGTACCAATACCCTGTCCTATCAGGCATCGTTTAGGCCTGAAAAGCGTTATAAATAAAACAAGATACCTACTTTATTAATTTAAGCTGTAATATTACTAAAACCAGCCAAGTGTGAGTCGGACTCGCGCACGAAGGGTTCCGTACCATTATCTATAAAAACGGCAAAAAAACACGTTTATTGTATGGAAGCCCCCGTTAAATATTAATTTTATTGTTTTTAGTATTTGTTGTTATAGCGGCAACAGAAATAGGTACTCATCAGGGAAAATTTCAACTGTCTAACTATCAGTTCACGAGATACAGTCTGGTGACAGACGGACGGACGGACAGCGGAGTCTTAGTGATAGGGTCCCGTTTCACCCCTTGTGTACGGAACCCTAATTACCATGCTTATGACTTTGACCTAAAACCTTATAGAATATAGATAATAACTTACAAGCAATTTATAAGTTATTCAAGTGTTATGAATATATACATAATAAATGATACATAAGTACGCCTCTCACATTTAATACCTATTTTATATTCTACTAATAATAGTAGTGATACGTAGAATGCGATGCTTTATCACATTTTAAAAGAACTTCCTAGGCCTCGGCTATTCATCACTAAGTAACTACAGGGAACTAAGCATTAATAAGCTGCTTTATTTTGGTATGCAAAATAGAACCAAACGTCATGGTTCCCTTTAGCAAGAAAAAGTCAAACATAACTTTTCATGTTTATATTTTAACGAGAACCACGTGGTTTGGTTCTATTTCGCGTGATGAAAATCCTGAAGATCTGTAGGTACTATGCGACATGGGCCCGTTTAGTTTAACTCTGTCTAGGGTTGGTATCTTTGGCAGCTTTCATTATTATAAGTAAAAACTGTTTTAAGCAGCTTGGATATTCCTTCAATATGTGAAAGCTGATCCATAGATTCTGTTGGTACCAATAACTCAATTTCACCAGTTTGGTGGGTTGATTCTAGTTTGCATAACTACGTCCATATGAGCAGTCTCATCTTGGGACTAACGGAGGCTGTCTGATTGTGTCTGCATCAAACTCAACTATCGGACTAGAGACTCCTCTGAGCTCGACCATAACTGGCAAATATTATGGTATCCCTGGATGAGGCTGCATAACTACTTGAGCTATTGTAACTGCCTCTAATGGTAACTAAATTTACGGATTATAATGAACACCTATTCGGAACATGTAGATTGTAGACTGATCTCGATAAGCTATTTCCTCCATGTATCTACGAGTGATATAAGATGATCGATAAGGCATGTCTTATAAAGTGTAGGACAACTACGATATATACTATATAATACTTACTATAATAATAATAATAATAATTTATATTTAATAATTATTAATAATAATTTATAATTCTGTTGTTTTTTATTTTATTTTATTTTTTGTTGTTGTTCCTGTTACTTTAATTTTTGTTGTTCCTGTTATTTTAATCTCTGTTGTTTCTGTTATTCTATCGTTTGTTGTTTCTGTTACTTTAGTATATTCTGTTGTTTATTTTATTTTATTTTTTGTTGATCCTGTTATTTGATTTTCTGTTACTGTTACTTTAATTATTTTGTTGCTTCTGTTATTTTATTGTTTGTTGTTTTTTTTTTAATATGATAAAAATGAGAAAAATAAATAAATGAGAGAGAAATAATCTATACTATTATATAAAGAGGTAATGTCGTTAAGTTTGTTTGTAGGGGGTAATCTCTGGAACTACAGAACCGATTTTGAAAATTCTTTCACCAATAGACAGCTACATTATTCCTGAGTGACATAGGCTATATTATACTTATACACGCGGGCGAAGCCGCGGGGATCAGCTAGTATATTATAATTCGTCGGATTATAAAAATATAGTTTGATAAGTAGTTCTTTGGGAATTCATTATATTATATACTAAGATAATAATATTTGCATTCAGATAATATGAGGAAAGATTAGTTGAAGTGGCCGATATCCTCAGCAGTCAAAATTTAAGTCTCATTACATTGGCTTGTATAAATAATCATAATCATAATCATAATCATAATCATTTATTTATTTTGCTCAGATATGGTAGGTACATGTAAATTATTTACATGGGGTCTTAAAAGTTAGGTAATCAGTTACATATCCTGCCAAGCATGGCGTGCAAAATTATTTCTAAATTATCTTCATAAATTATCTAATTTCATTAATATTGTTATGTCATCACTCATCATTTAAATGTTTTTAATAATTCAAATGTCTATTTCTATGCATGCATTATTTAAAATTTGTCATTAAAAAAATCATTAACACTATAATAAGTTTTATTTAGTAGAAAATTAAACAAATAACTTCTAAAAGATCTGAGGTTCATTCCATAGCTGTGCGACGGTAAATGGTTATAAATACGTATTGGCTATTGCCGTACAGTACACATTCTTGGTACAATATAAAGCCAATCTTTGAACTGGTAAACAAATTTTATTTTTATGTCTGCTCGTAGGTTTTATATCAGCTGTCTTCAGTTTAAAATATTGGGGATATTTACGAACAAAGATGCAAATTTCATAAATATATAAACAAGGGAGTGGCAATACTTTAAGTTTTTTGAATAGAGGCTTACAACTGTCAGTAAAATCAGCATTACAAATAGACCTGATACAACGCTTTTGCGCCTTAAAAGCTTCTTGTACATTGGTGGAATTTCCCCAGAGTATTATTCCATATCTTAACAAAGATGAGGCATATCCGTGATAGGCTAACAGTGATGCTTCAACCGAAACTATTTGTCGAATACGACGCAAAGCATAAACATATTTATGTAATTTTGTGCATAAATTCTGAATATGTGCCTTCCAATTACAATACTTGTCCATAGTAATTCCCAAAAAAACGATGTCATCTACTTCTTCAATTCTCACATCATTAAATTTTATATCAAGGTTTTGTGGTTTAGTTTTATACGTTTGAAATTGCATTATATTAGTCTTAGATATATTTACTTTTAGATTATTTCTATTAAGCCAGCCTACCACATCCATCAGTGCACTTTGTACTTCACTCTTTCTATTTTCACGTTGTTTAGATTAAATTAATAGGGTAGTATCGTCTGCGAAAAGAATGCATTCGTGTTTTATAGCGTCAGGGAGATCGTTTATATAAAGAAGGAAAAGTAATGGCCCTAGTACACTACCCTGCGGTACTCCGAATATATTTTCCCTGTAGCATGAACGAAACAATGTTTTACTATTTCCCACAAAACTACAGATTTCTACACATTGTTTTCTATCTTTTAAATATGATTTAAACCAATCTTGGGCTTGTCCTCTTATTCCGTAGCGTTCTAGTTTATTAAGTAAAATATCATGGTCAACATAGTCAAATGCTTTACTCATATCGAGGTAAACTGCTACCGGAGCTACACCTGCATTAAGACTTTCTGTTACTTTTTTAACTAATTCGAAGCATGCAAGAGTTGTTGAACTATTCTTTCTGAACCCAAATTGTTCTGGTTTTAAAATATTACAAGAGGAAAGGAAGCCATATAACTTATTAAACATGACTTTTTCTAAAATTTTCTAAATAAATCAAAATAAACAGTACAAGCTATATGACCTGAGAGCCAGCTAGTGCCAGTCCTTCCTTATTTTATAAAACCTGAAAGTTTCTCTGCGTACTGTCCCCAATACTGGGAGGAACGTTTGTTTGGATGTTTGTTTAGAATTTAGATCATGGTGGGATTTTGTAAAAAATCTTACGTCAAAGTATGAAGTCTAATTTTTTGTATATTTTCTTCAGGATAGTATTAGAAATCACGACATGCATTACCAGACACTTAATATGGTGGCAACCCCCAGTCAAACACCTTTAAACTTTAATAGATTTTTTACACCTTTATTACCTGTTATCTCCCAAAGCCACCATGATCCAACAAACATACAAACAACCGTTCCGCCCACTGTTGGGGACAATACGCTGATAAACTTTCAGCTTTTAAAAAATAAGGAAGGTCTGGCACGACTTTCAGCTTTTATAAAATACGGAAGGTCAAATATTTTTTGTTTATAAATAGGCCGCAATACGTACATTGACTAAGCTCTCTCCTAGACACACCATCCACGCCCAACCGCCATCAGGTGCGACCTTCCGCGTCGCCGGCGGCAGCATCTTCTCCGTCCCTTTGCTCTTCTCCACCGTCATTTTGCCCATTGTCACCTACTGTGACTTACAGTAGACAAATATTTTTTGTCTATAAATAGGCCGCAATACTTACATTGACTAAGCTCACTCCTAGACACACCATCCACGCCCAACCGCCATCAGGTGCGACCTTCCGCGTCGCCGGCGGCAGCATCTTCTCCGTCCCTTTGCTCTTCTCCACCGTCATTTTGCCCATTGTCACCTACTGTGACTTACAGTAGACAAATATTTTTTGTCTATAAATAGGCCGCAATACTTACATTGACTAAGCTCACTCCTAGACACACCATCCACGCCCAACCGCCATCAGGTGCGACCTTCCGCGTCGCCGGCAGCAGCATCTTCTCCGTCCCTTTGCTCTTCTCCACCGTCATTTTGCCCATTGTCACCTACTGTGACTTACAGTAGACAAATATTTTTTGTCTATAAATAGGCCGCAATACTTACATTGACTAAGCTCACTCCTAGACACACCATCCACGCCCAACCGCCATCAGGTGCGACCTTCCGCGTCGCCGGCGGCAGCATCTTCTCCGTCCCTTTGCTCTTCTCCACCGTCATTTGCCCATTGTCACCTACTGTGACTTACAGTAGACAAATATTTTTTGTCTATAAATAGGCCGCAATACTTACATTGACTAAGCTCACTCCTAGACACACCATCCACGCCCAACCGCCATCAGGTGCGACCTTCCGCGTCGCCGGCAGCAGCATCTTCTCCATCCCTTTGCTCTTCTCCACCGTCATTTTGCCCATTGTCACCTACTGTGACTTACAGTAGACAAATATTTTTTGTCTATAAATAGGCCGCAATACTTACATTGACTAAGCTCACTCCTAGACACACCATCCACGCCCAACCGCCATCAGGTGCGACCTTCCGCGTCGCCGGCGGCAGCATCTTCTCCGTCCCTTTGCTCATCTCCACCGTCATTTTGCCCTTTGTCACCTACTAATCTGTAAAAAAAGAGACATTTTTAGTGAATCATAATCATTTTTTAAATGTCTGGGTGAAACGGTAACATTATTTTATTTAGCACTAGCTTACGCCCGTGACTTTCATCCGCGTGGACTACACCAATTTCAATGAATTTTCTAAAATTCTTTCTTAGCGGATGCCTACGTCATAATCACTCGGCCCGATCGGTCCAGTAGTTTGAGCCGTGCGTTGATAGATCAGTCAGTCAGTCAATCAGTCAGTCAGATTTTCCTTTTATATATACTAAATATGCATTTAGTTTAATAGATCTCATTCTATTCAAGGTACCTACTTAGAGGGACCTAAATACTTGCTAGTAGCAAAATACCTGCTTTGTCTTACAAAATACGTCTGCTTTTACGTAAAGTTCTTTGTGTCGAGAACCATTTACTCGGATACCAAATATTCTGTAGAATGATTTCATATGTGTGTAACATTTACATTTAGGAGTGGTTGGCTGTACTCAAAAACTGTTGCCCATGTCTCATTCTACGGGCCTTTGTGACAAACATAACATATGTACCGTATACGAGCTACACAAGGTTATAACTGCTCGTTATAATAAGCTATTTATTGTACTTCGGTCACTTCAATTAAAATTATTACCAATTTACTCTCGTGTTATTGTCTGAAACTTTTATCATTCTGTTTTCCATGGAAATATTAAATTCATCATTTCATTAAATAGGTCAGAATCAACGTCACTGAGCATTTCGCCGCCGCGTCAACGTTAACAATGAGAATGTCCGATAATAGGATATTAACCTACTGCTATTCTCTTTTCGAAAAAGATTTACCTAGTGTCTGGATTTGTGTTTAAAATATTTGGAATTTCCAACTTTCCAATATCATATCATAGCCGCAATGCACACTGCAAGAGTGGAGTGGAGCCCAGACTTTTTGATAATAAAATCTAAGCTTTATTCACTTTTACCAACTGTTAGACGGATATAAACTAGGTGATTGTATTATCTGTGGCGTGCTCTGCGGAGTAGGGAATCTATGCGAAACGTCAGACTGAAATGGCGCGTAGAGAGAGGTGTTTGCTTTTGTGCTGATATAAATAATAATTAATATGTGAACAGTTAATAAAAGCCTTCTAAAGTATATCACAGTGGTTTTCATTCTAATACTACCTACACTACATTTATACTTTTATAGGGCGCCGCGGCAACGCACCCGACCGAGCCGCGCGTCCTTGGACCTTGAAGTCCCATCCATCTTTTGTTTTCACTATACTAATTTTAACCGTGTGTTCATAAAGTTGAATTTACGTTGTTATCAAAAAGAA
This sequence comes from Maniola hyperantus, assembly GCF_902806685.2. Lineage (NCBI taxonomy): Eukaryota > Metazoa > Arthropoda > Insecta > Lepidoptera > Nymphalidae > Maniola > Maniola hyperantus. The sequence continues at coordinate 11,037,680 of NC_048541.1, forward strand.
TCGTCCTCACTCCACTTCGTCCGTATGGTTGGCCCTTAGTAACAAATTAATATGTGCCCAAACAGCTAATTATAACAAAAAATCCGTTTTGATAAAATATGTATAAACGCTGTACTGATGATTATATCCTTCGGATATAGGATATATATATACGGAGATCCGTAGGAGAACTAGAGTAACCGAAATAGCTCAACGGGTTGCGAAGCTGAAGTGGCAATGGGCAGGGCACATAGTTCGTAAAACCGATAGACATTGGGGTCCCAAGGTGCTGGAATGGCTACCTCGCACCGGAAGACACAGTGTTGGAAGACCCCCCCCTAGGTGGACGGACGACATCAGACGAGTCGCAGGGAGCGGCTGGATTCAGGCGGCGCAAAAGCGTGGAGTGTGGAAGTCCCTACAAGAGACCTATGTAAAGCAGTGGACGTCTATCGGATGATGATGATGATGATGATTATATTATTTCTTTATGTCGCAATGACTTCACCGTCAATTGCATAACGAATATAATATAATGTTATAGGTCTTCAGACCAATCGGATATGTACTGCACAGTAATCTGAATCAGCAGCGTGCCGAATTCAGATACAAAATAAAACATTGTTGATAATAAAATGTTGTTGATTGTGTAGTAGGTACGCGACCGGTCGAGATGGCAATAGAGGTGGGGACGCCCCGCACACCCACGCAGCCGCCGCACTAACTCAGTGCGGGATAGCGCGGATGACGTGCGGGTGTGCGGGACGTTCCCCCCGCCTCATAGCCCGATTGCTATCTCGACTTGTCGTTGTCGCGTACTATACCTACGATTGAACATTCCATCAGAACTATTCAGCAAGCGAAAAATTGTGCTTTAGTGCACTTTGTGTCAAAACAACCACCCAGTACCATTATTTTATAACATGTTTTATGCAGAGTAGATTGACATAGAATTTTATTCCATTTCAATTATTATCAATGAAAGTATAATATTCAACACGGAGTACCTACTCGTTCTATAACTATGAGATAACTTCACTAGGTATGAATAAAATGGAAAGAGAAACCGATGGACGTAATATGTACTACGCAGTAGAGTCCCGAGACTCCCAATGTGCTAGAATGACAACTCCGCACGGCACAACACGCTACAGCCTACATTGAAACATAGGTGGATAAACGATATCATGCGATATGAATGCTGCAGCTGAACACGATATGCTCAAGACTGAAGTATGAAACCTCTACAAGAACTATATTCATTGGATAAAACGACGACGACAACGAAAGGAGAAAGAACAAGGTCACGGAGGGCTACACGTTTCTAAGAGGCAACGGGACTATACTATAATTTTTTTTTTTGTTTTAAAAAGAATATTAGCCATGTTAAATGACTAATATTCGCCTTTCCTCTCCAACTAAGCGTCAGGCTTGTGCTAGGAGTAGGTACGACAATAGTGCAACGGGCGGGGTTTGAACCGTCGCCCTTTCGGTTTTCAGTCCACTCCTTTACCGGTTGAGCTATTGAGGCTCTTCTATAATGCTCTATCGTAATTTGTGATAGAGGCAAGTGAAATCGTAACGAGCTCTGATCTACTGATTCTCCTTTCTGTTATTATTGAATGCTCTCACACTCACACCTCAACATGATAGAGAGCGATTCTATAAAATTGACAATGCCGTTCTGATACTTGGTAATCATTAAGTACCGTACCGATAGAATCGATATTTAGGTATCTACCTAAATATCGATTTGGGCTGTTGGATAACAGTTTCTGCTAGGTAGTTACCGAAATTGTTTTGAAGAGTAAATTGGCTGTAAATTAGATCGAAACCTTGTTGGACTTCGAATCGACATGGAAATCTTTGTCAATAAATACGTAAATCACACTGAATATCACGCTGGAAACACGTGCATGCAAAGTTATGCGAGCACGTGCGACTTGCGACGCGAGGTCAACCCACAAAAACTTATCACCGAACGCTACACATACCTATTATAGTCCGCGACAGGTCGAGATAGCAATCGGGGTATGAAGCGGGGGACGCCCCGTACCTACGTCACCCTCGCTCGCGCGCAGTGGGTTAACGCGGGGGTTGTTCGGGTGTGCGGGGCGTTCCCTCCCCGATTGCCATTTCCACCTGTCGCGTACTATACCTAGGTACCTTCATAACATAGGTACAGTACGCGGCCAAAAGTGATGTACATCGATCTTTAGAAGGAGACAGCAGATTTGTAGAGCGCTGTCTCGGTCGGTCGGTTGAAACCAACAAAGCGTCATGTGGGTATGAGTGACAGAGACAACGCTCCACAAAGATGGAATGTCATTCTAAAGGCCGATGTTCATCACTTTCGGCCGCGTACTGTACCGTGATGTACCACCGCTAACTTGTTTTTGCATATTAGTTCTGGGATCAACGACTTACAGTCGCCTCAGTGACGACCACAGATTACAGAAGTAACGACTGACGGGTGCAGGGCCGTCTTTACCCGGGGGTTCAAGGGGGGCACCCGCATATAATGGCGCAGGTATCCGGGCGCCGGATATGCTTAAGCCGGCCCTGGACGGGTGTTAATGTAATAATAAGTTATTACTGGCGAGTGGCGACAAACAAGATGTCGACATCGATCAAGATGCAAAATAGTGTCTGCCTGTCTACTTATTTGACGAATGTTGACACAGAGATAGCATTCAGGGAAAGACTACTAGTTTTTGTCCTGACAAATCCAGGAGTTCCCACGGGATTATTAAAAAATCTAAATCCACGTCGCAAGCATCATCTTTTTGATATAGAGATAGCTTGCATTCTGGTGATGACCATAAGCTACATTTAATCCCGCAAAGCAAAATCAAAAACTTTCGAAGGGATTAAAAAAAAACTAAATCCACACGGACGAATTCGCGTCGTCAGTAATATAATAAATTACCTATCTATAGTCCGCGACAGGTTGAGATTGCAATCGGGGTATGAGGCGGGGGGCGCCCCGCACACCCACACGTCACCCGCGCTCGCCCGCACTGTGTTAGAGGATGCAGTTCGGATGTGCGGGGTGTTCCCTCACCGATTGCCATCTCGACCTGTCGCATACTATACGTCCTTGTATACCTGCTACTCGACGCTGTTTTGCTGTGCTAAATAAAATGTGGAAAACTCCGCTTACAAAAAACATTCCTACCATTTCCTACGTAGTCATAGTTGACAATAGTAGGCGATATACCTATCTATTGAGTATTGTTACAGACATTTTTTGCAGATTTAGCGTAACACACTAGATACCACTATCAACCTACTTTTGCATGTCTCTAAAATATAAGTAACTAGCGACCCGCCCCGCCTTCGCATGGGTGCAATGTAGATACTAATGTGTTGTCATTGAGTTGTCATTGCCTCGGAAACTCAAATGAGAGGATTTTTTCCGACCTAATTCACATTATTTCAATTTCCCTAGGGATCTCTAATTATTTGAGAATGTAACTATAGCTATAAACCTTCCTCTTGAATCACTCTATCTGTTGGTAAAAACCGCATTAAAATCCGTTGCGTAGTTTACAAGATCTACGCGTTCATACATACATACATACATACATACATACAGACAGACAGCGGAAAGAGACTTTATTTTATACTATGTAGAGATGTAGACTACTAAAATACTTCGTTATTTCTACCAAAAAATGTATTAAAGGGTCAGAATACAGAACAAACTGCCCTTTATAAAATAAACTAGCTTATGCCCGCTACTTCGTCCGCGTGGACTACACAAAAAACCGGCCAAGTCCGAGTCAGACTCGCGCACTGAGGGTTCCATACTGCAGTCGTATTTTTTAGACATTTTGCACGATAATAACCCAAAAACTATATTGCATAAAAATAAAAATAAATCTGTTTTAGAATCCACAGGTGAAGCCCTTTCATATTATGATGCCCCACTTGATATAGGTAGCTATCTTACTTCGAAAATTGAAAATATTAATTTTTAGTTCATGACCACAATTTTTTTTGTGTGATGTAACCACAAATTCACAGTTTTCAGATTTTTCCCCTAATGTCTGCTATAAGACCTACCTATCTGCCAAATTTCATGATTCTAGGTCAACGGGAAGTACCCTGTAGGTTTCTTGACAGACCGACAGACAGACAGACAACAAAGTGATCCTATAAGGATTCCGTTTTTCCTTTTGAGGTACGGAACCCTAACCACATTTCCACGCAAATTATGCAACAGAACAGATGTTTACCGGACGTGTAACGAAACTCGGGCAGTTGCAATATTCTATTAAACAAAGGCAATCAATCACGTTATAACAGCAATTACTGTTCGTCCGCTTTTAGGGTTCCGTAGTAAACAAGGAACCCCTATAGTTTCTTCGTGGCCCGCCGTCTGTCCATCCGTCTCAGAGATTATTAGTGGTAGAAATCTGTAATTTGGCATGGGTACCTATAAATAATAATTACGCGGACAAAGTGGTGAAATAAAATTGTGATAAATATTTTTTTAGGGTAGCTCCCCTACAGTCATGTTAAGTGGGGATGAATTTTTTTTCTCGTCGAAATAGTTATTATATGGATAATTGGACAAAATAACTAAATCTATGACTACGAAGCAGAACAAAATAACAATGAATGAACTTGCCAGCTGTTTTAGGGAGTAAATAATTCTATTATTAAAATACAGTGGATTTCGGGTATAACGACGATGAAGGGACCACTCTATTTTCGTCGTTATATCCGCAAGTCGTTACAGGCAAAGGTAGAGATACAGACACGTACAAAATATGTGTTTTTTTATTTTTTTTATTCAGATACAAGTTAGCCCTTGACTGCAATCTCACCTGATGGTAAGTGATGATGCAGTCTAAGAGGATAGCGGGCTAACCTGGAAGGGGTATGGCAGCTTTTATTAAACCCTAAAGGGTACCCTTTCGTTTCTACACGGCATCGTACCGGAACGCTAAATCGCTTGGCGGCACGGCTTTGCCGGTAGGGTGGTAACTAGCCTATAGTTTATATTATATTCATTTATTATTGAAATTGAATTTAGAGTTGAAATGATTTCCGCATTATCTTTAACAGTAAATGTGCGTTTAGCAGCCATACTTATTCAAAAGTTTACTGAACCCAGTTGCTACTCAGAATATCGCTTTGTAACTGAACCATAAATTTAACTCCGAAACGTACGCGCTTCCCTACCAACTTAGCTGATATCTATAAAGAAAAGGTAAAGGTATCCACACTTGTTGACCATCCGTATGGATGTGAACAAAAGACAAGAAATGTTTATGACAGTAAGAAATCTTTGTGTCTTTGGCGGCCGACTCCGGTCGCAATATCTGCATGGGATTTCTAGGAATTTGTTACAAATGATTCATTAAAAACAGTCGCTACTCCCGAACTCGGCGTTACATCCAAAATCGCTATAGCCACATGATTTTTGTAATAAAGTTTGCTTTAAATTCAAGGGACTTAGATTTAACGTCGCTATAGGTCGCTACAACCAAGGTCGTAATAAATGAAGTTCAATTAAATAGAAAGCATGCACTAGCAATAAAGATGGTGATAACAAGTATCCTAACTTCTAACAAACAACGAAACATTTCAACAAGAAAAGACCATGATATTACCATAATAGGATTACTTGCCTTCACCTACATTTTACACACTACCAACGACGGACATAATATCTATAGTACGCGACAGGTCGAGATGGCAATGTGTGGTTGTGAGGGGCGTCCCCACTCCCCACCCCGATTGCCATCTCGACATGTCGCGTACTACACGCGGCTGAAAGTAATGTACATCGACCTTTAGAATGAAATAGCAGATTTGTAGAACACTGTCTCTGTCGTTGAGACCGACAAAACGTCATATAGGTGTGAGTAACAGAGACAACGCTCTACAAAGCCGAAATGTCATTCTAAAGGCTGATGAACATTACTTTCGGCCGCGTACTGTAGTTCTGTACCACACTGTTTCCAATCAGCCCCCCAATTGTGTAAGAATAACCATTTCATGGCTATCGCAATCGTCAAGAATTCAGCCCTTTGATTGGCTGTGAAAAAATGTAAACAGCGAATCAACCAATCAAATGGCAGAATTTCTTGACGATTGCGATAGCCATGAAATGGTTATTCTTACACAATTGGGGGGCTGTTTCCACACTGTTTATTATATTTGTTTAGCTTACACAATGCATTCTAAAATACAGTTGCTACGGACACTTCAAATGGTTAATAAAAAACACTAGTGTAATATCACTGGAATCTGACCCGCTTAACAGACATCTTGTTACATGTATTTTTTTAATACAAAATATAATTACAGTGGTAAAAAATATAAGAGGGCAATGACCGAGATGATGTCAGAATTCTGAACAAATGTATGCACAGTGCGGTACACACATGAAGGAAGAAATCTACTCGTGCAAGTCAATGTCGTACACTTCAATTTCACCGGTATAGTCGCGCAAATTGCTATAGCGCTGGAACCATGTCGCATTAACATCGAAATGACGGCAGTTTGACGTCAGCCGAAAAAATATACCATCAGCTCGAAACTTCAGACTGCTGACGTCACTAAAATGGCGGCCACGCGCATTAGCAATACGTAGTTGCGGAAGGTTTTTTGAAAAATCTATATAGGTATTACGTTGAAAATTCATTCGACCAAAGCCAACTTGTCGAGTGTGCTATAGGGGCGTTAAGTGTATTGAATGTCATAGCAAACAAGAGTTCAGATTTTTTGCCATTTATGGATATATAATATTTATTTTGTTAAGTCAAGCCGCAGTCAGAAGAAAAATATCCAAGGCAAAAGATTAGAAGACGCTTTACTTAGTAGGTATAATTTTTTGACTATATACCTATCTGGAATATAAATGACCTTCTTAGCAATTCTTCGTCATCTGCGTCCTGAATATTAATATTTATAATATTCAGTAGTTCTTTTTCTTTTTCCCAGCTTTTGCCCCGGCGCGGCGCGCGCGGTCTTATCATATTCACACCATTTCACATGTGCTATGTATTCTGTTTTTTAGAATTTCAATCTATAGGCATATATGTAAAATTCAAAGTCCTGACTGACTGACTGACTAATATATCAACGCACAGCCTAAACCGCTGGTCCTAGAGACATGAAATTTGGAGGCTGTGTACTTTGTAAAGAGTAGATATCCACTAAGACTGGATTTTTAGAAATTCCACCCCTAAGGGCGGTAAATAGGGGATGGAAGTTTGTATAAAAGTCTTATCATTTTTAAAGTTACGTTGATAAAAATTGGTATTCAGGCTTTCGTTTAAGAATAAAAAATATTGTATTTTACGATTTTTGAAAATTGCACTGCCAAGGGGGTTAAATATGGTATGAAAGTTTGTATGAAACACCGTAATTTTTCAAGTTATTTCCATGGGTTTTGGGTTACAAAAGAAAAATACTTAGGTACCTATGTACCTATTTCACCCGAAAATCCACCCCAGCAAAGCCGCGGCGGGTCAGCTAGTTGTTGATAAAATTCAATAAAAACAAAAGATATTTGTCATATCTTTATAAAATATTTGTTTCATTGTGAAGCTCTAATCTCTCAACAATATACAACAATCGAATAGATTTCGGCCGGCGATTGTCGTCGAGGTAATAAGAAAACTTTTTATCAAACAAAATATAGCTCGATTACATTACATAATCTATCACGTGAAGTGTGCTTGACTATCGAAGTAGGTACTAGGATAGATTGATAGATTGCTTAAATTGAAAATCAGTTATCTATAGTCTATACCCATGCAAAAATCACGTCAATCCGTTGCACCGTTGCGGCGTGATTGAAGGACAAACCAACAAACCAATAAACCAACACACTTTCGCATTTTTAATAAGGGCCCTGATGGTACGGAACCCTTCGTGCGCGAGTCCGACTCGCACTTGGCCGGTTTTTTCTTGTCAAAATCTCTTAATTATTTATTGATGCGGTTAATAACCCAGCGTTATCGTCTGATAAATTATGCAGGTATTCTATAAAAATCATGTAACTGTAGCGTTCCTGTAACGAAGCTGTGATAGCCTAATAGTTAGGATGTCCGCCTCCTGATCGGAGGTCGAGGGTTCGATCCCGGGCACGCACCTCTAACTTTTCGGAGTTATGTGCGTTTTTAAGTAATTAAAATATCACTTGCTTTAACGGTGAAGTAAAACATCGTGAGGAAACCTGCATGCCTGAGAGTTCCCCATAGTGTTCTTAAAGATGTGTGAATTCTGTCAATCCGCACTTGGCCAGTGGCAGACAATGGCCAAACCCCTTCTCACTCTGAGAGGAGACCCGTGCTCTGTAGTGAGCTGGCCGGTTGATCATGATGATGAATCCTAAAATGAACCCAATGTACCGAGTTATCTAAGCACCGCAGGTAATCTAGGACTCCCTAGTTTCTAGAAAAACTTTCTCCATTAAAATAACACCGCGCTCCTCACATGGGCCAGTAGTCCGTATGGAATTTTTTTGCTTTATAACCCACTTTGTGTTGACATTTACTTACAGTTAGATCTTGTTACCGAGCGGTTACCAAGATGAAGTGAATAGAAATGGAAAAACTATCACTAAATAAAATCTATAATAATACTTATATTCTTACATGCCTATAATACGTGACAGGTCGCGCGACATGTTTGTTACTCCTTCACGCAAAAACTACTGGACGGATTTGGCTGAAATTTGGAATGGAGGTACATTATACCCTGGATTAAGACATATGCTACTTTTTATCCCGGAAAATCAAAGAGCTCCCGCGGGATTTTGAAAAACCTAAATCCACGCGTACGAAGTCGCGGGTATCAGCTAGTATTTTATATATTACTGTGTGTTGTTTATGTATTATTATAATATCTGTTTTATTTATTTATTTGTACATACATGTCTATTTATTTTTATTTATGCCAGCAACTTAAAGGCAATAAAGTTTATGATTAAGTATTATGGTTTATACACGCGACTTCGCCCGCGTGGACTACAATAATAACCCCTATTTTACCCCCTTACGGGTTGAATTTCAAGTCAGAAATCCTTTCTTAGCCGATGACTACGTCATAAACATAATAGTTATCTGCTTCTGCATGCCAAACAGCCCAATAGTTTGAGCTGTGCGTTGATACATAGATCAATCAGTCAGTCACCTTTTTCTTTTATATATAATATATAGATGTATAGATGTAGATTTAAAAGATATTTAGTGATATCTATTCATCGTAATCAATCGTAGTAAAAATATGTACAATAATCCCAAGTAATGGCGCTTTTTATGAGCGGCACTAAACTACATTTAGCCATCAAACAAGTTCATCGATTATGGAAATCGCTTAATGTTATTTATAGTTTGCATTCGCTATATGTTCATATAGGCACATAAGGAAATATATTGTAGGTAGGTACAATGTGGAATCTATACCTACTAGTTACTAGTATCATAAAGAAGAAAGATTTGTTTGTTTGTAATCGATAAACTCAGAACTATTGAACCGATTTTTATAATTCTTTTTACCATATCTAAAAGTATTGTTATGTAATAAAAGTTAGTAATGTTAAGGCTATGTAATTATTACATACTAGCTTATTCTTGCGACTTCGTCCGCGTGGACTACACAAATTTCAAACCCTTATTTCATCCCCTTAGGGATTAAATTTTCAAAATCCTTTCTTAGCGGATGCCTACTACGTCATAATAGCTATCTGCATGCCAAATTTCAACCCGACCCGTCCAGTAGTTTGAGCTGTGCGTTGATAGATCAGTCAGTTAGTCAGTCAGTCACCTTTTCCTTATATTCCTTTAAAAAAAAGTGCGGCCAAGTGCGAGTCAGGCTCGCACAACGTGGGTTCCGTACTACAGTCGTATTTTTTCGACATTTTGCATGATAATTCAAAAACTATGATGCATAAAAATGAATAAAAATCTGTTTTACAATGCACAGGTGAAGACCTTTCATATGATAGCCCACTTGATATAGTTATCGTATTTGAAAATTGAAAATACTAATAGGCTACTTGACTCATATCTAATTTCGTCCAATAAATGATTATTTATTATAGTATTTTGCTTACGAAATAAGCAATAACAATTATTAAAAACGCAGGATGGATATATAAATCCAATTTTAAAAAATACAGTTTTTTATTTTTATTTGAAATGTAGAAAACGCTGTCAGCCATGATGTGACGTCATTAAATATGTAAACAAAGAAATGTCATCCCTATGTCACGCGTGGACTAATGTAGTATCCATATATATAAAATTTAAAGTCCTGACTAACTTATATATCAACGCACAGCCTCAACATCTAAACAGCTGGTCCTAGATACATGAAATTTGGTGGGTGTGTTCTTTGTAGGTAAAGAGAAGGTATCCACTAGGAAAGGATTTTTTGCAATTCCACCCCTGAGTGGGTTAAATGGGGGTTTGAAATTTATGAAGTCCACGCGGGCAAAGTCACGAGCATAAGCTAGTTTTTATATATTTCTAAAAACTCATAGTAAACGTAAAAAATTATCGTTTTCTCTTTATAAATTGAAAGTTATTAAGTAAGACTTACAATAAAGTGATCTTTGCAAAAATAAATTTGGGTTGCAGTCGTTAGTGATATAGGATCCCTTTATGCAAGTCTTCGCGTGTTACGTATATTTATTTCACTGGGCACTCTAATCCACAACTTTCCTGTGATCTTTATCGATGCGTTTTTACATTCTCGGATGATACAATAACGATAATTACTATATTTTTCATATAAACTAGTATAGAAGTCATGTTTATTAAACTTTGGGAGGTTATGCTGTTGTTTACTAATGCATGACGTCAGAGCACAGATAATCTATCGGCCAAACATGGCCGACAGTGTTTTCACCTGTCTAAGAAAAATATATTTTTAAATTAAAGTTTTACGGTTTTTAGGGCGCAAAAAAATATAGTGTTAATTTTTTTGATCTAATAGGACAAATATTAACCATTTAAGACCTACTTAAAAAAAAGTGTCAACTAGCCTATTATTAGTTCACGATCACAATTAAATTTTTTTGTGTGATATAACCACAAATTCAGATTTTTCCCCGAATGTCTGCTATAAGATCTACCTACCTGCCAAATTTCATGATTCTAGGTCAACAGGAAGTACCCTGTAGGTTTCCTGACAGACCGACAGACAGACATACAGACAGACAAACAACAAAGTGATCCTATAAGGGTTCCGTTTTTTCTTTTGAGGTACGGAACCTTAAAAACTAAGTAACTAGGTAGGTAGCTTAGATAGGGTAAAAGTAAACCTTTTAAATTAAGTAAGTGCTTAAAAGACCTCACAAAAATTAACATTTAAATGCTTGTGAATTTATTCATTTTAGTTTATTGCCAATCCCCACTTGGCTCAGGGAATTCTGGGACCTTTCCAGACGGGTTCAATCTTTACATATTATGTATGGATAAGTAATTATTACTGTAGTGTGAACAAACTAAACAGGCTTAAATTGGCTTAACAAACATTTCCTTTTTCACTAATTGTACAAATGGACATGAATGTCGCATATAAATAGAAATGTTAGCATACAAAATATTTGGACTGTTTATTTAAAAGTCAACTTACTTAATTGGTTTAAATGCATGCAACATCATTCATAGACAGCATAATATTTAAGGAGTAGGTATCAATCTCATCATCATCAGCCTGTGGACGTCCAGTTGGACATAGGCCTTCCCTAAAGAGCGCCACCACACCCGGTCCTCAGCCTTCCTCATCCAGCCACTTCCCGCCAGCCTCTTTATATTGTCGGCCCATCGTGCTGGAGGGCGTCCCATACTATGCTTGCTTAAACGCTGTCTCCACTCAAGGACTTTCCGGCTCTAATCTACATGTAACACAGCTACTACTAAAAGCGCTCTGGTATAAGAAATTGTAATTTATAAAAATTAATTTTTTCCAGTTTGCAAAATTCCATTTGGTCATCAAGCAATCTTTTTAAATCATTAATTTAAATCCCCAAATTATAATATTACATATTATATGTACCTTCTTAACGTGTATTCAAAAAGTGTGTGTTGTGAAAATTTAATTTTCTTTTTGAATTCCTCTTTATTTTTGATGAACTTTGATTTTTCCGTCAAAAGGTACTTTATATCTCTATATAGGCTACAAACTATCTCCGTACTAAATAAAATGATGCCAGCGTATTCACCAGTGTAGATTTAGGTTTTTAAACTTCCTGTGGGACTTCGAATTTCAGAACAAAAACTGGCCAAGTGCGAGTCAGACACGCGCAACGAGGATTCCGTACTGCAGTCGTATATTTTCGGCATTTTGCATGATAAAACAAAAACTATTATGCATAAAAATAAATAAAAATCTGTTTTAGAATGTACAGATAAAGCCCTTTCATATTATGATACCCCATTTCGTATATTACATAATCTTACTTTGAAATTAAAAGTTAAAAATACTAATTACTTGTACACATTTTAATTTTTTTGTGATGTACCCACAAATTCATGGTTTTCGGATTTTTCCCCTTACGTATGTTATAAGACCTACCTACCTACCAAATTTTATGATTCTAGGTCAACAGGAAGTATCCTATAGGTTTCTTGACAGACAGACACAGACAACAGAGTTTCCTATATTATGGGTTCCGTTTTCCTTATGAGGCACGGAACCCTAAAAAGTAAGTATGTCCATCTATCCTTTGTGGACTGTCTCAATGAACCGTGCTAGGAAACCATATTTTATTTTGACATTGATGCAGTCGATTCGAAATCGGCCCGCGGGCTGCAAATACTATCTCTAAGTACCACATTTCGTCAAAAATGGTTGGACCGTGAAAAGCTAGTAAACACAGAAAAAGTGTAAGTACAGAATTTCAGATTTATAATAGTATACCGAAGTTATATACTAAGTTTAACAATAGAGATTACTGTAAAAGCGTTTGTTGATTTTGCATTTTCATCAGCATTAAATGCAGAAGTTCAAAACATGCTCCAGTATTCCTTTTTTGGATTTCTTACATCTTGAAGTTATACTTACCTAGACAAAAAAATCGTATAAACGTTTAAAGCAAGTCCTGAACGTGTATAAGTCTTGTGCTGCATAAAATATATGCCAATACTTCTATTTCTACAAAATAAAATAATAAATGAAACTTACCGCTTGATGACTGTTTCCCATAAAAGATTTGTTGAAAAATAAAATGTTATAATTTCATAGCAATCAAATTACTTAAAACACGCAATCAACATTTCAATAATGATTTAAGTAAAAGTTTATAATACTGTTTAAAACTTGCACGCTGCTTGATTCCAATTCCTTATGTTAAAAGTACTCTGTGATTCCAATTTAAAAAGTTTATTTAGAACAACGTTCACCCAAACAACAAAAGAAAGCACTGAATATTCAATGTAGGTACTCTGTGGCACTGAACAATTTTTTTACGTGATTGACGAATGATGATCACAGATCACTATTACCACAGAGGAAGAAACTATTACTACCGACCAGATAAAAGACTATTACCACAGGCCACAAGCTAATGATTCATTGATGATTGATGACGGATGACTGACAGCGTATGTAAAAAGGACTCTGTGACCGTAGATAAAGTAATAGCGCTAGATACAGGAACGTTTGCTTTCTCATTCACACTAAAAAGAGAGCACAGATAAAGTTAGTAATGTGATAAACAGAGACGCAGTTAACCTATTTTTTGCCCCTTATCGTGTAACTGATTTTTTTCCAGAAGACATACAAGGAATACAACTTTAGTTGCAAAACAAACTTTGAGAATTCGTGGCGTCATTGTATTTCTCATTAGTTTTTTACTTGTCTTCACATAAAAAACGTTTAATACAAATATTGTTGATCGGTTAATACAAACATCGTTACGTCGTGCTATCGCTATCTCATACACGGTTACACAGTACTTTTAATCTAGCTTTTTTACTCAATCTACGTCTGTGACTGACAACAAAGAATATAATAATCACAGATATTGTACCTACAGATATGCGACTAGAAATACATCTTGATTCTTGATAAACAAAAAAGTGGCTACGATATAAGGACAAAACATAATCATTTTATTACGTTCTTATAAGAGCTAAGATGCATTTAGCTATCTCGCTCTAACAGTAATAGTCACAATAGGGCTACTTCTAGAGGTATTTATTCTGAGATAGTTTAGAAATATATATTATGCTCGCTTGCTCGCTATATCTATTAAAAAAAAAAAAAAAATTGACTGTACCATTTACGATGTACTCTGTGTACAGTCACAAATTGTCAAGTCTGTGGTGGCATGGTTACGTAGGTATATAGAGTAATAAAGGTAGATTGAAGTACTGTGTAACCGCGTATGAGATAGCGATAGCACGACGTAACGATGAATAACACGACAATTGTTTAGTAGTCAATATTTTGTATTAACCGATCAACTATTTGTATTAAACGTTTTTTATGTGAAAACAAGTAAATAACTCATGAGGAATACAATTACGCCACGAATTCTCAAAGTTTGTTTTGCAACTTCTTGTATGTAAGTTGTACCTATGTATTCTAGAAAAAAACCAGTTACACGATAAGGGACAAAAAATAGGTTATCTGCGTCTCTGTTTATCACATTAGTAACTTTATCTGTGCTCTCTTTTTAGTGCGAATGAGAAAGCTAACGTTACTGCATCTACCTTTATTACTCTATCTACGCATGGTTAAAAATTGCCATTATTTTTTACTACTTTTTTCCGAGGTTTTGCAAATTCCATTGTTCTCGTGTGGTGTTTTTGTGATATTTTCCAACGGGTTGGCTTCTATTTGGATTTAAGCTTAGGAGACACTCTTATATTGAAGTGACTTGTGCTTTACAGCCTGAGCATCGCAATTCGAACATTTGAAGTACGCAGGTTTTCACTTACCCAGGGTACTAGCAATGTTCTATTCACTCTGCGTGAGTCACACGTATCTACCGGGTGACATGATGAGAACTATAGTGGTCCCTATCGCAAAAAATAAAACTGGTGATCTTTCTGATAAGTCCAATTATGGCCTCCTACGCACTGGCGACCATGGTCGCCGCGACCTGGCCGCGGCGGCCAGTGAATTCTGGACTTTATATGGCAATCGCTATAGCCCCTACGCACTTAGCGGCCAGCGACCAGCGGCCACCGTTGGCCGCGGCGTCCAATTTGATGCCACGCGACCAGCGACCAATCGTGGCCGTCGAGAACATCACTTCTGTATTAAAATTCATCAGTGCTACCGCATCGGCCGCGGCGACCAGACGTGTAGCTAGCTACAGAGTGATTATTTTACAATGGCCAATTTCGACACGGAAAGGTTCATAATTGAAGTTGAAAATAGAAGAGGTTTATGGGATTTAGCATCAAATGATTACTCCAATAAAGTCCAATGAAGTCGACTGCAAATTTTTCGGCCGTCCACATGTCGCGCTTGCCTACGCACCGGCGACCATAGCCGCGGCGGCCTGGCCGCGTCTATGGTCGCCAGTGCGTAGGAGGCCTATAGTCCCATATCACTTGCTACTATTATAGCTAAGGTTCTGGACAGTCTGTTTGATAGAAAGCTGAGCGAAACACTCGATTTCCACGATGCTCAGTTCGGCTTTCGACCTGGATTATCGACTGAGACCGCAATATTAGCCTTAAAAGAGACTGTAAAATATTATACAAGGAGAAAGACACCTGTGTACGCCTGTTTCCTCGATCTCTCCAAAGCTTTTGATTTAGTTTCTTATGATATACTTTGGAGAAAGATGGAGGAAGCAGGCGTGCAACAGGAGTTGCTTAATGTTATGCAGTTCTGGTATGCAAATCAGATAAGTAATGTCAGGTGGGGGAGGGAGCTCTCGGATTCATACAGGGTGGAGTGCGGGGTGAGGCAGGGGGGGTTGACCTCGCCGAAGCTCTTCAATCTGTATGTGAACGAGCTAATCGTGGAGCTCAGCAGCAAGCCAGTTGGTTGTTGGATAGACGGCATTAGCGTGAACAACCTAAGCTATGCCGATGACATGGTGTTGTTGAGTCCCACGGCTGGTTCAATCAGGGAGTTACTTCTAACCTGCCAGGATTATGCTACCAGACATGGTCTGATGTACAACGTGACCAAAAGTCAGTAGGTACATGATCTTTAAGGCTCCTCGTAAGCAGGTGACATATGAGCCAAAAATTATACTGAACGGCGCTACACTCGCTTGTAGACTTGTAATGTTTGATAAACAGGGCACTAGTCTTTTTAATTTTATATTTTATATTAAAGTATGTACCTACCTACTATTGCAGTTTCATTTGAGCATATATAGCATCCAGATATATGTATATCCTAGCAGATATGGCATTAATTTAATGATAAACAAAATAATGATGTGTTGATAGTAGAGGAGACCACCGTATCCCTGATCACGTTAGATGCAAAGCTTCAATGGAACGCCCATATATATATATATATATCAACACTTGCTGGTAAACTCAGCCCTGCTGCTTACGCTGTTAGAAAGATTCGACAGGTAACTGACGTGGAAACTGCAACAATTGTACCGACATTTTGCCTATTTCCACAGTATTTTGTCTTACGGAATCTTGCTATGGGAAAAGCGGCAGATATTGGGAAAAAAGGAAATAGGTATTTTTACAGTGGCTTCTCAATATATTTACAACTACCTGATGCCCGCTACTTCATTCGCGTGGATGTAGGTTTTCAAGAGCCCGTGGGAACTCTTTGATTTTCCAGGATAAAAGAAGCCTGTGTCACTCTCCAGTCTTTATCTATATCCGTACAAAAAAGCAAGCTGAAGTGGCAGTGAGCAGGTCAAGCCTGTCGTAGAGGCGATGGACGTTGGAGCCGGAAAGTCCTTGAGTGAAGACCGCGCATATGAAAGCGTAGTATCACTTTCGGCCGCGTACTGTACCTACCTTATATTCAAAGAGTAAATGTATATAATATAGAGTATAACCGACCTCCCTGACGTAACCACTAGCTCCTGCTCTGAGCAAGCGAAGCGGTATCATAAAGCAATAATATTATAAAGTATAATACTTACCACGTGCTTTTATGTAACGATTAGATACTAGATAAAAATAATATAATTTTATGATACTTTTATTGAGTCATTCAACGATTAAAATCGGTCACAGGGCACAGGGACAAAACGTGGCACCGCATGCGATTGAGTGAAGATTTATTTTGTCCAATGGCCCATTCATGGCCCGAGCCCGGTCTACAGTGTCGTAGATAGAACATCTTTGTTTTGATATAGTCTTTCATGCAAGCGAACTTGGAGTTTTCCGCTAGTATATAAACATTATAAGATAAAGCAATTAGCGATACTCATAATATTAAATATGCTTTAGCCTTTATAGGTAACTACAATAAGCGAGTATTTGTTTTCTGTGAGCGACTGTGAGATCACGCGTTGGTAGCGTGCTAAACTAAGTAGGTACATGTTTTCTTAAAAACGGCTTCAGTATTATGTAGAATACCAGCAATAAATTAAGGTATGTACCCACTTTATTATTATCACTATATATTATTAAAAAACCGGCCAAGTGCGTGTCAGACTTGCGCACCGAGGGTTCCGTACTTCAGTCGTATTTTTTCGACATTGTGCACGATAAATCAAAAACTATTATGCATAAAAATAAATACAAATCTATTTTAGAATGTACAGGTAAAGCCCTTTCATATGATAACACACTTGGTATAGTTATCTTCCTTTGAAAATACTAATATTATTTGTTAAATTTAACAATTTGTTCATTTAAATTTAATAAACATTAAAAAAGACCGTGGTGAAATTTGTGGTTACATCCACAAATTTCACCACGGTCTTCGGATTTATTCCTTTACTTGTGCTATAAGACTTATCTACCTACCAAATTTCATGATTCTAGTTCAACGTAGTAGGGTATAGTAACGATACCCTATAGGTTTTCTTGACAGACACGACGGACAGCAAAGTGATCCTATAAGGGTTCCTTTTTCCTTTTGAGGTACGGAACCCTAAAAACATATAATTAGGTAAATTAAGATATGACTAACAATAATACGAAACCAATTGTGCATGCTGGTTGTGAATTATTTTTTGGAATAGGTATTAGGTTTATAACTTTATGCTTTTACTAGTTGATGCTCGCGACTTCGTCCGCGTGGACTACACAAATTTCAAACCTCTATTTTACCCCCGAGGTTGAATTTTCAAAAATCCTTTCTAAGCGGATGTCTACGTCATAATAGCTATCTGCATTCAGACCGATCCGTCCAGTAGTTTAAGCTGTGCGTTGATAGATCTGAGATCAGTCCGTCAGTCAGTCAGCTTTTCAGAAATATAGATTTATATGATGGTAAGTTAGCCCTGTACCACGATCTCATCTAGTGGTAAGTGTCACGATGCATCATGCATTCATGCATGCGGGCAGTTTAATTAAACCCATAGGAATTCCCAATGACATTAGGTAGATATACCATAGACATGTTAAGTTCAAATTACATGGCGTATAAAATTGTGCATGGCGTGCTCAATAACGAGTATGACAGAAGGTACAAAACGCACGAGAGAAGAAGAGATAGCGATATACAAATGTGACCCAGGTGTTCCTGTTTTAAGTCTTTACTTTAGAATTTAGATAGATAGGTACAATACTTTTATCATGTCCATAATATGGCACGTGGCCGTGGTGACAATGACAAACTAGAAATAATCATAAGATACAGACCACAGAAGATACTTATTACACGAAGTATAACAATTAGTACTTAATACAATAGTTTATGTAGTTGCGATATCACGTCGTCTACAGCTGATTAAGGGCACTCATTAGCCATTCTAAAGAGTACCGCAGACACCTGATAAAATAGTCGGTCTGGAGAACAAAGAGCAACTACCGCATTCAATTCTTCGGTCTTACTACGCAGACATCCTACAAAAAAGCGTTCCTACCTAGATCGAACTGCAAAGTAGGTATGACTAAATCTCAATGACTCGATTCGATTTTCTACTGAGAAAAAGTTTCCTTAAAGTTTAGATAAAACACTATCACAAAAATAAAATATTCTATATTTTATTGAATAGGCAAACAAAAAAGACCAAAAAACAAATTGCTACAAACACACAAAGATACGAGTAGGTACAAGCAGATGATCCAAGTATACCCTAATAATTGTAACTACTAACTATACACATGCACATATATTTTACATAACGATAGACAACAAATTAATGCGTAATTTGTCTTTGGACTAAAAACAGCCGCTAGCCGCAGACACACTGAATCGTTAACGGATACAAATTTTCTTTCAATGCGCGTATTTTCCACTAGCCGGTACGGCAACGCCACGGCGTCGGCGACGGAACCGCAGCGGCAGCAGCGACGGCAGCCGGCGAAGCAGCCGTCACCGGAAGTGGAAAACCTTGCCTGCCATACAATTTCATAAATTTATGCTTCCCAGCTGCCGCGCCGCCGCCGCGCCGTAGTCGTTGGCGTTCCCGGCGCCGCGCGCGTCGTGCCGTTTAGTGGAAAGACGTCCAATCACACATAAATCGGGTGTCTGAGTTAGCTCTTCATGATAAGCTGATAGGTTGCAGCTTTTGTATGCAATTAACAGTTTTCTCATTGAACATGATAGATCACTGTACGGCATACGCCCTCTTTTGCTACGTCAGCTTTATAAATAACTCCGAACTGATAAAATACCTATAACTACGGTACCTATTTAATTTTTTATCAATATTCATTCGTTGTTAGTGGCAAACAAAACTTGATTTAGTTTGTCAATTTTAATTTTATGTGTGCATAAATAGCTGTAAGTTTCCCATGAATCATGATTCATGAATAATCTCATAAATCTCTTTTAAAAAGTGTTAAGTTAATTAATAAATTGATATAAAAGTGCAGTGTAGTTAGCATAACCTCTGAGATAATTACGTAGGAACGTCGTGATTCTGGTATCTACAGTGTTTTACAGTCTTTCTGAAAACTATGTATGTTAGATACCTATTTGATAACTCTTAGTAAGTACCTATACTTAGCTTTTGTAAAGGCTGTAAACATTGCAGACGTGTACAGAAGTTTTCCTATAATTTTATGGCGTTCAAATAAATTAAGATTAGGTAAATAAAAAACCGGCCAAGTGCGAGTCCGACTCGCGCAACGAGGGTTCCGTACTGCGGTCGTATTTTTTCGACATTTTGCACTATAAATCAAAAACTATGATGCATGAAAATAAATAAAAATCTGTTTTTTAATGTAGGTACAGGTAAAGCCCTTTCATATGATACCCCACTTGGTATACTTATCTTACTTTGAAAGTTGAAAATACGAATTAATTATTTGTTCATGAACAAATTTTTTTTGTGATATAACCACAAATTCACGGTTTTCGGATTTTCTCCCTTACGTACGCTATAAGATCTACCTACCTTCAAAATTACATGATTCTAGGTCAACTGGAAGTAACCTACAGGTTTCTTGACAGACAGACAAACAGACAACAAAGTGATCCTATAAGGGTTCCATTTTTCCTTTTGATGTACGAAACCCTAAAACAACTCAAATCTTCAACTGCCGTTTATCATATTCTGCGAAATGTCTGAGTCGTAAAAGATAACTCAAGATGTAAAAGCAACAAAAGTTCAGATAATCATAATCAGCATTAGCATAGAATTAGTTGCTCATAAAGCGCTGTAACCATAACGTAGGTAAGTACTGTTCTGAATATGGAATTTACCTGCACATTATGTGCCCCCCACACCACACGGCACACCTCATCAAGTGTCTATCGCACAGATTACAGACTTCTCTAACCTGTGGTCTATCGTTGGCATATTATCGTATCACGTATCTATACTTGAGGCGTACTAATTATCCAATAGGCAGTTAAAATTACTTACGTGAATTAAAAGCTCATAGGCAGCTTATTATGAAAAGAGTAACTCTCATTTGATCAGGTATTTAATCTCATCTTCTTTCGAATGAATAGGCAAAGAATGTTATATAGAAGCAGGCGTTACTTTGAAAATATTCATCCGAGTTCCTAGATGGAAGCGGGCTAACCTGAAATGGGTATGGCAATTTTTTCTTAAGCCCAATTCCGAAAAACAACATTGCTACTCCAAAACCCATAAAAATGCGTTGATTGCTCGTTTAAAATGATTTATTACCTAGGTACTTTAATTTACTTTTTTATATCATTAGATAAAAATATGTGGTAGGTAGATAAGTAGTTTACAGAGATAAATGCTAAGCTTAAAGATCCGCTTATTATATTATGCCCTTATTCTCCGAGTAAATATTGTTATTTATATCTAACATAATACTTAATAATATTCGTCCCATTTAATATAATTATATGCGCGAGGGTACTCATTACAAATCGTATCGTACTGTAAGACTGTCCTCTTTGAGTGGGTTAATATTAAAATGGTAGTGATAATGTTCGTGTGATAAAATATTTTTATAAATTTTTCATTGCCCAAATTGTGTTTGATTGTGATCCCTACTTTATTACCGGCGCGGCGTCGTGAAAAAGTGTGTATCTACCACATTTCATTTTATTCTTTTACAATATAATAGTACCCATTGACTAGTATCTACCTACCTGATTACTGGGAGGACACTATGTCAAGGGTTTTATTGACTTTATGTCAAGTAACATTATGGATTTCTTTCTTGCTTCTTTTTCTTTCTTTCCCACTCCTCTTGAACTCCCGCGGTCACCCTAGAAGAGCCGCAATGTAGCTAGAAACATGGTTTTTTTATTTTAATTTGCAGGCGATGGGAAATTCAAAAGCTATAAAGACGAAGGTGAAGAAAGATGAAGATTTCATCCCTCCAGATGGAGGATGGGGTTGGATGATAGTCGTCGCTGCCGGATTTTCTAACGTAAGTCTAGGTATATTCTATAAATGTATATAAAAGGAAAAGCTGACTGACTGACTGATCTATTAACGCACAACTCAAACTATTGGACGGATCGCGCTGAAAGGCATGCAGATAGTTATCTTCTAATAAAATCTCTTTTAATGAAATTGTATTTACCTACTAAAAAGCTGTGATAGCCTAGTGGTTAGGACGTCCGCCTTTTAATCGGAGGTCGAGGGTTCGATCCCGGGCACGCACCTCTAACTTTTTGGAGTTATGTGCGTTTTGATTAATTTAATATCACTTGCTTTAACGGTGAAGGAAAACATCGTGAGGAAACGTGAAGGAATGTTCTAAAAGGTGTGTGAAGTCTACCAATCCGCACATGGCCAGCGTGGTAGACTATGGCCAAAACCCTTCTTACTCTGAGAGGAGACCCGTGCTCTGTAGTGAGCCTGATGATGATTTTTTGCACGAATTGATTTTATTCCAATGGTCTAATATTTTAATAATATTTTTTAATTTTATTTTATTGCATTGGATGTTATTGAAGTGTTCATCGCAACCTTCTACCTACATATCAGTTTTACTATCACGGTTGAATTGGGTCACTTAGGTAATATATAAAATGTGATACGACCGTGACAAGAAATATAATAAAACTAGCAGTTGCCCGCGACTTCGTCCGCGTAAAATTTCTGGTTTCTCATGAGATCAGAAATTTTCCCGCTCTGCAAAAGACCGCACTTACCGACTTACTCAGTCTCACCTTAAGGCACGGAACCCAGAACACCTAAATGCCAATTTTCATATCTCTAACTTCAAAAACATAGGATTTTCATACCCCCATTTCACCCCCTTAGGAGTGGATTTTCGCAAAATCTTTTTTAGCAGATACTTACCTCTTTAAAAGAGTCTATCTTCCAAATGTCAAGTTAGTATGATTGAAATTTTCCCTCACAAACTTTCATCCCCTATTTTACCACCCTTATTTTTCAGAAGGGATTTTCCAAAAATCTTAGTTGACACCTACCCCCTAGAAAGAACCTTTGTTCCAAATTTCAAGTTAAAATAACAGTAATAATTAAAATTTTCCTATACAAACTTTCTCCCCCATTTAACCGCCCTTAAAGGGGGTTTCCAAAATGACTTATACAGATTTTTATTATTTAAAGCTAATAACCTAAATGTCGATTTTCTCGTCTCTAACTTCAAAAACATAGGACTTTCATACAACCTTCGACCCCCCGTTTCACACCTTTAGAGGGGCAATTTAGTAAGATCCTTTCTTATCTGACACCTACCCCCTAGAAAGAATCTAAGTTTCAAATTTCAAGTTTGTTGGCTTTATAGTTCCTGAGATTTCGTGATTAGTCAGTCAGTCAGTGAGTGAGTGAGTGGTATTTCGCTTTTATATATTTAGATAATATAAGAAGATGATAGGTTACAGGTCCCAAAGTAAAATTACCTAATTGGAATTAGGTAATTTTACGACACTTATTTTTCTTTTTACTATAAAAAAGAAATCATTAGATACGTATTAAAATTTCACATCACAAGTCAGAATTGTACCTACATACAATACGCTAAAATTGTATCCGACTAGCTGACCCACCCCTGTTTCGCTTGAGTGGAGTTTCTGAAAATCACTTCAGGGTGGAATCTCCGAAAATCCAGAAACATGTATTTCTTCATTTTTAACTGAAAGCCCAAAAACCATTCACATGATATACTTAGTGTGAAGACTGACGGACTTTCATAGAAACTGTCAACCCTTAATTTATCCCCCCGAAACTGAAATTTCCAAAAATCATAAACATATTTAGATACAGTTTGTACATTTTCAACGAAATATTGCAAACTTCCATTTAACGACCAACTCCTTAAAACGTAGAAATTGCTAAGGTCCTTTGGTTTAAAATGTTACTGTTTTACTCTCCGTTTATCGAAAATTCTTTATAACGCAATAAAATACCTAAAGAGGACGATAAGTCTTTTTTGTAAAATGTAGGTAGATACATACCTATATAATCTGACACTGATAAATATTATAATGACGGATGATGACTGATGACGAATTACGTTCTTATAAGAAGATATGAGCAATGTCCTCTTTTTCAAGATTTTCCTCTGATGATTTCACGGTTACGCTTTTGTTTTCATAAATCATTGAAGCTTATTTATAAACATCATTATCATCATGAACAACCGATCGCCGGCTCACTACAGAGTACGGGTTTCCTCTCATACTAGTGAGAAGTGTTTTGGCCATAGTCTACCACGCTGGCGAAGTGTGGATTAGCAGACTTCACACACCTTTGAAAACATTATGGAGAGCCATCAGGCATGTAGGTTTCCTCACGATGTTTTCCTTCACCGTTAAAGCAAGTGATTTTTAATTACTTAAAACGCACATAGCTCTGAAAAGTTAGAGGTGCGTGCCCGGGATCGAACCCCCGACCTCCGATTAGGAGGCGGATGCCCTAACCACTAGGCTATCACAGCTTAGCATTTAGAAACACACAACAACAAAATATGAACATTCATTACTTTTCGTAGAAATACCTATGTTATTTAATATATCTATTCCAGACATTGTTTTGTCATTGAATATTATAATGCCGATAAGCGATCAGAGAGATCAAGGCTGAAAATTGTCTAGAAAATCATTAAGTACATGTTAAAATCTCCGTTTTTATTTTATCAGTATTTAAAACGTACCTACCTATGAAAATATTGAACGGTGAACCTCTTGTTTGTTTTAGTTGAGAATTTTACACCTTTAACAATTTTTTTAATGGAAAATTATTATAGACTTACTTCTTCTTAATTAACCGACTTCAAAAAAAGCAGGAGGTTCTTTCTCTTCTTTTTGATTACCTAAATATGAAAATTACAAATCAATACAATTAACGAAATTACAAATATCATCTAAACAAACGTAAAGAGTCACATGAGTAGTGTGCCCAATGCCCAAAACCCTGCCTGCGTTACCTACCCCGTTGAATGGCCAGACTAATATTCTTCCTTCCTTATTAATTTTCTTCCTTAGTTCACCTCTTTTTACCTTTTCATCTGGGCAGTGGACATATTGTTTACTAGATGATGCCCGCGATTTCGTCCGCGTGGATTTAGGTTTATAAAAATCCCTAGGAA
Organism: Maniola hyperantus; assembly: GCF_902806685.2. NCBI lineage: Eukaryota > Metazoa > Arthropoda > Insecta > Lepidoptera > Nymphalidae > Maniola > Maniola hyperantus. The sequence goes on from NC_048541.1 coordinate 11,062,690, forward strand.
ACTCTTTAATTTTCCGGGATCAAACGTAGCCTATGTCTACCCTGGGTAGATCTATACCAAATTTCATCAAAATCGGTTAAACGGATGGACCGTGAAAAGTAAGCAGACAGACAGACACACTTTCGCATTTATAATATTAGTATGGATAGTAGGTATCAGCCTATGTCTACCCTGGGTAGATCTATACCAAATTTCATCAAAATCGGTTAAACGGATGGACCGTGAAAAGCAAGCAGACAGACAGACACACTTTCGCATTTATAATATTAGTATGGATAGTAGGTATCCTATTCTATTTACCCTTTTTTTCTATTACGCTTTTATTTTTGTAATATCTGGATGTTTAATTTGCTACTTGCCTATTACGTACAGTAGATACTTTCAGATTTATCTCCTGCAGATTTATTAACCACATCAAACCTTTCTCCTTTCCAGCTATCCATGCTCCCGATGCTACAACAGTTCGGCTTGCTGTTCCGGGACAAGTTCTCAAGGCTCGGCATCAGCAGCTCGGAGACCACGACCATTATCAACATGAACTCCGCCCTGACCTCTTGCGTCGGTGCGTGACGCGCCTCGCATGGTAACTCTTTGATACCATACCGGCCAATCTGTTTTATTTCTTTTGACAATTCAAAACTAGCAACTAGCAGAACAATAGGCATAGAGAGAGAGAGCTTTAAAGTTTAAGGGTGTCTGACAGGAGGTTGTGACGACACTAATTAGTATCTGGCAATGATGCTGGTAATGCATGACGTGATTTCTAATACTATTCCGCTGAAAATATTAAAAAATTGACTTTATACTTGGACGTAAGATTTTTACACCTTTGTTACTTTTTTTTTTTTTTCTACACAAAAAGAAAAAACACTTACAATATTGGTTTCTTCGTGCTCGTACGCTCCTAAAGCTACCATGATCCAAACAAACGTTCCTCCCAGTGTTGGGGGCAAAATGCAGAGAAACTTTCAGCTTTTATAAAATAACGAAGGTCTGGCACTCGCCGGCTCCTAGTCCATAAGGATTTTGATGACGTACATGGTTATACATCTCTAGGAGGCCTTATATTATGAGACCTAAATTTTCTGCTTCCTTGAAGTTAGCGTCAACATCAAATTATTTCGCATCAACAACTTTCGCATTTATAATAATTAATATCAGTACCTAGTGATTCGTAGCATACAAATCATTTAATCACTAACTATTTCCTCGAGGCCTTAATTTTTAACTGACTAAAAAAGGAGGAGGTTCTCAATTTGACTTTTTTTTGTATGTTTGTTATATTGCTTGTTATACGCGATTTCTCCGCTAAATATGAACCCATTTTGATGATTCTTTTTTGTGTGGTGTTTTTTGTGGGTTCAGAGGTGGTCCAATTTTAGTTTAGTGAAGATCTGATGAATATCTTCGGAGATGGAGAACAAGAACTCCCCAATGGATAAGAATAAATTGCTCGCGATCAGTGTAATAGCTAAGTAAACAGTAGGTTTCTAACCAGGCATAGCATATTTTAATACAAGTGGGCTACCTACTAAAACTTGTGAAATAAAAAAAATTGAAGTCGGTTTTTTTTTATTTTATTTTTATTTACACTATGGATTCTCGAACATTTTAACGAAGTCTTACGAAGTCGTAATTTTCTTGTATCGAACATAACGTAAATGTAAACAGCATCTATAGTCCGCGACATGTTGAGATGGTAATCGGGGTGGGGACGCCCCCCCAAATACCCCGATTGCCTTCTCGACCTGTCACGTACCATACTGCTAGTATTATATTTGTACCTATTTTAATCAATTTTAAGTCTGCTAGTGCATTCTTATTCAATTTCAGGTTTGGCGAACGGACCAGTATTCAAGACATTTAGCTACCGTCAAGTTTCACTCACAGGAGCAATCGTTGTATTTGTTGCTTTATTATGTACAACGTTTTCCAATAATTTCTCGACATACCTGATATCCTTCTCGATTTTATATGGTTAGTCTGTTCAGTGTTATAGGCATAAAGGAAGTTATTATTAAACTAGCATTTTAATATATTTCAATACTTTTCAAAACTTTCAGGTGCTGGATATGGTATAAGTAGTTCAGCAAATGCTCTAGCACTAAACACTTATTGGAAAAATAGGAGAAGACTAGCAACAGGTCTATCGTGGACAACAACGGGTCTTGGTCCTATTATATGGCCGCAAATAATAACTGCACTTTTTACTGCTTTCGGTGAAACAGGAGCTTGTCTCATTATAAGTGGTTTTGCAATACATGCAATTGCATGTGCACTTTTGCTACAACCTGTGGAATGGCATTCAAAGCCATCAAACTTAAAACCACAAGATGAAGAGACATTGTTAACACCAGACAATATAGCATCTAGTCTGGTAAATGATAAGAAGAACGAAGACAGTGGTTACTTTAGTCAAATATCGAAATTTAAGAATCTTAGTGTATTTTCAAGCCAATATCTCTACAACGAAGATGATCCCATAACTCCAGGCTACGAAATAACAGACCCGGGAATACCTATGATGGTTAGAGCTAATGATGGCTACTTTAGCCAATCCAGACAATCGAGAAGTCGGTTATCTTCCAGAGATGGTTCAGCCAAAACTTCTCGCCTAAATTCCAAAAAGCCTTCGATGTCAAATTTATTAGAAAATCGGTCACGAAAATCTTCAACTTTATACCTTAATGAATCTAAGAAAAACTCCTCGGCTAACTTAGGTGCTCTTAATCAAGAACGTGATTCAAAACCAACAAATAAACCAAAACGTAAAACATCAGTTACACTGAATACTCAGATCCCCGAATCTGAAATAGAAGATTGCCCAACGCTAAAAGCTCCTCAAGATTTAAAAGCTGATGAAAAAGCTGCTGTAGAAACAATTGACCCCCAAAAGGCTAAATACATTGCAGATAGAGCGGAAAAACATTTGGCTGGCACAAAGAGTATTAAATCTTTTAAAATGGATGGGCAATATAGTGAAAAGTACAACAAAGATAATCACAGCAATATTTCGTTCAAAGATGACATAGAAGAACGAAAGTACCTAAAAGATAATCAAAGTAATCAATCATACCGAACAACAAGGCAAAGGCGAAAATCTAATAATTTTAATTATGAGAGTGAAGTTCTTAAGCAAGCTTCCTTAAAATTAGAAGAATATTTAAAAGAGAGTGAAGACAAAGCTGACAAATTTAAACTAATAGTAAATGGTCCATTAGATGATAACGTATTTGAAGATGTTAAGGAAAAATGTGAGGAGGAGGAAGATCAAGAGAAAGAATTAACTTTCTGTGAAAAAGTTGCTATGTTTTTCGATTTAGATCTTTTAAAAGATTTTACATTTATAAACCTAATGTTGGGCATTACTTTAGCTAATTTTAATGAATTAAATTTTTCAATCTTGACACCTTTTATCCTTGGTGATTATGGATTGACAAAGCCACAAGTAGCATTTTTTATGTCTCTCTTAGCTGGAGTAGATATTTGCGTTAGATTTTGCATACCATTCGTCGCTGGCAAGATTGGGTGGGATAATAATTCCTTCTTTCTATTTGGTGTCTTATCTATGGCTGCAGGAAGAGTTGGTAAATAAAATGTATTTCCTAAAAAGCATTTTAAGGTCTATTTTCACTCCGACATTTTGATCAAAACATATTTTATTTTTCTTTTCAGTTTTAGCCCATTGGCAAGATTATAGTGTAGTTCTCATAGTAGCAGTAATTATAGGATTTGGAAAAGGTCTACGAACCGTGTTCATGGCACTTGTAATACCTACGCATGTGCCACTACATAAACTACCAGGAGCGTCCGGTATGCAGTTATTAACTGCTGGAATTGCTTACTTAGCCTTAGGGCCTGTAGTAGGTAAGAAATATTCTAATGTAACTAGCCTTAAAATATATTTTTAGATAAATTCAATTTTTATTGCCAATATAGCTGATGCCCTCGACTTCGTCCGCCTAGAGTTAGTTGTATAAATATCCCATGGAAACTCTTCGATTTTCCACAATAAATTGAGGTACCTCATACCTATTCGTCACCAAGATAGGTACAGTATCAAGATAGCTGGTAAAAGATTTTATTCCTCTGAGTTTTTCGTTTTAAATCTTACAGTTGAATTTAAAAAGTAAAATTATAGCTAAATGATTTTACTTTTTTAGTCCGTTTTAAACATTTTCAAAACGGTTATCAGTTTTACCACTATAAAAGTGACTAAGTATCATTATTATTTTTATTAAAGACTTTTTTGTATTTTAGGCTGGATCAAGGATAATGCATCAACCGCAGTAACGTTGCACTGCCTAAACATCTTCACGTGGCTCACAGCAATATCGTGGGGTCTCGAGAAATACTTCACCTCAAGAAAACAGAAAGACAAAATTGAAAATGATCCCATAAAAGCATGAAAAATAATTGTAAACTTAGTTAACTATCCAGCCTTAATTATTAAACGAGAAGAAACAAGAAGATTGAAGTTTGGAAAACTTTAATCAGACGGCTCCAGCGTGATGGCGTGAACTTGCGATTTTGAAAACTAAACAAAAAATATTTGTGAATAATTAGTTCCAGATTTCCATTAAGTATTCTAATTTGTCGAGTCGAGTGGAAAATATATTGGCTTGTACCTACATATTTTTACAAGCCTAAAATTCCCAAAATATATGAATAAACGGACCCTATTAACCAATTAGGTGAGTTACTGAGGTCAATACAGTCAGTAGCAGTCATACGTTTGTCGTGTCGTGAATCGTGATAGATAAAGTAAATTTTTATGTATTAACGTATCTCTAAGTATGTAAATAAAGTTATTTTAATAATTACTAAATTGTTTAAGTGGTTGTGTGATACAGTTTTACTATAGAAAATCCTTCAGATATCATCATCCGAGGCCGAGTTTCAAGTGACCGAATTAAAGACAGTGATAATGTAGGCAAGTCATAAAATAATAGTCACAGATAATAGGTAGTATAAAGTTTCATAATAATTTTAATAAAAGTATAGGTAGATATATAATATATATAAAATAGACCATTTTATTAATAGACGCCTAAAACTTTTTAAGAGCATGTTGAAGATAAGATATGTTTTTGTTTTACAAAAAGGCGCATGAACATGAAACTATAGTTTTTTTTTGCGTTTGATCCGTGATTCCACGGCACTGACAACATTATAGGCATAAAATAACAAAAAAGGGCATAAAATAATAATGATTCGCGAAACATTGACTGAAAAATTATTAAGTAAACTTAATGAAATCTTATTTTCTCTTTGGCATAGTATACTCAAGCCTAATTCGGTCTTTCTGTGAATCAATGTTCAAATTCATAATCTAGTTCAACGGTTAATCAGTTGAACCAGTGGGAACTAGCAAAATTATTATCATTATTTTGCTCGTTCCCACTAGTTCAACTAGTTCTCGTTTTTGAAAACGAATCTATGCATAGGTATTTGCATCCACTTGAAAAGTTGAATCCAACACGAATGTCACTGTTGTCTTTTAACAAGCTTTTTAACATTCGGCCATTAAGTACTTATTCCTGTGACTTATTCATTGTAACCGAGGTACATAATGAGGAAATCTTGAATTGATGCTGAATATGCCAAAGGGACAGAAAGTTTATTGTTCATTATTGAGAAGCAAAAGTAGGTATATGAGTCGTGCTTATTTTGTACTAATCATAGACATAGACTACTAGATATAACTATTAAAGAAGAGATAAGGTAGGTACCTATCTACTTACTACGGGAACCCTTGGATAGAGAACGAGTAGAAATATTAGAGTAGATGGACCTAGTTACCTTCTACAAGAAAACGTTGAAGGATGGACTAGAATTATTAGACCTTCTATCTGGTATCTATATAGGTACGACTAATATAATAACACACTATGAAATCACTATCAGATAACATGCTGGTGGTCTGAAGGCTAAAAAAACCGAGTCAGACTCGCGCACTGAGGGATCCGTAGTACAGTCGTATTTTGCGACATTTTGCACGATAATTCAAAAACTATGATGCATAAAGATAAATGAAAATCTGTTTTAGAATGCACAGGTGAGATCTTTCATACGATACCCCACTTGATATAGTTATCTTACTTCGAAAATTGAAAATACTAATTATTATATTATATTTTTTTGTGTGATCTAACCCTAAATTCACGGTTTTCAGATTTTTCCCCAAATGTCAGCTATAAGACCTACCTACCTGCCAAATTTCATGATTCTAGGTCAACGGGAAGTACCCTGTAGGTTTCTTGACGGACAGACGGACAGACAGACAACAAAGTGATCCTATAAGGGTTCCGTTTTTCCTTTTGAGGTACGGAACCCTAAAAACGGTAAAAAATAGTTTCATATGATAGTTTAGAGACACTATAGGTATACCTAGGTACTTACCTAGTATTTAAAATTTAAATAGATGAATATTATGATATTGAAAAAATTGAATTTGAGGACACTACGAATGTAGATATTATGGTCGTATAGGTAGGTTTGTACTGCAATATGTCTTTTAAGTCTCTTCTTCTCCCTTTGGCTAGATACCTACTCGAAACTCGAAATGGAACGATTATGTTGCTATAAGATTAGCCATTAAAAATATTAATATTATAAATGCGAAAGTGTGTCTGTCTGTCTGCTAGCTTTTCACGGCCCAACCGGTCAACCGATTTTGATGAAATTTGGTAAAGAGTTAGCTTACATCCCAGGGATGGACATAGGCTACTTTTTAACCAGAAAATCAAAGAGTTCCCACGGAATTGTTGAAAACCTAAATCCACGCGAACGAAGTTGCGGGCATCAGCTAGTGAAAAATATATATAATCTCATCTCAATGTGATATAATTATTATACTAACCTAGTTACAATTATTGCCGAAATTCCCATCAATTGTGAATTTTTGAGTATAATATTTCTTAGTATCTTTTAAATTACTTGAGGTATCCATGTAAGTACCTATTTGTGCTATCAATTTTAATGATAAAGAAAACGGGTGCGTGACCGTTATATTGTTGATAACATTCTGTACCATTATATTTTGTTGGCATTATCATCATAAATATATTAAAAGTAGGTACTTACCTATGTTTTCTGCCTATATGCATGTTCATACTTTGCTGTGTGTGTCAGAGTCGCGCACCGAAGGTTCCGTACAGTGGTATTTTTCGACATTTTGCACAAACAAAAACAATATTATGCATGAAAATAAATAAAAATCTGTTTTAGAATATCATCATCATGATCATCCCATCACCGCCGGCTCACTAGTCACTACAGAGCAGAGAGCACGGGTCTCCTCTCAGAGTGAGAAGGGTTTAGTCATAGGCTACCACGCTAACCATGTGCGGATTGGTAGACTTCACACACCTATGAGAACATTATGGAGAACGTTCAGGCATGCGTGTTTCCTCACGATGTTTTCTGATATTTAATTACCTACTTAAAATTAAAACGCACATAACTCCGAAAAGTTAGAGGTGCGCCCTTTACAATGTTAATTTATTAATATACCTACTAAAATAATACGGAACATTATACATTATAGGTACCTACATATTATTATCATAACTATTATTTTATTCCACCTGAATATAAGGGCGCAAAAAATTACTGTAGATAGGTACCTACTACCTAGATCAGTTATTATTTTCACTGTAGAATTGTAAAAAGCCGGAAAAGCCTTTCAATGTAACTATTTGTTTCTGTACCTAACAATTAAACAACCTAAAAAATTAAAAACGTGAGATTTACCTTTAGTTTTATTATATACTTTATTTTTATTCATTACGTGACCAATATACTTAATACCTATTCTATATATCTACACTATCATCAATAGGCATTAAATAGATATTAAGTTTAAAAGTTCAAAGGAATTATGGTGAAGACCAACTAGGTACTATAATAGGTGAGTATCGATAATCGACACTCAAGTATTCGATATCCACTGGCCTATAATCGAAAATATATTATACCTTTACATATGTATAGGTAATGATGCCTGATGTTAATTATAACTTTACTTATTAGTGATTGTCATTGAAGACTACCGTGTTATTATAAGATAGTAAGACGCTATGTAAATATCTTTGGGCCAAATAGGTACAGTTGATAAAACCGACATTAATGTAATTGCGATAAGAAGTATCACTGCATACTTTTGTGCCATTCGTTAGCTAATATCACCAACATGCAAGTCGGATGTATGTTAGAATATTCAAACTCCTTTTTATGTCAATACCCCAATATGTATCTATGAACTTTATGTGCACAGGTATAGGAATAAGTGGTAATAAATCGGAAACTGTATTTTAAGCTGAATTAATTAATGAAAGTGATTTAGTCCTGGGCATTTAGTGATTTTGAAGACATGCGCCAGTCTCGCATCCGGATACATTTGCTAGGATGTCTGGTGCAATGAATAAAGTGCCACCTGATGGAGGGTATGGGTGGGTTATCACTTTCGCCTACGCTTTGAATAATGTAAGTATAGAGTAGTAAGTCTACAACTAGACCAGAGTGTAAGTTAGTTATCAGTTAAGTAGATAAATTAAGTATAACTAAGTACAGTAAATGAAAAACGTAATGATGTTATTGAAACTAAGGATACCGACGACCTCAGCTGCATGAATTTAAGTTTTGAAATCTCGCCGGAACTCTTTGATTTTCCGATATAAAAGCTTATGTCCGTATAAAATATCTGCTAATGATCTGCCATACCTATCAAAATCGGTTAAGCGGAGGGGTCATAGAAACAGATTCACACTAATTTACTATTTATAATAATATTAGAACGGATAAAAAATTGATGCTTGTTTTGTATTATTTACGATATATTTTTTTGATTTGCTCCAAGTACCCATACTAACCAAAAGGTCGGGGGTTCGATCCCGGGTTTGCATCTCTAACTTTTCAGAGTTATGTCTGTTTTAAACCATTAAAATATTTCACTTGCTTTAATGGTGAAGGAAAATATCGTGATAGTCGGATGATCAGATCACCTGATGTTAAGCGATAAGTTACCGCTGCCTACGAATATTTGCAGCACCAGAGGAACCACCAATCCATTATCGGCCAAACGATGAAAAATACCAGCCAAATGATGATGATCCGTAGTCCAAACTAATATTAGAAACACGAACGTAGCTCTGTCTGTCTGTTTCATGGCTTAGCCGCTGAACCAATCTTGATAAGAATCCTTGCTTCCTGGCGTCCCGGAGATAGTCATAAGATACTTTTATCCCACTCAGAATTTTTGAAGAACCTAAATCTACGCGGACGAAGTCGCGGGCAACAGTTAGTTTTAAATATATTATTTCGGAGCTCTGTTTGTTTAAATAAGTGCAAAAATTTGATAAATTTGGTTTTCTTGTTTTCTTCATAATATTATTTGAAAGAAATCTACTTAAGCATCTGTATAGTAAGATACTTTAATTATTCTTATGCTCGCGAATTCGTCCGCGTGGACTACACAAATTTAAAACCCCTATTTCATCACCTTAGGAGTTGAGTTTCAAAAATCCTTTCATAGCGGATGCCTACGTCATAATAGCTATCTGCATGCTAAATTTCAGCCCGATCCGTCCAGTAATTTGAGCTGTGCGTTGATAAGTAGATGATTCAGTTAGTAAATCAGTCAGACACCTTTTCCTTTTGTATATTTAGAAGGTGAATTGATATTAATGAACTGTTTGGTTTTAGGTAGTGGTACTTCCTCTTATTGCTGGTTTTGGATTGGTTTTCCAAGAAGCCTTTGACGAAACTGGTCTAACCGCAACGCAGGGGACTCTAGTGATTATTTTAAACCATGGGCTCGGTATGCTTCTATCGCTTTTCGGCGGTCCTGTGCTACGTCGGTTTGGCTACCGAAAAGTGGCAGTTGCCGGCGCTTTATTAATCACATCCGGCCTCATTCTAACAGCCTTCTCATCTTCGTTCTGGTTATTTATAATCTCCTACAGTATTATTAATTGTAAGTGTTCATATTATGTCTAACTTTACTTAAGTATATTATAGCTTGACTTTATTTAAATCTGATATCATAAGGAGTCTGATACTATACTGATAAAAATATGCTCGATAAATAAATATAAAGATAAAAAATTACTAATTACAATATTTGCGTTTCAATATTATTAAGTACCTACGTGTTGTTTATTTGTTTCCACCTAAAGAAAATTTTATGTTTTCAAATATTTTTTTCAGCAATGGGAGTAGCAGCAGTTATGGCAGCATTTTCTTTAGCAATAAATTCATTCTTCAGACAGAAAAGAGGACGAGCGATAGGTATTGGCATGTCACTAACGGGACTAGGAACCATTTACACGCCTCTATTAATGAGTGCACTTATTTATGCATACGGTTGGAGATATGCCGTCTTAATATTGGCTGGTATCTGCCTCCATTCCCTTTTGGCAGCCTGTTTACTTAGACCTGCTAAATGGTACTTAAAAGATCCAGTAGAGTCTGAAGAAGCAGTTCCATTAAAAGAACCTGGTATCGAACTTGTAAATGGTAGTGTTACAACATTTTCCAAACATACTGGTAAGGGTTTAAGTATTTTGTTACTTTTGTATTAATTTTGCTCTATCTTTTGATAGAGCTTAGTACAAAAGTAAAGAGAGTGCATGATCACTTTTTAAATAATTTTGCTGTTGAAGTAATAAAAATCATTTTAAAATTTCAGATGTTCAATCTATTAATCCTAAACTAGAAGAATCAATAGAAAATGGACCACCAGCACCAAAAAGTGTTTCCATGCGATCTCTTTCAATCGCGAACGGGCTTCAAGCCAGAAATGCGATATCGCATCCTGATATTCGAAAGAACACACCTGACCCTCCTCTGGCTGAATCTAAATACAAGTGGTGGGAATCTCAAGAAATAAATTTGGGTAGTTCCATTAACATATTCAATGAGAAAGAGTTAACTAATAGAAAAGAGACAGATGAAGATAAACTTGATTCAGAAAGCAAATCGAAAAGTTTATTCGAAAGAATTGTAGATTTTTTTGATCTAACGTTGCTGAACGACCCAATATTTGTAAATATTTTGTTCGGATTATCAATGGCGTCTTGTGTTGAGACAAACTTCTCTCTTTTACTGCCAATTATACTGAAAGACATGTTACAATTCGAGACTTCAGATATTGCGAAGATCATGGCTGTGATTGGATTTTCTGATACTCTTTTCCGATTTTTGTCACCGTTCATCGGGGAGTGGTGTCAGAAACCACCTCGAGTCATGTACCTGGTCAGCCTGCTCATAATCATCTTTACCAGAACGAGTAAGTTTTTATTCAACTGTGATTTGCGATCTTATTACAAAAACTTTAGATGTGGCTTAAACAAATCTCGTACATTCTGCATTCTGCATACAACGTGCATTCTATGGGATCAACGAGATTAACCCCGTCTATCCCACAGAATGCACGACATTGACATCAGTATTAAAATAATATTTTTTTAATAAGTCCTTTAGGGTTTAATTTTAACTTACCTAAAACTGGTAATATATCAAAGGTATAAATTTAACAATTAGACCCACGTTATACAAGTAGGGGAAATTCTAAAAATTTATAAAATACAACAATGCACGTCTCAAATGCTATTTACACTATTTGGAATAGTTTGAAGCTTGTTTGAGGTTAACTACATTCGGGTGTCGTAATCATTTTATTTATTCAACTGTGGACTACTTTACGAACAGCTCTATTTCTCAGATAAATGTGGCGCAAACTATTTGCCATTAACTACACAGCACCTGAGTGTCTTTTCTCCTATAATCAACTAGTAACTTCCGTTCTTGCAAATACTCGCAAAGTAAAAATCAAGCACAAAGGTATGAAATACTTGCCTACTTCGTCGTTCGTAATTTTGTAAAGTTGTGTTTCTGTCTGCATTCACACAATTTTTATTCGTTTATGAGGCAACATGAAAAACTTACTAAGTACTAACTGTATGTTTAAAATAAGGTAAAAATTTCTTTCATCAACTTTCAATGCACTTACGTACGTCGTAAATCTGTACTTCTTTGGTTTTCAGTGATGCTGTTTACAACCACATTCACCGGCATGCTGTTTGTGGCACTAGCAATAGGCATTACTAAGGGCGTGAGGACGGTGTACATGAATATCATAATTCCTAGTTACGTGCCTTTAGAACGGTTGCCCTTCGCCTCCGGTATCCAGATGTTCTTCAATGGAATCGTAATCATCACTATTGGATCTCTTTTAGGTAAATTAGTACTTTGATATACCTTCCTGTGTTTACGAATTAATTAAGTATAACTTACCTAATCACCGTAAAATTCGTCGTCTTGCGTGATGCCAGTAATACCTACATTGACTGCGTTGATCAGCCAGGCCAAATCCTGTTCCAAAAATCGATCCAGCGTGCAATTAACCGCAGTAAAATACCTCATAATCATGATCTCACGTAGGTAGGTATAGTTTAGATATCTAATAAAATCCCTAATTTAAATTCCTCAATAAGTTTAGATAAGCTTTAATCATAACTCATAAGTTTTATTGTAACATTTTCAGCAACTAAAACGATTATTAGTGTACTTGCTATCGGATAGAGGCCTGTTAGGTAATTTTTTTTCAATAGTTCCATTCGACAGATCAGTTTTTAATTTATTAAGTAGATTGATTCGATGTTCTTCAAAAAAGCTTTAAATGAACAAGTTTAAGATAACACATTTTATTTATTCACGATATTACTTTATCATTTCGTATAAAATGATCTGATTAAATCAGTATAATATCTACAACTACAACTACTTACTTGATAAAAAATATGTGCCGTACGTAACTCATAACAGTAGTAGGTACAATAATTCACCTGTTAAGCCTTAAGGCTTAGTAGGATTTGTAATATTTTTTCATAGATAATTAATTAATTTTACCTTATTTCACAGAATCATTATAGGTCTCGGTTTTTATACGTGCGTACCACACTTTAACTTCAATATTTTTATCATTTCTTATAATTTATTTTTTCGTCGCGATCAATCTAATAATCTTCGTCATATATTATTAGAGCTATCATTTTATTCATTGTAGATTGTCAGCATACGTTCTGTATTTCAATTAAAGTACTTACGTACCTACTATACTGACTTGAAATTTATAATACCGATGCATAGCACTGAAATAGTTTCCTAAGTTTCCTTTAAAGGGGTGAAATTTAGAAGGGGTTTTAATGTAAAATGTAGAATTGAAAAGGATTTAAAATCTATATTGCTATAACCAAGAATTTTTATTGAAAATTGTACAACAAATTTTAGGTATACCTAGCAATAATTACTGTACAAATCGTGCTCTTGTGGATACTTACTTACTGGAAGAATTGCAGTGTTGAACAGTCGGGGCGATTCTTAGTACAAATAATGCAGAGCCAGCCAATTCAGAGAATTCAGGATTATTTTCAGAGGCAAATAAAATCTATCCTATTCCAGGATAATATAATTCATTATAATTTTAAAAACAAATTGTTCTACATTTCGTTTCTGAAGGTTTTCTTAGTTAATAGCTGCTGGAAATGTGGTTGGTTAGATCTAACAATTATTTACTTATTAAAGTATAGCAATTCATCATCATCATCTTTATCATCATCAACATCTGATAGACGTCCACTGCTGTACATAGCTCTCTTGTAGGGACTTCCACACGCCATGGTCTTGCGCCACCAGAATCCACTTACGACTTGCCTGATGTCATCCGTCCCCTTAGAGATCAAAAGTGCTTTTCCTTGCTAGATTTTACTGACCTGTATTAAAGTCAACCAGGGCAGATCTCTCCCTGCAGCGTAGAAGGAAAGTGTATATTATGACGATAGAAATAATAGCTAAGTTTTTTTTTTACGTTTCAGGTCGGATACGAGATTATTCTGGCTCCTACAGAATTCCTATAACAGTTCTCAACGTTGTCACAATGCTAACTGTTATTATCTGGAGTGCAGAGTTCCTGTACTTTAGGATAAAGAACAAAAATAAGAAACAGATATCTGAATGAACGATTTATTATTGTGTACAACCGAGCTTCTATATATACAATTTTAGTATATAATAATTACTGCAACTTACATTCAGAAAGACAGAGGAAATAAAAACTGATAGTGTTATTCTTACAAACGGGTCAAGTGCGAGTCAGGCTCGCGCGTCGATGGTTCCGTTACAGTCGTATTTTTTCAACATTTTGCACGATAATTCAAAAACTATGATGCATAAAAATAAATAAAATTTTGTTTTCAAATGCACAGGTGAAGACCTTTCATATGATACCCAATTTGATATAATTATCTTACTTCGAAATATAAAAATACTAATTTTTATACTTTATTTCATGACCACAATTTAATTTTTTTTGTGTGATGTAACCACAAATTCACGATTTTCCCCGAATGTCTGCAATAAGACCTACCTACCTGCCAAATTTCATGATTCTAGGTCAACGGGAAGTACCCTGTAGGTTTCTTGACAGACCGACGGACAGACAGACAGATTAAGATACAATCATAATAATATTATGGCAATAGGTTTTAAATTTTTGCAACAATTCTTTTTTTATAAACAGAGTTATAGAGAATAATTATTATATATTTTTAACTATCGTATCGTATTTAAGAACACTGAGGCAATACTGCGTGGTCGTGTGATAGATAGATAAAATATTGCAGTCATCTAGCTACCAGTACAAATTAATTATAATTCATCACAATATTATTCTAGTAAACTTACGAGTATATTATATACAAAATGTGTTCATACTGTAAATACGTACGTATACAACTCTTAAGACCTAATATTAATTAATATTTATTATTTACAATACTTTTATATTTACATTGTGTTAGTAATAGGTAATTGTAATAAATGTAAATAACAAATTAAAATTATGTTTGTTGGTTGATCACATTTTGGATACCAAATAGCAATAACCCTATTTAAAATTAAATACTAAAGATCCAGTTTGGCGCAATAGAACAGAAATTATAACTTTGGTACGCATAATATAGGATATACCTATTCTATTATATATTCATAAGAAGAGAAACTTATTGATTTATTAATTTATGAACAAGACAGGATTTGAACCTGCATCTTACTAAGACTCAAGCCACTCAAGAGTCAAGACATCGTCGTCGAAGTTCACTCTACCTAAACTTGACCTACCCTCATTACTATAATACAACATGGTGGTATCACTAGGTATTATTGCATAACATATAAGGTACCTAGCATGTTTTATAATTATTGTAGAAAAAGGACAATCGACTTCTAACTGACTAATAAATAAGAATACAATATACCTATTTGACGAGGAACAAGTTGTTATGCTGGAAATATTATTAATAGGTATTATGGTTCGTAAAGACGATAAAATAATAAAATTATAAGGAAGCTTTCAAATTTCAATGCATGTCAAGAACTTTTTACAACAAATATAGTAATATGATCAAATTATGAAGAACACGTTTTTGCATTATTCATAATTTTATCATGTCTTACAAAATACTTGATTGCACTATTAAAGCTTAACACTATTTTGTTTAAACAGTATATTGTTTCAGTCTGTTTATTGTTTTTTTTATAGTTTCGATGACACTCAACTTCACTCGCACACGCTAAATATCGAGAGAATTTTAGTTTTCCAAATACATCAGAAAGATCAAAATCCAAGCTCTTAAGCTCAATTTGAGAAGCGACGAATTGAAATTGCTTATTCTTGTTGTACCTTGATAGTGCTTTATTTATCTTGCGTTAATAAAATAATCTTCAAGAAAAATACATAGACTGATACACCATCAATAAATAACGTCATCAAATCAGAATAATTAATGACATATCAGCAAAAATTGTACTGAGCACATCGCTTCGCTATCAAGACGTAACAATCGACTTATCAAGCCTTCGCGCAGCTAATAATTGTCTATTGCGTAGATTTTTTCTATTAAAATGTTCTTATATTTTTTCTCAGTTATTTTCGTCTTTATTTCTTTGAGTTTTTGAGTCCTAGAAAAGAAAGTGTTATATAGGTATAATACAATGTTAAAATACAAAATACCTCACGTCTCCCACGTACAGAAAGTCAAGAGATACTTTGTTCTAATTCTAGTAATCATATTTAACCCAAATAAGTATAGTTTACAATAGCGATACCTTTTCGACGTCTTCTTCCGAAGATCCCTTGTCAGCTGATGTTGGATACTCCAGATTGTTTACTGAAAATGAAAAACAAAACATGGAATACCTTAGTCAAATGTGAATAGAAAAAGTACCTTAGTTACTTTGTGCTTACTTCGTCGATGCCATCCTCTTGAAAAGCCGTAAGGAGAATCGAGCCTAATAGACTCTAATGCATCAGCTGTAAATCCATATGAAGGTCTGTTGGTAAATCTTGGTGATTTAAATGGTAAGTTATCAAATTCCGAGTCATCACCATCTGAAGTAGTATCATTAGACTCAAACTGATTTAATTCATAGTCGTATTCTCTACTCTCATTTTTTTCCCGCCATGGCTTTGAAGTAACAACATATATTTTTTCATTAGTTAGAGGTGATATTGACGTTTGTATTTGGCCCCAAGGAGCAGGAGTTGTAGTTGTGGTGCTTCTAAATGTTGATGCAGCTGTATAAATATGTAGCTTTTTTATATCATCTACTTCTTCATTCTTGCCACTATTATAGTTACTTTTCAATCTTTCAATGGTATTATATTCTTTTCTTTTTATGGAATTAACGTTTGTCTTATTGTCAGTCACTATATGATGCATACTGCTAGCCCCTTCGTGGTCATATAAATCAAAATTATAATAATTCATTTCTGTAGGATAGTTAATTGTAAATGGACTGATTGTTGTTAAAAACTCATCAGGAATTTGTTTTGCATATTTCCCATTTGAACGAGTTCTCTGTGGTGTACTGTAGTCTTTTGAATACTCTTGTTCTGTCCAATCATCTATTGTGTGCTGTAGTTTTACTATGTCAAATGGCGGTTCCTTTACTTCATAAAAATCAATAGGTGTTTTTAGCCGGTCTAAATCATAGTTTTCTGTATTTGATGGCAAAGGTTCTTCGGTTGTTGTTTTTAAAGTACTGTATCCTTCAGTTGCAATAGTAACAAATATATTTTCAGTATTAGATTGAATTTTACGCGCTTGATATTTCTGCTCAGCGCTAGAAATTGAATCTTTCTGATGAGTGTTAAAAATATTGTCTCTGTTGTGATCACTTCTTTGTGCTGTTGTATAAGGAACGATAATTTGAACAATTTTTGGTCGGTCCTTTTCTTCTCCTGTTGGAGAAGATGAATGTTCTGTAAAATATTTTCTACTCTCATCCCAACCACTCGTTAAAGTGGCTTGGGTGGATTCCGTTGTTGTTGGGATATCATCATAAATTTCATATTCTTGTTGTTTGCCTGGTGTGGTTACCATAAAAAAGAAATTATTATAGTTTTTGTGCGGTGCGCTCGGCTTAAGGTAAAGAAGAGGTGAATCGATATGCTGTAAATTACTTTCGGTGCGATATTTATCAACATCTTCATCCTTAACACCGCGTAAATCGGCAAAACTAACTTTATGGTTAAATGGCACATTAGATGGTTGCTTTAAATCCATTGGGATATTGCTGTCATATAAATCATTTGTAAAATCAGTTCCGATGCTTTCAAAACTAACGTCTTGGTTAGATTTAGCTGCGGAAATATGGTCTTCCGATGCTTGAGGCGATATATCCCGAATTCCATCTATCACATAACTATTTTGAATGTTTCTGTAACCCTTTGTATGATTAAATGCTTTCAACTCATCTATGTCAATAACAGGAGACTGAATTATTGTAGTAGGATACTCTACAGAATGTGTATATTCAGCTACTGGGACGCTTTTTGCTATGTTAAAATTATTGGATCCAGGGACTGGTGCGTTATTATTAAAAGGATATGTTGATGTTATAACTCGAAAAGGCCGAGCATTAAATATTGGAGGCAGTGGTGAAACACTAAGATTAGGCAATGCAACTGGTTGTAAGGTATGAATATTTCTACCTCTATTTAAACTAAATGGAGCTGGGTTTGCTAACTCTATCGTCATATTAGGACGATGTGACTTAACTCGGTTTTCTGGTAAGATCTCAGTCTTTATTTTAGATGAAGCTGCACCAGCTGCTGATACAGAAAATGGAATATCTAAAGCATACGTATTCAGAATTGGTTCTCCATAGGAATTTCTAAAACCAGTAGGATGTGTTACTTTCGGTAATTGTAATTCAGAAGATGGTTCTAATTCACTTAATATTTCAACATCATTCTGAGTAGGTAAATAGTGATTCAGTATTTCAGGCTTATAACCTGTAGAAATTGGAGAATATGTGGTTGATGAAAAATGGTTTTCATATGCTGTAGATGGAGTGCCGTAAGAAGATAAAGGTGATTTATATGTTGAGTCAGGTACTCTATACGGTGAGCTCGGTAATCCGTAAGACGAAGACGGCCCTAACGACGTGTTAGGTAGGTCATAAAAGGTGCTGCTACTTATAGAGTATGGGGAATTCAGAGGTGCCTGATTGGATGTACTTACAATATGTGTGGGACTTGGCGGTCCATAAGTAGAACTCGGAGGATTAAAAGAACTGGTACTAATTTGAGAGGCAGGTGGAGGACCGTAACTAGCATGAGGTATTCCCGTCGAAAGTTTAATTGAGGGGTTGTAATTATTATTTTGCGATGGGGCAAAGGGTTGAGGCAAATTATGAGCAGAGTTAAAATTAGTAGTAGCTGTTGGACTCGGTGGACCATAAGTAGGCTGAGCATTTTGACGTCCCTTAGTAGGTGCTAAATCATATCGAATCACAGGTATCCACGGTACTAAATTGCAAGGATTACAGTTGCCTTTTAGCGGTGCAGTATTGTGGTTGTTATTTACTTGTGATTGTAGATCAGATGATGTTTGTTGTGATGGAAAGAGCCATCCAGAGATTTTCTGGAACATTGACGGCGATGGTGTGGTTGCAAATGGTTGGGGTGGTGGAACGAAATTGAAACTATACTGCCTATAAAATGGAGCAGGGAATTTAAAATCTTTAAGAGGTATAACTGGAGGGGTTGTAGAAAGTAATGGCGGAGGAGATTGGTATTGATATCCGAAGTCATTCTGATTCTGCAGTTTTCCACCGTTAAATGGCACAGGCAATATTGGCAGTGGAGGTGGCGGTGGTGGTTTTAATAGCTGTCCAAAATGGAAATCATCATTGCTGTTATAGTTATTATATCCATTGGTTGCTTCACATCTACATTTCGGAATCACCGCTATTAGTAGAAGGGGGATTACCTGCAACAAAAAAATACCGATTAAAAATTATTTATTAGATAAATGGATTGCTTGCTCGTTGTCGTTGCTTATCTATCGATTAATTCAATAATTGACAAATTGTTATGAGAGATTTTATTTAAAAAATATAATATCTTTAATTTTATTATTATATAACTAACTACCTTAAAATTACAAATTGTCCTAATTTTTCCAATGGGCGCCGATTTATGTGAAAAGTCTAAAGAGAAAAGTCTAAAGAATACTGGCTCGTGAGAAGCAGATACAATAGCATGGATGTGCTTTGTTTGTTTCTCTTCATTTTCTAACTAGGTACATAATTATTAACTCTTAAGCGATATTTAACATTAGCAGTTAATTATTTATTTTCTAGCTTAATTTCCTCATCAAGTCTGAGGAGTTTAAGCTCTACCATATTCGGAAGTACATACGATGTTGATATAATTCAATTCTATATAAAATTTCTTACATAATATTGATGATGGTGACCTTTTCAGCTCCTGCTAACTTCTCTCACATAATATTTTGTAAAAAAAATTGTAAAGTTAACAGAAGCTACTAAGATCACCCTATTAGCTTTTGTTCGGGGTAATAATGAAACTGGTCTGGTCATGATGATAAAACTTAAAGAAATATCAAAATTAACTTAAAGCATTGACGACTTCCATGACAAGATATTATACTAAGATAATAATATTATACTCATATTATTTGTACCTCAACGTTAATTAATTTAACTGTACCTACGAACTTTCATTTCAAAATAAACAAAGTTATTCTACCAGTGACTATAAGATAAAACACATAAGATAATACCTGAGTACTCAAAATGTATGCATTTTAAATAGCTACTTTCAATATCAAATGCATCTATCTTCTGAATATTGCCTATCACAAATCATCATCAATTCAGTGCTCGTATTGAGAACAAACTTTGAAACTCTTACATATGGACCATTTATTTATGGCATATGCTTATTGAAAGAAAACGTGGCGATCTAATAAAAGCTTCTTAAATATGCATAGCACGGTAAAGTAGCTGACTTCTACGTGCTTGTGTTCTGTGACATAACAGCTGAATTTATGTAGGAGAAACATTCTCATTGATATGTTACGAAATATATAGAAATGAAAAGTAGAGGATTTTATTTCAAAAAATTATTACAATTTTGTATTAGTTCTTTAGGAATTGCAACCTCTAACTCTAACCTCTAATGTTAATGCATATTAATAAAACTCTGTGAGCGTGCAAATAATGACGACAGTCTTCGGGCAAGGGTCATTTGAATAGTGAAAGTAAACGGTATATAAAGGCTAAAGCTGTATTCACCAGCTAAAGTCTATACGGTATCCTAATTTTATTATGTTTCTACTAATGTGGCTACGTATATTACTTTGAGAAATCTCTAGCATGCATTTATGTAATGCTACTTATCCTAATAATGAGACAGTTCATGTCATTGTCAGAAACTCAGAATAAGTAGTAGATCTATGAATACCGAATAGATCGAGTGGTAAGTAGGCTGGCTCACTACTGAGTACAGCCTCTCAGAATGAGAACGATTTGGGCATAGTCTACCACACTGGCCAAGTGCGGTTTGTCAGACTTCACACATCTTTGAGAACATTATGGAGATTTCCTAGGCATGGACGACGACGTTGCCCTTTGCCGTTAAAGCAAGTGATATTTCATTGCTTAAAACTCACATAACTCGGAAAACTTACTGGATTGAACCCCGGAGGCTGACATCTTAACCACTAGACTATCACCGCTTTTCTTTATTCCAATACTAGCAGTTGCCCGCGACTTCGTCCGCGTAAAATTTCTGGTTCCTCATGAGATCTGAAATTTTCCCGCTGCAAAAGGCCTCACTTACCTACTCACTCATCACCTTAAGGCACGGAACCCAGAATACCTAAATGCCAATTTTCATATATCTCTAACTTCAAAAACATAGGATTTTCATATAAATTTTCAACCCCCATTTCACCCCCTTAAGGGGAGAATTTAGTTAGATCCTTTCTTATCTGATACCTACCCCCTAGAAAGAACCTACGTTTAAAATTTCAAGTAAATATAACAATAGTTTAAACTTTTCTATAAAAACTTTTCCCCCCTATTTTACCACCCTTAATGGGGGAATTTCCCAAATTGACTTTACAGATTTTATTATTTAAAGCTAATAACCTAAATGTCAATTTTCATGTCTCTAACTTCAAAAACATAGGACTTTTATACAACTACTTTCCAACCCCCATGTCACCACTCACCACCTTACAGGAGGATTATTCAAAACCGTTTCTTAGCTGACACCTATGTCCTAGAAAGAACCAAATTTCAAGTTTGTAGGCTTTATAGTTCCTGAGAGTTCATGATTAGTCAGTGAGTGAGTGGTATTTCGCTTTTATATATATTTAGATTTGTTCAAAACACTTTTTAATTTTTTTTGTGTGATGTGACCACAAATTCAACACACTTTGTAGTTTGCGACTGCAATTAGAGGTAATTACTATGACTATTATTATTAAATTATTTTATTATTTTTATTTATTAAACTTATAAATTATAAAATGTACAGGACATTATTTTTGTTATATAAATATTCAGTGCCACAAAAACTACAGTCGGCTTTAATGCATTGGTCTATCGGTTGATAATGATGGTGATGATGAAAACGTCAGAAACATAATTTATAATGCTCTATAACAAATCCTTTAGCAACTTTTAGTCCCATCGTTTATTTTTACTTCGGTAATGAATCATACAAATGGAGCAGTTATAAAACTTAATGGGAAACTATTAAGAAGCGTGCTTGGACGATTTTGTAGACGATCATCATCATACCCCGGGGTGAAAGGTTCACATTTGACAGTTTAAATATTTCATCACGGATTGTGTAATGAGAAAAAAGAAAGTAAGCGGATAAAAGAATCAGGGAAACATTGCAGGTATGTAACAGACTACGGTCACGGATAATCAAAGAATCATTTTGTTTAATGCTACAACCAGAAAGCAACATTACCTATTAGTGTTAGTGATATTGCCTTTGTTTAGTGTTTAATTAATTAAAAAAAGACAATTCGTAGGCAGAGGAAATGGGGGGAAGGAAAAGTGAAATTCGATGAAGAATTAAGTGGAATCACAATATATTGACTTGAAGCCGAAAAGATTGGCGTTTTTTCAAGACGTTAATAGTTAGTATTCAAACTGATGTTTATTAAGCACTGTACCTATATTGTATAAGAAGATGGAATAAACTCTGTAGGTAGAGTTATTTTTATTCTATTAGAAAATGTTAAGAAATTTTACAAAAAGAACTTTGAATTTTTATGTATCTTTGCTTGATGTAAACTATTGAGTTACTTACTAGGTATACCTAACTAAGTACATATATATTTTAATCTCTTTGATCTTCGAACAAGAGGCGTAAGTATTTTCTCTTGCGGAACCTTCGATCAATCAAAGCACAGGAGTCCGAAATAGAAATAGAAAAAAAAGAAATTTTAGAACGCGCAGTTTTTAACCGCTAGATTATTACCGCTCAAGTAAAACGTAATGACAACGAACCTGCTTATTACAAGTGTTATTGAATGCGGCGTAATGTTAATTGGTCACTAATTAGCGGTGGATATGTACATACATTTGTGCGTGCTGAACGGTGCTGATTTTAATTCCGTACATTGTCTGCGGCAACATAAATAAAACTTCTTACTATAGAACAATCAAGGAAATTATTTAGTTCAATGAGATGGGTTTCTTTTTATATAGAGACCTAGATATATGCATTTTTTATAATACTTAGAAAAATTTCATTGAATAGGAGCAATGCATCTATACTATAGATACAAAACAGTTTACAATAGATTCTATACTAAGTAGGTTAAACTTTTTTCTGAAATTAAAATATCAGACACCTGTTATTTTATTTTTTCAAGAATCAGATCTCATTGATAGTGACGTCTCCACCCCAGAACAGACGAGTGGAGCTCGCGTACCAGAAATCGCACCTGCTAGACTGAGTGGATGAGGAAGGCGAAGAACCGACGTGCGTGTTGACGCGCTCTTGGGAAGGCCTATGTCCAGCAGCAAACAGACTGATTAATTGATATTGACTTTGGGCCGAAGTAACCAGATTATGATCAGAGCAAGGAGCCAGTTTTAAGGATCCGAGACTCAAAACGTAGTAGATATAGACATATTAGATGTACCGAGTACCTACCCACTTTCCTTCTTCATAATATTATGCTGAAACCTTCTTTCAATTTAATTTGACTTTAAAAATATCAACCAAAATCTCCTAACTTTAAGTTTAGGTAATAAATAAAAAGGCGCTATAAATGGGAGCCACTAAAGAGGCAGTTAGCAAGGTTTGTATACCACATAAGTTATCATTGGTGGTCTCAACTCTCAATAAGCCGCGCTTCGTACAATAGCAGATATTAAGCATAATATAAAAGGCAGCTTATGTCGCGATCTTCGAAATCTAAAGGTTAAGTGGATGGAGTCATTCAATGAACTAACAATACAATTACACTCGTGGGATCATTCGGTATAAGCACCACTATCGCAATGATAGGTGAGAAAATACGCTTTCACGGCCTTACAGGCACATATTCCCAACGTAACAATTGCATGGAACAATCATTAGTTCAAGAGCACTGACTCACTCAGCGGTATAGACTGAGAGACTGAGGGAGACATTTCCTATGAATCGTAAGCAAAGTCGGATGAAGATTTGTAGATTAGCGGAAGTAACTTAGTAAGTGTCAGAACGATGTTTCCACAATGGGTCAGAGGAATCACGTCGTATTTAATAAATAATTACTAAATGATATAGCTGCAACTTCGTCCACGTAGGCACTTTTTGTTTTCAGAGATAAAAGGTAGCCTGTATTGTGTTAATTCAGGATACCTATTAACTATTTCCATTGCAAATTTTAGCCATTTTTAGTCATTGTCTCGTGAAGGAGTAACAAGCATCAAAACTCTCATTTATTTCATTGATATGAGTAATATTTATTTAGTAAGATCATCATAGGATAATATATTATTAGTTTTTTTTTAAAGAATATTAGCCATGTTAAATGACTAATATTCCCCTTTCCTCTCCAACTAAGCTTGTGCTAGGAGTAGGTACGACAATAGTGCAACGGCCGGGGTTTGAACCGTCGACCTTTCGGTTTTCAGTCCACTAAAGACGACATGACGGACATGACCTGATTAGGGTGTGAGGATGATGACATGTAAATTTAGCGGAAGTAAGTGACGGCTCTATGTTTATGCACAGGATCTCTCAGAATTCAGAATAATGTCTTGTATCTTTAGATTATTAACGAGAAATATTTTCTAATTTTATGACATTCAGATATAAATTAATTAGTAAGAACCGACGATATCTTATGGACTGGGTCAGAATTAACGTCACATTGAGTAGAAGTGTGAGAATACAACCTGAGTTTAGATGAGGAGTAAGCGGAAATAAGCGGCCGCCGTCATGTTTTCGCACTGGGTCAGGCCGGCACTTGAGAAATGACGTGATGTTTAGAAATTATTATCAAAGAACATGCGACAACAACTCTTACTTTTTAAATAATTTAACGTTTCTTCAGTTTAATATTACGCATCAAAATAACAACTATTAATCCCATGTGCATTTGATGTAAAGTAAGTTAGTATGGAGATCTCGCGACCACCTCTGCAGCTATATTATCGTGTTTGTCGTGAGATACGGCCGTGGAATCGTTTGTCATTTCGTTAAATGACAGATTCACGATCCGGACATCGGATACCTAACTGCTATCGGTTTCTATTTCTTTGTCTTACTTTGCAAAATGAAGTAGGTAAGTATACCAACAATTTTTTTAAATACGTTTAAAAATTAAAATGAAATTACTAAGTAGGTAAGTAACTTTTATCAGCAGCATTGATGTGTCAGATTTTGGTCTTTATACAACAAAACTAAACACCCCCTCAATTGCAAGAAAAATTGAATGAATTTTAAGTAGTTATCGAGCTTTTGAGTTTTACATCATATACCTACCTACCTATTACGTTATTTAGGACTTTGTTCAAAAATATTGTGAACAGTCGTACAGATATCAAGTGAGTGTGATCTATTACGGAACTTTGAAAATGAAAGTAAGGTGCGCGCACGCACGACCGCTAAGTGTTCAAATATAATCGGATATAACGAACTTTATAACACTATCCATTTCTAATTATGTAGGCAGTCTTTTTATGGACGACAATTTTGCGCTTGATCGCGATCTCATCTCACCTGATCATGGAATTATGATGCAGGTAGGCACGCTACGTGGGAAGCTTGGAAGATTGCTAAAAGATTTTCCTCATCATCTCTGTCATTGGTATTAAACGAGTAACCTATACCTAGGTGTACCTATTTAGCATATTTGGAAGTCCTCTAAGCTTATAAAAGTTTTGCTCTTTTCGATGTAACTTTTTCATCTTTGTTTCTCTGAAGCTATAACCTCTCCAACTTTCTTTTAGACATGCTCCACAAAATCTATCAATGGTATGAGGTATCTCTTCAGTAATATTTCTCTCATATTCAGTGATATTTATCATAAATGTTTGGTAGGTGCATGAGCATCTTACTTCTATTATGTTTGCTACCCTCTTTGATCCTCTTTAACACTTCCACGTTTGTTTGCTAGTTATATGCACTACGACCTAGGTAGCATATTTACAGATTAGTGTCTCAAGCAAACACTACGGAGTTTTCATTAATCAGGTATTCTTCGGCAAATACAATCAAATAGCTCTATCATGAAGAAAACTCAGTATGTTATTATATTAAGTGTCATGGATCTGCATTAAATACGGTCTATATCCCTCTGTAATACACCTTCTAAGTTGTAAGCAACTTCTATACTCTAATATTGTTTATCCTGTATCCCAATGATTACTTCGGTTGCGTAACTATTTAATTTTTTATTTCACAACTAGACGCATTTTCTTCGTTAAACTTCGAGAGTAAACAGCCTGTTCTCAAATTTCTCTTCCAAGTGTCAAAATACAATCACGGAACATGACAAGATTTCGTCAAATCATCCACACGACAAAATGCTTTCGTAATACCATAAAATTAACCGGGAGCCTCAACTTTAATGGTTTATAGTATAAGTAGGTACCTACCTAGTACCTACCCACTGTACGTATTCGTAGTTACGATGAAAAGTAGAGTCTTTCATAATTTTATCGTAAGCACTAAGTATATTAATTAGGTACCGGTAGGACCGATTTGGATCTTCTGAAATAATCCTAAGTCTATGCTTCTCAAGGAATAAAGTTTTCAACAAAAATAAAAATCTTATTTTTGGCACAAGTTTCCCTGTTCTGATTTCAAATATTTTAAACTTTTTTTTTAACCTGCTTCCCAATCTGTTTGATCCAGTAACAGTAGGTACCTACCTAATAGGGCAAAAATAATTTAAAACCTATAAAATATCAAAATAAATCACTGGGGACTGTGGAAATGGGCTATATGACGTACCTACTGCAATATTCTAAGGTTAAACTGTGACAAATATTTCGTACATATAACTATACATACTATAATTTCGTTTTTGTTCGTAGTTAGTAGGTACCTACCATGTACCTACCTACTCATGATCTGTTGAGGAAGCCCAAAAATAAGATGATCCATTACCATTACATTCCTTAAACTTGCCTTCGTCTGTTTACTTACCGTTGCAACTTCATTCAAATTCTTTACAAAAAAAGCTCTCAGGCAATGTTTTGTAGATTCAACGTTTACTCTCGTTTGAAACAACTTCTCACAATTAAAAGAATAATAAAAGTAATTAAGTAAGTAGGTACCTAAACTTTCGTCGTAATTTTAGTAACAGTTTTGGTTATATTTACCTACCTGTATTAAGTATTTTTTAAAGCTGTGATAGCCTAGCGGTTAGGACGTCCACCTTTCAATCGGAGATCGGGGGTTCGATCCCGGGCACGCACCTCTAACTTTTCAAAGTTATGTGCGTTTTAAGTAATTAAATAGGTATCACTTGCTTTAAGGGTGAAGGAAAACATCGTGAGAAAACCTGCATGCCTAAGAGTTCTCCATAATGTTCACAAAGATGTGTGAAGGCTACGAATCCGCACATGGCCAGCGTGATAGACTATGGCCAAAACCCTTCTCACTCTGAGAGGAGACCCGTGCTCTGTACTGAGCCGGCGATAGGTGGATCATGATGATGATGATTAAGTATTTTTAGTACCTAGTTTTAACTGTTCAATTTTAACTCTAACTGTATGGGTCTGTCCTTCTGCCTGTTGACTTGTGATTCTGATGCACAGGTCAACCGATCTTGATGGGCACAGGAATAGCTTGTTTCTAAGACAAACCTAGTTACTTTTTATCTCACTATATTAACTTTTGTATTCTACGGAATTTTGAAATGAAAATCCGCGTGAAGGAAGTCGTTCACGAAAGCTTAGTGGGATGTATTATCCATAAAATATGTATAAGCAAGCTTAGGTTTAAAAGCGTAAGTGTTACATTTAACGCACTTTACACAACAAACTATCATCGTTAAGATAATGAAAGCACTCTACTGTTTCACATAAACAGCAGAAGCTTTTGTCTTGATATCATTATCAGCTGGAGATGTACGGTCTACAACATTTAAAGTGTTTTTCATCACTTATGATATACCTACTGATGCTCTGAATTAATATCAATAACTTTTGACCTTACTGTATATTACACGAAAAAAGAGATCGTGGTAATTGTGACAAAGTTTTAATATTTAAAAAGATAGGTACCAATATTGAATGGTCATATTCAATATTGGTATTGGTGCTTCGTAATATCCAAAATTAAAGGGTAAGAGAAATGTAATTATTTTTCTGATAACATCCAAACCTGTGAAACAATCTTGCTCTATCATAAACGAATCTTCTTAATAAGGCCTGTTATAGTAACAGACCTTATGGAAAAGATTCATCATTAGAATTCGAGTTTAATATCAAAATAACATGCTAAATGATAAAAACAAACTGTAAGTAACAATCTAGGATTTAAAGAGTTATCTTAAGAATTAAGTGTGAAAGAAATAAAGCTATGTGAGAGTCAATTAATTAACTCGCTGATTATATCATAATGCTAAACGGGTAGATTTAAAAGGTGAAGTACTACGAAAGTATAAAAGATAAGATAAATCAAATCAACCCACTACACTAATCATTTAAAGTATCACATATTTAAAATTCCTGAACAAAAGAAAGCTTACCCGCGGGATTGCCATCGCTCCCCTTGTGCTTATCTTTAAGAAAAAGATAAAGAACCAAGTCTGTTTGATCGTCACATAACTTCTACACAAATCCAATTTGAATCACCCACAAGTTTTACATGACTGCATTCACGATTCCGTTATCACAAAACAAAATAAGCACAAAACACTCACAGCCAGTAAATTGTTAGAAAAGTTTTCAACGTCTTATCATAAGAGATGTACACGGAGGTGTAAGCGGGTAAAGCACGAAGAAGACCAAGTTCCCACGTGAGAGAAATGCTCGTAACAATAGGAGGTTGCGCGCGCGTCGAAAGGTGGGCAAAAAGCGAATGAACGCAGGCAATGCGCGCGATGGGGAGGCATTTGTACCTGCTGACCCATTTAGGGTTACATACTGTGAAATTTAAATTACGAACCCTTAAATCATTCGACTAACCGCGGCAAGGCCTTACGTAACTCACGAGATTAAAATACCTGTTGAGACTTCGTTTTTTATTGGAATCCGTTTGAACATGATGCTCATTTTTTTTAATTTATAGAATATCGCTTGGCTGTAATCAGAGCTGGTGGCAAGTGATGATGCAGCCTAACTTATAGTAATTTATAGTACCTGCAGGATTAAAAATAATACTGTTAAACATACGTATGTTTACGCACCTATATTGTTAATTTTCTATTTTTGTAATTAAAATAAATAATGAATGCAATGGCATGAAAAATTATGAGCAATGAGCATTCTAATTAAATCACTTACATACCATAAATGATTTATAATGACATTTTGTTCCGTAAATGTTCAGGGAAGCAACGGATCATAAACTTGCACGTCGTTTACGTAAATCTACTTACTAAGGTACCTATCTAAATACATGATCAAAATAATATATAAAAGGAAAAGGTGACTGACTGACCGACTGACTGATCTATATATCAACGGACAGCTCAAATTATTGGATGGACTGTTTAGTATTCAGATAGGTAAATATTTATGACATCCACTGAGGATTTTTGAAAATTCAACCCCACAGGGGGTAAAACAGGGGGATGAAATTAGAGTCCGTGTGGCAGTCAGTCAATTCCTGGCTACGGCCATGTTTTAACACCTTCACAGACTCAGCACACCACAGCATCAGGCTTGAAGAGTTGGAAATTCAATAACAAAGTCTATGCTCCTCATTTACAATATTATTTCACCAGGAACAGTTCCTGAACTTCTATGGCTTAGGAGTGCTGTACCCTGCATCATCATTGAGGAGTTCAGAATTTGAGTGTAGTTGCCTTTGCTTGATACCTTAAACATCAATTAATCATCAGAAAATCCCAAATTCCCACGGCTTAGGAATTCAGTAGGTACCTTGCAGCATCAGGATTGAGGAGTTGGGGTCCGCAGTTTAATAGTCTATGCTTGGTACTTAAAATAATATTGCACCATCCGCAGTTCGTGAATCACTATAGTTTAGGAGTGCTATACCCTGCATCATCAGGGTTAAAGATTTGGGACTTGGTTGGGAGTTGGGCAGGAAGTCGTTGCTTAGTACCTACCTACAATATTAATTCACTATGAACACTTCCTGAATCTTGGTAACTTAGGCAAGGAGTAACCCTGCAGCATCAGGATGAAAGAGTTAGATCCAGAAAATTTTATGGGACCACCACGGAAACTTATGCTGTAGATTTAAAAAAAATTGCAAATCGGTCCAGAAACCTTGAAAGAATCGGTGTGCATACATTAAAAAAACGGCCGAATTGAGAATCACCTTTTTCGAAGTCGGTTAATGCTGATACAATGATGACGTAATTGTAGAAGAATGAAAGGATGACGGGTTTTGTTAAACTTATGAGAGCTTTTAAGTTTTTATCATTCCAAAACACAACTTGAGAGTCTCTAGCACCTATTAGATCACTATATAATAGAATCATCCTATAAGCATTTCCACTAAAAACAAGCTAGATAGTTAAATATTTAATAATATGTAGGTACCTAGGTATAATTAAAAGTTTAATAAAATTATTATTATGACTCGTAAAATTACAATTACCTACTTATGCAAATTTTGGATAAAAATAACAAATTCTACATTAACTATTCCGTGATTAATTTCACTTTCTGTGGAATTTCAATTCAAATTAGGCATAATATTATATTAAAAGTATCCAGTGGTTAGGTACCAACTTACAGCCGCGCTCAGAGACGCTTAATCGTTGCTTAAAACGAGACAGAGCTATATCTCACATATATCTGTCTCGTTTTAAATCTATCTTAAGTAACGATTAGCGACTCTGAGTGCGGCTGTTAAATTACCGAATATAATTTTTTACTCAGTTTCGGTCATTATTAATTCATAGGTACATATTTTATTTCACGCATTGATGTTAGGCTTAGGCTTTTTAAAATGTCATGTTTACCTGTTGATATAGTGATTCTTGTATCTACAGTAATCTATCCAGTGAAAGAAGTTAGTATAGGGCTCTCTCTGTTATGTAATCCCATACAAATGACAGAGATGAAATCTCAGTGGGCGTTAGTCATTTTGAGTCACCAACCAATCACAAACATGTTTTAAAAAAAAACATTCGAAAACGTAGTTTCGTTTCATCTGCGTTCGTGCATCACGCTGAATAGGGCTGATTTTACGGGATAAAAAGTAGCCTATGTCCTTCCCCGTGATGCAAGCTATATTAGTACCAAATTTCATCAAAATCGGTTGAACGGATGGGCCATGAAAGGCTGGCAGACAGACAGACAGACAGACACTTTCGCATTTATAATATTAGTATGAAAGTATGGATGGAGGACGGAACTTCTCATCGAATAAACTTAAGTAAATAATATTTAAGTTTAATTTTCTCCAACCAAACAAAGTCGCAGGACGCGAGCATCATGTGAATTTGAATTGAGACTTCGATTGTAGGTACCGTCGTCGTTTGTCATTTTTATGCAGTTTTATGGCGTTGAGGAGTGAGAAGTTGAGGACCTCTTAAAAGGATTGACCGATGCGATTGAATACCTACCTTATAATGACACATCATCTATCACTGAAAGTCACGAATTGGTTCATCAATAATATCATAGATCATCAATAGATCACAATCTACTAACTCGTCAAACTTAAAACTCCAATGTTGACTTTGAACTTTCTAGTTTTTTGGTTTATTTTCTGGTTCAAATAATATCTTTGGTAAGTATAACAACACCCCCGACATTTCATACAAGCGAACTGATTATCATCTACTATTGACAAGGAGAGCATTATAAATAAATCGAGAGCGGGGCAAGCACAACGCTTCCCACAATACCTACTAGCGTAGATATAATATTCTTTACTTTGCGGGCGCGGGGGTACTCAAGTGTTGTTGCTTTAGATGTAGGAATAGGTAGTATTTTGTAGTAGGTATATAACTCAATGAGATATCTAGGTTACTATAACGTAAAGTACCAAATCTTACCTTTTATTAACTGGCATTAATGGCTAAAACCAGTAAATCTGAAGTTTAGAATTAGATAAGTATCTACTTACCTACTTATATCTACTCGGTATAGGTATTAAAACCTAATCATTGCTATAACTAAAACAGCAATAAAATTAAAGACCAACTCAAATGACAATCTTATCTGTGGCGAAAGGTATATTTCAAAACAACCATAAATAAAACAAAAAGCTTTCGAAAGCTCATCATACCCATATTAAATACTGAAAATTCTCCAGCAATAATTCAATAACAGACTATCGATAGGTTTATACACAAACGCACCATACTGATATACAAATACTTAATACATGTTTTTTTTTTTTTTTTTTTTTTTAATACAATAAAACTTAAAGCTAGCCTTATCTAATTACTATATAAATCATGACCGCGTGGAATGGTGCCAAGAATACTGGCTGCATTTCCGCGCTGGACAGCCAGGCTGATCCGCTGCGCAAAAAATGAGCCAGCCCTTCTGTCACCAGTTGAGGCTATTAATCGCGGTGAAATGTCTCGTAAAAAATTTTTAGCACTAAGACTCCATGGCCCCAGGGTCTCCACGGCAAATGGCACAAAAATGTAACTCTCTATAAGAGAGGCATACTTGCGCCGCTTGCCGTTTTCAGCTGTTTCTGCTGCGGCTCCCGGTCTTGATGCTGTCTTCCTGATATGACACGGGGCCAATGTGTCAACGCAAGTTGCGTCCCACATTAGCGCCCGTCCCCGTTCCCAGGGAACCAGCGTCAATCCATCAGGTCTCTTGCCATCATCCCGACTAATCCCTGCCGGCTCAATGAGCGCAGGAATATTTATGGTGGCAAGAGCTCTTTTAATTGTATCGTTAAGAGAGCCATGCCTAAACAGCCTACCGGAGCTCCTTTGGCAAGAGAGTCCGTGGATTTATTTTAATTTATTTAATATACTAATACATGTTAGTATTCACGAAGCTGATCAGTTATTCAGTGAAATTGTTAAATTTCGAAGAGCGGCCGTATTTACTAAACAGACCGCTTTCGCAAACTCTGCCAATTCCCATCACGTCCCATTAAGAAACTTTTACTTTTGGCTATATATCCACTTACGTTGAAATTATGTGATACCACGTTACAAAATCGATTAGGTAGCTTTGATTTTCTGGCAAGAAACATCCTGACCTAGATAAAAATCCTAAGTATTGCAACAACAACGATAACATGGTTTTGCAGTAGGAAGATTCCTAAATAAGATCATTTTTAATTAAGTATGATAATAGGTATGATAAAATTTAACATAAGTGTGAAGATCGCCTGATAAGGTTTCTAAATATAGCTACTTAATAGAAAATATAAATAAAATAATAATCATGTAGGTATGGTTGTAGGCTAACTGACAGATCTTCCTATGCAGATGACTCCACAAATAAAATTTCATTATTAAAAGACCAGTTTTAGTAGAAGACTAGACTGATTCTTGAATGCATTTGCAAGACAACTAAGACGGAAGACATTAAAATTTTATAGGTATCATGACCATAATCATCGTCAACCCAACTTCTTGGCTATAGTCCATCACGCTTTCCAAGTGAGGACTTCACATCCCTTTGAGAACATTACCTCAGGCATGCAGGTTTCCTCAAGATATTATCCTTGACCGTTAAGGCAAGTGATATAATATTAATTACCAAATTCAAACGCACATTACTCCGAAAAGTTCGAGACCGTGCCCGGAATCGAACCTCCGCCATCCCGAATAGGAGGCTGACGTCTTAACTACTAGGCTATCACCGCTTTTAAGTCTTATTTCATCGATTGCAGAACGCAGAGATTGCAATATTGCCAAAAGGGGAAAATGCAGTTCATTTGGAAACT
Source organism: Maniola hyperantus (assembly GCF_902806685.2). Taxonomy (NCBI): domain Eukaryota; kingdom Metazoa; phylum Arthropoda; class Insecta; order Lepidoptera; family Nymphalidae; genus Maniola; species Maniola hyperantus. Next base: position 11,096,603 of record NC_048541.1, read on the forward strand.
CGGCACGAGCTGAAGTTGTTATTATTCCATTAAGATAAACAGTAAGCAACGATGTGATGTGAATGTAAGTCTTCTGTCGAAAGTATGGTGTATATTCGCGAAACTGCAGAATTGCCTCGTCATAGCCTAGAAAGCTTATTTCTGTATGTATTGATTCTGTATTCTGTAGCCATGCTAATTGCCAAACACTTTTGGACAAGTAATCAAGATATCTTTGCTAAATAACTTTAAATACATTTAAATTTTAAATGCATTTTTTTAGAAATCTCCTTCAAGTGTAGGTAAAAACACTATAAAAATTATAAAATCTCTTTGTTAGTTGCTAAAAACTTTGGAGGTCAATAGTTTTTCCATAAACTTTTTTAACAATTTATCATTCGACGGAGTGAACCAAAAATTTTTTCGATTCACGCTTTTCATGTTCAGATTTTTATTTGTTTGTATGCATCAAAGTTTTTGAATTATCGTGAAAAATACGACTGCACACTTGGCTGGTTTTTAAAATAAACTGTGACACACAAACGATCGGCCGGACAGGAGAAAACTAAAAACGATTGGTCACCATAAATGTATAAACGTTCCCCATATGAATAAGTAAAGACCTACATAAAGATAATATCAGTTCATATTAAATTATTGAAAACGACGAATTCGATCAGAATTAAAGCAGTGGGAATCGATCAGCGAGTTAGAGACACGCAAGTGAAAGCGTATATCACACGACAGCAAATTAAACTAACGAAGAAAACTATGGAGTAGCACTAAAATTAAACGTTTATTTTTAAATTACATTTAAAAATATATGAGTAATATCTAGTTACGCCTAGGTGGGCTTACCTGTTCCATAGGTAAATATGAATGTATTATAATTATCTATAAATAGATGATACCCGTGTCTTCGTCCACGTGAATTCAGCTTTTGAAAATTCCGTGGGACCCTTCTGATTTTCCGGAATAAAAGGTAGTCTATGTCATTTTCCAACTCTTTAACTATATCCATGCAAAATATCACGTCGATCTGTTGCTCCGTTGTGGCGTGATTGAAAGACACAACAAACACACTTTGGCCTACGAACCTTCGCTGAACAACAAACGTACATACCTACCAAAAATCTGTTGAAATCCCTTCTCCTCCACCGACAAGACCAAGACACGACCTAGACAAAACCAAAACAAAACGATGACAAGAGCAACACACAACCAAGACAACACCAAGATCTATACGTCCACGATAAGACCAAAGCACGACCAAAACAACGCCAAGACACGACCAAGTCTAGATTAAGCCACGCGACTAGTATGAACCAAGACACAACCACGACAACACCAAGACAGATAATAAAATCGAATTAAGTAAAATCTTCATATTAAATGTGTAAAATTAATATTCGAAATCTGTATTTTCTTTGTGATAACCGACTCTACAGTTGTTACTGTCCATTTGAGGAAGTAACAATTAAGAAGCGTGTACTCAGTGGTATTGAAACAATGACATTATCGGGAGCATTCTCAGACTCTTCCCCGACAATTTGTTTACAATTATAATTTTAAACAACAATATAAGTTCTATTGCTTCTAACATAAAGGCGTGTTTCCTGTAAATTACCCGTCGAATTAGCTGCGCAAGGCGCAAGAAGATTCTATTTGGATGATTTGCCAGACACATCTGACCTTGATTCCGTGGAAGTAAATTCTTACTTTATTGTGCAGTTTCATTCACTTTTTATTAGAAAATCACATAGAAATTTTAAATCATCAATTGAGAGCCGTTTCATACGTTTTTCAGTAACTTTGACAAATTACGGTTTAGCGGCGGAGTTTTATATTTTGACTGTAAGCCAACTTTAGAAAATACATAATATCATGTTTTTATTTTTAACATTTCTATACTTACTTAAATAAAACATTTATAATCATCAAAATGCGTCATTAAAATAACGATTTCAAAAAAAAAACAATTTTCACACGATATTGTCATCTTTCTTGACTACGATTCTTCTGGTGACGCTCTGTATACCCACAACTCCTTTTTCCCAATCAATATCAATTTCCGATTCAATATACCTACTCAATTGCATCTGTTCGCTTCACCTCACGCGTCCGATGTCGTAAGACTGATTGATGATGAATTAACATGTTCCGGTCTGAGATTTATTGCTTGCTGTTTTTAGGTTTCAATTTGATGAACTAGAAACACAGTGGCCGATTAGCGATTTGTAAAATGTTAAACAACTAGTTTAACAATTAATGATTGATTTTTGTTTTTGTCATGTCATATTCATGTAGATACCCTAAAAACTTTTTGCAAATAGCTACTTCCAGGAGCTAAAAACTATATTTGTCAAATTATGTCAATATTATCAGATCAGTTCGACAAGAGTTCGACCATGTTCGACAATTAAGTAGGTACAAGTCAAGTACAATATGATCCGGATTTGTAAACTATATTTTGAAGACTTTATTTAATGACTGTTCTTAAAACAAAGTATGTTTTATTCATTCAGTGGATATTAGCAGGCCTTGTAACGTTTTCGTATTCAGTAAAAACATTTCAAGTAAACAGATTGAATGAATCGTCCTACATTGTGACCAGCTTACCTGATTCCGATTATTATTTCTACAGGCGAAACCTAAAAAGAAGTAAAACTGTATCAATTAATAGTGATAATTACTATCCTACATCTAGCTTAGTTCCTGTTGGTGAGAAAAAGTATTTGAAACCGAACATACCCGGATCAATAATAAAAGAGGCCCGTGAAAATTATTTCAGTAAATATTATGCAATAATGAGCAAAGCAACATCTCCCATATTATACTCACCAAAAACTTTAGACGAAGACTTCACACTGTTTACAGCGTCGAAACCTTTGCATTTGCAAGAGAACTTAAAAGTTGCTCGAAAATTGGCATCCCGTTTGATACTAGAAGTAAAAAATGAAGCTTTAAGAAAGCAAACAGAAAATCTGCCTAACGTTAGGCGAAAAGTGCGACGTATTATACAGCCAAAACAATCATAAGGGAAGGAAAAAGATAGGTAATAAAATCTATATTATGAAATATGTACCTAATAAAACAAATAACTGTGTGAGAACTAAAATGATGTGAGAATTTCATAACATAATTAGTTATTATTAGGTAGGTACTGACTACTGTATGAAATCAAAGGTGAAAGACTAAAGATAGTAGAGGTAAAAAGTTGCATACAAAGAAGTGGAATTAGTAAATAATTACTTATTTTGAATATGTAGATAATAATTTGTGAGCAATAACGACTAGTAGGTAAAAACGCGAATGAAAATTAAACTCAAAAGATCGTAACACATTATTATGTTCTTAATTTACCTATTCTTCCGTAAGGTTTTGTATATGTATGCTATCATACTATGTAGGTATACTTACTTATTTACTTAAACTTCTTATAAGATATTATTATTAATATGAGTAACACATGTCTCGGTATTTCTATAACCGCCTTTTCTGAATAGATACTTAGTTGCATTGTCTATTTCCTATTTCCAATTTCATAATTCATTTTATCAAGAATCTTATCTCGTAAGCTAAATAACACTAAAATTAATAAAGTTTTAGTTTAAAATTTTGGCTTATAATCTCTAATACTATGTAAACCGAGTTACAGGTACGTATTTTAGATGAGATTTAGATATCATGACGAGAATTTTTTGTATTTTCGTAACAACAAAAATAAGAAAATATTTACATAAGTGACAAACATTATAAAAAATCAGAGATTTCAGATCCAGTATATCTACCTGCCGATTGTGCATAATTACATGAAGACTCAAACTGTATCCAAAATCCAAACACACAAATGCAAATGTTTAATTTATATTAGAACAAAATATACAAACTTAATTTAAAAAATACTTTCTAAAAAATTATTCACGCAGTTTTTCACTTTCATTGAGTTCAACTTACTTAGAATTATAAAATTCGGATCATAAACCTTGAGACGTCATCATTTTTATGCCTTTTTTTAACTGTTTTGTCTAAATCAATAAACTAAGACGTTGGACAAGTGTATGAGGTCGTACAAACTTTTGTTGTTGGACTGAATACTGAAACTGTTGGACAAGAATATTGGTACTGGGCAATCGTCCCGTTATTAGCGTTGACACACATGAAAAAAGTGTTACAACTCCTATCCGCTGGGTTCGCATATCTTCCAGGAGCTCTACATGTGAATATACAATTATAATCTGGTTCGCATAAAGTGGTGACTGGATTGTAAAAGGTACTGGAAGGGCAGCTTAAAGTGGTTTGAACAAATGTCCCACCAATGTTAACGCACGATATAAAGGTGGAACAATTTTGCGAATTGGGATCTTCAAAGAACCCCTCAGTGGTGCATACGGATCTGCTGACGTTACAGACGTAGTTGGCAGTACACTGTGCGATGGCAGGATTAAATAGCGAACCAGTTGGGCAAATGTAGTTGTAGCCTATGAAACTACTGTTGGAGAGGGCGACACAGAGGGTATAGTTTTTACAAGTGAAGTCTGCTGGATCCGGGTAGCGACCGTTTGCTGTGCAAGTGACTGCGCCTTTGGCTTGCCATGCGAAGCAGATAACCTGAAAAATAACACAGATTGTTGATTAATTTAAAAATGTTAACTAAATACCTACCTATCTATTAAACGAACATTGCCATAGCCCAGATAGTGTGTGTTATGTGAGAGAAACTTTGAGGAAGTACCTAGCACGCGAATGGATTATAAGGAAATAGGTATAAAATCAAAAAATCGCAGCATTTTGTCATGGTATCGTATAAAAGGGTTATCTACGGATCAAAGATAAGAAATGTTATTCTAGAGACTAAAATCCTAGAACCCTATGAACTAAATTAAGGAGAGCATATTATTTACTTTACTACTTGAACTTAGTAAAAATTAATGAACAATTATTACTTACTAGAAAAATAGCGATACTCCACTTTCCGCCCATCTTCGTAATCTTAATAAAACGTAAGAAATCAACACCGTTTTATATCACATTGGTAGGATTAACTTAATGATTAAAATTATTATCTTCTCAACGACTCTTCATTATGAGCATTACGTAAACGTTTATGGTTTTACTGGAATTTTATTAAATCTATTATTGACTCTTTTTTATAACTTAATCGGAAACTCCAGCATATTTTTCCCCTGATGGTAAATGAGTAAGTAAAGTCAATGGTGAATGAAATGACCCTAGTAAAAGCTAGTCTGATGGCAACGACGATTATGAAATAGTCCCAGATGAAATTTAAATGGATGTGTACCTACTTAGGCAGGTACACCTCCATTTTATGAGATTTTTAGAATCGTCTGTTGAGGCTCTCTTTTACCATTACCAAAAGAACTCCATACAAACTAACGATTTATTCAAGAGGATATCATCTTTAGAAGACGACTTATTGATGACCGAAATTGATAGTGATCATTATTCTATCAGAAATTCGTCGATTACTAAGGAGTTACTGAAGAACATTGTTAGGTCTTTTTTGATAATTACGTGGGATTATTTGTTCAATCCAAGATTGATTATTTATTATTAATTTCTGTAAGGAGATACTTACCTACCTACCTATTCGAAAAAATGTTGTCTCTATATTAATTTTTATCCTTTATGACTGTTGTTGGTTTCTACAACACAATTTTCAATTAAAATCTAAGCTACGCTAACAATGCAACATAATAGTCTTATATCTAATTACAAATATAATTAAGTATAAGGAGGTACAATAATGAGGCATTTCTGTTCAAACAATAACGTCTTTTATCTTAAGTCCATGTAGTGTTGTCTTTGAATTCAACATCGGTTTTAACATAGAAAATTTCTACTAAGTACCATATAAATAACTACATGATGCCTGCGACTTCGTCCGCGTGGATTTAGATTTTTCAAAAATCCCGTGGGAACTCTTTAATTTTCCGGGATAAAAAGTAGCCTATGTCCTTCCCCGGGATGCAAGCTATATTTGTAACAAATTTCGTTAAAATCGGTGGAACGGATAGGCCGTAAAAGGCTAGCAAACAGACAGACACACTTTCGCATTTATAATATTAGTATGGATATGACTGCCACGTATAACAACAAAGTTTTAAAATCCATGTTGGAAATCCATGAAAATGCTAATTGAAAACGTATTAATTTAAATAAATAAAATAAATAAAAAGTGATAACTTAGGTACATATTATTATTGGTTTTGTTTTATAAAGATGTTCATCAACAACTATATGAAATTATTATTTAGGTATCTAAATATCGGTTCCATTATATTATTTTCTGTTGTTTTTTAATATCGAAAGTAATTCAGACACATCCCTAAAAATCTAACAGCCCCATTTTCATGATAAGTATTGCTCAGTTTCCTTTTATCTCGCGAGTGTCATTAAGTTAATAAGTAGATACTTCAAAAAAAGAAAAGTGGTTTCGATATAGCACATTAAAGGATTATTTTTACTACTTACATAAAAATGTATAAAAGTTATATTTGTATAATCATTCTCTTTTTTGTAAGTATAACGATCAAATATTTGATAATTAATTATTATCTAATGAAGTTATTTAAACTTTTCGTGTCTCTTTCGATTTATTGTTGAGTTCAATGTCGAATTCAAGTCTAGTTCAACTCTATCAGTATTAATTGAACTCGAACTCAACTCCTTTGCTTTATCTGAATCATGTGCAGCACCTGAAAAAGGCCCCAACTCAGCAATAACACTGACTGTAGCTTATATCTACCTACATACTCGAGTACGCAGCGCTGATTTTCAGCTGCGAGTTGCGACCATGATCTAACCCGCGCTAACCCGATACGATAGCGCGGGTGACGTGTGGGTGTGCAGGGCGTCCCCCCGCCCCATACCCTCATTGCCATCTCGACCTGTCGCGTACTATACCTACTTACTATTCTTCTTTACATTACCAATTATTATACCAATAGTCTGTAAGGGGAGAGCACTGATGCCTATAACACGAGTGTACAAATTATTTTAGGCATCGGTGGCTTAACCTAATAGGCTACTTGACACTTTTTTAAAGTTGGTCTTAAATGGTTAATATTTGTGCTATTATATCAAAAAAATTATCACTATATTTTTTTGCGCCCTAAAAACCGTAAAACTTTCATTTAAAAATATATTTTTCTTAGACAGGTGAAAACACTGTCGGCCATGTTTGGCCGATAGATTATCTGTGCTCTGACGTCATGCATTTGTAAACAACAGCATAACCTCCCAAAGTTTAATAAACATGACTTCTATACTAGTGTACATGAAAAATATAGTAATTTTCGTTATTGTATCATCCGAGAATGTAAAAAACGCATCGATAAAGACCACAGGAAAGTTGTGGATTAGAGTGCCCATATTCGTAACACGCGAAGACTTGCTTAAAGGGATCCTATATGACTAACGACTTCAACCCAAATTTATTTTTGCAAAGATCACTTTGTTGTAATAACTTATTCAATTTATAAAGAGAAAACGATATTTTTTTACGTTTACTATGAGTTTTTAGAAATATATAAAAACTAGCTTATGCTCGTGACTTCGCCCGAGTGGACTTCATAAATTTCAAACCTCCATTTAACCCACTCAGCCCCCCTAGCATGGGCAGGAGACAAAAATTTTATCCCCCAATTATATCCACTGACGAGGGATAAAATTTACTTGTCCACCTCTCAAAGCACGGCAACAGGGGAGAGGAGAAGTTTATCCCTAATTCGGGGACAATTTTTTCCTCGACATTAGACGTGGGTTTAAGTTTATTCTCATAGAACTTAAAAAATCAAAACATGTCTCGCGGTACCTGTTGGGTTTAGGTTATGTTTGGGTTGTGTTTGGGTTATGTTTGGGTTGTGTTTGTGTTATGTTTGGGTTGTGTTTGGGTTATGTTTGGAATATGGTTGGGAACCCCAACATAAACCCAACATAGGTCCCAAATACCAATTACCACTAACCCAATAAAGGTAAAGGAAAAGATCCAAAAACCGAAAAGTCCCCCGTTTTATTCACTGTGGATAATTATATCCACCCGTGAGCCCATGCTCGGAGAGTGGATAAAGCTGTCGGAGGGGATAAAAATTTTATCCTTTCCCCGGGGAGAAAATTATATCCCCGCCCATGCTAACCCTGCTGGGGTGGAATTTCAAAAAATTATTTCCTAGTGGATACCTTCTCTTTACCTACAAAGAACACACCCACCAAATTTCATGTATCTAGGACCAGCTGTTTAGATGTTTAGGCTGTGCGTTGATATATAAGTTAGTCAGGACTCTAAATTTTATATATATGGATACTACGTTAGTCCCCGCGTGACATAGGGATGACATTTCTTTGTTTACATATTTAATGACGTCACATCATGGCTGACAGCGTTTTCTGCGTTTCAAATAAAAATAAAAACTGTATTTTTTAAAATTGGATTTATATATCCATCCTGCGTTTTTAATAATTGTTATTGATATATTTCGTTGTCTTAAGCAAAATACTATAATAAATAATGATTTATTGGACGAAATTAGATATGAGTCAAGTAGCCCATTTTGGTTGTAATTTTTGTGAAACAATAAATTATTTATTATTCTATTATTATAATTTTATTTTTATAATCTTCTTTACCTTGCAGAGTTTTTATGAAGGAACGGGTGAAGAAACGGTTTGTCAAACTCGAGGACGTTTCCCAAACAATCTGACCCCAGACTGCCGAGGATACACTATGTGCTTGATGGGAGCAGGCGGTTACGCGAAATTCGACCTTCTTTGCCCTGAAAACTCTACCTACAGTCATTTAGACAACCAATGCACTAATATCACTAGTTACCAATGCCTATCAGACTATAACTGCACAAAAGAAGGCAATCTTGCAAACCCATCAAGTGAAAACTGCACCTCCTACATAGCTTGTGTGAAGGATTTACGAGATATTACAACGGCAAGACTTATTATCTGTCAAGCCAATGAAGTTTTCAGCCCCAAAGAAACTATTTGCGTTAATGAATCTTTATATAAATGTAATTTCAGTGATGAACCGCCGAAAGTTCTTGAAGTGTCAGTCGATCAGTTACCTAGCCTCTCGGGGAATTTTTCTCTCAAAAGTAGCGCTTGCGTAAATACGCTGGGTGCAATATTAATTGTCTTCTTTGCTATAACGATGGTATTGAAATAAAATCTGTTTGACTTTATGTACTTTTCTTAATCTTCCTTTTATTAAAACAGCAGTGGACATAAGTGAAGAAGTCACTTGGGTCAACTAGGTATAGTACGCAACAGGTTAAGATGGCAATCGGGGAGGGAACGCCCCGCACACCCGCACATCCACGGAACAGAAAGAACAGTGGAAGTGCAATTCACCAAAATTACTATAGGAACCGCTGTCGCCAAACTCATACAAATATACCGATAGTCATATATTGCACTACAAAGAAACAAATCATTTGATTTGTCGTTTAAGTTCAGTCAAAACTAGCCTACGTCACAGATTTGGAAACAAACCCTGACGTTCTAGAAATAAGATTTATTTTGCTTTAGCGGAAGAACGTATTTACGAGCTATAGTCACACTCACGTCACACTAGATTCAATTGTCCAATTAATTCCGCTACTTGACCATAGATGGCGGTATTCTAAGTGGTAGCAATTATAAACTTAATTAGGTTAAACATATGGTTGACATTTGCGTGATCGGTCGATTTTTTTTCCTCCTCAGCTAAGGCCGCACCACGTAGCTCAATGAATTACCTATCGATATCGATAGATACTCGTTATTTTGTTCATTCGCAAAAATAAAATTAAAAAGGTAATTATAAAATTGAATAAAAGTGCTGGTATGTATGCATGCCTTTTACAAGTATGCACAATAAATACTGCAACGTATGAAAATAGTTAAATTTTATTTATTGCCCTTGAAATAAAACATATTTGTTAAGAAACTGGCGTTTCGAAAGTCTTATTTTTAATTTTAATAAACGGTGTATGCGAACATTTATGTATATATTTTTCGACTATTGCCTTCATCAAATCGGTAACGTGATTAGACGCAGGAATCTCCGAATCACTTTGTCTTTTTGAAGAACCTGGAGTGACCACATTTATCATTGTGGCTGAAACCAAAATTAAATTTTGAGAATAAATCCGTACTAAAATTATAAATGCGAAAGTGTGTCTGTCTGTCTGTCTGTCTGCTAGCTTTTCACGGCTCAACCGTTCAACCGTTTTTGATGAAATTTGGTACAGCGATAGCTTGCATCCCGGGAAAGGACATAGGCTACTTTTTATCCCGGAAAGTTGAAAAGTTCCCACAGGATTTTTAAAAACCTAAATCCACGCGGACGAACTCGCGGACATCATCTAGTACCTATATAAAAATGAATAGGAGAAAAATTAATTAGTGTGTTTATGAATTAAATTTGATATTTAGTCAGTCAATCTTCATACAAAAATATAACTAAGAGGTGGTGTTGTTTTGTATTATAATATCAAGTATTTTCAATACTTACTGAAAGTAATAAAATAAAACAAGGATACTTACTTGATTAAAAAACTTAACGATTTTCATTGATGGAAGCGCAGTAGGTTTCGTATATCTATATCCTTTATTTGTTATTATAAAATCGACTTCTAAAAAAATGTTCAGAGCATAATATCATGCTTGATTTGGTTGGCATCCAATTAACTCTACCCGTTGCATCTATCCATTTCTCTTCGATGCTTGCATCTTTGGGAAACCTAAAAATATTTTAAATGAAGGTTAGAGGAACTACTGATGTCTATTTAGTGATCAATGCAACGTCTCACTCATTAATAAATTATAATTATTGCGTTACTATTTATTTATATCCTTGTATCGATATCAATCGATAAATTCAATATTCGACTTGGCCACATCACTACTTGAGTAGCGAACACGGAGCGAAGTACTTTCGGAATAGAATCAATCCAAAATAAACTTTATCTTAATTGGTTAAGGTTGATTTTGACTAACCGTTCTATTAAATATTAGTAAATTTGAAATAAATTAAGATTTTATAGAAAACAATGAAAATCGTACTTACCGATGATACGAAACACCTCCATTTTTAAGATTTTTTCTCCTACTATCATTTTTACACTCCAAAACGGAACAGTAACATTGCTAGGGCAATATGAATTTGTCGCGAGACTACCAACTCCACGCGATGTTAGAACGCGACTGGGATCAGTTTTACGTAACTACGCTTAATTGTGGCACGCGTGCCACGCCTACTTAGCACTTCCACTGTTTTTTCTGTTCCGTGCGCACATCCCTAACCCAGTGCGGGCGTGCGCGGATGACGTGTGGGTGTGCGGGGCGTCCCTCCGCCTTATACCCCGATTACCATCTCAACCTGTCGCGGACTATACTTTGTATATGTTATACAGCGTGTAACTGAACGCTGGCAAACACTAAGACAGATGATAGTACCTACCTACTGATGATTACTGATATGATACCACAAGAAAAAATGCGACAAAAAATATTAAAAAAACCTATAATTTTGTAAAAGTTTGCGATAAAACATCAGGCACGCTAGAGGTCAACGAACGTTGCGTAAGTAGGCCACTTGGAGTCAATGTCGTGTCGTAGCCTCGTAGGTGGGGTAGTTTGACCAGAGTTTTGTACGCTATAGGATTGCGGGTTTGCAAAATACTAAATCACTAAAACTACAAAAGAAGTCAAATGGTTATTAGTATTGGATTGTGTTTAGGTTAGTACCTAATAATATATCATTAGGGATGCTAAGTTTTTGCTAGCGTTCTTGTTACACCTGTAATTATATTTTGTATATATTATATATTTAACTTTTTCTTAACTTTATCGGCAAAGGCAATGTCCAGATTTGCAACTAGCTTGGCCCCCTCAGTCCCTCTCGCTCAAGCAGATTTTCTTACTTGTGAAATGTCATTCCTTCTACACTTCACGTCGTTTGCCAAATACTCACGTACAAATACATTTTGGCAAACAAAAAAAAGTGGCCACGGTGGACAAAACATAATCATTTTGTCACGTTCTAACAAGAGCTTAAATGCATTTAGCTATCTCGCTCTAACAGTAAGTGTCACAATAGGGCTACTTCTGTGGCTACTTCTAAAAGTCCTTGTTCTGAGCTTGAAGCAAATGTCTTTTTGCGCACCACACCATAATATTTTGTTCTTCTTCTTTTCTTGTTTTGTGATTTGTTATTGGTCTGTGGTACGCACACACAAAGAAAAGCAAACGAACAGCTTTTGTACCCAATCTATAATGAATCAAGCTGCAGCATCTGCAGCTTTATTTCAAACTAGACTAGATGATGCCCGCGACTTCGTCTGCCTGGATTTAAGTTTTTTAAAATCCCGCAGCAGATCTTTGATTTTCCGGGATAAAAAGTAGGTACCTAGCCTATTTCCGTCCCCAGGATGCAAGCCATCGCTGTATCAAATTTCGTTAAAATTGGTTGAACGGATGGGCTGTGAACTAGCAGACAGACAGACACACTTTCGAGTATGGATGACAATTATTGACATGCATTGATTTGTGTTGACACTTGACAGTTCCAAATTGCCAAAAAAGTAAGGTTATGTTTGGTGGTTTATATATTTTATAATTTTTAAATAATAATTTTGTAAACCTAGATGTAAATTGTATATTAAAGCAGAACAATTTAAGTAAAATATAAATTAATAAAGGATAGTAGTTACTTTAAATGTATTCCAACATCGTTTTATCCAGGTAAGTTCTTTCTGTAACTACTTGAAACTAACTTTACTTGTTACTTACTTTTGGCCCTCGATCTTCAATCTTGTGATCTGCTTAACCAATTTTGATCTAAATTGAAGTTGTATTAATGTGTTTCTGTATTGGTTTTCTCTCAATTAGTTCACATACAAAATATTATAATTCTAAAGAAAATGATTAAACTTTTTGTTAACAGACAATGGTCTCGAGTGGCGTGTTTCTGCCGCTATGTGTCCACAATAGAGGGGCAGACACTTCCACAGGCTGGGAAGTCAAGTGATGGAATTTCGCCGCCACCGCGCATTCCCAGAGGCCCTACTGATATCTTGCAGGCTTTAGCTGCAACCGTTGGCTCAGACCCTACAGCCGCACATTACAAGTAATCGTTAATTAGTTGTAATATATTTTACTAGCTGATCTCCTTTCTGTCTTTGCTCAGGTGGATAATTGGAGAGAGATTTCTGTAGATAATTTTCTGTATGTAGGTATATATTATATGTAGATGTCTGCATTATAGAGAGAATTTATTTACAAATGTCATATTTTGACCTAGCAGTTTAAACTCTATGATGTATCAGTCAATCAGTTTTAAGTATTATAATTTGTATTTAAATGATTTATAACGAGTAGATGCTCACGATTTAGGCTTTTAAGTATCCCAATGGAACTCCATGTATCTTTCCTAAAGCTAGCATGCTGAATTGATAATTTAGATGGTATTGAAACTATAGTTACATACTACATAGACTGCAGCTTTAAGTGTATTTTATTATTTGATCATTATTAAATATTCAAAACCTAAATAAACATAATATACTCAATAGGATGTTGGTGTTCCAGATATCATGATGATCCATTTTTAATTCCCCAATCAAATTACCGTAAGCGAGCATATGCCCTGTCAGCTGAAGCTGGAAGGAAAGCAGCATCGTGGATAAGAGATGAGCATGCAGAACTGTTTACTATGAGAGAATGGGACCCTCCCATGAAGATGAAAACCCCATATTTTAATGCTGACCCACAGATCGAGGCATTTGCTCCTAAACCTATTTATAATGATGAAAGTAAGGTATGACCATTTTTCAGTCCATAAATATAGATCAGTATCTTCTACCACAGAAGACTTTGTTATGTGGATTTTAGGGTTTTTATACTCTGTTGGAATTTCTCAAAATCCTTTCATTAATGAAAACCAACGTCATAGAGAACTTAACTAAATGTATGCAATAGCCAATATCTCAAACTTCTAAAATGTGGATGATACATAACAACTAGGTATTTTGAAAAATCCAGCCTTATAAGCCTATAAGAAATTTCAGCTTTCTAGGTCTAAGTATTTGAGCTGGGTGTCAGTCAGTGAGTCAGGCTCAGAAGTTCAAGACTTTGCTTCTATATATTTCAAACAACACAGTCTTAAAGTATAGAGAGGTTTGTTGGTAAATATGCTATGCATCATCATGATCAACCCATCGCTGGCTCACTACAGAGCATGGGTCTCCTCTCAGCGTGAGAAGGGTTTTGGCCATAGTCTACTACTCTGGCCATGTGCGGATTGGTAGACTTCACACACCTTTGAGAACATTATGGAGAACTCTCAGGCATGCAGGTTTCGTCACGATGTTTTCCTTCACCGTTAAAGCAAGTGATATTTAATTAATTAAAACACACATAACTCTGAAAAGTTATGTGCGTTTTAACTAACCACTAGGCTAACACAGCTTAGCATAGTAGTTATAAATTTGCATTTGGTCAAATTTCTTTAAATTGTTTCTCTAGTCCTTGAATACAATCATTTGATTTTAATTTCTAGGGCTTCTTATTGCAATACAGTTAAAAACATATTAAGAAAATGAAAGAAAATGTCTAATTTTAGGTCACAGAGGAAGATTTAATATACACTATTCAAAATGCACTTCTAGAAGATGCAATCAAAGTGTTTGAGCTTCTCGGTGGCGTGGACAATTTGAATGACGAATTGAAGCTGTCTCTATTGCAATTGTTGTGCTTTTATAATGAGAAAGAACCGGTTTCTATGGAGTGGGTGGAGGAAAGGTGGTTTTCTGCTGCCACAAGGGAAAGGCAGGCTGCTACTTGGAGGTAAGATTTTAATCCAATACCCACCAAGTTTTGAATCCAAAAAAATCCTCGCGCCCCTCTTTGGCACTCAAAATTGCCATTGACCAAGCCAAGAATGTGGCTAATTCTCTTGTACACAATCTTCTTCCTTACCTTATCCCACGCTATGTGGGGTCGGCACAACATGTCTTCTTCTCTCTTGTACACAATCGCTAAACTAAAATAAAATGACAGGTCTTAATTCCGCCACAGAACTGTGCTGAAAGATAAAATTAGCTTAAGTATGTTACTATAATTTCTCATTTAGTGAAACTAATTTCTTTTGAGAGTAAAATTCTTTAACCACAAATAAATTGCTATCCCTTTTATAATACTCTGCGAAAAAGGATGACCTTGATTTAGACTTGTCAATTTAGTTTAATTTATAATTAAATAAAAAATTAATAGTTTGAGAATAATAAACACTTAAATGAACACACATAGATTAATAATCTCATATGTTATGAGTTATATAAAATATACACCATGTACATTTTGTTAATCATTACTTTTTTAGGCTAGGTGGTCTTGCTGACAAAATCTTCACAGCAATGGATCCCAAAACTTCTGAAGCATACTGTGCAATTATACAAGGAATGGCGAAATATTTTCAAGTAAGATACTAACTAGCTTTCATAATTAGAAAAAGATAGAGTATCTGAATATTGGTCTTTTTCTAGTTATGTTGTGTTAACTGAATAAAAAAAAATAGCTGCTTTTAAATGTATCCTGTTAGCTTGTAGCATAAACTGACATCATAATTATAGTATAGAGTAGACAATAGGGTAGGTAAGGGACAAGATGACATATAGTATGCAACAGGTTGCGATGGCGATCGGGGAGGGAACGCCCCGCACAGCCGCACAGCCCCTGAGCTAACCCGGTGCGGCGGAAAAATGGCTTGATGATTGTGAAAACCTTATAATATAGTATAGTTCAATGGCCAAAATAAGAGTTTACACGATAGAAAAGGAGGTGTTGTGCGAGCTATAATGCACTTTATTGCGTCGTAGTGAGTCGCTATTTATTTAAACGTCTTTGCAGAGTGAGGGGCGTGTTATAGTTGTGACAATGCATATCAATCGATTGCGATTTTTAAGCATCGTTGACCCAAGACGGTAACTGGATGGGTGACCGACTTGGGAGGTCCAAAGCCTTTTCGTTTGAGAGCACTTTAAGTCGTTGGCCCCGGTTAATATCACTAACATCTGATACTGTAAAACCTAAAAATCGTAATCTCGTTCTCTTAGTTAGTTGTATGTTGGAGGACCGGGAAACCCACCGCATTATTATCTGAAGAGAACTACTGCCATTATGTGATTAATGAAAAGGAGTCACGACCCGATAAAGAAGTGGACTAAGCCTTATATACCTAAGGCACTCTAAGTATTCTATGGTTGTAGGCCGAACGAGCTCACGCCTTAGCACAGGAGGCTAGAGAACAAGGCATACCGCTGTCAACCAGCGTATACAACTCCTTGTTAGGCTGTGTTGGTTTCTTGACGGAAGGAGTTTCTCTACGCGTCGAGGCGCTAAAGAGTTTACTGAATGAAATGAATGAACAGGTAAACATTTCATATATATATAGGACGTCCGCCTTCTAATCGGAGGTCGGGGGTTCGATCCCAGGCACGCACCTCTAACTTTTTGGAGTTATGTGCGTTTTAGTTATGTAAATATCACTTCTTTTAACAGTGAAGAAAAACATCGTGAGAAAACCTGCATGCCTGAGAGTTCTTCATAATGTTCTCAAAAGTGTGATAACTCTGCCAATCTGCACTTGCCCAGTGTGGCAGACTATGGCCCAAACCCTTCTCATTCTGAGAGAAGACCCCAGACCCGTGCTCTGTAGTGAGCCGGCGATAGGTTGATCATAAATAATAGGCTCACGACTGGCACCTAAAGTCACGACTCACGAGGTTTGACAGTTCTATCTAAATTAAATTTAGTTTGTCCGACCTTTTCTTATCACACTGGTAAGAAAAAGATGCAAATACTTAAAATTTAGCTGCTATCAGAATCAGTACCATTGCTTGGCTGATTTCATCTATTTTATTTTTCAGGGTCTATCACCAAATTCTGAGACAATGAACGCGTGTCTAAGGTCGATATCGTCGTGGGGCGGCGGCAAGGCTCTGCAGACCATCGCGCTGCAGGTGGTGGCCGAGTTCAGGCAACTAGGCGTCGAGCCCAGCCTGTCCGCGTACTACTATCTGCTGTGCGTGTTTTGTAAAGAACGTAAGTTCTCTCTTCTCTCTCTATGGATTCCGCACTTGAACGTTTCCGTCTGTTGTGCGTCGCCCGCCTCAACCCGCCGAAGGCCTCCAGCCATCCAAGCTCGTAGATCGCCCAGGTTGCCGAGAGAGAGGTTGCCGTAAAGATTGGTGTTCTGTTGACACTACACGACGCTTCTCACACTTACGAAAGAATCATACAGTAATCACCCGATTCGAACCTAAGACGGAAAGCAACGTACTAGATGGCACCACATGTATCTACTTGAATCACGCTAACGAAAGCCTCAAAGCCTAGCCACAACACAGGCTTGCGCTTGGTGTCAATTATGCCTTAAGAAAAGCAATGATGAGGTCTAAATTGGAATGTGCTTCCTAGAAACTGCATCCCAAATGCAATTTTGCAAATATCTTGCAGTGCATCTGTAATAGACCCTTACACTACCTTGTGATCTTCTGAATGCAAATCCGATTTCTTCCGTGCTACTCATAATCTTGTCTGATTAAAAATTAAAATACTAAACTTTTTTTAAATGATTATGACCTCATAATGTTTTAATTTTACTAATATTCTTCTTGTTAATGTAGGTAAAGTGAATTTGGATAGAATAGGTGAGATAAAAATACTATTAAGTTTATAAATTGTAGGTGGTCCACGTATCGACATCCTCACCAATATTATAGCGGATCTAGAAAAGAGGGAATCAATAAAAGCCACTCGAGCAACGGACACCAACTTCTTCATTACTGCCATGGGAGTTTGTAGCGATCATTTACAGGTATTTATGAAAATAATGGTATTGGTTCACTTAGGTAGGGTAACTGTACAGAATTTACAAATTATCACAATAAATAGTTTTCATTTTTATTCGGTAAGACTTTTTCATTATTATTCACTATAGGCACACGCTTGACCACGATTACTTCTCATGGGAAGCGATGACGTAGCCTGAAATGGCACTTTTACAAATACTTTTGAATAGTTTATCAATAAACCTATACTGACTGATTGCCTAACGTTTTAGCAATTGATTCCTTTATTATAGGACTAGCTTATGCTCGCGACTTCGTCCGCGTGAACTACATAAATTTTAAACCCCTATGTCACCCCCTTAGGGGTCGAATTTTCAAAAATCCTTTCTTAGCGGATGCCTACGTCATAATAGTTATCTGCATGCCAAATTTCAGCCTGATCGGTCCAGTAGTTTAAGCTGTGCGTTGATAGATCAGTCAGTCAGTCACCTTTTCCTTTCATACATTTTTATTATAGGATGTAAGCCTAGCAGAGCGCGTACACGCCTTGCTAATGAAAGATGACAATTACAAGTTGGTGGGCGACGCGTACAAGGAAAGCATTTACTACAGGCACCTCGTCACCGTCGCTTGCAAGTAAGTTACTACATAATAACTATTGATTCACCCAGAACTAACAAATTAATTACAATAAAAAAAATGCAAGGAAAAAGCAGGAAGGTTCTCTCTCTCTCTAAAGAAGTCCCTACGAGAGACCTATGTCTAGCAGAGGACGTCTACTGGTTGATGATGATCCAGAAAGATTATGAGTGTATTTTTATCTGTTCATCTGTTAAACTACTAATTTTATTTTGATAAATTAAGTGTCATTGGTGTCTTATCATGTCATCATCTTATTGGTGTCATGTCAATTTTAATCATAATGATTATATGACATGGCAAATCCAATATGGCGGATTTGGTATCAAAGAAAATTTATCATGATGTCTATATATATAATAAAAATTTATTTGATTCTGTATAACATAACTATTATTTTATACACTTTTTTCATTTAGATATGCCCCATTCGAAAAGACAACAGAATTATTAGACACATTGGTGCCTAATATTTACGTTCCCGAACCGACCGTAATGGAGGAGGTAAGATCTGTTGTAGTTACGTCCTATCATAATAGTTATGCCACATTAGCTGTCGAAAAGTTTCAGTTAATTTCATCGAATATATTTTATTCTGTCAAGTTAGTCCTCGATTGCGATCTAATCTGCTGGCAATAATATCTATAGAGCGCACTTTGACTTAGCTTAGACTTAAGACAGAGTTAAAACGAGACAGAGCTATATCTCTTACATAAATCTGTCTCGTTTTAACTCAATCTTAAGTCTGAGCAAAGTCAATAGATATCAGCCTAAGATCGGAGCAGCGCGGCGGCTTAACTTGGAAGGTGTATGGCAGTTTTATTTAACCCCTTACCTCTTATCGGTTTTGGCATCGTTCTGGATCGCTGAAAAGCTTGGCGTCGCTGCTTTGTCGGCAGAGTAGTAACTAGCCGCGGCCGAAGTCTTGTACCAGACCAGAGGCAATTTAGAAATTATAACACCCCAAATTTATTGTGCCGGGAATCGAATCTTGTACCCTCACACTTATAAGACCACTGCTCCAGGGAGGTTCTCTTTTTGTGACAAGTTATGTTGTATACAATCTCTAAACTAAAATAACAGGTCTAAATGTGTTACGGAACGCAGCAGAAAGTAATGTACGGATCTCCGCGTTGTCTCTGTCGTTGATACCGACAAAACGTTATATAGGTATGAGTGACAGAGACAACGCTCTACAAAGCCGAAATGTCATTCCAATGGCTGATGTACATTACTTTCTGTCGCGTACTGTACTCTCTTTCATAATACTCCTGCGTCAAAGGATAGCACTAGATTTAGACATGTCAATTTAGTTTAGAGATCGTGTTCAACAGAGTTGGCCATGTTGTTCTCCTAGTTGTGAGACTGTGAACAGTCCGCGTATTAGTGCAACCTGTACAACTATCAGAGACCAAGTATCCACAGTAGGGTAATAAACCCTGCAAAAGTTAGCTCTGGCACCTGGCAAGTCACTTGCATTATGAGCCTCAATAGCTCAACGGTTAAGGAGTGGACTGAATTGCGAAAGGTTGACGGTTCAAATCCCACCCGTTGCACTATTGTCGTATCTACTTCTAGCACAACTTTTACAGTTGGAAGGGAAACTGAAAGGAGAATATTAGTCATGATTAGCATGGCTAATATATTTTTTTAAAACAGCAGCTTCTGCAAGTTTTATTGCTAGTGGACATTGTGGAATAGATTTTTCACTTATCCTAACAGATAATAAGAACGCTGGAAGTAGCAGGAGCAGGAGACAGATTGGCAGACGCGTGGTCACAACTGGTGGTATTCGGGCACGCCAAGCGAACTAAGCTTGTGGAAAAACTACTCTCGGCTCTATGCAGTTGTTACACATATCAAGGTAACTTACAGATAATGTGGTTAACGCATCCTAAAGAATTTTTCATACTGTTAGAGCCGATCGGATTTTTTTAAGATTGCATTGGTGTTTTGCGTGTCATTTCAACAAATCCAAAATGACGGATGACGGATATGACAGACAGTCAAAAAAACAGTATCGAATTTGGTATCAAAATTTATAATAAAAAAAAATAACCTTAAATATTAATATAATAATTTTAAATGGGTAATAAACTGCTTAAACTGTCTTAGTTTGTATTGGCGTCACTTTTTGCCATATTTATTCCGCGATTGACAAGAAAAGGATCGATACAGAAAATTTAAATTGAACACATCTAACTTGTTGGTGCAAGCGCACCAGATTATTGTAATGATTTACTTTATGCTAATAAATTGTTTGTAATTTTTTTGTAGAAGATGAAGTGAAAGCAAAAATGCGTAACGCCGCTGCGGATATATTGAAATATGGCCAGCTTGTGGAAGAACGAGAAGAAAGCGAGGATCGCCGCTCACCTACACCAAAGTATGAAAACATAATAACTCTGACATTGACAATAGAAACATTTCTAACTGTAGATAAGTAACCCGGAAAAACTATCAGACTACTCGGTTCAGTACATTCGAAGCAAATTGGTTGTTACAGACAGACAGACAGACACACGAGTGATCCTTTAACGGTTCCGGTTTTTCATTCGGACATACGAAACCGTAAAAAGTAATTTAACAAATAATTTTCACACAAAGAATTCACATTTGGACAGAAATCAACGAGCAATCAGGGTTGCCAGCCATTTTTGTACTGATTGAACTTAAGGTATACTTATATTCTGCCTCCACTACCTTGCTTTTACTTTTTTATTCCATTACAAGTGAGCCCTTGACTGGGATCTCACCTGGTAAGTGATGATAGTACAGTAGCATGCTTGGAAGGGCAATGTCAGTTTTATGTAACCCATAGACCTTATCGGTTTCTACACGGCACCGTATCGGGACCCTAAAACGCTTGGCGGACCGCTTCACCGGTAGGGTGCAAACTAGCCACAACAGAATCCTCCCTCCCTGCTTTATGAAACTTAAGTGTGAAAGTGATTTAAACCTCATTTTTTGGATTTCAACTCTTTCTAAAAAGTTATTCTTCATGGTGTTGTCAATTCTTTTTCCCACTAATATAAGCGGTAATTTTTAGACTATCAGCTACAGCACTATCAAACATAGTGGAACTATGCTCCGATACGCAAGACAAGTTAGACCCCAATTGGACCGCAGTAGAAAACGCGATACAAAAGCTAAGAAACGAGCAAGCTACCGGGGTACCCGAGAGGCCGCAAGCTTTGGCTGATGTCGCACAAAAGGCTGCAACTGTTGGAAAAACTGAGTTGGCTGCTGTAAGTAACTTTAAATTAGATACCATAGATAAATTAAAATTGTATTAAAATATAGTAGAGGACGCGATACAAAAGCTAAGAAACGAGCAAGCTACGGGGGGTACCCAAACGACCGCAAGCTTTGCCTGATATTGCACAAAAGGCTGCAACTGTTGGAAAACCTGAGTTGACTACCTTTAAATTAGACTAACTTTAAATTAGATACTAATTATTATGGATAAATGATAAAGAAGCAAGCTACCAAAAGCTTGCGAGAATGAATGTTTTGCGCTGACTTTGCACAAGGGGAAGTGGGTGGATGAGGAATACGGAGGACTGTATGTGGTGAAGCGCTCTCGGAAAGGCCTAGGTCCAACAGTGGACGCAACCAGGCTATTTTATTGATTGTCTTTACAACAGAAAAAAATACATAAAAAAAGTAAATAAATAGTATGTATTAGTCGCCATCAAATGGCAAAAAAGCAATAAAAATCTTGGCTAAGAAATTACAGTCGAAAATTTCGGTTAAAAACCGATTAGTACCATAGTATCGATCCCCAGCCTATTTATAATATTTTTCGTCTGTTTTTTTATTCGTACCAAAAAAATGCCATTATAAAAAAAAAGTGGACAGGGAGTACTTATCTGTACAAGAGATCTCTACCAGTGACCCTGACTGGCAGTGGGAGAGTTTGTAAACTTCTGTCAACGTAGCATAATCTTTACAGCTCGCCGTAACCTACTTAGCGGAGTGCGGGTTCGAAGAGGCAACAGCGGCTAGCGTTCAAACGCTAGGCGTGATGCTGAACCGGCCCGCTGAAGAAATTGAAACCTTACTCCAAGAGCAGAAATCTTCCCTTGCCACGACGCTACACCCTTCAGCTTTGGCGGTAGCTCAGGCTTATCATATGTAAGTAAAACTTGTTATGTGAGAAGCTTGCAATTATATAAAAACTTGTCTTTTGTTTGTATGAAAAAAAACATCTTTTCAATAACGTTGCAGTGGCTATGGAGGATTAGATTTAGAGGTCATTGTAGTTAGTATGAGGTTTATAGTTTAAACGTTGATAGAATTCGAGTGTCGAAAGATAACGTCAGAGTAAAATGGCAATGAGCAGGGATCATAGTACGAAAAAACGATAGACGTTGGGGTCCCAAGGTCTCGAACCTCGCACCGCAGTGTTGGAAGGCCCCCACTACTTAGTGGTGTGACAGTGGACAGAGACATCAAAGGAGTCACAGGAAGCCGCTAGATTTAGGAGGCGCAAGACCGTGGTTTGTGGAAGTCTCTTCTGTAGCGATTCTTGCAAAAGACCTATGTCTAGCTGTGGACGTCTATTGCTTCAAACTTCTTCTCGCGTCGGTCCCTCAATTTTGAGGATCGTGGCTCCCTCGAGATATGACCTTCACGATGTTGCGCCATTACTCCCTGTTGGAGGCCGTACGGAAGGCATAGGCTGTGTCTGTTGAGTTTTATTGTATATTAGTTTTTAATTTTACGGATCATTAAAATGAAACCATTTTACTTGGCGTCCAATAGACCACAGACAACTTTATTTTTCTTAAATATCTTAAACTAACTCTTTACTCTATTACCATAGATTCGCTTAGATAGACTAGATATTTTTAAAGGCAAAGGAAATAAATTAATTTCTATCACACTCCCCTAATTTTGTTTCCTTTGTCTTTTACACAATTTTCTTTTTTAACACAAAAACAATTTTTTTCTTTTATACTAAGTTACACAGAAATTACTTATTCAAAATTTTAACAATGTTGGTTTTTTCACTTATTTATTAAATGACAATTATATAAACAAAAAGTTGTTTTATTTTCCTTATACATAGTTTTTAGTTTAGTTACTACATTTACTAAGTTATTACTTATTACTAAAACATTCTTAAGATAAAGTTATACAATTTTAGATTAAAACAAAAGTTATATAGAATTCCTACTTTGAATTAAGTTTTAAGCAATATTTTTAAATTTTAAACACAGAATTTAATTTATACAACAATCTTATTAGCATGATAATTAAATTTGATTCTGGTTAGTACTTTAGTAAAAATGTCAGCTGTTTGTTCACTAGTTGGACAATATTTTATCATCAGATCACTGTTTTTCACTTTTTCATGGATAAATTTGAATCGAACGTCTATGTGTTTGGAACGTCTATTTATAACTCCATTCTCAATTAGTCTAATTGCACTTTGATTGTCTATAAACACTGTCACTTTAACACTAGTTAAGTCCAAGAGTTCTTGAATCACTGATTTTAAGTATAATAGTTCTTTGCAACATTCAGCTGCGGCAATGTATTCAGCCTCAGTGCTAGAAAGTGCTACTATAGGTTGACGTCTCGTGCACCATGTTACTGGGCAGTTGCTCAGGAATATTATATATCCCGTTGTGCTTCTCCTTGTTTCAGAATCTCCAGCATAGTCTGAGTCACAATATGCTGTTAGTTCGATATCTTGTTTCTCTTTCTTGTAAATAAGACCTTTCTCTTTAGATCCTTTGAGATATTTCAATATCTGTTTCAAATTGTGTACATCTTGATCGGTTGGGTTTTCTACTTTTCTGCTGCAGTAGTTAACAGCAAAACTTATGTCGGGTCTAGTTTTATTTGAAATGTATGTTAAACTTCCGAGTAGTTCTCTGTAAGGAAATTTAGTGTTCTTTGGTGATTCTATTACTTTACTCGATTCTATTGGTATCTGTGATATTTTTGTTTCCATCATATTATAATCGTTTAAGAGGTTTTCTATAAAATTTTCTTGTTTTAAGTTTAACTCATCTTCCTTTTGTATTATTTCCATACCAAGGTACTTTTTTGGGTTGTTATCTACTTTAGTTATAAATCTGTTTCCTATTTTTCTTATTATTGTGTCTATTTCTTTTTCATCTTTCCCAATTACTATTCCATCATCTACATGGATGCCTAAAAATATTGAATTTTCCTCATTTTTGAAAATACATGGTTCTGTTTTAAGTTGTAATAAACCTTGACTGTTCAAATAATTTGTAAATGTTTTATTCCACTTAAGAGGAGCTTGTTTCATGCCATACAGGGCTTTCTCTAATTTGCATATACCGTTAATATTCATTCCCTCAGGTGGATACATATAGATTTCTTCATTGTCCAATCTGCCATATAAAAATGCAGTTTTAATATCAAATGTTTTGATTTTTAAATTGTTTAGAGCAGCAATTGCTAAAATCATTCTTAAAGGACTACTGTTTATTACTGGACTGAAAATCTCATTATAGTCAATTCCCTCTCTTTGCTCAAATCCTCTGATCACAAGACGAGCTTTGTATGTGCCATCATCTTTAATCTTTAATACCCATTTATTACTTAGAATCTTTTTTCCTTTAGTCTCTTCTTCACTTACAATTTTCCAAACTTCATTTTTAATCAAAGAATTC
The DNA here is from genome assembly GCF_902806685.2 of Maniola hyperantus. NCBI lineage: Eukaryota > Metazoa > Arthropoda > Insecta > Lepidoptera > Nymphalidae > Maniola > Maniola hyperantus. The sequence continues at coordinate 11,121,741 of NC_048541.1, forward strand.
TTTTCATCTTCAATAGCCTCTTGCCATTTATGTTTGTCTTTACCACTAATTGCTTCACTATATGTAATCATAACATAATCTTCATATCTTTGCGGTGGTTTTCGTTGTCTTTTACCTTTTGAACTTTCTGTATTGTCATCATCCTGATTTGTATCTGTTATGTCATCGGGTATATTTATTTCTTCTTCATTTGTTTTTGGTTCTTCTTCATATATTTTTTGGATTTCATTGTCTGTTTGTGTCTGTGTTGTTTCATTGTTCTTAGTGTTTTCTTCATTCATAACTTCTTCTATTTCTTTTTCTATATTTTCTTTATTTTGTAATGAGCTATGAGTTAATTCAACTATATCTTCATCATTTTCTAGGTTATTACTTTTTACTTCTTTTTTGCTTTGAACAAATTTGACATCTCTTCTTATTATTATTTCTCTGTTTTCAGAATTCCAGAGTCTATATCCAGTCGGAGCGTATCCAATCATAAGTTTTTCACTTCTCTCGTCTAATTTTTTTAGGGGTTTTAATATTTTTGTATAGACTTCTGAACCGAATATTTGAATATTTGTCACATTTGGTTTTTTATTTGACCACATTTCTATTGGAGTTAGTGTTTGATTATCTCGTGGAGTTCTGTTTAACAAGTAGGTTGCTGACAGTACAGCTTCGCCCCACATTTCAAATTCTAGGTTAGATTCATATAGCATAGCTCGTGCTTTCTCCATCAAGGTGCGGTTAAAACGTTCAGCTTTGCCGTTAAGTTGTGGACTGTAGGGTATTGTATAGTCTATTTTTATACCTTTGTTTTTACACCATTCTTTCAGGTTATTACTAGAATATTCTCCACCACCATCGCAGCGTATGATGCTGATTTTTTGGTTTGTGTGTCTTTCCATTTCTTGAACGTATTGTTTTAAATACATAAATACTTCACTTTTATTAGATAATAGATAGACTTGAGTATAATTTGTATAGTCATCAATAAATGTTAATATATATTTCTTTTCATCCCACGTTACGGGTGAAATCGGCCCACACACATCTGTGTGTATTGTATGTAATTTTCTTTCAGATTTTTGTCTAGTATGAAATGGTATTCTTGTTTGTTTTGCCTTCATACATATGTCACAAGTAGAGGTAAGTGTATCTATTTCCTGACTTGTTATATTTATGCCATTTACTGATTTAATAATATTTTTCAATGTTTCTTTTCCAGGATGGCCATATCTACGGTGCCACTTTTCAGCTGTTTCTTTTTTATATGAAATCAAGACATTTTCTTCAGTATTTGTGTTGATATTTATGTTATATAAACCTTTAATATTTTTTTCGCCTTGTAGTATTATTTCATCGTCCTTTTTAATAATAACATTATCTTTTGTGAATATGACAACTCCGTCTTTCTCCGTTATAGCATTAACTGACAGTAAGTTTTTTTCAAGTTTTGGAACATAAAGCACATCATCAAAGTTGCAGTTTTTAGTTTCTATTGTGCCTATATTACTTGCTGTTATTGTGTTATTCTTTTCTGCGGTTTTTATTTCTATTTCACATTGTTTTTTATTATGTAATATTAAGTCGTTATTTGTCATGTGACTGGTACAGCCTGAATCGATTATGAAATTTTCATTGACGGCCAGAAAAGATACTTGTTTCTTTTTCCAGAAGCAATCTTTTTCTTGATGATTGTTCTTCTTACAGACAGTGCAAAAAGGTTTCTTGTTTTTATGAAAGCAGTCTTTTTCTAAGTGATTATTTTTATGACAAAATTTGCAAGATTTGAACTTTCTATTGTTATTGTTTTTATTATAGGCTTTAAATGCAACATTTTCAGTATTATTCGTGTTTGACAAGCGCTTTTCTTCAGCTAATATTCTTGAAATTAAATTGTTAATAGTTTTGTCAGAGGTTATAGTTGATTCCCATGCTGTTATGAAGCTATTGTACTGCTCAGGTAATGTGGACAGAATTTTTGAAATGAGCATGTTTTCATTTATTTGTTCACCAAGACAATTCAGTTGGTATGCTATGTTTTCAAGCGAGCTAATATGGAAGGTCATATCATGTTGTTTGTTATAAGAATATTGGAAGAATTCTTGTAAAGTATTACATTTTTGTTGGTCACTTTTCTTTTCGAAGATAAAGCATAGCTTGTTATACATTTGAGATGCAGTACTGCATGATAGTAATAATGGTAGGTGTTTACGGTCAACTGTACTGGTGATAATTTTTTTAGCTTGGGCATCTTTTTTTATTTCTTCTTTGGAGGTGTACGTTTTGTCTGTCGGATCAAGTGTGATTTCATACAAATCAGTACTTCGGAGATGAATATCTATTTGAAATTTCCATAAGGTAAACGTTTTTTCATTTGTAAGCCTTTGTATACGAGAAATTTCGTCTTTTTCCTCCATTTTGGTTTTCACGAGTTTTCACAACTCACAACTTTTTCTTACACAGTTTTATGTTTACTATTTTTACGGTATAGGTGTTTTATTATTTATTTTTACGTTTATCGGAACCACTGGTCTGCTACCATGTTGAGTTTTATTGTATATTAGTTTTTAATTTTACGGATCATTAAAATGAAACCATTTTACTTGGCGTCCAATAGACCACAGACAACTTTATTTTTCTTAAATATCTTAAACTAACTCTTTACTCTATTACCATAGATTCGCTTAGATAGACTAGATATTTTTAAAGGCAAAGGAAATAAATTAATTTCTATCAGTGTCGACCGCTTCTCGTATCTGGTCTGACCAACGTCTCGGGCTTCGTCCGCGTGGTCTCTTTCATCTGATCTTGCCAGTAATCAACAGTTATGCTACTCGCGTTTTTCCTAGCAATGTGACCGAAGTAGTCGAGCATCCGCCGCAGACAAATAGTTTAAACTATCTGGTTATATCTATCTATGGTATATCTATCTATTCTGGCTATCCTTAACACAGATCTAAAAATCTAGCTAGGATAGCCAGTTCTTGATCTTGTAACATTCATAATATTAAGCACTAATTGTTCAAGATCAAACCCATGTATGTGTGTAACTATATGATTGAAAAATAAACGTTTTATTTATTTATTTATTTATTAAACGACAACGAGGACAAGAATACACAAGAATCGAATCAAAATTTATGATTCTGCTGATCCGGGGATCAGCAGAATCATAAATTTTGATTTGATCAAGTATAAGACCTGCACTTTTGTACTTTTCTCTTATTTTTAGTAAATTATACATACATAGAACATTAATGAAAAAAAACGTTATAATATAACGTTTGATTACAGTCATTTAATTTTAGAAAACAGTTACGTGTGTAATCCAAAAAGTTATGTGATTTATGCAATCTTTCCCGGCAGCTTGTTTACCTCGTCACTTATATTTATCTTGTCACATTGACGAATATTAACAAATAAGTACATGTTTCACGTCAATGCTATCGAACAATATTGAGATAAATCATAAATCACTGATAAAAATAAAATGATACATACCTTCGAGTAAGATCAATGTCAAAATCAAAAATATTTCGGACAACAGATGGGGTATGCATTAAAAGTGGTTATCGCGGAACATTCAGCCCTTCCAAACTTTTTTCAAAATATACTCTTAATATAACAACTCTTCTAACTTCTATACTGGTGCACAATTTCTTTTCAATACATTTGCAAGTTTTCTGTCGTAATACCGGTCAATAATATCGAATAGAAACCTATGGGGTATCACACAGAGAGTACTACAGTAAGCGGCAGAAAATAATGTCCTTAATGGTGATGTAAGTTCTAGCGAAAACCTACTTCGTAAAATACAAGTTTCTAGATCAACTTTATTGTACTTGGGCTTTAGGACTGTACTTAGATATGCCTGTCAGGTTCTTCTTATATATTAAAGTTTCTTTATTGGCAGTAGTCAAAATAATACTTCTTTTTAACAGAGCCAAATCTGGAGCACCTTTACACGAATCCGGGTCCTCGTCGGCGAGTTCGGAGAGCGACAGCGAAACGTCGTCCGACGATGAATAGTTATTATGTTAGTAGTATTACTTTTTAACTAGTATTAATAAATTGCATTTAGATATAACGTCTTGTCTTATTATTGTTATCTTATTTTAATCTTATCTTAGCATGAAAGTGGCTGACTATAAAGCTGATTTCACACTACAAAATATGCCGTTAAACCACGAAATAAACTTAAAATCAGTACCTAGTTTATAAATGAATTGTGAATAATCCCCATCGATTTATATTGATGCTCCATTTATATTGGTACATTCGTACCAATTTTAGCCCAATGCGAATTATTGTAACCTTGAATGTATATTTTGACCGGACTAATATAATTTATATCCCGTAGTGTGAAATGAGCTTAGCATTACTACAAATGCGATTGCTGACTTTATAGTATTCTTGCTGCAACAGTGCATTTTAGCAAATAATAAGAGAGTCAAAACAGAACCAATCCGAGGTGATTGCGACTGTCACAATGTAGCTGGCAATCTATAATCTAAATCATTACATATTATCTAGATGATTCCCGCGACTTCTGCCGTGTGGTAAGTTTTTAAATCCCGCGGGAACTTTTTGATTTTGGATAAAAAGTAGCCCGGCGGTTACGCACTCATCCGATCCGAGTTCGTGAAACACCGCTTTTGCGTAAGTAGGTACGTAAAGAGAATCTGTACCAACTTATTCAAACAGCACAAATATTTAATCTAGTTACACTTCCTTACATTATTCATACCGCGAAGAATTCAAAGTGAAAGAATTGTACTGCCATTATGACAAACAATATGTAAATAGTTTACTCTCGTTCGAATTGCTAAAGAAACGGTGACACAGTGCGCTAATGACATGAAACCATTTCTCCGAAAGGTGTTAAAAATGATAATTGGTCGTGACATGCGAAGTTTTCAAGAAAGCAACTGTCTCCGTTAGTTGTCCTTCGGTCCTCTCTTAGCCTTGACTCTAACTCTAAAATGTTTAAATACGATGTTTTGTTCGGAATATTCATTGTAAGTAGCCGAACTAGTTTAATTTTGATAACAATTTTGAAGCATTAACATAACTCAATTCAACAGTAACATTTTATTATTTTTCAGATAAATACAGTGAAAAACATTAGCTTAGTGTTCGCAATATTCACAACTAAGAATGTCGATTGTGGTAGTTATGGATTTATTTGCGATGGAGCGTCAAGATTAAGGCTTTGTGAGGGTGACAAAATTTTAGGTCCAGCATTCATTTGCCCGGCCAACACTATCTGCAATGAAGAGTCGAGTGACGTTTGTGAAAATGCTATAAATTACATCGATCCGTCCCTCACCAGGGATCTTCGTTGCTACCGCAGTGAAAGAATAGCTGACACGAGTGTACCTGATTGCAAGGGATATATTCTGTGCATTCCTAACAAGAACCGCTTTCAAGGTATCAAGTTCAAGTGCTCTGGAAACACAATTTTCAACGGATATACACGAACATGTACCGCGCCTGAAAAGTACAAATGCCCGTTAGGCAATTCGACTAAGACAAAAATGCAATACTTCGGACAAGTTAATAGAAGAGCTGATACCAACCGTAGTGAAGGTTCTCATAATCCTAGTTCGAATGGTCAAGGACAAAGACCCATTGACTGTAAAAGCTACAGATTTACAGTCACACAAGACGACAGCCCTACGCGGGCGACCTACTTCTGTCCTTCGAGACCCGTTAGAGGAGAGTCCACAGTCCGATGCACGGTATTCTCAAACAATTTCTGCATAACTTTGGAAAGAGATGACCAGGATCAATTTATTCAAAACTCAGGCGCGGCGTACCGGAAACCTCGATAGATTGTGTTGCCGCATTTAAGTGATTCAATTAGAAAATAATCAAGTCTGGATAATCAGTGTTGGTCAGCATCTTTGTAGAGTAGTATGGTAAGAATTTAAGATAGATAAAGGGATTTTTATCTATATGTATTATTTTGGAAATAAGACTGAATTAAAATGGACACTCAATTAAGATTTTTTTTATTACATAATGTACCTACTATACAAAATAACAACAAATTATAAATCTAAGCTATGCTTTATTAACATATTATATTACAATTAAGATTAAGTATCTACATTTAAGATCTTTGATAATTATGTTAGAAAAAGAATTCAATAAATAATAATGTTAAACAAATAATACTAATTTCGCGTAATTCATTATTTAATCTTTACATTCGGAACTGTCATCGTCTACACATGTTCTTTTTTCATGATTAAAGACTTCGTCAGAATCACACTTCTTAATTTTACGACGAAACCCTGATTTCCCACATTTTGTGCATTGGTAATATTTTCTGCAATTGTCTGGATATACAAACTTGCCTTCCTTTTTACAGTCAAAATTCTTTGTCTGATTTTTTGAATCCTTATGTTCTTTAGATTTACTTTCGATGGTGCTTTTCTCGCTATCAGTCTTTGAACTACTATCTTCATTAGACTTAGACACATTTATTGAATCAAGAATGCATTTTAGTTTTGTTTTATCTAGGTGATATCCTTTCTGACATTGTAATTTAAATCTTATATATCCTTCTACTTTCTTAGCACAAATATAATAAAACTGATCTGAAAAGATGTCGATGTATCTTCCTTCTGATGTACACTGAAATTGATTGTTCCTGATACAATGCGACAGATTCTTAGTGCACTGTTTTGAAATTTCACTGAAAACTGTTTTGTTAGGACATTTTCCAAAAATTGGTGCACTTCTTCCTATGCATATATAAAAATTTTGACAATCATTTTTATCAGAGTATTTGCCACGATGACGACTGTAACAGTTAAATTCCGATTTTCTACTCTCGAAATCATTGGGTAAATTTTTATTATTTAATTCAACTGGTGTTATTCTAGTGATATTATGTTCTTTTCTTTTATCTTCATTTGTTAGCATGGGAGTGTTTATAATTTGTTTATTCTCAGCGTTAATATGTAATGTATATGTATCATCTTTTCTTGTTTTATGTGGAACAATTTTATAACTATTATTTTGGGCATGTCTTGTTTCAAGATTCATGGTTAAGTTATTTAAATTTACAATACTTTCATTATCAGTGTTCAAAGTTTGGTATTGTATTTTCTCAGGTATATTAAAACTTATATTTTTCACAATATGCTTATACAAGTTTTCATCGGTATTCACTACTGAAATAAATCTACTATTGTTAAATTGCTTTGTAAAATTGTCGATATTCTGATTGGTATGTAATTGAGTTGATTTATTGCTGTTAATTGATGTATTTTGCAAGTGGTGGTTTAAAAGTGATACCATTTTTACAACTGTATCTTGTACATTTAGTCCACTAGACATGACAGAGTCTCGTATTGTAGATTCTTCATCGGTTGTATTAATATTTTTATTAATATGTGCTGAAATATTTTTATTTATAGTTGCGTTGTTCACGTAACCTATATTTGGTCTTAAATTGTTTTCAGTTATGGGGGGGCCTATATCTGCTGTAGTATCATCCGCAGATATTTTGTTTGTATCTAATTCCGTTACTTTTAATATACCATTATGTGACTGAATTGAGGAATTCACATTCCTATATATTGCCGTATTCACGGGGTTTTCATTTGTTACATTTATTTTTGAAGTTGAAAGTGAATCACTTTTAGTAGCATTAAGTAACTTTATGACATTTTCTTTTGTAATATTTTCATTTTCGATATCTAGTTGCGTGTTATTGTTTAACAAAAAATAGCTTTCACTTAACTGTGCAGTTATTGATTTCAACGGATTATTTGTGGACTTAATTGGAATTGTTCTTTCAGTATTAGCAAATGTATTCTTAAGCAGAGTTTGTGTTGATATTTGATACAAATTGGTTTCAAATGTCGGCATTATGTTGTTCCGATCTTTATCTATAGTGATATTTAATGAATGTACCAAATTAACCGACGGTCTAGTTAAACTATTTTCTGTGTTCACTGACAATTTATCAATGATATTAAAATTGATGCTACTTTTGTCTGTTTCTGTAACACCCATATTGTGAATAGTTGACTTATTAGCTTCTGCAAATGCGGTGCTATTTATGATCTGGGGTATTTCTAAATTATCCAACTCCGACATTGAAGACTCTGTAACATTTTCGGCCAAATATTTTTTGAAGCTATAGTTTTCAATCATAGGGTTACTAGGACTAGTGCTACCGTAAATATCGTTAATCACATCAATATTGAAGTTATCGTTTGTAAGAGCACTGGGTTTTGGAACTGACACAGTTGTGCTCAAAAATTTATTTTCATTTTCAAGCGTCGTCTTTGCAATGCTCCCTTTAGACACATTGCTACTTACTTCTATCCCATCTGTTATAAATGCGTGAGTAGTGATTTCGTAATCAAAGACATAATTTGCAGTGGTCGGTTGATTTTTAAATCCTGAAGGTGTAATTTCATTATCAACGGTGACTTTGGCTGCTGCGTTTAAAGTGTGTACCGTATCATTCATTGTATCCCATGATTTTGTTACTGATGTAGCGGTACGAACTTCATTTATAGGATCAACGGTTTGCTCTTTATCTGCTGTGCGTGTAGTATTATTAATTAAAATAGTCGTAAAATTAGATGAATCATACATTTTGTTATTACTTTCGTTTCTGGATAATTCCTTAACATTAATTAAGGTTTCTGTGCTAGCTGTAGTAGGCCTTAATGAACCATAATAGGATGCTGTTTTTGATAGATCCGTATCCGCCTTCGAAGTTTGCTCATATACTTCAAACGCAACTATAGGTTCCGATACATTTATAGACAGTTCTATTAAATTATAGTCATGTTTTGGAAAACTCAGAAACATCGAATGTGTATTATCGTTAACATTTTGTTGTATCTTTGTAGTAGTCGCTTTATTTTTAAATTCTGAAGGTGTAATTCCATAATCAACGGTGACTTTGGGTGTTGTGTTTAGAGACAAAAAAGCCTGTACCGTATCATTCATTGTATCCCATGATTTTGTAACTGATGTAGCTATAAGAATTCCATTTATGGGATCGGTTGGTTGCTCTTTGTTTGCTATGCGTGTGGTATTTATTAATATAGTCGTAAAATTAAATGAATCATACATTTTGTTATTACTTTCGGTTCTGGATAATTCCTCAACGTTAATTAATTTTTCTGTGGTAGCTGTTGTAGGCTTTAATGAACCATAATTAGATGCTTGTGTTTTTGATAGATCCGTATCCGCCTTTGTAGTTTGCTCATATACTTCAAACCCAACTATAGGTTCTGATGCATTTACAGACAGTTCTATTAAGCTATCGTTATGTTTTGGAAAACTCGAAAACATTGAAGGTATATTATCATTACTATTTTGTTGTATCGTGAAGTCCTGCGTACTTCCATAATCGTCTTTCGTCACAGTAGAATAAAATTCATTTGTGAGTGTTTCCGTTACTATATTTTGAGTAGTTGGAAGATACTGTGTAGTTACATCAATTGTAGGAAATATTGGAAGTTCTACTTCTGTCAAGTTCATGTGCTTCTTCGTAGTGGCTACATATGACTCAGTTGTAATAGCCAAATCAATTCTTTCTACCGTGTCATTTAAAGGAGCATTCATAGCTGTCGTAAAACTTACTTCTATATTGTCAGTCTTAGCAGATGATGTAAAATCTGTATTTTGTGGCAAATATGTCGTTATTTCATCGATGATATTTTTGTGTGTACCGTTCCTTGAAAGTTCTACTGTTGTATTCTTAGAAGATTTCTTCGCAACATTCGTATTAAATTCGTTTTCATTTACTGTAGAAGTTATTGAAAGGTTCACTTCATAATATGAGTCAGTATTAGTAGTAAAATCAATAACCGATGTGGATTGTATTGTTGTAGTTTCTAGTAGCTCTTTGTTAACTTTATCATTGAATGGATAACTCTTATTTATCTGAAGAGATATAATATCACTTTGCTCCTTTGGTGATATTTTCTCTTCTGTATTTTTTGAAACTACTGTTATAGTTGTCGTAGAATGTGATTCATCATATCCAAAAGTAGTTAGGAAATCGGAATTTGGTAAGACTGAGGAGCCGTTTTCATGCATGGAGGTTTCATCTACCTGAGAAATGCTTTTTTCAGGATTTGTATAAACATCTTTCGTGGTACTTGTAGTTAGTGTTGGAGAGTTTATATCTCTCTCTGCCGTATCCTTTTGAGCATCTACTACATAAGAATCGGATATAGTTGTCAAACTAACATCTGGTGATGAATTTACAATATCTTCGGTAGTTGACTGACTATTATATACCGTAGCATATAATTTAGTTGTAGATGTATCATCTTTGTTTAAGATTATATTTTTTTCATTACTTGGAGCATTTGTGTACAACATATTTGCTTCTGTTGTTGTTTGACCAAAATGTGTTACTGTTGTTTGTTGTGTTTTTTCTACGTGTAAACTAGTGATGTTGGCCGAATCAACTATATCTGATAATGTCCTAATATTTTTTGCATTTACAGAGTCTGCGGTTATCACTGGTGAGGATAACTCAGTCTGTTCATTGATTGAAGAACCCTCTAAAGTATTTCTTAAAACTAAATTTTCTGCTGTAGTAGAAAGGAATCCCATATGATTTAAATCAAAATTTTGTGACGATGACGAAACCTCATAAATCTTATTTGGTTGGTTACTGTTTTCATGCATAGGATAGTCATCTACCCTATCATGGAAAGTTTTTTTCACAGCGTTTGTGTAAACTTCATTTGTGTTTGTTGCGGATTCTATTACAAAGTTATTATCTCTTTCTGTTGTATCCTGTTGAGTATTTGGTAAATAAGAATCAGAAGTAACAGTCAAACTAATTTCGCTATTTTGACTATTTATTAGACTCTCGGTTGTCACAGGAGAAGATAACGTAACTGTTGTGAAATGCGTATTTACTTTATTATTCGAGGATGTAACCAATGTCTCACTTTCAATAGCGGAGTAATTTTCTGTAGGTACAGCTGTGAATGAGCTTTTTAAAATCGAATCATCACTTTTCATTGAGGGAGATAATGTAGTTGAGGTAAAATCTTCATTTCCTATGGTATTCGATGGTGTTGTTATAACTGTTAAAACTACTGATAAATCCTTTTCAATAACCGAGTATTTTTCAGTAACTACTTCTGCGAGTGAGCTATTTAATCTGAAATCATCAGTCTTTACAGGAGAAGATAATGTAGTTAACGGATTATCTGCAATTTCTATATTAGGGAGCGTTGTTATAAGAGGTTCATATACATCTATGGATATTTCACTTTCAGTGCCTGAATAGTTTTGAGTTGTTACTGCAGCTGATAAATTATTTACGCTTAAACTATCAATTATAACAGAATTAAATAATTTAGCGGATGTAAAATCTGCGGCTTTTACAGTATTTGACGGTGCTGTTATAAAAGTGTTAAATAAATCAATCGATTTCGCACTTTCAGTAGTTGTATAATTTTCTATACTTACTACTTCATATGAAATAGTTGCGCTTAAGTTATCACCACTTAGATCAATCGTTCCGTCAGGTGTTATCGGTGAAGTTATATTGTTATTGATAAATAATTCTGTAGGTTTAGAATAATTACTATTGTTTTCACTTATACTTAAATCACTTATTGTCGTTTTATTTTCGCTTACTGTAATGACTTCATTTTGAACGTCATTTACAGGCGTATCACTAACTATGGTAGCTGTTTCAGTACCAGTTGCTTCAGATACAGTTTCAGGTAAAGCTTTGGTACTGTTTTCCAACAGTTCTATGCTTCTCTCATTACTACTTATAGGATGGAATGTAGTAACTTCAAAAAGTTCCCAAGGAGATGATACAGTTGTTTCGGAAAGTTCGTTCGTTACATCACTCTGTACGGCCACTGGGGCAGAAGTGGTCGGTATATGATATTCACATTCAAAATAATTACTGTCTGTGCACGCTGTGCCTGGTGGGCATTGTATGAGGAAATCGTCAACTGTTTTTGAAACACCTCCGAAATCAACGCATATTTTAAAATGCGTTGAATTAACACAGTAGAAAGGCTTCCCTTTACAGTCATCGTTCGTCGTCGCTATCACAGGAACCACGATAAATGCCGTTGTCTGTAAAACAAATTAAATCAATTAATGCAGAGACCAAACCAACAATGAGCTTGATATAAAATAATTCCAATCTATCATCAGCTACTGATGTGGTGGATTAGGTCATAAGCATTTCGATATCGCGCCACTAATAAGCTCGGTTCTTCGCCTTCGTCATCGCCTTGAGATCCTAAACTGTACCCGGTCTCCAAACTGTACTCCAAAACGCGTGCAATATAAATTAAAATATGACAATTTATAAAAGTTAAGAACATAGTACTTACCAAAAGGACGATAATAAAATTCATTCCTTTTTGTTTATTAAAAGCCATGACCACATTTCAGTCAAGTATTATGGCTAGAGTTGAAACACACTTGATATTTTTCTGATTGTTTTCTTTAGAGTAAAGAGATTCATTTTATCACACACAATTTGAACGGTCGCTGAAGACATTTGTTAGCATTAAGACAGCTCATATTATATACTCTCAGTCACATATTATAAACAAAGTGGCCAAACACATTATATTTGTAGGACAAAAATTATATATTATGTGAACATCATATTATCAACATCATCACAATATTTTAAAGGAATTTTTTTTCTTTCTTAAGAATACATTTTAGGCGCCTTTATTCAATACACACTATTGGAAATAACTATACAGTGAAAACTCGATTAACCGGACTAATTGTTGTCGTTAGGGATTCCGATAATAAAAAATCCGGATAATCGAATGTATGAAGAAAAGCGGGTTTTGTGCATATTATGTAGTTCACTATAGTAGTATGTATTTTCAATTTTTAAAGTAAGATAACTATATCAAGTGGGATATCATATGAAAGAGCTTTGCCTGTACATTCTAAAACAGATTTTTATGCATAATAGTTTTTGATTTATCGTACAAAATGGCGGAAAAAATACCCGAGGGTTCCACTCGGTGCGCGAGTCTGACTCGCACTTGGCCGAACAATTTTCGGTTGGTAGTCCGGATAATCGCGAATCCGTATAACCGAGGGCCGGATAATCGAGTTTCCACTGTATTACAAAAATAACTTAATTTAGTAATTAAATATCACTTGCTTTAACTGTGAATTAAAACATCGTGTGTAAACCTGCTTGTCTGAGAGTTCTTCATAATGTTCTCAAAGGTGTGCAAAGTCTGCCAAACCGCACTTGGCCAGCGTGGTAGACTGACCAAAACCCTTCTCACTCTGAGAGGCGACCCATGCTCTGTAGTGAGCCGGTGATGGGTTGATCGTGATGATAGTGAAGAACTCAATCGTAATTAGATATCAATTAGATGAGTCTCTTGAAGCTATATATTTTTTTCTTTTTTCCTATGCTTAGCGAAAAATAAAAGTAAAAATATGTTTAGCAAACATTTTGTTGACTTTAAATTGTCAGCCTCAATAGCTCAACCGGTATAGGAGTGGACTGAAAACCGAAAGGTCGACGGTTCAAATACCGCCCGTTGCACAAGTCCTAGCACAAACCTGACGCTTAATTGGAGAGGAAAGGGGAATATTTGTCATTTAATATGGCTAATATTCTTTTAAAAAAAAAAAATGGTCGTCATTAGTAATGCTGCTCCACATCTCTTACAATTTGGTCCTAATACTTAATCCCTTTTTAATTTATTAGTGGTTACCCTACACCTAGATAGCTGATGATGATTATTATCAAGATACTATGCAAATACCTGTGACACCTTATTTCCCGTCGCGCGTGTTGACTGCTTCTTGGTACTTACCTCCAGCATTGTAGTTGTAGTGTGTCTCGTTTATTTGACTAATTATAAGATAACAACACTCACATAACGTGGGTAACATCGATACAGACACTTTATTGTTTAATGCAGTCAAATACGTAATTTCCCTATTTCAATAGGGCATTACAATCTTTATCTTTATCCTGGAGTAGTAACTAAAATCTGTCCAATAATTTCTGCTATGCATAGGTATAGATTTTCATCTATAGGTACCTACCTCGTTCACAATTGTTCAGACCATCACAGATTACATAGGCTTGCATTTAAACGTAGGTACAACTGCTTTGCAAATTCCCTAGTAGCTAGTAGGTAGCGGCATTTTTTTAGTATGGCTCTTATCTGTCTTCATACTTCTGAGATAATTATAATTATTAAATCTAGTAATAAACTCTGATTACCAGACAAATAATTACATCCTACGGTTTTACCCCACTAGCTCGAATACATTCAGCTAAGTAGGTAAATACTTGATTATGTTGTAATCCGATCAAAACATTTTACAACTTACTACATTGTAAATAAAACATACCTAATAGGTATCTAATACCTACTTTTGTTTTTTTTAGGGTTCCGTACCTCAAAAGGAAAAACGGAACCCTTATAGGATCACTTTGTTGTCTGTCTGTCTGTCTGTCAAGAAACCTACAGGGTACTTCCCGTTGACCTAGAATCATGTTTGGCAGGTAGGTAGGTCTTATAGCTGACATTCGGGGGAAAATCTGAAAACCGTGAATTTGTGGTTACATTATACAAAAAAAAATTGTGGTCATGAACCCTCGGTGCGCGAGCCTGACTCGCACTTGGCTGGTTTTTTACTCATCGACATTTATTATAACTAACTATTAAATGTGCTTACTACTTTTACTTTTATGTTGTTACTTTTTTACAACTAACCAAACAACGCCAAACCAATGTTAAAGAAATGTTGCATAGTGAACTATAACGATCAAAGGATTATTTTTCAGGTAAAGTATTTTCGAGATCCTTATTACATCTTGACCAGCTGAATGACGGAATCTACAATGTGTACGTACGTTAGGTACCTAAATTACTCTAACTCACTGATTTGTTAATTGAAACCAATATTATTTTATCATTAAACTTATATTCTTGTTATAAATTATTATAGTAAAGCTATACACATATTATTTAAGATTATAATAAGCATGCCATAATATTTATCATATAATATCACAACCATTTTAATGTCGGAAAAATTACAGGACGCGCTCAAGCGTATATAAAGTTATTTTTTTGTCAACTTGATCAATGCAAGTAAATAAATAATAAACGTTTCCAAAAATAAATTAAGTTCATAGAGAGAAATACAATAATATCATGAGTTTAAAAATCAAAAAACCCATTTTCGTCTCAAGCTTAAAGTCCGCACTTTGGTTTTGTAAATCGACACTCCGGCGATTATGATCCATATAAATGACACCACAGCTGTCAGTAAACCTAATATAAACATAATGAACTGTAGTCCATTATCTTGTTCTACCACGAACGATAGGCCAACAACGAGTATGGCCAAGAGAGTAGCTGATAAGGTTTCTATGGTGCTGTGAAGTTTCGGCCATTTCCGGGCACCAAGAAACTCTTGGACTGTAGATTCCCAGCACGAAGTTATTGCTCCGTATCCAAAGCCGGCTACAACGCAGCCGATTGCAAACGAATCGTGATTATTAGCTTCTGCCAGCACTGAAAAAAAAATACGTAAACGGTTATCAAATTCGGAAGTTACGTGGACAGGTAAGCAAATATAACATTGGATTATCCGTTTATAATCTGATTTTTACAACCGAGAAAATGTATAATTTCAATTTATTTCCCTATTATACGTACATATATAAAACTAGCAGCGACTTCGTTCGCGTGGATTTAGTTTTTTAAAAATCCCCTGGGAACTCTTTGATTTTCCGGGATCAAAATTTATCAAAATCGATTAAACAGATGAGCCGTGAAAAGCTAGCAGACAGGCGGACAGACAGACACACACTTTCGCATTTATAGCTACAGTTCTTAATCCTAGTAAAATGAGGTCAAGCTTGTGTCCACATTACGGCTCAGAACAAATACCTGTAGAAGTAGCCCTATTGTGACTCTTACTTTTAGAGCGAGATAGCTAAATGCATTAAGGCTCTTATTAGAACGTGACGAATGATCATTTTTGTCCTTATCACCGTGAACACTTTTTTTGTTTGTCAAGATGTATTTTGTACGTGAGATCTTAACAAACAACGTGAAGTGAGGTTATGTTGACTCAAATATTTTTAAGAAATAATCGATTTGTTTTGAAAATGGATTAAAAATTTTCTTTTTGAAGTCATTATGGTGGGTTGCAGTCTACTAGACTACAATAGGCGAAGTAAAATAGAAGGAATAACATTTCACAAGTAAATACCTCTGCTTGAGCGAGAGGGACTATAGGAGCTACGCTAGTTGCATATCGATTAGAACTGTGAGTCACGGTTTATATACAGATTAAAAAATATAGTTACAGTTAGTATACATTTCATGAGTCGGCAGTTTCTTTGTAAAATATATTGTCAGTAAGAGTTAGTATCATTTTTAAACAGCGTGTTATAATATAATAAGTACGTACCAAAACAGGCACACGTTGATACAACGAGCCCCAATGTAACGACGTACTTGAAATTTCTCTTTGGTGTTTGAGCCAGCCATGGCGTACACAACAAGAAACATATCCACGTGAATCCGTGCAAAGACATCAAAAAGTTAGTCTCGTACATTGCTATTTTCGGCCGAATCTGCAGACCAATCAATGGCATCAGAACAATTCCCACTGTCATCAAACTTAGTTTCGTAAAACTTAATAGTAAGGCTGGGTAAAATTTTCCACAAGATAAGGACCTCGTTAATGGCTTGAAAAAAGTGTCATTAATATTATACATCAGGTACAACATCCTTCTTCTTATCCTGTAAACTCTATACGAAGGTATAGACATTTTTCTCTTCATATTTACATACGCAGATTGACATCGAAAACTAAATGTGTTCAACAGTTTTTCAGTTTGAATATCAGTGATAGGTGCTATTGTATCGTACCTCACTTCCAATTCAGAATATTCCTTATTTTCAACTACATCCCCATTCGATTGAGAATCTCTTCTGACTTGATTTACTATGCACTCGTCAAAACTGTCGCCTATTGTACTTAATCTTTTTATAGCCAGACTAAAGCGTTTCTTATTTATATTTACATTTGTTTCGCCGTCACTTTCTTCATCAGTCTCACTCTCTTCGGGTATTTCTGGTAAAATGTCAACCCCGAAAATATTCCTTCTCTTTTCTTCAGGGCTAGGAGGTGGGGTAATAGTTTCGACTACTCTACCATTATCATAATCTGAATCACCTAGTCTATGTAAGTTATCATCAGAGGGGCTTTTCCAACATTTCGAACTTAAATTGTGCAACTGTAATTCAGTGCCATAAAACTCGTTCAATTTGTCGATTTCGTTTTTGCATACTATGAATGCTTGTGACAACTCTTTGTATCTCGTAAAGTATGCTGATCTTCTAGGATCATCGACTTTTAGGAGAAGTATAACTGGCAATGTTTGTAGCATGATACCAGCTAGCAATATGTAAGAGAAGGTATAGCCATAATGTTCTATAAGGACAAATAAGATGTGAGGGAAGAGAGACTGTCCGATTGCCTGCCCGGTGTAACACATGCCTCGAATAAGTTCAAGACGCGTATCATATGTTTCGAACATAACTGCGTCAACTTGTGCCGATATTAATGATGATCCCAGGCCTGAAAAAAAAATGCATTTGTAGTCAATTAAAACAAGATAACGTTATCGAGTATCAAATCCGATCGTTCCAACTTAATTAATATTTCAAAGTTACAGATATTTTGTATGTCATGTACGACGACTACGGGACTAAACATGGCTCGATGATAAAAAGGTAAAGTACATGGGCACTATCATTAAAACATAATTGACAATACAATGAATAGTTTACTACAATAAATTATTATTCTGTCCAGGGGGTAACTGCGCAACACAATCGTTATCATCATAACGTTGAATTTGACAATTTTACTGAAGCGGATGATCGGTATAAAAATACAATAATAATATTTTCGTTTGAAAATACGCAGCAGAATATGATATAAGTCCACCGCATTATTATCCCAAGAAACCCTCTAACATTATGTGATAAATGATTTTACAGATTTTAAAGAATAAGAATAAGGAAAAGAATAGAAATATTTTTCTTCAAATAAACTTTTACAAGTACTTTTGAATCGTCAAATGCATCCACTGCATGGTTCGGAATGCCTATCATATCGATCAATTTTGACTTTGATTGCAACTGTTTATAATTTCTAAATTAAAACTGTATATATAGTCCGTACAAAATGACTCCTCCGCGCCATTTTAACTCTATGGGTCAACTGTCATGTCACAAGTACGGTCTTTAAAATAAGGACTAAAATAGTACTTTTGATACAAAATTTGACACAAAAAGTTAAAATGGCGCGTGAGGAGGAAATTTTACGCGTTATAGAAAAATTTTAATCACAAATTATTATTTAAAAGTTTTTAGAATATTAAAAGATGACCGCGTGGTGACATTGTAAAGCACATAAAATGCAATTGATACAAAATTTGACACAAAAAGTTAAAATGGCGTGTGAGGAGTTAAATTTTACGCTTTATAGAAAAATTTTGATCACAAATTATTATTTAAAAGTTTTTAGAACATTAAAAAATGACCGCGTGGTGAAATTGTAAAGCACATAAAATGCAATTGAAGTCACATAGAGACGTGTCGACTATGGGTTCTGCCGATTAGCTGACTAGTGACTAGCCGATCTGATTTTCATTGAATAGTAAATAGATAAGATAAAATGATAAATATCGAATGACACTAATTTGGTTGTACAAAATCTGTAAACTAAGCTACTTACTCTTAAAACCGGTGTAAAAAAAATGATAGCATTTGTCTTTGACGTGTCAAAAATTTGCACCAATATAAACTGCACATACCTCCTAAAACACCGTAAGCAAGCAGTTGTAAATGCAGTGGTATGAAGGCACACACGAAGAGGCCGGTCACTACGAACAGAAGTCCGACGGAAGCCATAACTCTGTAACCATTCGTGGTGCCCCATGAATCTGCTGCTTCTCTGAACCAACATTCTGAAAAAAGCAGTAGATAGGTAGGTACCCACTTACTTATTCCATTTAAATTTTCCATATATATAAAAAGATTTGTCCTGACTGGCTGACTGAACAGTCAGGGTAGACTTGAAATTCGCAAGAAATATTGTACATCGACCTTTAAAATGTGATTTCGGCTTTGTAGAGCGTTGTCTCTGTCACTCATACCTATGTGACAAAAACAACGCTCTACAAAACTGCTATCTCTTTCTACAGGTCGATGTACAATATTTTCTGCCGCGTACTGTACTTAGGTGGACGGACGACATCAGACGAGTCGCAGATATAGCCGCTGAATTCAGGAGGCGCAAGACTGTGGTGTGTGGAAGTCCCTACAAGAGACCTATGTTCAGCAGTGGGCGTCTATCAGTTGATGATAATGATGATGACTGTATTTTGTATTGTTTGTTTAGTTTTGTTACGAATTGATAAACGCCTGAATGCTAAGCTAATAATATGAGCTGCGCCTATAGCGGTCGCACCTCGACTTTGCAGTGATATGCTGTTCAGTACACGTAGGGTATTGAAAGATCTTACACTATTCGGAAGAAATTGTGGAATATTTCCGACTGTATATAACTACACGATGAAAACAAAACATTGGTAGGTAAGTAGGTAGATACCTAGGCATCGATCAAGCTTAGGTAAATCTTTACGATAAAAATATCATTGCCTGATTGATAGAGCTAAACTAATATGTATGCACCGCACCTATTGGGACAGTACTTCCAATGATCGTACCTAAGTAGTAATACACTCGAGGTTAGTACTGAAGAACCTATAGGTAAATGCACTCTTATCAATATCATTGGTCGTATGATATTATTGATAAGAGTATCCTTTAAACAAAAATATATGTATCTAGTTCACCCACATCATTGTCGTCCTTAGCTTAGTCCTTTTTTTGAAGAGGTAAATCTGAAGATATCCGATTTCTTTGGGCAGAGATCGGGTGGGGTTTCTACGCATTAAAACCCTCCCCGGTGGCCAGCCTCAGCGCATATAGACTTGGATCCTGTGAAGGCCAGACCTTCGTTATTTTGTTAAGACTGGAAGTTTCCCTGCGCATTGTCCCCAACACAGGGAGACACGACCAGCGACTATGAAGCGATCATGTTGGCTTTGGCAGATAACAGGTAACAAATACGTATAAAATCTCTCGTTAAAGTAACGTAATTTTTTTTATATTTTCTTCGGAATAGTATTAGATATCACGTCATGCATTGCCAGACACTATCGTGGCAACCCCCTGCCAAACGCCCATAAAGTTTAAAAGTTTAAGAGCACTCGGAGATAAACTGAATACACATACTGATGCGTCAGAGGCAGGTAAAGAGTTAAGGGTAGCAGCATACGTTTGTTTTAAAAAAAAATATGCTTACGTGTAAAACCGTATGTGCAGACGAATATTGATGGTGTTGTGAACCCGAGCCAAAGGGAGACGTCGTAGTTGGAAAGGTACACCCACAGCACTCCATACGACAGTACGAGACTTGGCAGGCAAATCTGTAAAATATTACAAGAACTGTCTAATCAAGCCTTGCTAAACGTAGGTAGGATTTAACTATTATAATAAATACCTACTTTAATAAATTATTTTGTTATAGGGAGCTAGGCAATGATACATCACGTGTGCAACTATACAACACGTTCGTCTTTCGTGAATCCTTTTATCTCATTCATCGATGTTTGAAGCATAGAGCTGTCGGAAAGTCATAGTTTGAAGAAAATATTATATGAAAAATACGTATTCATTTGACTAGATAGGTAAATACCTAGGTACTTATTTTCAGAGTGAACAAAGTAGTAGGTAAGTAACTACTTGCTCTTTTGATTTTATTTTTCAAAGAGTATTACGGACGTTAAACGTGACTAAATAATCCCCTTTTCCTTCCAACTAAGCGCAAAGCTTACGTTAATAAGCGTAGGTACAGTACGCAGCAGAAAGTAGTGTAGGTACATCGACCTTTAGAAGGAGATAGCAGATTTGTAGAACATTGTCTCTGTCATTGAGACCGACAAAACGTCATATTGATATGGGTGACAGAGACAACGCTCTACAAAGCCGAAATGTCATTCTAAATGCCGATGTACAATGTACATTACTTTCTGCTGGGTACTGTAGACGTAGCACAAGCTGTCGTGAGTCGTGACTTCATGCAAGGTGCATGAGGCTAGGGGAGTACATCCTCCAGGTTAAGCCCAATGGGCGTCGCGCAAGAGAGGCGCACATCTTAGAGTTCTCGGAGCCAGTGCCGTTTACCTACGCCATGCTGCAGTGTGCAGCGTAACCAGGCGCATGGTCTTAGGGGGCGCCATGCCGCATGCGACTCCTCCAAAGAGCATGCGTCGCGTCACTTTTTCAGAAAGAGCGCCGCGAGATTAAATATTTTTAAATTAACGACAAAGTTGTGTTTGTACCTCAAAAGAAAAAGGGGACCTTATAGAATTACTATGTTGTCTGCCTGTCTGTCTGTCCGTCGTGTCTGTCAAGAAAACCTATAGGGTACATACTTCCCGTTGACCTAGAATCATGAAATTTGGTAGGTAGGTAGGTCTTATAGCACAAGTAAAGGAATAAATCTGTAAACTGTGAATAATTATGTATGTGGTTACATCACAAAAAAAATTAAAATGTGTTCATGAACAAATAAAAATTAGTACCTATTTTTAATTTTCAAAATAAGATAACCACACGAAATGAGGAGTCATGTGAAAGGGCTTAGCCGGTACATTCCCAAACAGATTTTATTTATTGTTATGTATTTAATAGTTTTTGATTTATCGTGCAAAATGTCGAAAAAATACGACTGTAGTACGGAACCTCCGGTGCTCTAGTCTGACTCGCACTTGGGCGGTTTTATTTCTCTACCCAGGCGGGGGTACCGCAAGCGAAGTAAACGGACTATTGTTTCCCAACATCATTTATAATTGCACCAGTTGCACCCCAATTTCCAGTAACTGGTTGAAAATATAACTATCAGTAATCCATTTTGATCGCACGCCTATACTAGAGGGCGCGAGGATACGGAGGATATAGGTGTTGATTACACTCGGGTGCTCCATGGGTTAGAGCCACGTTAGAGCCAACGCTGCCCGCAGTAGTTTTAGTGTGTACAAATCCCACATAACACGATTTCTCCCCAAAGAGATCAGGTATCTTAAGATTCTTCCCTGTCAATAAAAATGGGTACATACCTACGGAAGCGGTTGGGGGTTTGACCTACCTAATGCTTACTTGAAACCGTTGAACTTTTTTGAACTGTGTAACTATTAGTGACTATTAGAAACAGCAAAATACTTACGAAAAATTTCCACTAGAATCAGTAAATATAGAGCAACTAGGTACATATTTGGTTTTCCTTGTAATATAATGATACTGCAAAGTATAATAGGTACGTACGTTCAGAACAATGACCGAGACGAGAACCGGCCAGCGCCAAGTCGCGCCTTGCGATCTCTCGTCAACCTCCATTTACTGTCCTGCCTCCGAGCATTTTTCCAAACATTGTACAAACATTTTTAACTACGTAAATACTTCACAGTTCACACACTTCACTGACGGCGAATCATTTTCAACACTCGATTTAACTGCTGTCGACGAGTAATATCAAAGTACGTCTCCGATCGAGCATGACGTCGTATTGACGACTCTATGTATTAGGTAAGTACATATTATTTACATGCATCGACAGTGTTATCGGAAGACTCGAACTCTTCGCCTTATCTTATCGTGTTTTTATTTTGTGGCTATTTTAAGTAGGTAGGTACCTACCTAGAACATTTAATAGAGCATTAGAGAAAAACCAGGAAACGAAACAAAATGCTTACGTAGGTAACTAGGTAGGTATATATACTTCGATAGGAACATAAAGGTAATAGAATGGTTAAAGACATGTTTCTGATAATGATCGTTTAATCTTTAGGTAAGTACCTACGTAACAATATAATATACTGTTACGTAGGTACTTACCGTTATACTATCTACCGAGGTACCTATTAGGTATTTGCCTAATGAGTGAACTATTAGGCTGATTAGTGAATAGTGATTACACTAGCCGCTTGCGTAACGTCAGTAGGTACTAAGTATGGAACCTAGTATTCTACCTTTGTTAAATAAATATTTAGAAACTTAATTTTATACTAAATTGAAAAGATATAGAATATAAAATCCGTCAATTTTACGTAGGTACTACCCTACCTTTGAAATAGCCTGGGGTTTGTTGAAAGATTGGGGTGTACCTTATTACCTTTATCAAGCATTATGTATTCAGTACCTAGGTAATATGAAAAATATTCCCAATATTCCCTGTTTTGCTGTCCAACTAAATTACGCAAACTACGGTATGTGGCAGAAAGTAATGTACTTCGACCTTTAGAAGGAGATAGCAGATTTGTAAAGCATTGTCTCGGTCGTTGAGACCGACAAAACGTCATATAGGTATGAGTGACAGAGACAACGCTCTACAAAGCCGAAATATATTCTAAAGTCCGATGTACATTATTTTCTGCCGCGTACTGTACAAGTAGGTACACGGAGAACAGTTTCCAGTTCCCACGGTTGAAATTTGAACAACGGATCTAGGGGCTCTAGTAATCCGAGCGCTAATATTTCCCTTTTGAGCAAATTAACTTGTTTTAGTGTAATATTTTCAATCTGTATATTCTGTACGATTAAATGATATGATCTAAAATAAGAGCACCAGCACCCCCATTTACCAGTGTTAGGAACCTCATCAACAGTCGTTAAATTGTATACCTATAAGTTTATAAGTTTGATTTGTTATTCGTCTGTGATGTGAGATAATCTATGACTCCTATCAGTTATAATTGTCAAACTTATGTCAAACGTGACGGTCATAGATTACTAGGTGACAGTGGTGACTGTAAACAAGTGTACCTACTGTACGGCCGACTAAAAAACAACAAATAAATTTAATGCAATAAATTTAATTAAATTATTCAAAAAGTAAAATACATACAGCATGACTAATGAAGAAATATTACAAGAATATTCCAAATCTATCAACAAGCTGAAAAAGGATAGCGTCAGTGCAGGAATCAAAGAAGATGAGTTTAAGGAAATGTATTTTAAAAGTTTAGAAGATTTAAAAGGCGATGCAAATAATGTTTCAAACAATCGCCACAGGTTTTTTAAGAAGTTAATTCTAGTGCTTTTGTGTCTTAGTATTCTAATATTAACAACTTATAACTTTAAAACTATATATGGATGTATGGTCTGTAAGATGCAGGATTATATATATCCTGGTTTGAGGATGTTGAGGAAGTTTACAATTCCATTCATTTCATTATTCCCTGCATTAACTGGTAAGTGCTTATTTAAAATTGTATAAAACAGCAGTCTTAAATTTCAACAATCAGTTTCATTTTAGTGTCTTAACACTGGATTCCATACTACAGTAGGTAGCTTTTAAATGTATCTTCAAATTCTGGAAACTAATTTATAAAATCACGTCATATTTAATAAAAAATTCAAGTAAATAGTATAGAATTCAGGTGAATATAGAACAAAAAAAGTTAAACATTTATAAAAGCTGAGCTGACTTATCTGTGTATTATGATGATTAATGGCAAAGTTGGGTGACAGCAATGTGGTAAATTGTTACATCAGACAATATTGTAATTTAAAAAGAGCAACTTCTGAGTTTCTTGCTTGCTCTTCTTAGAATCTTCTTTGCAAACCAGTGGTGAAGTCAAAATCACAGAGGATAAGCAACAGTAATTAGTTTTTTTTAAAGAATATTAGCCATGCTAATCAGGATTAATATTCCCCTTTCCCCTCCAATTAAGCGTAAAGCTTGTGCTAGGAGTAGGTATGACAATAGTGCAACAGGTGGGGTTTGAACTGCAGACCTTTCGAAATTCAGTCTGCTCCTCAACCGTTGAGCTATTGAGGCTTGAGTTTAAATTTAGTTGCATTGATTAATATCGCTAATACCATATTATTTCAGAATTGTACCAGGAAACATGTTTGATACAAAACCCATACTTCACAGTGGTTGACATGGACTGCTGGCCGTGCAGCACTGTTAACAATGTTGGAGAGGTGTTTTACCCACAGCCAGTTCACAAACAACAGACTGCTCCATTTATCTACAAGGTATATGTATGCTGCTCAAGTGATTCTTAAGTGAAAGAACTTAAGTAAGCAAAGTAGCTCTCAATGCTGGGCTGGTCATATTTGTTGGAGGACTGACAGAGAATCTGTGAGGTTCTCAAGTGGAGTGTCTCAGGAAACAGAATGTAAGGCTAGGTGGAGCTGTTACATCTTGAAAGTGGCTGGCAAAAGATGCCTTTGCCCAACTGCATTGGATGCATATTGGCTGTTGATGATAGTGATGATTCATGTTGTCAAAGTTATTAAAATCTATTTTATTTAAGTTATCATCTAAGGTGCTTTATGTGGAGCTAGTAGTAGTAATGCCACATTTATGCAAGATATAGATATTGTAGCTAATTCTGTTGTACAATCTGTAAACTAAACTCAAAGGTCAGGTCTAAGTCTAGTGCTATCCTTTTCCACAGGGAGCATTGTGAAAGGGATAGCAATATATTACAGATATCTTTTTATTTTAATTTAGAGATTGTATACAAGTCTGGATGTTGTCTCTAGGGTGCCTATCCACTTCAGCAAATTCATATTATTGATACTTAAATCACAATAATATTTTTTTCACATCATCAATCAAAAAATCAGATTAAGTCTCCTAAACACATCTGCCTTTAGATGAAGAGCACTCTAAAGCTGTAGCAATTTACTCAAGAATTAAGACATTCAATAATATCCTGTTGTTACTAAAAAATATTGGAAATTAAATAGCCCATTGTTTCATGCTAAATTACACATTAATTCTTTTCAGACTGATCAAAATGAAATAGACCTGAATAAATTGAGAAAGTTATATCTTAAACATAAGAACTTGTTTGATAAGGAAAGCCCTAAAATGTTAATAAACAACCAATATTATTGGACACCACAAGATGTTTTCGAGTCTGATTTATTTAAGGAAAATTTATACTTGTGGTAAGATACATTTTAGCTATATAAGCTTAGTCATACACCTAGCAGCAAATTGCGTGCGTTATTTCTTGCGTTTTGTCTGCAGAGATATGACAAAACCCTAATTTGTTTTCTTCCAAGTAATATTTTTACGTTGTAGATAAACACAGAGAATTCAACTCCTAAAGTACGCATATACAAGGTTTTGCATGGAAACAAATCGTAAAATGTTGGCGGGGGACAGGGGAGAATGCTTTGTTGTGATTGGTGGACTTAAGTCACGTAATCAAAACAATGTGCGGAATGAGGGTACCGAACGGGCGTGGGCCGACTTTTATGCTAAGCCTAAGCTTGGCGAGCGGGGGTGTTCGGCTACTAGGCGTCTATAGGTGGTGATCTCAGTAGATAAATTCCGGACATGGAATTACGCGTGCGATTTTCACTTAGCTTGGTCCCAAGGCTAAAACAGATTTTTAACTTGTATTCCTGAGCTGCAATCTTGCACTTGCTGATGTTGTACTTATCGTATGTTTTTTTTTCAGGAAATTCAATAACTATAATGCAGCAAGAATATTACGGCAAGTTATCCCAAGGCCCAAAGTTGTACCAAAATTTGGTCAGAGTACAGAGAGATTTATCATAATTGACTCCAACCATGACAAATTTCATATACCTGATACAGAGTGCAATTACTCTTTCCTTCTTGCACTAAGTGGTTCAAGAATTATTGATTTAAAACCAGCTGAAGAATGTAGACATCAGTGTAAATCTTTTAGGATGGAATTAAAACAATCATATTTATGTAAGTTTTACATTACCTTTGATGTAAATAGTATTTAAATCTACTGTTCTTAAATGTACTGTTTATAATCTAAAATTAGTGAAGTCCTGTAATTTAAATTCCAAGCAATCTCTCCACAGTATTGTGTAATATTTTTAAATAGTGATTAGAGAATTAAGTATTATTAGTACTTAACAATTAATTCTGTAACTTTTATTTTCAGTGTGGTATAATTGGTGGTACTGGAGACCTGTGGTCCAACCTTCAACAGGAAATGAAACTTTCATAGCACATATAGGCTCATATTGTTAAAGAAATAGATTATAATATAGGTACTAAATAAATTAAAAAGACTTTCATGGAATGTACAAAACTCTTATTACTTACCATTACTTTTATTTTGTTATTATCAATTAATACCCAATAATATATTTTTCTAAAATAAATTAACTAGAAATAAATAAATTCATTCAAACTTCTCTCTTAGCCTCTGTTTAAGTAATACAGGGACTAGTGAGATCAGAGCAAAGAGGGTCAGCACGGTAACTGAGGTCCAAGACCAGGCATCACTGGTTGATGTCAATGTGTGTAGAGTTTGGCCAGCCTGAATAGCTACGAATGATGGTGGTGCCACTCCTGAAACCAAAACAATAAAATTATATTACATGATTATAACTCAAATCACTTCTTTTTATCAATTAACACAAAGAACTATGTAATCAATTGTTTCAAGTTAGATCCTGCTTAACTTCATTTTATTTTCTCAAATCCAAAGTCAAAATCTATCCTTAGTGGAGGTCTAGGTTTACATTCCAGAGAAAACCTACTTAGGACATCTCTAGCTGCATAGGTTTGAGCCATATGTCTATTAGACAGTCATATTGCTGCAACAAAATGTATAAACCCAAAGAAACCCAAACTAAAAACCTGTTAATAACAGCTGTAAGCTATGAAATAATTTTTTTCTGCACATGGACCTAAAATAACTAAAAGCTAGTAAAATCTAGTAGTTGTTTACTTAGTAGGTACTCACCAATGAATGTTCCCAAGGCGAATGGTATTAACGGCACTCCAATAACAGGTGCAGACATATTAATAAACCAATTTGGGAAAAATGGTGTCACTCTCAAAAATATTATATAATTGAGCAAGTTGTTTTTATGTTTGGTAACAGCTTTTGACCATTGTGCAGCTCTCTCTGGGAAGAATCTCCTCACTAATTTCTTCCCCAGTAGATTTGATAAAAAGAAACATAAACTTGCACCAATGGCGGAACAACAACAAACTAAAATTAACGCTAAATAGAATGGGAACAAAAATCCTGACAGTATACTCAGGAATATTGATCCTGGTATTGCAAATGTTTGCAAACTGGCATAATAGTTAAGGAGCATTATAAGAGAATCTACGAACTAATAAATGACATACTCACCAACTAGAATGAAAAAGGATACAATATATAAACTAGAAATACTCCCAATAACACTTCATAGAAATATTTGTCCTTGTAGCGATCTAAAACAAGACCTAACTGTTTAGCATCTTCTAGATCCCAGGGCAGTTTTATATGCTGCTTCTCATTCCTAAAATTGGACTGTGATTAGAACTCATCAATAATAATTGTCAACCTCTTTATTTGTTGCAGTAGATTTCTGTCATAATAGGTCATGTGTAACCATGCAACCTTACTGGTACATTCTGTATTGCATCCATTGATATCCATCCATACTAATTTTATAAATGCGAAAGTGTGTCTGTCTGTCTGTCTGCTAGCTTTTCACGACCCATCCGTTCAACAGATTTTGACGAAATTTAGTATAGAGATAGCTTGTATCTGTGGGAAGGATATAGGCTACTTTTTACATCTATGTATGTCATAATGGAACAGTATGGGTGCAATGAAATCCTATACCAGCTTTCATCAGTAACTGCAGGAGCTGCACTTGGTAATTTTACTAATGCAGTGGGCCTGGAGTCATCTAGTCTCTACTGCAAACCATGCTAGTCCAAGATGACTGTGCAGTGTGTACAAGTTACAAAATGATTTCATAAAAGACAGCTAAGGTGTACACATGCTGCATGACTCTGGTGTATACAAATTGCCTGCTCAAAAAAAATAAAACAAGCTGTAAAATTCTGCTTTGCAGCTAATGTGTTAAAAATTAATGACTCAATAAACTTACACTTCCAGTTTTGGAAATTGTTTGTATAAAAGTCCCAATGCTATCAATGATGATATAAAGATTATAGCTACAAGAATAAGAGATTTGGAAGTTGATAATCCTGTTTCTGAGACATCTGTAGTGGCTGAAAGGTCTGAAAATAAAACTACAAATAAAATTATTCTGTTTAAAATACTGGCAGTGTCGAGAAGCCACTTTTAGGTACATCAAAGTTAGGTCTAGTTCCACTAACAGACTACAACTTTGCTTATTACTCAAATATTAAACTTTAAAGTAATTCCCATCATACACTGCACAGATGTGTGTATCACAACTTCACGAGTGAATTATTAATTTGGGTGCAATTTAATTAATAGGTAATACAAACTTTATACATAGATGCTTATAGCATTTTATTTTGTATAAACTAGTCCCAAATATTTGATGACTTTACAAAAAATTAAGGTTTAACAAAGGAAAAATCAAGAACATTATAGTAAAATAGGTAGGTAATCAAGGAAAATTGAAGTAGGTACTTGGGATGGGATAGTACAGTCCAATGGAATCAGTTCTGAGGTTATTATTTCTTGGTCTTATGTTAGACGTGGATGAAACAGAAGGATCTTGAATACCACCTTGAACTAGCGGCGAACGGGATCTTCTGCGATTTGTGTTCATTTTTTGCGATCTGAATATTACAGAGACATTAAACGTAATAAACTGGCACTGGCGCTCAATTAATACTACAATGTTAAGACTTAGAACAGACCTTTCAGTCAGTAAGTTTTAATAAAAAGTTCCGAAAATTAATTAATATTGAGTTTTAAAATGATTGCAAGAAAATGACTTTTCACCACCTTTTCAATTTTTTATTTGTCGGTGTTTTCAATGTTTTCATGTCACGTAATAGACAATACAATACCATAGACAGAATATTGAAATGACAGTACAGTGCGACAAGACTATCTTGGCGCGTGGCGAAAATCGGAAAAAAACGTTGCCGTCAAGTGTCCCCTTTGTTCTTGGGTTTGAATTAGCCTTTATTCTCCAACAGCGACCCCCTATCAATGTCATTCAAGTGCCAAGAGAGCCTTGTCGCACTGTACGACAGTCACAGAGTACTTTGACGACAGTCAACAAGGTTCTTTTCGTTAAAATCGTTATTTTTATTAATAAAATAATATTTTGTGCATAACGAGTACTTAAAGTAAACATACGAAAGAAATTATTACAAGATTAAATAGTAGCACTAATCACATAATTTGAAAGACTTAAAGAATAATTAGTAACAAAAAACAAAAAAAACACCTAAGGAAATTTTCAATGTACCTACCTAGTTACCTAAAAGTCATAAAAGTCAACTACTCTACTAAAACTCAACTCATCAGCCCACATAACCACAACATTTAAGTACCTTTTGATTTGGATTTTTTTTAACAAATTTTGCTGTCTCATATAGGTAACTATATCTGACAAGAATACCCACAAAATAACCGTATAGGTAGGTAAATTACAGCTGGTGTAGGTAGTGTATTTTGGTAAAATATAGATTGAGGATAGGCTAAAATATAAGATTACCTATCTTATGATACATATCGCATATCTATGGCTGTCGGTTACTGTGTAGGTATAGTCTGCGATGTGAGCTGCGGTGAGGCGTGCCCACGCCTCACCGCTCACTAGATGCAATTCTACACATATTAAAGTACCTACCTCTATCTATACAGTTGGGTGCGCGCGCGCTGCCGCGCTTGTTCGCCGTTCGTAATCACGAATCACGATTCGTGTCTCGCTCGGGACTGGAGTCAATCTACGGACGCATCATAAAGTGATCGTGTTTTCAGCGTCGCGACAACGCTTGCGTCTTTTTTAATAAAGAGTAAACATCAGAATGCCTTACAAGTATTAATGGGTAACGTTTTCATAAAATTAACTGGATTAATATTTATGTACAAACGTACCTATGTTTAATGGAAATATGTGACGTGCCAGTGAAAGTCGGATTTGTGTTTCAATTAGAGATGAGGACCTCCGCGGGACCATAGCAATAGCAGATCTACATGGTTTTAAGCACTAAGGTAAATAAAAGATTTAATATAAAATACCTAATTGAAACTTGCCCTTAAGTCAATTTGAGGTATGGTCAGCATATTACTTTCCAATGTTGTAAAAATTATTATTAATTACCTAAATATTTATTTTTAATAAAGTTTTAAGTTTTGAATAAGTAACTAACGAGGTAATAATATAATTTATATGTTAAGTAGGTAGGTAGTAGGTATAGTTAAGTGCAGTATGCAAAAACATGGCAATACAATTAATATTAATAATACAATCTATATTTTCTTTCAAATACACACAATAACGATATAATATCCACTTATTATACCTAGTTATTTTAAATGATTTGTATAATTAACTGTAATTTTACATTAAAATTCACGACTCACAAGAATTTCTTCTCAAACAAGTCTCTCTATTCTTAGAATCTGCAAATGTAGGACTGAATTCCAAGACCTAGACTTACGTAGTGGAATTTAAATTTAATGGTAAATACTTACCATGTTCTTATAGGTACTTCTTACTGTACCTACTTCGAGGATTCCACATAAAATATCATCGATTTTCGATAGCTGTTGCACCTACCTGATTTAAAAAAAATCATATAGATAGCAAAGAGAATTGATATTAAGTATGATATTCAAGATATTTAAGTGCAGATAGGATAAATGAGATATTCGAACTCTTTATTTTCGAACAGCTGTTAGCTTTATGGTTTTGGGGACACAATTTTATTGATATGTAAGTAATACTGTTTCATATTTATCAGACTCGCCTAAAACCTTCTGTTTGTTTAGGTAATGCAAGGAGAGATAGCAAAGCTGTGTTTGGTGATCGCTACCCTGGCGCTCGGGCCCGCAGCGGGTGAGGGCGCGTGCGAGCGGGGGCACACTTGGTGGCACCGCCAGCGAGGCGCCTGCGTGCCCTGCACCCGCTGCGATCCGCACCGCTTCGTCGTCAAGTTCCCCTGCGAACTGCACCGCGACACCATCTGCCAGCCTCTCCGAGAGGTTCGCATCTGGCCCTTCAACACAGAAAAAGACAATGATACCAGTGAAGCAGCCAGTGATTACGAGTATTACGAGTACACGGACTATAGTGGTGAAGTGAAAGAGGAACTCGAGTGGGACGTACAGACCTCGACACTGACTGTTGCTGTGAGTGGGTGTGTAGTGTTCTTTGTGGTAGTGCTAACGTTGACGCTATACCACGCGAAGCAATGGAGGACGTTGAAATTAGCGTTAAAGTCAGGTAACTTACCAATAATATAATTAGCATGTTGTCAGTTGTCTAAATAGTTAGCAATTTTCGGATTTATGAAGTGAAGTTTCTTAACGAACGTTTAGGATGGGGAATTATGACCTAAATCGTAAAGCGAAACGATCCAACGCACCACACAAATGAAACTTGGCTGGGCAGCACATACAGTGAGTAGCCCCCATATGAGTGAGTGAGACAGTACAAGATGTTGTATACAATGAAGTTATTGTATAACATCATAAAAATAGAAAATACTCCATTTCATAGTCCTTATTAAATACCTACATACCTAGTTACCTGTAATATTATATACCTACTTTCGGTACCTTCCTTCAACTGGCATCATTTTAACATACACTGGTAAACATACGATGAAAGTTGGCTACGGTCCATGATAAATCTAGCATATGTAAGTACGTGAAGATAAATCATATCAACATACCTATTGCTGCTGTCGTTAAATACACTTTACAACTAGATTTATGAAAAATACTCATAAAAGAAAACTTTAGCTCATATCAAAGAAAGTAGGTAAAAACGTCGTCTTCGGAGATCATATTATTTGGAAAGAGCCTCATATATATTTTTTAGATACGCTCAAATTTGTTTTCATAAATTGAATATTTATGATGAATAAGATTTTTATACATTCAAGGGTGATAGATATTTATTGAAAGTATACAAATTTTCACGGAAAATATGGTAAGCGTTATGTTTGTAAGTAAAAATGATCGACGACGCTTTATGTAGACTAAAATAGTTCAGAATCAGTGTAAAATCGCAATATGTAGTTATTTGATATGCCAGGTTACAAAGTTGTTATTTTGTCGCGAGAGTTTGTATTGAATTCCGAGCCAGTGAAGGATTTTAAGATTGAATCACGAGCGAAGCGTTTGGTTCAAAAATATAATCCTGAGCGTAGCGAGGAATTCAAAGGCTCGAGTGCAAATAAATTTGTAGCCGTGCAAAACACACAACTTTTTACAGTGCGACAAGGCTATCTTGGCGCGTGGCGAAAATCGGAACTAACGATGCCATCCCCCCCTTGTTCTCGTTGTGTCCCCTTTGTTCTCGTTTGAATATTCTAAGCCTTTGTTCTCCAACAGCACCCCCCTGTCAATATCATTAAAGTGCCAAGAGAGCCTTGCCGCACTGTATCTCACTACAGCGTGAAAAACGCTAGATGCTTGATACAAGAGGCGCCATTACCGTGGAGGTTTCAATGAGAAGTTTAAGTCAGACCGTGAAGGAGGTTCTAATTCAAGAAGATTCTATATAGGTATGAATAAAGTTTTTTTTCGGGTACGATCAGAATTCAAATCTAAAATTCTGAACAGAAAAAATCATAATTCACCGAATTTCATTATAATATTGATTATTCAATAAAGCTGAAGGTAGCTAGCTATGTTTAATTTAATTTAATAAAAATAAAGTGTTCCAACGGGTCACTTAAACTTATACATATAAATAGTACCCAAAGGCTGTAAGGACAAACTGCGTTTTTGAACTATCCGTTATGTGATGTATTTTTTCACAGAAAGTAACAAAAATATTAGAACACAGTTCGTCACGTTCGAATTTCAACTCGTACTTTGCACGCTAGCGAGCAAAATAACCACTTTCCACGCAGATTTCAAAGGGAAAGGAATTCTTTCCAAGCGAATGAGATGAAATATAATGTAACAACACCTAAGTACAATATCAAGCATCATTACCAATATTAAGAAGCATTTTTGTCTGTTAGTTCATCCTTCAATTACGTCGCAATGAAGCAACGGATCGACGTGATCTATTGCATAGGCAAATCTAAGGACCTAGAGAGTGTTATAGACTACTTTTTATCCCGAAAAAACAAAGATTTCCCACGGGATTTTTAAAAACCTTAATCCACGCAGGTGAAGTCGTGGACATCAGCTATTAAGCTATAAAGTATAAACAGTATAACGTACACTAACAACGTACACATATTTTGAGGCAGTAAAATTTTACCTTATATTATTACCCACCCATCTATCTTAGAGTCCCCGCAGACCACAAACTTTTTATCGGCCGATAGTTAGGTTGGTTTCTTAATCGGTATGAAGATGTATGTATGTGCGCAAATTATAACGATTACATCTTCATACTGATTAAGAAACCGACTAAACTATCGGCCGATAAAAAGTTTGTGGTCTGCGGGGACTCTTAGATTTTTGATTTTTCAAAACCGTAATGTACAAACAAAATATAACATACTTGAACAAGGTGTAGAATGTAGATACAGTATTAGCACAAGCATTAGTTTCAATAACAGTTTATTTATTCAGGACGCTGATGTACGAGCGACCTCCATGTTAACTGCGGACAAGGCTTGCCTACTACATTTAGTACTACATATAGTTGAACATAATAATATGTAGTCAACTCTAACGAAACTGACGACGCTTTTTGAATATCAAGAGATACAGCGATTAACATCTACCTCAACGTTGGACATCTAGTCGTATACAATTATTGTTAATCCCTTATAAAACGTAATCAAGTACATTTTTATCTGAGTGTAAATGCGGTTTGCCGTTCTACATTGAGATAATATAGGTGACAAGATGAATACTTAACTACCATAGAAAAAATGTTTGCGTGGTTTACGGTTGTATCAATTAAGATAAATTGTGATTTTGAAGTCGTTAGTTTATCTATCCTCGAAAATACGGCATCAAAAAAGACAACCCAGAATGAGTTTAATGCTCCAAGAAATAAACACCCGAGACTTTTAACAAGTAAATGGTAAATACCTACTCAAATATCTGCCAACTCTAAATTTGTGCGAAACGGCCTCATTTCATGTCTCGGTTTACTAGACACGAGCAAAAGGGTCAGCAACTAGGTTATGGAAATTGGAATCAACGGCAACACCAAGTGTAGAGATTCCTGTGGGAAAAGCTTCAAGCGTGCAAAAAGCGCCTCCTAAATTACAAACATATTATGGGAGATCACATAAATAAAATTTTGGGGAGGAGGCGCAAAATTCGATTGCTGTCCTAAAGACACAGAATACGGTATTTTACACCAAGCGATAAAAATCTAAAAATGTATAAACAAGATAGTATTAGTAAACTAATAAGCAATTACAAATGTTAGTTTCAGTTTATAAAATTAGCCGCCATGTTAATTCCAACTGTGACATCACATGAATTGAAATTGTTATGTATTTCACTAAGAAAACACCGTTGCTTACCAATCCTTACAGCTCATGAACCTAAAAAAAGATGGTGGGTAGTGTTTTCGCTGCAAGATTTGAAATGCAAAACTTTTGATAGTTTATTATCACTTTTTTTTAAGAATATTAGCCATGTTAAATGACTAATATTCCCCTTTCCTCTCCAACTAAGCGTCAGGCTTGTGCTAGGAGTAGGTACGACAAT
This sequence comes from Maniola hyperantus, assembly GCF_902806685.2. Classification (NCBI taxonomy): domain Eukaryota; kingdom Metazoa; phylum Arthropoda; class Insecta; order Lepidoptera; family Nymphalidae; genus Maniola; species Maniola hyperantus. Next base: position 11,157,469 of record NC_048541.1, read on the forward strand.
AGTGCAACGGGCGGGGTTTGAACCGTCGACCTTTCGGTTTTCAGTCCACTCCTTTACCGGTTGAGCTATTGAGGCTCAAAACTTTAGGATCAAATTAAGACACTTTTCAAAAAAGCGTAAAATACCCTATTGTAAATAGTGCAATAATTGATCTGACACGAAACAATATCTCTAGCAAAACTGATCTATATAGTAGGATATAATTTATGCTGTAAAAAATATTTTTGCGGCAAGTAAATCGGTTACATCTTGTTTCCAAAAACAAGCTTTTTACAATAAAATACGTGCAAGTGGATTGTTGAATAAAATTATTGTGTTTGTCCCAGCCGCCCACTGAAGGCGCCATGAATCAATACGGCTCCGTATAGACTAGCCCACACAAAGTTCGCTGTTCGAGTGTTCTTTCACATCGCTGATCGCATCGTAAATCTAGCTTAGCTTCGGCGCGGTCGTAGAGAGTAGAGACGCCCAGCAACGCAGGCGCAACTCCGCGTAAACAATACGAGTTTGTTTGAACATGTGCGGTACTAATTTCGACCTGCGTGGCCGGCTTCGGAACAATAGCTAACGGTGTTTTTTGTTTGCGTTGCTTACCATAACCAGAGTACAGTACGTAGCATTATGCAGCCTCAATGCCCCATTTGTTTTCAGCGTTTGTTTAAATGGTTGGCATTCAATAAAATAATGAGTTATTAGTTCTTGTTTTGAGTTTTCATTTTGTTTACAAAAATTGTATGTTGATAATAATTGTTTTTTGCTGACCGTACCTACTTATTAATTGCCAAAATAAGCAAGGGGAAAATAATTGCGTTATTCTTACGAGGCGATGAATAAATTGGATAAGTTGATGTGCAGGCTGGTATAATCACTCACGTTAAAGAGGCTATAAAAATATTTAATGCATTCTTATTGCACGCGATACACTTTCACTTGACACCGTTTTTATCAGCACGGTGTCTAACTCTTAACTGCGTTCCTTCTGTTCACGCATTGGTACCTACCAATGCGTGAACATATACACCAAATAGGTAGCTACATAATAGAAATCCTCCAGAACATTTTTCAGAATATCAATTTGGCAAACATAATAATATGTATTATGTGGAATTCAATAAGCTAAATAATAAAATCACCAATTTTCAAAACACCCAGAAAACTTTCCAGGCAAAAATAACCAAATGACTAGTAGTTTTGAGTTTTCAACTTTATCTTGTTAACAAAATGAAGACAGCTGCTGACTTGCTTGTTGCTTGCTGTTCATGTAGTAGGTTTATCGGTGTAGCTTCTGTTGCGCAGTTTTGTGTTCCAGGCTTGACAGGATTTTATTGGTTTATCGCAGATGTACAAGATTTATCAGCGAAGCTGAAACTGATGGAAGCGGGAGCAGAAACGCCGGCCGAGCCGGTACCCACCGAGCATCACATCTACTGCAACATACACGTGGGCAAAGATGCTTTGTTAGGTAAGGGATAAACATTTTATCTAATTTATTATTTACTAGCTGATGCCCGCGACTTCGTCCACGTGGAATTAGGTTTTTTAAAAATCCCGTGGGAACTCTTTGATTTTCCGGGATAAAATGTGACTCTCCAGGTCTTTATCTATACCCATGCAAAAAATCACGTCAATCCGTTGCACCGGTTTTTTTTTTTTTTTTCCACACAAACAGAAAAAATACTTACAATATTGGTTTCTTGGTGCTCGTAAGCGCTTGGCGGCTTGTCTGAGCACTGCACATTCCTCTGTAGTCTTATACTTACATACATACTATACATACTATTATGAACAAATGTAGGTAGGTAGTTTCAAAATAAAATAATTATGACCGCGTTGCGACGTGATTGAAGGACAAACCAACAAACCAACACACAAACACACTTTCGCATTTATAATAAGGGTACTGATTTTAAAATTAGCTTGTTAGCAACTCGCAACATTACACAACGCATTATTTACACAATTCGCCTAGTCCAGGGTTCAAACCATGTTGAAACTACATATTTCCATGCCTTTCGTTAGGATTGCTCGTAGGTACCTAATAGGTAAGCAAACAGAAACACCTTCGCATTTATAATATTAATACATTTGGAGACGAATAACAGAATTTATAGTCAAAACGCCTCTTAAAACCTTTTGTATATTACCTACCTATATTATCTCTAGTATCATTTAGGTATTAATGTTTAATGAACTTGGAGATCCAGCTTATTTCCAAATACCTGATCTCTCTGAAATGGATGTTAACATAAAGTTCAAAGCTGACTATAAATATTCATCGCTGCCCGCAACAATGGCCTTAACAAAGTTAGTTTTTAATTCTAAAAATAAGCAGACGCGTAAATTCATGACGTTGTTCATACACGGAGGAAGAAAATAAATTCCCAAAAAGGAATTCTAAAGGTTTTGACACACATAACGCGCGATGGAAAAGTGTCCCAGCTGAAGGAATTTGTAAACTGTAATAAGTAAGTATGTACTAGGTACCTAGTAAGGAACTGTACCTACCTCCAAGTTCACGGCTGAGATCAATAGAGCGTTGACTTTTCCTTTCGTGAACTTTACTATAAGTTAAAACGACAAAACCTGTCTCGTTTTAAAAATGGACGTTTCTTAAAAACGTTCCAACTTACAATAAAGGTAGGTCATGAGTTGGAATCACTGGAATATTTTTCAGGAAATGTCTGAACAAAGTCGAAGTTATCAAAGTACTAATATTAGTATAGTCTATAGATCTTAGCCTGAGAAACGTAGAAGCCGAGCTGTTGCATTTGCGCTTAACAGTGTGACATGTTTTGTACAGTTCCTTGTATTAGGTAGTAGGTACAAGTAGTACTCATGTATATGACGTATTGTACGTTGAGACTTGAGACGTCGTACTAGTTTCCTTCGCACGTTCTGTGTGTATAAAGCCTTAAAAAAGTTTACAGCATATCGTACCGAGCTCGTAACTCGTTAGCTGGCGGCTGACACGCGGGCTGGCGGGATTGCGCACAGGTTAAAGGCAAGGATTACTGGCGGCATGCCAGTAATTGAATCCAGTTAAACGTCTAAAATAAGGACACGTGGGCGCTCACGTTCAGTTCGGTTTACTTTTAACCTGGGGTCACATTGACTGCAGTCTGCAGAATTTTTTTCTACATGGGGGCTACTTTAACTGTTTCACAAAAAATATCTTTATTTATAGTCGTATTCTTCGTCGCTTCTTCTCTCTTTGCTGAGGATCGTGATCCTTTTCCATTAATTTTATAATGGCAGGAGTTCTCTTGGGATAATAATATGTGGTGGGTTCCCAGATCCTTCCGCATACAACTCGACCAAGAGATCGAGTGTTTGACTCTTGGGTGTACTGATAAACGGGATCAACGGCTTAACGTGCTCTCCGAGGCACGGAGAACATAGAGAAAACGAAAAAGCCAAATTCAGACCTCCAAAGTCGGTAACACATCCAGTTACCGGCTTGGGTCAACGTTGCTGAACGATTTCGATTGATATGCGTTTGTTAACAAAAACAAAAAATATATTTGCTCCCATGTGTTGCAAATGTTGTAAGTCTCGTAGTCGCACCTCACACTTCTCAAAACTAGTTAGCACTAAAGTAAAATATCTATGGTATCAAATACCACATAAGGCAGTTGAAATCCTCCTCGGTTGTAAGGATCATAATATTCCAATTTATTAGAACTAACCACGAGACGTACATCATCTAGCAATTCAATTCGTTAAGCATATGTAATAAAGTAATTGAGTTTTAACGATATCTAATGGGTCACTTCACTTAACCACGAAACAAAACACTCACTTGAAATAAAGCTTGTTAAGTTTTCAAATATAAATTGACACCTACTTACCTCCTTAATAAAAAAACCTTACAAAATTTAATTCAGTACCTAGCTAATTTTTATTATTATATTTAATAGAGAATATCTACGTAATTTTTTCTGCTGACTCTACTTGTGTTTATTTTGTTAAGGTATGGTTTCAATAAAAAATTGTGTTCTTCTTTTAAATCTTTAGATAACATTGAGCTTTCACTATGTCGTGTCGTATTCCTCGTTGCTGAAGGTGGCGGCCCCTTTCTACTAAGTATTAGCAGGTATTAGGTAGGGTTGCTAACATTTTTTCGGCTGATTAGGTACCTATAGTATTTTTCAGAATAAGTCAAATAAAGTATGTAGGTACATATAGTTTTAAATGTCTATAGTATTAATCTTCTCAGACTCAAGCGCGTTTGGAACCCTCGTAGCTTTAGTTTTAAGTTTGCGAAATAATTATCACCGCTAGGTATCTTACAAATCCAATAACGGGGGTTATGCTTGGTGAAAATGGGTTTTAGGCTGACGCCTAATTTATCTATAATATAGGCCCGGCTCTGAATAACACACACCATCGTCCATCGATTAAACGCAAGTGTTGCCTCGAGAAGCGACGCACGTGCGTTCATTTAGTCGTCATTTGTAATGCAAGCTTGTCTGCCGGGCGCAGCGCACCGCACCGCTTCCGGCCCGAGAGGGTTTCACTCCGCGCCGCCGCGGCCGGGAAGCCTCTCACTTCCTGCTTCGATTTTTGACAATAATAATTAATGATAAACAAACAGTGATCGGGGATTTATTGGGTTCAATAACCCTGCACTTTAAATGACGGCTTGAGCACGCTTGAGGTTGAGAGAGAGCCAGCGCGTGCCAGACCATCCTTATTTTATAAAAGCTGAAAGTTTATCTGCGTATTGTCCCCAATACTAGGAGGAACGTTTGTTTGGATTATGGTCGCTTTGGGAGATAACGTTCCTCCCAGTGTTGGGGACAAAATGCAGATAAACTTTCAGCTTTTATAAAATAAGGAAGATCTAGCATCGCGCTGGCCTTAGGCCATAAGTTTCTGTAGGTACCTAAAAAAGTTGATAGCGTTGGGAGCTCTATAAAAAAATTGTACCATCGAACAAGAAATAACACTTTCTTAATAATTTTTTTTAATTTTCATGGCGGACATTTTGATATTTTTATTATTTGTTGCTATAGCGGCAAATTACACATTCTGTGAAAATGTCAACACTCAGGCTGTGTAACGTGGTTATAATAACAACAATTGCCTAATGTTTACAAAGAACAAGTGTGTATGAAGAATAGTAAATAAAACAACTTCAGTCATGTCACGTTAAATCGTGACTACTTGTAGACATCACTTGTGTTGTGCCCATAGATTGATTTACTAGTATCATTAAAATAAATATCATTGGTTGTACCCGACGATTATACACTCGTAGGAGCTACCCTGCTATTAAATTCTTATATTCATTGGAATTTTATAGCTTCAACTTTTTATTTGATAGTTTTTGCTGTTTAGGTGGTAGTTATGGCATTTACTCGTTAGTCGTTACTTCTCTTATTCTCTCCAAGGGATATGGTTTGCCTCATGCCTGACATAGAAAAAAATAAGTACATACATAGTATCTAATCTAAAATCTAGCCTACGTCTTGTATACCTACCCATCTGTTTATTTGTCTGATATTTCGAACAGTATAACAAACGTCGCTAACCAGCGAACTAAAGTATAAAAATTATGTAGGTAAAACTAGCTGATGCCCGCGACTTCGTACGCGTGGATTTAGGTTTTTAAAAATCTTGTGGGAACTCTTTGATTTTCCGTGATAAAAAGTAGTCTATGTCACTTTCTAGATCTCAAACTGTAGGTACCCATGCAAAACTCACGTCGATCCGTTGCTCCGTTGCGACGTGATTGAAGGACAAACCAACAAACCAACACACTTTCGCATTTATAATAGGGGTAGTGACTAGTGATACTAAAATTATGTACCTAGTAGGTACCTACCTATGTACAAAAAAAATCGTAAATTCTAGTACCTATATTTTCTCGCAATTTAGAGCGAGCAACGCATCAAGAGTTTAGTCTTAAATACTAAGGTACCTATATAGATTAATTTATTCAAAACATCGTTTGGTACATCGATGATTCAAAACGAAGTACCTATTTACATTTTGCTTAGCTAGGCTGTTACTATCATCAAAGTGTGCACCCATTCGAAACCGAAGCAAAAAAAGCCGCCAGCAAAAAAAAAAATTAGGTAGGTAGGTACTGCAACCGAAGATGAATATTATGTAGATTTTGTGAACATCAGGATTTATCAAAGATTTAAGGAGAGTTTGACTGACTTATATCGACTAATCCGAGCTTATGGCTATTGCTAACTCTTGGGAGAATTCAGACACTTATTTTTAACAAACAGCAAGGCTCAGCTAGCTGGTACCTATTTGTTAGGTAAAAATATCCTTATACTTACAACTATCCATATAATAATTATTGGTAGGTTGTGTGAAAGCTACCGGTAGTATGAGGATACCTATAATAATACATAATTCATTTGTGGAGAGTCCCTACCTACTTAAAATATCATAACTACATCATTTTGTTTTATTTAAAATCCATTTGTACATAAAAAGTCTGCTTGGTTACAAAGAAGCTAGAACTATTCATCAATCAGTAAACAAAAAAATAACAAAAAGCAACAACTGCGAACAACTGCAAAGTTAAGTGTCGCTCGCAAACGAATGCAAAAAGACTAACAAAGTAAACAAAAAAATTGCAGAGTCAGAAATACTCTGTTTGAAGTAGAGTCTAAAGATATTTGTTAAACGCTGCTGTATTGTTGAGATGTCTTGACAGCATGTATTATTATGGAAATAGGTTAATAAAAATAGAAAGTAATAGAGTTCCCGGCAGCTTTAATTAGTAGGATGCGTAAAAAATTCTTCAGCTTATAAATATGAACGGATGTAGAGGTAAAACCGTGCGTCACGAGCGGCCCCATTTCTCTCGCCAGGAAATGGTCCAAAAGCTTCCATTCAAGATGTTTGTGCCGTCAATAATAGACTTCAACCAATCTAAACTGTTTATTGACGATCTATCATAAACGCCAGAAACTGACGTACGTACAGAACCATGCATAAGCTTCCACTTTACGATAGCTGTTTGTAGGCACCGGCTACTTATACTGTTGCGCAGGAATATTCGTAATTTATAGTATTGCATTTTTTGCTATGATTTGTTTGAAAGAATATGATTTTCGTTATAATAGGAACTGTAACTGTTAAAAGAACAGAGAGACAAAGAGTAGCCTATGTCACTCTTTAACTACGTGCATGGTCCATGTAAAAGTCAGGATGATGTCGATTCATTATTCCGTTGCAGCGTTACTGAAGGACATACCTAAGTATTAAGTACCTACCAACAATAAAACACATTTTTGTAGTTTAGTAGTGATTTTTCATATGAAAGACAAAATAATCACAGGTAGGTACCATATGTCTCATGAGAAACCAAACCTGACTAGTGACCACTCAGAATACAGTTCTGTATTCTGAGCCTGACCAATATGGGCCGTGTTTAGAATCTCTTAACGCGTATCTACCTGTACCTACCTACTATTATGTGAATTTCCTTTCCTTTCCGGGCCACGGAAGTCGACACACGAGTGCGATATGGACATCTTCTTAACATGCAAAACGTTGGTTGGCGAGTCGTCGGCAAATGTAAAATTAAGTATTTCAATGCTTATTATTTTAACGAACGCATTTAAAATTTCCATTTACCTAAATAGTTTTCCTAATAAAGAAGTTTATTTGCAAGCTATTTTTTTTCTCTTTGGTGAAGAATCATCACAGAAAAGATGAATGATCGGTAGGTATATGTTGAAATGGAGATATCACATACCGGGGTTTTAGATTTCTCCTACCGATACTTTTTAAACAGTGTTCCCGAGTAAAAGCCTAGTTATCACTTATCACACGCAAGAAGTGTAGAGTACCTATTTAGATTCAACGTCGAATGATTAGGATCAATCATCTTTATATAATTATTTATATAGGTAGGTACAATTGATTGATCCTAATTTATCTCATTTCACCGAAATAAATGAAGAAGATTTCGATATTATTTTGAAAACAATCAACGGATATGCTGTAGTAAAATGCATCATAGAGCAATAAAATGGACTGTCACAAATGAAATGTGAAATGGGAAATGGAATGTGTGTGTGGAATGGAGTGGTGTTCACGGAGGTCTACGACAACACCACTGGATGCAACTATACTAAGTATAACAAAACTACGGCTTACGAGTATAGTGTGCATAAAAATATCAACTCATTAGTTCACTAGACACGTACCAATGTATCGCACTCATCTGTGGGTCGGTGTTTAAAGCACGACTAGTAAAAGAAACGCATTCAAATAGTTATTTGTTACCCGTGTTATAAAGGAAAGCTTTTACAACGCGCAGTATGCTTTTTCAAAAAGAAATCTGCTTATTGAAGATTCCTGAAATGATAAAGCTGAAAATCATCATAAGTAGATAGTGCAGCATGGAAGCCATGGGCATTCGGCTCTGCATGTACTTAAGATAGAATAACTAAATACATAGATAAATTATTAGGTGTGTTGGTTTTTTGTTGATTTCGTATCAGTAAAATCTTATTTATGAACCAACGGTACAGTCAGACTACTTACCTAAGTAATTATTGAAATCAATCTTGTAGCACGTTCTAGAAACTGATACTTATACCAGTCGTGATTTGCCAGATTTCCGTAAAAATAACTACGTAGTTTTAAAGCTACCTATATGGGTTTAAAGATCTGTACGGTACACCTATTTAAATTCTTGATACCGTTTAACTTGGAAACATCTGGAAAATCACAGACATAGATATTACCTAGTTTTTAGAACGTATCTACAAAATTTCATTGATTTTAATTTGTTTAAATTCAAATGAGACTAAACTATGTTTGTTTGGAGCGATTGATGGAGAGAGCCCTCTTAAGTATAAAATAGTAATAAAGTCTCTAGTAGCCAGTAGGTATGAAGACGTGATGAATGGGCCTTGAGAGTCAATCAAAACAAGAGAAATGGCAGACGTTGAGACTTGAGTACGGCCCTTATCGTGCTTTAAATATCTCGTCGCACTCAGACTGAACGGCAAATGATTTATTATGTTTATATGTGCAGCTCGCCCATAAACCCGCCAATCGTTGCAAATCGCTCATTCATTGTATGTCCGTACTCGTATAGCTATGGACTGTAATACCGTCTACAAGTTGGGTCAGGGTGCTAGGTCAGTAGTCTATCGACCGGAAAGAAACCAGTCCTCGAATCGGGAGGCGCACCTTCGTGTTCCTGGTGCGCCTCAGACGGTGTGTAGGGATTTTATTGGTCCCCTGAGGTGGGTCCTTAGCAGACGCCGCCCGCGCCGCCTGGGTTGCGCGAACGTGTTTGGCCCCGTAGCTCAGCCACCGCAGGCAATGCGTGGAACATCGTGGGGTTTTAGTCGGTAAGAGTCCGACAAAACCTCCGAAAATAAAATAAAAGGGTGCTAGCCGCTAGGTAAGTAAGTCATCATGATCAACCCATCGCCGGCTCACTACAGAGCACGGGTCTCCTCTCAGAGTGAGAAGGGTTTAGCCATAGTCTACCACGCTGGCCATGTGCGAATTGGTAGACTTCACACACCTTACATTATGGAGAACTCTCAGGCATGCATGTTTCCTTAAGATGTGTTCCTTCACCGTTAAAGCATACTTTAAGCATTTAATTACTTAAAACGCACATAACTCCGAAAAGTTAGAGGTGCGTGCCCGGGATCGAACCCCTGATCTCCGATTAGAAGGCGGACGTCCTAACCACTAGGCTATCACAGCTTATGGTAAGTAAGTACTTAAGTAATTGATGGTATATATTCACATGTATTTATGTATACACCTACATATATACCTACTAACTTGTTTAAAATTCAGTGATTAGGTAGGTAGGTACCTACTATTATTTTACTCTACACTAGGTGATACCGGCGACTTCGTCCGCGTAGATTTAGGTTTTTAAAAATCCCGTGGGCACTCTTTGATTTCGGGATAAAAGTAGTCTTATGTCTTGCAAAAAATCACGTCAATCCATTGCAGCCCTCGCGCCTCTCTACCTGCCTTCTCCACTCCTGTCTCGCTGGCAAGTTACGTACCGATTTCAATGTGTGTATGGTATGTAAAAGGAGAAATTGACTGGCTGACTGACGCTAGGTCGCATACACGATCAACTGATAGCCATACACCGTCAAGTTTACTGGACGCCGCTTCAAGTCCGTTGCAAACTTAACGGTAAACTTGATCGTGTATTGCCAGCGTAACGGCGGTGTTATTCTTAGTTAAAAGTTAAAACAGATAAGTACCTACCTACTTCTAAGATTTAAAATGGTTCGTCTCGCACACCAGACGGTACAAGCTTAGCGAGCGTTTGAAGGTTAAATCAAATTAAAACAGTGAGACTGGAGTTTAGATAGGCAACTTCCTGGAAACACGCCTGAAATAGGCGGTTCTCGCACGTTCCCATACTCTTGCCAATATCGCGGCTGTTTATAAACACAGCCGTTTTATAAACTAACGCACCGATATAAATAGAACTTCAAATAAATTAATTCCTGTAATCTCTTTTTGCTGTAGGAAGAAACCTATGTGCGAATTTCTACATCAGTCATCTGTTTTATGAGAGAAACTTCTAAAAATAATATTAGGATTAGATAGGTAAGGTACCTCATGCCAAAAACATTTGACCTCATGCATTATTATCGCAAGAAAACTCCTACCATTAGATGATAAATGGAAAGGGATAATGACTCTCTGCAGTGAGAAACAAACCCACATAATATTATAGACTGGGAGGGAACGTCCCGAATTTTCAAAAATCCTTTCCTAGCGGATCTCTACGTCATAATAGCTATCTGCATGCCAAATTTCAGCCCGATCCGTCCAGTAGTTTGAGCTGAGATCAGTTAGTCAGTCAGTCAGTCAGTCACCTTTTCCTTTTATATATTTAGATATCCCGGAAAAACAAAATTTCTTGTGGAATTTTAAAAACCGCGCTAAGCCATCATAGGCTAGCGTGAATGTGCGAAACGATACGATTGCCACCGGCGAGTCTCTCGCGATCACACAATTCGCGAGATCACGAATCATTTGCCGAATCCCGATAGTGGAGCCGAACCATAGCCATCATCATAATCAACGCCAGTCGCCAACGGCGTGAAATGCGAATAGCACGGCAGCTGCGAGCCGTTTAGCATTCCACGCGCGCGCGAGCATGCCGTAAATTCAAATACGGTCGCAACAAACCACAATTAGCATAAGCTCGATTTGAAAGGACTTCTTTTTATTGCGGTTGGCAAGTTATGCAAGATCAGTTGCATCTCACGTTCCGGCAGTGCCTATTGAGTAAGCAGGTAAACAAATTAGGTAGGCCGTAGTTGCCTCAAGTTCAAACGCCTTCCTGTTCATTCCGATATTGTAGTTCATACACTTGACGTTGATACCTATAACTACATACCTACGATTTATTTCATTCGGATACAAGTTACCTACTAGTTAGCCCTTGACTGCAATCTCCCCGGGTGGTAAATGATGATGCAGTCTAAGATGGAAGCGGGCTAACCTGGGAAAGTGTATGGCAGTTTTTATTAAACCCTTTTGGTTTCTACATCGGCATCGCACCGGAACGCTAAGTCGCTTGGCGGCATAGCTTTGCCGGTAGGCTGATAACTAGCCAGGGTCGACTCCTCCCACCAGGCCAGAACAGCGAAACCTTAGAAATTATGAAATTCGAAATTTCCACTCAATCAATCAGCCTGTTTGCGTCCACTGCTGGACATAGGCCTTCCCAAGAGCACGCCACCACACACGATCCTCCGCCTTCCTCATCCACCCACTTCCCGCTATCTTCTTAAGGTCTTCATCTTCACTCCCATTAATACCACAGCGCTCACCACTGCACCAGGGGAGGTCGTCAAAATGATCGAAATTTTGCATACTCAGTTGTGTAGAACCTGTTACAGCTACAAAGAGGTACCTATGAAAGAAGTTAAGATGGAAATCTACCTACAGCAAAAAAAATCTTAGTATATTAACCCTTCGGTAGTTGGTACCGCGTGGAATATAAAATCATTATGAGGATTCTTAGATAGTTTTTGGGATACAACCACATGAGTAGATAATACGACTTTTAGGATGACCGTTATTTTCAGCAATTACCCTACCGTATAGGATAGGCTAGTTGCGCGTTCTAACGCGCACCTGACCAGCACAGAGTTCATTGGTATAATTTGACCAGTTAGTTATTTTAAATAAGTAGTATAATAATGCTTATTTCATTGTTACAGGTCCAGCTGCTGGGAAGGGATTAGGCAACGTGTACACAACTCATGAATCATGATAAATTATTATTGACTAACCAACCACCTTAGAACGACGCAAGTACAATTTATAATGAGGAACCTCGCACATCATCTAGGAAGGACTTTGGATTATTTTTCCAATTAAAATATATATTAAATCAAGACTGGGTAGTTTCATTTATAACCATCCATGCTTTGCTTTTTAAAGAGTAACTAGGTAGATAGGTACCTACCTACTTAATAGTAATTTAATGCCGGCTCTTAGTAGAATCTACTTTTTTTTATATAGATATAGCGAGAAAATGAGCAGGCGGGTCACCTGATATTAAGTGATTACTGCCGCCCATGAACATTTGCAGCACCAGAGGAACTGCCGATGCGTTGCCGACCTTTCAGGAATTTGTTGGTCCGCCCCTTGAATAACACCATGTTGTAATCTAGTGGGGACACCGCCGATAGGAGTTGATTCGACAGTTTGCATGAGCGTGTAAAAAAGGATCAAGCACAACGGACAGTAGTATAGTAGAATCCTGACTCCTGACAATCCTTATTACCATAAGCGGCACGGCTTGTCTCGAAGTGTTGTGGTGCAGTAGTCTTATAAGTTCCCGGCAGATGAAATAATTGATAATTTCCAAATTGTCTCTGGTCTGGTTCTGGCTTCGGTCGTGGCTAGTTACCACCCTGCCGGCAAAACCATGCCGCTATACGATTTAGCGTTCCAGTACCCTACGATGCCGCATAGAAACCGATCACGACTATGGGTTTAATGAAACTGCCACACCCTTTTCATTTTAGACTGCATCATCACTTACCATCGGGTGAGATCGCAGTTCGGCTAACTTGTAATTGATAAAAAAGTAGTATCCCAATCAAAATTATCCAAGTTCGCAGTAGAACGTTCTTGTGCCTTCCCATCAATTTATTTTCTGCTCTAATTTTCATGATGACCTTCAAATAAGCAGGGATTTTGGTAGGTACTTCTACCATGTTATGGCACATGTCATAGATCATATAACACATAATTGAATGGCTGAAACATGAAAGGAAACTGCTTTTACGTCATAGTTGGGACGAACTTGCGCTTTCACTGCATTCCAAAGGAAGACTACCATTAAGGCATACCGTGTCAACACCTCACGAGGGCAAAAGGGTTCAAAGAAAACGCCGTTTATTTTTAAATCTATATATTATCATTATAAGTCCCTACCTACAATCGCAAAAGTGGACCAAAATATGGATTTTATATTAAATTAAATTAAAAACTACTTATCAATATTAAAAACATACCTTATATCTCAAAAAAATAATAATAATTTACTAACAAACATGAAAATAGGCGCTAAGAAGTGGTATTTCATAATACGACGTAATCAAACACGTCGCATCATTTTAAATCCGAAATCCACACAAACTAAAATAGTTCAACTTTTGTATGCTAAGTGCAGTATCGTTTATCAATCAGATTATCTGTTCATTACGCTAGAAGTACAATTATCTTTTAAAACTACTGTCATATCGTTCAATTACTTTACAATTACTTAGTTATAATAAATTGGTCCACAAGTTAATCACAATACAACAATATATATTTAAACTATCTAATAGCGAATAAGTCTTAGCAACAGTCAAGATGTGATAGCTGATATATGGTATACGAAACATCGACAAGTTGAACACAAAATTGGTGCAAAAAAAAGTTTATTATTACCTGAATTTTTTAGCTATTTTTTTTTATGACGGAGCGACGTCACGACGTACGTACGATCAGCTCAAATCAATGTTTTAATGATGTTTTTACGTCGTCGATAAAACTGGAGGGACACAATATATTATATCAATAAACACACAGGTATAGCGATCGGTAGACAGTCACGTTAAATTATATTATAAAAATTTAACCCGGCGCGGTAAAATAACGCGCATATTTTCTCCATTTGAAATTGTTACATCTAAAACTATAAACAAAAAAATATGACTTGACAGGATAACTTTTAAGTCTTAACTTTAGTAAATGCCATCATTGAACACTAAATTAGATTAAATACCTGTACCAACTTTTCTTCAAACTTTGAGAAGAAAGCAATTATGATTCCTTTTTGAGATTTCATAGTTCGATTTATAAGATTTTATATGAAACTCCTCAACATAATTAAAACAAATATGAAGGCACACAGACTAAAGTAGACATGGGTGGAACCACAGCGAACAGACGTGGTCAATGGTCATGTCAAGCGTTTTTGAAAATAGGCCTCTTTGGATGTTTTATTAATACCTTTTTGATAAGTCTGTGAGAAAAACTTTCTCTTGGAACTATAAGAACCCTTTGAAGAATAATAATTTGAGTATCCAAGCACTACTATTAGCAAATAAAATGGTCTAAAGCCCCTTGTTTTGTGTCCATTTTACTCAGACGTCATTTCACGATACTTGAAATGCATAGCGTCGTTCAGATAACTCGTAGTAAGGGTATAGGGTAGAGATTTTTTTCGCATAACGTGCATATAAGTCCCGCAAATTGCTAATGCGCGTGACCAATTTTAGTGACGTCAGCACTAGACTGAAGTTTAAAGCTGATGGTATATTTTTACGTCAACGGGTCAACGGGTAAATATACGTCAAATGACGTCATTTCAATGTTAATGAGACATGGTTCCAGCACAATAGCAATTTGTGGGACTTATACCCACCAGGAAAGATTGCACATCGATCTTTAGAAAGAGATTTTGACTTCGTAAATCGCCGTCTGTCACAATAGAATAGAATAGAATAGAATGTTTTTTTATTCATGTAAACTTTTTACAAGTGCTTATGAATAGTCAGGTAGTTTTAATTTACCACTGGTTCGGAATGCCGTTCCTACCGAGAAGAACCAGCAAGAAACTCGGCGGTTGCTCTTTTTAATTTTTCAATTTACACAGACACTTATGTCACAGTATAAGGTGAGACAGTAATCCGTCGCCTTTGATCTCGTTGCAAATGACGACCACAAGTCCTCTGCCATACAGGTCCCGGAATTACTGGGTCCGTCTCGGGTCACTCTTACCGCACGATTCCTCTGAGATGGCTTCGTCAAATCTATGGTAGGTAATAACATACTATCTTTACTCTATGCCTATGTGGCGCTCTACGAAACCGAAATCTCTTTCAGAAGTTCCATCTTTTCTGTCGGGTTCTATATGCGTTTGTGCGTACTAAACAACTTGGCACACTATATTTCACTGGTATTCGTATGTAAGCGCTTCGTTTATATAAACAAACTCCCTACCCTTAAGAGTTTGATTCCTACTTGCGTCTAGGGGCTTTTGCAAATGGCGTCATTTGAACACGTCGACAGCGCTGCAAACTGCATTATGAGTGTATGCTGTGTATGCGAAGTTAAACAGACGGGATTGTATAGTCCGCTACAGGTTGAGATGGCAATCGGGATATGAGGCGGGGGACATCCCGCACACCCGCACGTCACCCGTGGGGGGTATGCCAACTCTCACCGATTGCCATTTTGACCTGTCGCGTACCATATCTCACTCCCAGGCAGTGTATAGTGTACAAATTTTAAGAAAGAACTCGCTCTAACCGCTGTCCTCAGAGTCGCTTAATCGTTACTTAAGTTTAGTTAAAACGAGACAGAGCTATATCTCTCTCGCTAGCTAAATCTGTCTCGTTTTAACTCAATCTTAAGTAACGATTAGCGACTCGGAGTACCGCGGTAAGTGTCAACTATCATGACATGACATAGAAAGCTAATATGGAGAGTACTTTCTAATAATTTATGCATTATAGTTGCGTTTAACGCGTTACAAAATCATGTGGAAACGTCGCCGTGTGCAAAGACGCAAGACTGAAATCTGACGCAAGAGCGTACTCAGACTTTACAACAAAACTATTCATTTTATTGTGCTATATTATTTGCTCAGACTTATGTCACAGTTAAAATGAACCTAGATGGGAAAATTCAAAGTACGCTCTCAGCTTAAGAGTTTTTATTTCTTACTTGTGCCTAAGAGTAAGCTCGCACTGTTAAAATAAACCGCACAATTTTTCCCGCACGTGATTATATGGAATTAATATGAAACCGTTTGCGTATTAACACTTATTTTCAGACGCACATTAAAATAAAAAATGGCACTTCTAAGTTGCAACTGAATCAGCTCTAATTCTGCAAAAAAAAAACATGTCCATTGTAAAGATTCTAGTCTTGATAACCTCTATGACACTAGTGTCATGTCACTTAATACTTTGTCGATTTAAGTTCAAATTATTGCTAAACGCAAATCTTTAAATGGCCATATTGAAAACCTTAGATTTTGGATAGGGTCAGGTTTATTTTTAATGTGCGTATTACAGAATTGAGGAGCTGGCAAACAGAACCGCACTAGTCATTTTCTAATTCAAAAATATTTTTTAAATCGTCGTGTCTTGATCCAGTTACGTCGTTCCTTGTTATTATATTTTATAGCCTCAAAAAAAAAGTGCTTTTTCAAACAAACCCGGATTAGTTTAATACTAAAGACTTTAAAATGCGATTTTTCGCCATCTGCAAAATTTAATTTCGTGGACTAGTCCGACCCTGTTTGCTAGCTTCTCAAAATCTCAACCGTGCGACAAAAATCACGCGGTAAATTCCTGTAGTGCGGGTTCACCCTAAGTTTTGTGTGTATAGGCTAGGGTTCTGTGGTCGCGCTAGCCCGCCTTGGGCTCGGGCAGAGGCGCGCGCGCGGCGGCGGGCGCCTGGTACTTCGCCACGGGGAATATTGGCTTGGCTTCGACTGTCGAAACTCCGTCGAATCTAGAATTATTAAGCATCAAAGTAAGTATGTGTATCTAGGCATTGAACTATAGTAATTTTTTTCATTAAAGCATTTTGACTGGAGATAATATTAAATTAGCTAATTATATAAGCTGTGATAGCCTAGTGGTTAGGACGTCCACCTTCAAATCGAAGGTCGGGGGTTCGATCCCGGGCACGCACCTCTAACTTTTCGGAGTTATGTGCGTTTTAATTAATTAAATATCACTTGCTTTAAAGGTCAAGGAAAACATCGTGAGGAAACGTGCATGCCTGAGAGTTCTCCATAATGTTTTCAAAAGTGTGTGAAGTCTACCAATTCGCATATGGCCAGCGTGGTAGACTATGGCCAAAACCCTTCTCACTCTGAGAGGAGACCCGTGTTTTGTAGGGTCAGCACCGCAGTCCTGTGTTGACCATGACCCGTGCAATTGGGTTGAAATATCGACAAAAAAACATCAAATTAATTGTGGTATGGTACCCATTATCTACATTAAAATATTTCGTTAAACCACGAAATAAGCTTAAAATCATTAGTTATCTCTCACTTCATTCAAATACCTTAACTAACAGCTAATATTAAAACGTAGATTAGTCACGAGGCGACATCTTGGACAGTGCGCTGGACTCATGACCTGCTTTCGCTTTTGAGGATGGTTTGCTGCGCAAGTGATTTAAACAATGTCGTCGTTGGAATATGTAACTGGCTGTATACTAACTTGTTGTTCTTGTACTTGTCTGGGATGGCTTGGTAGGGCTGCAGCGGCGCGTGCGCGTGAGTACGACTCAACTCGCGCGCGCACACGCTGAGGTCCGACAGCGAGAAGCCCGCGAACGCGACGAGCTCGGCCGGCCACGCTGCGGGGAAAGCCAGTCTTAGCTATGTCGACACGGTACGAGAACACTCCAAATGAGCGAAATCGTACGGATCAACTTTATACAAGTGTACACATATCCAACCTTCTTTACTGTTCATTTTGATTGATGTTCATTTTTGAGATTTGAAGATGTATTCGTTTGGGGGGGGGGGGGGGGGTCCATTATTCATTATAACCCGCCAGTATAAATATACCTAACTAATGCTTACCCTGACTCCAAGCCCTGTGCACGCCACTAGGTACCTATCACAGGGTTGGCACTTTTTAGTTATTTTAACAGGTTTCTTGTAGCGCTAATTATGAAAATGATCGTATTTTCTTCAGGAGACTTGAGAGTAACTTAATCTTTTTTTCGGATGGAAGTAACGTTCTAAGGGCACTTCTGCCGAAAATGGCTACCGCACACATTACATTTGACACATGTACATTTTATTTTTGTGTTGTGTTGTCGTGTTCATGGATTAATTTAGATGATTGATATCAAATCGTAAAATAAACCGTGCTCGCTTCGCTCACAAACCGGCACATGTCGTTAGAAAAAGCGCATACCGACGTTAGCACATTCCTCGTGCACGGAATCGTCGCCGTCCTCGCGCTCGTGGCAGCCGTCTCGCTTGCACAGCAGGCAGTGCCGCGCCGTGGCCAGCGCGGCCGCCGCGATCACGGACGGTTTGAACTGCAGGTACGGCTCGGCCTCTAGCAAGGATAGTTCCGCTATGTACTGGAAAATAGAAAAACATGCATGATTTTGCTGCCACCTTAAGGATCAAATGTCCCACACAGAGATGCTTACTCTCTCCTGGCAACCCTAAACGCATACAGCTAGGGTTCCCAGGGCGTAAATTACAAAAACTTGACTCGACATATTAGGCTGGACGTTTTGCCCTAAAAGCCGGACGGTTAGACAACAACCAATAGCGGACGGACGCGCGCTATAATTGGCTGAGATATTTTCGCGCCATTCAACAAGTAATGTAAAAGTTTTCAAAAAAAACCCCACAACTGTGGTTTGCAATGCATCTTTTTCAGCCCGCACAATAAAGCGTACAAAATCCACCATTTTGATGTTTAGAACTTTATGTACCCACTTAGTGACACTCTCGCCATGAAGATAAATTTAATGAGTAATGACGTATCATTTATCAAAATCGTTTGGAGCCGTTGAGTAGTTACGAGCGAACATAGGAACGGACATACATAAATACCTACAGGTCAAATACATACCCCTTTTTTTTGGGCTTCGCCGCAGTCGTGTTAAAATATGATTTCTGAGCAGGTATATCAGCAAAACTTAAAAAAGTGGTAGTACTGTACAGCCCTTCACCGTTAAAGGAAAACATCGTGAGTATGCCTGCATGCCTGAGAATTCTACATAATGTTCTCAAAGGTGTGTGAGGTCTGCCAATCTGCAATTGGCCAGGGTGGTAGACTATGGCTAAAACCCTTCTCACTCTGAGAGGAGACCTGGTGTGCTCTGTAGTAAACCGGTTGCTCTTGATGATGATGACTGTACAGCCCTAGTGACGTAATGCAACACTCACGGCAGCTAGATGGAAGATCCGCTTGGAGTATCTGTGGGTGATGCAGAACAGCGAGAGGAAGGCGAGCGTGGTGGGCGTGGTGAGGTCGAAGGACAGCACCTTGAGGATCAGGTGCTCCATGCGCAACACTTCGCGCTTCGTGTACGTGTCGTCTGTGATATACACAAACTCCGCGACTTCTGGTGGATATACCTCTTCATATTTCCTGTTTTCATACAAATAGAAATGTTAATTTATTCCCCAAACAAAATATTTTCAAACCAAAAAAGAACTAAATTGTAGTAATATTGACTAAAAAAACTATATTTTTCTTTTTATATTGGTCATCACAAAAAGCAGGTATATGATATGTATAATGTATATGTACAGTATTTGTAATAAGTGCCTCAAAAGTGGCTCGAGAAATAGGGACGTCTTTAAAAAAAATCTCTTCAATTGTTTTTAAATCCATTCGTTATTAAACTTTATGTTCAAGTGTAAGGTTTATGATAAACTGAACTTGTTGATGTTATAAAACTTTTTCCTACAATTCGTAATAGGAATAAGGAAACATAGATGTGTATATATGTGTGCAAACCCGGCCACTTTAGCGAAGTCATACTGTTCGTGAGCTGTCATCTGTATCTACTATCCTACATCAATAACACAAAGACTTTGAATGACTTACGAGGCGATGTAAGTAGCTGCGGTGCCCACAAGTTGCAGTTTGGTGCGTACTACGCTCATGTAGGACAGGAAGCGGTCCACGTACGACACGGCGAGGTGCAGGGTCTCGCTCTGTTGCCCGTACTCGTCACACACTTCCACCAGCCAGTCCACGAGAATGGACCTCATGACGTGCGTGATGTCTGGCTGTTTGCGCATGTAGCGGGGGTTGGCTCGGTGCTTTACCTTCAAATTTAACATTTTAAGATTGTAAACAATAATGTTAACAAGTAATTCAGCGTCAATCAAAATTACTTATAATATGTATAATGTTTATGGTACAGTACGCAGCCGAAAGTAATGTACATCAGCCTTTAGAATGATAATTTGGCTTTGTAGACTGTTGTCTCTGTCACTCATACCTATGTGACGTTTTGTCGGACTTGTCGGTCGGTCAAAAAAGTGTTTTTGTCAATAGTGTAAAATAGAATGGAAGGAATTACAATGTTAGTATGAATAGTGTATCTTCACCAAACAAAAGTACTCACATGCTTACAGTTTAGCATTGAAAAAAATTAAAAAAAAAACATTAACACATACCTCAATATTCCTCATATGTTCGTAAATATCCTCTCTGTACTCTACAACATGGAAGAACATCTCTCGATCAGTCTGCGCTGTAATAGTGTCGTCATCCTCTTCTCGGATTTGACTGTCAAACTTTGAGATTGACATGGACAGGATGCTCGAGTCAACAACTGACATAGGTGACTCCACAACATTTTCTTTTTCAATATCTGTCTTTTCTTGCAATGGAAGTCTACGAATGTGAAAAAATGGTGCCTTGAGTTGAGGAGCATGATAACAAAATAGTGTAATTGCACAAAATAAAATTTTACAGGGAGAGCAAAAAGCTGACTGAAAGGTGTTGACACTTTATTGAAGTCATGAACTTTGGACCCAATTTTTAACAGTTTTGGGCCAATTTGCTTGGAAATAAGTTCAAATCTGTATTTAGTGATCAAAATCATGAAATTTGAACTCAATTTCAGTACAGTTTCAGGATGTTTTGTTTGGAAATAAGTTCAGATTGTATTCAGTCAGGCAAAAACAATGTTTTTTTCACCAGTTGTAAATCCCAAAAAAATTGACAAGTTTATAAAAAGTGTGAAAGTTTAAATTAAGTGAAAGTATCCCATCCTGTAGAGATTTGAAGCACTAGTTTTAGACCTGTCAGTGGGGCCGATTCTCTTGTACACAATCTCTATACTAAACTAAATTGACGGGTCTAAATCTAGTGCTATCCTTTTCCGCAAGCAACATTATGAAAGGGATAGCAATAGATTTAGACGTGTCATTTTAGTTTACTTTAGAGATTGTGTACAACTGAATTAGCCACAGTATATAGTTTAAAAATTTGTGAATAACCAAGCAAATAAGAAAGTGGTTACTATTAGATGAACTGTGTGTTTCTAGTTTATAGTTTTATGTGCAAGTGATGTAGCTACATACCATTTAAATATGAAGCATGCCCACATCCAGTGGTATCAGTGTGAATAAGACCTTTATTGATATTCTGGCACTCTGAACAAGGCTAAAGTTATGTTACCCAAGGCATTGCAAAATCAGATGTTTAAAAAGATGTAGAATAGGTACATATATTCATAATTGAACAATATTTTGTATTGCGGCAGATAGGTTGACCTACTTTCAACTATCTATAAGAAATAATTTTGCTGATACATGAATACTGCGTGAATATGCTGTACATCAGCATATTCACGCAGCAGTTCAATATTAAAACAAAATACCTGTACTACACATTAATCACAAAATTAATAACAAAATATTCAACAAGTGTTGCTACACTTGTTGGCATTCTTTGGACATAATTGCTTTTTCAGCACTAAAGAACACTACAGCAAAGTTTTTGTCCTCTGAATTTTGAGATCTAGTTAAAAAATTGTATTTAAAGATTATTGTAACCATAAAGTGAATGCTTAGCCTTATAGCATAGCTTATCAATAACTAGCTGCTATCCATGTCTTTATCTATGTGGATTTAAGGTTTTGTAAATCCAGTGGGAAGTCTTATATTTTCTGGTATAGGCTAGCCTTATAACATAAAACAAATGTTGAAATCACATCATATAAGTATATGTATGTAACTTCACAAGACAAAAGATGACTCATTTTGTATCTAAGTCACATTGTTTGCTATTATCATACTTACCTAACTGGAATAGCTTCTTTTTTCTGCTCTGGTTCTTTTTTCTTCTCCATCTGCGCACATATTGCTTTAACATTCTCTGCTGCATTGATAAAGAAGTTGTCTTTTCTGATCTCTTTGGCAACAAAAGGCTTATATGTGGGCTCCCGTTTCTTCACTTCGGTTTCTGTAGGTTTGTCTTCGTACACACTGAACGCGCGAAATTGAGCCACAGGGGGTACAATATTTTTTTCATTGTTGATCTGACGCACCGTTCTATTCTCATCTTGAACTTTGCAAGGCCCATTCGTCATTCCTGCCTGCAAATTATGCCAAAATAACATGAGAACGACTCCCAACAACTTTGGTAACCGCCGTTAATAACGTGGCTAAAAATGGTAGGTATGAAGAAAACTATTAAGCGTTAACGTTGAAAAATAATAGCTTATGATGAACAGGAGCCCTATATGCGACAGAAAAGCCGACTTCAGACGCAAAACTTCCTTCTATTTACTTACATGTTTTATATTTCGGTTCTGATGGCAGGCAAACTGGCTGAGGTCTCCGAGGGCGCGACGTTGGGTAGCGGCTGAGAATACATCAGCATCTTTTCTCAATCCCAACGCAGTATTTTCCTGATCCTCGTGAATTCTAAACGATGCCATTGTCCCGCTTCCGTAAACTTTGTAACGACAAACTCACAAATTTTTTGCAATAACTATGCGGGCGGAAATGCAGAGAATGTGTTAACAGAACGGAAATACACTGCAATATATCACGAAGAAAGCATATTTCTATGCAAAAATTGTGAGTAGTTTATAAAAACGTGCAGGTTTAAATTAAAAACACCCTCGAAAAACTATGCAACTTCAACGGACATCAGACATTTTGGCATTTTTCACAGATTATTACTTAATTTTCAGCTGTTGCACTTAATGTAATGTAAACTTTATGGTGGTCTGTTGTATTTTTAAATTCTAGCCAATCGCGTTAGGGCGGTAAAATCTGCCTAGTCCATGGCAGATCATAGAGTCATGCAGTGTACCACAGTTATGTCCAGATTTGCAACTAGCGTGGCCCCCTCAGTCCCTCTCGCTCAAGCAAATTTTCTTACTTGTGAAATGTCATTCCTTCTACACTTCACGTTGTTTGCCAAATACTCACGTACAAATACATTTTGGCAAACAAAAAAAAGTGGCCACGGTGATAAGGACAAAACATAATCATTTTGTCACGTTCTAATAAGAGCTTAAATGCATTTAGCTATCTCGCTCTAACAGTATCACAATAGGGCCACTTCTAATAGTCCTTATTCTGAGAGTGTACTAGTTCCTTCTGGTTCTGTCATCTGTGTAGTGATTACATACCTAGCGTGTGTAGTCTCTTTGTTCCACAGCTTTGTTTGGCTTTGTTCCACTTTGTTACTTTGTTCCACAGATATGTCCAGATTTGCAACTAGCGTGGCCCCCTCAGTCCCTCTCGCTCAAGCAGATTTTCTTACTTGTGAAATGTCATTCCTTCTACACTTCACGTTGTTTGTCAAATACTCACGTACAAATACATTTTGACAAACAAAAAAAAGTGGCCACGGTGATAAGGACAAAGCATAATCATTTTGTCACGTTCTAACAAGAGCTCAAATGCATTTAGCTATCTCGCTCTAACAGTAAGTGTCACAATAGGGCTACTTCTAACAGTCCTTATTCTGAGCTTTGTTCCATATGGTTCCATCATCGACATCATAGATCGACATTGATCGACATATTACAAATTCTTTGGGTTGTGGGTTCCATACAACCACAGAGTACATTGGTAATTCCAACCACAGACCAGTGACAGAGCCGTAAAACCAAAAAAAACAACAAAATTCCAAAAATCGAATTGATTTTAGGAAACTTAAATAGTTATTAAAGTTGGATCAATTATAATATATAGATAATAGTGCAGAAATGATTGTAAACTCGGTAAACTGAATTTGTTTCTTACAACATAGCTTCACCATAATTTTATTTACCAAACAGTCACTATGTTCAAAAAAATATTTATTAGTATAATTATAATTTTATCTGTTAAGTGTAATATATGCTTATCCATAAGAGAATACAATAAAGAAGATATAGTAAAATTAAGGTAAGTGTAACCTATTATCGCCAAAAAAACAATAATGTAAAATGTGCCAGGCTTTATGCTTTTTTTTTTTGTTTTAGAGAGGAGGTAAGGGAAATGTTCCAGCATGCATACGATAGCTATTTAAGATATGCATATCCTTATGATGAATTACGTCCCTTAAGCTGTGATGGTATGGATACTTGGGGCAGTTACTCTCTAACTCTAATTGATGCTTTAGACATGCTCGTGATCATGGGAAACTATACAGAGTTCAACAGAGTGGTTGATATTGTACTGGAGAAACAGAACTTTGATATGGACATTAATGTGTCAGTATTTGAAACTAACATTAGGATTATTGGTGGGTTGCTTAGTGCACACCTTTTGTCTTACAAGTAAGTATAAGTAATTTGTTATAGTAAGACAGTAAAATATGCTATAGTGGCCTAGTAGTTGGAACGTAATATTGTGCTCTAAGGGTTGTGTGTTGGAATTTCATAGAAAACACTAGACGATGCCTGTGACTTTGTCAGTTTGGATTTAGGTGTTTAAATATCCTATGGGAACTCCTTGATTTTCTGGGATAAAAAAAGCCCTACATCCTTCTGAAATGCAAGCTCTCTCCGATCTCTGTTCAAAATTTCTTCAATATCACTTAAATGGATAGGCCTTGGAAAGCTAGCAGACCGTAGATAAAGGTAGATACAGGAACGTTCGCTTTCTCATTCACACTAAAAAGAGAGCACAGATAAAGTTACTAATGTTTATCACAGAGACACAGCTAACCTATTTTTTGTCCCTTATCGTGTAACTGGTTTTTTCAAGAATACATACAAGGAATGCAACTTTAGTTGCAAAACAAACAGAATTCGTGGCGTTATTGTATTTCTCATTAGTTATTTACTTGTTTTCACATAAAAAATGTTTAATACAAATATTGTTGATCGGTTAATACAAATATTGACTACTAAACAATGGTAATAATTGTCGTGTTATTCATCGTTACGTCGTGCTTTCTCTATCTGATACGCGGTTACACAGTACTTCAATCTACCTTTATTACTCTATCTACGTAGCAGACAGACGCTTATTTTATTTTATTAAGTTTTTTTTTTCTGTGAAAATTTACAAACCTCCAATCTGTTTATAGTCCACGGACTGATTGCAGATAGAAGAGAAAGAGAGAACAAAAAAAAAGTATGTTTTTTAAATATTAAAATAAACTTTTTAGATCAGGAATGAAACTAGAACCTGGCTGGCCTTGCAATGGACCCCTCCTCCGTCTTGCTGAGGATGTGGCTCAGAGACTAATTGCTGCATTTGACACAACAACTGGCATGCCATATGGCACTATCAACTTGAAATCTGGAGTTCCACCGGGAGAGACCAGTATAACTTGCACAGCTGGTGTCGGCACCTATATTATAGAGTTTGGTACACTGAGTAGGCTTACCGGAGATCCTTTGTATGAAGAGGTGGGGCAATTACTTTATTTTACTCCTACTTGCTCAGAAATTGCATCATTATGTATTTTTAAAAAAGTAAATTGACTCTTCTGTCCACATGACAGCAATTTCCAAGGGAAGGATAATAGAGATGGCTGGTCAACATCGTGAGGAAACCTATATACCAGAGACTTCTCCATAATCTTCTCTAAAGTGTGTGAAATCTCCAGTCCGCAACTTGGCCAGCGTGGTAGACTGGCCAAAACTCTTTTTGCTCTGAGAGGAGACTCTTGCTCTGGATTGAGCCGGCGATGGGCTTAGGCTTAGAAGAGTTTAGGTTATATTCTGCCATGCTGGCCTACTACAGATTGGCGGATTTCACACACCTTTGAGAACATTATGGAGAAGTCTCAGGTATACAACTGCGCATAGATAGAGTAATAAAGGTAGATACAGGAACGTTTGCTTTCTCATTCACACTAAAAAGAGAGCACAGATAAAGTTACTAATGTGATAATCAGAGATTTTTGTCCCTTATTGTGTAACTGGGTTTTTTCAAGAATACATACAAGGAATGCAACTTTAGTTGCAAAACAAACTTTGAGAATTCGTGGCGTGGCGAATTGTATTTCTCATTAGTTATTTACTTGTTTTCACATAAAAAACGTTTAATACAAATATTGTTGATCGGTTAATACAAATATTGACTACTAAACAATGGTAATAATTGTCGTGTTATTCATCGTTACGTCGTGCTATCGCTATCTCATACGCGGTTACACAGTACTTCAATCTACCTTTATTACTCTATCTACGCAGCTGCGCGATTGCGGTAGAATGACAGCTACAGTGTCACGACTCACGATCGCGATCACCTCTGATTGGTTGACGCTATTACTATTGGCCACAATGCATTGTTGCAACAAGAATAAGACAAATTCAGCCAATCACAACAATTGAGTTTGTAATAATGATTGATGAAGGTTTTACGAAATCGCCCTACAGGTTACCTCACGATGTTTTCCTTAATTTAGCACAGAAGTAACCTGCATCCTGGAGTGTAGGATAATTATATTCTGGGAATACAAAAGTTTCCTGCTGAATTTTAAAACTAGTAAAGAAACGGGAAACCTTAGTAATAAGCTAGAGTGATTTTTAATTGCAGGTAGCTTACAATGCCTTAAAAGCTTTATACTACCACAAGTCGCCGATAGGCTTGGTTGGTAACCACATAGATGTGATGACTGGAAGGTGGACAGCTCAGGATGCGGGTATAGGCGGTGGAGTTGACTCCTACTTTGAATACTTAGTTAAAGGTATGTACTATGTAGATAAGGCTTGAACCCACTTATCACGTATGCCACACATGCCACATAGTGCATTGAGGTTTAAGTTATACTAATTTGTATTTGTATTTATTTATTTTTCGATTTAGAACTTCGACTTCGACTTAAAACGCACCGAAAAGTTAGAAGTCGTGCTCAGGATCGAACCCCCGACCTCTGATTAAAAGGTGGACGTCCTAACCACTAGGCTATCACAGCTTCCACAAATTAAGGCGTGATTTATAGGCTAATTGGAAGACTTGGCTTTGAATAAGAATTTCTTATTACATGATATGAAGCTACAATATCAATTGCCAGCATCAAATCCATTAAAACACTTTCTGACCAACAGAGTTGTTCACATATGGAATAAATTGCCTAAGGATATGGTTATGTCAAGTTCTGTTAATCAGTTCAAGAATAGATTGGACAAACATTTGGAAGACTCGAAGCACTTCTGATATAGACGCATCAGCGAAAGCTGCTTAGTCTATTAAAATAATAATAAATAACAATAATAATAATCTAGGAGCTATACTACTGGAGCGGCCGGAGCTGATGTCCATGTTCAACGAAGCCCGTCAAATGATCGACAAGTACTTAAAGAAGGACGACTGGTACGTGTGGGCGACCATGCTGCGCGGACACGTCACTCTGCCCGTGTTCCAATCGCTCGAGTCTTACTGGCCTGGTGTGCTCAGTTTGATTGGTAAGTGGCCTTCATTATATTCATCATCATCATCATGATCAACCCATCACCGGCTCACTACAGAGGACGGGTCTCTTCTCAGAGTGAGAAGGGTTTTGGCCATAGTCTACCACGCTGGCCATGTGCGGATTGGTAGACTTCACACACCTTTGAGAACATTATAGAGAACTCTCTGGCATGGAGGTTTCCTCACGATGTTTTCCTTTACCGTTAAAGCAAGTGATATTTAAATAATTAAAACGCACATAACTCCGAAAAGTTAGAGGGGCGTGCCCGGGATCGAACCCCCGACCTCCGATTAGAAGGCAGACGTCCAAACCACTAGGCTAGGTACCACTAGTGATTATATTACTAGCAGCTAATTAGTATTTTCTACTGCTTTACCTACTTATCTACTTAAAATTAATTCTTCATCCTCTTATTAATTATTATTGCTAAAATTACTAGTAGTTTTATTATCATTAACAAAAGTAACAAGGCCCTGAACAAGACTCCTGAAACGCATTTTAAAAATCCTGTGGGCACGCCGTGGGATTTTCCGAGATAAAAATTACCCTATGTCCTTCCCCGAAGGAGAGGTTTGGTCCCAGAAAAGAGTTCCCACGAGATTTTTAAAAAACCTAAACCCACGACGACCAAGTCGCGGGCATCACCTAGTACTTAATACATCAGCGCGACTCAAAAGTTGTTTCTTTTCTTAATATAATTCTATATGTGTAGTGTACAGTACCTTATTCATGCGTTCATTGCTGGACATGCCCATTCGAGCTGCCCTTTCGAGAGCGGTGCCTCACAAAACAGCAAACAATAAAGATATTTGAATTGAATTGATGAGTTAATTCCCGTAGGTGAAAGCGACACAGCAATGCGAATAATACACAACTACCACAGCGTATGGAAACAGTACGGCTTCACACCGGAGGTTTACAACCTCGGTACGGGTGAAGCCTCCTCCGCAAGGGAGAGCTATCCCTTGAGGCCTGAACTCATCGAGTCCATCATGTATTTGTACCGGGACACTCGAGATCCCATACTGTTGCAAATGGGGGAGGATATATTGCGGAGTATACAGCACAGTGCTAGGACGCCTTGTGGTTTTGCTACGGTATTATTTTTTATTATTTTGTATGTTCAGTTTAGCCACATTTAGCTCCACATTTGCACCGATTCCGTTGTCTTTCTCTAAACTAAATTTAGAGTATCTGCATCCTTTTCTTTTTAACAATGCTAAAAGGGGACAGAACATGAACTTTACATATAAAGACTCTAAATTTTAGTGCACGCTACAAATTTAAACAGTAGACTCGCGACTGTGCGCTAAAATCACGGGTTTTACCGTCTAAAAATTAAATTTAAAACTCAAACCGCGTCTATCCTTTTCATATTACATTAGTAAGAAGAGGATGCGAATACTCTAAAATTAGGTTGTGCTCAGAATCAGTACCATTAGCTGCTATGACTACCTATTAATACCCATATAATAAATGCGAAAGTGTGTTTTGTCCTTCAATCACGTCGCAACGGGGCAACGGATCGACGTGATGTTTTGCATGGTTACAGTTAAGAGCCTGGAGCCTGACTGACGGCGATTACGCACTGCACTTCCTTCATCCGAGTTCTATCCTTCATCCGTGAGAATACCAGCGATTTTATCTACGGCATAATATGTCATAAGCTCCCGTTTAAAACAAAATAGAACGTATATTCACGGACTCGGATCGGATGAGTGCGTAACCGCTCTTAGGCTACTTTTTATCCTGGAAAATCAAAACGTTCCCACGGGATTTTTCAAAACCTAAATCCACGCGGATGAAGTCGTGAGCATCTGCTAGTTGCAAACGTAAAATATGTCTCACTATAATAAATCTATACCTTACCTTACCTTATATATCTTACCATACAGATATGTCTTTGTTGGCGGACTATAGAATAAGAAGAAGAAAAATGTTTATTTTTTAAAGCTGTACCACACATTACCAGTTACGTTATCCCGGCGCCTCTAATACTTGAGTAGTAAAGTCAAAAGACCTCAAGTAGAAGAAGCGCCGGAATAAAGTATGTCATGTGTGGCGCAACCCGAAAAAAAGGTCCCTACTCAGCATAAATGCCATATGTCTTGCACAAGTACAAAAACATACAGCGCTGGTTTTCAGTATGAACCCTGATTCGGGTGGCGATATATATATATATATATATATATATATATATATATAGCGATCGTGGTTGCTTGTATGCAGTGGCGTGCACAGTGTTTGAATCCAGGGTAGGCATTAGTTAGGTAGGAACCTGTTTACTGACAGGTCATAATGAAAAATATGCATTGAGCTATTACAACTGGGGTAAGCAGTGCATTTATGCCTCTAGGACCTGCACGCCAGTGCATGTATGTACATGGAGTTCCGCGAAGTAACGCCTGCTGGTTCAAAGGAAGTATCTTAACATCCTCCAAATGTATATAATTCCAGATAAAAGACGTCCGCGATCACCGCAAAGAGGATCGCATGGAATCCTTCTTTTTGTCCGAAACTACTAAATACCTCTACCTGTTGTTTGACCCGGACAACTTCATCCACAACCCGGGCGTCCACGGCACAGTCATAGACACTCCCAATGGGGAATGTATAGTGGACATGGGGGGCTACGTGTTCAATACTGAGGCACATCCCATAGACCCCACGATGCTGTATTGTTGCCATGAAGCTAGGCATGGGTGAGTGTTGCATATCGTCTTTATCCCAAAAACTTTAATAAAGAGGAGTAGAGTTGATGACTTAAAAAGATTTTTTCTGTGAAAATTTTCTGTGGCAATTATTAGTGTCCTTTCCCAAGGTCTGCACCCCAACATAGTCAAAATTCCACGGACTCGTACGAAGCGGTTCGCTTCCTCGTTTAAGATATGCACTGGTGGAATATGGAATGCCCTTCTGGCTTCCGTATTCCCTGCTAGCTATAATACTTTAGGCTGCAGTATGTGGCAGAAAATAATGTACATCGACCTTTACAATGAGATTTCGGCTTTGTAGAATGTAGAGCGTTGTCTCTGTCACTCATACCTATGTGACGTTTTGTCGGTCTCAACGACAGAGACCACGCTCTACAAATCCGCTCTCTGAAGGTATCTATCTATCTCTTTCTAAAGGTATATGTACATTATTTTCTGATATATAGATATGGCAGATAGAGGGGGGGACACTGGATTCTAATAAAAATTAGCAATTTAAAACATCATATTTTACAAACGGATCTAGAAATCGAAAAATGATGTCCCCACACCCACAGTATTTTTAAAAGACCTATTCAACGATACCCCACACTATGGGGTAGATGAGAAAAAAATTCATTCCAATTTTTCATTTTTTTTTGGGAGCTACCCAAAAAAAAATTTTATCACAATTTTATTTCACCACTTTGTCGGCGTAATTAATATTTATATCCATGCCAAATTACAGATTTCTAGCACTAATAGTCTCTGAGATTAACCGTGGACGGACGGACGGACGGACATGGCGAAACTGGTTCCGTAGGAACCCTTATGTTCGTACGGAACCCAAAAAAGATAATTTTGCTATTTCATATTTCTTTATATTTGCTATTTTATTTTACAGAATAAATGTTAGCGAGGTGCACAGAATTTATAAAATCTTAGACGAAGAAGATAATATTCACTTTATGAGCATGATAGACGCTACGGCACCAGTCAAAAACACCACCAGTTATTACAAAGAGGCCGTTTACTACGGTGACCCGATGAACTCCGCTAAAATTATGGATTTGAGTAAACGTGACCTTTCAAATGCCCAGGAAATGCCAATCGTTCCTATTAAAACTGAAACAAGTACAGGATACGTTAACATCGATGGCATTGAAAGGGAAAAAGTTAAAAATGAGAGTTTGGGTGATATATTGAAAGAAAGCATGAGTAATTATTATAACAATACCAGCCTAAATGAAAACGAAAAGGAAACGGTTACCGAAGTGTCCGAGATAAAAGCTGACGACAAAGTCGAGGTAGACGATATAATTATACCTCAGAAGTTTGAAACTGAGAAGTTGCAACCACCGAGTAGCACTAAAGCCAAAGAAGCGGTGAAAATGTTGCCAAAAGTTATACAGGATTTCTTGAACAGTGACTGGAAATCGAAACCGAAGTGCGAGCCTCAGCACATGATAGAGAGGATTCGCAAAGAAAAAAGATACCCAGAACATCCAGACATAGGCAAATACAAATTATTACTAACACCAGCCCCCTCTTTCATGCAGAGGTTATCTCTAGCCGGCGAGTTCATAAATAAGAATTTAGTTCAGTTGGAATTATGATCCCTTCTCCACTTTACTATTTTTGTTCTGGAAAATCTCGGTTTGATCCTGGATTTTCATTTGTTGTTTCAATTCCTAATTTATTTATCCATTGTTTGTTAAAATTCAAGTTTGAAATAAAGCTATTTAAAAACCTGTTTAAAAAATACCCACAATTATTTTATTTTGCAAAATCCCATTTCTATATCTATTTGTTAACTATTATAAAATATCTAAACACTATCAGAATGTAGAAACATATTCATCAAAATATATTAATATTAACAAACATGTAGTGGTTTTTTAACCTCTTCACAAAAAATTTAGAATGGAGCACACTAGTGAACTAGTGAACAACCTGGCACCCCGGAAGAACTTAGGAGCTTCTTAGGAGCTTAGGCATAGTTTTTCTTTTGTTTTGGAAACTTTAAAAGGATCAATGTTTGGAAGTTTGTCCATAGACTAAGACAATGCAAGCAATGCAAACGTTTCCTAAGAGTTTTTAATTCAGACCGCTAGAAGATTGAAAGAAAAATCAGTTGCTGTCACATTGAAAACTCTTTACCATAGATTACTGTCATAAGTGACAAAATGTTACGCTAAATTTCAAACTATGTAAAATAAAAACACCAAAAAATAAAAATGCCCTCACCTTTTTGCGCTAACC
Organism: Maniola hyperantus; assembly: GCF_902806685.2. Taxonomy (NCBI): domain Eukaryota; kingdom Metazoa; phylum Arthropoda; class Insecta; order Lepidoptera; family Nymphalidae; genus Maniola; species Maniola hyperantus. Next base: position 11,190,302 of record NC_048541.1, read on the forward strand.
CACTTGCCGACCACGGAGTAGTTTCGGAAAGTGGGGCTTACGACGCAGGATGTTTCAGCTTCCGTTTTGATGCGTGTTATCATGACCGAACTGAAAACTACTGAATCAGAAGAAAACACGTTGTCTGCTAAAGGATATAAATTAACCAAATTCGTTGGCGAAGGAGCTTATGCTAAGGTAAAACGCTTAATGAATTAGAAGTTAGTTTCGAGGTAACATCCAAAGCTTACTCATTATTTTGATCTACAGGTGTACCTCACTGAATTCACGGGCAGAGACGACAGTAAAGTTACACTCGCTTGCAAAGTTATCGAAACATCAAAAGCTCCAAATGATTTTGTGATAAAATTTTTACCACGCGAAATAGACGTCCTCATCAGACTCAACCACCCCCACTTGATCCACGTGCACAGTATATTTCAGAGAAAAACAAAGTATTACATTTTTATGCGGCACGGCGAAAACGGCGATCTTTTGGGATACATCCTAAAAAACGGTTGCGTTTCCGAAAACCAATCGAGAGTCTGGCTACGTCAGTTAGCACTGGGCTTGCAATATCTTCACGAACTGGAAATCTCACATCGAGATATTAAATGCGAGAACGTTTTATTAACCGCAAACTTTAACGTGAAGTTATCGGACTTTGGATTCTCGAGGTTTTGCGTGGACGAGGAAGATCAGCCGGTGTTGAGCGACACGTACTGCGGGTCCATGTCTTACGCGGCTCCAGAGATACTTCGAGGCAAGCCGTATCTGCCCAAACCGACGGATCTGTGGTCCTTAGGCGTAGTGCTGTTTGTGATGCTGAATAAGTCTATGCCGTTCGATGACACGCGAATGCGGAAGCTATACGAGCAGCAGATGGGAAAGAAATACAGATTCAGATCCAAAGTAGCGAGTGTTATATCTTTAGAGTGCAAATCGGTAGTTAAACATTTACTCGAGCCTGACCCGGGTTTGAGACATTCGGCTGCACAAGTTCTCAGCTCGGATTGGATTGCTATGGACAGCCGTCTCACAAGTAAACTTTAGCTTCTCTGTCACTAAATATGTTGTCGCCTCGGTCATAAGCATAACTCTATTTCTACTTGTAGCATTAAACGCAGTAGAAGCAGCGGCGCTTCAAAGAGCTAGAGAGGAACGACAGAGATTGTCTGACGCTCATAAAAGTCCACCGAACAGGCAAGGCGACATTTTAGAGCGGAATCACAAGGACAGTAGGGTACTGATATTTAATTTATTATTTACTAGATGATGCCCGCGACTTCGTCTGCGTCGACTTAAGTTTTTTAAAAATCCCGTGGGAACTTTCATTTTCCGGAATAAAAGTTGCCTATGTCAATTTCCGAGATGCAAGCTGTATCTCTGTATTAAATTTCATATAAATCGGTTAAACCGATAAGCCTTTGAAATTCCCGTGGGAACTCTTTCATTTTCCGGAATAAAAAGTAGCCTATGTCCTTCCCCGGGATGTAAGCTAACTCTGTACCAAATTCCATCAAAATCGATTAAACTGTTGGGCCGTGAAAAGCTAGCAGACAGACACTTTCGCATTTATAATATTAGTATGGATGGATAAAGTGTTAATCTCGGCTATTTAACGTACATACCTACCTAATATGACTGTAATCGATGTGTGTGCAGGTTAGTGAAATGATAAAATCTTTGGCAAATATTACTGCAAAGCAAAGGAGATCAGATTAGACTAAATGGAGGCAAGAAAAAAGGTCAGGTATTCTTCGATATTGTAATTCGAAATCTAGTACGTTTTCATGTAATTTATAATGCTTTCATGATACAGCTTACTATTGAAGATGATTTGAAGTTAACTGGCTCTGAACAATTGACACTTGCTTCTCGAGGTTATAAAATGATTAAAAAAGTGAACGAAGGATCTTACGCCAAGGTATCTTATTCCTATTCTAGGTAGGTATTTAATCTATGACATACAAATAAATACTGCGTGACGTTTCCACAGGTTTATCTCGCGGAATACAGAAATGCCAATAAGAACGATAAGTTATCACTACTCGCCTGCAAAGTTATAGACACAAATACGGCACCGAAAGATTTCGTGAAGAAGTTCCTTCCGAGGGAGATAGACATGTTGGTAAAATTGAATCACCCGCATTTAGTGCACACTCATAGTATATTTCAGAGGAGAAACAAATATTTTATATTCATGAGGTATATGGAACATGGAGATTTACTGGAGCATATTTTACAAAAAGGGGCAGTCCACGAGGACCAGGCGAGGATTTGGACGCGGCAACTCGCGCTCGCCTTACAATACATGCACGAATTGGATATCGCACACAGAGACATCAAGTGTGAGAACGTGCTTTTGACGGCCAATCAAAACGCTAAGCTAACAGACTTTGGTTTCGCCCGCATGTGCGTCGATAAAACAATGAAAGACATTCCCAGCGAAACTTTTTGCGGTTCCCTATCCTATACCGCCCCGGAGATTTTACAAGGATCCCCGTACTTTCCGAAGCCCACAGACGTTTGGTCCCTTGGTATTGTGGTATACGTTATGTTGAACAGAGCTATGCCGTTTGAGGATAAACACATTAAACAGTTGTATCATGCACAGATGAATAAAAATTGGAAGTTTCGCTCCCGCTACATGGACTCTTTATCCGCGAACTGCAGAAAACTCGTGGCGCGAATGTTGGAGCCGCATTATCAACGTAGATTAAACATAGAAAGTATAATTAACAGCGAGTGGATCGCCATGGATTCTAGGTTACTTGGTTAGTTATCTTAGATTGACGCTGATTTCAGTGAAAAAATAAATGATTTGGAACTAGCATTTGACTACGGCTTCGCTCGCGTGATATTCTGATTTAGGTTTATCTAGGTTTCTATTAGACGATTTAAATTTAAATTGGGACAGTATAGTTCGATTCTTTGAACTGCGTGATACGAATAAAATGAACAGGCAAACTGCTATTACTATTTTATAATGGTCAAGACAGATTGATTAGAAAATCAGACTATTTCAGAATGGACTCCTCAAGAAGTTGCAGCCTTTAATAAGGCTCATGAAGAGAAAAAGCAATTGAAAAGTAAATTGGAAATATCGGAACCTACCCAAGAATCGTCTTCATACGAGATACAACACTAGCAAGGTCGCCTCGTCTTCTCGGTAAGTATTTGAAATATTATGACACTAGAAAAATACGAAAAATATTTTGTTTTCACTCTGTATTTAGATGCCGCGAAACCAAGCGGCTAAGCTCTGCCCCCTTGTCCAAAAACTTTCCCGCGCTTAAATAAATGTCGCCCTTATCTAATAAGATGTTCTCTAGCATGCTCGTCGCTGGCAAAGTTCACGACAGTTAAGAAACTTCTAACAAAACGTCGAGGCATCGACGTCACTGGTAGGCGTCAAATATTAATATATTAATTGATGGAGGTAGCCCTATTAGTGCCCTATTTTTTATGATTTTACGTTACCATAGCTTAATATTTGACTCTTCAGCGCCATTTTAACTCTATGGGCCAACTGTCATGTCAAAAGTATACAGTTCACCTTTAAAATAAGGACTAAAATCTCAGAACTCGCCAGCCGAGAGGCGATCGGAACACCCACTAAAACCCAACGGCGCTCCTGCGCTACGCTGGCGACTGGGTCACGGGAACACCGAAGCATTTCTACCGCGCCCAGCCAGCGACATCCACCGAGGCGGACCCTCCACCTTTACGTCAGGTCACTGCACGTCCGAGGAGCACCAGTGCGTCTCCCGACCCTGGGTCTCAACGAGCGACAGCCGACGGCTGATAGGTCGCCCGGAGCTCTCGCTAAGGCGGCAGGCGGCGATCGTGCGCCTGCGCCCCGTCCTTCGGCGACGGAGACGGTCCGCGTTTGCGTTGGGTTCCCGCTGTCACTCCGCCGCCTCCTGGGTCATCACCTCCTCGCAGAAAGAGACGACGGCGTTCCAAGACCCTTCGCTTCTCACCATGGCGTGAACGACAGCGGGCAGCGAGAGGTCGGGCCCGACTTGAGTAACAAGTGCGGTGCGCTGGATCGACCACTCGACGCATGAGTCCAGCGTGTGCTGTGCACTCAAACGCACGTTTGGCCTTATCGTGTAACTTTAGCTTACGATAAGAGATTTTGGGTTCAAATCTATCTTGCATCTCTTGCAATTGCAAAACAGCTGTTATCAAATTAACATTTACATAGATTGCATCAACCTACCTATATATAAAAACTATAGATTCTATTAATATTTTTTTAAAGTTTTTGCCATATTATCTGTCAAATAATTAATATCAATTTTGTCAAATTTTAACGAAATAACGAAATAAAAGCAATTTCCAAAAATGGTTCACAATTTCTATATAATGAATATTTGGCAATAAGTCTGAATTATCCGCCACAAATTACTCTACCACCATGTTACCGGCGAAAGTAAAAATTAAATAAATTATGCGCAACAAGCGCATGTGTCACCAATGGGCGCAACTACCGAAAAATTAGATCTAAGTATCACACATTCGGATTTCGCAGTTTTGGAAGAGAGAGGGTTCACTTTGGATAAAATTGTTGGAGAGGGCTCTTATGCAAAAGTAAGTAGGTAACTGATAACCAAGAGTAGGACCTAGGATTTTAATACCTAATGTAATTTTTTTATATGATTCTGTTGGTGGTTCAATAAAATTAAAATACTAAACTAAATAAAAATGCTAATGAACTAAAAAGACTGACAGCAAGCACGAAACAACACAGTAGGTAGTTGTTTGCACCATGAGTGACATGCACCACATGTAAGTTTGTCTTCGCAGGTATACAAAGCTACTCACATGGTCGACGAGACTCGACACACAGTAATGGCCTGCAAAGTGATAGACACCGCGCAGGCCCCGCGAGACTATTTAACTAAATTCCTGCCGCGAGAATTGGACATTTTGATTCGCATCAACCATCCTCACATCGTGCACGTTTCAAACATATTCCAACGCCGCGCTAAATACTTTATTTTCCTTCGTTTCGCTGAGAACGGAGATTTACTGGACTTTTTGTCCAAAAACGGTGCAATACCCGAAAACCAGAGTAGACTGTGGATGCGCCAGATTTTATCCGGGATGCATTACATACACACTATGAATGTGGCCCACAGAGATTTAAAATGTGAAAATGTCCTCATAACGGCGAATTATAACGTGAAGATAACAGATTTTGGGTTTTCGCGGAACGTCCGTCAGAGAGATCGCGACGTGTTGAGCGAGACGTACTGCGGCTCGCTGTCGTACGCCGCGCCCGAGGTGCTGAAGGGCGTGCCCTACCTGCCCAAGCTGGCCGACATGTGGTCCATCGGCATCATTATGTACACGATGCTCAACAAGGCGCTGCCTTTCAACGAGACGTCTGTAAAGAAACTATACGAGAAACAGGTGAATGGTGACTAAAGATTTTGTTAGATAGGTAGACAGCAGGGCCACGCTGTCTGCAAGTAACTACAGTAGATGTCAAATAATATTAGGTCCAATGTCCCGTGTGTTTAAAACATGGATTTAAAAACAGCTGAGCCTTTCTCTAAACCTATTTATAAACATGGATATATTTAAGAACAACGAGAAACGCATCTGATACGAGTTGCGACTCGAACTGGAACGCTATTTCGGGGGTCCATGTTTCGAACTACGTAGGTACCTGTAACTTGAGTAGGTAGGTACTTTTAAGGCACGAGTGAATGTCGCATCTTTTACCCTAAAATTCGCCATTGCTTTGCCAGTAAATTGCCTTCGGCGTCCCGCGATTCTTTGGCCAAGCTCTATAGCGGCAGCCAGACAATGACACAATTCCCGACTCGTCTTTTAGGGACTAGTTATAGCATGCGACAGCTCGGAATCGCACACGGGGAGAAAACCCCCGCACAGCACGCGAGCGCGATTGACGTGCGGCTGTGCCCCCCCCCCCCCCCCCCTCATACACCGGTTCGCATCTCAATTCTCAACCTGTCACGGACGTGAGTTATATTCGAAGCGTGTGCCAAGCACGCTGCGTTTCATCAAGATCACATTAAGCGCTGCGTTCATAAAAAAATACCTTAATAAGCGGCCTCGTTGTAACCTTCCCAGCTCACTGGAGGCACCTTCTTCTTACATGATACATTAGCACACTGTACAGGTGATGCGCAAGTGGCGGTTCCGCACCAGCGTAGTGAACCAGCTGTCGACGGAGTGCAAGCAGCAGGTGACGCAGCTCATGGATCCCGAGCCCAAGGCGCGCCCCGCCGCCGCCGTCGTCTTCAACGGACCCTGGATAGCTATGGACCACAGACTCACCAGTGAGTCACATTATTTATCATTGCATTCGAATTCTGGGACTAGAGGTACAGCCTACTACTATACTTACTCCATCCACGGAGAGAAGTTAGTACTTCTAGGACTCTCTCTGTTACGTAATCCCATACAAATGACAAAGACAAAAAATCAGTGGACGTTAACAATTTTGAGTGGCCAACCAGTCACAAACGAACAGATATTATGTTTTCGAATGGAATTTCGATTAGGTACGTAACAGAGAGACCCTTACTATACTAATTACTAACTTCTCACCGTGGATAGAGTACAGCCAACCTATTTCGTAGCTCAGTTGCTATGTAATTTGTACAGTAGCCGGCAAGAAATATTGGACATCGACCTTTAGAACGAGATTTCGGCTTCATAGAGCGTTGTCTCTGTCACTCATACCTATGTGACGTTTTGTCGGTTTCAACGACAGAGACAACGATCCATGAAACAAAGCTATTTCTTTTTACAATATTTCCTGCCGACTACTGTACACTAATTTAATACTTATAATTTAAATCCTACAGAACTAACATTTCTGGAAGAATCATTGCTGAAACAAGCCCAGGAAGAGTCGCAGCGAAGAGAGAAGGAACATATCGAGGAAGAAAGTGAAGCGGAAAGACTTGCTGAGTTAAGACGCAAAGGAAGAGGGAAAGGTTTGTAGTTAATTTACAAACATAACTCTTCGGGCACCAACGGGACTCTATTACTAAGCCAACCACTACTGGCCGTTCGTCTGTCAGCGGGCTATATCTCATGAACCGTAATAGGTAGAGGTAAGAGTAACCGTAAGAGGTAGAAATGACAAGATTCGTAGCAGAACTAGAAGCATAGCGACAACAATGAATTCGGTCCGGAATTATAGTGCACAAGCGGTTTAGGCCACGGTCTGCCACGCTGGCCCAGTGTGGAATGGCAGACTTCACACACCTTTGAGAACATTATAGACAACTCTCAGACAGGCAGTTTTCCTTCACCGTTAAATCAAGTGGTGTTTAATTGCTTACAACGCACAACTCCAAAAAGCTACAGGTCAGGAGGCCAACGCAGTTATAACCGCCTATAGGCTATCGCCGCTCGTTTAGCAATTTGTTTGAACACACTTTGTTTAATTATTTCCAGAGGGCCTCAAAGTATTAAAACAAACAGACTCAAATTTTGCAAAATCACATCATCTGTTCGAAGATAAGGAATAAAGAAAAACAAGTATTGATTCATTCATCCAGTGTTTATTAACTTTTACACTTCACATTTATTTAAGTTATTGTAAAAATTATTTATTATATTATTGTATAAACGAGCCGTTGTTTTACTGGTATACATAGCTGACGATGATATAACTCACCTGTCGGTTAATACTTGCTATTCTTATGGTGCGCTTGCATGGACAATTTTTAAGCAATTTTTGCTCGGTAAGACGTATGGATCGACCATCAGTTTCTTAACACTGAATGATAACCACCGAGCTCATTTCACATTTATTTTTAATCCATTGAAGTTTTTCTACGAAAATTATTTTAATATAACTCAGTGAAGCAGCAATGTAGAACCAACCAATGTCAAATGAGCTTGGTGTCTATCATTCAGTGTCAGACACTGCTTTAGCGAATAATCCCGCTGTAGCACTAAGTGGAGCAATTATTTCGCTTAACATTGTTGAAATTTTCAGGAATTGCTCGGTATTGCAGTATTTCAATTGCCCGTGTAAGCGTGCCTTTAACGTTACAAAACTATGGAAGACAAGGGTCCATTTATTAAAATCAAATCATATTTGGAGCGCATTCAAAATCGAACCTCGAGACACGTTCTAAAGCACTTCAGTAGTTCGGGTTTAATTACTAGATACAAAAAATTCTACATTTCAAGAGATTCAACGTTAATGCAGCTCGAAATACTCTTTTCAACCGTAAACGTTACAACATTCATATAAGATTTGGCACAGTTCGGTAGGAACCAGGATTGTGTTATTTAAAAATCAATCGAAATAATTATTTATGAAAAACAAAATTATGAATTTGCCACCAATTTCTCTGTAAAACATAAGCTTTTTAACATTTGCAACGAAATTACACGATTCTTTGTTAATTGCCGTTAGAAATTTAAAAAAAAATTATATACATTTTCTCGTACAACTTTCTTTCGTAGAGAACCCTCGAAACTAGCTAAATAAATGCTGTATTTTTTAATACTAAATATTGTGCGACAAGAGTTGAGTAAGAAATAACCAGAATACTTCTATGCGATATATATTATTTCCATGATATAATTTCAAGTGATTCATTTATACATAGCTACATTTATAATAATAATACTAACAATGAAAACTCTTAGAAAACTCAACATATAGAATGTAACTACCCTATCACTGAGCTACAGTAACAAACCTTAATGTTATTACATAATACAAATATGTATTTTATTCTAAAATAGCAGCAATTAGAAATGAGACCAGTTTAATATTGTCATATCTCAGTCATTTTTAAATTACTAATCATTTTTTAAAATAATAATCATTGTGATGATTATTTATTAAACAAAGTCTAATTATTATTTGATTGATCGTAATTTTTAATGATATAAACCTTCGATATTATACTAAATGACAATCCATACTAATATTATTAATGCGAAAGTGTGTGTCTACTACCTTTTCTCGGCTTGACCGATTTTGACGAAATTTGGCACGGAGACAGCCTCCCGGAAACGGATATGAATACTTTTTTCGGAAATACAAAAGTTAATCCCACGGGATTCTAAAAATTCACGCGGTTAGGTCGCTGGTATCATCTATATCAGATAATTTGTATAAAAACTGTTCCCTCATATTTTAACATTGCTTTGCGCAATGCTTTGCCACATTTACCTATGATCCTATGAAATCCTTAAAATATCGATTCCAGATGGATGTAAGTATGATGTTGCTTATACATTCTCATTTCCTTAAGAGCTTCCGAGACGGTCAAGCGGTTTGACGTCACGTCACGAGCACGTAGATTTGTTTTGCTCGATGCACCCGTCGAGCAGCTTGATCAAACAAACTGCACTTTTCTCATATCTCAAACACTGTCCGAACGTTGCGTCAAGCAAAAATATAAAATTGCATCAAGCACGTAAATGCTAGACTCAAGCATCAAGAAAACTTTGTAAACGGTCAAAATGCTAGACTCACGCAAAAATCTACGTGCTTGACGTCAAGCCGCTTGACCGTCTCGGAAGCTCTTTACAGAAGTGTTTAAACCTTCTAAAAACATTGGAATGTCTTATTTAAAAACTGCGAAATTGTAACTGGTATTTCTTTGTAATATATGCTGAAAATATCATAAGTTCGTTTTCAATAAATTAGTTTATAATTTAAATAGTTTTTAAATACATTTCTTTCTTAACCTACCTATAATGTTCAATGCTCACATGATTTTTGGCAGTTAAGACTCTGACCATTCTTTAACGAACGAGAGAATCTAGTATCGATTTATCATATCATCTAGTCCAATACCTAGTACCTACTAAAGTACTAGTTATTGGAATTTAAAAACAGATTCTGAAACAGAAATCGGGAAGATAAAATGTAGCTGTGAAATACATCAGCAGGAATAAATAGTTTGTCTATGCAAAAATAAAATAATTGCTAAAATCTCTTTACAGCGAAATATTAATCAGCTAAGGATTCCTGTCTACTTAACCAATCAATCAGATTATTATTGATACATACGAGTACTTAACAAAAGGACCTATCTTCGACGACTTTTGTAGCGGTATCGACACATTTTGTCAGTAGTCGCATTTGTATTTCGCCGCTAAGTTCTAACACCACGTAAGTTATTTTTGGCAGTTTTAACATTTCGAAGCCATTCCCTAGAGAATCGTGAAACGTTTCGGCCAGGCAGGAACAAGAAAACGTCCGAAAGATATAAAAAAAGCAACCGCAATGTATCAATAACAACCCAAACCTCTGAAAAAACACCAATTTTTTTTCCGCTCTCCAGTAAAATTTGCTCATTTTGACTTACGTGGTGTTAGGACTTACAGGACGATTTATACTCGGGCCAGTGTCGCATCACTATTGTATTGCGACCGTTTTGCGTCTGTATCGCTGCAAAAAGTCGCCGTGGGAGATGCCACTTGACTATTTAGTCATCCGCAAGGTTTGTTCCAAATTTTAGACACCCTTGAACTTTTAATATCACACATAAATACAGGAAAAGTGTAGCACCAATATTGCGACACCAATTAAACTTGCTAAAAAAAACTGAAGAGAAAGCACTTTGCTTTACAGATTAACATTTCACGTTAAAAATGAACGTTAGTCACAAATGGTTTTTTAATTTTTATTACTATACAATCGAAGTATGACTATAGATATAAAATTGTAAAATAAAGATAAAAATTAGCACTTTACAAAATACATGACCTAATAATTATGTATTATAGTCCAAGGTACATAGTTTTGATTTTGATGACCGAGCGTTTTGCTAAATTCGCTTTGTCGTGGCTCAGTATTCTTAAGCTACGTCCACACCAATTAGATTCAGGATACACATTTTTAGATACTATACTTAGGCAGATTCCTTTGAAAACTTAGGACGCACAAAATAAGTACTGGCCATGACCTGAATATATAAAGTTAGTTAGGTATATAAAGTGTTTACATTATTGGTCCACTCGATGGCGGATAACACATATCGATTCACCTTGTTCGGCGAGCATTTGTACACAATGACTTTCACGCGCAGTTAAAGCGCAACTTAAACGACTGCGAACACAAATATTGTTGTGTTTACCCTAGTACCCATTTGTATAGTTTTCAAAAATGATACCTATTACTATGACATACTATAGAAACGATATTAGGGCCACAGCAAACACGATTCTTTCAACACCGGCGATCGGCGATTTAGTTGTTTTTCGGAAACTCGATGCCGTGTTTGAACGCTCCATTCCACACACATAATTTCCAGTTGCAGCGATCAAGTCGATTTTCAGGAGCTCGAAGTCGCGTACGAATGTTAAAACACACGATTCCAATACAGCGATCGAAAGCAGCAAGTCGCCAAAACACGATGCAGCATCGATGCAGTCACAAAATCGCCGATCGCTGATACTAAAAGCATCGTGTCTGCTATGGCCCTAAACGTCGAGCTGGCGAACAGAACCAGACTATCGCCTTTTAATGTTGATCCAGTTACGTCGATTTTATATGACAACGGACTCGAAATCAGATAATTGCCTCAAAAAAGGCGTTTCCAACAAAATCAGGATCAGTCCAATCTTAAGAATCTAAAAATGCTGTTGTAGTCGTAGTTTTTTCACCGTCCTGTAAAAAGTTCGTGGACAAGTAATGTCCGCGACAGGTTGAGATGGCAATCGGGGTATGAGGCGGAGGGACGCCCCGCACACACCGCACGTCCACCCGCGCTTGCCCGCACCGGGTTAGCGCGGGGGCTGTGCAGGCGTGCGGGGCGTTACGTCCCCGATTGCCATCTCGACCTGTCGCGTACTATACGTTTCTGTTCGCCAAAAAGAAATGCATTTCACATTTCTATTGATCCACGTTGGTGACACAGAGTCGCCTGCGTGCGAAATATTCTGTGCAAAAGCCCTACTCGACTAAAGTCTGCTAGGACCATAGCTGCTATTCGCTCACAGGGCAAGCCTAGGGCCGCCTCTAGGCTCACAGAGCTAGATGGCAGTCTAGACTAGTATAAAGCCTTGTTGTTCTGTATTAGTATAAATGTAACGGGTGGATGCACTAGTGCGTTCGCGCGTCGTCACGCGGGGGACAGACAGCCGACGCGACGCCCGCTGTTGCTGATTTTACTTTCATCATCTGTTGATTACAAACCTTATCTATAACTCTCGTATTTAATTAGGTAATTTGTGGAAACGGCGCTATGTGTATGTTGTTATAACTTACTAAAATCGCAATTTTGCTGATATTCTTGCTGTAAACGAAGTTTAAGACAGCATTAACAGTGAGTGAGTGAGCTTTTACTAGCGATCAATGGCTTGCGGCAGTATAGACACTTTTTAAAAGTGGTCAATTCTGTTATACATAACCTCTAAACCGAATGGTCTACATCTATTACTTTCCTTCTCCGCACGGAGTATTCTGAAAGTGATAGCAATACACCGTACCCATCATTTTATTAGAGTTTATGTACAACGAATTAGCCACAATTTCGCCAGCGTGAAATAGGTAAAAATTCATTATATTATTCAAAATATATCAAAACTATTTCAGCTATATCAAGTAAGTGTTAACGTTATTAAAACATAATGATAAGAACGTACACATAGCGCCGTATGCGGAAATCATTAAAACAAATATAACTAAAACGCAAATATAATCCACTTCACCACATTCGCATTAAAATAAATCCACACCTTCCCCGGTTAAGTTGGTTAAAACACAATATAATAATGTTTGCAATGTGCAAAAGCATCTATTTTATACGTTTTATGCATTTGTATAGAAAAAATCACACGCGCAAAAGATAGAATGAATTTTCGGACATTGAATTTCGATTATGAGATCAATCATCCATTGTTTAACAGATAAAATAAATGTTTCTAAAATTCTTTCTTTCGTCTGCGCTTGATTAACCAAACAGATTAACTGTCTCCCACACCAGGTGATTTTTCAAAAGGGGTTGTACATTTGATAACCATTTTTAGCACATTTTTATAGTGTTTGAAATGACTATATTATTAACTTTCACTTAATTATCGGCAAAAGAATCGATTTTTTTGTCCTAATATTTAGATTCTCTGTGAAATCAATGCTCCTCTCCTTATACCTACTATCTTTTACACAATATTCTTTGCGGAAAAAGATGCCGGTAATTTAAGCCCGGCTCTCTACTTATGCAAAAATTTATGTGCTCTAACGGGGTTCCAATGTGATAATATCACCCTATTCGCAATCATTGCTATGATGTGTCGCAGTGCGATCGAACGCACAGTGTGGATTCCACCAATCAGATTATTGAAAATTGACGTGACACAGTAATGTGATTGGTGGAACTTACACTGTGCGTTCGAGCGCACTGTGAGACCTTATCGTTTGTGAATACGGCTGTAAATCTGTGATGCCAAATTTCTAAGAATTTATATTGGAATGCAAATAATGGAATAAATTACTATGAAAATAAGAATGCCGAACCGAACTGAGTTCCACTATCGGCTACTATTTGAGCGGGAACTCCGCACCTGTGTGGGAGTCATACGTACATTAGTAGTGTTAGTGCGACTTACGGGCGAGGCGGTTAGGTCACCTGAGCAGTCGTCGTGCAGCGGACACACCAGCTCGCCTAACTCCAGATCGTCTTTGCTCTTTTTGCGCTTCAGCGAAAACTGGCTTTTCTTTGGCACCTACAGAATACAATAGAAATATTTTTTAAAGTAATACTTCTTTAGGCACGAGAGATTGCTTGAAAGTAACTCAGATCTTTTTTGGTTGAAAGTAACACTCAAACGTTAAGGCATGCTCGTTTATCATTACATAATCTTCGATTGTATTAATTTCCTCCCTCAATTCCTTGATTGATTGAGCCTCAATAGCTCAACAGGTAAAGGAGTGGACTGAAAACCGAAAGGTCGACGGTTCAAACCCCGCCCGTTGCACTATTGTCGTACCTACTCCTAGCACAAGCTTTACGCTTAGTTGGAGGGGAAAGGGGAATATTAGTCATTTAACATGGCTAATATTCTTTAAAAAAAATCTTCATTAACTTTTGTAAAAGCAAGTTTAAAATTGATTGTGGAATTTTATTATAAAATATGTATTCTTATTCCCATAAACAACTCTTGAATTAATTTGAGGCGGACTGCAGGATTTACGAGTCTATTACGATTTCTAATTAATTTTTTTAGTTTGTCTAGCGTGTAGATACGTGATCAGCCGATAGATACATACAGCAAATAGTACTGTCGTTCACCGGAAACGTGACGACGTCATTCAAATTTTGAGATATATAACGGTGCATGATCCACTAGATCCCTATTCTACCAAATTATATTTTTTTTTTAATAGGAAAAAAGACGCCTTCGAAGTAAAAAAGCGTAAGTTATGTACCTTATATTTGGTAGTAGCTGTAAGAGGCTGATAGCCCAACGTTTGTTCGGCGTTTCGCTTTTGTTGTATCACATCTCGCCCGAGCAAATCATTAAATCTGAAAAACAAATGAAAAAAACGTTTAAAGTGCTAATAAGCACGACTTGACCCCTCCCGCTAACTTCATACACAAACGTAACGCCATGTTAATCCCACTATTTTATGTCCATAGCGCAAAACAAGTAGGTAGTTCAATCTTAACACGATTCGTATGACTGCACAACGTACAGAAACCGATCGCAGCCGGGCTTGTATATTTAATCTTTAGTCTATGGTTTGCGCAGACCGCCATATTGCAACTTCAGATTGGCATACTTGTTTTGAGCACACGTTATTCTACAAAGCGAGATGTGTGTGTGTTGTGTGTTACAGACAAAGTTGTAAATGACGTTACTATACTCTATCCAAGAAAAGAAGTTAGTATAGCCCTCTCTTTGTTACGTAATCTCATAAAAATGCTAAGAGCCACAAATCTCAGTATGTGTTAACCATTTTGATACACCAAACAATCACAAAAAAATAATTTCAAAGAACATTCGAAATTCAATTCGAAAAAGTTTTCAAAAAACATTCGAAGTTCAATTCGATTGGTTTGTTATTGGTTGGTGACTCAAAATTATAAACGCCCACTGAGATTTTTGGCTCTGTCATTTGTATGGGATTACGTAACAGAGAGAGCTTTATACTAACTACTTTCCGTGGATAGAGTATTGTTAGCACTTAAATAGGGCAATACCTCTGTGTGAGATGCCGCCGCAGTAAGGTTTTGTTCGCGGGGATGTTGAGCAGCGCGGCGAGCAGCTCCGCCGTGAATCGCGGCTCCAATAACATGAGACCTCCGTGAACGCCTGAAAAAGGTCGAATAAAAGGATTATTGATTGCAACCGTAACAATGCACGTGCTAGTCGATGGCGAAAGTTCTAATAACATTGGTACAATCTCAATTGTTGTGATGGCTAACCACAACAATTGAGATTGTAGCAATGTATTGAATGAATTAAATGAATTTATTATAGTAGTCTTGCTGCGAGGGTGTCAATGGTGTTAATCAATCACAAGTGATTGCGATCGTCACACTAAACTGACCGCTGTCAAACTACTGTAATCGACACTAGCTGGTCGATTCTGTAAAACCTGAATCAATCATTATTACAATCGCAATTGTTGTGATTGACTGAATTTATGGTATTCTTGTTGCAAACAATGAATTGTATCCAATAATGAGCGAGCGTAAATCAATCAGAGGTGATTGCGATCGTGACATTGTAGCTGTCATTCTACCGCAATCGCGCAGCTATTCAGAGCCTATCACCATTGTTTAAAGTTTGTGTGATGACCGCAATAACCCCTGATTGGCAAGAATCACAAAGAAGTGAATTCAGTCAATCATACCAATTGAGATTGCAACAATAATATGTCGGCCACAACTTCTCAACACAAGGGGAAAATTGTATTAATTTTGAACTCAGTGGTTTTATTAGTGAATATTCCATAATGAGGAATCCGTCTTAAGTGAGAGGTGTCTCCTCAAAGGCGCTTATAATCCACTACAGCAACTAGTGGATCTAAACTACTATTATAATGTTAACAGGAGCTTTGTGTCCAGAAATCGGATATTCTCTGTTTGGGAAGTCATCAGACGTCACTCACCGGCTCCTCTAAGGTTGGGCGCGTACTCGGCGAGGTCGATCTCTTTGAGCCACTGCATGACGCGATGCGACGACCAGCGCGCGAGTTCTGCGGCGGGCGTGTTGGCGGTCTCCTGCTCGCCTTCCATTGAAACTTCTACTACTTCGGATTCTGGAGCGCGACGGATCATCGTTTCAGGGTTATACTTGTTGTCCCGTAACACTTGTATGCCTGAAATACATTTTGTAACTCAGATATATGCTAATAATAAAGTCTACATGACACCCATATCCATTTTTGTTTTAAAGTTTGCCGACCGGCTCCTGTTAATAGCGGGCCACCGTGAACTCCCTAAAAGCTTGTAAAACTCACCTCGTCTTATAGAGAGCGCGTGTAACGCATGTGCGACCCGCAAATGCGTGTGAAGGTCGGTATGCGTCAGACGATGTAGGCCGCGACCGTCCAGCGCTGCGTCAGCGGCGGCCGCGCGCGCTCCGCACACCCCAACGTCCTCTAACCATCGTAACGTCCACGCCGTGTCTAAACGTCCGGCTGCCGTTAATAATGGGTCGCCATGACCCCCCTAGTGGAAAAATATAAACTGTGGTGATCTAAATCTGTTATCGACTGACTGACACCACAATAAATAAATCGTTAAAGGTAGAGTATTTAAACCATAATGTTTTGGTGGAGGTGTACACTAAATATTTCTAAAAATTGAGGTAGAAATTACTGCATGAATCTAAAACTTGAGAGAATTAGGGGTCACTAACCAACAAGTCTGAAAGAGCTAAAACTATCTTCTTCTTCTGTAAAGGGTGCTTGATGGCCAGCTCCTTTTCTATCGTAGTGTGTGACGCTGAGGCCAGCAGGCCTCTTGCGTCAGGAGAAGCGTTGAGCCACGTGCGTGCGAGACCTACGTATGATTCCAGACCGAGGCTTTCCAGCCAGCCGCATGTCGTCTCACAGTCCCACTGTCGGACGTCTGTCGTTTGCCTGGAGATATAATACACTATTCTATTGAAAACATAAATGATTCAATATGTCAGTACTGTTTCTTTCTCAAGATCACATGCAACACTGATGGGAAAAAACTTGGGATTGATTTAAAATACTGAGGTGATCTTTTCACACCGGTGTGAATATAACACAAGCTATTAATTAATCTGTGGAATTGATACAACAATATTACATAAGATATCGGCACATACATAGTTTTTAGAAATTTAAAATGTTCCCGAGAGCTACGACGGAAAATCTACATTTACTTCGATATAATGATTGACGCATATGATGTTAAAGCCTCTTACTATGATGAGAGCATCATACTAAGAAGCATCATATTCGTCCTCCTTAGAATGAAACAGACATGCTTCGAGGTAAAGCTTCAGATACGAAGTTTAGTTTAAGTATTATAACTTCAAAACATGACTCAGGTGCAGCAATGAGCGATTTTCACTCATTTAACGGGCAAAATTTTTACCCCTCGGGGCATCTTTACTACGAAACTACGGGTAGTATTTAACGCTAAAACTCACCAAGGCATGGTTTGCGGCCGCTGTCGAGGCGCAGAGGCTCGTAAGGAAGACCGTGATAGTTCGTCCCCTTCTAACCGCACGCCACCGCCACTACCCAGACGAGAGCGTACTTCGCGGAGCGAGGGTGACGGGCTACCTCGCGGTATCGCTTCGTCTTTCTCAGCTAACAAGAAAAACCTGTTGCTCAAATGTTTTGTATGGTTTTCAAACCATTCCAAAAAAGGACATTCTCAATCACTACCCTTAATTATTATAAATGCGAAAGTGTGTTTGATTGTTAGTTTGTCCTTCAATCACGTCACAAAGGAGGAACGTGTTGACGTGCATTTTTGCATGATTATAGTTAAAGACCTGGAGAGTAACATAGGCTACTTTTTATCCCGGAAAATCAAAGAGTTCCCTCAGTTATTTCAAACGAACGAACGAAACAATATATTCCCTCAAACGAAGTTGCGGGCATCAGCTAGTAAAATTTATGTACAACTAGCTGATGCCCACGACTTCGTACGCGTGGATTTAGGTTTTTAAAAACTCCTGTGGGAACTCTTAAATTTTCCGGGATAAAAAGTAGCCTATATCCTTCCCCGAGTTGCAAGCTACCTCTGTACCAAATTTCGTCAAAATCGGTTGAACGGTTTAGCCGTGAAAAGCCAGCAGACAGACAGACACACTTTCGCATAATTATAATATTAATATGGATATGGATATACTAAAACGAATCAATACAAGAAGCATAAGCAGGATTCAGTACAACTTACGAGCCTTAACAACGACAGTTTGCAACTATACACAATATTATAAGCAGCTAGCGTAATCAAAACGAAACAGTTAATTTTCATTTAAATTAATGCTAAAGCAGGGGGTAATAGTCGCGGGGTAATGTAAAAGCGGCCTTATTACGTACGAGATAGAGCCTTCGGTTTCTAATAAAGTTCACGAGGACTTTAATTTATGTGGCTAACGTTGCCAGGTTTTCGGTTGTACCGTGGAAGTCCTGAATTTACAATAAAAAATTAATAATGTTGAACTTGAAAGCAGAAAAATTTAATTATTCACGAAAAAACTAAATAACGTTCGTTTGATCGTCATTCTTTGTTTTAATTGAAGCTTTTTAAAAATATAAATATATGTCCTTAAAATCCAGGAGCTTTTATGTTTCAATTTTATCAAGTCAAAATCAGGTGAACAACACATAAAAAAGTGAACGTGTTTATCATTTTGTAAATTGCGATTTTTAAAACCTGTAGGTAAAAGGATATTTTTTTTTTTAATTTGATGTGTAATACGAGGTACAACAACACGACACTTATAAGTTTTAAGGCAGTAAAATTATGTCAATGTTATTTCGGTACCAATTAAGTCAAGTAATTTCTTTTCCTACCCCGAAAATTAGCAACAGAAAATCTGGCAACTCTATCAAAGGCGCATGCTTCTGGGAGTATCTAGTTAGAGCAAAAGCGACCGTATCCGCTGGGGATAGGGTCCACGTCCCCAGAGACCTAAGTTCGGCACAGACTGTCCGCGGCCGCGCGCCACCACCATGTTGTTTTTACCGAACGCCACTCGCGCCTCCGAGCTCAGCACCGACGACCGCGGCAGCGACGAGTACATGTGAGTGTTGCGCTCGATCTGACGCCCGTAGTTCGCGGGCGGCGTCTGGAAGAAAAGATCTCACTCAAGTGACATTTTTATACTTTTAGTACTATGTCGTCACACCAATTTATCGTCGTTGTATCGTAGTGGTGGACGACAGTTAATCGTGCCGTCCAATATGTGAACACCTCTATTCAATTATACAGACCATGACGTTGTAAACCGCACAACTATTTATCATCACGAGAGAGTGGGAACGCGCCCTTACGCGCTTCTCTATACAGAAACAAACGTATCACGCTGACAGCTCTATTTTTCAAAGTGCTAGGTTTAAAATTAACCCAGATATCGATTGATCATTTCGTTATTTATGCCCGACAAGAAACTTGTTTTTCAAATTGACTCTTGAAAAGTCAAAGCTCCTAAGAAAATGGGCAATCTTCTTTAGTTTAGAGAAAAACAACAGAATCGGCGCCATTGTTTTTCAATTGTTATCAAGTAGCGCGACAAGACTTTCCACCATCTCTGCGACTATTACGTCTGCAGTGCTATATGGATCATCAGCCAGTCGTTAGGGCGCGTATCGCGACTAATGAGTCCCGCTTGTCTTTAGCTCCCTGGCGACATCATATTTCCAAACTTCAACCCGAATCGCAAAACTTCAGTCTGCATATTTGGATGTTCATTAAAACTTATATATTGTAAGTAACTATCTAAATAGTGTCAAACCTTTAAAGCGTTACTACGTTTTGATGTTAAAACATAGTTATATGTTAGTTAACTATATGTTATTTAGTAGGTGCTTTTTGTAGGGTACGCTCCTAATACAGGAGAGTGTTACAAATTGTCCACCGGTGGATGTGGTTGGATTTTGGAGGTCATTTGGTGCGTATGAAATTTTTCATTTTATTTGTAGACCTGCAATCAGTTCTGCTAGCAGGTGATGATGCAGCCCAAGCCATTTTTCAAGTTGTATCGATGATAATTAATACTTTACGTGAACTTCCATATTTTTTTTTAATTTATAGACTAGCGCTTGGCTGCAATCACCTGGTGTGGTGGCAAATCGCTTCGTACGTATCCATGGAATTACGACTTCGTACAGGTGCAGACTTTGGCGATGCCTTGCGTACGATAGTAGAAAGGCGAAGGAGGAACCAGGTTGAAAAGGATTTTTAAAATGGTTATATAAACGCTGAAATTTTAGTGGGTGTATTCCCGTGGCAGAATGATTTGCCCTCAGTAGTACTATGGAAACATCGAGTTAAACTTAAAAAATATGAAATGTTTTTGTTTTGAAATAATTGAAAAAAAAAATTATCAACTCGAAAGTGTGAGAAACAATTGTGATTCACTAGACATAACATGAATAGGAGGTAGGGATCATCCACTCGAACCGCGCTGCCAATCGATTGAAAAAGTTTAGAGCAAAATAAGCTTTCGCGCGTAGTGATATGGCATAAACTAGCCTGCACGCATGCGGTACTATTGGTTCCAGGTCTCTTTCGAGTTTTATTTTTCTCGATTGTAAATTTGCCAATTTTGACACTAATATTTTTTAAATTTATAAATCTATTGTAACACCATGACAAAATCATTTCGCTTCGGGAAAACAACTGTTACAATTTCAGCGTGTATATACGAACCCTGGGCGGCGCTGGTCTCGCTACGGGCGCGGGCTCCGGCGGCGGCGAGCGCTCGACGAGGCCTCGCTCCGCAGCTCGCAACCGCACTTCGCTTAGTTTTGACAATAGTTCCAGTTTTTGTGTCTCCAGCGATGAACGTTGTAACATTTCCTGGAATCAAAAAGTTTCAATAATATAAAAATAGGTACGCACCAAATTCTAACTTTTTTGTGAGTTGAAGAAAATCGGTTGAACGGATGGGCCGTGAAAAGCTAGTACTCGGATAGAAAGACACTCAGACACACTTTCCCATAATATTAGTATTCTAAATATTCCTTACTAGCTGATATCCGCGACTTCGTCCGCGTGGAATTAGAATTTTAAAAAATCCCGTAGGATCACTCACTCTCCAGATCTTTATCTATACCTATGCAAAAAACCACGTCAATCCGTTGCACCGTTTTGTGACGTTATTGAAGGACAAACCAATAAACCAACAAACAAACACACTTTCGCATTTGTAATAAGGGTATTGATATTTCTGAGGTTTTCTCGACTTATTTCGTCAGGGATTCTTAGTCATGAGTTCATTCCGATTAAAAAACAGTCTGGTTTATACCGAAGCAAATCGAGCGAGAGTAGGTACAGCTATGTAGCTGCTTTTTTCTTTACTAGGTTTTTCCCGCCTCCGCGTGATACAATTTATAGCCTCTCGGGAATTATGTAGCTATCTATCAGTCAAAATCAGAATCGGATCGGTTCCGGGGTTCCCTCTGCACCCAAACTTACAAACTAGCCTTTTTATAATATGGATATATATAGATCAGTACTCACGATAGTTTCATTTCTTGATTAATTTTTCTATCTGACAACTAGGTACCTAAGTTTTACGTAATAAATTAAAGTAGGTAAATAACTACGTTTTCTTTCAGTGGAGCAGAATAATGAGTACGGTAATAGAGGACTGACTTAACAAAGCGCATCTGGAGCAGGCGTCGCGCGTCGGCCCCGCCAACAAACTTTATCAATCAAACATTTTATGCAGTGTATTTACTTAGACTCTTATAAAGAACCTAATTTAGACCAAAAGTTATACTTGTAAACATAGTTCACTCTGCTGTAGGTACATGTATGAGTTACCTACCAAAAATAAAACTAATCTTTAAGTTAACTATCGTATAGTACGGCTATAATTAGGTTTACCTGAATGTTTGAACTAAAATAAATTGACAGATCAAAAGTAGTGCTATCCTATTCACAATGATCTAAGAAACGCATACGCAAACGCATAGTCAATTTAATTAAAAAAATTCGATATATCATATTTGATAACCGAAATTGCCTACACCAAAAAAACATAAGCTGTTCTAGTCATAGATAAAACACTATATACCAGAGAGGTTCTAGTTAGTTGGTATCTACAGTAACAAAATCGCAAGTTTAAAGGAAACCTAGAGTAAAATTCCACGTCTCTGCGGACTTACGAAGTAGATACGCACGCCACACGTAGAATACTAAATTAGAACCATTTGTTTTATCACACCATTCCTGACACCAATAATTGCTCCTCGTCGTATGTGCGAGATACATTATAGTGATAAAGTTCCAAAACTACAACCTCACTTGGTCTATCTGTATTTTAAAATCTACAGAAAAATGTTAATCATTTTTATTTTATGCTAGCTGTTGCCCGCGACTTCGTCCACGTACCGCGGTAACTGTCTTTTTCCGTGGATTGGATGGAGTATGAAGAAGTCATCATCATCATCATGATCAACCCATCACAGGCTCACTACAGAGCACAGGTCTCCTCTCAGAGTGAGAAGGGTTTTTGGCCATAGTCTACCACGCTGGCCCAGTGCGGATTAGCAGACTTCACACACCTTTGAGAACATTATGGAGAACTCTCAGGCATGCGGGTTTCCTCACGATGTTTTCCATGAAGAAGTGTATGTATAAAAAAACCGGCCAAGTGCGAGTCAGGCTCGCGCAATGAGAGTTCCGTACTACAGTCGTATTTTTTCGACATTTTGCACGATAATTCAAAAACTATGATGCATAAAAATAAATAAAATCTGTTTTATAATGTACAGGTAAAGACCTTTCATATGATACCCCACTTGATATAGTTATCTCACTTCGAAGGTTGAAAATACTAACTATTAGTTCATGACCACAATTTAATTTTTTTGTGTAATCTAACCCTAAATTCACGGTTTTCAGATTTTTCCCCAAATGTCAGCTATAAGATTACCTACCTGCCAAATTTCATGATTCTAGGTCAACGGGAAGTACCCTGTAGGTTTCTTGACAGACAGACGGACAGACAGACAGACAGACAGACAACAAAGTGATCCTATAAGGGTTCCGTTTTTCCTTTTGAGGTACGGAACCCTAAAAAGAGATGAGTCTACGTCAGGTCGAGATGACAATCGGGAAATGAGGCGGGGGGACGCCCCGCACACCCGCACGTCACCCGCGCGAGCCCGCACCTGGTTAGCGCGGGGGCTGTGTGGGTGTGCAGGGCGTTCCCTCTCTGATTGCTATTTCGACCTGTCGCGTACTATATATAATAGCCTTCCGTTATAGAACTATACGTATAAATAAACATCTAAACAGAAGAGAAATATTTCGCAAAAAACTCAAGCTTTTATATCCTTTTCTGAATGTATGCGCCAGACGTATCAAAGCGATAGTTCGTTTTAGTTTTTTCCCCTCATTTGCGTTTTCATGCACATAACTTTGAATAAGCATTTGAAAATAGGCCAAAGTGGAATCACTATAAAAGCTACTAAAGCCAATTTGGTGGATTATAACCTACTTAGTACTTACCTATAAACGAGCCGATACTCTTGACTTCAACCGAACTAGACTAGATCCCGTGAAAAGTCAAGAAAATTCCATGAGAACTCTTTGATTTTTACGCGATAAAAACTATCCTATATCCGTCTCTTAGATCAAATTTTATCTAGATCGGTGGTGAAGGTGAGCGGTGAAAAGGTAATTAACAATATGAATAGGAGAGATAATTCATACCGTGCTCTCTATAGGCTGTTTTATTAATCTTCCAGACGTCGCGTGACTCACCATTACTTTTAGTTGCAAGATCTATTCTAAACACCGGCAGCGATAAACGTACTATCTAATCCTTGACGGAAACCAGAGTTTAGAACGTTTTAAAGCGTAATAATAAATAGTGGCTTGATTGATAAGTTTCTTTTTTTCTAGGAACATTATTATGCGGGAATTTGATTCAGATAACTGGTTAAAAGAGCAACCAAATTAAAACAGGTGTATGGAGTTAACTACCGAATGGTGTAGATCGAAGATTAGAAGCAAATGAAACATTCAGATTTTTAAACGCTTGAAATGGATCCTGCTGCAGTATTAGCATGATCATCGCATAAAAATTTTCAGATTCTTATAAGTTTATAACTTCTTGAAATGAATTTATTGGCTTGGCTATATTTATTTTACGGGTGCTGAGTGCTGATTGCACAATTAGATCACGTTAAGGTATCTTTAACTAAATAATATGTTTGAAAATAATTAGTTTTAGATTTAATCATAGTTTGATTTTAATTTAGTTGGTAACGATGGGGTTGGCGTAAGGTCACATGTAAAAAAAATAAGATTTTATACACTGTTCCCGACTATTGTCAAAACTCTATGCAGTGTGCACGCTGTTTCTAAATTCGTTAACTACGAATAAAATCATATTAAGATGCCTCGTACAAAGACACATAATATGCTCATAATCCACTTCCATGAGTTCGGCGTAGGAAGATAAAGCCATATCTATGTTAGAGCACGGTGTGCTAGAAATTACGCCTCCGCCATGTTTATTCAATATCCACCGGGTGCTAGGCGTTTTGAATGTTAAGCAGCTTGGCGACTTAAAAGAAGAACCAAGAGTCCGCGGTTGCCAGCTCTACAATTCGAATCGCGGAAAAATATCGCTGACCTTGTACATGTGAAGTGGGAGATTCGTTGATCTATTTGGTGGTATGAAGTGAGGCGCAACGGTAGGGGCGTCTATGCTAATGCGGGATTGGTTCATTCGTCAACCATTGGTTTCCTACGCAGCATGGGAGAACATTGCATTAGTACCTACGCGCAGATAGATCTCCTTCAGTACTCTCTACTGTCATCCAGCGGGTATTTATCTTATAGTATAAAACCTTTGTCTATAACTGCTCACTATAGCAGATGATAATTCATGATCTTGAGTATCTTAGTTTTGAGATTGAAGTAAAGAAAAATATTATACTGAAACACTATCAAATGTTTTCAACTTTGTAACGCTTTACCAGCAGATACATTCAAAGGGTCTAACGTTCTCCCAGTCAAATGTCTCAATGAATGTATAGTAAATAGTAAAAATAAGAAAAATCGGTGCTTGAAGATGCGGAAGAAGGTCTATAAGATCATGGGCTCTTGTTCTAAAACCACTTACCTACACCGTATCGTCCTACAAAATTACCTACTGTCATTTAAATGTTTTGGGTCCTTTGATTTGGAGTGAGCGGGTAATAAAATATCCACGTTGGAATACGGTGAGCTAGAAATTACGCTCCAGTCATATTTATTCAACGAGCGTTCCACCGGGTGCTAACCCTTGAATGCTAAGGAGTTTAACGTCTTATGAAACTGTTTACAGCTTTTGGCCTTCTGTTTCTGATAAAATTGGAACTATAGTCCGCGACAGGTTGAGATGGCCATCGGGATATGAGGCGGAGGGACGCTCGCACACCCGCGCGTACTATACATAATAGTATATTCTGTAAAATCAAAAATTTCAGTCTGTCATTCTTCATTATTGTATTGTTTCTGTGACTTTATGTTTTGAAACAAACAAAGACAGACAGAAAATCCGAAAACCGTGAATTTGTGGTTACAAAAAAAAACTTTCGGTAGGAAAGGCATTCCGAACCACTGTAGTTGCAGCTGACGATTCAAAAAAACTTGGTAAAAGTTTAATTGAAAAAAAAAAATTGACATTTCTTGTGCGATGGTACGGAACCCTTCGTGTGCGAGGCCGACTCCCACTTGCCCAGTTTTTTATAACAATTTCCCTTTCTTTTTCAACAAAGAACGAGTGCAGTTAGAGTGCAATAAAGCTACACTTGCGAGCAATCTAATCGATTCACATTGTAAACGCATATTTGAGAATATGAGTCGATTACAAGCTCTCAGGTAAGGTTAATTAAGGTTTGAACCTATCTATTTTGGTTTTTAGTCCGAAATTGTGAAGCTATCGAGGTTCTTATCAGTACTCAACAAATATTAACAGTAGGTATATAAAATAAAGTTTTGTTTATTACGATTCACGACAAATACGCAATTCAGAAAGCAAATATCTCATCACATTTCTTACGAATCCCTTCGCTTATTTTTATAACATTATTTACCCTTTCATCATTCTTTTCATTGGGATTTACGACGATACCTGCCGAATGTTTAAGGTCGACGGAAAAGGAAGGATATTTACATTCTAAGATATTTACATTTTCAGATGAATGTAGATTTATGTACAAATGCCGTCCTGTGACCCGTTTTTTGCTTTATAACTAGTGTTCCTATCTAAGTATAAGTGGAATAGATAAACTAAATCACATCAAAGAATGTTGTAGTGATTTCCTACGTTCACTAAAACAACGAAAATGACGTTGTTCTTTGGGGGTCTCTGAATACTTTGTTTTCGGAGCAATAATTGATCATGCCACCTATAATGGATATGTTCATAGTTCATACAGCACCACACCGGGCACTTGCTATTTAGAAGTCTTATCCGCCTCATCGTAATAATATTATTTGTAATTTTTGTGACCCACGTTTCGCTAGTGTGAGAAAATGGAGGTCAGGTTATAAAGGTTATAATTTCTATTACATTTTTTTTGCGCACCTACCGCCTTTTTCATTTTGGTTTTTGGTATGTGTGATTATGATTGGTTTTATTTAGCCTTTCGGAAAAAATGTATCGCCAAGCGATTAAGTTCCGATACGGTACCGAACTGATCAGAGGGTTTATAATAAACTACCATAACACTTTCAGATTTGTGCGCTGTTATCTAAGACTACAACTTCTGTTCATCAATCAGGTGAGAGCACAGCCTAGCCCATACTTGTAATTTTAAAAAAAACCGTCCAAGTGCGAGTCAGACTCGCTCGCCGGGTGTTCCGTACTATAGTCGTATTTTTTCGACATTTTGCACGATAAATCAAAAATTATTATGCATAAAAATAAATAAAAATCTGCTTTAGAATGTACAGGAAAATCCCTTACATATGACACCTGGTACATTAATCTTACTTGGAAGTTGAAAATACAAATCTGTTAATGAACACATTTTAACTTTTTTGTGATGTAACCACAAATTGAAATTGAGTGTGTGAAGTTGTGTGTGGATTTCGGATTTTCTCCCTTACACCTGCAATAAAACCTTGCTACCTGCCCATGATTCTAGATCAACGGGAAATACCTGCAGGTTTCTTGACAGGCACGACAGACAGACAGACAACGAAGTGATCCTTTAAGGGTTCCTTTCTTCCTTTTGAGGTACGGAACCCTAAAAATTACCTTTTGTAATCTTTGATCCGTGTCGTCAAGTCGTTGCCTGGTGTCGTGCAGTGATCTTTCCAGGTCGGCCATCTTCTCAGTCTGCGCGGCGATCTGCTCGGATAGAACCTGCACTTGTAGCTGCAAGCTCTCCTTGTCAGCCTCAAGCCTTCGGACCCGGTCCTCTGCATCGTTCTGCAATATGACATTCTCTATTAGTCATGGTTACAAGTTTCTTTGAAAGGTTCAACGTATCGCTCAAGAGGAAATATTCAAGGGGATCTTGACCATTGGTGCAGATAATTAAGTATCAGATCCACAAAAATTCACGTAAGTCAAAGAAAGGAAACTATTTGTTTTCGGTATATCTCCATGTTAGTTACAAAAAAACATCTCTATATATAAAAATGAATCGCTGAATGTGTTGCTGATCGCAAATCTTGAAAACAGCTGAACCAATTTCGCTAATTCTTTTTTTATAATATTCCTTGAAGTACGAGGATGGGTCAGCCAGCGGGCGGCGAGGCGTAAGCGCGGTGTCGCCTAGCCGTAGCCGAGTTGACGTACAGGCGCTGCTGATACGCTTTCGTTACGTGCATACGGTAGGTTGACGCCTGGTTAACAGCGAGGCGAAAGGCGTTACGGTTACGATCCCTTTCCGATCCCATGTGTGCTGACACCTTAACGGAGAGAAAAATTTAAAAAATATCGCCGTTCGCCGAGGCAGCTAGTAGTTCATAAAAACGATATCGTAAGTTTTAAAATGTCATATATAAAATGCAAACGCCAGCGCAAACTGTTTAGAAAGTTTTATTTCATCGTGGTTAAACTTCTAACATAAAAAGAAGCAACAACGTTATGACCAGTTATTAGACAATAGTAAGTAAGTAATTGTTATGGAAACATGTTAGCATACATCAGACCAAGGCGCACAACAACGATTAAATCCATTATTTTATTTGACACTTTAAACACTCGTATGTACCTTGTATGTACGTGGCGGTACCGGTAACGACGGGTGTGAGGGCCATGGACGCTCGTGCATACAACACGGCGGCGGAGCGGGCGGTCCGTGGCACCAGCACATCGGGGGAGGCCACCACCCGCCTTCGGGCCAACGGAAATGTTCATAAGAGTTCCATCGCCGCTGCAGATCTGGAGGCGTTTCCTCATTTCTCGACGAGTGTCGCGAACGCGGTGACGCGCGGACGCTTGATGGATGTTGAGGTGGTTTCGTTGACATTGACGACCTTGTTTTTCTGTCACGGTCACTGCGATCACTCGCCGGACGCCGTCTCCGATCCAAGCTAGCATTCGATGAAAATTCCTCGACTCGAGCCAAAAAGTTGGGATCACCTGGATCGTCCATCACTTCTCCGCTCGGCATCCACTTAAAATCATTGTCACAACGTGCTGAATTATCCAGTTGTCTGCTAGGAGTCAGCGTCTGATAATCGGCAACATGGCTGCCAGTATCGTATTCATGTTCTTCCGACTCTTCGTCGGACGTGGAAGTGTCACAGTCGGATGAATCAGCTCGCGTCGGTATGGCGGCGCGATCCGTCCAATTCGGACATTTCAAAGTCGCTTCCTCGGGACTATCCGAATCACCGCCTGTCACGATATTAAATTGTAAATGATATAATTGTAAATGACACGGAGCCTCGTGATCGACATTGTTTCTCAACCTACCCATTGGCGAATAAGTATAGGAGCGCAGGGTGGCCGGCTCGAGGCCCGCCACCGCGCGCTCCTCCTCCTCATCGAGGGGTTCCGTGAGAAACTCTTGGTCGGACATGAGGCTCCTAATAAACGATACTGCGCGACAAACTCTTAGTACGAGTCACCAACATGTCGCTATTTTAAAGCTTGGCCACGTTCCAGCATTATACTACGTCAGTGATTCGTTCACAAACATTGAGTTACGTACTCTCTCGCAGGGGTGGCGCCTCGCTGGAATGAACGGAAGCCGAATCGCGTTCCGAAGCTTCCGAAGCGGTTGACGCGGGACGCTCGCTGGCTCCCGAAAAACGTTGCGAGGAAAAGTCTTCCACTTCAGTTTCTCTTAGAGGCAGCAAAACATTTCTATTCTCCTCGGTGACCGACCGTGAATTGAACGGCCGAGACTTAGCATCGCCACTCGATCGACTGTGCAGCGCCGCTATGGTCGCCGCCACGAGTGAGCCCCCGCGGCCGAGCTCACGCATGTTTTCCTTCAGAATGAGCAGAGTTTACACTAAAACAGCAATAGCCCGCGCCCGGAAATAGATCTCGATACGAGCGTTTGATTCATCTCAAACACTTTTTAAACTTTGATCCTTGCTTTCCTAGTCAAAATAAGCGTTATATTAATGACCTCGTAAACAAGCGCATTCTTGATTAGATTTTAGTACAGGAGCGATACATTACATCACGTTTTAGGTGCATATTACATTTCATTATACACAAACACAAAGGATTGCACGATATAATGCGTAAGCGCAGCGAGAGCGTGCGGCGCGATGCACACAAGTAGCGATACTTCACCGGCATCCAGTTGACGCCCTCGTACAACGAACGGCGCCCCCGCCCGCTGCCATCATCTTCGTCCTCATAAGACGTTACGTATCTCACGGCATTACATACACCCCATGCGGACGCAATACTAGCTTTACTTTCGATGTTTTCAGAGAATTCGGGATTGTAAGGCGGTTGCGGCGGATAATAAGGCGGGGCACTGGCTTCCTCCACGTGTTTACGTCGTCTGCTTCGTGGTGTCAAGCAATTCATAATGTTCTTCATAGATCTGTATAATTAACGAGTTGTGAATAGGCATTGAATAATAGGTAATATTTACGAAATGAATAATAAATAATCGCTAGTCTATATAGACTCGCTCATACCAATATTACAAATGCGAATGCCTGGCTGTCTGTCTGTTACCTTTTCACGGTCCATCTGCATCCACTTGATCGATTTCACGAAAATTGGTATCCCGGATACCATCCAGAGACGGACACAGGTTACTTTTTATCCCGATAAACCAATGCGGACGACGTCGCGGGTATCATTTAGTCCATACTTCTATACTAATCCTCCATACTAATATTATAAATGCGAAAGTGTGTCTGTCTGTCTGCTAGCTTTTCACGGCCAAACAGTTTAATCGATTTCGATGAAATTTGGTACAAAGTTAGCTTACATCCCGGGGAAGGACACTGGCTACATTTTATCCCCGGAATATTAAATAGTTCCCGCGGGATTTTAAAAAAACCTAAATTAACGCGGACGAAGTCGCGGGCATCATCTAGTTTCCTATAAATGGCACCTAAATAAATCTAGTTTCGTGTTTAATATCAGCAAGTAGGCTAAACGGCTGAAAGTTTGTTTATTTGCATTGCATTTTATTTGGGCGGAAAATTGGGAAATGCGGAATAGTATGATGGGCGGTATAACAAAGCCTTGTTTATTGGGGGGTGCACGCCGTGCACGTAATGGGGGAACAGTCTCGAACAGAGAATGAAAAAACATCCCCCTCGTTTCGGAAATAGAACGACAGCTGTCCCGTCAGAAAAAGCTATAAATGCAGGAATTTATTTTTAACTTAATGGGAGTGCGCACGTGTTTCATAAGTTCTTTGAAAAGTTACTTGATTTTATTTATTTTTTCTAAAACATTTTTGTTACAGCGCGGCGCTGAAGCAGGAAGTCAGCTAAGATAGAATTAGGTAAGCTGAAAGCTTGGAACTAAGAGATGTGTAGGCCCCTTTTTCCTGGAAGTAATTTCAACTTCGCCATTGCTTGAGAGTTGCGCGTTTATTATATAGCCTGTGTGGTTTATTTGCCTTAGCGTTCCGCCGATATATCTACTTAGTCTTATTTCCGTAATGAAACCTCATTTTACGAGTCCTACATCACGCGTAGGTACGTGATGTAGGTATAAGTATTTCCCTGTTTCTAAACTCCATATTTGTTAAACGAAAGTATCGTAAAGGTAAGGTAAGATACAAGTACGAGCGAGTATGTTTTTTTTTTTTAAATTATTTATTTATGTTTGTGTACATTTAATTAATTTCTTATTTGCTATTTACATTTAAATTTCTGTTTAATACTCATCTAGGTATGATTTACCTATGTGAATATTACCTAATTCTAGTGGCATTTCTTAGTCTTACTTTGTTTGTTAATTCATGAGTATGTACTTACGAGTTACAACTGTTTTAAATAAAGTAAACAGAGCCCCACGAGGAAAACTTCCTACTTATATTCAAATCAGGTAGGTATTTATCATTATCCGTGCACCTGTATGTAGTAATATATTTAAAACTATACAAACCAATGTTTTCTAACTTCATTTGGCATTGCGTTCGTTTTCAAGAATGTTGATTAAGAAGTGAAGGTATAAATAATTCATTATACGAAGTTGATAGTGTGTCGTCGCGCGCGGGTTGCCAGTCTTTACTTTCGAAGTCAATGACAACGGGTCGGCATGGAATGCTTTCACCTTATTCAATAATTAATTATATAATATCGTGTAATATATATTCCATACAG
Source organism: Maniola hyperantus (assembly GCF_902806685.2). Classification (NCBI taxonomy): domain Eukaryota; kingdom Metazoa; phylum Arthropoda; class Insecta; order Lepidoptera; family Nymphalidae; genus Maniola; species Maniola hyperantus. Next base: position 11,222,194 of record NC_048541.1, read on the forward strand.
TTACTTTTTCTGTAATTTTATTTTATTTTTATTTTTATTTAACAGGAAAACTTACAGCTAATATGAACACAGCGAAAATGAATAGGTAAAAACAGAAACAGATTGAAGCTAATGACAAGTTTTCACAGATAGAATAAACATAAGAAAAACAAAAAAAATAAAGAGTAAATTAGTAGAGAGTAATTAAAATTACTTAATCATCGGAGTTATAATTGAGATGTCACGTTAATGCTATGACCATAAATGGCACCCAAATTGCAGCTTATTATTCATCCTTTACTTTCGCTCGCACCACGGCGTGGCTCGCACGCACGGTCGCACATTTAGTTTATTCTCTTCTAGTAGCTACTTATTTTTATTTTTCTTCATTACATCTTGCAGGTACTTCCACACGCCACGGACTTGCGCCTCTTGAATCCAGCGGCTCCCTGTGACTCGTTTAGAATAGAATAGAATAGAATAGAATAGAAATCCATTTATTGGTTGATCCAACACACAATGTCACGTTTGATGTCGTCTTGTCCATCTAGTGTGATGGAGTTTTCCAACGCAGCGCTTTCCTGTGTGAGGTCGTCATTCCAGCACCAAGGAACCCCAAAGCCTATATCGTTTTTTGAACTATATGCCCTGCCCATTGCCACTTCAGCTTCGCAACCCGTTTAACTATATGTCGGTTACTCTAGTTCTCCTACGGATCTCCTCATTTCTGATTTGATCACGTAAAGAAACTTTAAGCAGCTTTTAGCATAGATCTCTCTCCATTGCATCGCCCGCTGAGTGACTCTGAGCTTCGTCTGTACCATGTAGTGCGATGAGTGATGTTTGCATGACAAGTATCTGCACAGGTCTCTGTTCCTTCATCCATTGAAGTAACGGAATCGGATTGATGCATAACCTCTCGACTAATAGACGCCTTTGGGGTTTTCATAATCTTTGGTATGATGCTATCATGTTCTTATTGTTGGCGTATAGCAAGCACTGTTCTCTCCCTCAGTAGGTACAGTATAGTACGCAGTCTCTCACGGTATACATATACACATATACCGTTGCATATCGTTCTCGATACCAACAACTGTATGCGATCAATGAATTAGTAGTAAATAATACTACAACAATGACAACAATGAGATAATTTATCTGGTATCTATATAAATGTCTCTAACGGTCGCATAGATCGATAAAACAAGGTTCATTACTTAACTATTCTTGTCAGCTACAGCCGACGACGAAATCTCAAATAATGGATAAGGGATAGTAATTACTTCAATAGTTCAAGACTTGTTATAAAGGACCGATAGCGCGGACTTAATGAAAACGGCCAAGTCCTCGGGGATCTGGGGAAAATCTGTATTTCTCATGTAAACGAACAAGGCTCTGTCAGGGTATAAATTGAGTTCAAAGCTCGGAGGCTCTCAAATTGAAATTTACTTTGTTAGTATAAATTGAACAAGCTCATTGATCATTGCGGGGCTTAGGAGAGCATTAATTATTATGGCAGCCGGCAGCCGGTGGTAATTTGTTTTAAAAGGTAGCTTTTTATTATAAAACAAAAAGAGATAAAAATAAGCACAGCGTACCTGCTTTATATTAATTTATAGGCGAGATTATGTGACAAACGAGATATTTAAATTGCAGCTTGTTTATTTCTAAAATATGGTTCTTACAAACTGTGGTAAAGTTTATATTGTGAAAGTCTGGAATACTTACTGGTACTGGTGACATGATTTTGGAGTCAAATGTGTATTAAAATAACTATAGATTTCAATGAAAGTTTTCCACGACAACTGTCCGCCGGAAGGAGCCTTTTAACTGACGGTTTTATTAGGTAGGTACCTACCTAATAAAATAAAATCTAGTAACACAAACTTTGTTTAATAAACGTACCTACCTATTTATAGTAGGTAGATACCTACTTCTAAATATAGGAGCGAGACTGTTTATAAACTGCACGCAGTTAGGCATGTTGGGGACAATACGCAGAGAAACTTTCAGCTTTTATAAAATAACGAAGGTCTGGCACGCGCTGGCTCTCCTTTTAACACGTCAGACGAAGTAAAAAGTGTATAACGCTATAATATAAAGTTTCTCCAGAACTTAGCAGCAACGCGCGGCAACTGACTGCCACGATAAACGAGGGCTGCTCGGCTGCACAACTTGCTAGACGCAAGTTTTATTTCTCTGTTGCACATTTTTTCTAATTTTCTCGTATCGTATCGTATAATAAAGATCCAAGATTGTGAAAATATCTTTTTATTTGTGTATGATTAAGACGCAAAAGCATCTGCACAGGACTGAAGCAGAGATGGGTAGAGAAATCGAATGCCATCGATGAAAATGGCTGTGAAGCAATGGAGATGGTCTCCACAAAATCACTTTCAAAAAGCTGTTAACGATAGTTTTGCATACAATTCGCTAAAGACAGAAGTCCGGATACAGCTCATTGAGAATATCTAGGCGAGATTTCTTTCTTATCTATTGATATTATATGTAGAGCAGATTATAACATTAAGGTGACGCAGGACGCTCGACCGAAATTGGCAGCGCACGTGGGTAACATGTTTGCTTTTCACTTGACATTGTATAAGAAAGTTGAGAGGCACGATGATTTTCACTGAAATCAAGCGCGTGAAAAGGGTTTAGGAAAAGTATTTTTGGGAACAAACTGCTGAGTTTATATTTGCAAAGTAAAGTTATTTCAACTAATGAATAAATAAACTACGTCTAATGATAAATTGTTTTAGAATTTTCATATCCCTAATCTTATTTATTTACGCTCAAAGTTGTCATTAATTTAGTGTTAAAATAGGAATCTTTTGAGCCTCGTAACTTTTAATTCAATATTTTTTTCAATGTTTTATGTATCAATAAACCTAGATAATGACGAGATAAATCGATATAATTTTTAGTGTTGTGCGTACAATATCGAATATTGTTGTAATTTCCCTCCTACGTTTGTATGAAGAAAGCACTGAACTGAGTCCCCTTAAGGCATGCTCGTCATTTGTCAAGTAAATTAAATTGTACCTATGTGAACCCAAAGTATATCATACAACAATAGTAAATTAATATAAATAACGAACTTGGTTAGTAGGAAAAAAAATGAAAACTCAAATGAAATACCTTGACTTGTTTCAGAATTATTTTTTGAAAGTTTTCATAATGGTATGCAGGAATTCATAAAGCTACAATTTATTTCAATTGTCAATTTTATCTAAACGGAAACTCCTTCCATTCATGAAAAAGGATGGGAAAAGGTTGTAATTTAAACATACTACTTGAGTTTTGAGCCACAGGTTTGGTTGAAAATCTTTTTGTTCATCACAAAAAACCTTTTTAATCATCCCGGCAAAAATGTAACAAGAAGTTAATATAATGCTACCTATAGGTATGTATAAGAAAAGATGAACTGTTAGATTTTCCGCCTAGCTGACTGTTCTTTCTGTAGAGATACGACAAGATTTTCATGGTTTTGTGTAGGAAAAAGGAAGCCTGATATTTTTTATGAAATATCGATTTAAATATTGTAGGTAAGTACTTAAGTAAGATTGCTCCATTTTTTTCTACGCCCTCTTATCTTCCTATCGCATTTGATGAAACATAAATGTTCGCTGTCGAATCTTTCGACATCGCGATTTTTTGCCACCTCAGTTGAAAGTGTTACCTGATTTATCTATTATCAGGCAATAATCTCATAATGTTTGTAAATAATAATTTGGAGAGGCTCAGATATGAAGAGTCGAAACTCATCCTTTTTCACTTTTCTGCATCTTTTGATCCGCTTCTGGGGAATTATGAAGAAATTACTTACACTTACACGTTAGTAGGGCGGCATACGCACAATCATTATTATTTCTCGGTCGACACCCTCCCAGCCCAGTAGGCGGTAAATGGATGCTTAGGTAGCTATAAAAATACTCGCTAACGATAATAATACACTGTTCTAGTTAGTGATTGCCTGTTGAAATAGGAAGAGCAACAGTGTTTACACAATATACGGATTACGGGCAACGTTATTTCTGATATTTGGAGCAGAGTTGCAAAAGATGTATGCAGGGAATGCTGGATCCCATTCGTTCAGTCGAAAAAAATTCATATCAGAAGCCGCTTTATATATGCCTCATTCAAACTTATAAACAAATTCTGTTTAAAAAAAAATTACATATTCATATTTGTTTACTTCAACGCTATCTATAATCTACTCGTGAATTTAGTTAAAAATTAAGGGACGCGATTGGGCAAAGGTGAAACTGTTCTTTTGTAAATAGTCGATCTAATGTAACTCATTCTACTCCCCCTTTCGCGGAAATTGCTTCATTAGAGAGTAAAGGATTTCATTACAGAGAACTGTCATCGGCTCTTTACTGCCCGCAAGCCAGCAATTTCCAAGAGGACTGTAATAGAAATTGCTGGCCAGTTTGACCCGTTACGCAAAAAATTAGCCAGCCCTTCTGTCACAAGATGAGGCTATTCATCATCATCATGATCAACCCATCACTGGCTCACTACAGAGCACGGGTCTCCTCTCAGAGTGAGAAGGGTTTTAGCCATAGTCTACCACGCCGGCCATGTTCGGATTGGTAGACTTCACACACCTTTGAGAACATTATGGAGAACTCTCAGGCATGCAGGTTTCCTCACGATGTTTTCCTTCACCGTTAAAGCAAGTGATATTTAATTAATTAAAACGCACATAGCTCCGAAAAGTTAGAGGTGCGTGCACGGGATCGAACCCCCGAACTCCGATTAGAATGAGGACGTCCTAACCACTAGGCTATCACAGATTATTGAGGCTTTATGAGGCTATTAATCGCGGTGAAATATCTCGTAATTTTTTTTGCACTAAGACTCCATGGCCTAGGGTCTCCAATTTATTCTTGCGTTATATTAGCCATATATTGGGGCCGATTCTCTAGTACACAATCTCTAAACTAAACTAAATTAAATTAACAGGTCTAAATCTAGTGCTTTCCTTTTCCGCAAGCAACATTATGAAAGGGATAGCAATAGATTTAGACGTGATATTTTAGTTTAGTTTAGAGATTGTGTACAAAGGAATTAGCCACATTGTATACCTAACTTTACTAAATCGTTTCCTTTTGTAAAATAAGAATTACAGTTAAACGTCGATGTCTAATTATATTGTAAATTGTATTTCAGTATTTCTCGAGGATGGAAAGCGAACACAAATCTCTTGAGATACATTGAACGCGTGCTTCAAATGCTCTTAAACTGAAATGAACTCCGTTAAATAAATTCGTTTGAACCGTTAAAACTCGCTAGAGGTCGAAATTATTTTAGTGCCCATACCTAGGTATATCGCAATTTATTTTAAAAATGCTTTGCTTGAAATTGAATAATATAGTTAAAATATACTAAATAATACTACATAGGTATAAGGTAGATTAGATTAGTGAACGAAACGTAGATTAATGAACAAATTTATCAATGTTTATTAAGTTGATTAGTTAATTAACGAAACGTTATAAATGGAGATTAAGTAGGAAAAACAAAACACTACGAGAAGGCAAAGCAATAAACAGGAAAATTAAGAAGAAAACTAATAAGAAAATAAACTGCTTACCTTTCAGCTGGCAAAGTATAAAATATGAGAGCAAATAGTTAGAGTCTTCACAAAGTGTACCCAGTTAAGCACTTCGGAAGGAAACTTAACGTAGAGTCCAAACAAGAACCCAACACAATACAAAGTTTAGCGTGAACTTGACAGCGACAGACTGCCATGATTAGCGAGGCTTGCAGGGTTTGCTAGACACAGGTTTATTTTTCCAATTACTGAAAATACTGCTGTTGAAGTTTTAACATTAAACTGATAGAACACACTATTGAGTCACTTATCTATTAAAAACTAAAGACGATGAACCCTGTGGAATCTTGATGCCAACTGCTAAAATTGTCACGAAAACGACAACGGCTACGTGAAACACTTTTATCCTTTACCCAAATAGAATGAGAAAAGTTTAAAATTACCTAAAGGTAACATTTTAAATTACTTTATGTAAAATATTCCTGTCGCGTAGAACGTAATTATTTAAAACTACATTTTTAAGGGGGAGCAGGTCTGAAAATAATACTCCTTCCTCTCCATCCTTTTTGTAAGAAAGGAGGCCATAAAATTAACACAACTACACTCTGCTGGTGCTGTTTGCGGTTTATATTTCAAACAAAGGAGCTTTTTTAATCATTCCGACGAAAATTTTACAACAATGAAACATTATAATCTCGTACAGAAAATACAGGAAAATAGGGATTTGGGCATGTTATTCACATGCCTTGAAACTTCACATGTAAGTGAAAACTGTGTTTATACCGGTAAGTATTTTTAAAATTATTCAGATCAGAAATACTTTACAATAATGATCAGGAATACTTGAACATTCGAACTGTTATATTATATTTATCGTTTTCGTACGCACTACAAAACGAAACTACCTACCAGTAGGTAGGTAGTTTCCCAAAATCCCAAATTCCAATCCCAAATTTTGTATATCTTGTTACTACAAGATATTACTTTCACACATTGTTACTTTTACTGGCGTGGCGTTTTATCGTAGTTTATCCTCGCCCTGGAATGTTAATAGCACAGCAAAAATTTGTCCGAAGAAGGGACAAATCTGCGGGAAAATTCCCACTTCGCTGGATTTTTGCACATAATATGAGGCTCGACGCTGACGCAACAGAATGCTTTGAATTTTAAATTAATTTTTGTACGAGAGGAGCTGTTGAGGCAGACTGAAAACAATACGACATGGGCCCGGCTAGCTGTGTGTGTTAGTCGAATATTGCAACATTTTAATGAGAGTATGATGGATTTGATATGAAAGCTCAGAGTCACTCAGCGGGCGATGGAGAGAGCTATGCTTGGAGTTTCTCTACGTGATCAAATCAGAAATGAGGAGATCCGTAGGAGAACTAGAGTAACCGACATAGCTCAATGGGTTGCGAAGCTGTAGTGGCAATGGGTAGGGCACATAGTTCGTAAAACCGATAGACGTTGGGGTCCCAAGGTGCTGGAATGGCGACCTCGCACCGGAAGACGCAGCGTTGGAAGACCCCCCACTAGGTGGACGGAAGACATCAGACGAGTCGCAAGGAGCCGCTGGATTCAGGCGGCGCAAGACCGTGGCGTGTTGAAGTCCCCACAAGAGACCTATGTCCAGCAGTGGACGTCTATCGGTTGATGATGATGATGATGGATTTATCCGATAAGGGATACCTACCTATGTATCTTGTAGCAAGGTGTTGCAGAAATTCGGAAACATTTCAGCCAACAGGATTCTAATAGTAAGTAAATATGAATTTATTTTAGCATTCACGCCACTGGTTTTCTGCTCTACTACGGACTACGGCAACATATTCTATGCATGGGATTTCTTCAGTCTTTTAAAACAACGCAATAGACTCCAGCAAACACTATAAAAATATGACTGTTTTGATGGTAGTTGAAGTAGTTTACTTTTAATAAACACCATCCCGTTCAATGTTCTACTTAAACATATAATAATTCTATGAAAAAATTAAAATTGTGTCGTTGGTATTATTTATGCCCATAACCAACAATATTGTTTTCAATTAAATGGAGCTTATTTACAATCGTAGCTTTCAAATCAAAGCGTCATTAATTCTTTCCGACCGGATACATAGCAAAAACTGTTTGTTAAATGATTGCTACAAAAATAACTATAGGTGCAACCTTTTTCTCTTCTGTTTTCAGTTTTGAATTTATTGATCACAAGCTTATGCTCGCGACTTCGTCCGCGTGGACTTCACAAATTCCGGACCCCCATTTCACCCCCTTAGGGGTTGAATTTTGAAAAATCCTTTCTTAGCGGATGCCTACGTCATAATAGGTATCTGCATGCCAAATTGCAGCCCGATACGTCCAGTAGTTTGAGCTGTACGTTGATAGTCATTCAGTGATTGTTGTCAGTCAGTCAGTCAGTCACATTTTCCTTATATATATTTAAGATAATAATAAAAACCGACCAAGTGCGAATCAGACTCACGCATTGAGGGTTCCGTACTACAATCGTATTTTAATCGTCATTTTGCACGATAAAACAAAAGCTACTTACTAGATCTCGTCATATCAATTTTCCAAAGTTTACTCTGCCAATAGTGTCAACATGTTGCACAAAGTTTCCAACAGCATCCATATAAGTTTTCGATATGATACCCCACCCGGGGTAATAATGAGGGGCTCGAGGCTGACTCTACTGAACGCCCTGAATTTAAAATTACTCTTTGCACGAGCGAATTTGCTGAAGCAGACAGTAAACAACACGACACAGCGAGCACGTCGAATATTATGCTACATTTTAATGAAAAATATTTTATTTTGATGTAAAATGGCAAACACCGTGTTTTGTGACATGAACATATATACGAGTTTTTTTTTCTCTTAATAAACTTACTCCACAGTCCACGCCTCCTCTTTTGCAGAACATGCTACGGAGTTTTAAAGTAGGTACTATAATATCTACGCTACGGAATATAGTTACAGCTAGTGGTGACAAGCGACACGCTATACTAGAATAATTATCTTTGTAAAAAAATATTTATAGTTTTTGACTCTTTAACTTGAATAATATATGTATATGTAGGCTCGCCGCCATTTAATTGTAAACACTTTGCTCATTGAACATCACGTCATCGCCCCACCGTCATTGTGAGATTATAAAAGCGGATGCGCAGTGTGTCTCGAGACATTATTCGTTTGGCTCCGGTCAGAGGTGGTTCTCAGTAGACGTAGTGTGTCGTGCTGTTAGTTTTAGAATTTTTGTTGTTACCTAGTATGGTACCTGTTGGTTTAACTGGCTAAGGTTGTAGTACTAGGATGTGGTGTGCTAGGTTAGCTGGTTGGTCTGGGACCGGTATGGGGACTTGGTGGAGCCGGTCGCTAGGTAGGGTTAGTAGACATGTGTCCGCTATAGCTTAACTTAACTGAAAACCGCTGCCGTGCCTATAGCGTACCATAGCGTTATTGTCGTAGCTAGCAACGGTTTTCAGTTATCATCTATGACGAACCACCTGACAACGCAACACTGCCAACTGGCAACCGACAATGCATTGTTTGGTTTTTGGGTAACTAGAAACGCAATAATTATGCCTTCTCTTTCTTTCTTTCACTGAAAGCTGAGAAGGAGCGGTTATTGGCTACCGGCTTAGTAACTAAGAACTTGGTAAACCAAAGCCGACCTTATCTCTATTACGCTAAGGCTTAACTGTACAAGTACTTGTCCATTACACTTTGATCTATCATTCTAAATACAGTTAGCCTTAGAGTAATAGAGATAAGGTCCTCTTTGGTTTATCAATCTTTATGAAATGTTTTTGGTTAACTGGACTGTGGCAAACTATTCGTGCAGGCGTCCACTATAGTTTGACCTATGTCAATGATCAAATTAAACTTTACTGCTATGAACTTAAGGTTGTGATTACTTCACGATATTCATGAAAGTAAAATTGGTTTTATTTTAGTGAATATGCGCGCGCTAGCTATACAGACGGTATTGATACGGCAGCTAGCTTAGTTACTACTACGGAAACCGCTGCGCGTTGCGCATATTAAATTAGTTGAAACACAACTCTGATACCGATATTCGGCAACGGTTAACAATATCGGTATTGAAACTAAGTAACTGTTGATTAACCGTTGCCGTAAATAGCCAATAACGCCCATCTTTAAGGGTTAGGTTTACCTACGTTACGTTACGCTAGTGGTTTTCACGTGTAATAAGTGAGTATTACAATGATTGTAATTGAAATTACTACCTTCTGATGTCGGCCATCCCCTTTGTTCTCCGACATATAGTTATATTAAAGGTGTTCACCGACCTGAACTATCAATAGGTACTACAAGAAACAAATGACCAAACAAATGCCATTTGAACTTAATTGAATTGTCATGTCAAAAGTACGATTTTAGTCCATCCAAGTTTTAGTCTTTATTTTTAGGGCGAGTCACCGAGGCTAAGCGGAAAAAACTGGTTTGCTAGATCAAATGTTTTAGGTATTAACTATTAAATAATGGCCTTGCTAAAAATATACAATATACCTAAAGACATTGTCTAAAGAATGTGCTACTTTGATACACAATAGGAAGTACTACACTCGATCAAATAAAATCTTGAAATAAGTTGAAATAAAAGTCTAAAACGAATTATTTAATACTAAAATTTCTGACTTGGCTAATAATTTTTATATGGAAATATTTGTCTTTAAAAACTACAGAGAACCTGCAAAATTTTGATTTGCAACAAAACTTCTATAATTTATTAATTTCAAATTTAACGTTTGAAACACAGAATTTGAACGTTGCCAAGCGGTTTAATTACAAGCCGCGCTGCCCGCCTCGGTGACTCGCCTTAAGGTGAATCGTACTTTTGACATGACAGTTGACGATCGGACTATACGTGGACTATACACATTAGAGATCAGAATTTGGGTATAGTTTGGATAAGAATGGCCAAAATAATATATAATACATATAATTATAGTCCGCCTCCAAATGTCATCAAATGAAACGTCCTTTCCAAAAGGAGTGAGGATTGTTTGTGCAAACAATTATTATGGATTCGATCAGATAATGCCGCTAATGAAACATGCAGTGTAGTGCGAAAGATGGAATCACCGGGTCGGATTCGGAATATGCAATAACAATTCACATTCATATCCGCGCTAACATATTGCCGCGCAATATTGGCATTGCTTGCCAATACCGCTTACATCGCACACTGCTATCATGTCGCGGTATTAAAGCTGTTCAGCAGCATAAACATTCTATATTAGCCATTTCACCGAAACGATTGACATCATCTAACATTTTAATACATTTTTTTAAAGCAAACACATCACGTCCCGTACAGTTTCCTTATATTATGTGCATAAGTAATTGCTAATCCGCCACGCCTTAACGCTCGGGTAAAATTGCCCAAAATTCTTTCTTACTATAGCAGACTATGTTATATGGAAAGCCTCTAAGCAAAAGCGCAATTTTGTAGATCCAGCTACTTGAAATGTCTCCTATAGGTTGATATGTTTTCCTTTAGTATGTAGGAAATATTATGCTCGTACTGTTTTTCATACTAATATGAATCCGACCGGCGACCACAGAGGTGCCTAGAGCATCATAGTTTGACGGCTACAATGTGACCATCGCATAATCATCATCTTCATACAGATGACGTTGTCGGTAGATTTTAGTACTTACTCTATAATCAAAGGTCGCAATTTAATGCACTTTTAGCAGTCTTTTGGATTGAAACAGTCGACCAAGTGGATTAAGAGGATAAAATTTCATTCATTCTTTCTACGGTCGTTCAAAAACCAAAAGGTGAAAAGCATTTTAATGCCGTAAAGTGCACATCGTAAGATCATTTTAATTAAAATGTAGGTACCTATTCGAAATTTGCGTAGGAGCAAAAATGAAATGAGAGCAAAGTGAAAATGGTCAAGTACGAATCAGTCAAGGGGAGAGTGGAGAACTCTTGAGCGGAAGCGAGTGACGGCGCCCGCCGGAAGCCGGACGTGAAGCCTACTTTCACGCTCGCTGATGAGTTCACCCTCACACTGCAATGTAAACCTTAACCACATAGACATAATATAGCTAAAGCCGCTAAGACAATTTCTTGCAAATTACATTTGGGTAAAGCTATCTTTTGCGAAATCATTTCTACCTCCATTTATTAACTCTACCTCTAGAGATAACATTAAGTATAGGCACTAAAGGCGAAAATGAAAAAAGCTACAAACGCAGTCAGCTAATTAACTGAACAAGTACAGTATCCGCTCAATGGCTCCCGGTTGGAGTGCTTGTGGTCTGAGGCTGTTAGAAGGATGTACAGTACAATATATACCGCAAGATAAATATGTCTCATTTCAAAATATAGATTATGATAATGCTAAAACAATAAAGAAGTGCGAGTAGTGATGATAGGCACGTAAGATTTAGACATAAACATAGATTGAATATCAGTTCTTTTCGATGGATCTATCGATTCGCTGATCTCTCAATCAATCATCGATATAATCAATTCTATTAGAAATAGATAATGCGTCTAATTTTGTTTACATAATCTCTAAAGTGACGGGTCTAATTGTATTGCTATCCACAAAGCTCCCGACTGAAAAGGATACATTTAGACCCTCTATGTTTAGACCTGTCAATTTAATGTAGAGATTGTGTACAACCGAATTAGCCACATTATAATAATTATTAAGTTTTAAGAACCTATCCTACCCATCCTGACTGCATCAAAAATAAATTATGTCTTAGTAATTATTAAATTCTAGCAAAATTCGTAAAATCCACATTGGATGCTAGTTTTAATTTTAAACTATCGATCTAGTCAACTATAAAAGTACGTCACATCTGTGAATTTCATACAAGCTCTCTAACTAAGCAAGCGTTTTGGCGTTTGATAAAAAGTCGCTAATTTGACTAGTAGTCATCATCCCTATTAGTGATGATTATGATTTTAACAGCAGAGAAGATGCTTATTATCTTGTTTTCTTGTTGCCTCTAGCTTTTAGCATTTTGCAGGCATGCTTCTAACTACGCTCCACTAAAACAAATATAATTACCGACAGGGCTGGCTTACCTAGCAGTTATGCGATAAGTCTGAAATTTTAATTAAAATTGCATCGTCCGTGTTTCTTTTGAAACATTTCCGCTGGAAACGAGACCTTGTTCCAGTCGATGCTGCTCAAAATAGAACGCTATTTATCTCGAGCGCCTGTTGCCGTTCATACAGGAACTTCGAATTAAATCATTGCTAAAAGGAATCTGCAGGAAATATAGTTCAATTATTATTATACACTTGTATTGTACCTCGTGCTAGAAGAGCAATAGCTATTCCACGTATGGTTGTGTTTATAGACTTTAGAAAGACTTATCGTAGAGCCCCATTACTGGTCGGTCATATAGAGTGTTAGAACAGTTCGTGCATTTTATTTTGTGATGAAAAATCTAGTATGGCAAGAAACCAAAAAGTGATTTTGGAAAAATTCCACAGGTTCATAAATTACATCATCATCAACATATCGCCGGCTTACTACTGAGTACGGGTCTCCTCTCCGAATGAGAATGGCCATAGACCACCACGCTGGCCAAGTGCGGATTGGCATACCGTAAATAATAGAGAGAATAAATATTCACGCGAACTAAACGCGCTGGAACAGCGATGATAATATAGCATTTTAAATGTTCAATAATGCGGTTCAATAATTTCTGCTGTGTTGCAAGTTGCAGCCGACTTGTAGTCCAAATGAACTCCTGTGTAGATACTCGAAGCGAAAAGCTAGTCGCTAACCATTTTATGTGAAATACTGTGTAGACATTACACAGGACGCTGTAAAGCGTGCGTCAAAGAGGAAGTAAGCCTGTATCTGCGCCAGGCAGAAGCTTGGAGAAATTCTAATTAGCGCTAATGGAAGTCTCGTTCACCTTTAACTAGTTGGCGGGAACTACCTTGATTAATTAATTTTATAAGCTTTTTAAGGTTAATAGGACGGTGACCTGGCAGTTTGTGGAATGTTAGAGTCCAAAGTGGCACTTAATTGTAAAAGTTTTGGCATCATAGCGGTCGAGACCAACAAATGTACAGTACGCGACAGAAAGTAATGTATGTCGGCCTTTAGGATCACATTTCGGCTTTGTATAGAGCGTTGTCTTTGTCACTCATACCTATACGACGTGTTGTCAGTCTCAACGACAGGGGCAACGCTCTACAAATCTGCTATATCCTTCTAAAGGTCGATGTACAATTCTTTCGACCGCGTAGTGTAAGTAAATAGCTTATTACTATACTGTACTGAATAGCGGGTAATAATTGTAAGTGTAAAATAAACGAAAAGCAAGTACCTAATACGATGTCCGGAACTATGTACTAGTTAATCGCAAAATACGAGATCAATCTCCTAGTCAGTAAGTATAAAAATCATGTGTTTGTGTGTAAAAATTGTGTTGTAGTCTACGACCATTTAATAACATTCTGATAATGCTGATTGATGTACGTACTAGTCTGGAGATATTGATCTAGAAAAAATTTAACTCACTAGTAGAGCTACAATAATTTCACCAGAGGTGAATAATTATAATTGATATAGAATAATTATAAATAGATAGGCTCCAATCTCGCCCATATACCAAAAGTTTCTTTAAACCCTTCGGGGAGTTCGTATCAATAAACAACAACAATAAACTTAAGTTATCCGATTGAGGTAATACTTTGCACAGTTGTTGTTGACACTTGTGTAAAGGTTTCAGGCATAGTAAATATGACGACCATTTGATAAAGTTTCCTCTACCTATGTTAGTACAGTCAATAGTAGGTACTGGTTGACATACGGGCTAGTAGTTTAGGAGGTTATTCACCCAAGGGCTAATTGCGTCCTCTCAGGGATGCGCCACTGAATGGACAAGTGTGCATACGATTTCCATTGAGGCGTGCGCAATCCTTGCCAGTAAACAACATCCTTTCATCTCGAACGTGTCACCTGCTACCCCAGTGCGGGCTCTCGAACTTAAAAGCGGTTTTATGATTGAAGCTTTGAACTTTATGTATCACTAGCTTATGCTCGCGACTTCGCCCGCGTGGACTGACAAATTTCAAGCCCCTATTTTAACCCCTTAGGGGTTGAATTTTCAAAAACCTTTTAGCAGATACCTATTACATAATAGCTGTCTGCATGCCAAATTTCAGCTCTATCCGTTTAGTGGTTCGAGCTGTGCGTTGTTAAAATCAGTCAGCTTTTCCTTTTATATTCTCTTACCCTCTAACAAATAAATCTGGAATAGCGGTGGAATAGTTATACTCTGTTTTGTCTTTTTCCTTCAACTGTCATATTACTCATGACAGAGAAAGACAAAACAGAGTATAACTATTCCACCGCTATTCCAGGTTTATTTGTTGGACGGTTACTGTTTTCAGGAAGTGCATTGTTTTCTGTGCGTCGTGTTCCTCATTTCTGAGGATCGTACCTCCTTTCTATTAATCACATAACGGTAGGAGTTTTCTTGGCATAACAATGCGGTGGATTCCCAGGTCCTTTCAGATAATATAACTCGACTAGAGAACGACATTGGGACTCTTAGATAGGCCTAACATGCTGAGTAAGTTATTTGAGTTGTTGTTTACGTTGTTTCGCTAAAATAAACCGAACATCTTTCTAACAGAGTTTGCACGGTTATTTAAAACTAGCGTCCTGCACCGGCTTCGCACGGGTAGCTTATTACAATTTTCGTAGGAATCTCAATTTTATTTAAAATATATTTTTTAAATAAAATATAGCTTATGTTACCCAAGAGTAATGTAGCTACATGGTGAAAGAATTTTCAAAATCGGTTTAGTAGTTCCAGAGATTACTATCTACAAACACACTTACAAACTTTACCTCTTTATAATATTAGTATAGACAAAGAATTCCTTTAATTTGTGGGAATCTGAATTCGTGGACGACTAAATGACCACTTTTGTCGAAAGAACTTACTTATTTGTAAAAATAAAGATTTTTGTAAATAGGTATTAATATTCCAACATCAATGGTATTAATCTATCGCAAGGCGTATTTTGACAATCAAATGGTTGTACATTGTAAAAGCCAGAAGAAAAGTTACCTGAAAATCGCGAACAGCAGAAAAACATAATTCTGCTCGAATTTCTGTGTCGAATTTGTTATTGTTCTCGAGATTAGTGGCTGCGGTCTGCACAGTGTGCAGGGCTCTTGCAGAGCTCTGTATTACCGGTCATAAATTGACCGTTGTCGATTTATGGTGATCGCTTAGAGAACACCATAATATCTGCGCAATTAAAAAGAGACCTTAGCCTAAACCCGATCAAACCTCGGTCGGAATCAGCCCCCCAATTGTGTAAGAATGACCATTTCATGGCTATCGCAATCGTCAAGAAATTCTGCCCTTTGATTGGTTGATTCGCTGTTTACATTTTTTCACAGCCAATCAAAGGGCAGAATTCTTCTATTTTTGTAACTGAAGCATTAAGCTTCAGAAACTAAAGACAGTCAATAGTAGCAATAAAGCTTTTAAAGACTTTCCAAAAAATATAATCGTTTTTCATGGTATTGCTGTAACGCAATGAGGATTATTGTCACCGAGCCAAAACTAGACTGTGAAACTTAAATAAGTTACGCTAGTCGCTAGAGGCCGATTGCGAAAAGCGGCAAGTTTGATTTTCGATTTTACCCTCGATGCCGGAACCACGGCTTTCATAAAACTTGAACTAACAACGATAACGAAGCTTCAGATACATTGAATGTCGAATAATTGACTTTTCATAACCTCATCAAAAGTTTTGGACCGTGCAACAACCATATTACATAATGTAGCGAACTCGCATTGAGTGATACGAAGCTTTTTGATGAAAAGTAAAATGAGCTTACATACTCGGAGTATGTAAGCTCATTTTACTTTTATCAAACGTAAGTTTGAGATAAATCTTAATAACCTTATAACCAGTTTTTGGTTTTGCATGTTCTTCGAAAATGAGGATACGTATAGTACGCGACAGGTCCAGATTGGAATCGGGGTATGAGGCGGGGGGACGACGCCCCGCATACCCGCACGTCACCCGCGCTCGCCCGCACCGGGTACTGCGGGGCGTGCCCTCCCTGATTGCCATCTCGACTTATCGCGTTATTGGTTATTACCTATAACTGTGATACACATTGTATCGTATTTGTAACAGCTATTAGCAATACTTTTGCGGTTCAAATAGCATTCGGTATACCAGAATACCTATATTGCGTACATGGAAACACCTGCATCCAATTCCATGGCATCGGAATTCATTTAATGCTTATCCAATTGACTAGTTTTTTATAATCGTGGAACATCCAATCAATTCATTAAACCTCATAGTTTCTGTTAATCAACAGACTTACCAGCACAAAAACTGCTGCTGCGACATTGCTTCCTTATGACTAAAACGTACCCAGGGACAGTGGAGGACAAACCTCCACATGGGAGGTGGAGGATTGTCCTCCACCTCTCATGGAGGGTTGCCCCTGGGTGCGATTAAGATCTGAAATGCCCTTCCGACTTCCGTTTTTCCTGATACCTATATAAAATTCGTCTTATAGGGAAGCGTATTTTAAGCAAGTCGCATTATACCATGAGGTAAGTTTTCTGTAAAAAGCCCTTATATTTGAAAAAAAAGGTATTATTTTGAGAAAAAAGAAAACCTGTTCCGACGTTTTCTTCGGTAGGTTATATTTTCATAATAACATATTATCAGCAGGTAAGATTTCAGCGCTGGATTTAATATTTAAAAATATAGCATTTTGTACAAGGAAGAAAACCCTGTTTCGATATTGTCTTAGTTTTATATGCAGTTATTATTGCAGATACCTACATCAACCGGTGCCAAAGAGAGATGATTGCACAGAAAAGTAAAACACTTGTATTACGTTATACCAATAGATTAACTCTGAAAAGAAGATTAATATTATTCATAAATATGTATAAAAGTTATCATTAATATGATTTCATGCAGTTCAGTAAACTGCAGCCCATTTTACAAAATCAACAAATACATACGAACAAATGTATGCACACAAATGTAACTACTGGAACTAGTAAAATGTTTCCACATGGGTACAGTCGTGCTTACAATACTAATGCTCCTATACATTTTCAAGACAATTACTCGTCCATCACTCAACGCGTAGGCGAGGAAAAATGGGGAACAATTTTCACAACGGCCCTTGTCAATGCATGGGGCACTTGTTTTCTTAATGTGTGTAACTTTTCTTTTTTTGTGGGATGTGAATAGTAACCTTTTGTTTAAACGGGGCGACACTGAAAAGTCTATCAAAAATGCGACGTCGTTTTTTAAAACGCAACAGCAATCTGTACTGTTTAATCGACCGCAGCCAAAATACAATCCTACGAGTATAACTATACGCAATAACACGATTCTTTCATTTGATAAAATATTTCAACGGACATTATTTTAAAGCTACTTCCACAGATTTTACAGGCAGTTAACCGTTCATCAGTCACATAGTAGGCGAAGAGAAATGGGGAACAATTTCACAGCGAGCCTTGTTAAATGCACGGGGCACTTGTACTGCTACGAGTACGAGACGTCTCATATTTTGTATTATTCCTTTTTTCCAGCCAAGTTAAGCCGGATCCGCCG
The DNA here is from genome assembly GCF_902806685.2 of Maniola hyperantus. Taxonomy (NCBI): domain Eukaryota; kingdom Metazoa; phylum Arthropoda; class Insecta; order Lepidoptera; family Nymphalidae; genus Maniola; species Maniola hyperantus. The sequence continues at coordinate 11,240,370 of NC_048541.1, forward strand.
TCTTGTTCAAACAGCTACACTAAGTCGTTGTGTATGCAGAGATTTATAATCGTTTCATATTTTTGAGACAGCCTAATACGAGAGTTAGCATTTCATCCTTATGATACATCTAACGGAAACCCTATGGATTATATTGTTGAGTGTTTCTATCAATTTTTATTTATGAAAAACATTCATATAAAGCAACTAAGCGACTCACGATTACTAGGATCTTTAGGGCCGTCGTACACCACAACGACTCAACACCAACTCAGCTCATAGTAAAGCATTGATATAATTATAATATGAGCTTTAAATCCTGCCACGTACTGAAAATTTAAAAGAGTGTGCCCACAGTGTGGAATGTGTGACCACGCGTCATACATTTCCGACCACGGATGGCCTACTTGCCACTCATTGGAGCTGCGTTGAAGGGATTTTGAATTCCGGACCTTAGGTTAGGATGTATTTAGCCCTACAGTCGCGCAGCACAGTGGCGGCTAAGTTGGATTATGGATGACAGTTTACAAGATTTATTGGTGATGCTGCATCGCAAACTACGATGCTACGCCATTCTATAAGCTAATGACAGTCAATAAGTAAGAACTTACGAGTGCCACGGAGTTGTTGTTCTGCTGCAGCCATCGTAGAATAGCGCTGGCGGTGGTGAAGTCGGGTCGCGGAGGCGGCGGGATGGCGTGCTGCAGCGACGAGGCGAGTTGCTGCGCGAGTTCCAGGGCCCGCGCCCGCGCAGCCCGTCCTGGCCCTGTCGTGCCGCCGGGGCCCGCGCCTCCTGCCTCTAAAACAAACATCTACGTATTAGACGCTTTTAGTCCAAATAATGCCTGGTTTTTTTCTTTTACCTCACGATATTTTAAAGGACTTTACCACTACGTACGTGCAAATAGTGAAACCAGTATAAAAATGGCTATTCAAGGTGCGGACAAACGTTGATTTTTAGCCATATCGATGTACCCTTCTCTTTTGGTAGGTAGAAATTGTAAAAGTTGATACACTTGCGAAAACAGCCAAACGCGTCTCACGCTTTTATCAATAGTTAATGAAATTGCGAATGGCATCACTGTTAGCGTAGATAGGACGCGGCACGCCGAAAAATGTGGATGACGTTGACAGCAGCAGCCGCATTTCTGCGGCTCGTGCTCCTAGGAATACTGAAGACATCATTTGCATTTTCGATATCTACTGATAAATGTTATATGCGATCACTTTAATTAACTACCTACTTCAGAATAAACCTTACTCAGCAAATGATTTGAGTGAGTGAATTATTATTTGTTGTGTTCCCGTTTTCCGCTCTCGTAAACTTGATTTTCACACATATGCCACACTTGGCTAACTTCATTAATTTAGAGTGCCACTCTAAACTTGGAAGCCTGCAAGATAGTAAGTCCTTAAATAAGGATTTCGTTCAATTTTATGATTGGAATTTGCGAGTGTAAATGCATTTTTGTTTTTTGCGTTATTATTTTTAAACTACGAGTAAGTAGGTATAGTACGCGACAGGTCGAGATGGCATAGTTTTTGAAAATCCCGTGGGAACTCTTTGATTTTCCGAGATAAAAAGTGGCCTGTCCAGGTATTTTAAAAAAATCACCCATGAAAAAATCACGTCAATCCGTTCGTTGCTCTGTTGCGACGTGATTGAAGGACAAACCAATAAACCAACAAACAAACACTTTCGCATTTATAATAGGGGTAGTAATATCATACAATCTTATAAATTAAATGTTAATTAGCTGTCTATGCGTATAATTTTAGTAAATAACTTTAAAAAAATAAGTGGTTTCCAATTAGATGCATATTTTTAGGGTTCCGTACCTCAAAAGGAAAAAGGAACCCTTATAGGATCACTTCGTTGTTTGTCATCATCATCAATCATTGTTTGATAGGAACTACATATTTTGGGGCCCTTATCGCTACTTAGGGATACTTTCTAAGCATACTAATGCAAAGACATTATTGAAGACCTAGGGGTAGGTACCTACTAGGTACTTATACTCTAACTTGCATTGTAACTTGAGATGTTGTCTATTATGCGCTTGTACACTAGGACGCAATGTCTTCAATTATTCTCTTAATGGAAGCATGTCAGCCAGCTATGAAACCATAATTATGTGAAACTATGTTATTTAGTTCTCTCTACGCACCTCTAACTTTTCGGAGTCATGTGCGTTTTAAGAAATTAAACATCACTCGCTTTAACGGTGAAGGAAAACATCGTGAAACCTGCATGCCAGACAGTTCTCCATAATGTTCTCAAAAGTGTGTGAGGTCTGCCAATCCGCACTTGGCCGGCGGCGTGGTAGACTACGGCCAAACCCTTGTCATACTGAGAGGAGACCGGTGCTCTGTAGTGGGCTATGGGTTGATCATAATAAAAATAATAATTACTGAGTAGATGGACCTATTATCCGGGTTTCATACAAGCTAAGTAGGTTGTATCAGTAAATCAAAGCAAATCAAAATATTTTTTATTCAATTAAACTTTTACAAATACCTTTGAATCGTCAAATGCATCTACCACTGGTTCGGAATGCCTTTCCTACCGAGACCATACCTATAAATTCTACTACACCATTCCATACCTTAAAATCGACGTCCTCTATTTTGTACAGCAAAAACAACAATACATTAATTTAATGAGAAAACTATAATACAGCCTTTGAGCGTCCGGCCAACGATAGTTAATTAAACTACGAGTATTGTTCGCTTACGAAACTTTACGGCTCAGGTATTTTCGTATACACAATTGTTCTTCTTTTTCTTAATATGCCATTTCCTTACTAAGGTTGGCAACCATTAGGGCTATTTAAATTTTCTAGATCCCTATATTTAAATGAGGATCCTAGCTAGTACCACAGAATATATTAGTTGCTAGTACCTTGTACTAGCGAGTTTTTGAGACACGATATCCTTCTATACAAATGATTTCTCTAATGATCCTTGTATATTGTTAAGGAAAAAAACTATGCGACGTTTGATCGCGCATCATTAAAAAATACTTACTATAGCTGTAGCGTAGCTAGCTACGCTACAGCGGAACAGCTAGCTGTTCCGCTTTTTTTTTCTATTCCATTACAAGCTTATTACAAGTTTAGCACAGTTATACAAACCTGGTACATTTATACACAGTAAAAATACATTTTCAGGGTATTTTCTCTGGACAGGAAAAGCGAAAGCGGAAACATATTTTTATCCCTCGAGCAAACACGTCGTTAATTAGGTATTTTAAAATCATTATGAAATTCCTTACGTAGTTTTTTAAAAAACCGTTTACGAAATAACGACAGTCTTTAGCGACTAGCTACGGAACCCAACCTTATGCGTGTTTTAACTTTTGAAACGCACTTGACCAGATATTAATTAGGAATTTTGTGTAATCTAAATAGATCATAAATAACCCATTACCTAGGACCTAGGACTTAGATTATACTGAGTTATCACCACTTACTAAGCATCGATCGTCGACTGTATGCAGCTATAGAGATTAGTGAACCGATCCCGACGTTCCAGAGCCCGCCTTGCGGTCTGCATCAGAGATTCCTTTATGATACCTAGGCATAGTCGGTATCGTCTAGTTCTTCTCTGTTATGAAAATACCGACCCTTGTCGATAAGTAATATCTTTAGAGAGCACAAGATTATTACTTATTTTATAGTAGCCAATGCCCGCGACTTCGTTCGCGTGGATTAGGTTTTTAAAAATCCTGTGGGGACTCTGATTTTTCGGAATAAAATGTAGCCTATGTCACTCTCTAGGTCATTAACTATACCCATGCAAAAAATCACTTCGATCCGTTGCTCCGTTGCGACGTGATTGAAAAACAAACCAACAAACTAACCGTTCATTAAGGTAATATTTAATCAGCGGTTTAATTTCTTAGCTATGTTTATTTTAGTTGTGTTAGAAAAATTAAGCTATGAAAATGAAACAATCCTATTGGTGGGTTTCACCGTAGATTCCTGCGACATTAATAGGTTTCATACACGATACGCAAGTTCGCTTATACCTGGTGGAAAGGCAACCTAAGATCCTTCCAAAGTTTGCGAGCTATTTCGAAGCGACAGCTCGGTCTATTTTCTGACAAAGGAAATAAAGATATTAAACTAGCTCGCTACAGCTGTAACATACAGTGGCAATCGGTATTGGCGAATTAAAATGTGCTCAGATGGCATGGCGCATGAAATCCTACAGGCTTATATAAGCCAAGAAAACAACAATCAATATTTCCTTTTACAGCAAAAAATGTTATTAGATTCCGGTATCTAAAGTCTTTCGCACATTACGGGTCGAGCGGTGAATTGCAACCAAGGCATTTTTCAATACTGAAAAATGCAACCAAGGCATTTTTCAGTACTGAAAAATCAAAAAGCATCGTTAAGCAGGGGCAGCATCCGTATTTTTTCGGCGCTTGCGGCTTGTGTGAGAAAATTGATGACGTCATTTGCATTTTCAAGACTGAAACTGAAACTGCGGTAAGTACCTACTAGCCGCTAGCGGCGCATTCGATGTAGAGAAAGAGGAGTATATTCGTAACGCGTTCCAAACAAACGTAGTGTGGTTTTCATTTGTATATTAGACAATCAAATTCGATCTTTGAAATAAATTGACAGGTCTAAACCTATAATAGTTAATCCTTTTCTTGTAGGAAGCATTGTGAAAGGGGCTACCATTGGGTCATTTTAGTTTAGAGATTGTGTACAACAGAATTAGCACCAACATATTTTGTCTTTATATCCGTAAATCTTTTCAGGTTTCAGTCTTAGAACTTTAGAGACAGATATCACGTTTACGGTAGGTAAGTAGCCTCCCTTTTGTAAGAGATAGGCATAGAAACGTGGCTAATCAAGTTTCCGTGGTTAATCTCTACGAATCTAGCTCAAGCAGTTTTTTTAAGATTCTACTTAAGGATAGAACCATGATTAATAAGGACTTTTAGTTATTCTTTATATTTATACAGTAGTTAACCTAATAAGAAAATGGTTTATTTAAACTCGATGATTATTATTAGTGCTTCATAGATGAGCTATCGAAAATGAATGCAATAATGGACTTTTTATAAATAATAATTCTACTTAGATCTGTCTACTAAACTAGCTGACGCATCCCGGCTTGGCTCGGGTGCAATTACTGAACATCGCGACAGCTCGACATGGCAATCGGGGTGGGGACGCCGCCGCACACGCCCGCACGACGCCCCTCGACGACTCACCTACCCCAATTGCCATGTCAATCTGTCGCGAACCATACATTAGTCTACGTTTTAGAGGAAGCCTTCATGCCAATTCCGTCTAGACCCAGTTGTTTGAAGCTGTACCTAAGTTGAAATATCAGTCAATCTTGTACATAGTAGAGAGTGGGCGGAAAAAGTAGTAGTGTTTTATACAGATCTATTTATTAAGCAACTAGCGACCCGCCCCGGCTTCGCATGGGTGCAATGTAGATACTAATGTGGTGTCATTGCCTCGGAATCTCAAATGAGAGGATTTTTTCCGACCTAATTCACATTATTTCAATTTCTCTAGGGATCTCTAATTTTTTGAGAATTAAACTATAGCTATAAACCTTCCTCTTGAATCACTCTATCTATTGGTGAAAACCGCATTAAAATCGGTTGCGTAGTTTAAAAGATCTCTTAAACTACGCAAGTCGCGTTCATACATACAGACAGCGGGAAGCGACTTTATTTTATACTATGTAGAGATTTTATACCTACTATCGCTGAATCTTTTGCAGACATCGGCACCGATATATATGCACGCGAGAAGGGCTCGTAACCGGTCGAGTGCGCGACGCGCGTACAGTCTCACGTTAAACGTCTAGTGTGATTACGCCCTAAGCTCGCTAGTCATGTTTTATGTACGTACTATAAATAACGAACATTTTATTGTAGTTCCCCAAAGCTTCCGATAACGGTAGTGAATTAACCTATTTATTACTAAATAGCTATCCATAAAAGTTCATGGGGTGTCATGTCGAAAATTCGGAATAGGGACTAAAATCGTACTTTTGACATGAAATTTGACACAAAAAGTTAAATGGCGCGTGAGGAGTTAAATTTTACGCGTTATAAACAAGAATATTGAATAACTTTCTTTAAGTTTTATTGTAATATTTAAAAAAAATAACATTGGCATTTTGTCCATACATCTAATGTGCAATACAGAGCAGCTTTGATACGTATTTGGCCGTTCTTGACGGTAAGTAAAGATTGCTTAAATTATTTGGTCTCTTCAATCGTACTGTTATAACAAATAATTAATACCTATTTTTAACCGACTTCAAAAAAAGGAGGAGGTTCTCAATTCGTCGGAATCTTTTTTTTAAGTAATCTGTTAAACAAAATTGTAATCCTATTTGGCCTTATTTTAAGTCTAAAATGTAAAATTATATTATCTGTAACGCTGTTGATTACAAATGCGATTACTAAAATCTGATTACTAAAATCTAAATATACACTACTCGACCCGAATGCACAGAACGGGTGTGCCGTGTGATAGATCACACGACACATATTACTTGATACATACTTGATAGTATTTTCCAGATGATAGTACTTTTTATGACCAGAATTTAAATGCCAGAAACACACGATGACCACCCGACACCAAGTTGCCTCAACAAACGTGTGCCGCCGCCGCCGTTGGGTGGCGTGTTGTTACGAGTATTTTGTCTGGCTTATTATCTTTTGCCAGACTAAACCTAAAAATATAGGACAACTCTACAAATTGTGTATCTACATAACTGGTACTCGTGATCATGTTCATGGTCCTTATAAAATGAACAAGGATGTCATTAGTAAACTTATTGGACCTCTGTAGTTGGTTGTAGCGTAGTTGTAGCAATTGTAGTTAGTCTGCAACGCCAGAGTTGCGACGTGTTCGCAGTTCACAATTTCACATAGTTAACATGATTAGAAACAGTTTGTCCGTTGCCGTTCCACGAGTGACGTCGGGCTTAGAACTATCCTCACGTACTCTTATCATTGTTACCATAGTATCTTTTTACTTAACAGTAGAAAGCTGCGAGCAACACTACGAATGAAATTGCCGATATGTAGAGTATCCGTTGTTGATCGTACAAAACTAGAGTAACGGGGTTATGGGACAGTAATACCAGGAGACAACTGAATAAAAGAAAAACCTATTCATTATGCAGGGCATTGAAATCTTTTCGAAATAACTCCACTCGCGCAAATTATGCGGAGAAGAACTGAATTGCATCCGTCTAGGAACAATGACGCTTTAGCTGCGGGCACGAAACTCCACCATCAGTTTTTCCTTTCATATAATGGAGCTGTATGTATTAAAACAATATAGGTACGTTTATAGATTAATCGCGCATTAAATCGGTTGAGTGAACTTTACGAGAGGCTATTGTTACCTATTGATCTTTTTACGTAAGTAGTAGATAGAGTGAGTTCAGTAGGATCAACTTTATTGTTTGTAATTTCTCTCAATTAATCAGTTTACCGGCAAATAATCCACATTCCAAAGAAGTAGATTGATTTATTAATATCACTGAAAATATCCGAATGCCACGTAGTTCTTGTCAAGCCCATTTAGATGCAGATTAAAATTTCGGATGAAATACTTTAAGTAGAAGTTTGATCACGTACATTGTCTGTAATCGTAGACGCCTTATTGCAAATAGATACCGAGCAGCCGTAGAAATAGACAGAGAGTGTTTACAGACTGGTTTTAAACAACCTCCTGTCGCGAGCGCCTGCTTTACCCGACGGTGCAGGTATCTGCACAATGAGTTCCTACTATAAAGGGTCTGAGAGAGCAAGCCTCCGATGCTTACAGACTGCATCTGATTGTTTTTCTGCACGCGTTAAATGATGGTTCAATGAACTCGCCTGAATAAGGACTAGACTGAAATCTGGCATGTTCGTATGTCTATCATGTTGATTAAAGACAGCTTGAAGAATTATGATGTGATGACTTGTTAAATGAAGAGCAGCTACTTCAAAATGATTAAAATATTAGTGACAGTGGTATCAAAGAATACTAACTATACTGCATACATGCATAAAAGCGACACTCACTACCCCCCTTGGTACGCCTAGTAGTTCTATGTAAAACGTTGTCGTTGTTCCAGGTATAGAGTTGCCTTGTCAATAGTAGATATAATAAAATATGTTCGCTTGTGTCGTGGCCGTCATGTTATCACCAAAAAGCTGTGAACGTAAAAATTTCAGCCATGACTTTTTTACGTGGGCTCAAATGCGCCACTATTTAACTAAGTTCATCTTTCACTAGTCCATAAATCATGAAATCAAAAATAATTAATTTACGTAGACAAAATCACTGTAGGCTGACTACACGTACAAGAACACAATTTATATATATAACAAACAGCACATTATCATGATCGTTGTCACGTAATGTACGCAACGTCACAGGAGCTTTCCGTTTCCGCTTTCTACCCATTTCAACGTGGGACATGTTAATAAATTCCAGCATTAATTTGGGTCGTATACGTTGGGTGTTAGTCTACGGTCACAATAAATATTCTACTCTACTAAATATAATTACACTACTGGAGGACAGTTTAGTGTCATTACTATGGCTATGTGCATTACGAATACCTAATCTTAATTATGTTATAAGTCTAGCTAAGGTCCAGTAAAGTTTTCGCCAGCTTTGGAGCTGTTTGTATCTGCATGTAAATCAGAGGGGCGGATACGCGGATGCAATTCGTCCCCTATGATTCTCTTACGTAAACATTGCTCAGAATTTCTTCAGAGATATCTGAAGTATTTTATCCAAGTTTACTCACGACTTTTTCCATCACCTTCATTCCTTCCTTCCCGCAGTTCAACAGACCTGTGACATTTTAGATATTTCCATACAGTTCCGTCATGTTCAACAGAGCCACGAATATTACTTTTTGCGTGAAACCTAGTACACTAGAGTAGGGTCATACCAAGATCTTATGGAAAGCAAATAACCTCTAGCAGACAGAGCTCAGGTTGGCCATAAAAACATTTATCAGATTGACGGCAACTACTGTAGTGACGACAGACGAGTTTTGCTTCTGTAGAAGTCAAGGAACAAGCTGTTTCTTGCGAATTATGTTATCAAATTATGTTTGTTCCTTGTGTGGCATGGATTTTTTAGTTTCCGCTGCTTCTGCCCAAATTCCTCATAAACCTACAGTAACGGCTCAGAGTAAGCTTTACATACGTTGTGGTATCTGTGACTCGGCGTCATCGGTGAAGATGCGGCGACTGCACACGTCGAAGAGCCACCAGCGGGTGACATGTTCTGGCCACTGCCAACATCCGGGCATGGCGACACTCACAATAAAGTTATCATGACACACGCACACAGCTCACTGCTCACTGGTTGATTTTCTATCAGTTACTTAGATGTCCAATCTGGTATCAATCAATGCATTTGATTTTGTTGCACATAACGATAACGTTAATTAATCTATTTAAGTCGTGTCCTTGCTGAAAATACTAATTAGGTAACCACAATAATATGATAGTTATGAAATAACTGGACCAATTGCTTCTATCTCTAAATGTATAGACAACAACGAACGCCTGGTTACGTTAACCTGATTTAAATACGGATTTTACAGCGAATGATCGTGTAGGTAGGTATAACGCTAAAACAAAAAATAACCTCAACCATTATTCGAAGGTTGTATATTCACTTATAATATGGTTTATAAGAAACTGAACATATCTTATCTAGACAGAAAAGTGTTAAAGCAAGAACTTCATTTCAAAATAAGAAAACCTTTTGCGTTGTATCTTTGTGTAACGGAAATATAATACTTATTATGTAGCTTACGGATGTAATTCGCCTACTTTTAGCCCGCACAAAGGATGGGAAGAACACAAATAAATTCTCGCAGCTATTGCCTATTACAAGTATAAACAACTAAGTTTAATACTTGGATGCAAGTTAGATACGTACTATCATGTTTAAAAGACACTTAGTTGTATCCATACTAATATTATTAATGCGAAAGTGTGTGTGTCTGTTTATCTGTCTGCTAGCTTTTCACGGCCCATCCATTTAACCGATTTTGACGAATTTTGGCATTTTTGGCATAAGCTATCTCAGCTTGCATCCCGTATACGGATATACCTAGACTACTTTTACATCGGGAACTCTTCAATTTTCCGATGTAAAAGTGTAAAACTATTTTTATAGATATTTAAGTTGACAGGAATGTACCTATTTGGTGTTACAACAGTTGAGGTGTGGTGAAATGATGATTAAAAAGCTAGCGTCATTTATTTAGTGTACAGCGATTGGCCCAAACTACAAAGCCTCTTTCCGACCTGTTCCGTAATATCTATTTTGTGCTTATTTTGGCTGTTTGATAAATTATAATAAGTACTAGATGATGCCCCTAAGATACGGTCGGTACGGTGATTTCCTAGTTTAGAGGCCAGGACTCCATTTAAGTCAAAATGTAATAATAATACTGGTAAATAAATTCATTCATTCATTCAACATGCCCGCGATCTTGTCTTCACGAATAGATTAGAATATAATAGATTTAGAAATCCCACGGGAACTCATTGATTTTCCTGGAAAAAAAGTAGCCTGTGTTGATTCAAGGTAGTAGATAATAAGCTATCTCCATTCCCAGCCAAATCGATTCAGTCATTGTGGCGTGTAGGAGTAACAAATAATTTACTAAGCAACATTCATTCAATGAGTATAACGAACTCATCAGACCATCGTCGTTTTGGAATATCACGTCACCGTGATTTTCGGAAATTCAAAAACAAGATTTCGCCCACATTTAAGTTTTGGAATACGGTAGATAGGTACAAGCATTCGAGATTTAGTAGGTACAAGACCTATCCAATGCCATTTAAGTAAATTGGCTGCCTGCATGTCCAAAATCGGCTTTCGTGTTTTTAAGTTAAGTAAGTTAATGTGATAATCTATATTCGAGAGTCGATTGCTCAATTCTGGACGTTTATTAAAAAATTGGCTGCGGCACAGATAATATATTAAACAAGTACAGATTGCTAACGTCATACATTCATTTAAAGCTTGCGTAAAACTCCTTTAAGTCGCCGGTACCTTGTAGTTCAACTCCTTATAGTGTGATGGCGTTATTGTGCAAGCTAAAATGTGAGTTATCGAATTTATTTAGTGCCATCTATCGAACAGCTGATGAAACTCAATTTTATTTAGAGCCAACTCAAATTTTAATTTTTTATGACGCACATGACGTCTTCACTTCAATTCACAAACGAAATAGGGAAAAGAAATAAAAGCACTCAGAAAATTGTAACACACCGTCAAATTCAACCGTCACCAATCCAAAGGCAAAATAATAATTTTATTTTCAAGTGACAAGTCATTTTGTTACGCCATCTTCTAGAATTTTGTAATACTACTTCACCTATCCAAAGCAAAAGATAGAACTTGCTATGAATATCGTAAAGTTCAATGAGTCCATAATTAAAATTAAGAATTTGCTTTTTCCGATGGTGATGTTGTGAAAATTTTGTATTTTGTTACTAAATATAAATAAATTTGATGTACCAGACAAGTAAATTATGATATTTCGTCAAATCCATAAAAAATATATTTCATACGAACCAAGTGACGCCATCTAGTAATAGTCTTGAACTAGTTAAAATTTTAAATAGAGAGTGAGCGATCTGTACTTGTTTAATATATTATCTCTGGCTGCGGTATGGTTTTGCAAACAACACTAAAGTCTTAAAACGTGCCAATTCTCACAATGTATGTGGAACATTATGCAGTAACGAAACTAAAAAGGCTCTTTTTGGGTCACACAAAAATATAGGTTGGACATAATGACTTCTATGTAGCACACATACTGCAGCTATGTATGTTACGTTATTATGATATCGATTGCTGTTATTAGGTTCATCCAATAATGAAATGATATGGTATGGGAAAATCTCGTTTGCGGCTACAATATTAGTATCGCTTGACATCCCATCGTTTAATAAACAGACCATTCGCATGACTACGGCAAAGCCAGCCAGCCATGCGTTGAGGGAAGAAAAGGGGTATTGAGAAGATCAATAATAATACACAAATCTAACATAACAAAATCATCATTTTAAATTTTCTTAGCTAAGACACGTTATATTTTGAAATTAAAGAACTAGTCTTTCGCAGTATACTAGAGTTTAGAGTAGGTACGGTACAACTTTACTTTAAATATTTTTAGATTTCAATTTCCGGACACTCATAAGTTAATAACATATTCAATGTTATATCAATGTTATGTCAATAAGAATAAAATATAATAATTATTACGGGATACACGACGGCATATTATCCTAAATCGTAAACCTTTTGTCCTTCAGTAACTAATTAACCTATTTGAAATGTAAATATTTACTAACGAAAAAGGAACTTTGGTCTGAGTTGAATGAAGTATCCAAATTCTGATAAAAATTAAGAAGGCCTATGGGCTATGAGAAATGTGCCTCAGATGCAATACCTATAACAGTGACGTTACTCGGTAGTCATGATCAGGAACAATACAATGTGCCGTCCTTATTTAAATCACTACCCATATTATAAATGCGAATGTGTGTTTGTGTGTTGGTTTGTTGGTTTTTCCTTCAAAAAATCACCCATGCAAAAAAAATCACGTCGATCCGCGCGTTGCTCCGTTGCGACGTGATTTTTTGCATATAGTTTAAGAGTGGCATAGGCTACTTTTTATCCCAGAAAATCAAAGAGTTCCCACGGGATTCTAAAAAGCCTTAATCCACGCGTAGGTACGAAGGCGCGGGCATCAGCTAGTCAGTTGATGAAGGCACTCTAACAACTAAAGATACATATAAATCGCTAACAACACATCTTCACCATGTAACGTAGTGGAAGGCGCCTGGGCCTCAGCGCGTCTTCACTACCTACATTAAAATAGGGTTCGAACCTATATTCGAGGTTTTCCCTACTTTGTGGGGAGATTAGAAATTAAACATTGGTAACACGGACAATAACTATGTTTTATTCCCTTAACAACTAACGTACATATTCTATCCTTATCTGCTACCGCACCGGCTCTGAGGGAGCCGGGGAGATTTTCCCCTGGCAGCGGGCAACACTGCCAGGTTTGATGCGCGAGCTGTCAGCCGCCGTCGGCTGCTTACGCGGTACGCGGGGAGTGCGCGGAAGGCACCTACGAGGGGACGAGGGGGAGTGGCGGACGGTGATGCTACGCAAGCCTGGCTTCTGAAGCCGAGGTATGACTAGCACCCCCAGTGCCCACGAGAACTGTCTGGTATCGACCCACGATTAAGATCAGGCCGAGCGCCCCAGACAGTCACGAGTGGACTGGCTGTCTGTGGACGGGCTCAGCTATTTATAGCCGGCTGCAGGCAGGCAAGCCGGCGCGGTGACGGTGGTGTGCTAGGCACGCGCGGGGCGTACGCGCGGCGCGGGTAGCGGGGCAGTGAAGCTTCTCGAAGTTTCTCGCAGCGATGACGCGCGGCTCGTCCCGTCGGCCGCCTCGTTACGTCATCGTTGCATCCCCCGTCCACCTCTGGAGATTTTTACCTGTAAAAATCACTTGGTTATCTCTCTGTTTGTAATCCGTTTTTACCCTATCCCCGTATCCTATTGTTTCCTTTTTGGTCTGTTCTCGTTGTTCCCCCTTTCTTTCGTTATTTTTGTTACCTTACCAATTTAGTTTTCCTTTGTACTGCGGGAGGCGGACCAGGCCCCTCCAGTGGTTCCCCATGCGTTTCCGTCCTCGGCGCCTCTTTTTACGTTTTTTTTTTTGCTTGCTTCGGCGTCCTCCACCTCGGCGACGAACGCCTGGTACTCTTCATTTTCTGTGTGGTAGTCTATCTCCAGGCAGTCGCCGCCGTCGGATGGTCCCGGCGCGGGGCTGTCTCCATTTCGCCTTTCTGTACCCCGTGGGTATAACCGGATGATTTGGGAGCCGGGTCCCTCCACCTTCACCCCTGGGTTATATCCCACTCTTTTCCCTTTCCAGGTCCCGATTACTACTTCGTTCCTCAGTATTTGCGCCATGATTCACGGCTCCGACACGAACACGGATGACCACGTATGCGTGACTGATAATTCGTTTCACTTTTCTTGTTACCTCCTTTCCTCGTGGGTAGGTCCCAAAAAGAATAAAATTCTGTTTGACGCTTCTATGTGGTTCTAGAATTTTCCTTACCAGATTGTGGTTCCTTATTTTTTTTTTTTTTTTTTTTCTCTTGTGGGTAGGTTAAGAAAAAATATTTATTTTATGTGACGTTTCTATTTCCTCTGTATGCCGTCCTAGATTTTCTACTACTAGATATTAACTTTTTTTTTTTTTTTTGTGTATTTGCCATCGACTCATTACCCCTAGAAGTTGTATTCTTCATAATGCCATAGATCTAATACTTCTAGATTGTGTTTTTGCTTGTATGATGCCGTGGATATACTACCGATAGAAGCGGTATTATTTATGGTGCCATGGATATGTTACGACTAGATTGCGTTTTCGCGTCTAATGTTGTGCCATGGATATATTACCGACAGAAGTTGCGTTATTTATTGTACCCTGGTAATTTTTTTTTTTTTTTTTTTTTTTTTTTTTTTTTGTTACATGTAGTACCTCTTTAAGTCTTTGACGTGTGCCGTACATATTTTGTTTCCTTCTAGTGCTTTAATTAGAAATATTACTGGTGATTTTTGCTGTACTACTTTATATGGGCCTGCGAATTTCGGGGCTAGTTTCGCGCAGAATTGTTTGCTGGCGTTTGATAACGGGAATTCCCTCTTAAGAACGAGTTCTCCTACACTCGGTTTCCAGTTTCGCCTGTTTCTGTCGTAATAATATTTTTGCTGAACGGAAGCTCGGTTTTGATTATTTTTGACTATTTCATGGATTTCTGCTAAATTTTCCCTTTCTTTTAGTGCTGGTGTTGGTAATTCGTTCTCGTCATGGATATTTCTCAGTTCCCTTCCGAACAGTAAGAACGCTGGTGTGTATTTTGTTGCCTCTTGTACTGATGTATTCAGTGCGAAATTGAATTCAGTCAAGTGTTCGTCCCATTTTTTATGGTTTTTCTCTATATACGCAGCTATCATTGTCTCTAGTGTTTTGTTTACTCGTTCTGTTGGGTTGCATTGAGGTGTGTATGGTGCCGTTAGTCTCTGTTCTATGCCGTATTTCGCTAGTGTCTCTTTAAAGTGTTTGCTTGTAAATATTTTCGCATTGTCACTCAACAGTGTTTTGATTCCGCCGTGTCTCATGAGGATGCATTCTTTTAGTGCATTTGCAACTGTTTTCGATGTTGCGGTCCGTAATGGTTTTATTTCCGACCATTTTGTGAATTTATCATGGAAGACTATTATCCACTGGAATCCTTTGGTGGATCTGGGCAGTGGTCCTATGAGGTCAGTCGTTACTACTTCCCAGGGTTCTCCTGCGTTCTTGATGTGCATTAGTCCTGGTTTTTTTTTCCTGTGAGGTTTTATGTTTTTGACAGATCTGGCATTTGTTTATGTATGTGGCTACGTCTCTGAACGATCCTGGCCAGTAGTATCGTTGTGCTACCTTATTAAATGTCTTGTATATTCCTAGGTGTCCTGCATTTGGCTCATCGTGATTTTGTGCTAGGACTCTGTGTTTATCTGTGTTTTTTACGCATAGCTTCCATTCTGTCGCTGGGTCTAGTTTTCCCCCATATTTTGGGTTGCTTATTCTCCTGTAGAGTTTTCCTTCTTCAATCCGGTAGTCTTGGTCTGTTTCGGGGTTGTTCTTTATTTTGCTGAATTTTTGTGTGTACCAGTCTCTGTCTTCGATCGTTGTTGTACAAACTGGGTTCCTTGACAGTTCGTCGGCTATTACGTTTTGTTTCCCTGGTCTGTACACTATATCAAAGTTATACTGTTGTAGCTCCAATGCCCATCTTGCTAACCTGCCTGATGGATTTTTCAGGGTGTTTAACCACCTAAGAGCTTGGTGATCTGTTATCACCGTGAAGTGGTATCCTTCTAGGAACGGTCTCATTTTCCTTATTCCCCATATAACTGCGAGGCATTCCTTTTCTGTAGTTGTGTATCTGGTTTCCGGTGGTTGTAATGTTCGGCTCGCGTACATTACTATCTTATGTTCTCCTTCGTTTTCTTGCATAAGTACTGCTCCCAGGCCTGTGTCGCTCGCGTCTGTCTGTAGTACGAATGGTTTGGAAAAGTCTGCTCGTGTCAGTATTGGATTTTCCATTAATAAGGTTTTTATTCTCTCGAATTGTTTTTGCTGTTCTTCTCCCCAATCGAATTTTGTGTCTTTCTTTAATAATTTTACCAACGGTGCTGTCAACTCTGCATATTTCGGTATGGACTTCCTATACCATGAAGTCATTCCGATGAATCGTCTGACGTCTTTGGTGTTACTAGGGGCTTTTAGTTCCTTAATTGCCTGGATTTTTCCCTCGTTCATTTTTAGTCCTTCTTTTGTAACTATGTGACCAAGATATTCTACTTGGTGTTTGCAGAACTCGCATTTTTCTTTATTAATTCTTAGGCCTGCTTCTCGAATTCTTCGGAATATTTCCTTTACATGTAATATGTGCTCTTCGAACGTCTTACTACATACTATTATGTCGTCTAAGTACACATATGCGTTTGGTTCTAGTTCTGGGCCTATTACCCTGTCTAGTAGTCTTTGAAATGTTGCGCCGCTCGAGTGTAGTCCAAAAGGCATTACTTTGAATTGGAATAGTCCTTTTCCCGGGACTGTGAATGCTGTGAGTGGTTTGCTTGCGTCGTCTAGTTTGACGTTCCAATACCCGTTCTTTAGGTCGAATTTGGAGAAGTATTTTCCCTTATTCAATTTCTCAAGTGTATTATCTATCTGGGGTAGTGGGTACGCGTCTTTTTCCGTGATTTCGTTCAGTTTTCTGAAGTCTATACAAAATCGATATTCACCGTTGTCTTTCTTTGCCATGACTATCGGTGAACTGTATGGACTGTCTGATCTTTCTATGATTCCTTCTGCTAACATTTTGTTCACGTGTTCGTTTATTTTCTCTTGCATTTTCGGATTTCTCGGATAGTATTTTTGTTTAATGGGTTCTTTGTGTTTTAATTTTATTTTATGTTTTATCCAGTTGTTTCCTTTTGGGCTTTTATCGGCCTTTTCAAATTCTTCTTGTAATACGTTTTGTAGTTCTTTGTATTGTTTTGTTGTTAGGTTCGTCTCTGTGTCGACCTTGGTTTCTGTTTTTTCTATGTTTGTTTGTTCGCATGTTGTCTCGGTCCAGTTTATTGCGAGTCCTAGTCTGGATAGGAGGTCCATGCCTATGATCATTACCGTCGTCGATGGTAGGTAGATTACTTGGTGTGTTATGGGCCGTCCTTTTATGTCTATTTCCACGTTTAGAGCTGCTTTTGTTTCTATTTTTGATCCGTCTGCCAATTTGATTGTGTTTGTTTTATTTATTGTTCCTTTTACCCTGTCTTTGATGGTGTCCATTATTTCTTTGTTGATGTATGAGTTGGTTGAGCCCGTGTCTATCAATGCTCTGAAAGGTTTTCCGTATATTTTCACGTCTATGAATATTCTATTGTCCTTCTTGTCTTTGGTTTTTGTTGTGTAATTTTCTGTTTTTCCTTTTTCTTTTGCATTGCAACAATCTCGGGTCAGTTTTCCTAGCAGTCCACATCGGGTGCAGAAGATCACTTGCTTCGCTTGGCATTCTCGCCTTGTGTGGTTTCTTCTTCCGCACTTGTAGCAGCATGTCTCTGGATCGTAGTTAGCATGGATTTTTTTTCCTTCTGTCTTGTGTTCCTCCGGTCCTTGGTATTTCGTATAATTGTTGGTATTTCCTGCTCGATTTTCTCTTCTTGTGTATCCGGATCTTCTATATGTGTCCCTGTATCGGTCTACATTTATTCTCTCGTAATCCCCTGTCAGTTGTATTAGTTCCGCCATTGTATTGAAGTCCTTCCTCTTTATGTAGTATTGGTAGTTTGGTTTCATGTTGTCATAAATCCTTTCTAACTGTTCGGTTGGAGTTAATTTCCCGTACCTCCGTATCAGTGTTTGTATCTCGGTTAGGTAGTTTACGAATTTTTCTTGCATTCGTTGTCTTCTGTTGATGATTGTTTCTAATAGATTCCTTTCATAATTACTTGGGTAATAGTAAAGTTTGAAGGCGTTTGTGAAGTCGTCCCAGTTTTCCCAATGTTGTTTATTATTTCGGTACCACTGTGATGCTTTTCCGTGAAGACATCTCGGTATTACTTGTACTATTTTGTTTTTATTGACCACTAGGGTCTCGGCCAGTTCTTCCACTCTTTCTAGGAATTCTACGGCGTCCCCTGTCGTGTCAAATTGTATTTTCCATCGAGATATTGCTTTGTCGAATTCTTTTATTTCGCTTTCGCTCGACATGTTACTCTCTTGAGATGTTTCGTCCTCGGTCTTGATTATCTGTGACAACTGTTTGCGTAGTTCCTCTACTGTACTTGTGGTTGGGACTTCGATATTCCTGGTTTCTAATTCTTCGGTCAGTTCTTGTTTGTTAAGTTTGTATATCCAAGCTGTGGGCATGTTTTTGTTCTTGTTCGTTTGTTAGTAATTACTATCTACTTTATTTATACTATCTTGGGTTTTTATTGTATTTTCTTACTCGGCTTACTAAGTACTATATCTTGTTAAAAAAATCTTGTTCCTAGCTATCTGTTTAACTTATTTCTACTATTTTAGAGTTTATTCTACTGTCTACGTTTCTTCTGTTTCCAATTCGCGGACTGTATTATTTATTTTTATTTATTAGCGCCTACGCGCTGCTAACGGTTTGCCTTTGGGGCGCTCCCGGTCCCTAATTCTTCCCCTCTGAATTTTCGAGCGCTTTTGTTTATCTCGACGGGATGTCTATCCTTTTTCTTTAAGAATAGGTATCCTGTGTGCGGGTATCAATTTCCTATTCGCGTGGTTACTTTATTTTTAATACTCCCGGCCGGATATTTACCCTTATGACCAACCCTGAACAACCGGTGAAGCTAGTCGTCCCCTTCGGGGCGGCTAGTGTCTCCAGTGTCTGCGAGTTCCCACTCAGTATCGGCACCCCGATTACGATCAGGCCGAGCTTCCTGAGTGGTCACTAGCTGACTTTGTTGACAGGGTTTTTTCCAGCGTCCACAGGTACCACCTGGTGTCGACCCTCGATTACGATCAGGCCGAGCTCCCCAGATAGTCGCGAGTGGACCACTTGGAGGGTTTATATCCGTTTCTAAGTAGTGCCACGAAAAATCTACGGTATTTAAGCGTGCTATGCTTTCTAGATGGTTCGCCCTATACCGGTGACACCACTGCGTACGTTCAGTGCGTGCCTATTTATTTTATACGGGTTACAGACGTGGCGCGATCTAGCTTTCCGCGTCGCGAAACCCCAAACGGATGGGTTTTTTGGTTGGGCGCCAAATGTAACGTAGTGGAAGGCGCCTGGGCCTCAGCGCGTCTTCACTACCTACATTAAAATAGGGTTCGAACCTATATTCGAGGTTTTCCCTACTTTGTGGGGAGATTAGAAATTAAACATTGGTAACACGGACAATAACTATGTTTTATTCCCTTAACAACTAACGTACATATTCTATCCTTATCTGCTACCGCACCGGCTCTGAGGGAGCCGGGGAGATTTTCCCCTGGCAGCGGGCAACACTGCCAGGTTTGATGCGCGAGCTGTCAGCCGCCGTCGGCTGCTTACGCGGTACGCGGGGAGTGCGCGGAAGGCACCTACGAGGGGACGAGGGGGAGTGGCGGACGGTGATGCTACGCAAGCCTGGCTTCTGAAGCCGAGGTATGACTAGCACCCCCAGTGCCCACGAGAACTGTCTGGTATCGACCCACGATTAAGATCAGGCCGAGCGCCCCAGACAGTCACGAGTGGACTGGCTGTCTGTGGACGGGCTCAGCTATTTATAGCCGGCTGCAGGCAGGCAAGCCGGCGCGGTGACGGTGGTGTGCTAGGCACGCGCGGGGCGTACGCGCGGCGCGGGTAGCGGGGCAGTGAAGCTTCTCGAAGTTTCTCGCAGCGATGACGCGCGGCTCGTCCCGTCGGCCGCCTCGTTACGTCATCGTTGCAACCATACAGGGAAACTGTTTCCTAAAAAGGTACGCAACCGAAACACGTCATCTAGATTGTACATAAAGTTGCTCTACGGGTGATTCTTTTTTTAAAAATAGAGATAGCGAGCAAACGAGCAGGTTAAGTGATTACCGCCGCCCATGAACATTTGCAGCACCAGAGTAACCGCCGATGCGTTGCGGGCCTTTTAGGAATTTGTTGGTCCGCCCCTTGAATAACCCCATGTTGTAATTTAGTGGGAACACCGCCGATGGGAGTTGGTTCCACAGTTTGCATGTGCGTGGAAAGAACGATCTGGCACAGCGGACGGTCGAAGTGCACCAGACACCCAGTTGGTGAGGGTGAAATTACCTACTTACGGTGGCGCGCGGTGCGGTTGTAGAAGAATGAGGGTGGAATGAGGTCAAAAAGCTCTTCAGACACGACAGCAAGGATTCTAGGTAGCAGGTAGGCGGATCCGAGATAGCATCCTGTCACTATGCAGATATGGTATCACGATGGTGATGAGCTATTATATTGTACCTAGTACCTATTGTGGTCGTCATGGTTTTAGCTCATCGTCATCACGTTTGTCTAGCTCGTCACGCTTGCTCTTCGGTAAGACGTTCGTGCACGTGAGCCTGGCTTCAATGTACAGTTTTTTTAGGGATTTCATTTATCCATACTAATATTATAAATGCGAAAGTGTGTCTGTCTGTCTATCTGTCTCTCTGTCTGATAGCTTTTCACGGTCCATCCGCTGAACCGATTTGGACGAAATTTGGTACAGAGATAGCTTGCACTCCGGGGAAGGACATAGGCTACTTTTTATCCCGGATAATCCAAAGGGTTCCTACGGTATGTTTTAAAAAACCTGTATCCACGAACGAAGTCGCGGGCTTTATCTAGTATAATATAAAGGCTGGGTATAACTAGTAGTTAAAATACCTACCTACTAAAAATTATAATATTTTATGACCAGATAACGAAATTTCAAAAGGCCAATACCCTTCTCATTCTGAGAGACGACCCGTGCTCTGTAGTGAGCCGGCGGTAGGTTGATCATGATGATGCAACAATCTTTTAAATATGTTTTAGTTAAATTTTCTACCCTTTTCTTATCAACCCTGAATAAACTTATCAAAAAGTGATAGCATTACAAAATTTAAAGAAGCAGATTAAGTAGTTTAGTGCAAGTGGGCCATAGTGGTTAAAGGGATAAATAATAAAATTATCATAAATTTTTCAGTTTAAATATATGGAAAACTATACTGTAGTATAACTATAAACTGTAGTGGAAATCATTAAATTTATTTGTGTGAGAATCATTTGATTTACATTTAGAAATAATATTATGTATTGTCCTCACATTTCGGTTGAAGAGGCAAGATGTTAAAAAGTCGAGAATAATTAAAAAATCGCTTAATTCATAACAATTATAGTTAAAAGAAATAATTAGACACGTGTAACTAGTTACTCCCGTTTTCGAAAATCATGTCAAGAGGACTAAATTACTCGGGTCACAGGGAAAGTCGCGAAATTATTACCTACCTACCTACATAATAATATAATAAGTACCTAGTAATTATTTTGCAAGTAAAATTGCCAATATTATGCATCTAGCGTCCCGCCCCGGCTTCACACGGGTGCAATGTAGATAGTAATGTGGTGTCAGTGTGGTTATTTTGTTATACATTCAAAAGAATAAGACAGCATTTTCGATGAAAGCTCTCAGTCGGCTCAATTTCTTCCGACATCTTGAACAATTATCGTCATGTTTCAACAAATTAACACAAAACAACTAAACTAAAATAATTATGTATAAGCATTTCAGAAATCCGTTGTGTAGTTTAAAAGATCTGTAGATACATTACATAGGCACAGACGGCGGGAAGCGACTTTGTTTTATATTATGTAGAGATTAAGAAGAATCTTTTTTTCTAACAAGAAACTACCGATAATGGTCACGTCATGGAATGCACCCGATATCACTAGTACGCGGCGTTTCTGACGCGCGGGTTTTGTTCACGTTCGCGAATTTCGCCGGGGTCGGGAGCGATACGTTCGCTACGTCCGTAGGGGTCGCGAACTGCGGCCGACTGGCGCCAAGCCACCCCTCGTTCAACAGTTAGCACCCTCCTATACTTTACACCCCCATAAGTATCAATATGAATGTATCGGCACACCAACGTAATTATTATTCTGCTGGTGTTTTGTGGGCACTTATTTTTGCTTTCCAAACTACAACTCACTAAATTAGTACCATTGGTAATATCTTCATCATCATGATCAACCCATCGCCGGCACACTACTGAGCACAGGTCTCCTCTCAGAATGAGAAGGATTTAGGCCATAGTCTTCCACACTGCCTTAGTGTGAATTGGTAGACTTCACACACCTTTGAGAACATTATGAAGAACTCTCAGGCTTGCAGGTTTCCTCACAATGTTTACCTTCACTGTTAAAGCAAGTGATAATTAATTTCTAAAACACAGTATAAGTAACTCCACACAACAGACACATGTTAAAGTGCGGAAGCCCAAAGTGAAGAAAGCAGTAACATGGAATAGTTAGAGGTGCATGCCCACAATCATGCATTGATGTTATCATAATAAGAGCAATACAAAATAAAAAATTTATTAGTTCATCCATACTCACACAGAATTCAACCTCAAGGGTATGCATGTACAAGGTTTTGCATGAAAACAAAATCGCAAAATGTTGGCGGGGGACAGGAGAGAACGCTTTGTTGTGATTGGTGGACTCAAAAGTCAGGTAATCAAGACAATGTGTGGAATGAGGGTACTGAACGGATGTGGGCCGACTTTAATGCTAAGCAATTGCCCAAGCTCGGCGATCGGGGGTGTCCTATTAGGTGTTTATAGGTGGTGGTGGTCTTCTTCTTCGCTCTGGGCTGGTTTCCGCACTTAAACATTTCCGTCTGTTGTGCGTGAGGTGGTGGTGGTGTGTCCATATCTAAATATATAAAAGGAAAAGGTGACTAACTGACTGACTGATCTATCAACGCACAGCTCAAACCACTTACATACAGTTGACAATAGCAATGAAACCGATTTCATTGGAGTAAATTTTGCATCAATAGTTAATTATGTTAATAATTATATTAATTCGGTTAGTAGACTATGGTCAAACCCTTCTGATTCTGAAAGGAGACCCATGCTCAATAGTAAGCTGGCACTGAGTGAATGGTGATGATGATTTTATGCTGTTAAATCAATTGAAACATTCTCTAATGAAATTATCTCAAGCATGAAATTATTTGCAACTAGTTATGCTAGCGACTTTGTCCACATAGACTACATAAATCCTTTCTTAGCAGATGCCTCATAATAGCTATCAGCATGCCAACATTCAGCCCGATCCATCCAGTAGTTTAACCTCAGTCAGTCAGTCAATCACCTGTGGACACTGTTAACAGCTGTTAGTTCAAGAATCTGATCCTCACTTGTAATCAAAAAACACTTTCATTAATGCTAGTTTCATTTGAGGAGCCTGATCTTAAGTGACTACCGCCACCCATGAACATTTGCAGTACCCGCCAATGTGTTGCCAGCCTTTTTAGGAATTGGTTGGTCCCCCCTTTGAATAACCCCATGTTGTAATCCAGTTATTACTTATTTGTTAGATAATAATTAATTTAGGGGATTTTCCATTACACAGAATAAAGGTGCTACCGTTCTTAATTACTTACTGTATTCCTGTTGTCTTTTATAGTAAATAATTTAGTGTGCGTATTCATAATAATTCTTCTTCCATCATTTAATTTGCGGGTAGTGGGACTCTTAGCTTTTTTGCTGAAGCAGTTTGTTTCATGATTATAAAGTATAAGATTTGTCTACGCCAATGTGTAGCCAGCCTTTTTAGGAATTGGTTGGTCCCCCCTTTGAATAACCCCATGTTGTAATCCAGTTATAACTTATTTGTTAGATAATAATTAATTTAGGGGATTTTCCATAAAACAGAATAAAGGTGCTACCGTTCTTAATTACTTACTGTATTCCTGTTGTCTTTTATAGTAAATAATTTAGTGTGCGTATTCATAATTCTTCTTCCATCATTTAATTTGAGGGTAGTGGGACTCTTAGCTTTTTTGCTGAAGCAGTTTGTTTCATGATTATAAAGTATAAGATTTGTCTAAATATCAAGAAAGATAAATGAAATAGTTTTAGATAAAATATCTTTATGCAAATTATTGAACAATCAGGAAATGAAGACCTCGATGTTCAGTCAGGCGTAAGAATTATTTTAAGACTCATTATCTCAACGATGTTGACATTTGTAACAATTATATAATTAATTTTGCCACATACCGGCTATAATCCCATCCATCTGGAGCAAAGCAGCCTCCAACAACTTCGCGGGGTCCGATTCCGAAGTTGGGTTGTTGTCGCCATCAACCTGCGTCGATTTTCCCATCACAATTACACAAATACCGTTTTATGAATTATTTTCCACTAAAAAGCAAGCGCTAAGAAATAATTAAACCGTGAAAAAGATAAAGAACTACGAAATCAAAAAGTTTAGGTTAACAAATTACAAAACCCCAAAAACTTTTCTGACAGCCAAACTTGAAAAGTGACAGCTGCAGGCTGCTAGATAACAGATAAAAGCAACAGGCGGGACCATAGAGTAAAGAGCCACCCCGAGACCTACCTAAAGTCACAGGGGTAACTTTAGAAAGGTGTCAAACATTGGAACTAAGAAAATAATGATATCACAATCCATACTATTATAAATGTGAAACTGTGTCTGTTTGCTAGCTTTTCAACTGTTCAACCGATTTTGACGAAATTTGGTACAAAGATAGCTTGCATCCCGGGGAAGGACATGGGCTACTTTAGGAAAAATGAAGTTCCCACAGGATTTTTAAAAACCTAAATCCACGCGGACGAAGTCGCGGGCATCATCTAGTGATATATAAAGCAAATATTATGTCAGTAATAAGTTCCGAGTACCACAGCCAGGTACGCTCACACAAGTCACATACTGGCTCCACCTGACACTATCAGCAGTGCCTCAATCAAGATGCTTCAATAACAGATCTTCACTAGTGGGCTGTCCAGCCTTAATAGAAGTCAGTGGAGACATTAGTAAGTAGTCCCACAGAAATGGTTTAGACCATGTTTAAACACGTTTATAAAAAAACCCTTTGAAAAATATAATCGTCGTCCTCCTTGTCGGTTAGAAATACGTGCATCCGCCAAATCTATCCCACCATCGGCCACAGGATACTTTCGTAATCGGGTTGCGGCTCTTTGATCCGTCCGTAGTCCGTACACACCTTTTTTTATGAAGTTTTCCTTCTGTAGTACTATTTTGTGACTGGATAACTCACATCATCTCGCATAATTATCTTTGTAGAAAAAAAACCAAATCTAATTTATCTCATAGTTTATTAATGTTTCATTAGACCCTTTACCAAATTATTATAAGTAAATAAATAGAACTACATACTTGGTAAGTACCATTCCTTTATATTTCTAGATCATCATAACAGGACGACAATATATTCAACTGCAAATAAAATTTATCCATTATAAAAACAAGCAAAACAGCCATATTGCAAGTAATATATTTTCACTTTACATAAATAAATTCTATTTATTTTAATACTTCAGTGTAAATATATATTTTTAATGTGACACAATATACTTAGTCAAAAGTTAAAACATCACACATCTTAAGAATTGAATAAATTTCGAAAACATGATATATATATTATTCTCATTTATTTAAATTACTGATCTAAGGCACAATCTGCTAAAATTTGATATCATTTACTATCACTCGTTAAAACTGGTAGATAATAAATAGTTTTCTTCATTAAATATTAGTAAAATATGTTATTATTACTCTTTTCATAATGATAACATAATAAATGTAACAGCAAAATATCAACGATGATCTCAAATTGTCTACCGTTTATATCTAATTGCTTTTTAAACAATTTACTTACACTATGTATTACACACATATAACAACTTAAAACAAATTAAAATGTTGGTAAGCTGTGTTTTGGTATTAGGGTGAGGACTGCTACACTACCAGTATTTCTGTTTGATAAAGTATACTTAGCGAAAAGAAGGCTATTTGTACAGTTATCAATTTACTTTAACAAACCAAGAAACAAGTAGAAATTCTGATTCGCTGATTTAAAATTACAATTAATGTTGATTACCATAGGTTCCCAAAGATAAGTAGAAATCGATTTGTTTACACAAAATTGACACAAAAGATGTTCATGATTTAATATTATGTACAACTAAGTATATTATACCTAAATGGTTTTTTTCATAAACCCATAAACCCATTTTGATGAAATATCTAATTATATAAAAGGAAAAGGTGACTGACTGACTGACTGACTGATCTATCAACGCACAGCTCAAACTACTGGACGGGTCGGGCTGAAATTTTGCATGCAGATAGCTATTATGACGTAGGCATCCGCTAAGAAAGGATTTTTGAAAATTCAACCCTTAAGGGGGTGAAATTGGGGTTTGAAATTTGTGTAGTCCACGCGAAGGAAGTCGCGAGCATAAGCTAGTTAATTATATAACGCGTGAAGATAAAAATACTTTATTAGTGACAGTACAATCCTCGCTCTTTGGAAACCTATTGTTTATACAGATGCAACTGCACGCCTCTTAATTCAAAATGACAGTTGACTTAAACCAAATCATCGATGATCATCGTACGAGCACGTCGCGTCGCTTCGTCAAATCTTTTCTATACATAATTTGAAATACATCTAAAAATTAACTATACAATTGACGTCATTTAACATGGATTGCTTTTAAAACAAATAAGTATATCTGTTTCTATAAATTATCTAAAACCACACAAAAATAGAACATTAAATTGCAACAATTAAACGTTTGCATTAAAAATAACCAAGACGAAGTTTCCAAAACTTACGCTCGCTCAATCGTCAATGCGAAATCGTTCGTATTTTAGGGAACCACAAGAAGTATCAACGTGCGAGCTACTGATCGATACTTCGATGATTTTATTATATTATACCTTACGACACTGTTACATGACAGGTGTACAGGGGCTTTTGCTGTAAAGTACTCAACAATGGGTAGCCGATACCTCTTTGCAGATCCCTTCTGCAAGTGGGTATACACATAAATATAAATTTAACTACATCTGTAAACCTCTGCATTTCTATAAACGTTTTATAATTAAGATCTCTTCTTAAGGTTACGCTAATATAATCTATAAATATATTATCTCTATTAAATATTAAAGGCAATATCTATCGTTAGATATGGACGGATTAATTAAAGGCGCCCAAATGGGGTTACCGATTAATAATATTAATAGCTCTTAAGTTTAAACTACACTTAGTGCTAGCTCGCGGCGCGGCGATCGGGACCAAAAAAATTATCCAAGACTACACAATAATATTAAAAAACCAACAATGACAATAGAATATAAGAATATCTATAAATAAATATGTGTCGCTCGTTCAGGTAACTCACTAGGTCCATGCCGCGAACCGACTCCCTTACCCTACAGCAAAGTCAATAACAAAACAATAATATTATAACTTCGTTGGTAAACATAATTTCAGTTCCACCTAAGTCGACTTCGTTAAACTTAACAGGCAAGACCACAACCGATATTAAGTACTTATTAGCTACAGGAATGTCAATCTCAGTTTCAAGGGTGATATACGCAACATAAGTGGACCCACCAAAACACGATGACTATTTAGTCGTCTTACAAAAGCACGCTCGCACGCAATTCACACGCTCGTGATATGCAAGAACTTTAAGTAATTTATTCTATTAAATTATATTTTTGGACTATTTTTAGGGTTCCGTTCCTCAAAAGGAAAAAAGGAACCCTTAAAGGATCACCTTGTTGTCTGTCTGTTCGTCTGTCGTGTCTGTCAAGATAACCTATAGGGTACTTCCCGTTGGCCTAGAATCATGAAATTTGGCAGGTATATAGATAATAGGTCTTATAGCTCAAGTAAGTAAAAAGTGTTCATGAACAAATAATTAGTATTTTCAACTTTCAAAGTGAGATAACTATACCAAGTGGGGTAGCATTACATATCATATAACCTGTACATTCTAAAACAGATTTTTATTTATTTTTTTGCATGATAGTTTTTGATTTATCATGTAAAATGTCGAAAAAAATACCCGAGTAGTGAGTACGGAACCCTCGCCTCGGTGCGCGAGTTTATCTTGCATTTGGTCGGTTTTTTATGTTTTTATATTTAAAAAAATTATTACTAATGCTGGGTTGTATTTTTGTAAGGCGATTAAAAAGTCAACATGTATAATTTTGATCGGTTCTTATACAAGTTCATTTTCATTTGAGGCTATAGCACGAAAATTGTACAGTTACAATACGACAATCACTTCTCACTCAACTATTGGATAAAATGCACAGTTTTGGCAAGTATAGCACAAATTCAGCCAATAATAAATTGTGATTAGCAAAGTTTAATGCCGATTGTAGATGATAATGTAGTCTTAGAAACATCTAAGTTATTACACCGGAATGATATTGTACTAGCATTATACAATCATTATAAGAACCGAGCACACCTTACAAAAACAAAAGTGACCCAATCCAAACAAAGAGAAGTTAACTTAGAGTTATTTATATACATATTACGTACGGTGTATACGAAATTTCAAGATAATTAATTCTAATTTCATAACTTTCACTAAAATATGGAAAAAATAACAGTACGAATTCATTTTGCCAAAATAGTATTCACTTGATATTATAGAAGTAATAAAAATGTAGAATAGTGAAAAAAAATTGGATTAGATAACATTCGTTTAGAAGTTGCTAAGTGCTCAAATCATATATTTTTTTAAGTACTGAAGTGATAATTCTAATGCCAAGTGTCCACTAGCCATAAAAAATCGGTCTACATACATAAAAAAACAGGCCGAATTGAGCACCACCTCCTTTTTTGAAGGCGGTTAAAAACTTGAAGAAGTCAGCTGACATCGTCATGTCAAGATCAATTTGACCTGCTGCGAGTGTTTACATATTGCAAGAGACTTGCCAGAGCTGATTCCTGCAAATTTTATTGCTAGTGGGCACTTAGCTTAAAAGCGAATGTTTAAGAAGGTGCTATTCTCGTATCGTATCGTTGCGATTTTATTGGAGATCCAATAAAATCGCAAACTAAAAACAGAGCTTCGCAACTCGATGCGAACGAATGTTGAAAACATCTTGCCTTACTTTCTTCTTAAAAAATACAGAAAAATATTTAGATTATTTGCTAAATCGATTTCCATACCACAGACAATCTCATTACGTGACGGATTAATTACCAATTAGGATAAAAAATAAAAAATAGGTAATAATTACAATTAGACACCATTATAAGCACGCAATATATTTAAGTGTGTGTGAAAAATCAATCTATTTGTGCGAGGAACGACGCAACGAAATATGAAGCACTTTTTATATTATTTTGTTGAGCCATTATTATGTCATTGAGCAAGTGCGTTTTCCTTATAATGGTCAGTTTCGTTTCACATTATAACCTATTCGCTACGAATCGATACATTTTATTTAAGTACATGCGAATGTATTGCTACATCACTATAAATATCAATTTAGAAAATAAATAATAAAAACAACTTGTACATTAAGTATTAGTCGTGGACTTGCATTACATGCATATGAGATAAAAAGAAATATAAATTAAAATAACGGAATGTAGAATTTATAATTCCGGTCTGATTTATCGATCACAAAAAATTAAATAATCATGGAAATATAAGGCTTTGCCTTTCTATATAAACATCGTGTCAACAGCGAAATGTAAAAATATATTAATTTGTACACTCTTTACCATAGGTCTTAATAAACATTTGTAAAATTCACTATCGCACCAAAAATACTCTATAAATATTGTTTCGATTAACGCCCGTGTACAGTTAAGTACAGAGAAATTAATTAAATAATAAATAAAAATCTTTCAAGACAATAAAAATTCAAGTATCACTTCATTCCCCACCAAAGTCTAACGTTTAAGTTTCTCAATCTCGAATAATAATGGAATGCATAGATTACAATTTGGAATGTCGATTTCTGGACGAAGCTTCACCGCCGCGGTCGAACGGGCTTCGAAAGGGTCGAATCGCACCCGAATTCCGAATTTATCCTATCATTACAATTTTAACACTAAAATATCCATACAAATATCGTCGCTCATTTACCTACAATTACCACTAAATAACCCTCAAAAATAATTTGCACTTTTTAAGTTTCAACAACTTCGGGGGGACGTTCAGCGTATAGCATAGTCGAAGCACTTCCGAGACGAGGCTCGATAGAAAATATACAGGTCAGGGAAACGGAAATCACGCAAGACAAAGTGTAAAGGTGAAGTGGGGTAAGAGGGAAGTGCTTACAGTATGCACACGTATAGAGTGCAGTACAGTACTACCACTTTAATAAGTTACGATAAACAGGCGCACTTGCAATCGACAGGGGCGAACATATTATGTTAACTATCGGTACAGTACGCGGCAGAAACTAATGTACATCGGTTTTTAGAATAACATTTCGGCTCTGTAGAGCGTTGTCTATGTCACTCATACCTATATGACGTTTTATCGGTCTCAAGGACAGAGAACGCTCTACAAATCTGCTACCTCCTTCTAAAGGTCGATGTATATTATTTTCTGCCGCGTACTGTAGATTTTTTTACACTCACATTGTGGTGTCTTCCATTTGTTAGTATTGCGTTAAACAATCCCTTGTATTTTTGGATTTAGAACTTAATTTCCATAAGTCCTTTTTTAGTACGCTTTAGTTTCTCGTTCTGAGATATTGGCGCTAGTTCGGATATACACATATTTTTATGCATGAAAAAAGGCAAAAGCAAGTTGAAGCGGAGCGGAACGGAGACGTGTTTTCAACTAATCAGGTTATTTTTAGGTGACGTAATAATTGTATCACGTCATCTCTCAATAACCTGATTGGTGGAGAGCACATCGCCCCGCTTCAGTGGTAACGCACTCTAATGGAAGTTCGTCGTACGCGTCGATATTGCCGAAAGTGTCAAAAACGAATATAAACATCAAAGAACGCCCAACGTTTAAGATCTCAAACTGAACAAGCTTTACGCCCGTTTTGCAATCTATAACGTAACTTATATTAGTGGCCGTACTGTATAAAGGCTTGGGCAGACACAACGCGTGACTGCAACGTATTTACACGACTCAAGTTATAATGCAAAGACCTGTTTGAACCTTTGATTTCGTATTGTAACGCGCATCATACAGTTCTTTTCATTACAATTATTTCAAATCGTACGAATTGCTACCGTCGCGCCTTGGGTCCGTCCAGCATGCCTATTCCACATGTCAGTGCCATGTAAATTAGCTGTACACTACGAAAAGTGTCCAACAAATAACGGTGTCTTGTCTACACTCCGCTCCGCTCCGCTAAAGTGGACTAATGACCGAGTAGACTATCACCGAGATTCAGTCATCTCGGTTAGTTACCGATGTTAGTTAGTAACAAAATTGGGAATTCGACAATTTTCGTATAACGCGAAACTAATCCGAACGAAGCAACACTAATCATTCCGTCAAACTCACACACTATAGACAGGTATACTGTGTAAGTGAGATAGAATGATTAATAGATCACTTTTCGATTTGTTTTATTGGCACGCGTCATAGTGTTTCAAATGACATGGGCACTGAGATAAGGAACAGGGCTACTGGCCTCAAGAGTCAGGTCAGCGTCGGAACGGCCCCCCCGCAAACAGTCATTGGTGGCTCTTACTTAACAGGTGCGAGTTGAACTCGTACACGTTGCAGCATTGTTCGCCGCAAATGTTGCACTTCCAGGGGTTGGAGTCGCAGTGGCAGCCCTTGTGCAGGAAGTACAACGTGGAGTCAGGGAAGGTGATAGAGCAGAAGGTACATACGAGCGAGGCGGGCGTCAGGGCTGCCTCGCCGTGCGTGGATGTGATCACGCCGCCCTCGGACGGCGACGCCCGGGAGGCCTGGAACAATCAAACATTCTCGTTGACGTTTCGGAAACAAAAAACAGTGTGCGTAACCTTTATGCGGAACCCTCTCCGCAATCCGTGCTCATAACGTCCGAAAGCAAGTTTCCCTTTAAAAATAGAGATTTTAATCTATGGAACTATAAACATTATTACTTTAAAAAACTTCTACAAAAGATGGCATCCTCAAAACAGCTGTTCTGTTTGGACTCGTCTCTGTTCAGGCTCGACAACACGTCGCGCTTCGACTCCCACTGATCTAGTCCTACGTACATTGCTGGCGCGCGAGCGTCCCCGCGCAGAGATGCGACGCCGCAGGTCCTCGCGCAGCAGGCTCTTGAGCGGCGACACCTTGATGAGCGAGGACAGGCTCGACGACACGTCACGTTTGTCTTTGCCGTTGCTCTCCGGCTCGTTGTCACCCTCGCGCCCCGACTCCTCTTGCGTGTGGGGCTCCTGAAACACAAACACATTCTTGTAACTCAATATTCAAGTCAAGTCAAGTATTTCATTATGCCCAGAAAACTATCAAAGGGCTTCTGAGACCGTCAAGCGACTTGACGTCAAGCACGTAGTTTTGTTTTGCTTGATCAAACAGCTTGATGCGCTCGTCAAACAGCTTGAGCCAGGAAACGGCACTTTCCTCATTTCTCGAACACTGAACGAACGTCGCGTCAAGCTAAAATGTAAAATCGCATTAGTCACCGTCAAGCACGTAAATGCTTGACTTCAGCATCAAGCAAACTTTGTAAACGGTCAAAATACTTGGCTCAAGCAAAAATCTAGGTGCTTGACAGTCTCGGAAGCTCTTTACACCAGATATGATGACTAATGCCATCTCTTTCCCCCAATTTGTTGGATAGCTTACCTGTTTGATGGGTATGAGTGTGATAGAAGGTGTGATGTTGGTGGGCAGGCCGGCCGACAGTGAGCTGCTGGCCACGGCGCTGTCGCCCGACTGCGGCGAGCTGGGTCCCTCGCCGTTCATGCGCGATTCTGTACAAAGTACGTATTGTACAGTATTACTTTTTTGAGTCCCGAATTTATTAGGATTTTCCCGAACATTATCTTTTTTTACAAAAATAATGAAAAATTCATATTCAAAATAAAAAAAAAATTACATAAACTACAGTGGTTGGATGGAGTGGAGTTAACAAAGACGCTAAACGGTTGGAATCAGCAGCAGGAAAACGAGCCCTAATGACAGAGACAGATGGATCTTCAGGAGCAGGCCCAGGCCTTGAAAGGCCTGTGACGCCGATAATGATAATGAATAAAATATTAAATAGATGAGGTGTGTAACGTGTGCCGTGTGTGCCGTATGCCAGATGACTGGAATGTTTCTTTTGGAACTCCAAAATCGTCAGTGCGACAGGCCGAAGCGGCGATTGCGCGATGAATTAGGTGAAAGTTAAGTGGCCCGAAGAGGTACCTACAAAATAGGAAGCTGTGGAGAAATCAGGAGGCCTTTGTCCAACCGTGAGGCAGTACAGGGTTAAGATTAGATTGCACGAGGCGGGTAGATATGCACCTTGGTGGTTGTTCAGTTGCGGCGAGAAGGTCTCGTTGTTGTCGGCCATGGAGATCTCGACGTGCGGCGTCAGGTAGTGCATGGGCGGCGTGGCGTTGTCGGCCGAGCGCGCGCCGTTGCTGTCGCCGCTGTCGGAGTAGGCCGCGGCCACGGACACGGACAGCCCCGAGCCCAGCGCGCCCAGGGCGCTGATGGCGCTCGGGTCCATGGTGCCGTCCGCGTACGCCGCGTTCGCGATCCCGGCGGCGAGCAGGGAAACAGAGTTGTTGCCGGGGCCTGGGTTGTCCAGGTCGATACCGTGTCTGTAAGTTTTTTAAATTCAGATACAAGTTAGCCCATGACTGCAATCTCACCTGGTGGCAAGTGATGATGCAGTCTAAGATGGAAGCGGGCTAACCTGGAAGGGGTATGTCAGTTTTAATTAAACCCATGCGATTTTGGTTTCTACACGGCATCTTACCAGAACGCTAAATCGCTTGGCGGCACGGCTCTGCCGGTAGGGTGGTAACTAGCTACGGCTGAAGCCTCCCACTAGACCAGACCAGAAATTTAGAAA
This sequence comes from Maniola hyperantus, assembly GCF_902806685.2. Lineage (NCBI taxonomy): Eukaryota > Metazoa > Arthropoda > Insecta > Lepidoptera > Nymphalidae > Maniola > Maniola hyperantus. Next base: position 11,274,544 of record NC_048541.1, read on the forward strand.
TGATATAATTTTTGAAATCCCTACCGAGAAATGAACCCAGGACCTTATTAGTGGGAACTAATAAGAGTGGAGTATAGAGATTGGTCTCGAAGTATATCGTCTGTTCGCGACTACGTGTTATTTAAAAAAAACTTAATTTTTGATGAACAAACCAACAAACCAACAAGCAAACACACTTTTGCATTTTTAATATGGGTACTGGGTGATATGGGTAGTGAAGTATACCTATTAAAGAAGTGAACTCTGAGGCTCTTCATGGTGGGCGCGCGGTAGCTGCACAGCGGGCAAGTCTTGACCAGGTCGTGTTGCCCCACGTGCTCGTTCTGGAAGTGCGCGCGCATCGCGATCTGTCGCTGGAACCCTCGGTTGCAGATGGGGCAATGGTACGGCAAGCTTTTAGTGTGGGTGGTGAAGTGTTCCGCCAGGTGGTCCTTGCGGAAGAACCGCTTCTGGCAGACGCGGCACTCGTACGGTTTGACCCCCGTGTGCCGCATCTTGTGCCGCCGCATGTTTGCGCCGTTCGAAAACTTCATATTGCATACGTCGCATTCGAATAGTTTCCTGTCAAAATAATAACCATAATCATTTTTGAGATGGGAACTATTTAGTAAATAAACGAATGCGGCAATTAAATGTATCTGATTGTGGTATTGAAATAATTAATTATTTATTTAACTTGAAAATAAAATGTCGAGGGGCGACAATAATGCTCAAAGTGTCATAAACGACTTGCTCCCAGAAACTTCTAAAGACAGATAAGTAAGTACCAATTTAAGCTTACGAAGATTTTGATTTAATTGGCTCGCGATGTGTGAAAAGTAGAGTATTGAACTTGGGGGTAATACTGCCTTAGTCTTGGGCACCTCTAAACCCCGCGCTTCACTCAGGATTCTAGATGCCACACCTGCACCCTACCTACGCTCGCGCGGAGCACTGCGCCATGTGAGTGGTGAGCGCGCGGCTGCTCAGAGTGCTGAAGCTGTTGCAAGTGGTGCATTTAACATGACTCGTGTGGCGTAGTACCTGTGCGGTCGCGCGTCCGCGTTCTGTGTGGCCGCCACACTGTTATTGTCGGGGGAGCACTGCGCCATGTGAGTGGTGAGCGCGCGGCTGCTCAGAGTGCTGAAGCTGTTGCAAGTGGTGCATTTAACATGACTCGTGTGGCGTAGTACCTGTGCGGTCGCGCGTCCGCGTTCTGTGTGGCCGCCACACTGTTATTGTCGGGGGAGCACTGCGCCATATGAGTGGTGAGCGCGCGGCTGCTCAGAGTACTGAAGCTGTTGCAAGTGGTGCATTTAACATGACTCGTGTGGCGTAGTACCTGTGCGGTCGCGCGTCCGTGTTCTGTGTGGCCGCCACATTGTTGTTGTCGGGGGAGCACTGCGCCATGTGAGTGGTGAGCGCGCGGCTGCTCAGAGTGCTGAAGCTGTTGCAAGTGGTGCATTTCAGCAGTGTGCCGCCGCTACCCCGTTTTGGGGTTTCCTTGCTTACTGTGGCTCCCTGCAAACAATAATATTATGATACTCAGTTCAGAGAACCTAAAACAGGACAGACCTTGTTATTATCAGTTGTAGAGCCTCAACTCAATAGCTCTCAACGGTTAAGGAGCAGACTGAATCCTCAGCGGCCAGTCGCTGCATTATTGTCGTACCTACTCCTAAGTCCTAGCAAAAACTTATGCTTAATTGGAGGGAAAACGAAATATTAGTCATGATTTACATGGCTAATCCATACTAATATTATAAATGCGAAAGTGTATTTGTCTGCTAGCCTTTCACGGCTCACCCGTTTAACCAATTTTGATGAAATTTGGTACAGAGATAGCTTGCATCCCGGGGAAGGACATAAGGCTACTTTTTATCGCGGAAAATCAAAGTAAGTGGCGAAAGTTTCGTAAATGAATGTCATTGAAGATTAAGAACATAGTTCGTAAGTAAATAATTTCGGCATAATCAGCACTTACGATGATGCTACGGCGGCTGGTGAAAAATGATTAAACGAGTTATCCTATGAAATATAACACAAGAATACAATACAAGCCAAATAGGTAGTTAATTTGAGTATGAAATTGGATTATTTTAGTGCAAAATTACGAATAAATTTCAATAATATATTAAGGTTCCTTGTTTGATGACAGATCTCAAGGATACAAATATTTAAAAATTAGAGGTATTTTTTAGACTATTATGGTATAAAATAAAATAACATATACTTATTAATTCTTTATACTTAATTCCTCATAGTCATATTTATCTGGCATATCTAAGTATCTATTTTTTCACTCAACCATCTCAAAGTCAAAGCCATTTATGCAAAATAGAACCATTGTAGTCTTTTAATCGAATTTATAAGATAACTAGCTTATGCTCGCGACTTCGTCCGCGTGGACTACACAAATTTCAAACCCCTATTTCACCCCCTTAGAGGTTGAATTTTCAAATATCCTTTCCTAGCGGATGTCTACATAATAATATTTATCTGCATGCCAAATTTCAGCTCGATCCGTCTAGTAGTTTAGATCAGTCAGTCAGTCAGTCAGTCACCTTTGCCTTTTATATATTTAGACTAGCTTATGCTCGCGACTTCGTCCACGTGGACTACACAAATTTCAAACCCATAATATATTATCCCCTCTAGGCAAGGGTTGAATTTTCGAAAATCCTTTCTTAGCGGATGCCTACATCATAATAGCTATCTGCATGCCAAATTTCAGCCCGCTCCGTCCAGTAGTTTGAGCTGTGCGTTGATAGATCAGTCAGTCAGTCAGTCACCTTTTTCTTTCATATGTTTAGATTATCATCTCTACAGATGGATCAGCATTAACATATTGTAACTGTTGCATACTATGAATACTAAACTATCACCTGTCTATGTTATATAATACATTCATTTGAGTGCATGGAAAAGTGTGTGATATTAAAAGCTTAGATTAATTAGATACCTAAGCTTATGAACTAAGAGCCAGCGTGTGCCAGAATCTTGTTATTTTATAAAAGCTGAAAGTTTCTCTGCGTATTTTCCCCAACACAAGGAGGAACAATCAGCGACTGTGAAGTTTGGATCATGGTGGCTTTGGGAGATAACAGGTAAAAAAGGTGTAAAAAATCTTACTTCAAAGTATATCTATTTTTTATATATTTTCTTCGGAATAGTATTAGAAATCACGTCATGCATTGCCAGACACTTAGTGTCTTTAGGCTCTCTCTATTAATGTATTAACAATAAAACAGGATGTGGGTTTAAGTCGTCACTATAAAGTTTCTATCGCCTTTCTAAAAATATAATAACATTATGAATTATGATTTACGATTATACTATCTTATCAACTCATAACAAGTTATATGTGCATGTTTAAAGCGGAAATTGCAGAAATGTTTGTTACATTTAAGAATATAGTCCGATTATTGTTTTATTTAAAAAATACAGGACTAATTTCTAATTCCAGTTAAGATTATCTAAACATTCGCGTGATACATTTTCATATAATTGGTTGTTTTTAAAGGTAAATATTAAGTAAGTATTATAAATTAATTTTAAATATTATGTGTCTTGCAAGTTTTTATAATTTTCATAATTATTGGGGCGGATTCTCTTGTCTTCAATCTCTTAACTAAACTAAATTAACAAGTCTAAATCTAGTGGTATCCTTTTCCGCAAGCAACATTATGACAGGGATAGCAATAGATTTAGACGTGTCATTTTAGTTTAGTTTAGAGATTGTGTACAAGAGAATCGGCCCCAATGTTCATTTTTGTATATGAGTTAATTTACATACTCATTTGTCTACCATTTAAATATAAATAATACAAAATTATTGTAAATTTCTTTATTTTACAAATTCTATGTTATCTTGTTTAATGCATAATATATTTATTAAAGTAATGTTGTGTACACTTAATAGGGGTTGTTGCTTAGATCCTAATCTATTGTTTTTATTTAGACTATTGTAAAGATACAACCTGTTTTGTGTGCCTTTATAATAAAATAAAATAGCTTTATTTTAAGCAAAGCGTTTATTTTAAAAGTAAAATTGGTGTAGAAGCCAATTAGCAAGCAGCCTGTTGAGAAGATAACTTAAACTTCAAGCCAGTATGTGAATCATCGTAATAGCTACCAAGCTCGGTATTTAAGTAATGAATCAATAATAGTTAAGTAATTTAATAATACTTAATTATAAGCTTTAGGTTTTTTTTGTGCCATAATACTTAATAGGATACTTTACAGCTTACATTTACTTAATGTAAGCTGTTAGTAGTAAAGTAAATAAAAAATACCTTTTTGAATTACAAGTTTCGTATAATAATAACATGATCAAATCAGAAATGAGGAAATTCCTAAGAGAACTAGAGTAGCTCAACGGGTTGTAAAGCTGAAGTGGCAATGGGCAGGGCACATAGTTCGAAAAACCAATAGAAGTTGGGGTTGCAAGGTGCTAGAATGGCGATTTTGCACCGAAAAGTGCAGAATAATATGATTTAAAAAATATATAGTCTAATAAATCTTTCTCAAACTGTCGCTTATGGATTTTATTCCAGACTCTAGAGGACTAACTAACAATCAAGTAATTTTACTATACTTAATATAGATAAGTTTATGAATTTGTATCACAAAAATTCAATCACAATTTGCATGACACAACACATGATACCTATAATATTTAAGTAGACCTAAAGAATAAGTTTAAGTTTTCCTTGTAGTATAGTTATTATAAGTAACAATTATTATGCAAGAAAAGTTAAATGGAATATTAAATAAAATTGTGATGGATGTGTGTATAATTTTTTAAATGTACTTAAAACAATTTATAGCTATATTTACCAAAACCACTAAGTATGATGTGGGTAAAATTGTGTTCTACCTACATTACTTTATAGAATACAGGTCAGATGGGGACTACAATAATATGAATAATATAAGACTATAATAATAAATTATAAAACATGTCTTGATTAATGTTTAAATAACTAATTATAAGACTCAGGGTGGGTAGGTAGTTAGGTACATTTTAAGTAGATATTACATATTAGTACTTATTTGTGTTTATGAGTTTGTTGTGGGCTCTTCTCAGACTTGGGCGCATTTGAAACCCTTGTAGCTTTCGTTTTAAGTACGTAATTAACTATCACCACTATATAATCTTAGAAATTAACAATAATTTTGTACCATCAGTAAGCGGAACATGTTACCTATTCTGAATAAATAATTTGACTTTGACTTTATTATTGTAATTTTATAAGGATACTCAGGTTCAAGTTTACAACTTTAAGTATATTAAATACTAATTTTTTGCAACATCATAATAAACACTCAATTTTGAAAAGACCGCAAATAGTTTATAACTACTGGTACTAGACTTACTTAATAAAATCTACAATAGGGATATCATTTGAGATACTCACTGGTTCATTTTTAACAGCTGACAAGTTTGGCGACACGGTGCCAGAATCGGCCTCTGTTTCCCCTTTTGATGACATCACATTAGATCGCGGCCTTCCTGCTCATCACTCTCCCGCCTCGCACCTCTAAAACGTAAACACACACGAAACATGACAATTTCATTAAACACAAACTTTTACCACTAACTGAATAAAGTTTTGTAAACTAGAAATCAACATCACAAGTTATTCTGAAAAGAATGGCGAGGTGACCCATTTACGAAAACATACAAATTATCGACTAACGATAGACTATTTATAAACTTTATCTATTGTATCCTCTGCGCATCCCGCAGTTGTTAAATGAACCCAAACGTAGTTCTTCAATCTTTTATGGTTAATCTTCGCACTTACTTGATTGCCCGTCTTGATACGTCGACAGCCAGAACAGCGGTATTTTAGGGAGAGATCGCTATGTGGCCTAATTCAATGCTTGAACTCTATGCACAAAATACGTGTTACACGAATAACTGTAAATGCACAAATAAGTGGGTTCCCACCATTAACTTATGTTAATGAGACATTTAATATTGTTTAACACTTTTTTTAACCTAATATGTTCCTGGATTCTAAAATGAAATCACTAACATTTTTATCAAACTAAATACCCACTTGGATTTGCCCATTCTGTTTCACTACTCGCTCCAACTCGCTCATTCATCTACGATGGGTTGATTCGATTCGGGTCGGGTTAGTTTTTTTTACTTATTTTTAATTCTAGCAACACTCATAACAGTCATAACTCATAGCGAATTTTCCAAAACACATTGAATTTGAATCAACAAAAATAATGAAAAGTGTTAAATGTAGTAATGTAAAAACAAAATAAGTAGATTACAAGTCTGCCATTTGGCTAAATCCCTGAGTTTATAGAAATATTATGGAATCGATTAAAATCTTAAAATCGATTTTGGGCATAGGTAGGTACCTATCTATTTTATTCATACATCTTTGTAAATCAACGCGCAGATTATATATTATAGACCATTGAGATTGTAGACTATAATTTTTAGTTATTAGGTACCTACCTACCTTGTTATTACCCGAGGAGACAAGGCTCTATTGGCACTTGAATGACATTATTGATAGGAGGACGCTGTTGCAAAATACCTAAAGGCGTAGACAGAGTAATAAAAATAGATAAAGGAACGTTTGCTTTATCATTCACACTAAATAGAGAGCACAGATAATGTTACTAATGTGATAAACAGAGACGCAGCTAAGTTATTTTTTGTCTTTTATCGTGTAACTGATTTTTTTCAAGAATATATACAAGGAATACAACTTTAGTTGCAAAACAAACTTTGAGAATTCGTGGCGTAATTATTGTATTTCTCATTAGTTGTTTACTTGTTTTCACATAAAAAACGTTTATTGTTTATCGGTTAATACAAATATTGACTACTAAACAATGGTAATAATTGTCGTGTTATTCATCGTTACGTCGTGCTATCGCTATCTCATACGCAGTTATACAGTACGTTAATCTAGCTTTTTTACTCAATCTAGGCCTAAAGGCGAATCTTGGATGAATAATCTTAGAATATTTAAACAAGAACAAAGGGGACACTTGACGGTTTTTTTTTTTTTTTTTTTTTTTTTTTTTTATTCGTTATAGGCGCACGCTTGACCACGATCACACCTGATGGAAAGTGATGATATGGCCTAAGATGGGACGCGTTTGCCTAGAAGGTGCCTATTCACTCTTGTTTTAAAGATACCCGGATTATAATTGACAGGAAACACTGATTTAGGAAGAGTATTCCAGACCCTAGCCATGCGTATAAGGAATGATGACGCAAAGCGTTTCGTGCGCGAAGATGGAATGTTGACGACATAGGGGTGAAAACTCGCCCGGTGTCTTGCGGTACGGTGGTAGAAAGGTGAGGGAGGGACAAGATCGAACAGCTCCTGCGCACACTCTCCGAAATATATCCTGTAAAACACCGATAGGCCGGCAACTTTTCGGCGGTGATCAAGACTTTGAAGCTTCCCCAAAAGTGGTGAATCTTCGCCTATAAGTCTCCTGGCTCGACTATCAACGGCGTCTAAAGCGGCAAGTTGGTATTTAGCAGAGCCATCGAAGAGATGACTGCAGTACTCCATGCACGACCGGACCTGGGCCTGATATAAGGTTACCAGTTGGTGCGACGTGAAGTACTGCTTGACTTTGTTGAGAATACCAAGTTTTTTGGCAGCAGTCTTGGCTTTAGCTTCGATAGCCCTTCCGAAGTTGATATTGGCTGAAATGTCGAGACCTAAGAGATCAATATGATCGGTGATAGGAACGGAGACACCTCGGAAAGTGGGAGTCAAGGTGAAAGGACTCCGTTTAGCTGTAAGCAGGCACGCCTGAGTTTTTGTCGCGTTAAACTCTACCAGATTGGCATCACCCCAATCTGAAACATATTTCAGGGTGGAATTTAACCGTTCAACCATTGCCTCTCTGAGTTCACTGATTTCTGAGCCACCAGCACGCGGACTGGATATGTAACTTTCCACTACAGTGCTGTCGTCGGCGTACCCAATGATACCGGGTTGTAACAGATCGTTGATATGCAGCAAAAAAAGTGTAGCGGAGAGGACAGACCCTTGAGGAACACCAGCATTGACGGCCATAAGATCCGACGAGCAGCCGTCAACGACTACTCGGAAGGAACGTTCACTCAAGAAGTTAGATATCCAGTCACATAGGCATGGTGGGAGGCCGTATGCTGCAAGTTTGTTAAGAAGGCCGTCATGCCAGACCCGGTCGAAAGCCTTAGATATATCGAGAGAGACAGCAAGTGCTTCTCCGTGCTTCTCTATAGCTTCTCCCCATACGTGGGTGGCATACACGAGTAGGTCGCCGGCGGACCGCTTTTGACGAAACCCGTATTGGCGGTCGGAGAGTAGATCATTGGACTCGAGATATGCCAGGAGCTTCGTATTTAGTATGCGCTCCATGCTCTTACAAAGTAACGAGGTGATAGCTATAGGTCTATAGTTCGCCGGGTCAGCATGACTGCCTTTTTTTGGTACAGGTTGTACATTAGAGATTTTCCAGGATTTGGGCACTTGACCTTTACTCAGAGAGAGACGGTACAGACGTGTCAGGACAGGAGATAGTTCAGGGGCACAGTTTCGCAGGACGATTGCTGGGATCCCATCAGGACCGCTGGCTTTGTTCACATCAAGGGAACGGAGTGTTTTGAGAACCTCCTTTTGATGGATATGCACTTCAGGCATTATGGAATCACAAGTGGGGAGAGCGGGTGGACAGGCATCTCCAGCCTCAAGATGTGAACTTTTAGCAAATTGTGAAGCGAGAAGATTTGCCTTGTCAGGTGCTGTGAAAGCAAGCGATCCGTCAGGTTTGAGCAGCGGCGGCAGTGTAGGCCGACAGAAGTTCGACTCAACCGACTTAGCTAGGGACCAAAAAGCCTTACTACCACTGGGGTAGGAAGCTACTTTGTTCCCGATCCGCTTAGTGCGGTTGAATCGAGCCTTCTTTAAAACTGTCTTATGTAACTTGGCAGCAACATTGAACTCCTTCTTCTTTGATTTCAAGTCTGGAGTCTTACGACTTCGAGCGTCAACCCAAGCTAAATATGCTGATTGTTTCTGGGCTTCGGAATGGGCACACTCTGCATTGTACCACCGCGGGTTTTTGCCATTAAGGGGTACGTCAGCGAATGGTATAAAAAACTCCATTGCCTGACGAATCACCTCGGAAATGGAAGTCTCGCAGTTCGATGGATCGTTGGAGGAAAAACATGTTTGTTGCCAAGGGTAGGATGCGAAGAAGTGACGCATTTCGTCCCAATCCGCTGACTTATACCGCCACACTCTTCTCTTGCAACCAGTACTTGAAATGGGCGGACGGTAGTTTGATACTGACCTCACTAGGCAGTGATCGGACGAGCCTAAAGGTGCTGAGATAGCAATAGAGTGACGGTCTGGATCAGTGGTCAGTAGGAGGTCTAGACAGTTTGGAGTATGCCCATCAACGTCTGGAATCCTTGTCGCTTCCTGAACTAGCTGGGTGAGATTGTGAGAAAGAGCGAATTTATATGTCTCTTTTCCAGCGTGGTCGGTTTTCTGGAATGGGTATAGCCAGTTTTGATGGTGAGCGTTAAAGTCTCCCAGAAAGACGAGATGAGCTAAAGGGTACCGTTGTTGGACAACGTCGGCCGTTACACTGAGGTACTCGAAGAGTTGATTTGTCTCTTTGTCTCCACTATGTGAGCGATAGACACAGGCAAAGAGTGTTTGATCACTGCCTGAGTCTAGAAGGCACCACAAGACAGAAAAGTTGGGTACCTCTAAGTTACGAAGACGCCGGCAACAGATATCATTACGGGCATACAAGCAGACCCCGGCGTGCGGTTTAAAATTGCATTCAAGGGAGTACCCGGGATATTGTAGGTATGAAGTATCTGCTGGATTTCCGATTTGCGTCTCCGTGAGGAACAATAAGTGCGGCTTTGCAGTCTCCAGATGGTGGTGGACTGCGAAAAGATTAGAGTGCAGTCCTCTGATGTTTGTGAGGTGCACTTTGAGTGAGAGGAGGTGCAGCCGCTGTTTATACTTTCTTTTCTTATGTTTGTGTTTCATTGTTTAAAAAGGGGTGAATAGGAAGCGGAATGGCAGTTGTACCAGGCGCTACGTTCTTAGACTCCACGATTTTTAAAGAGACCACACTGCTGGAAAGCTCGACTGGAGACTGCGGGGACGCCCGAACCCCCCTGGGAATTGCCATCGGGTCCTCTCACCGGTCGCCAACCGGCGCGATGGAGGCCATCCCAGGATTTTTCGCAAGTTGGCGGGGCAGCCTTTCATAGGTGGCTAACCTACTAGTTGGGCCCCCTACTGACTGCGGTCGGCCAGCGGTTAACCGTGCTTCGGATCCCGCTAGGCTCCAGGTCGAGACGTCCGGTGCAGTCACCTCGCAAATCGGGTCCTGTCTCTAAACGCAGCGCAACAATACAGACCCACCCCCCTTGGACTGGCTACTACGAGCATCACACCGGAACACGAACCGCCCTACGACACGACGAATCACACCACAGAACGAATCGCTTGGCGGTGTGGCTTTGCTCGACGGGTGGTTACACTAGCCACGGCCGAAGCCTACCACCTATGTTACTCGTTTAGCACCACCCGGGGGTCACGTGTAGGGTAATGGGGTACAACCTACGGACGCGAGCAACACCAACCCCCAAAAACGGTACGTTAGTTCCGATTTCCGCCGCGCGCCAAGACAGCCTGACAGAGTCACAGAATATAATGCAACAAGTGGCTACTTGTTGCATTATATTCTGTGACTCTGTCAGGCTCAAAAAAACTAGAATCCGAAGCCGTAAAACCAGTTTTAAAAACATAAACCACAGATCAATAATCCGGAGTTTTTGTAAACTGGTTGTACGGCCCTGGATTCTTGTGATCCGGAGACCAAGATATAAAGAATATCAGGATATCCAAAGAGTGTATAATGTAATCACTACCTACGTTTTAGTTTAGTAATCATTCAAAGAGTATAATAATATAACAAAGAATTTGCAAGTACTACTACGTAGTACAACTCCTATGTCGATGTAATATAATCACTACGTTATACACCACTTCTCCCATCTCCGGATTACTGGTCAGTGGTCTGTGACCACTACCACAGACCAATAACATTGACCACTACGTTTACTTATTGTTTACGTTTACGTTGTAAATTGTAACCCAAAGGATAAACAATTTAATTCAATTAGCAATTCGCAAATTCGAAACTAGTTTTATTAATAGCGTCATTTCATTAAACTGTTTTATGGACATTATCATACAAATAGTCCTGTGAGATTTTCCGCTGTAGAGTAGATGAGTCGCTTTAACTCGAAATAACTCGAATAGTTTTCAGTGCATGAAACCATTCATTTCCCTTGTAATGAGAACACTGTTAGATAGATGAGCAAGAAAAGTAAAAGATTTTTGTGAGTACAATGTGTTCAAGGGCGGTCTCATCGTTTTTTAGCCAGTGGAGGCTTTGGATTCGGCCTGTGTTTATTACCAGTTATGTTTTACTTGTGATAGTGTTAGTGCCACTGCTGATAATCCATTCACTTCAAAATGGTTTCACCCAGTCTGATCGCGGTACCCTTATTGGAGGAGCATTTGTGCTGATGGCGGTGCCTATATCTGTATGGCAGATCACCCAACACATAGTACATTACACTAAGCCATCATTACAAAAACACATAATTAGGTAAGTAACTGTTTTATTATTACTTAGTATAAGTAACATGCTTAAATGATAATGAGTGTTCTTTGTTACATACTATTAGTTCATAACTTCTTACAGTGGCGGATTATCCCTAAGGCAAACTAAGCACGTGGCTAGGGGCGCGAGATTACGAAGGGGGGCGTACGATCATGTAGAGTTGGGTTTCTATGCAAAATCTTGGAGTGGCCGCCTCTTTTTTAATATACAAAAGTCTTCATTCATTCACTTAGTATAGACACCAACTACCAGCTTTGCAATTATAGTACGTGACAAATCGACGAGGAAAACGCCCCCACACCCACACAGCCCCACACTAACCCGGTGCGGGTGAGCGTGGGTAACGGGCGTGAAGAGGGGGCTTTTCGGCCTCATACCCCAATTGCCGCGGACTATACACGATTTATTGTTCTTAAAAATCAACATGCATAATCTCAACTTTCTAGACATATAGTTGTTTTAGCTTCTTCTTTTCTTCTCTATAGCTCTGTACTGCGGTTTTGTAGTCCGCAATAATTATTTATTTACAGCTGTACAGTGTCAGCTTACTGTAACAACTCATTAATGGCAAAAAATCATCAAATACATTTATGTACTTGTAAAGACACAATAATTTATAAATAATATAGAGGTTGTCAATACGAGTTATATGTAGCTATAGAACACATTTTCATGAGTTCATAAATTGAACTTCTATATCTCCAAAACTACTTCTATATTTTTATTACAACTTGGTTCATAGTAGTTGTAAACTTCAGATGATTTTTTGCAATTAATGATTTATGACATATATGACAGTTGGTCAGTCAGTTTCTCCTTTTTAAGGCTTTGTACCTCAAAAGGGAAAAAGGAACCCTTCTTCTCTCTGGGCCGGTTTCCGCACTTAAACGTGTCCATCTGTTGTGCCCTTATTGGACCATTTCATTGTCTGTCTGTTGTGTCAGTCAAGACCCATCAAGGATATCAAAACCTATAAGGTACCTCAGCTCGACCTAGAATCATGAAGTTTGGCAGGTAGCAATGCCCTATAGCACAAGTAAAGGGAAAAATCTGAAAACTGAATTTGTGGTTACATCACTAAAAAAATGAAATGAGCACTTTGTGATTTTGTAACCGGCTTCCAAAAAGGAGGTGGATCTCAATTCAACCTGTTTTTACATAAAAGATTTCATTTCTTCATTAACTTTCAGGATATTATGGATGGTGCCTATTTATGCCCTAAATGCATGGATAGGCTTAGAATTCCCAGAACAATCAATTTATATGGATTCTCTGAGGGAATGCTATGAGGCCTATGTGATATACAACTTCATGAAGTACCTGCTGAACTATCTCAATGAGGACCAGGACTTGGAGGCAGTGCTAGAGACCAAGCCTCAAGTGAAACACTTGTTTCCACTATGCTGTATGGCACCATGGGAAATGGGACGGTAAGTAACTAAATATAGTCCAAATTATATTATACAATTTTTTCCAAATTATATTATATATAGAACTTATTATAAATGCAAAAGTGTGTTTGTTTGTTGGTTTGTCCTTCATTCGTGATCATAACGTGATTTTTGCATGTTTATAGATAAAGACCTGGAGACTGACATAGGCTACTTTATATCCCGGAAAATCAAAGAGTTCCCACAGGATTTTTAAAAACCTAACTCCACGCGCACGAAGCCGCAGGCATCAGCTTGTTACATAATATAATAACTAACATCAATTGGTGCTAATAAACAATTATATTACTTGTTTAAATTTTTTTATTCTTTCAAACTTATCATCATCGTTATTTATAAGATAAAGATACTTATTATTATTTTGTTTGTAGGCAAATTTATATCTTTATCTTATACTAGCTGACCCAGCGAACTTCGTTCCGCCTAACAGTCGATTCAAATTTTTTTTTTTTTAAATATCAATTCACTATCAAAAATTCTAAAATCCCCACGATTTAGGACTTCAGTATTTTGCAGCATCAGGATTGAGGAGTCAGGATCCGAAGTTCAATGATGTAGCCTATGCTTGGTACCTAAAATAATTTTGCATCATCCGCAGTTCCTGAAACATTATAGTTTAGGAGTGCTGTACCCTACATCATCAGGGTTTAAGAGTTGAGACTTGAAGTCTGAGAATAAAGTCGTTGCTTGGTACCTACAATATGAATTCACTATGAACACTTCCTGAATCTTGATAACTCAGGCGGGCAGTAACCCTGCAGCATCTGGATTAAGGAGTTGAATCCAGAATTTTTATGTGACCACCACGAAAACTTTTTTTGTTGATTAAAAAAAAATTTTGCAAATCGGTTCAGAAATCTCGAAAAAATCGATGTAGAAAAAAGAACCACCTCCTTTTTGACAGTCGGTTAAAAGCCGATGACCTTGAAATATTTACGGAACAATTTTTAAAATATCCCCTTTCTAACAAAAAAAGAATGAATGAAATCGGACTACGCGTTAATGAATTACAACTCAGTATACATTTTAACTTTCATCCCCTCTCCTACGGGAACCATGCTGAATTTCGGGATAAAAAGTATCCTATATTCTTCCTCATAGTATGACCTCAAATCGTACCAAGTTTCATTGGAATCCATTCAGTAGTTTCAGCGTGATGCGCGGCCGTGATACAGACAGACAGACAGACAGACAAAAATGAAAAAAATTACAGTTTTGGGTTCAGTATCGATTATAGAGTGCCCTCGAAAAAAAAATTTCAAAATATCTTCAATGTACAGAATTGGACCTGTTACAGTTTTATTATAAGTATTGATAAATAATAAACAAATTACTTATGTACATGATAAGTATGTATTGTTCTTTCGTTTAAGCAACCTCCAGGCAATTCGATGTATTGTCCAAGGGCAGTTTAAATATAGCTGTTCATCACTGTATTGAATTTTCGAAAATCCTTTCTTAGCGGATGTCTAAGTCATAATAACTCATGTCCAACTAAAAGTCAGCCCAATCCATCCAGTAGTTTGAGCTGTGCGTTGATAGATCAGTAAGTCAGTCAGTCACCTTTTCCTTTATTACTTGTCATATTTTCCAGGGAATTTGTCCACAACTGCAAGCATGGCATACTCCAGTACACGCTAGTAAGGCCTTTGACTACCGTGATATCAATGATATGTGATCTCTGTGGGGTTTACGGGGAGAGTGACTTCAGCCCCGACGTGGCTTTCCCATACATGATAGCTATCAACAATCTGTCTCAGTTTGTAGCGATGTACTGCCTGGTGCTGTTCTATCAGGCCAATAAGGAGGAGTTGAAACCAATGAAGCCAATCGGAAAGTTTTTATGTATTAAAGCTGTTGTGTTCTTCTCTTTCTTGTAAGTAGCTTTTGAATAATTTTTGTAAGGCTAGGCCAATATACAAAGTTTTTATGTGCAATTTTGAAATAACCTACTTTTATGAAGCTCATGCATTTAGTTGCACCAGCTTTAGAGAAACCAAAATGTGTGAAACAGAATTCGCCTCATCTGAAAAATGACAGGTCTAAATTAATTGCTATCCCTTTCATAATGTTCAGCTCCCTGGCGAAAAAGAAAATCTCTGTCAATCTGTCAATTTAATTTAGAGACTTAGAGATAAAACTTCGTTTTAAAATTATATGTCTGTTTCTATGAGATCTTTAAGCCACCTGTCATCAAACTGGACCTTATATAAAGAAGTTTAACCTATGATTTTTTCCAAAAGTATATCAAAATGTTTTTGTTTCCAGCCAAGGAGTAATTATCAATATTTTGGTGTTCTGTGGCGTGATATCAACAATATTCGACATAGATAAGACTGATAAAGACAAGATAAAAATCATATCTTCCAAACTGCAGGTAGGATTTAATATATAATGCATCATGAACCATAATTTTACAGCCGAATGAAACAATGTTTTTATTATTTTATACTAGATGATGCCCGCGACTTGGTCCGCGTGTATTTAGGTTTTTAAAAATCCCATGGGAGCTCTTTGATTTGCCAGGATGAAAAGTAGCATATGTCCTTCACCAAATCTCTCTACCAAATTTCTACTCATCTCTGTACTAAATTTCGTCAAAATCGGTTGAATGGATAGATCGTGAAAGGCTAGCAGACAGATAGAAAGACAGACAGACAGCGAAGTGACCCTATAAGGTTTCTTTTCCTTTCAAGGTCAAATTATTTATTCAGAATAGGTAACATGCAACGCTTACTGATAGTCAAAATTGATAATTTGTACTATTATACCCGAGCGCCTTAAGTCCCAACAACAACAGTACAAAATTTCAACATAATGGGATAACTGCTATGTGTACACATAAATACGTTGAATTTTATGTTTAATTATAAAATTCCGAAAATGGCCTACCATGGAGTCAAACCCAGGCCCTCCCTCTTAGAAACACACACCATTGCATCAGACTGAATAAAAAAAAAATTTATTCATAAGAATGCAGGTGACATAATGGTTATAAAATTAGTTGGCGAGCCTTATGCATTCTACCTTAAAATATTGGTGTATGAATATTTAAATATCACATTACAGTTAAATTTTTAGAAACATGTAAGTACATATAAATTACAAAATCTTTAAAATTATATTATATTCAAAAAGTAGATTAATTAAGTCATACAAAAACAAGAGAAAAAAATAGAAATAAAAACAGTCATTTAAATTTTACATGTCATACAGAGGGGATACCGGGGGAATGAAATTTATAAGAATTGTTTCTCTTTCAGGACTTCCTTATATGTATAGAGATGTTCCTAGCTGCTATAGCACATCACTACAGCTTCTCCTACCGACAGTTCATGACGTCAGACGATGACTCCACGTCTTGTCTGGGCTCATTCCTGGCCATGTGGGACGTGTCTGATGTCAAGCGGGACATCTCCGAGCATCTTGGAGTTGTTGGTATGTATAGCACATCACTACAGCTTCTCCTACCGACAGTTCATGACGTCAGACGATGACTCCACGTCTTGTCTGGGCTCATTCCTGGCCATGTGGGACGTGTCTGATGTCAAGCGGGACATCTCCGAGCATCTTGGAGTTGTTGGTATGTATAGCACATCACTACAGCTTCTCCTACCGACAGTTCATGACGTCAGACGATGACTCCACGTCTTGTCTGGGCTCATTCCTGGCCATGTGGGACGTGTCTGATGTCAAGCGGGACATCTCCGAGCATCTTGGAGTTGTTGGTATGTATAGCACATCACTACAGCTTCTCCTACCGACAGTTCATGACGTCAGACGATGACTCCACGTCTTGTCTGGGCTCATTCCTGGCCATGTGGGACGTGTCTGATGTCAAGCGGGACATCTCCGAGCATCTTGGAGTTGTTGGTATGTATAGCACATCACTACAGCTTCTCCTACCGACAGTTCATGACGTCAGACGATGACTCCACGTCTTGTCTGGGCTCATTCCTGGCCATGTGGGACGTGTCTGATGTCAAGCGGGACATCTCCGCGCATCTTGGAGTTGTTGGTATGTATAGCACATCACTACAGCTTCTCCTACCGACAGTTCATGACGTCAGACGATGACTCCACGTCTTGTCTGGGCTCATTCCTGGCCATGTGGGACGTGTCTGATGTCAAGCGGGACATCTCCGAGCATCTTGGAGTTGTTGGTATGTATAGCACATCACTACAGCTTCTCCTACCGACAGTTCATGACGTCAGACGACGACTCCACGTCTTGTCTGGGCTCATTCCTGGCCATGTGGGACGTGTCTGATGTCAAGCGGGACATCTCCGAGCATCTTGGAGTTGTTGGTATGTATAGCACATCACTACAGCTTCTCCTACCGACAGTTCATGACGTCAGACGACGACTCCACGTCTTGTCTGGGCTCATTCCTGGCCATGTGGGACGTGTCTGATGTCAAGCGGGACATCTCCGAGCATCTTGGAGTTGTTGGTATGTACGGCAACACAGTTAAAATATGAATGCTTAGCTCACATGTAGGTACACTACATCATTTTTTATTTTATTACAGTAAATGCAGTATTGATTTCAACAAACAACTTCTTTGACATATTGTCCAGTTACCAGAGAGTCTGCAAATGTGGTTTATTTTAACTTTTCGCTTCTTCAATACAGGGAGCTCATTCAGCAGAAGATTACGCGGTAAATCGATGTATCACTTGGCGCGAGGCTACGACGAGAGCACCCGCCTCGTGGCCGAGCCCGCGCCCTCCAGTTCCGCGCCCAACCTCACCATAGAGCCCGCCGAACCGCCCTCCGTCGAGGTCAGGCCCTCCGTGTACGGCTCCCTAGAGAACACCATGACCACAGGGTCACTGACCTCAGACACTGAGCCCTTACTGGATCATTCACATGACAGGAGTGATCCTAAAGTGTAAATGAATAAATATTATAATTTATAGTGCAATAGTAACTTCCGATCTAATAGGATCATTTTGATGACACAAGTGATCCTACTGTAAATGAGTAAATATTCTAATTTTTGTGCAATAATGATTTTCGATCAACCAGAATCATTCTGATGATAGTGATCCAAAAATGTGAATGTTTAAAATAATATGCTAATTTCTAGCGAAATAGAAATTTCAGATCGAACAAAATTATCTGATGACAGGAGTGATCCTAGTGTGAATGCGTTTTTTAAATTCCATTAGAAGTAAGCACTTGCCTGTGATCTCACCTGGTGGTAAGTGATGATGCAATCTTAGATGGAAGCAGGCTAGGGCCTTTGTGCAGTCATCCGTATTCGGTTCGTATCCGTGATTCTTCGAAGTGGCCGTCATACAAATACGTACATTCGATTCGTATTTGTTCACGGATCCGTAAAATCACGGATTGGAGCACAAAGGCCCTAACTTGGAAGCTTTATTAAACTGGGACATCTTATCTATAATTATTGAAAAAAAAAAATTTTTATTTTTTACATCTTATTTGTTTCTACACGGAATTGTGCCGGAATTCTAAATAGCTGGACTAGAAAGTGCAATAGTGATTTTAGATGAAGCAATCAAAATTTCAATGACAGATATGATTCTAAGGTATGAATGATGAGATGAATGTATAAAATATTCTAATTCGTAGTGCAATAGTGAGACTCCAACTCCGCATTTAACCTCATCATAGAGCCCACGGAACATCCCTCCGTGGAGATTGCTAGAGCACACAATGAAGTCAGCGTCAATGACCTATACACAGAGCCCTTACTGGATCATTCTGATGACACAAGTGATCCTAAACTATGAATTATTCTAACTATGTTTTTCGATCTGTCTTTTTGTGATATGAACAGTAGAGACATGTTTTGTATGTAAAATCTCCTCCGTCTTCCCTTTCATTTATAGTATAAGTTATCCTCGAGGCAAGAGTGAATAGGCATCTCTAGACAATCATCTAGTTATAGACAAAAATATCTACAAAATGGAGTATGTTTGTATCAATAATAATAATCAATACTTATAATAAAACTGTAACAGGTCAAATTCTGTACATTGAAGATATTTTGAAATTTTTTTTTCGAGGGCACTCTATAATCGATACTGAACCCAAAACTGTAATTTTTTTCATTTTTGTCTGTCTGTCTGTCTGTCTGTCTGTCTGTCTGTCTGTCTGTCTGTCTGTATCACGGCCGCGCATCACGCTGAAACTACTGAATGGATTCCAATGAAACTTGGTACGATTTGAGGTCATACTATGAGGAAGAATATAGGATACTTTTTATCCCGAAATTCAGCATGGTTCCCGTAGGAGAGGGGATGAAAGTTAAAATGTATACTGAGTTGTAATTCATTAACGCGTAGTCCGATTTCATTCATTCTTTTTTTGTTCGAATAAACTTTTACAAGTACTTACGAATAGTCAGATGCATCTACCACTGGTTCGGAATGCCTTTCCTACCGAGAAGAACCAGCAAGAAACTCGGCGGTTGCTCTTTTCAAAGAATAGTCGATGTTGAATTGGTATAAAAGTTACGCTTAGTATAAACTATGGCTTACGTACCTACCAAGCAACGACTTCATGATTCAACTCCATATCCCAACTCTTCAACCCTGATGATGCAGGGTAGTGCATTCCTAAGCCACTGTTGATTGTGAAATACTTAATATTGTAGATGCCAAACATATATACCATTATTGAACTTCAAGTTCCAACTCTTCAATACTGATGCTGCAGGGTACTGCACTCCTAATCTATGGGGTTTTAGGAACTGTTGATGGTGAATTAATATTGTACCATTTACTATTGCACCAAACCACGACTACATGATTGATCTCCGTTCACAAAAATCCACGCACTTCATCGAAATCCTATTCTATTCCAAACTTATTCGCCAGCGAGACAAGAGTGGAGAAGACGGATAGGGACGTGTGAGGGATGCAACGGATCGACGTGATTTTTTACATCATCATCAGCCTGCGGACGTCCACTGTTGGACTGCCTTCCCTAAAGAGCGCCACCACACCCGGTCTTTAGCCTTCCTCATCCAGCCACTTCCCGCCAGCCTCTTTATATCGTCGGTCCATCGTGCTGGAGGGCGTCCCACACTATGCTTGCCTACCTACGCGGTCTCCACTCAACGACTTTCCGGCTCCAACGGCCATCACCTCTACGACAGGCATGACCTGCCTTCTTTTATCCCGGAAAATAAAAGAGTACCCATGGGCTTTTGAAAACCTACATCCACGCGGACGAAGTCGCGGGCATCAGCTAGTTAATTAATATACTTACCACTATAATTACCCTATTAAAAATCAATTATCAAAATAAGTAAGTACTTAAGCAATATACCGGTGCTTATTCAGTTATACACAAATCTCTAAATTAAACTCCCATAGATCTTACAAACGTCAGTTAAACAAACATATTTTATAAGTTTGTGTATTCTGTTGAGATCCTGTTGGTATACTAAATTTAATATATACTAATTTACGAGATTATGTAACTAAATATTCTAGTTGCATTTGAAATACATAGTTATAAATTAATTGATGTTATATATTTTTATATACAGATAATTAGGTACCTACATAATCAATGTGTTTGTATTCTGTATAATTTTAGGAATAGGTATAATAACAACTGTATTATGAAATGCTTTTTTTAAGTTAACTAGCAATAGATTTATATTTATGTAAATAACTTAGAAATTTACTGTTTATCACATCACATTGTATTATATATTCCCGATTGCCATCTCAACCTGTCGCGGACTATACGTACATCACTCTGTATTATGATGTATGACTTAGAAGAAATTACATAATATTATGCACTACATATTATATCTAACAAAGTATAGTACAAGTCACAATACATAATAATTTAGTTAATAAATTTATTATTTATGATGTACAATATGTGTATAATGTGTATTAGATATATTTCTGTTTTAATTTGTGATACCTAGCTAATATTTTGTTTTGTTAATTTTCTGTCTCTGTACTTATAATAATTAATTATTATAAGTTTTATGTTTTAATTTCAAAGGCCCAACTTGTTAGTTTACCTACTATTAGTTTACGTATTAAAAAATTTACGAGACGGTCAAGCGGCTTGACGTCAAGCACTAAGATTTTTGCTCGAGTCAAGCATTTTGACCGTTTACAAAGTTTGCTTGATGCTTGAGTCAAGCATATATTATACGTGCTTGACGCGTAATTGATGCAATTTTATATTTTTGCTCGATGCGACGTTCGGATAGTGTTCGATGTATGGGATAAGTGCCGTTTGCGTGATCAAGCCACTTGACGGATACATCAAGCAAAACAAATTAACGTGCTTGACGTCAAGCCCGCTTGACCGTATCGCGAGCCACACAACACGAGAGCATCATGTTCCAGTTCCATAAGGCTTGTAAAGAGGTTCCGAGACGGTCAAGCGGCTTGACGTCAAGCACGTAGATTTGTTTTGCTGGATGCGCGCTTCATTCTCCCGTCAAGCGGATTGATGCGCCCATCAAGCAGCAAAAGGCACTTTTCTCATTTCGTACTTATAGGTAGTCCAGAGGTGGTCAAGCAAAGTCATTTTTATCAAAATACGAGGGTAATTTTATTTTCCAGAGTTGCGGGCGTCTCTGTATAGTGAAAAGAGTAATAAAAACTCTTTTCCGCTCCATTGTTCGCTACTATAATTTTCGCTGTTGACGCATAACGAAGCGTCAACGTCCGCCATGTCTGACAGTATGAGCTATGCTTGATCAAGCTGACACGAACGTCGCGTCAAGCAAAAAAAATAAAATCGCATCAATCATGTAAATGCTTGATTTAATCATCAAGCAGACATTGTAATCGGTCAACCAAGGCTTGACTCAAGTAAAAATCTATGTGCTTGACGTTAAGCCGCTTGACCGTCTCGAAACTTCTTAAGAGCGAGCAAGAGGTCTGATAAAAATGATTTATGACCCGGTTCGCACGTTCGCAATGGCTCGACTATACGTAGGTATATTATGTATAAATATAAATGTCGGCACTGTATAGGTATTGAAGCTAGAATTGTGATATTCGTTTATTTTATTATATTGATACTGATTGTATTTGTTAAGTTTCTTGAATAAAATGATATTTCTCTATACTTGACGGTTTTTCTCTATGCCTAACGATTAACGAATGACCACTTTGTTTGTGAATAGAAATTGGATTAATAAGTTCGAAAAAATCTGTCGTAGTACCTGCCATAGGTACTGGCGGTATAATAAATGTTTTTTATTGGTCGATTCCGGAAAATATGTATCAATCATTATTACAATCAAGTGATTGGTTGAATCATTTATGGGATTCTTGAAACTGCAATTTTGCATACGTGGCGGTATGCCCCATAATAACAAAATCAGGCGCAATGTACTTATAACTACAGTACGCGGCAGAAAATAATGTACATCGACCTTTAGAAGGAGATAGAGGATTTGTAGAGCATTGTCTCTGTCGTTGAGACCGACAAAACGTCATACGTATGATACGTTCAGAGTGTAGTTGAGTAGAAGTGCAGTTTCTATTTTGATAACAACTCAAAGTCAGCTTTATTTACTTTGGCATAGCGGGGGTGAAACAAAGCATTGCGATGTTAATGAAAATAAAGCAGAGTTTAAGTTGCTATCGGAAACAGTGTAGCCACGCGCGTTGCAGCTTGCCGCCCGATGAGCCATCGAAACTTCTTGGTGAAATTAAAAACCGGTCAAGTGCGAGTCGGACTTGCACACGTATAGTCCGAGATGCCGATCGACATGGGGACGCCCCGCACAGCTCCCACGCTAACCCGGTGCGGGTGAAGTGTGGGGCATCCCCTCACCTCATACTCCGATTGCCATCTCGACCGGTCTCGTATTATACCTAGGTATTCCTCCTTGTGGGAAAACTAATTTTCTCAGGAATAATAAAGTTGGAAACCTTCCAAAAATTGGAATGAAACACCACATTAAGTTTGGCATTTTATTTTATACTCAATTTAAATTCAGTATGATCATTACAATAATATATTTTTCAACGATTGTATTACACACAAATATGTCTTAACTTAGTTATGTAAAATTTTAAACTGATTCTTATATAGGTACTATCGTTTTTTCTTTGAACATTCAAAGATTCATCAAAATAACATGATTTAATTGTTTTGAGTCATGACTCATAATAATGTTGTCTCACCTTTAGTTTATATTTTGAAAAACATAGCTAGATTCCTCTAGGCGATATTATATCTACTTGTATACCTATTTTAAAATAAGCTATACGTACATGAAAATGGCTTTTAGAATTATATCACATTTGATTGCATAATAATTTCTGAGCTACATAATTTTTGAACATTTTAATGTCTACATTTATAAACTACATAATAGTTTTATAAAAATACGGAATAAATTGCATATTTTATGATTAGTAAGTTACTTACTACTTTTTAATGATTACTGGGAATGTGTATATTCTCTGTCATAGTATTTTTTATAAATAAAAATTAAAGATATATTATAATAATAACAGTGATCATAATCTCATATTAACTATAGACATACAGCTTAAGTTGATATGGTGTTTATTAAGTTACGTATAAAAATACTGATAAGTACACTTCGAATTATTTTCTTGCATTCAAAGTACATAAATAATAATAATGTAATCAAAATCAGCGATACGAAAAACTATTAGTTTCCATTTGCTTTCTATTTGAATCAATCGAACCACTTTACATCCCTTCTGCTTGTTTTGAAATTTTCCATTGCAGATAATCCAGCTTTGAGACTGTTCATTTCAATTTTGTTCCACAAAGTCCCCATAGTAATGTAATACATGCATATTCCCGTCATTATTATTTTTAATACATCACCTATTATGTTATTCGGCCAAAAGCTAACAGAGCCCAATAGAAAAATGAATATAAGAGTGCCGGTTGTCAGAAACAGTTGTTTTGTTCTTGTTAAAGTTATGGTGGCTTCTTTGCAGATTTGTATAGCTTCATCAATTGTCTCTCGGAAGCGTTCTTCGGCACTTTGCTGTCTTTGTTTCAATTTTTCTGTAAATTTTATTTTGAGTTCTAAGGTGACAGCGTTATGGTCCGAGTAGGAGAATGCTTTTCCAGGCACCCTGTCTTCTAAAGGATTCCCGAAGTTCACCACATCAGCCTGAAAATTTAATTTTGATAAAATTAATTGGTGATTTATCTCTTCTAATCACTACCCATATTATAAATACGAGTGTGTTTATCTGTTGGTCTCTCCTTCAATCACGTCGGAGCAACGGATCGACGTGATTTTTTGCATGGGTATAGAAAGACCTGAAGTGACATAGGCTACTTTTTATCCCAGAAAATCGAAGAGTTCCCAAGGGATTCTTAAAACCTAAATCCACGCGGTATTTTATTTTATTTTATGTTATGAGCTAGTAATATTATAAATGCGAAAGTGTGTTTACTTGTTGGTATTTCCGTCGATCACGCCGCAATAAAGCGATGTATCTATGTGATTTTTGCATGGGTACAGTTGAGGACCTGGAGGACACAGGCTACTTTTCACCCCGCGAAACAAACAGTTTCCGTGGGATAGCATGCTATTTTTCATAGATTTATCCTCCAATTACAATGCAACAGAGCTACAGATTGACGTGAGTTTTTGCATGAGCATACTTAGGATCGGGAACATCCATACATAGGCTACTTTCAATCCCGAATAATCAAAGAGTTCCCTCTAAATTTTTTAAAACCCAAAATCCACGCGGACGAAGGGCATTATCTAATTGATTATAAAAAAATACATATGTACGCATCGAATTTTATGAATATACTAGCGACCGCCTCTGCTTCACACGGGTAGCTTATTAAAATTTTCGTAGGGACCTTTAATTATTTGAAAATAAAATATAGCCTATGAATGTTACTCAGGAATAATGTAGCTTTCTACTGGTGAAAAAAACTTCAAAATCGGTTCAGAGATTACCCTCTACAATTAAACTTACAAACTTTACTTCTTTATAATATTAGTATAGAAAATCATTTTTGAAGGTGTTCAGCAATAATCGATTTCAGCATCACAAATCTTTTGCATCATAAGTATCTAATGATGTTTCGAAGTAAATTTGCAATTAGTATAAAAGTTATATTATGAAGAACAAAATATTACCTCTAATGTTGGATGCACATTGAACAGAATGTGATCTATTCTCTTCCCCTCTGGACATGTTTTGACTAGTTTAGGATCAGAGTAACTGTTATTGATATTATCACAGGTTCCCGCGGGCTTAACCGCTTCATCCTTACAACGGCTTAGAATACATGGATCCACTAACGATGGTAGCTCGGATATCAATCTGTGAAAGTGAAAATTAAATAAGTATTTTATCTAAATATTTTTAACTGAGTACAAAGATTTGAACTTTGAAGATCCTCGAACATAAAAGCTGAATAAAAAGACTTCATGTAATACGATAATTTGGAGAATCGCAAAATACTTAAAACTAGACGATTCCACCAATTTCGTTAGTAGAATTTTATTAGTAGGTACTTACAAAGTGATTTAAAGTTATTACCTGAAAGTTATGTCCCCAGGAGCAGTATTGAGGTCTCCAGCTAATATGGAGACATCTGCTGGTGGTGTGGTCAGGTTGACAAACTCTGCAGTGGAATATGCTTGTAAGACTCTATGGGCTAAGTATATGTCATCTACATTGTATTCTGCATGTAGCTAAAATGTTGATACAAAAATCAAGAATATGAAAGTATTACAGCCACATATTTTAATGGTATATGTGGTACTAGAAACTGACTTAATTCCTACGATTTATTGGAGTTGTCTACTTTCATTGAGATGTTCATTGAGATTGTTGTTCATTGGGATGATTTCTAAGGTTATTGTGCATCGTCTACAGTCCGACACTGCACTGAGCTACCTCAGAAACCCTCAGTTAAACGGCAGGCCAGTACTTTAGGTCTTATTGTTGTAATTTTTACACACTAAGCTTTATATTGATTTGAAAGATAAAAAAAATTGTTTATTTCAAAACTTCTGAAAATATAAAGCACAAGACACAATAGAGCATGAGATGTCACACTAGAAAGAAACACTGCATGCGATTGCAGTGCTGCTCCTAAACAAGCTTCAAAATGTTAAATGAACTACAACTAAGGCTGGAATCTATAGAATGCACTTTGACTTCGCTCAGACTTAAGTTTCAGTCAAAACGAGACAGGTGTATGCCAGCGATATAACGTTGTCTCGTTTTAACAGTGTCTTAAATCTGAGCAAAGTCAAAGTGCGCCTTATAGATCTCAACCTGAGAGCTGTAATGGAAAGTTTTTTTTTTTTTTTTTTTTTTTTTTTTTTTTTTTTTTTTTTTTTTTTTTTTTTTTTATTTTTTATTTTTTTTTAAAAGAATATTAGCCATATTAAATGACTAATATTCCCCTTTCCTCTCCAATTAAGCGTCAGGCTTGTGCTAGGAGTAGGTACGACAATAGTGCAACGGGCGGGATTTGAACCGTCGACCTTTCGGTTTTCAGTCCACTCCTATACCGGTTGAGCTATTGAGGCTCTCAAGTTTTCTGTAGCTCTTTGTGTGTTGCGAAATCCATCTTTGCTTTGCAGAAAAAAATGATTTGGCAGTGAAAGATTCATACACATAGAAAGATTGGGCTGATGGAATAAATGAAACTAATGATTTCATAGTACTTACAGGAAACCCTATAAAACATAATTTTCTCCAAACAATACTTACATGAGTACAGTACACATTAATCAGTCTATCTTTGCATTTGATCCTGCACAGTCCAATGCCTTTGCCGCCAAACCAATCCCCATGATGTATCTTATGTATATAGCCATTAAGCGGCCACTGGTGAAAGAATACGTCTTGAATCAGCCATTTTGAAAATACACATAGGCCAGAACCAAGAACACCACTAAAATGGAAATGGTTTGTATTGATTAAAATAAAAATATGAAAGGAAAGAAAATAAAAGTAAAATTGTTTTAAAGTTGTACAGTAGATACTTAAGGTAGCTCAGTTCGGTGCTTTCTCCATACAAACGTAGGAGGGAAAATACAACAATATTCGATATTGTACGCACAAAACTAAGAATTATATCGATTTATCTCGTCATTATCTAGGTTTATTGATATATACAATATAGAAAAAAATATTGATTTAAAAGTTACGAGGCTCAAAAGATTCCTATTTTAACACTAAATTAATGACAACTTTGGGCGTAAATAAATAAGATTAGGGATACGAAAATTCTAAAACAATTTATCATTAGACGTTGTTTATTTATTCATTAGTAGAAATAACTTTACTTTGCAAACATAAATTCAGCAGTTTTTTCTCAAAAATACTTTTCCTAAACCCTTTTCGCGCGCTTGATTTCAGTGAAAATCATCGTGCCTCTCAACTTTCTCATACAATGTCAAGTGAAAAGCAAACATGTTACACACGTGCGCTGCCAATTTTGCTGCTAGTTATTGAGTTTAGTAGATTAAGGACTTAAGACCAAGGCTATTCTTAAAAAAATTAACACTGATTTAATTAATATTAAAGGAATACATTAGTTAAGTCTCAATTTACATATTTTTTTTTTTTTAAATAAGTAATACCTTACCTACCTGTAAAAATAATGTGAATACGGAAGATTAATTCGTAGATGCTCTTTCAAATATAAATAGTCCTTTTCACTCCAAACCTCTTGAAGGCAAACAATATTGTGAGCAGCTTTTGATAAATAGTCTGCGATCGCCTCTATTCTCTCTTTTCGATTCTTTGAAACAACTGGAATACCCCTAAAGACATCAAATATTAATTTAATTAATACGATAAATATGTAAATGTAATATAATATGTATGATTTCCTTAATTGAAAGAAGTGTAGAATATTTACCAGCAGTTCAATGTAAATACATTCAATGTTAACTCCATTTTACACCTACGGCTAAAAAATTAATTAATAAATTAACAATAAAACACCATTTTACACGTCAAGACTTTCTGCATAAACATTTGGCCCTATCAAAAAATAACTTAGCTGTACAGTGTACGTTAAAGATGTTAATATTAACGATAACGATCTTAATATTAACGAATATATATATTATTTATAATAGTAATTATGAAGTTCCTAATCAAACATTTTATTTTTTATTTATTGTAGGAATTTGGTGATAGCCTCGCGGAATTTTTTGAAGTTAGGTACTTGTAGAGACCGCAGTGCTTCCACTTTTAGTTTTACCCAAATAAAAAAAAAATATCAGGGCAAACAAAAGTACTCTGTGGGGCAAACACAGCAATCTACACTAATATTATAAAGAGGAAAACTTTGTTTGTTTGTTTGTTTGTTTGTACTGAATAGGCTCAAAAACTACTGGACCGATTTTAAAAATTCTTTCACCATTCGAAAGCTACATTATCCACGAGTAACATAGGCTATATTTTATTTTGGAAAAAAATAGGGTTCCGTAAGATATTTGGGTTTTTCGGACACAAGGTGTAAAAAATCAACCAGAAAAGTTACTTATTTTGCGTACGCTGCCTAAACTATAAAAGATAGAACCATAAAATGTTCTAATTAATTGTAGATCTTATAAATATCTACAAAAAAGTCCGCGACACACTATACCCATCTATGTCGAGTGAGGCACAGCAACCATTTTTTAATTTAAAAATCTTGAATTTTTTTTGGACTACATTTAAACGCGTTTATTTTACTCATGCTATTAATCCTTATCAAAATAAATGATTTCATCACTAAGAACAGTTTATGGAGATAATATTTGGTCTTTGAATGATTAAAATTGGACGTTTGGTTTTGAAGTTATGGCGAAATTAAAATATTACGATTTCTGCTGCACGGCCCGTTGTATATTATATAAAGAGGTAATGTCGTTAAGTTTGTTTGTAGGGGGTAATCTTTAGAACTACTGAACCGATTTCAAAAATTCTT
The DNA here is from genome assembly GCF_902806685.2 of Maniola hyperantus. NCBI lineage: Eukaryota > Metazoa > Arthropoda > Insecta > Lepidoptera > Nymphalidae > Maniola > Maniola hyperantus. The sequence continues at coordinate 11,303,605 of NC_048541.1, forward strand.
TCACCAGTAGAAAGCTACATTATTCCTGAGTGACATAGGCTATACGGGATCTTTAAAAACCTAAATCTACGCGGGCGAAGCCGCGGGGATCAGCTAGTATTATATAAAGAGGTAATGTCGTTAAGTTTGTTTGTAGGGGGTAATCTTTAGAACTACTGAACCGATTTTAAAAATTCTTTCACCAGTAGAAAGCTACATTATTCCTGAGTGACATAGGCTATACGGGATCTTTAAAAACCTAAATCTACGCGGGCGAAGCCGCGGGGATCAGCTATACATTATAAAGCGTATAATAATTTGAAGTTAAATCTCACTCAGTAATAATAATATTGAAACAATGAACTACACAAAGATAGCACGCGGCAGGTCCCAGGCCCACGGCCACGTCGGACACATACATACGTCCTACGCTCGTTTTGTAAGTAGGTAACTACCCTAAATCAAATTTCTTTTAATTATGGCACATAATTAAAAGTTAGAACGAATGGTGATACCTGAAGTTTACCCCAAATCTCTGTCAACATTAAAAAAAGTAAAAAATATTCGCTTTCCTCTAAAATAGGGCAAATTTCCAAAAAGTGGAAACACTGCCACAACTCCAGCCTCCAACTGACACTTGTCAGTGTCAAATATTTTTAGGTTATTGTCAACGTCAACTGTCGTCTTAACCTAATCCAAGAGTATAAACATGGTATAAACTACATTGCGACAAGGCTATCTTGGCGCGTGGCGAAAATCAGAACCATAGATTATCTACTAGGTATATTACTAGTAGTAGTACTTCCAACTTCTTTGATTACTAGAGATACTAGTGGCCCTACCGCGGTTGTTTGACAGCTACAATGTCACGATCGCAATCATTTCTGATTGGTTAATGCTCGCTCACTATTGGCCACAATGCATTGTTGTAACAAGAATCGCACAAATTCAGCCAATTAGAACAATTGAGATTGTAATAATGATTGATGCAGGTTTTAGACAATCGCCCCGTTGGTATTCATACATGAACAAAGGGGACACTTGACGGCAGCGATAGTTCCGATTTTCACCACGCGCCAAGATAGCCTTGTCGCACTGTTAGCAGTATTGTAGAGCGTACTTGGAATGGAATGACGAGACATTTTGTCAACACAACGATCATTTTGACACAAGTGTCAATTTTAATTTCCGGTACGCTCGGTGGGGCGCGCGCTTAGCGTTTTGTATCAGTACAAAACAAAGACTATAATAATACAAAAGGAACCGCGGCCGTGGTGGGCAGTGACATACGGTAGGATTATATTAGGGCAGTGGGCGATGGCACACTTTCGGGAGGACTGTCTGATGTCCACTGTCCAACAGTGTCGCAAATTATAGGTACTAATAATTAATTTATTGAATGAAACAATATTATTATTTTGTAGGTATTTAACGTTTTATATTTTTTAAATAACTCAAAAGATTAGTTTGCCTTAAATTGCTAAATGCTAGTCACGTCCACACTAATAAGTGCCGTCTGTAGAACGATGCATACGGTGTAAATATTTTTGCTGCAACTGCGAAATTACAAAAATGCTTCAATAGAATAATTTTCGTCAAACAGAATTTCATAGCATTTTTTTTGTGTGGACGCAGTTTTTCATTATAAATTATAATATTACTACGCTCATCTAGATATGCTAAGTGTACAAGACGAGAAGAATTATTATGGTATAACGCGTAAAATTTAACTCCTCACGCGCCATTTTAACTTTTTGTGTCAAAGATTTTAAGAAAAAGTTAAAATCGCGCGTGAGGATCTAGACGCGTTTAGATTTCAACTAAATAACATAACAAATCATGGAACCTTCTAGCATTTAGGATCTAGCTTGGATATGTAAAGTTCAGTGACCGGCAAACATCTAGCGCTGTGGGGGAGAGTTGGCGACTTAGCGTAGTGCGGGACACTGATCAACCAATCGCGTACAACCACGCGGTAGAAATCCCCTCGCGGCCAGTTCACCAGTGACCTAAAAGTCAACTACTGCGCAGTCAAGGTCATTTCAACAAGACTGCGCGAAGCGAAGTGTTGTGTGTATCTAAATATATAAAAGGAAAAGGTAACTGACTGACTGACTGCATGCAGATAGCTATTATAACGTAGGCATCCGCTAAGGATTTCTAAAAATTCTACCCCTAGGGGGGGTGAAATAGGGGTGTGAAATTTTTGTAGTCCACGCGGAGGAAGTCGCGAGCATAAGCTAGTCAGTATATATATGTTTGTTTGTTTGTTTAAAACGTTTGCCGGTCAATGTAACCGTGGGTTTGCACTGACGCAACAAAACATGTTGAGAACTTTGTTTGCATTGCAGCTAAAATGTAATGTTTTTACACTATTGTATAATTTTTAATACAAATTGCAACTTGCTGCTAGAAAATACTCAAGTTTGATCAACTTGGTTGGAAAATATTCAATAAGACTAAAAATTATATAGGATGATATACATCCTATATCATTTCTATGTGATAAATCAATTTGATAACATAATGCATAATACAATAATAATACTTACTTAAATAAATAAAAAACAGTAAATATGTAGATATTTTTTCACTTTAGTAATTATATTATACGATATACATTTCTTAAATGGATAGATTTGAATCTAAATATATTTAAAATAAGTAATTCTAAATAAGTAATTTGACAAGCAAGTTCTAGACGTCTTGATGATTCAAAATGGTTTTCCAGTATAGTTGCAGTAAACTAGATAGTGCATTGTTGGTGGCAGAAGACTGCATATTGAGGTAATTCAATGCACCATTTTGAAGATTTGATTGCAAATCATTTTTATTTATATTACTATGTTCCTTTGTTTTATGTTCTACTTTGATAGGAATTTCCGTTATTTGTTGGTTGGATGTGCCAGCCTGTTCTGACTTTATAGATTCATTTGTCACATTTGAAGACTCAGACTTATTTTCTTCAAAATCCCTATCGTATCTTTCATTGCTGTTATCAGCTTCAATTTTTACTTGAATATCTATAGTATTGTTGGATACTTGGTAAGAAGTACTTGCTGGTGCACTGCGATCTATTCTTATGATTGGTCGGTTTAGAATTTCTATAAGACTAGTTGGTTGATTAATATTAAGTTTCCTTTGAACACCTATACCTTCATTTTGGCGACTAGATAATGTACTGCTTTCATTTATATGTTGAAAATTTTCAGGTGGTTTAGAACTGGTATGTTCAACGTTGTTTTGTAATTCTGTACTTTCATTGGAGTTAGCTTCAATTTTTATTTCGATACTTAGGTTTGGTTCCTTAGGTTCCCTATTTACATCATCTAGGGAAACTGCGCTTTCCTCATCATTATGATTTTTAATTTGTTGTCTAAAATCACCATTTTCAATACAAGGACTTGCGTTATTGGTACAATTTTGTAAGTTTTCTTGGTAATTCATACTTTCAGAGTAAAGTCTAGTTATGCCTTCTTCTATTTTCTGTTTGACAATACCAGCTAACCTCATTGCAGTTTCGTATCTTATTGTTCCAGCATCTTTTCTTTTCTTTCGACCAGTTTCCAGAGTTTTAGGAACTTTAACAGGTAACTCTGGCCGATTGTGACGATCGACGTGTTCATTTAACTTTGCCTAGAAATAATACAAAAAGTATTTAAAATAACAGCTTCTTTCGTCAGCGAATTTTTTTTTGGAGCTTTTGGGAAATGTTAAAATAATAATTATCAGATGAAATATAAAAAATATACAGTAGCTGGCAAGAAATATTGTACATCGACCTTTAGAAAGAGATAGCGGTTTCGTAAAACGTTGTTTCTGTCGTTGAGACCGACAAAACGTTACATAGGTATGAGTGACAAAGACAAAGCTCTACAAAGCCGAAATCTCGAAAAGGCGGTGTACAATATTTCTTGCCGGCTACTGTAATTTGGCGCTTGAATTATTATGTTAAGTTTACCTCCATTTGATAGTGGCGTCCGGAGTTCGATGCCGGACACGCACCTATAACTTTTCGGAGTTACGTGTATTTTAAGCAATTAAGTTGCAGCCCAGAGCAAGCCTATACTGTATGATCGCATACCAACCCGAAAAAACTAACAAACACCAAAATGTTTCATTTAGGCCCATAGATATTTATATCCTCATCAAATCTCGATCTATCATAGAACATCAACATAATCTAGTTAAGTAACTAATTATTTTTAGCCACCCAACAAAACCAAACTGATAAAATTAACAAGTTTTTAAGATTACATTTTGTTTTTCTTAAGCTCATAGCAGAAAAAAGTTCAAACTATCATGAAGAAAATAAGAATGTGACATTGTTTTTGGATTAAAATCAAACATGATCCAAAAATATATAATGGAAAATGTTAAGAACGTATCGTTCAGTTTTAAAATAGTGGAAAAAATTGTATAAACAATCCTTTCAAGGATAACTGGTATCAACTTTTTAGTTAGAATCTGTCACGGTGAATACCTTCTAGATTCTTCTCAGTTACGATTCCCGCCAATTTCTTCGCGGTTTCGTACTTTAACTCCCCAGCGTCTTGTCTTTTATGCCGACCGTTCTCAAAAGTTTTGTAAGTTTTTAAAACTATTTCAGTTCGACTGTGGCTTTTTATGTGTTCGGCTAGTTTTACCTAAAAGAAAATAAACGACTATCGTGGCCGATATTAAATGACAAATTAAAAAAAATCAAGTTCACGGATTCTGTTTTGCTATTCAGTGTATACCGAGTAGCGTGCACTTATATGGGAAAAGGCACTGCATACTCCCACACTATAAATATGATAATATTATAGAAAAATTGAATAAACTACTATACGCGGCAAAAAATATTTTACATCGACCTTTAGAAAGACATAGCGGTTACTTAAAACGTTGTCTCTGTCGTCAAGACAGACAAAACGTCATATAGGGATGAATGACAGAGACAATGCGCTACAAACTCGTATTCTCATTCTAAAGGCCGATGTACAATATTTCTAGCCGGTTACTGTAAATATTTATAACAATAAATTATTCTAGTGGAAAAATTATTAAATATACATAGTTTACGCTATCAGCTTAAATTTTTATTTCGCGATACGAAATCTTAAAAAAACAGATGCTGACAATAGGAAAAATTGAATTATTACTTGTAGTTTTGATTTTGTGGTTCACTAGCTTATGCTGGCTTGTGTGGCAATATCTCTTTGTATGAACGATTCGCACGCTATCTATTGTACGTTGCCGGTACTACGCTAGAAACCTTCCCAAAGTCCCAATAACAACTGTACAAAGCATCGCATTCGGATGAATGAGTTTAGATACGCATAAGAGACAAATAAACAAAGGAAGATTTAACCTTTTTTATAGTATATAGATTATAGGTATATAAGTACCTTAGCGCCTTAGCCATGATACCTATTATTTACAAAACACTTTCCATATTAACATACAGCTACAGTATGCAGCAGAAAGTAATGTACATCAGCCTTTAGAATGTCATTTCGGCTTTGTAGAGCGTTGTCTCTGTCACTCATACCTATATGACGTTTTGTCGGTCTCAATGACAGGGTCAACACTCTACAAATCTGCTATCTCCGTCTAAATGTTGATGTACATTACTTTCTGCCGCATACTGTACATTCTTTACGTTAAATTGTTCCGTGAATTTCTCTTACTGACAGGATTTATGAAATTAAATTCCGTCCAGAAATTAATTAAAATCTGTAAAATGAATTGGTAAGTATATATTACCTTTGTAGATAATTTGGCTCCACAAAGTGAACAGTCGAATGTCAGCCCTTCATGTTTGACCAAAATATGCTGTTTTAGATTACTGTTGCGAGAGTAGTGTCTGAAATGAATATTTTAAATGTAATTTATAGTCCGCGACAGGTCAAGATGGCAATCGTGGTATGACGCGGGGGGACGCCCCGCACACCAGCACGTCACCCGCGCTCGCCTGCATCGGGTTAGCGCAAGGGGGGTGTGTGTCGCCTCACCCTGTTGCGTACTATAGAACTACAATAAACAATAAATTAAGCTAAAGACTTGCTTAGTGACATCTGCAATCTACATGCATAATAAAAAGCAATGATGAGTTCCAGGTTGAAACGCGCTTGCTTAGAAGATGCCTAAAGACTAAGTCTAGACGTTAAAAGTAGTCTGTCTTCGAGATGCAAGCAATCTCTATACCAAATAAAGGTCAAAAAAAGTTAAACGGATGGACTGTGAAATGATAAGAATAATTTAGCATTTATAATAATGTTTCGCATAATATGATAAGTACGGATTTAGATTACCTGAGACAATTATCGTACGGGCAGAAAAATATGTTAACTGGTGCGTTGGGCATATGCTTTTTGACGTGTCGAATGATGTGTCCTCTCTCTTTGAACACTTTTCCACAATCGTGGCAAATATATTCTGAAAAAAAAAACATTTAAAAGATAATATCCTTAGGCTACATGACATCCACATCATGAGAAATACAAAATGATCTATAAATTGCCTTATTATTAACAGTAATTTAAAAAAATCGGTCAAATGTGAGTCAGACTCGCACACAAAGCAGAGGTCAAGGAAATTATGAGAATGGGGGAATGGAGACAATTTTTCTCATTTAACTCCTGTTATGTGTAACGTACAATAAGAAGTTTCGCTTTGATTATAATATTATATTCACTTAAAAATAAACCAGAATCTAACTGTCCATATAGTTATCTAAATATATAAAAGGAAAAGGTGACTGACTGATCTATCAACGCACAGCACAGGCTACTGGACGGATCGGGCTGAAATTTGGCATGCAGATAGCTGTTTTGACGTAGGCAATAGCTAATAAAAGGATTTTTGAAAATTCAACCCATAAGAGGGTGAAATAAATTTTTGTAGTTCACGCGGACGAAGTCAGGAGCATAAGCTAGATATAATATTAAAATGCAAAGTTCACCAGAGAGTCTTGTTTCAAATTAAAGATAGATAATTAAAAATACATCCTGTAAACTAACCTGGTGATACATGGTCCACTCTTTTATGATGCATCAACTCAGTCCATCTCGTAAACTTTGTTTCACAATGCTCACATTCATATGTCTTGTGGTTTCTCATGTGTTTCTTTTTCTCATACAGAGTAACAAAGTCCCTGTCGCACATTGGACATCTGTAAGATTACATTTTTGATAAGAATTCATTAAAATATAACACACACCTATTAATATTTGAAACAACAATTAAGGAATGAATTAAAATGGGAAATAAACTTTTTTTTTCTAAAATTATAAAAGACAATTAGTTATGCACCCACAAAGGTATATTTATTTACCTTGGCCTAAAATCATAAAATATTAACTATAATTATTCACATAGCAGTCAGGGTGGTGGATCTGGAGTGACACCAGGCCTGGAAATTATTGATTAGGCACTTTGATTTTGTATGAAACATTTCTCAGTGTACTGTCGCGAGATAGCGGCTCTGCTCTTTGGACCACAGCCCCTCCACAGTGACTTCTATGTGTTGATTCTATTAAGGATGAATATGGAAACTCCCTTTATTATTATTAAAGGTATCTTGTAATTGAGTGTTTGATGTTTGCTCAATTAACAAAACAACAAAATATCGTAATAAATACAGCATAATTCATAGAGCCTTTTGAAGAAGTTTCCCAGAAGACATATTGGAGATGTCTCTCAACAAGTTCAAAGTTTTCATAAAATGTAACTTAATGAAAAATCTTATTAAACTGTAAAGATTTATTTAAATGATAAGAAAGCTTGGGAATAAGTGGCCTAACAGCTTTGATAAAGTTTAAGTGATTTTGGGACATGGTGATAATGAAAGGAATACCCGGCTGAGTTTGTTGTGGGCTCTACTCAGACCTGGGTGCGTTTGGAACTCTTGTAGCGTAGCTTTAAGATTATGTAATTAATTAATCACCATACATCATTTAAATCTTACAAATTCCACTGTTAACAATCAAAAAACGTACAATGCAATAGTACCCAATTTGATTTGAAGTGTTTGTGGTTAAACTCAATTGAACAAGCAAATTATACCTGAATGGTTTCAAGCCATTGTGGATAAACATGTGGGCTTTCAATTGGTGCTTTTTCTTGAAATATATTCTGCAAAGAGCACAACAGAATGGCTTATTGTTATCAATATGGCTGACTTTTATGTGCCTCTTTAGGTTTTGTCGGTTCACATACTTCTTCATACATTTTGGACAGCTAAAAAAATAAAAAGTGTAGTAGTTTATAAATGTTTAAAAATTCCTTTATAAATGTTGAGTAGCACAGTACGTGGCCAGCCTTTAAAATGACATTTTGGCTTTGTAGAGCGTTGTCTCTGTCACTCATACCTATATGACGTTTTGTCGGTCTCAACGACAGAGATAGTGCTCTACAAATTTGCTATCTCCTAAAAGTCTATGTACATTACTTTCGGCAGTGTACGGTAATGCATTTACTAGCACATACCAGTATAGTACATTCACTTCAGCAGCTTCTTTGTGTGCAGTTTTGATATGACGGTCCAAGTGACTTTTGCTTGTGTATGCTTTTTCACAATTTGGTTCTTCACATACAAAAGGCTTCTGGAAATAAGACGTTAAGATTTAAAAAAAAATTGCATGATGACTGTCAAATTTCTTTTAAAAGAGGGTATGCAATAATGATGATCATGGTGGTAGTAAGAATTTATAAGAAATAATATAGAGGGTATATGGTGAATATCAACATGTCTTACTTCAAATTTTTCATGGTTTGACTTTATACAGTTTCATACACCACAGGTTCACAAATCAAGACAGTTTTTTAGCTTGAACAAAAATTTGAAAAAGCATATACCCTTACCTACACTAGTGAGGTTTCAGTTATACTAGCAGGCATATGCTATCACTACTTTGTGGAGCTGAAGGAAACAAGTTGTTGAAATTGAGATAGTACCAGTTGCCAGTTCACTGTCTATTCTCTATATATACCTACTTAATTTGTTTATTATAATACAATTTTTCTGAAAATTGCGATTTTTTCAGAGCCCTATGGTATAATTGATTATGTTTGTAAATAGACAATAGTCAAATAGCTCTTATGAGTTTAAATTTTTAACATAAACATTAATTATTATGTTTGCTTAAAACAATGCTTTAGGTAGGTAGTTTTACAAGTTACATAAGGGAGACCCCATTACGGTACATTGACTGCTAGGTCGGTACTTGGTAGTTTAGTACTTACCACATTAACGTGGGCCAATCGATGTTGCGCTAGTCTGTACGGCCTATCAAACACTGAAGTACAACCTTCGAATGGACAAGCATATATTTTTTTATTGGGTTCAACAAGTTGAGCTTCAATAACTTCCATTTTTAGTGAAGTTTAGGTCGACATCAAATTCAAACAATCTCCACTGAGAATCTCCAACTATGCTATTCAGGACTTATTGCGCGGAGATACGGTGTCACTACAATAATAATATACAGAAACGTAACATTCAATCCTAGCTAATTAATGTAAATGTAGAATTTACAGAGTTAATTTTTTAAATTATTTATTTGTTAAATAATGTAGGTAAATCGCCACCACTTTTTGTGTCACAGATTATAGGGATATGCATGATAAGCATGTGTTTGTTTGATTTGTCATTAGATTTACTCTGTGTTTGATGCAGGTTAGTATCTTCGGAAGTTCGGAGCACAGAGTACATTATTTTGTATATGGTTCGGAGTCTTCGGAGTAGGATTATATTTTAGCTCAGAACAAAGAAGTAGCCCTATTGTAACACTTACTGTTAGAGCGAGATAGCTAAATGCATTAAGCTCTTATTAGAACGTGACAAAATGATTATGTTTTGTCCTTATCACCGTGGCCACTTTTTTGTTTGCCAAAATGTACTTTACGTGAGTATTTGGCAAACAACGTGAAGTGTAGAAGGAATGACATTTCACAAGCAAGAAAATCTGCTTGAGCGAGAGGGACTGAGGGGGCCACGCATAGCTAGGGCGTGAAGGAAGGACAAATACACTTTCGCATTTATAAACAAAAAATATTCGAAGAGATTTACTGTTTTTTCATGAAAGTGTTCCGTCATCTGAACATAGAGAATTAATTTAGCTGTAATATCGATATCCTTATAAAATTCGGTGTCCCAACCGTAGATGGGTGCACACAGTGACAAGATGACGCACGCACACATAAATGAATTGACACACATTTGGAGCTTAGTATCCATCCAGGTAATCATTCATCTAAGGGGCCACGCTAGTTGCAAATCTGACATATATCTGTGTCTGTGATGGTGATGTTTGTGATTGTGATTTTATTGGTCTGTGGTGACAAATGGTTGGCAGGCCCTGTCAACTGAGGGCCATAAAAGATGCATCAGTCCATTTCTTTCGCACTTTCTATTCCTCTTTCGAAATCCACAGGACTATCTCGCTCCACTCACACAGTATTAAAGGCACATGTACATACAGCACACCTATGATATTTTTTGCTCAAATCTTATTGGTCGGTGATTAGATCCAATCGGCTTTCATTACATAGAATTTCGAAATAAAAACATGTCGGTTTTGAGAGATTTTATAACCTAACCTAAAAAACTCAAATTTTCTAGTCTTTAATCCATTGCGAGAGTTTAAACGTTATTGGTCCGTGGTTTAAACCTTGAAGTGTGCTGCAGTTATAACAGGATATTCATTTTATATTTCTATTTTCAGTTTTTTATGTTTTTGTTTTAATTGAGAGATATAGTGATGTGCTCTTTAAACTTGCCTGCCTAATTTAGGCTTAGTAATAATTGTTAGTGTTTCTAAATACCTAGTATCCTTTTTATCTGATATGAGGCAGTGTAGTGTACCTAAGTGTAAAAGCACCCTACATTTACACGCCGTACCTTTTACCGACACAACTAGATGGAAAGCATGGTTGATTAACTGTACATATTTGCGTAAGTACTCCCTTAGGCAATTAAAAAATGTCAGGATTTGCGAATCCCATTTCTTACCTCGGTATATCGTAAATAATAGATTGACAAAAGATTCAATTCCCACGCTGAATTTGCATATTACACAGTCTTCTAAAAACCCTGGTATAGTACATTTTAAAATTGACAAATTGCTAGAGATATCCCCTTTACAGACTGGTAAACCCCTCGATGTTAACATAGTCGATATCCCATCGACTTCACAAACAGACAAACAAAGTAGGAATGAGCAAGCTTCTGTTATTTCAAGTCCTATAGATTTAGTAAATCCCTTGCCAAATATCCCGATTCCTGACAAACAGAAGTCACCAGATTTAAATCAGCACTCTATTTTAGAGCCAACAACTTCTATTACTCATTACTCTCAACCACTGAGTCTTAAATATATCATATATATGATGTCCCACATTTACTCAAATGTTTCCACAATAATTTTCAGAAGAAGGACTTGCTCATCGGGAGTCAGTGGGACTACATCGAGAAGCTGTTTGCTGTTGATGGTGTGGCAGGTGTTGGATGGTCTACCAAATTAACAGACAAGCATGTGAAACCAAATTGATATGACAAGTTGAAGGCAAGTAACTGAACATTTGTTTTGTAACAATAGCTTTGTGATAATGTCCTTGCCATGGAAAAAATCCAATAAAACTATGGTGCGCAGACCTGAGTTATTGGTACTAAAACTTCTTGTTTTCATGGTGTCTATGTTATCACGTTTTTGAAAGCACTGTCTCTGAAACTATGGGTTGTAGACCCTGTTGTTGGTCAATTTTAAGTTTCAGCTTACAAAAATCTCTTCACGTGATCACATAGACACCATAAAAACAAGAAGTACCAATAACCAGGGTCGGCGCCCAATAGTGTCGAAGATAATTATGAGCATACTAGGTGATGCCAGCGACTGCGTGGATTTTCATTTTTCAAAATCCCGCGGGAACTCTTTGATTTTCCAGGATAAAAAGCAGCCTATATGTTAATTCAGGGTATAATCTATCTCCATTCCAAATTTCATCCAAATCCGTTCAGCTGTTTTTGTGTGATTGAGTAACAAACATCCAAACATCCACACTTTCACATCCATACTAATATTATAAATGTGAAAGTGTGTCTGTCTGTCTGTCTGCTAGCTTTTCACGGCTCAACCGTTCAACCGATTTTGACGAAATTTGGTACAGAGATAGCTTGCATCCCGGGGAAGGACATTCTATGCTACTTTTTATCCCGGAAAATTGAAGAGTTTCCGCAGGATTCTTAAAAACCTAAATCCACGCGTACGAAGTCGCGGGCATCGGCTAGTTTATAATATTAACATTAGGATTAGGATAATTAGGTTTAGGATAGTATAATTATGAGCATAAAAGATAATTTTTTGAACAAAAATTTGAATCCTAATGAATTTCCAAACTACTCATTTAAATTCTTTAATTATATTTTAAACCCAATGTCTACTTTAAATCTAAATTGCATTATCAAATTTAGTTTATTAACATAATTATCTATAAAAAAATAACTATGCATTACAGGTGAAACTTGCTGCGCAAGTCTTCAGCAGAGATGTGGCCCACAGCTTAAGAATACAGATGAACACTTATCGTCAACTACAACTGGAACATGGTTATTGTCTATTCTTAATAAAGTTTTTATATTTTGATAAATTTGATTGATTTTTTTTTGAAAAACTAAATTCCTTAATAAATTATTAGTAGGATTACCGATAAATGCTGAAAATCGGTAATTAATAGCGAAACCGTTAAAATCTGTAAAAAGGACATCACTAAAAAGTTACGGTTTTCCTGCTGTCACGCCATCCCTAATTTACGACAATCCGGGCATATAACTGCTATATATTATATAAAGTTAGAAAGAGATGGTCCTGTGGATTCTCATAGTAAAAACCAATAAAATGTGAGACAGACGATCACTACAACAATGACAATTTGTTATATAAATTCCTTGCCTCCCACTTCCCCTTACTACTGAAACAAACATCGTCTATGGAGTTGGTGGTCTGTATCCTATATGTTATTGGTCCGTGATGGTTGGTAAAGTGCGATCCAGATAGGTTTTCTCCAAAATAATACAACTATTGTGGTTGTCGATAAAGAATTTATTCTATTATTGTCATATTGTGTAGGTTAATCTTGTTTTGTAGACGTATAATTATATTTATTCGAATGAAGTCAGCTGACGAACATAAACAAAGGGTATATGTCAACATTGAAGTCCTGAGACTCAAAGATAGTGCCTGTGATTTAGATTTAAGCATAATGGATATTGACGGTTCAGCCGGGGCTGGAGAGGTAAGCCAGACTCAAGGAGAAATTGACCAGAACCTCCTCCTACAGTTCAGCTGTATGAACACAACTGACAGAGAAGAGCTCATAGGTCAAATGCAAAGACTTTTGGGCCCCAGTTTAAATTATAATACAGCTAGTTTTTTTTTGGACATGAGTAATTGGTAAGTAAGATTTTTTTTAATGTTAATTTCAATTTGTTATATATTAATTAAAAAACATTTGGTTGCAGGAATTTGCAAGCAGCGATATGTTGTTATTTAGATTATAGTTTACCACCTAAGCTTCCATCTATGGCACTGAAAGCAGCTCAAACACAAGAATCTGCTGTAGGACCTGCTACTCAGTAAGAGTTATTACTAGTTTGTTATTTTGGATGATGTAATATGTATGCAATGCTTAAACATAAAAATACAGATATATAACATATATTTTATTTATAAGAATACTATTCTAAATGAAACATAATTTGCAATGAAGTAATTTAGGCCAGATATAATTAACTTGACAAAATTCAAATCATTTAACTGTATTTGATTACAGTTTTGAACAAAATTGGAGTATTGCCAACACAGGAACAGAAGCATGGCCGGGGAGTTGTAGGTTAATACAAGCTGGTGGCGAGCCATTAGGAGCCACGCCAGTGTATGTGCCACCCTTGCCTCCAGGACATTCCACAACTGTTTCAATGAACTTATTAGCACCCAGTGTCGCTGGAGTGCATAGAGGCTACTTCCATTTAGTTACTGATAAAGGAGAGCAAATAGGAGGTGAGCATTAAATCTATATTTATACAGATAATTTTTTTTTTCCAATAAGTATATCTATATGCCATCAGCTTTCTAGCCATAATCAGATTATACAGATAAATAAAAAAGAAATTGGTCAAACCCCTGACTCTAAAAACTTTTAGATCTTGCTTATCGCAGCTGCTCATGCAAATTCAACTATGTGAAAAATTCTATTTTAGAAGAAACTAATTAAATTCAATTTATTAAAAAGATTTGCATTGCCTTCAGGCACAGTTCACAACAGTTATGAAACATGTAATAACAAAACCTTGAGGGATCACCCACACTGGCAGGTGGCAAAACAAAGCTAGAAACAAGTAGGCTGTTGTGGTAGCATAACATATTTTATTATTTTTTAAATCTCTGATTTCACATCAGCCCAGTGCTCAAATACCATATATTTGGCAAATGTTGATTCAGGATCAAACAGAGAGCTCACTCACTCTCGTGTTCACACTGCTTCAGAGTTCAGGTTAAAATCACATAACTAAGAAAGTTATCTGTTGAACAAACACATATGCTAAGAACAGGTTTTGAATACTGAATGAAACAGCATCAAAGACGAAAAATCAAACACTAATAATTTAGAGAAATTCCACTTGAAGCTAGAATGGGTAAGCTAGTACAAAAATGTCATTAATCAGTTGGGGCTGGTGAAGTAAGAGCTGAGGTAAACCCAGTATTCACACGAAAATGCAGTCATGTAATACTTGTGTGCTGCTGTGTATCACACATTTTCTTTGTTACCAAAGGTTTTAAATAAAGTAAAATTTATTCATACAATGAAGAGTCATTAGTTTATCATCGAATTTATTTAAAATTAATTATACTTCATGGTAAAAAGAAAGGTTTTCATATTTTATGTTATTGTAAAATTACTCTTAGTTACCTTATTTGTAATGAGGACATTAAATAAGCACTCTGACATTACCATTGAAAAGAATTCATAACAGCTGCACGATTGCGGGAGAATGACAGCTACAATGTCACGATTGCAATCATCTCTGATTGGTTAACGCTCGCTCACTATTGGCTACAATGCATTGTTGCAACAATAATCGCTCAAATTCAGCCAATCAGAATAATTGAGATTGTAATAATGATTGATGCAGGTTTTAGACAATCGCCCTACAGGACAATGATCAGTATCTATAAACTAGTGTATTTTAAGTAACTATTTGCCTTTTTGGACTAAAAAACATATTTTTTTTGTTTTTATTTCATTTTTTTATTTTCCAGATACTTTATGGGTAGAAATCACAGTTGAATCTGAAGTAACTGTAGCTCTTACAGAGCAACTAGCCGCCTTACCAGTACCTAGTAGTAGATTGGATGAATCAGTATCTCAGGTAATGACTTTCGTTTAATTTAATTTATTGAAATGCCAATGATACAATTAGCAATGTAACAACGTTGTCTATAGAGTGGTAACGGGCCGTCATATTTTGAAGCATATTCATAGGTGTCGTGTGTAAATACCGCGCCAGTATCCATGCAGACTGTGACGAGCATGCATGTCACACTCACATGCATACGTCTTCAGTTTCAAACAAATGTACACAAGCTTTGCCTATCTGGAATTTTATAATATCTCTGTAACATTTTTAATAATAATATAAAAATGTCTGTCCAGTTATATCACTACCAGGGTTGTTGCAGATGCCAATTTTTTTGACATCAGGATTATTAGATGTTCACATCCGCGGAAGCAGATGTCTGAATTAATGCGAATGTTCCGCATGCAAATATCCATAACACCCCTGTTGGGTACCATTGTACACTTTTTGATTGGTCAACTAGCAAACACGCGCGAGGCACGCGCCACTCTGGCCCTGCCCACTTTGGTGGTCATTTCTAGTTGCAAATATGAATTGATGCGGATGTCTGAATTGATGCAGATGTTCCGCATTTGCGGATGCGAATAACCGTAACATGCCTGATTTCACTACCCATATTATAAATGCGAAAGTGTTTGTTTGTTGGTTTATTGGTTTGTCAATCAATCACATTTGATCTCGGAAAATCAAAGAGTTCTCACGGGATTTTAAAAATAAATCTCGTAATAGATAATGTCGCGAGCATAAGCTAGTAATAAATATAGCTTATTTTTCATATCAGTTTCCTTTTATTTCAGGTGCCGTCACAAGATGACCAAATGTGTTGATTAAAATTTACTTTTATAATTTTTATTTACAAAATGTCACAATTATTATTTTCTTTAGAAAATTTATCATTTACTTCTAATTTATTTACAATCAATCAAACAAAATCACATTTTTTGTATCAATGCTATAATAATTTATGACATCAAAATGCAATTAAAGCCATCTTAAAGTTAAATAAGACTTACAACAACAATGAAAGTAAATGTACAAACTATAAGCCCTATGAAGTACTTTAAAAATATGTTAAGATGTAAATTATGAATTTGTTATTGTTGAAATGTTTGCAATTGTATATGGAAAACGATTTTACTAGCATCACTTAGTTATAGGTATGAATATGCCATTAATTTAATAATTATTGGGATTTCATTTGTAGTAGGTAGGTACTACATACTTTATATAAAATATTTTTAGTTTTAATTTAAATAAAACTTTTGCTAGTAGTGTGGTGTTTTTTGTAGCTGTGGCATAGCTTCGGCTTTGCATGAGTGACAGGTAACCCTTAAAAACCCAGAGACTATTCCATCTATTGGTGAAAACTTAATAAGATCTCTTCAGCACTTTTTGAGATAAGCGCTTCTTATGACCATAGTAGTCATCCTATGACTTCTTAAATCCTTATGAGTTACAGCAAGCACACTTGTGATGATAATTTTTTTTTAAATAATGTTCAAATCATAGATTTACTAAGTATACACTAAAGGTAAAGTTAATTGCAATAGAAACATTATTTATTTTATACAAAACTTTGTTGAATACTTTTACTTACTATGATAAACTATCCTACATCTTACCTCCTGGTAGTTCTAAGTACACTTGTGGATAAAACATTAATTTAAATTACACAGCCATTTCCATATCAATCTTTGGGTAAGGGTTATAGTTCTTAATAATAAAATCTTCGTACTTGAAGTCATCAATGGAGTCAATTTTTCGAGCAAACTCCAAAGTTGGGAAGGGCCTTGGTTCCCTCTCCAATTGTTTTTTCAGTGGTTCAATGTGGTTTAGGTATACATGAGTGTCTCCAGTGGTGTGAACAAACTCACCAGCCTGCACAGAAAATAATTTTGACTCAAAAATCCTCAATGGCTCAAAGATTTAGGGTTAGAATCTCAACTGTTGTTATGTCTACTGTTTATGGATAGAGTGTATGTGTAGTGTACATGGTTATCATTAAAAAATACAGTACTGTATATTGTATTCATGTGAAAAAATATTGCTAACTTCAAAGCAGTGTGCAATGAAAGTAGAGACTGGCTAATTCAGTTGTACAAAACCTCTTACAGTATGTGGCAGAAAGTAATGTACATCAGCCTTGAAAATGATGTTTCGGCTTTGTAGAGCGTTGTCTCTGTCACTCATACCTATGTGACGTTTTGTCGGTCTCAACGACAGAGACAATGCTCTATAAACCGCTACCTCTTTCTAAAGGTCGATGTACATTACTTTCTGCTGCATACTGTAAAAGACAAGAGATTGTGCACAATACAATTAGCCACAATGTGGCCAATGCTGTTGTATTTCAAGAGATCTTTTGCCTTTAAAAAAACATTTCTTACGGGATTCACTAAACTATACACTAGTTTAGCGAATCCCGTAGGAATCGTTATATAGAATCATTATATAATACACAAGGATGAAGAAGACTCACCTCTAATCCAGTGATATGTGCAATCATATGTGTCAAGAGAGCATAACTGGCAATGTTGAACGGGACTCCTAAGCCCATATCAGCACTTCGTTGGTACATCAAGCAGGAGAGTCTGCCGCCGGCTACGTGGAACTGCGCCAGGCAGTGACAGGGAGGGAGGGCCATCTTGCCCAGGTCTGATGGGTTCCATGCACACATCAACATTCTTCGGTCGCTGGAATTGGTTCTGAAATGAGATTGTTGGTCAATATATCTAGTGACAGACAACAGTATCAGTAGTGACAGCAAAGAAAATAATTCTATTTGAATGTACAGTTAACTATAAAATTGTTTTACCATTTTTGACAAAATCACTAAATCAAAATTTCACTAAGGCTACTTAGTGCACTGTGCAAGCCATAGAGTCTATGACCTACACGCCACTGATAGATGCATAAAGGCTCTTCTTACCCTTATATTGAATTAGCTCAATGCTCATTTTTCATTATGATAGTTTTATATGCAACCAACATACAAACCAAGGGAGGTAAAGCAATTCTATGGTAAATGTGATTTTAATGCAATGTTTTCTATAAGTACACATAACTGTACTGACCAATATCAACATACAGTTTAATTAATCCTGTGTCTAGAAACTAGAGATTTTTGATGTAGGTTCTTTATTACATAACACCTACCACTAGGAAATGATTTTTAGAAGGTTACCCCGAGCAAAGCCAGACTTAGCTCAGAGCTCCGAGAGATCTATTTATTTGTATAAGCAAAGGTTAGACAATATCTAGGAAAAGTAATTTTCACATGATAGTTACTTGATAGTGTTAATAACATTTTGTAGCTGATCAATGCCTTGTCCAGCGTAGTTTGTTTTTGCATCAATATAGTTAGCTCCACTGTGTCTCCACTGGAACCCATACACTGGTCCAAGGTCCCCTATAAAGTACATAAAAGGAGAATGAAATTATTACACTTGAGAATGAATTAGGCAAACTTAAAATGGTTATCAAATTACCTTCTTCACGCTCAGTGAATCCAAGATTATCTAGAAAAGCTCTGGATCCATTTGCATCCCAAATATGTACTCCCTTGCTGGCTAAAACTTTGCTATCTGTAGACCCAGATATTATCCACAGTAGTTCCTCAATTACTCCTCTTACGAAAACGCGTTTAGTGGTCAAGAGTGGCAGTATATTGTTACGCAGAGAGTATCTTTGCATTGCTCCAAGAATTGATAAGGTACCAACGCCAGTCCTGTCAATTCTCTTGTCTCCTGCAAATTATTACATAGATACATATTAGTAAGTAAAGTATCTAATGAATTGTGAAGGAAAATAGTTACAAACCTGTCTCAATAATCGTCTTTACGAGGTTTAGATAGTGATATTCCTCGTGCATTGGGATTGGTTTTTCAGTGCCATTTTGTTGCATGTTTACGTTTCAAAACTTTGCAAATTTAATTGTTAAGTTGTTTAATGTGCTTAAATATAAATTATTATTAGAGATAAATAACAATTTCACATTAAAAAATAAGAACAAAGCTTTCCGACGAATTTATCAATTTTTGGCGGCAAATTTTTGGATTAGACACTGACCGTAGTGTCAAGTGTCAACTGTCAAGTGTGTGATGGTGTGTGACACGTGTGTGACAGCACTAATGTTATTGGTCCATGGTCTGTGAGCACCACCGACAAGAAATAAAAGACAGCACTGCCATAGACATTATCTAGATTCGTGCTCGCCGCAGATAAAGTTAACTTGTGTTTTTGTTTAAATTGAGAATCAGGGCCGGGCTCACTCATTTTTTAGCGCAACGGAGCAGCCTGGCTGTCCAGCGCGGAAATGCATTCACGGTGAAATGTCTCGTAAAACTTGTAACTGCCACAAAACGTTTCTTAAGGCTACTTTACACGTCTTGTGTTAATGATATGTACACACTATCGAACTGCACAATGTTGAGAGTGTAACATTCTCGGTGCTCGGGAGTCGGGTCTCCAAGTCCTTCAGCATGTCTCCTGACTCGTCAAATGACGATTTCACAGGTAGACTTACTTAGTACAACAATTTAATAGGGGAGCGGGAATGAAAGGTCCTTAATTTCAAGCGCCTAATTTTTTTTGTTAACAAAATATCCTATCTCTATGAAAATATCAAAGTATCAAACTTTTCTGGTTGGTGACAAGTTGGTGATTAGCAAAATCAAATGAATCTAAATGCTGTTGCTGTTAGCAACACAGGTTTGTTATTTTTGGAGATAAGGCAAAAAGCTTGGAAAAAGTCATTATTTTCAAATAATTTCCATTAGGTACCCACGTCCTTTTAATAATAATTAGTTTATTATTAGCAAATTATTTTACCAAGACATTAACTATGGAGTTTTTGAAAAATACTTAACAGTTCGGTAGCAAAATAAATGAGTGGGTAACTACGTGGTAACTACCCAAGTATGGTATCCACGTAAACAAACAGCATCGAACTTGTCGATATCATTACCATGTCGATACAACTCAACCATTGAAAAAACTTTTTGTTCTCTTATCAAGGGATTTTGATTTTTGACGATAATGCCAGTACTGGAAGCGCCACAAGTGGAGCTGGGCTCGGCTCCACGGACACCAAGTATAATCGCATCACCATCGCCGCGATCAGAAATCTCCAGTGCCAGTTCTCCAGAACCGCAGAATGTTCGCGCCACTCCACTTTTTAGGTACCTACTGCACTATCATTAACGTAGATTTCTAGGTTCTAATCGAAATATTGAAAATCCCAGAGAGGAAATTCTAATACTCTACCCTCAGAATA
Source organism: Maniola hyperantus (assembly GCF_902806685.2). NCBI lineage: Eukaryota > Metazoa > Arthropoda > Insecta > Lepidoptera > Nymphalidae > Maniola > Maniola hyperantus. The sequence continues at coordinate 11,324,256 of NC_048541.1, forward strand.
CAGAACACTGTACCTACCTACATTAGTATTTAAAAAATTAAAGACAGATTCGTATAGGTACCTTTGTTAGTGTGACACTGAGCGGAGGGCGTAGTAGCGGGTAATAGATAATATTGAGGATAATATAATATACCTTCTGAATCGGGGTTTAGGCACCTTTGGCTAAAAGTAAAACGACACCTACGAGCATACTTTAAAATATGGCGGCCTTAAGACCAGTCCAAAGAGTATTATAATATACAGGGACCAGTCTGTATAAGTTGTTGCCCGTTGGTAGGTACTTCCCTGACATTAATGAAGATTGTGTAAAATATGTGAATTTAACATCGAACCTACTATTTTTTACATAGCAGAAATCAAGGAATTTTGCAACTTTTACGACAGCGTCGCAGACATAATGACTAGCTAGAGCTACCTAATGAGTAGTAGGTATTTTCTTGTCAGTGACTTGGTTGGTAGGTAGGTATAAGATACTGCAGCTCGATTGCGGTAGAATGACAGCTACAATGTCACGATCGTAATCTGATAATAATGTATTATTAATGTATCTGGCTATAATGTATTGTTGCAAGAAGAATACCGTAAATTCAGCCAATCACAACGATTGCGACTGTAATAATAATTTATGCAGTTCTCCTGCAATCGAGCTACTGGTTAACTCGATTGCAGGAGAACTGCAATCTCCTGTCGGGTCATAAAATATAGGGTTCGAGTCCCTGGTCGGACTAAAAGTTAGTGGCTGTTGATGCTACGCCTGATCTCTTTCTGGGCGTGTAGGATTGTCAAACCATCAGACTATGGAACTTAGAGAATAAAGAGTGCATCCTTTTTTACGCACACACTAATGCACTCCAGCGTCTCCCGCACCTTCTAATTTCGCGGAAATTGGTTGCTTATGGTCAAAATTCGGTCAGGAGAGAACATAATCGAAATCTATATTACTTGAACGTCTTGTGTTAAGGATGCTGGCAATGCCTCCCCCTGACCCGGAACAGCCACCGGGTCAAGATGAACTTGAGAGAAGATTGCCCGGATACAGACGGATTGTTATACCCAGAGAATTAACACTCATTGAACTTTTGGTAAGAAATCTTTTTTTTTTTTTTTTTTTTTTGTCCTGTTGACCTAGAATCATGAAATTTGGCAGGTAGGTAGGTCTTATAGCAGACATTCGGGGAAAAATCTGAAAACCGTGAATTTGTGGTTACATCACACAAAAAAAATTAAATTGTGGGCATGAAATAGGTAATAATTAGTATTTTCGATTTTCGAAGTAAGCTAACTATATCAAGTGGGGTATCATATGAAAGGTCTTCACCTGTGCATTCTAAAACAGATTTTTATTTATTTTTATGCATCATGGTTTTTGAATTATCGTGCAAAATGTCGAAAAAATACGACTGTAGTACGGAACCCTCGTTGCGCGAGCCTGACTTGCACTTGGCCGGTTTTTATCACGGATTCCGTCAAAATACGAATCGAATGAGACGTATTTGTAAAACGGCCACTTCGAGAAATCACGGAAACAAACTGAATACCCACGGATGACGGATGTAGTGCACAAACTCCCTTACGACTGTGGTTTGATTTCTTTACTCTTGTTGAGCTCCAGCTGAGGCTTGACAACAGACGAGAAAGACCTGACGATGCTGGTTCCTTTGCGATTGTTTACGATTGTAGTTTCTATCTAGGTAGGTAGGTAGGTTTCTATGTACTTAGGTTGTATCTTTGTTCTTGTAGAAAGAGAGCAGTGGCGTGACAACAGACGAAGAAGTGTTGACGATTCGCGAGGCAAAGTTGCGGGTGATCGCGGAGCGCGTGGGTCTCCGCCGGCTGCACGTGCTCGCTCCGCGCTTACGCTCGCTCACGCTTGACGGAAGCGCTATCTCGTCCTTGCGTGATCTTGGCATTGGATTAGTTCATTTAAAAGTATGACATACGTTTCCTTTAAACAAATTCAAAGTACGTTTTCCTGCTAATATTTTTTGCGTGCCTGGACAGATCAAAACTTTTTCAGGCCATGCTATGATAGGTAAGTACCTATAATAAATATCCATTATGACCTTGGTAGGTATTATTAATTATTTTGTGGTTTTTAGACGAGACGCGGAGTTCGATCGATGCCATCGATCGATAGTAGAATGTAAGTTGACATCGATCGACAGTTGACTGAATACATCCATTCGACCGGTTCGATGATGAGCCTCGCGTGGCCACTGGCGATCGCATCTCAACCGATCCACTATAGATCAGTGATGGATCGAATGATTGAGTGTTATCGATCGGTAAAACTGTAGAGTAAGTTCCTGCAGTAATGGAGCGATGCGGAAGGGGTGGACAGTTGTCACAAGTTGACGAATCACCGAGCTCTCGCATCACGTCATTACATTCGCACTGCACATCGCTCCACTACCGCGACTGCATGAACCTACTCGTTATGCGATGCCTCATGCCTGTTATAACTTTGCATGTTTTTTTAAAAAGAAAATTAGCCATGTTAAATGACTAATATTCCCCTTTCCCCTCCAACTAAGTGTCAAGCTTGTGCTAGGAGTAGGTACGACAATAGTAGAACGGGCAGGGTTTGAACCGTCGACCTTTCGGTTTTCAGTCCACTCCTTTACCCGTTGAGCTATTGAGGTTGTGAGGATTGGACCAATTAAGCTATTTTTACTTGTAGAATCTAAGCGTAAACAGATGTGGCTTGACATCCTTGGATGGTATCTGGGGCCTGGGTGCTTTGAGGGAGCTCCACGCGGCCGCCAACCGTCTTCACGAGTTGCATCCATTGGCGGCCATGCAGAAGTTACATACGCTTAATTTAGCTGAGTAAGATTTTTGGACACTGTTAAAATATCAATTCTTTTACCTACAATTTTGTAAATTTTTGCGATTCCGTCCCTCAAAAGGAAAAAAGGAACCCTTATAGGATCACTTTGTTATGCTAATAGCACATCGTAAGGGGGAAAAATTGAAATGTGTTCATAAAAAAACAATTTATTTTCAACTTTCAAAGTAAGATTAATATATACCAAGTGGGGTATCATATTATCCAAGGGCTCTGTACATTCTAAACAGATTCTTATTTATTTTTATGCATCATAGTTTTTGATTTATCGTGCAAAATGTCGAAAAAATACGACTGTACTACGGAACCCTCGAAGTCGCGGGCATCAGCTAGTATTTTTATAAACATTCAGACTGGTTTTATTCTTACGCTGATTGTCGGCACTAACAGGTCAATATTATGCAAATTACTATGAAGCATTCCTCAATAACACCTACTATACTTATTCTGTGATAACGCTGACAGAACAGCACTGAATAGCTACTCGCTGATCGCCGGCGCTGACGATCAGATTATATGAAAACTAGCCTTACTGCAGCACTCAGAGTCGCTTAATCGATACTTAAGTTATAACGAGACAGAGCTATATCTCTCACATAAATCTGTCTCGTTTGAACTCAATTTAACTAACGAGTAGCGACTCTGAGTGCGGCTGTTAGACATGGAGAAATGTTGCAGCAACCCCATAGAAGAATCCAGCCGCCTGTGGACAATAGGAGTTTGCAGTTCCCTGCGCCAATTGACTTTGCGAGGTACCCCCATGTCGGACACGTTCAACTACCGCTCACTTGTTGCGTCTGCTTTGCCGATGCTTGTGACTTTAGATGATATCCCCTTGAACCCAGAGGAAGACGGTAAGTTGCAAATAACCTTTGGAATACCTATATACCTATGCTATTTTTAGACCGTACGCTTCTTTACTACCCCAGACGGTAGCTACGAATTTAAATTCCTCAACTTTTGTGACATTTACTGAATGTCTTGGTTTTTTTAATTGTAGACTTTAGTTCTTCCTTTTTTGCGTCTACCCTGATAGCAGAACTAAGAAAATTATATCTGTTTTGTGGCCTTGTGCATGCTTAAAGGTTGACTGAACTGCATCATTGAAGTAGATACATATTATTTAGTTTGCCTTTGTAGTTTGTACCCGTCTTCTTGTTTTTGTGCGATATAGTTTTTGATGATGGTGGTGGTAGTGGATTAGGTACCTACTAAAGGTAATACGAGATGATGACAGTTCTTTATATCCTACTAGATGATACCCGCGACTTCTTCCGCGTGGATTTAGGTTTTCTAAAAATCCCGTGGGAACTCTTTAGTTTTCCGGGATAAAGAGTAGGTAGCCTATGTCCTTCCCCGGGATGCAAGCTACATCTGTACCAATTTTCGTCACAATCGGTTGAACGGATAGATCGTGAAAGGCTAGCAGACAGTCTCACTTTCGCATTTATAATATTAGTATGGATAATATGGATATGGATTACTGACATTCTACTTGCACCATAGTTTGTTAAAGACGCTTGGTGTTAAAATGCAGATGAAATTCCGGAAGAAATATTATCGGAAGGGTCTGCTCATGATAGTGCAGAAAGTGATACGGAGGGAGATAAACACAAGTCGTTGCCTGATGATATAACAGCAGTACAAGTCTCTAAGCCCGGATCTTCAAACGTATCACAAGTAAGCTAAAGGGCTTATTCCACCTTCCTAAATAAGACGTCCTGAATGGTATAGTTACCGTCAAACTAGCCAACGTTGCCACTCAATGATACTTTGCCCAAAAAGCAATTTTTAAAAATCGATGTCGACAATGTTGGCTAAAAGTCCGGATTACTTTGCCTAATGGCATAACAGCAATACAAGAGTCTAAGCCCGCATCTTCAAAAGTATCACAAGTACGCTAAAGGGCTTATTTCACCTTCCTAAATAAGACGTCCTAAATGGTATGCTTACCGTCAAACTAGCCAACGTTGCCACTCAATGATACGTTGCCCAAACAGCAATTTATAAAAATCGATGTGGGCAATGTTGGCTAAAAGTCCGGATTACTTTGCCCGTCATCTAAATCGAACAAATTTTGGTTCTATCAAAAAAATATTACATACAGTGAATTTGCTTATAAATTGCTTTTTGGGCAAAGTAACATTGAGTGGCAAAGTTGGCTAGTTTGACGGTAACTATACCATTTAGGACGTCTTATTTAGGAAGGTGGAATAAGCCCTTAATGTAACTAACTACTAACTTGAGTTAGTACCTAAACTAAATTTTAAGTCTAGTAACTAATTATGTACTTACTTTTGGAGAACTCAAATTCAGCAGCTTGGATTCATATCATGGGAAATTCAGTTTCATTTTCGATACAACAAATCGCTTTTGCATTTACCTGCCAACATTTCAATACCTACTTACCAGTCTTCTCAAAGCATAATTTTGTCGAAAACAGACGATGCAACCAGAAACGAGTACCTACGTACCTACTACGTGTACGTACTTAGTATAATAAGTATGTATTATCTTTTTCTTTCTACATTGTTATTGATTTTATCCGCGTTAAAAATCTGATTTTCATAAGTGAGCGTTTCAAGGGTAAGATGATCTAATGAATGGGTGAATGAATTAATTGATTTTTTACTAGCTAGGTTCTATGCTAGGAATATATAAAACGAAAAGGTGACTGACTGAATGACTGATCTATCAACGCACAGCTCAAACTACTGAACGGATCGGGCTGTTTGGCATGCAGATAGCTATTATGACATAGACATCCGCTAAGAAAAGATTTTTAAAAATTCAACCCCTAAGGAAGTAAAATAGGGGTTCAAAATTTGTGTAGTCCACGCGGATGAAGTCATGGGCATAAGCTAGTTACTTATATATTACTTTCTTAAGACTCCAGGCAACAATTCAAAAGAGGAAGTGATTAGCAAACGTAAGAGATTGTCCCATCTACGTCCGGCTACCACCGAGTGTGCGGGTATCCGACCAAATCGACCTGAACTACCACGAAGACCGAAGACGGCTTTAGAAAGGACTATAGATGCTCCAACTAGGTTGCAGATTATGAACACGCTTATGGGTAAGTTATGAACCAGTATGGAGAACGCAATAGAATAGAAATAAATAAAAAAACACCTCAAAACATATTTTTTTTGAATTTTCGTCTGTCAGACTGTCTGTACGAAAACTTTCCAAATCCACACGGCTTAGGAGTTCAGTACCTTGCAGCATCTGGATTGAAGAATTGGGACTTGGAATTCAATAGTACCAATGTCTATACTCGGCATTTGCAATAATATTTTACCAGGAACAGTTCCTACTACCTACCTACCTACCTACAGTGTACCTTCCATCATCAGGTTTGAAGAGTTCTGACTTGGAGTATAATCATGAAATCGTTGCTTGATACCTAAAGTATCAATTCATCATCAGAAATTCCCGAATCCCCAAGGCTTAGGAGTTCAGTACTTGCAGCATCAGGATTGAGGAGTGGGGATCTGAATATCAATGATATCTAAATATGCTTGGTACCTAAAATAATACTGCACCGTCCGCGGTTCATGAATCACTATAGTTTAGGAGTGCTGTACCCTACGTCACTCCTAAACTCCCTAGGGTTAAGGAGTTGGGACTTGAAGTCCAAGCATGAAGTCGTTGCTTGATGCCTACAATATTAATTCACTAGGAACACTTCCTGAATCTTGATAACTTAAGCAGGCAGTAACCCTGCAACATCAGGATTGAAGAGTTGGATCCAGAATTTTTATGGGACCACCACAAAAACTTCCTCTGTTGATTAAAAAAAAGTGTTTTCCATATCGGTCTAGAAACCTCGAAAAAATCAGTGTGCAAAAACGGGCCGAGTTGAGAACCACCTCCTTTTTAACCGACTTCCAAAAAGGAGGTGGTTCTCAATTCGGCCCGCTTTTTTTCAACTTTTTTAATTTTTTTTAATGTATATACATCGATTTTTTATGTACATCGAAATACAGACATTTACATTTACATATTTTACAGTTATGCATGCATGCACCAATAAGATTTCTCGCAGAATAAAAACACATCTCTTAAGTTTTTAAAGTCTGCTAAATTCTTTTTTTTAATGGATTTTTAAAGATGAAGAATGGCGTTTTAGTGGAAGTAAATTGACATCACACGATCCAGTGTGTGGAAATCTTGCGCGAGCCTTAAGACGATCGCCGAAGGAAAAGCTTCGCAGTTCAAGTGAGTGAAACTCCACGAAACTAGATTCTAATAAGTAGGTAAGTATTAATGATTAAAATCTTAGATTACGAACCTCTAAAGTATAGAGTGCCCTTCCAGCATCCGTTTCCTGCCACGTACAAAATTCAAATAGGTACCTTCAAAAGAGTGAAAAAGTACCTTTCGGGCGCGCTCCAACAGTGCGCGAGCCTGACTCGCACTTGGCTTCTAGTTAGCTTATTACGTAGGTATATGCTAAATCATCAATTTAACATCATAACATGCTAGGATTAAAGAAGAAAATATTATCGCACCTTTGTGCACTCCTCTGTGATTTGACGGATCCGTAAAAAAAAAAGAATTGAATGCATGACGGCCACTTCAAAGAATTACGGATATGAACCGGATACGGATGAGTGCACAAAAGCCCTAAAAGTAGGTCTAACATAGTGTTTGCACGAACTGGCCAACTTATCTACCAAAGTTTAAACAAAAACTAGCTAAGGTAATCGAAGAAAGTTAGAACTATCTCTTTTGGGTAAACACTAAGTTCTCCATGTTGGACAAATTCCAATCTGTTGTTTGTCCTACTTTTGGCACAACTGTTGGAATCTTCTAATAATAATTATTATGTTTATCGCCGATTCGTGAGAAGCGCTGTTGCATCGCATCGTGCTACTGTTAACGTTTTTATGAGCATTAAGCGAAATATTTCGCATGTTTGTGCAAATTGCATCAATTTCCCTTTTGTAACTCTAAATGCCGATGGAACATAATGACTACGCGCCGAATGTCATACGCCCGTCGCAAGCGTTTTTTTTAGTATGTAGGTAGGTGGTACTACTCGGCGCTAATGACATCATGTCATTTTCGTACTGAAAATGTGTGGTTTACGCTTTACTGTACGTACAAGATTCGTTCGAGAAATGCTGTTTGAGCTACAGTTTTTAAAGCAAGTACAGCTTCCTGACAGAGGTTTGGTATGGAATTTGTACCTACGCGACAGGTCGAGATAGCAATTGGGGTGTGGAGTGGGGACACCCCGCACACCCGCACAGCCCCGCGCTATCCCGATGCAGGATAGCACGGGTGACGTTACGGTTAACTTCTTGCTTCTGTCGGGGTCCCACCACACCTCAAGGTTGGTTTAGGAATGGTAAAAAACTGGGAATAGGAAAAGTGTCTAAAATTCACCGGCTCAGCGCCCCCGCTCTGTGTGCGCCCAGCGCCCCCCCCCCCCCCCCCCCCCCGGTGTGCGGGGCGTCCCCACCCTGATTGCCACCTCGATCTTTCGTTGTCGCATACTTATCTACACATTGATTTCTATTCGATAACTATGATAACTGCAAAATACTTAGTGTTTTTAGATAAATAGGCAAAAAAATATTGACGTTATTATTCGTTACTATGCTCACAGTAAGGACTTTTTGTTGGAACATGATTCAGCTTATTTTATTTGTATTCTTTAGGTACCTATACTATAAAGATTATGATCCGGCAATGACGCGAATGGAATCCTAATTACTTACATGTTCACGTACATAACACAGTGCCTAGACAATTAGATGTTTCACTGAACATATTCAGTTATGTTGAAGTACGCGGCCGAAAGTGATGAACATCGGGCTTTAGAATGACATTTCATCTTTGTAGAGCGTTCTCTGTCATTCATACCCATATGACGCTTTGTCGGTCTTAACGACCGAAACAGTTCTCTACAAATCTGCTGTCTCCTTCTAAAGATCGATGTTCATCACTTTTGGCCTGCTTTTGGCCGCGTACTGTACGACTTATTAGAATTTTGCTCTATAAGTACAATTTTCTTTTTCCTTTTTGTAACCACATCACAAAAAATAATGTACAGACCTAGTACCTACATATATTTTCTTATAAGTACTTATACTAACTAAGTACTTATAATAAAAGGGCTTTACATTCTAAAACAGATTTACATTTATTTTTACGCATTATACAGTAGTTTTTGATTTATCGGGCAAAATGTTGAAAAAAATACCTGAATTTACGGAACCCTCGGTGCGCGAGTCTGACTCGAACTTGGCCGGTTATTTTTAGTACACGGTGGATATATGGACACATGTTTCCGAGTTATAGGTATGTGAATGTGGAGTGATATGCTGAGCTCTGCATCCTGCATTTCGTGAGTTGATTTTTTCCGTGCCTACCAATATTCTTCACATCACGTTATTCCGCTTTGTCGAGGTTTCCCTTTGAACTGCCAAAAATACCGAAGTTTAGGCTCGGTTGCGCAAACAGCCGTGTCACTGCTTATGCTTACATTTGAAATTTCTCTTTGTGTGTCTCATTACACGTTATTGACACTTCGAGTGGATTAACAATGATAACTCATATCGTAACACTCGCTTGTATAAATCATTACAAACCGAAATTGTCCGTTTTGTTAGGTTATGTAATGCATATTTGCAACTCTCTAAAGAACTGTTAGGTAGCCTGTACCTACCTACCTTCTGTTAAAAACGTTAAATAAAAATAAAATTTGTGATAGACATTAAAACTTAAAAGGCATAAAAATTAACGATATTGTTGCAATTTAGTTGATTCTCCGGAAAATGAATTATTAACTATGATAGACACAATACGGTTAAATGATTCTAATAATACTTAGCACGTCTAAGCTGAAACTTTCTAGCTTAGTTGTTTCATGCGGATGTACAAAACCCTCATCATCAACATCATCATGATCAATCCATCGCCGGCTTACTACTGAGCTCCCGTCAAATATATAAAAATATAAAATAAAAATCTTTTTTATTCGAATAAACTTTTACAAGTACTTACGAATAGTCGGATGTGATAGGTGTACTTGGAGGATTCTTGTAGCCAGTAAAACTTCAGCCTTCTATATTAAAGACACTTTAATTTCTATTTCTATTAATAATTAGGATACACGACAAAAGCATGGTTGCACTTAGTGCAGACCACAGACAACGACTGACTTAGAAATTCTGAGTTGCCATAATACAGTTCAACACTCCTCCTCAACCCTGAATTTCTTCAATCTCTTACTTCTACACACTATCTTAGTTTTCTGACATTTTTACCTAACTTTACTTTTACAACTTTCATAATCTATGACTTTTTATATCCTTCTGTTATTCTATACTTTTTAATCTTTGACAAAAATATTCTTTGACAATTAAGTTTTGACAATTTAATCTAAAAAACAACCAATAATGTAAACAAATAAAACGATATTTATTCTTTAAATTGAGTAATACTAATAACTATTAATATTTACTAACACTCTTCTATTCCCATACAGGTTCTAAAATAATTAAAAAGATTTTTGTGCAGCGGTTTAGTCAACACATCTGCAACTTGTTCTGAAGTGTTAATATACACCAATACAATAACATTCTGTTCTATTAAGTTTCTAATAAAATGATGCTTTATATCAATGTGTTTTACTCTTTTGCTATTTTCTCTATTTTTAGCTATGTGGATACAAGACTGGTTATCTTCAAAAATAATTATACTTTCACATTGAATTTCAAGATTATTCAAAAGTCCTTTAAACCACACTGATTCCCGTGCTATCATACTTAGAGCCATATATTCTGATTCGGCAGTTGAAAGAGAGACCGTTTTCTGTTTTTGAGTAGACCATTGTACAATATTTCCATATAACAGTAAACAGTAACCTGACACTGATTTTCTATCAACATCAGCTGCCCAGTCAGAATCACAATATCCCTCGGCTACATTCTTACATGGTTTATTCTTATACACTAATCCATAATTTGCCGTCTGCTTTAAGTATCTCAGAACTCTTTTCAGGTAGGTAAAATGTTTATCGGATGCATTGTTCTGATACCTACTAAAATAGCTCACCGCAAAAGACAAATCAGGCCTAGTACAAATAACTAAATATATCAAACACCCAATTAACTCACGGTAAGGCTGGGTACAAGTATAACTTTCTGGTTTTTCTAGTTTAAACTTAAGGTCTTTAATTTTCTCTTCACATGCACTCATAATTAAAATGTCATCCACGTACAGAAACACATACACACTTATCTCACCATTTTCGTTTTGTAATAAGTATAAACAACTATCATAATCTGAGCACTTGAAGTTGTTTGCACACATAAACTCGTGGAATACTTTATTCCAACACCTTGGGCTTTGCTTCAAGCCATAAATTGACTTGTTAAGTTTGCACACTTTTTCACTATTATGCTGACCTGGTAGACTCATGTATATCTCCTCCTTAAGTATGCCATGGAGAAAAGCAGTTTTCACATCCAACTGTTCTATCTTTAGATTGTCATGATTTGCAATTACAAGCAATGACCTTAACGTTGTGAGTCTTCCAACAGGAGCATATGTTTCTTCATATTGTGAAGTCTGGAAACCTTTTGCCACTAACCTGGCTTTGTAGTTATTATCTGATTTCTTTCGAAATACCCATCGACTTTCTATGACTTCCTTATCCTTTGGTCTTTCTACCATAGTCCATGTTTGATGTTTCTCATGTGACTGCAATTCGCTATCCATTGCTTCTTTCCATCTGTCACTTTCTACGCTTTCCACTGCTTCTTGTAATGTCCTTGGTTCATCATTTATAAATTCTTGAGAAATGTATGCAGCATGGAATGTCTCATAGTCTTCTAACCATACTGGTCTTTTTCTTTGTCTCTGTTCCCTTTCTGTATCATTTATTTCTTGATAAGGTTCGGTAGATGTCTTTCCTGTACTTTTTTCCTCAGTACTACTTATTGATTGATCTTGCTGGCTCTTTTCTCTACAAGGCAATGGCAAGTTTGATGGTAAGTCATCTTCTTCTATGTATGTAAAAGTTTCCATGTTACTTCTTGGTTTTTCATTAAATATTACATCTCTACTTCTAATAATTTTCTTCAGCTCGGAATCCCAGAGTCTATATCCATTATCACAGTAGCCAACCATGTAATACTTCTTTGATTTCACATCAAACTTTCCATTTCTGTGCTCCTTGCCAATATGTACATATGCCTCAGTACCAAAGGCTTTTATTTTAGAATAATCTGGACTTCTACCATACCAAATCTCAGCAGGTATGACACCTCTGCTGGTTGGAATTCTGTTAATTATGTAGGTAGCACTGTATACCGCTTCTCCCCATAATTGTTTTTCCAAACTTGTGTCGGCTAATAAAGTTCTTGCCTTTTCTACAACAGTTCTGTTGAATCTTTCTGACTTCCCGTTTTGCTGGGGTGTGTAGCTTATTGTAAATTCAATTTTTATTCCCTTTTCTTCGCAATAGCTTTTAAATTCTATGTTGTCATATTCCTTCCCATTATCGCACCGAAATCTAGATATTTTCTTATCAAATTGGGTTTCTACCAAATTTACATATTTCTTGAAACACTGTAGCACCTCCGTTTTGCTTTCTAACAAATAGACTGTTGTAAAATGGCTGTAATCATCAACAAAACTTAAAATATATTTCTTGTTACCATATGTCGCTGGATTAATTGGACCGCACAAATCCGAATGAATAACTTCTAAAATTCTCTTACTTTTGTAATTATATTCTGCAAATGGCAATCTAGTCTGTCTTCCCTTTAAACAAGGTTCACATAATATTTCTTTATTTGAGTTTTCAAAAGATATTAGTTTTCTAGACTTCAATTTTTCTAACTTTCCTTTTGAAGCATGTCCAAGTTTTCTATGCCAATCATTCTGAGTTTCTGAAATGCTATAAGCTTTCTGTGCACATAATTCTTCATCTTTCAAATTTAGGGTTAATCTGTATAACTTATTTATTTTATTACCTTTTAGTATTGTTTTGTTATTCTTGTGAATAGTCAACCTATTATTTTCAAAGGTTATCCCAAATCCGGAGTTTTCAATTTTATTTACTGACAGCAGATTACACCGCAGGTCTGGCACAAACAGCACATTTTTCAATTTAACCTCCTTTGTATAAATAACACCTGACTCATATGCATTTAACACCTCACCGTCCTTGGCAATATTAATTTTAATAGGGGTCTCTAACTTCTCGATCCTACTAAAATATTCTCTTTTGTTAACCAGATGATCCGTAGCCCCAGAATCAACTATAAACTCTATTTTTCTGGAACTTTCCTGTGTTACTAATGCTTCTGAAGATGTCATAAAGGAAACCTCATCTTCTCTTTCCTTCTGAACAATATTAGCTGAGCCTTGTGCTTTTCTAAAACGGCACTGAGCCTTCCGGTGGCCCCGCTTCCCGCAATTATAACAGTTAAATGGGAAACTGCTGGTGCTGCTGCTTGGCGAATTATTAAATTTCTTATTATTCTGTTTCTTTCTTTGATTCAATATAAATGCATCACTCTCCTCTTGAGTTCCAAAACCTATTCTTTTAATTTCTTCATCTAATAATCTTTTCTTAATAAATTCTAACGTAATATCTGAACTATTTAAGGTTTCTATCGCCGTAACTACATATTGGAATGCCGGAGGCATAGCCAATAACATGTAGCAACAGACTTCACTCTCACTAGGTTGAGCGCCCGATTCTTTTAATTCTCTTACCAGTTTTTCAAAAACAATGAAATAGTTTTCAAGACCTTCCACTCCATCATATTTCTGGGTTAACAATCTTTTTCTTGTAATTAACTGTGACGCTATACCTTTCCTTGCAAAAGTATCATCAAGTTTCTTCAATAATTCTTTTGACGTTTTACACTCCTTGATTATTTCCAAATGAGTATCACTAATGCATTGGACCAGAATGTCCATGCATTTTCCTTCCTTCGTAGAATCCGGCTTTTCTTCTGATTCTGACGAAAATACGTAACTGTATAGATTTTGCGCTTGCAATACAATCTTTATTCTAAACAACCAGTTACTATAATTTGAGCCGGCAAATGGCGTGACGCCATACTTGTTCTTTTTGTCGTGTTCCTCCATTTCGCGGCGTGGCGTTCTTTTCTTTTCTTTTTTTTTAATTTCTTCTGGCGTGACCTGGGTCCATAACCATGATAGGTGTACTTGGAGGATTCTTGTAGCCAGTAAAACTTCAGCCTTCTATATTAAAGACACTTTAATTTCTATTTCTATTAATAATTAGGATACACGACAAAAGCATGGTTGCACTTAGTGCAGACCACAGACAACGACTGACTTAGAAATTCTGAGTTGCCATAATACAGTTCAACAGGATGCATCTACCATGCAGTCAGTCACCTTTACCAAAAGGAAAAGGTGACTGACTGACTAACTGATCAATCAACGCACTGCTCAAACTACTGGACGGATCGGACTGAAATTTGGCATGCAGGGAGAACTCTCAGGCATGCAGGTTTCTATACGATTTTTTCCTTCACCGTTAAAGCAATTCATATTTTAATATCTTAAATAACTCATACCTAACTCTGAAAAGTTAGAGGTGCCCGGGATCGATAACCTCCGACCTCCCGAATAGTAAACGGGCGGCTATCACGGCTAGGCTAATAAGCTATCACGGTACGGACTACGGAACCTTAAAAACGGGAATTTTTGCTGGTGACGCAAGTAAGATGGTTAGAGAGGTTTCTAAATAAGGTAACTTTTGTTGCAGTGGAATTAGAAATCGTGGAGAATACAATGGAGGAAGCCTGTCGGGCTCTCGCCGCCGAAATACCGCGCGCGCCCGACGCCGAGCAGTGGGCCAAATTCAAAGAAGACACTGGGTAAACAAACTTACTACTTACACCACATTATAAAGAAAGACAATAATCCGACGTGTTGATTTGCGCTGGAACCATGTCTCATTAACATCGAAATGACGTCATATTGACGTCAGCCGACATAAAAATATACCATCAGCTCGAAACTTCAGTCTTGTGCTGACGTCACTAAAATGGCGGCCACGCGTGGGACTTATATTGTGATAAATGACGACCACGAGTCACGACGACCCTACACAGGGCCCTAACTATTGTTCGCGACAGGTCAAGATAACAACATAGTCGTTTGCCTTTCGAAATTAAGCACGCCTTCTTTGGTGAAGGAAATACATCTACAGAAATTCTGAAGCAGGTGCGTTATGTTGGCAGTAGTCAATACCTACCTGATTTTTATTTCAGTGGAATACTGTGTTACCAGAGATTTCTCACAAAAAAGATAACTTTAAATCTTGTACGTATAGGTAAATACCTATATAAATCAATTGCCGCATGTATGTAAAATTATTACTTCAAAACACCAACTAACCAATGCTAGCCTTTTCCTACTGCGCTTAACTGAACTGTTGCTCAAAAAGTTAGTACATCTTTAGCCCTGTCAATTTAGTTTACTTATGCAATCAATTACCAAATTGATAACATTTATTATTTTCAGAATTGAAATAGACATTGACTTTAATGCAAGACCAAAAGATGCAGACCCATCGAAAGTGTTAGAACGTCTAGAACGTATAGAAAAGGAAACTATGGAGAGACTCAATGCGAATCCAAATCAAGGTTTCCCTGATGTTGTCACCGCGTACAGTTTGGATCCATCTAGATTACTTTCTAGAGGTCTTATGAGCGACTATGAGTTGTGGAGGGAGATAGAAAATTTGGATATAACTCCTCCGCCAGACAATGTTGAAGATCTTTTCAGAGATGTTGCACCCGTTCGTCCTAGACTTAGAAGAGGATCTGAAAATGATTAGAATGTTGACATATTGGTCCATTTCTAATTTCTATTACTTAGCTATTTAGTTATTCAGTCGTTTGTGTCAAAAAAGTAACACTGATCAAAGTACAAAGTTATAGGTGATCGCGTACCATGCAATGCAGGAACCGCGCTGGTGCTGCAAAAGGTATTTCTTACGTGCGCGTCTGAAGCGGTCGATTTATTTAGCTGATTTCACTTGCATTTTCAGAATAAAAAAAACCGGCCAAGTGCGAGTCAGGCTCGCGCAATGAGGGTTCCGTACTACAGTCGTAGTTTTTCGACATTTTGCACGATAATTCAAAAACTATGATGCATAAAAATGTGTTTTAGAATGTACAGGTAAAGACCTTTTATATGATACCGCACTTGATATAGTCACTCACTTCGAAAGTTGAAAATACTTATTTTTATTAAATTTAATTTTTTTTGTGTGATCTAACCCTACGGAACCCTAAAAAGAATGTCTCGGGGCTTTTCTGCAGCAGTGTCCGATCACCTTTATTATAGAGTTCTTTATTTTAATGCACTTAGGTACTATTAGCTAATACCAGCAACTTCACCAGAGTAGATTTCGGTTTTTTTAAAGTCGCGTGGGAACTAATTAAAAGTATCCGATGTGCGTTTCCAGGATGAAAGCTATCTCCGTGGCTTTCGTCAAGATCGGTTCATTAGATGAGCCGTAAAAAGGACATATTTACTTACATTAATAATATTTTTATTAGACTAGGTATGGGATGGAATGATGGATTGTTATCTCATAGGTACAGAGTACAGGTACTAGCTACTAGGTACAGAGGTTATAAAGTTTCATTCAATGCTAGAAGAGTATATGTAGGAATCTACTTGTGTAGTCGTATAGTGAGAGCTTGCAAAATTTTATGTAAAAGATTTTTGAAGAGTCGGCTTGCTTAAACCCAAAGAATAGGGTAGGTGATGAGTAGAATGGCAATGCGTGATTACATTGGCAGAATACATTCTGATTTATTCATTTTAATTTCAAGCACGGCGAATCATTAATTATATCTACGCAAGTAATAGTAGAATTTCTCTGTTTTTGTACAATGACTTTCAATCGTCCGCTTTTGAATGGTAAAGTCAAGTCCTGAATCACACGTTTTTAAAATTTTTGTCTGTCTGTCTGTCGAGACGATGCGATGCCACTTGCTTCCAAATCCTACTAACATTCCTATTTGCATTGGGATTTGAAATCGGTATGTTACTTGTCAGCAGGACAGGAGTGGAGAAGGCAGGTAGAGACTTAGAGAGACGCGAGGGGTGCAATGGATCGACATGATTATTTTGGATGGATATAGTTAGAGATCGGAGACATACCTAGGCTACTTTTATCCACGGGATTTTAAAAACCAGATCATCACTTTTACATGGTACTTACTATCTTGAGTCTGACAGTAGATACAAGAATTAAGTATAAAGCAGGTAACATCGACAAAAAAAAAACATTTGTTACTCCAAAACTCAGATCTTCACTTTTACATGGTACTTACTATCTTGAGTCTGACAGTAGGTACAAGAATTAAGTATAAAGCAGGTAACATCGACAAAAAAAAACATTTCTTACTCCAAAATTATTACTATTGTTTTTCTGAATAAAAACGATTCTAAGTGTTAATTACACATGTTATTAATTTATTGAGGTTAGGTTTATTAATTTATTTAATTACCTCGCTCTCGACCTACATCCATTCAAATATTCTGTAGGTAAGTAGTTTCAGCGTAATGCGTGCACTGACTGCGGCAGATAGAAAAATCGGCCAAGTGCGAATCAGACTCGCGCACTGAGGGTTCCGTACTACAGTCCTGTTTTTTCAACATTTTGCACGATAAATCAAAAATCATTATGCATAAAAATAAATTAAAATCTATAAGTAACTAGTTTATTGTGTTCAAGGAAATTTGAAAATAATATTTAAAATTATTTAAATAAAAATCTGTTTTAGACTGTACAAGTAAAAGCCCTTTCATATAATACCCCATCTTTATGGAGTAATCTTATTTTAAAAGTTGAAAATACTTAGATACTAATTATTTGTTCATGAACACATTTTTCTTGTGATGTAACCACAAATTACCGGTTTTCAGATTTTTTTGCCCTTACCTACCTGCCTACCTGCCAAATTTCATGATTTTAGGTCAACGGGAAAGTAGGTACCCTTTAGATTTCTTGACAGACAGACAGACAACGAAGTGATCCTCTTAGGGTTCCGTTTTTCCTTTTGAGGTACGGAACCCTAAAAAGACGCTGCGCCTCGGCTCCATTCTACTCGTAGTAACGCTGTGCATATTAAAACTATTATCTTTAATTTGTCATCTACAATTTTATTTTAAAGTACTTAAGTTATATAATGGCAAATGTTAATTTCTTGTGTAAAATATTACTTAATTTACTTAAATAAACTTTTATCAATGTTTATCTTTGTTTTTTTACATAGTTAGGTACAGTGTCCTGCAAATATCTTGAGCAAATGCACAGTATTGATTTTTAGATCTCGTTGGCGGATCGAAGGGGATGCGAAGGAATTTCTACCGCGCGGGAACACGATCATGATCAGTCACGGAAAGTGTATTTATTTTATGTAATTCTATTAGGGTTATTCTATCAGTCAGTTACTGATCATCATAATCATCATGATCAATCCATCTTCGGCTCACTGCAGCACGGGTTTCCTCTCAGGGTGAGAAGGGCTTGGTTATAGTCTAACTACGCTGGCCATGTGAGAATTGGTAGACTACACATTTGAGAACACTATGCAGAACTATCAGGCATGCAGGTTTCCTCACGATGTTTTCCTTCACCGTTATTTAAAGCAAGTCATATTTAATTACTTAAAACGCACATAACTCCGATTAGAAGGCGGACGTCCTAACCACTAGGCTATCACAGCTATGAATTGGCTGATATATATAAATATATATATTTTTAATAAAGAATATAAGCCAAATTGCTGACTAATATTCCCCTTTCCCCTCCAATTAAGCGTAAAGCTTGTGCTAGGAGTAGGTACGACAATAGTGCAACGGGTGGGATTTGAACCGGCAACCTTTCAGTTTTCAGTCCGCTCCTATAACCGTTGAGCTATCGAGGCTATTAAATAATATTAAAAAATATTACTTTAGTATTTGTTGTTTAACTACAGAATATGACTAAAATTATTATAATTTTATTTGTTACAATGTTTTTGATAATACTTAAGCCGTTTTTAAGGTTCCGTAGGTAGGTATGGTGTAAACGTAACCAGCAGGAGATTCAGCAGTTGCTCTTTTATAAAAACAATAGTAATGGCAGCCATTTTGATATTACCTATTATTATTTTTTGTTATATATCAGTAACAGAAATACACGTTCTGTAAAAAATTCAGTTCTCTACCTATTACGGTTCACGAGATACAGCCCGCTGAACAGACAGATAGACGGACGGATGAATGGAAAGCGGAGGCGTAATAGGATCCCATTGGCATCCTTCGGATACGGAACCCTAATTATGAATGGTGAGATACGTCCTATTATGACGCCTATCTTGTGATTTGGACTTTGAAGGACTTTGTGACTTTAAATTACACGCTATGAACAAACTAGGTAAGTATAGTACCTATAGGTATGGCACTACAATACAAACATAGTTGTTACGTAGTCGTTCGGTTATAATTCGCCAGTCCGATTGTAGAACCCGGCAATATTCAACGTCTTTATTAAAAACTGGAAAGTAAAAAGCAGGTACAGCGAAGTGCAAATATTAATATGAGTGTCGCGACAATAGTTTACCGTTTTTTCATAGCCAATGTCTTAACAGCATTTTATTGCTCACTGGTGCTGTTTAAAATTCTTCTGAAGTATGTAACTAATCCGTTCAGTGATCCTTGGGCGATGAAACTGAAATTGGTTCCACCGGCGTGTTTGTTTGACCCGAAGTATGGAGTACACAAATATATTAAAGCAAATGTAAGCAACATCTTATCTATGTACAGCTACCTATAATATGTGTATACTTATTAGCATTACATGTAAGTAGGGCGAAGTGGGGCAGTTTCATACAGAAAAATTCAAAAAAATTACATTTCAGTGTTTAATTAATATACTTTGTTAACGAACCGCAAAACTTTTTTTGTTGAGGTTTACTGTTAATATGAAAAAAACTATGATAGTTAGAGCGTAGGTTTTATTTTTCATATATTATAAATATATATTATAATTATTTTAAATATACATAAACTTCTATTGACCATAATTATTACAGATTTTTTGATTGGTAAACTTCGGAGATAAAAGGGGGGAAGGGGGAACAGTATTTTTTTTGACATTTTGCACGATTATTAAAAAACTATTATGCATAAAATTAAATAAAAATCTGTTTTAGAATATACAAGTAAAGCCCTTTCATATAATATCCCACTTGGTATAGATCTTACTTTGAAAATTGAAAATACTAATTAAGTATTAGTTGATGAACACATTTTATTTTACATACCTCAGACCATATAGGCATGTAGGTGCTATGGTCCAAGATCCCAGTGTCGCCAGACGTGACTTATTTTCTGAGAAACAAAATGTATATTATGATAGAGTAGGTAATGTTAGTGTGTACTTTTAACGTACGCATATTTGCTAGCTTGTGCCGAGGGTCAGTATAATGATAAGACGAAAAACGCTGGTCATGCGTCTATGCTATATTTTTATTACTAGGTAGTAAGCAGGTCGGTTAATAGGTAGGTACCACAGATAAGGTGGTAGGTACCTACATACTACATACTCATAGGTGAGTACATACTACTTGCTATTCATCAGATCTTCACAACACCACATGGGTTTTTTTTTATAAAAGAATAATATTAGCCATGTTAAATGACTAATATTCCCCTTTCCTCTCCAATTAAGCATCAGGCTTGTGCTAGGAGTAGGTACGACAATAGTGCAACGGGCGGGGTTTGAACCGTCGACCTTTCGATTTTCAGTCCACTCCTATACCAGTTGAAATATTGAGGCTCTAAATTCTAATTGGGATCTACCGCTGTCAGACTGTCAGTACAGTATTTGTAGACAAAGTAATGGTCGGTTAGGTAGGTATAGTACGCGACAAGTCGAGATGCCAATCGGGGAGGTAACGCCCCGCACACCCGCACAGCCTCCGCGCTAACCCGGTGCGGGCGAGCGCAGCTGACGTGCGGGTGTGCAGGGCGTCCCCCTGCCTCATGCCCCGATTGCCATCTAAACCTATCGCGAGCTAGTGGATACACACCAGCATTTTACTAGGTAAAAACAACTACTTGTGACAATGCCATAAATAGCTTGTAGGTAGAATGGCCTTGACCGAACGAATATTAAAATTAAAATCAGTGAGCTGTAAATATTATACTAATAAATAATTGAGAGTCGGTTACATGCGAAGAGATAGCTATGATATGAATAGCTACCTACCTAACAACCTGAGTCTAGCTTCCAGTGCTAGTATGTCAAAGTGACTATAATTATACCTACATAAATTAGCATAAAAAATTGGTAGTTAACGGCTATTACCTAAATACCTACATAATATAAGGTGAAGGTCGTTAGGTGGTGTAGCGTCAAGAACAAGAGGTTTGAGTTGATTAGTTACATAATTACCTACCTATAACTACCTACTATTCTGAATGATATACAGTGGAAACTCGATTAACCGGACTAATTGTTGTCGTTAGGGATTCGGATAATCGAAAATCCGGATAATCGAATGTATGAAGAAAAGCGGAATTTGTGCATATTATGTAGTTCACTATTATAGTATTTTCAAAGTAAGATAACTATACCAAGTGGGATATCATATGAAAGGGCTTTGCCTGTACATTCTAAAACAGATTTTTACGTATAATAGTATTTGATTTACCGTACAAAATGGCGGAAAAAATAGCCGAGTAAGGAAATCTCGGTGCGCGAGTCTGACTCGCACTTGGCCGAACAATTTTCGGTTGGTAGTCCGGATAATCGCGAATCCGTATAACCGAGGGCCGGATAATCGAGTTTCTACTGTATATGTACCTAAGTATAAAATGAGTATAGCTACCCATTTTACAGGGGTCTCTCGGATAACCTACCTCAATACTTATCTGCCTAAATAGGGTATCTTTACGCTTATCTTACGTAAAAATAAGAATGTAGACGTATGTTATGTATGACTTATGAATTATGATACCAACAAGTGCGACCAGAACTACTGCGAAACAGGTTCGACTCCCCGGTAGAGTTCATGTACCAGAAAGCGTAACGGCTTGCGTGGGTCAGTTTCAGTAACACGATTGCACACACGACTAGGCTAGATCAACGTGATGTAGATTGTAGACGTTATCGTGCTAACTACTAATCGTAGGGTACCTAATAGGTACTTATTGAGTGCTAAGGCAACACTTGAATTTTTCATTGGATGGCGTTTTATCATACAGTGATTGCAAAACAAGTACCTAGGTACTCAACCCGATCTGAAGTTTCAACATAGTGGTTCACACAGGTCATAGATAAATAAATAAATAAATAAGTAAATAAAGCCTCTATTGTTGAATTTACATTTAACAATTAATTTAAATCTCGCACTTAGTTCCTTTTTGCGATCAGCGCGTCTTCTGTCGCCATAGGCCTCCTCTAAGTTTTTCCATATGAGTCTGTTTTGTCCATAGTGATCCCGCTGACCATGCATCCTTGCATAACAAATAACTATTACCTGCTTTTACTCAATTTAAAGTTTTTTGTTCCAGAATATAAAACTGCATTACGTGGACAGCGGTGATCAATCCAAGCCGTTGATGGTGTTTCTTCACGGATTCCCTGAGTTTTGGTATTCATGGCGCCATCAAATAGTACACTTTAATAAAGATTATCGGTAAATATATACCTAAAGACAATTCGATTCAAATTATAAAATTAATCACTTTAACATTATTCATCATCATTTTCGCTGGCCAACTACTGAGTACGGATATCCTCGCAGAATGAGGTTACCTTATGGATCAACCAAAGTCCTAAACCTTTCTCAGTTCTCAGGTCTCTGTTGGACCGAGCGTAGATTGAAAGATTTCACACACTTTTTAGAACATTTATGGAAAACTCTCAGGCAATGCAGTGCAGGTTTCCTCACGATGTTTTCATTACCTAATCGTTAAAGAATGTGATATTAAAAATTACTGCTTAAAAAAAGCATTTATTATATAAATACATAACTTCAAAAAGCTACAGAACGTCCGGGATCGAACCCCGGACTCCCGAAAACTTTTCGGAGTTATATGTGCGTTGTAAGCAAATAAGTATCACTTGCTTTGACGGCGAAGGAAAACATCATTAGGAAACCTGCATGCCTGAGTTTTTTATAATGTTCTTAAAGATCTGTGACGTCTGCACAATCTGCACATGGCCACGGTGGTAGACTGTGGCCAAAACCCTACTCATTCTGAGAGCAGATCCGTGCCGGTTCTCAGTAGTTAGCTGGCCATGGGTTGATATTGATGACGATATTTTTAGGTGCATCGCAGTCGATATGAGGGGATATGGAGACTCGGAAAGGCCCGAAGGTGTTTCATTCTATAAAATGGAGTTACTGGTTGACGATATCAGAGATCTAATTCGGCAGCTAGGTAGGTGCTTTAATTTCTATTTTCTACTGACTTCAGTATTATCCTTCTATTAATCTATATTTTTTTTGCCCAGATGTTCAGGTGGATATTTAGTACGAATGGCACAAAATGGTCGATAATACAATTTATTATTCTGCCATCATTTATCTAAAACGGTTTAAGAGTTATCGCCAATAAACATGGGAATTTAGTCTAAAAATGTTTGTTACCTACGTAGGTACAACCAAATTAAAACCTTGATTATATTTTAGAAACATCACTTTACTTAGGTACTTACCTACCTACTTAGTTTTTGAAAATTCCTACGTTTTTTGGCGATGACTCAAAAACGATTTTTGGGCAGCAAGCTGGTAAATAGCATTAAACTAAATAACAGCTCCTGCTGATCTATATATATATTGTCGACATGTTACTGTTTTATCCAGAAGCTGATTTATTATTATTAAGTAACTACTTAGTATTCGACGGGCTCCAGATATTTACTGTTGCTGCCTACTGTAATTTTAATTTCTCAAACTGGTATTTTATTTACTCCAGGTTACGAGAAATGTATCCTCATATCACACGACTGGGGCGGAGTGGTGGCCTGCAGACTACGTGACACATATCCCGAAGTCTTGCACGCCCTTGTTATGTTAGCTAGCACCTCTCATGAGGCTTGGAGTGAGTTGATTTGGACAAATGACGAACAGAGGAAAAAATCTGGGTGAGTGAGGAAAGGATAATAATTAGGTCGTCATATTCCAGATCGTAACAAGCGTGTCCCATTTTGTATGAAAATTTAGATGTAAGTACCTAGTTGCTTCGATGAATCGAATTCTCGATGGCTAGTGAAGTATCTACCTACCCTTTCGAGTTGCAACAATGTGGAAGTTGCGGTACAGAATATTAATACTGTTGCGGCCTGGTTCAAAGAGTATAATATTATAACCACTTAGGTACTGGTTTTATTATGTAACTGACCCCGACTTCTGTTAAATCAATTTCCCATAGATTAATGATTGGTCTCGCTATGTATGCAATTTCCACAAAGTTCGAACGATTTTTTAAAATAAGTACCTGTCTACTTATATTTTCCAGATACGTGTTCATGTTTCGGGCGCCTAAGATTGCGGAGTTATCACTGCAAATGAATAATTTAGCAATATTCGACCAATCCATGCTCGTCAAAGGAAAGGAGTCAATCACAGACCAAGACATTGAATGTTTCAAGTATTGGTTTGGAAAACAAAGTAAGTTACCTACAATAAAAAGAATTAGATGATTACATGTGACTTTCATAAAATTGTCACTAAGCATAAATAAAATCTGTCCAAATAAGTTATGTTTTGCAAGTTGTAACTTTATTTTTTTTGGTTTCTTTATTTGTTAGCAGATTTTTTTAACAAGACTTATAGGGCATAACTAAAATCTTCTTTTACCATTCTATGAAGCATAAAGCTTGTGCTGATAGAAGTAAGTTGGCTAACAAGTATAGACCAACAACAACGGTTAGAATTTGAATCTTCAACTTCAACCACGTGTTTGAAATCAGTTCAGCACCAGCGCTGTTGTGAACTGTTACTATAAATAAAGCAGTTTTTTGAAACACACATTTATTTTGCACTTCTTTTTCAGTGGCATTCACCTCGCCCGTCGACTATTACCGAGCGAATTTCTCATACACATTTTCGAAGAAAATTCACAAGGAGAACGTGCCATTCCTTGCGGTACATGGTGCTAATGACCCTTACCTCAGCCATTCCTTGCTGGACATCATGAAAGAAGCGTACACACACATTGAAACTGTGGTTGTCGATGGGGCTGGACATTTTATGCAACAAGAGGAACCAGTTAAAGTTAATAAAGTCATAATGGACATGTTGGCAAAGCATAATCTATGATAGTAGGTAGTTATTAATTTTTTCTTCTAAGTTCTGATCTAGTGCAGGTAGAAGTTTTTTTTATAATATGTTTAATAAAATAATAACAAAACTAAATTGTGTTTATTCTGTGTACAATTGAATTACAAACTGCAAATATTATTACAATTCAGAGATCAAAATAATATACCTACATCCATACTAATATTATAAATGCGAAAGTGTGTCTGTCTGTCTGCTAGCTTTTCACGGCTCAACCGTTCAACCGATTTCGACGAAATTTGGTACAGAGGTAGCTTGCAACCCGGGGAAGGACATAAGCTACTTTTTATCCTTGAAATTTGAGTTCCCACAGGTTTTTAAAAACCTAAATCCACGCGTACGAAGTCGCGGGCATCAGCTAGTATTTTATAAAACTTGACTGAATCTTTAACGTCCACCATGTAGCTACCTATGTAATATAGGTACCTAGTATCTGTATTCTGTACTATTTATCTAGTAGGAGGCGCCACCCACCTGGGCAACTATGTTCTATTATTTTAATAACCTACTAATTTTACTGGATTTACATAATAGGTATTTACTAGGATACATCGATGGTAGGTACCTACTAGGTACCTATACCTACCTTATTATCACAACGTTTGTATAGAGCAAGATCCCGGAATTTTATTTTCTGAGAAATTAAATGTGTTGGATGGTTGGGATAGTGTTAGTGTGTAGGTACTGTGTAGTGTAGGTAGGTACTATACCTAATAATTATTAACGTGCGCATATCTGCTAACTTGTGCCGGGGGTCAATTTATAAGTAGGTATCAGCTGCAACGTGCCTAACTTAGAATAACAAGGTGCCTATAATATAAAGTTTTACAGAAGATTGTTAATTAATATTTTTTCCAGATGATATAGGTACCTAAGTACCTACTTTCCATCGGCGGTAATTTCTGCCAGACGCTTTAAAGTTTGCGAAAAAATATCATACCTAAGTATAATATAATCTTACTTTATAGTTGAGTCGTAATTTTTACATTAGGAAACATACATAAAAATCATCACTTAGAACTTTAAAAAAATAATAATGTTTTTACGTGCCTTTAGAATTTTTTTACCTAACCCTTTAGCCTTAAAATGGACCCGCGCACAAGCTAGCAAATAATGATACTTACGAATCTATTTGATTGTAATCGATAAACTCTGAAACTAGTGAACCTATTTGAATAAAATTCTTTCATCTCTGCCATTATAATAGCAAAATATATTATCATATAAATGAAAATCCATTGAATCATCGACTTCAAACATAATATTTCTAAAGTTACCCGCAGCCATTTTAAGGATGTTTCCTTAAACTAGGTATAGAAAATAGGATGTTTCCTTGGATGTTTCATAGACGGAAAGGTTCTATATGACTATGACTCTTAGCTATGACTCTATGACTACAGCACTTTTATATTTGTTCTGAGTATCAAGGTCATGTCATAAATATTACTATGACAAATTATGTAGTCGTAGTATAAGCTCCTAAAACATCATCTTTCTCTTTTACACTTGGGAAAGATGCTATACATTTTGCCCGTTCTTTCTATGGAGCTCTGTTTGGATTTGAAGGTCATTTAAATCTGAAGCATTTTAACCAGCATCAAATGAAAGCTAATGGCTGCCGAACTCTAATCTCGAAACAGCTGATGTGCGTCGTTTGGGGCTTATAATTACAGTGTTTTTTTTAATAACCTTAAAATTATTAATTAGATGAAACGCTACTTGTGTCAATATATTGTGTGGATATCAGGGTTTGTGCCGTAAAGATATTTGGTTATAAATTTCAGTTCTTGGTGAATTTGGTCGTGTTGTAGATTGTTGGCTATTTCAGATGTCACTGACGATCCAACAAATCATTTTGGATGCTAAAAGACTAGCCGGCCGCCTCAAGGAACGGGAAACCGAAACGGATGCTTTGTTGACAGAAACCCAGACCGCGTATCGACAAATTTACACTATTAAACAGGTAAGTGGAACAACTCTTCTTGCTAAGATGTTAAGCCCTTTAGCTTACGGTTCATAAAGCAGAATTCGTCATATAAACTTACCGAACAGTTTGTAAACAAAGAAGCAGTGCATAAGATACACAGGTTAACGCTTTGTTATTCAAAGGGTCAAAACAGATTGGTTCATAAAATATTGCCACATAAGAACTATTTTGATCTACTGTCTCTACTGTAAAATAATGAAGCTAGCTGAATGAGTTAAGTACCTTTCTCAAAAACTTTCCTAACCCTCCTTTATCATCTGAAAAAGGAACTTTGTGATGGAATTGTTTGAGAAATCAAGGAACACTGGGCATCCAATCTCACAGTATATAATATTAACTGGGTCCTTATAATAGGAAAGCTCATTTCATAACCCTTTTTTTCACATTTAGCTATTCTAATACAAAAGTTATGCCCGTAATCTTCTGGTACATCATTTTCTTTACTCTGCTGGAATTTCTGTAAAATCTGATGCACAAAGTTTCTAGACCCAGCAGCTTAACTAGTATGTTAATGTGTCAGTCAATCAGTCTATTACATGTCTACAGTGGTGTGCACAGGCTTAAAAGTCAGGGTAGGGATTTTTTAGGAAGGTACGTTTTTCAGGACATAATGGAAACTGAGCATTCTCAGGCAAGCAGTGCTTTTCTACTTCTGTGGTATGCAATTCACATACTATGTGACATGCATGCTCCAGATAAATATATAAGATTAAAATTAATGAATATTTGAATAAATATTTATTTATTACCAGAATTTTTACATTTGACTTAAATAAAGTCCTGGCCCCTTTAGGAGATCCCGTATCTTAGGGGCCAATGAAAGATTGATTGCAACAGGGTAGTGACTGGAGTTGCTAAATATCAAAGCCTTATAGCATAAGTAGAAGCAACAGATTTTGTTAATCCTTATGATTTCAGTACAAGGAAGAAGTGGACACACTTAATGAGGCATCTCGGGAGAGGCCGAGAGGTGAACTCATAGCAAGCATGGAGAGGGAATCACGATTGATGCGGGACGTACAAAGGGAGAACGGTGAACTGAGAGCTGCTCTGGAAGATCACAGGAAAGCACTAGAGCTCATCATGTCCAAGTATAGACAGCACACGGAGAAGAGAATATGGGAGTCACGGATAGATTTCACAGCTGCAATTAATGAAAAACAACAAGAAGTATGTTAATGTTTTTAGGCTTATTTTGTGGTTTGAACTCCAACCACTAGACATATCACTAGATGCATTGATAGATCAATCAGTCGGTCAGCTTTCCTTTTTATATATGTAAATAGATTATCATAGTGGTTTGAGTTCAAACCACTAGACATATCGGGCTGAAATTTTGCATGCAAATAGCTATTATGATGTAGGTATCCGCTAAGAAAGGATTTTCAAAAAGTCAACCCTAAAGGGGGTAAAATAGGGGTTCGAAATTTGTGTAGTCCATGCAGACAAAGTTGCGGGAATAAGCTAGTGTAATATAAATAGCTGGCATATACCATGATTAATTATATGATGATTTTCATTGAATTATACCATGGTACATACCCACTATTTACATTATAATGAGAAGTCTTGTTTTTGTTCTTGTAAATTACCTTTTAATTACTTTGTGAGTGATATTTGTTATTCCTCAAGGTATCCTTGAAGACTTTGTTAGTTAATTAATACTTGTATCTACTTGGGTATATTCCTAGGTGCACCTAATGTGATCAAGGATAAGACGATGCCTTTACTTCTGCTTCAAGGGAATCTTCATTCTCTGATGATCATGCAATAGAATATTTCTAACTAATATTTTTTTCAGAAATGTTTCATTCTTTCATCATGAAAGTGTCACTCTTGAAACATTAAACATTGAATGTAATTCATGTTGTATGTCAATTTAGATTTCTTTTAAAGTTTTCATTAATTATTTCAGTTGATTCGTCAACAGGCAGAGAGAATCAACGAGATGACCAGTGTGATGTACAAAGCTGTTAATATGGATGAGAATGGTGACTCCAGAAAAGAAGAAGAACTGTACCAAAGGCTTATTACTGAGAATAAGGTAATACAAACATTTTACATCCAACCAGCTGTTTGTTTACGTATCCAGTGACAATCAAAAATCTTTTCTGAACTTATAGGATTTTCCAAAAAATATTCTTAGTTCTTCACATGTCTAAATATAGTTCTATTCTTTTCCATAGCACTATGTAAGCTGTAAGGGACAATAATATTAGAGACTAGATGTCATTAATAACAATATAAGTCATTAACCAACTTCGAAAAAGGAGGTGGTTCTCAATTCATATCATTTTTTTAGTTAGAGATTGTGTACAGCAGAATTAGTCCCATTGCCTGTCCAGGCTGAGCCATTTACTTCTCATAGTACACAACCCACAGATTCACATTTCCAAAATTTTTTGCAATTGGCTATGGAACGAGATACTGAATTTTATGTCAATATGTTACCCTACCTTACCATGGACAGAAGACAAGTGTTAACATTAAGTCTTAGATATTTTTCTGTCTTAAAACAGTAAAAAGCTATTTATGGTGGCATTACATTGGGTCGTTCACCTTCATTCCGATGCTTAGGAATTTGGGCTATAATCTGTATATTCTAACCTGTAAAATCAGGTATCCTAATACAGGCCAACCAAGTGTAACCACCATTATGCTGTTGATACCAATTAATTACAGTAGCACGCACCAAATGCCTGTCAACATGACAATTTTGTATGATATAGTCTGTACAAAATGACTCTTCACGCCCATTTTAACTCTAAGGGTCAACTGTCATGTCAAAAGTAAGTTTTATCTTTAAAATAAGGACTAAAATCATACTTTTGACACAAAAAGTTAAAATGGCGCGTGAGAAGTTAAATTTTATATGCTTTTATCATATCTGCCGTTCATTTAAAAAAAACAGTTAACTGCAGTAGTTTTTGAGTTATCGTGAACGTGGAAATTTTCAATAACTGAGTTTTCTAAAAAATAATACTATGTATGACCAAATAAAAACGAAATAAAAATCTTGGTTGTAGTTAGCATTATTTTTTAGAAACATCAGGTTTTGTTAGGCGCATTATACCAGATAGGTGTTCTATGAAACTCTTCATTTTATCGCGAGTTGGTGGCTTAGTACAATGCTCCCTGAGATCAATGCAAACATATTTATGATCAGGAGGTGGATCGCCCAATAAACTCAATCTTGATAAATACATAAAATATAATTTATTATTTTAACAGAAAGACATTACTTTTTCCAACGATAACGACAACTCACAAGTGACAGAGTTACAAATATAGAACGCTATTTTATTCTTTCTTTACTTTAGATGTAATGAGTTTACATACAAGTATATCACGTTCTAATAAAACATGCAATGTGAGATCCCTATAGGTTCACCTCCAAAAGTGTTTGTTTTGAAACTACAGGGGCTCCGGGAAATGCTGAATCTGTCGCGGCGGTACGGGTCGGAGCGGGCGTGCGCGCCTCCCACGGAGGACAAGGACGTGCAGACGGACGGGCCGCCGCTGCCGGGCGCGTGACGGCCCGCGGCCGCGCCCTGCCGCCTCTGAGCGCCTTCCGCTACCGACACCCGCACACGAACTGTTCCCACGCCGTGTCACAGTGACTCATGTACGTAGGTGTGCGGGCGTGCACTGAGGATGGCTACAGTTCCACTATACAACTCACACTTACCCCCGCCGGTTATACACTTTATGAACCCGATAGTTGGACAAATTGTTATCCCTGGATCTTACTAAAATTATATGTTATGTATTTTTACACCTCCTTTTGTTGTGATGGATGAACAAAGCAAAGCTGCATACAAAATATTTTCACTTTTTTTACTCCAATTGATTCACCAAACCGCAGTGCTATGATTGACTAGTCACAAGCAGTTTGACACGTGGACAGCAAGCTGTAGCTCCATCCGAGATAAACAAGGTTCTAATTAAAGCACTTACAGTGGCTACTATTACCATTGTGGTGAGGTAGCACTTATTTTCTAGAAAACCTTAGCTTTATAGTTTTCATAATTGCATTGAGTAAAATGATACTTGCAGTATTTTATTGGGATTTTAAATTCGATTAGTTATGTTTTATTAAAACATCTCTGAATTTAATATTTTTTTTAAAGAATTAATAAAATATAGTTAGTTTGGTCATCACTACATTTATTAATTATTTATGTTACTTTACTCCATGTAATGTTTCCATATACATACATAGTAGGTATAATCTTCATAGTTCATACCTGTTAGGTAATTCTTGCAAAGGACACAATTCATAAGTGATTGTCGGTTCTTCTAGTTGTTTCGCGGTTGCAAACTAATTTTCGAATTACAGAAATTGAAAACTTATTTTTTTTAGTCTCCCGATATGAGAATAGCAACTATCGGCTAATCAAAGTTTGTAATCTGCGGGAGCCTTTACTACTCACAGATTTTGGATTCTAGGTCTTTTGACAGTGTGTAACTTTCGTATGTCTTGTATCGATTGTAAGAAACTTACAATGAATAAATATTAAAGTAATCTATTGCAGTACATGGTTTCTTCAGCAGTTGTAATCAAATGGTATGTTACAAGACAAATCCTTAGGGTGTGCTATGTTGACACTGCCTAGACAGAGTTCTGGAATGTAACAGAATGCCGCCCTAACTTATTGCTCTGAAAAAGAAAATTGCGTGAACCGGACACGGCTGTGTCGTTATTTTAAATAATTTTACTCACCTTTGGTTTGACAATGGGGCCGATTCTCTTGTACACAATTTCTAAACTAAACTAAATTAACACGTCTAAATCTAGTGCTATCCTTTTCCGCAAGCAACATTATGACAGGGATAGCAATAGATTTAGACGTGTCATTTTAGTTTAGTTTAGAGATTGTGTACAAGAGAATTGGCCCCAATGTTGACATGTATTGACCTAATATTCCTTTATAACTTTATTAACTTCCTTACTTATATTATATATACATATAAAAATTAATTCTGTCTGTATGATTGATACCTATAATATGTACCTACTAAATGATAAAAATAAGAAAATAATCTTAAATTGGTTTATGATTACACTCTATTTTAAGTGCACAAAAAATGCGAGGGTGTTATTCAGTTATAATTTGAAGGGGGTTTAATTGATATTTAGGAAATCTGCCCAGACGTTCTTTATTGAGTCAATAATTTCCTGGAAGCGTCAACCAATGGCCTCTATTCGCTATGCACAGATGGGATATTCTGAACAAAAATCGTGTTTTAGAAGCTGTCAAGTTCTAAGCATAAGTGAATAGCAGCCTGCAAAAATTTTTGTTCGCGAACACCCGTCTAGTGCATACGTAGATAAATAATTGTCTTTGGTGTCACTCAACATTAGTACAGATTGAACTTTGCGCATAACAGATACAAATATCTCTACTCTAAATCTACTCTAAATCAGTAATTATAGTGACATGATTATTATTATATAGTTCAACTGAAAAGCTTTATAATGAAAAGAGTTTAGTGGTTTAATATGCGCAGAGAATGACGTTACTGTTGCTTACAAGTTACAAAATATAACTTACATTTAATAGTTAATACTAGATGATGCCCGCAACTTCGTCCGCGTGGAATTAGGTTTTTGAAAATCCCGTGGGAACTCTTTGATTTTACGGGATAAAAAGTTGCCTATGTCCTTCCCCGGTATGCAAGCTATCTCTGTAACAAATTTCGTCAAAATCGATTAGGAAATCGGATGGGCCGTGAAAAGCTAGCAGACAGAGACACTTTCGCATTTATAATATTAACATGGAGTATGGATAGTATGGATAATTATTGAAGTAAATGGGACAAAGTAGCTTCTACAAGAGGCAGAGCGCATAATGTCTGTAGTGTTTAAAAATATATTTTCCTACATAAATAATAAAACGTACAATTTGTGGGTATTGTTCATTGAATAGTGCATAGATTTCTATGTCATGGTATTATGTATAACATTAATAATTTTTTTTTAAATTTAGTTTTATGTTTTTTTATGAATTATCAAACGACCTACGGTGTTTAAGATATGGTTTGCTGGCATGTTTAGCATTTAATTGACATGCAGCATAATCGAAATGCTAATAGAATTTCGATTTCGAAATTCATTCGAAGCATTTCAATGATAAATTAATGATGATTGTTGTTACTTAATGACTTAAATCATTCCATCAAAAATAAATTATTGTGACTACAACTGGGAGAGGTAAATTAAAAAAAGGAAGTATTATAACGATTTAAAAGCTAATAATCTTTTTTGAGAAAAGTCAATACTAAGCACAAAAAATCAACACCATGGACTATGATTTTTTTAAAAGTTAAAAGGCCATTCATTTATTACATAAGAGTAGACAGCATATTAATAAGAATTTTAGAATTGCTTTGTTTAATCTTTAAAATCTATTTAATTTAATCAAACAAAATCTTATGCAATAAATGAATCGAATGTAAGTAAATTAATGCTTATTGATCTTTTAAAATGCTCGAATTTTTATATTATATTTAATCTTTGAGTTTAATTAATAAGGTTATTTTGTAAGTGTATTTTTATTCCAAAATTACGTAAGTATAATAAGTTCTCATTTCTTTGAATTGTATAACAGAAACATTATTGCAAAAAGTACTTATGAAGATTTTAAGGAAAGAGAATGGTGGGCATTGAAAGATCTATTATACATTTAAACTGAACCAAATTCAAATGGCTTCAACTAATTTGACAGGTTTAAAGCATTCTGTCCTTTTCATAGTTATATGGAAAGAAAAAGATAATTGATAGACTGAATTTAAATTTGGTTTAGTTGTGGTTCTCTGGATGTTTTTACTGGTAAAGGTGGAAACATACCTTTTACATCAGAATCTTACTTTAAGGCGGGGCTGCATATTATCGGAAATACTTCATATATTTTGTACCCAATAGACTCCGTAGTCTGAATTTGCTGGATCGGATGTACTATTCTGATGTTAGCTGAGTGATTGCAACAGAAAGTTTTTATGACAAACAATTGATACCAACTTTATGTAGTATGGATAGTGTAGCACGAAGTTGTACTTGGCTAATTGGTGTATTCTAGCCAATAAGGCTCTCCCTGTTGGCAGCCAATCAGTGTTGATTGTGATCGTCATTCTGAAGCTGTCAGGTGCTAGACCCACCGCTGGTAAAGTACATTTGACAATACAAGTCTTGTATCATCTGCGGAGTGACTTGCTAACTCAGTGCCTAACACTGAACGATAGCCACCGAACTCATTTGACATTTATTTTTAATCCATTGAAGATTTTCTACGAAAAATTATTTTCATATCACTCACTGAAGCAGCTATGCTGAACTATCATGTCAAACGAGCTTGGTGGCTATCATTCAGTGTTAGACACCGAGTTAGCGAGTCAGAAACGATGTGGGTAGGGCGTAATATAAATAACTATGTATATATGCAGCGACTGCACTACACATTTCCTCAAGTAACAATAAACTCGTAGCTCATATTGATAAATATGCGATATTTTTTCATGCGAAAAAATGCTTTGGATGTTAGTAAAGTAATCGTAGTTACGGTAGTTTTTTTTGGTAGAGAATTCGTAATTTTTCAATCATGCTTAGAGCATGTAAGCAATATACTACGGACTGGTTCATATAGATAAATAATATATAGTCTAATAATAAAACGTCGTAATTACACAAGTTAATAAGAAAATTGACCGTCCTTGAGGCTTTGGCGTTGTCTTTGGTATGCAAATCTTATGTTTGTTATGTACAATATAGTCACAATATTATTCTTAAACCGAGCTATTGCGGTTGCGACTTTTCGGGCTGCCCTTATTTGAGCTGACCGTCGATTCGAGACGAAGAATATTATTGTGCCTCCTTTTTTTTTCAGCCACAGCTACAACGAATTACTGATTAGTTTTTCAGTAGGCTGAATTGGGGTACAACCGCAGGATGTCGGTTGCCGATACGTACCTATACATTGTGGCTAATTCTGGTGTGCATGATATCTAAATTATACTAACTTGGCAGATCTAAATCTAGTGCTATCCTTTGCCGCAGGGGGCATTATGAAAGGGATAGAAATACATCTGACATACAAGACCTGTCAATTTAGTTTAATTTAAAGATTGTGTATAACAGAATTAGCCACATTGTGTGCTATTAAAGCCACACTGATGCTGACAGTACTATTAGTAGATACGTGCGATGGACAGCGTACAGTAGGCGTTAGGTTAAAGAACTCTGACCTTAACCTGGCACGAAGTGACGCGCGATTGCGGGGAAGCCTACATTCTTAACCTTTCGCTTCACGGGCAGTAGGAAAGTACAGTATAGTACGCGACAGGTCGAGATAGCAATTGCCCCCATGCTAACCCGGTGCGGTGCCCCCTGCCTCATACACCGATTGCCATCTCCACCTGTCGCGGACAGGTACAGTAGCCGGCAAGAAACATCGACCTTTAGAATGAGATTTGGGCTTTTTAGTCTCTGTCACTCATACCTAAGTGACGTTTTGTCGGTCTCAACGACAGCGACATCGCTTTATGAAACCGCTATCTCTTTCTAAAGGTAGATACAATATTTTCCGCCGCGTACTGTACTTATGCGCACACATCCCCACCACTTGTCGTCCAGAACTCTTTTTACCTGACGCCAACTGTAACTACTGCCATACTACTTGTCATATTATTGAGAATTTTGTTTGAAGTAAACATTTTGCAAGACTCATGACCAAGGACAAGCCAAGGACCCATCGCGGGTGCGAAACTGGTCGGGCATACACCGACCAAATCTTTATATTATATCTAAGTAAAGCCGCTTCCTTATTCATAAACATGAGTAACACTCAACAGTTCTTGCAACACTTTGCTTCTACCAAAAAAATTTGTAATGAATTTAATTAATAATTATCTATACCTAAATAATTTACTTTCCCTAAGTATTCCTTAAGTATTGTTAATGATTCTCTTGCTCTACAGACATTATAGATTTTACGTAATAAAAGTAAGCACAAATAAAGCACCACCTCCACCTACCATAAAGGTTCACCTCAGAAGAGTGAATAGGTTTTAAGAAAAGCAATGAGAACATTTTCTTGAGTTGTAATAGGTATCTGGTATAAATCACTTATGTTAACAATAGCATTTTAAATCCCGAATTATGAAAACAAAATTAATGAAAAGTATTGTTACTATATTGAAAAGTTTTACAATTTATTGTTATTATTTAGGCAGAATGTTATGACTCAAATTTTATTGTTACATATTCTACAGCATTGCAGCATTTTATTGTAACTACCAACGTACATCTTTTATGCAGCAGGCTACCACCATAATGCTGGTTCCTGAGTTAAAACAAATAATGAAAATTGTGTTTATTGTGATGAATACTGTAAAATATTTACCTCAGTCTATGGTAAGCGAGGTCTAATTTAAAAACTATAAAACTAATTTAGTATTACTAAAAATATAGGTAAAATATAACTTGTATTGATTGATAGAATGTACCTTAAACATACACTCTATCCCTCTAACAAATAAATCTGGAATAGCGGTAGAATAGTTATACTCTGTTTTGTCTTTTTCCTTCAAATGTCAAATTACTGTTGACAGAGAAAGACAAAACAGAGTATAACTATTCCACCGCTATTCCAGGTTTATTTGTTAGAGGGTATAAATATAATGATTAGTGTAACAAGTTTTTAAAATAAATATAATTATATACTTTTAAAAATTTATATAATTAGTAAAAATATTGTTTTAAGGACCGCGGTCAAACCTTGGTTATAGTTACAAACAGAAGTAATGAAGCAGTTAAATAGATAATTTAGATAATGTTAATACTCATTTAAATGTCCAGTGAATTTAATACATAGAATTTACTAGACATTTTCCCCAATGCTGGCAATCGGAAAAATAAAAATTAACAAATACCACTTTAGATGTTGGAAACTATAGAAGATACATAAATTAGTTTTCTGCGGTAGAACAAAAAAGTAGTGCTAAAGTTAAATAAATAATGTATCTTTAAAATTGACAAATATACAATATAAAATACTACAAACATGCAGTTTTTCATTTCACCCACCTCCAAATGCTATAAGTAGTAAGTTATTATTATTTTATGGTTTTAGTGTGTCATAACATCAAACGATCCAATTCATAAACAGCATATCTAAATATATAAAAGGAAAAGCTGACTGACTGATCTATCAACACACAGGTCAAACTCTTGGCGGATTGGGCGGAAATTTGGCATGGAGATATCAGATAGCTATTATGATGTAGACATCTGCTAAAGGGTTTTTGAAAATTCAACCCCTAAGGGGGTTAAATAGGGATTTGAAATTTGTGTAGTCCCATGCAGACGAACGAAGTCGCATGTAAGCTACTTTTACATAATATAGGCCTTTACTTTTCCAACATAGTGAGCTAATGTATACTGGAGGCTCATAATTATCACGTACCACAGAATACCTAATTAGTACCTTGTTATGCTTTACTTTATAAGTTTTAAAAATGTCAACTTCTTTCCATTATTTGGAACTATTAAAAAAAAAAAACTTGGTATATTCATTATTCATGTAATAAATCAAAGCCAGAAATAAATAAATTGTATATTCTGTCTTATCAAATAACACACATTTCACAATTTCACCTACCCAAGTTCTAAATGCGTCTCGGTAAATCATACCCTTGTTTGAGTATAGTCTACTGGAAACTTAAACGAGTGTTGGCCAATCGCTGGGATGTTTGGAAGTAAGCCTGCGTTGGGGATGATGTTCCATGACAGAGTTAGCGTGACGTTGTTGTGACCTCTGGAATTAAAATAATGAAATTAAGTGTGGTACAGTGAAATTTTTTAATTTTTAAAACCATTTTTCACACCAAAAAAATTGTAGTGTGATTTTGCACTGAGACGCGTGCTTACTGATCATTGCAGTCGATCAGAGAGATATGATGGCGCCGAATAACCAATCAGAAAGACGCATTGGCATGCTTTGAACCGGCACTAGGGGGCGCTTGACAAACCAACCCAATGAACAATTACAAAAATAAATATGAGATGAATTACTAGAAAAAATCCTCCAAATTATGTTGACTTTAAAATATATCCTGTTCCAGTACGGAACATGCCGCTCGCCTTAAAAGAACGTAGGTCTTTTGACTAACTTCATGTCATCACAGTAGTAACACATTACTACTGTGATGAAGTACATATTATTTTGTCTGTGTCTGTGGATAATCCCATTCTTGATGGGCATCAAGAATTTTTGAATTTTTTGACTCATACAAACAACCAATACCATAATATGCCACATCTTCAGATTGAACTCTTTAATTTCTGTACACTACTATTGCCCCACACTAATATTAGGAACAAGAAAGAGACTGAACTTCAGAGCTTCTAAATGTCAACTTCTTTTTTGTAGGACAGTAGAAATCCACTTGTTGTTTTCAGGCAATAACAAAAATGTTGACAAGTACTTAATAGATAAATTTTTAGTCCTATTTCTTGTCAGATATTTCAATACTAATTATTATAAAAGTGAAAGTATCTCTGTCTATTTGTCTACAAGCTTTGCATGGCCCAGCTGTTTAACCAATTTGACAAAATTTGATACAAATTTGACTTGCATCCTGGGGAAAGACATAGACTAGTTTTAATCCCAGAAAAGAAATGAGTTCCCACAAGGTTCTTACAAACCTTAATCCATGTGGAAGTGGTGGTTATGATTACATCTAGTTACTAAATAATACTAACTTTAAACCATTTCCATCATCCCAGAAATAGTATTTTGTGTTCATATTCTTAAAATCTAATACAGCATTCTCCCCTCTCAATATGATTTTGTCCCACAGCACAACTTGATTTAGTTCATTATTTGGTGTAACATATTCAGCGGTGAGGTACAAAAACAACTGCTTCACATTCCAGTTAAATAGGTTTGACAAATCTGTTTTGAGATCAAATGTTAAGTAACCAAGATCATTTCTTTCTCTAGAGGCACCATAGTCTGGAACATTCTTGCTGTAAAAGAATACACCAAAACTTAAGTGCAATAAGAATATGCCTTATTATAATATAGTAGCTCTACAATCGTTTTAAATATGTAAATAGGTTACCACTATGAGTTGCACAAGTCAAATTTAATACACAACAACACAACATAAAAATATTTCGTGCTGTTAAATTTTTAGGTTATATCCTATTGCGGTTTCCGTAGAAGAATAAAATCTGTATTTTCTACTTACACTACAACTTTAACTGTATTCATTTGAGCGGTAGTTCTGTAATCTACAGTTAATGTGGAGAGAAAGCACAGAAACGTTAGACATGCTAGAACACTGAGGGTGTACGTTAATATCGCATTTACTCTTGTTAAGACAGAATACATGTTGGTAATTTATATATTATTCTGTTCTGGTGGACGAAATTCCACCGTAAAGTAACAAAATTTTATAATTATTTTGGAATTGACTATTACTTTTTGTGAGGAAGCTGACGTTGACTTTATTTGACGTTGTGAATTTATTTGTTGACACATGGTTGACACTTCCAGACACGTCATGCAATCGCATTATTATTTCCATACGTAATAAGTCAATTAATTTAAAACTTTATATGCATTAAAAATAAAGTCTAAAATTGCGTAAAATTGCTGCCTAGTTGTTCCATTTTACGGTATCTATATAATTTATTTACTTTATTTTATATCACTCCGCAAATGGCTGAGATCATTGAGATAGAAATAATGGGGCCGATTCTCTTGTACACAATCTTTAAGCTAAACTAAATTAACAGGTCTAAATATAGTGCTATCCTTTTTCTCAAGCTATATTATGACAGGGATATCAATAGATTTAGAAGTGTCATTTTAGTTCAGTTGAGAGATTGTGTACAAGGGAATTGGCCCCAATATAAAAGAAACATCCAGTTTTTATAGACCAACCGAAAAGAGTTGAAATTTAATGAGGGCGCTACTTTCGTTCTTGTGTTACAGTTGTGGTAGTAACAGGTAATACCATGTAACTAGTTACTGCAACCCAAACAATATTGGCATTTGATATTTTTTAATTATCAAAACACTGGAGAAGCCTATACCTATATCGTAATCATCACCTTTAATTAGCTCGTCATTTTTTCTAAGAACTTTTGTATTTTTAATTTTGTGTTTTATGTAGAGGATTAGCTGTAGGTGATCCTAATAAATGAAAAATAATAAAAATAATAACTACCTTGTGTAGACATGGTGTAGACTATCAAATCGGTTCAAACTGCATAATATTCTAAAACCAAAATCTTTACACTGACATGCACTGTATCTCCCTAGCCTACTTAATAATTTTTCACTTTTAACTTTGACTTAACATGCCTACTTCTTGAATATTATAATAATAGTTAAACTAGCGGATACCCAACGTGTACTTTACTACGCTAAATAAAAATAAACTCTAAAACCATCTTCGCATTTTTGCCTTTAGAGTTACTTAAAACCATCAAGCAGCGTAAGATCTCGTACCTGGGTCATATTTTGCGACACGATAGGTACCGCCTGCTGCAGACAATCATGATGGGTAAAATAGCTGGGAAAAGAGGGGTGGGAAGAAGGAAGAAGTCATGTCTACGTAACATCAGGGAGTGGACTGGCATAAAAACAGTCGGAGAACTATTCCGCCTAGCCATGGACAGGGAGAAATTTAAACAACTGACTGCTGACCTTTAGTAATGGCGAGGCACTAGAAGAAGAAGAAGATTATTGCCTTTATGTACC
This sequence comes from Maniola hyperantus, assembly GCF_902806685.2. Taxonomy (NCBI): domain Eukaryota; kingdom Metazoa; phylum Arthropoda; class Insecta; order Lepidoptera; family Nymphalidae; genus Maniola; species Maniola hyperantus. The sequence continues at coordinate 11,365,227 of NC_048541.1, forward strand.
GACCAGTTCGGAGTATATTGGTTGGGTGGTTTCAAACGCGTATAGGTTTATAATAACTAGGTACCTATACTTACCTAAGTTGCAGAATATTTTTGAGTAAAAAATTGAAAATCATTAATAAATAAATTTCTAGATGTACCTAAGTATCTAAATTATGTATAGTTAGCTTACAAAAACAACAAGTGACACTTTCTATCGCAGATTACAGGTACAAGGTTGGCCGTACCAATGTTGCAGGTTTCTAAAAATGCTAAATAATTTCTCGGCTTTCGTTAGGCAGACTGTATTTAAATTATTATACATACCTACCTACTTATAAAAGAAACAATTGAAAAAGTATTATGATTTTTATCATTTATTAAATTGTTATAGCATGTTAGAATACAGGTTTCTTGAAAAAAAGAATGCCAAAACAAATAATAAGGATGTTAAAAGCATTAAAGATAGTGGTGCCGCAGAATTACATGGTATGGTGCCTGCCACACTTCGACACAGGCAGACTCTCGTCGAAAAACTTCCGTGGGTCTCTTGGTAACAAAATGTTACCAAGAAGAAGGAAGAAGTCATGTCTACGTAACATCAGGGAGTGGACTGGCATAAAAACAGTCGGAGAACTATTCCGCCTAGCCATGGACAGGGAGAAATTTAAACAACTGACTGCTGACCTTTAGTAATGGCGAGGCACTAGAAGAAGAAGAAGATTATTGCCTTTATGTACCGACCAGTTCGGAGTATATTGGTTGGGTGGTTTCAAACGCGTATAGGTTTATAATAACTAGGTACCTATACTTACCTAAGTTGCAGAATATTTTTGAGTAAAAAATTGAAAATCATTAATAAATAAATTTCTAGATGTACCTAAGTATCTAAATTATGTATAGTTAGCTTACAAAAACAACAAGTGACACTTTCTATCGCAGATTACAGGTACAAGGTTGGCCGTACCAATGTTGCAGGTTTCTAAAAATGCTAAATAATTTCTCGGCTTTCGTTAGGCAGACTGTATTTAAATTATTATACATACCTACCTACTTATAAAAGAAACAATTGAAAAAGTATTATGATTTTTATCATTTATTAAATTGTTATAGCATGTTAGAATACAGGTTTCTTGAAAAAAAGAATGCCAAAACAAATAATAAGGATGTTAAAAGCATTAAAGATAGTGGTGCCGCAGAATTACATGGTATGGTGCCTGCCACACTTCGACACAGGCAGACTCTCGTCGAAAAACTTCCGTGGGTCTCTTGGTAACATCCACTCGTTATGGCTGTATTATTTGAATCTAGAGCTCTTGTGCACATATAAGTCGAATTCTCCACTGGAAAATAAGATTATTGCATAAACTTGAATTTCTATTCAAACAACACTTTGTCGCAAGACTCCTATGTCCTAGGTAGGTAGGTACGTCAATTATTATTAGTTATTGCTAGTGTCCAATAGAATATAGAACGCTTCCTACAAATTAAAGCAAAAGCTGCCTTTAAATTAAAACACGTCAAATGTGGGTAGCATGGCTTCAACTTGAGGCTGTACTACTCTTAATTTGTAAGGATGAGGAATTTAGAATTAAAGAGACGAATGATTCAAGGAGGTTGGTTCCTCAACAATCGACATAGTACATACTTATAAATCAGGTGAAAAGAAACCAATTAAACTTTATATTTATTGGCTAAAAATATGTCTTGATGCCTTACCACGTCCGTTAAAATAAAACGAATATTGTGCACAGACGTCATTATCGGCTAACACACAGGTCGCTTCATCTGCGTAATGGGTCCATATATACTCAACATCAGGCCACGTCCCATCATCTGTAATATCATTATTTTCGTATTGATATTTTTCTAAGAAAAAATAATTTAATCAGTGATCGTATCGTTTAAGAATTTAACGAGTTCCTTCCTCTTCACACAAATTGTCAATCATGTCATAAGTCGGCTCCAGAATCCAGACATGTGAGTTTGGATTCTGGAGCCGACTTATGACAAGAACATTCAAAAAACTCGACGCGAATGTTTGAAAAGGTAAGAATTTTCTCTTTTCTCAACCGAAAATAGCCAAGAATAAAATCTACTCTGCGTTCTCATCTTGTCGTGAGTCTGTATCTACACAGGAGTTCGCTATTTTCCTGCAATTTATGCTCATTAAATTACATTATGCAGATTTAAGTATAGAATGAATGCCCGGCTTCCGTTTTTCTCACCAGCTACAATATGGGGACCTTCAAAAGAAGAGTAATTAAGCATCTTCTAGGCAGGCGTGCTCGACCTTAGGCTGCATCAATTAGGTACGGTTTGGTGTTATTACAGTTGCGCATGCATATAGATTGAAAAAAAGTATCGAAGTAGTTCAATATGCATGGTATTACAAAACCAACAATACTTACCGGATACCACGAGTGGTTGTTGACAAGGAATTCCACTAGCCAGCCTCGTGGCGTCTCGGCATGTTGCGTTCATAAATACACTCTCGTTGTGATATCGAGGCCCAAGCCATGTGAACTGATAGCAACGGCTCTCATTTCGGCTTCGCGCTTCTATTAGAATTCCACCTATGTGTACAAATTATACATATTATAGGTATGTAGAAAACGTAACATAGGTATAGGTAACTAGGTAGATGTAGAATTTTATCCTGGAAAATTAAAGAGTTCCCACGGGATTTTTATAAACCCTAAATCCACGCGGACGAAGTTGCGGGCGTCATCTAGTATATTTTGTATAAGTCATATTACTAGATTCAATTTTATTATTATTATTTATTATAAGTATTGATTATGATATTATGTTACACAGGCATAGTCAGACCGCAACGCTAGACGTGCCTGCTTACTGAGTTCCCTCAGTTCGCCGCGAAAACCGACACCTGACGTGGCAAAAAACATGGGATCGCAGTCTTTGCTGGGGACACATCACAACTACATATAGAAGCCTCCGCGACAAAACTGGCGGCGCAATTAGGATAATTTTATGTAATAGTTAGTATATACCTAATATGTACATTTTTCTAGTAATAAAATTAGGATAAGAAATGCTGTTGCCTTTCGCACCCTCTGCAGTCGCCCCTTCCGTAATTTATAGGCTTCTCCAGTGTTTTTAATCATTATAAAATATCAAATATCAATATTGTTTGGTTGCAGTACATGGTGCTACCACAAGAATGAAAGCACCCTCATTTAATTCTTTTCGGTCGAACTATAATAATTATTGGACTCAATCCAAAACAGGTGGCTGAATTCATGGACTGTTCGATGTTCGGCTAAGATGTGGGGTACCTAGTCTACGATTCGGGACGAACGGACGAACGATTAGTTTTAAACACGTTTTAAAGCTGTATGAGCTTTCCACTTCACAACTGTTAGAGAAAGATCTAGGTAGGTAACTAGTTACCTACTGATTAATAAAAAAAAGAATTTTCATTATTTTGTTCACTCTTTTATTCTCCACGTATCGACTCCTTAACGGGTTAACGGTTAACCGAGAATACAGAATATCGAATGTAGCACTCATAATTTCCGGGTAAGTTGCAAAATACCTACCTATATGACTGGTATATCATTCTTATTATTTGACATAAAATCCTATAATATAGGTAAGGATGTTTGTTACCTACTCAATCACGCCACCACGCCACAGTGACGACCGATTTGGCTGATTAGAATAAAGATATTTTATATCTACCCCCTGGTCCCTGACTTCTCTAACACGTCATATAAGCTACTTTTTATCCCCGAAAAGAGTTCCCACGTGATGGTAGGAAAATTAAACTTTTCCTGCCATCTTTTCAATATATTTTTCATCTCACTCGTTCGAAAACAATCCTTTTGCCCTTTGAAATCTGAGTGGAAAGTGGTAATTTTGCTCCCTAGGGCACAAAGTACGAGTTGAAATTCGAACGTGACGTCCGGTCGTCTATGGTTGCGTACCTACCTACTTACTTTTTCTTTCAATTATTAAAAATACTACGTGATAATGAAACGTTCAGAAACGCGGTTCGTCCTTACTGTCTTTACTATTTATTATTATTTACTAACTTGTTAAGTGAAGTAAATTAAAATATAATTCATTTCTATTTTTAAAAAACTTTATTGATCATTTCATTCATACTTATACTCGCTATCTTATATATATCTTATATTATACTCGTTTCGCTCGTGGTTCAACCTTAGAATCCTTCGCTGGCTCGGAATTCAATACAAACTCTCGGCATAAAATAACATCTTTGCACCCTTGCATAACAAATAACTATTTTGCTCTTCCTACCTTATTCATACAGACCATTGCAAACGATAGGTATTGGTGGCGAAATGAATTCAAGACTTGTGGATAAGTACTTACACAATGCTACTACGGCTAATAGCTGAAGCCAAATCTTGCTCGTCATAATCATCGCACTGGTGAAACTTATAGGTACTTTTAACCACTTGCCTATTGTTTGAAATCACTATGAAACAAAACTTTATTGACGTCCATATTGTTATTATTTCAAAATATTGGTGCGATTATATTTACGTTTAAATTCATGTGCTTATCTTCATTGTTCATTAGCAGTATTTCGAGGACTGATTGCAATGATTTGATTGCTGATAAAGTATTATCAACAGCTATTATCGTGACGACATTCTCTCATAATTATTCATAGTAAGAGTCTTAGTTTATTAAGTTGTCGTTTCGTAGCTTTTCTATCTTTGTCTATTCTATTCTACATATTTACGAGGGTAGGCCACAAAATAATACTGTCAAGGCATGGGTCATTAATGATCATGTCAAGACGATTAACCAAAGGGGCTTACAAAATGTCAGATTAAAAGAGAAAACGATTAACCTAGCTTTGTAGATCCGACTAAATAATATAATAATAATCCACGACCAAAATCATCATCATCATCATCATCTAAGTATAAATCTGTAAAATACAAAATTTGACCATGATTGCAGTTTTCTTATTTCATTATCATCATCAACCGATATACATCCACTGCTGGACATAGATCTCCTGTAGAGACTTCCATACGTCACGGTCTTGCACCGCCTGAATCCAGCGGCTCCCTGAGACTCGTCTGTTGTCGCCCGTCCACCTAGTGGGGGATCTTCCAACGCTGCGCCTTATGCGGTGCGAGGTCACCATTCTAGCACCTTGGCAACGTCTATCGGTTTTCTTCAGCTTCGCAAGCCGTTGAGTTATGTCGGTTACTCAGTTCTCCTATAGATCTCATTTCTGATTTGATCACATAGAGAAACTCCGTGCATAGTTCTCTCTATCGCCCGCTCCACCCCTCATTCTCTTCTATGTTAGATACTTATTATATTATTGTCCTCGACCGCCTTACCGGAAATTGAAATAAAAGGTTAGCTTGGTTCATTCAGATTTGTATTTAATGCAAAGAAACTGACGTTTTACACCAATTGTCTTAAAAATCTACCCACATTATTTTATTATATTATCAACAAAATCATTTACTTAATAATATTATAGGATGATAAATTGCTATTGTAAAATAAAAGCCAATGTGATAGGAGCTATACCTAACATAACAATATATTCACATCCTCCTACACTACACAGTAGGCAGTTTTTAGCATTACATACTTATAGTACGCGACAGGTCAAGACGGCAATCGGGGTGGGGACGCACCGCACAGCCCCCGCGGTAGCCCGGTGCGGAATAGCGTATAGGTGACGTTCGGGTGTGCGAGGCGTCCGTCCCCCACCTCATACCGCGATTACTATCTCGACCTGTCGCGTGCTATATCAAAATGCAGCAGGTATCAAGAATAACATAATCTATAATAATAAGTATAGAATTCGTGCCTAGCACCAAATAAGAGTGAAATAATTTTTAGGTCGATAGTCAAGGTGTAGTCCGCGACAGGTTGAGATGGCAATTGGGGTATGAGGCGGGGGGACGCCCCGCACGTCATCCACGCTCGCCCGCACCAGGTTAGCGCGGGGGCTGGGCGGGTGTTCCCTCCCCGATTGCCATCTCGACCTGTCGCGTACTATATGTGCATTTTGTACGCAAACATCATGCAATATTTGGTACAGATATACCTTACATCCCATATATGGATGTAGGCTACCTTTCATTCCAGTAAATAGAAAAGTTCTCTTGGGTTTGTTGTAAAACCTAAATTCACGCGGACTAAGTCGCAGGCATTATTTAGTATTATTTATAGTCCAATATTTCATTTCAAGTAACTAAGATACAACAAGAGAGAATGTGCAGTGTCCCTTTCCTGCTCCATGAGATAGAGCATATCCCGCAGGTTGATACGTTTCAGCCGAGTGCGGAGAGCCAGTTGACTACGACCAGTTAGTCCTGTAGGACCTTGTGAGTTTGATGGAAGAGCGGTATCACCGGAACCGCCCGGTCCATCGATACGAGGCTTTTTGCGTGGGCCGATCGCTTGCAGAGCTGTTAGGTTAGCTTCGCGTTGCCTCAACTCTTCCAATTCTACCCTCTGCATCTCCTTAGCTTTAGCCTTGAGCTTAGCTTGTTCAGGGTCTTCATTTTTGGATCTAGATTTTGCAGCTCTGAGCAGCATCTCACGCTCAGAGTCTTCGCGCCGCTTTTTATCGACCCTATCTAGTTCCTCTAGGAACTTTAACTGCCCCTTTACGTCCTGTGAGACTTCGTACCGAGGGTCCGTTTTTATTTGTGAGTCGATCCTGTGCTGAGCGATGACGGCTAACTTTTCTATTAAGTTTTTCAGGCGCTCCTGTACAGCATGGTTGATGAGGGCAGATACATCTGCGGATGGATCCTCGAGACCATGCTTTGCAGTTATTAACTTCAACCGCGCTTGCATCAAACTCGAAGGCACTAAGTACTCATCTTTACAAGATCTGATTTGTGTGCCAATCATTTCAGTAGAGCCTAGAATTCTTTGCGATTCCTCAGCCAAGTTGACACCACCCATGGCAGCTACGTCATTTATATCGTCATCTCCAGCCATTTTATCATCAACGAAGGGTTGAGAGGTAAACTGGGCAGATGCCTTTTTCTCCTTTTCTTTCAGAAGAGATTTGCTAGCAGTTAGAACTGTGGAAAGACCGGAAGATGAAGAGGATGCTGGTCGTGCATAATTAGATTTGCTATTCACTGTCATGGTTTTCCCAGCCTTGGTCACATTGATTTTTGTGTGCACTGGAATATTCTGTAGTACAGCTATCGTGTTACCTGCAGTTGGAAGTGGCTTTTGTATGGGCATAGCAGTTGGAGCTGCCACAGGCTGTGGTGCTGGCACTGACATAGTGTTGAAGGCAACCTGAGGTGATGGTGGATTTATGCCTTCGATTACCAACTCTTTGGTGACAAGAGATTGTCGTAGCAGGGGCAAACTTTTCTTAAGGAATCCAATAAGACAAGGCTGTGGGCTGGCGTTTAGAAGTCGCTCTAGCCTATCGCAAAATTCTTCCGGTTCCACTTGAGCATCTATTAACTCTTGAATAAGGTTGCGAACATTACGCTCAACTGATTTTGGTTCTTTGCTGGACAAGTCTAAAAGGTTTGCTAGGAAGTTTCTACATTTCTCTTTTGTATTGTCCAGTGGTTTCTGAGTTGTAACTGCAGGCTGTTGAGTGACCGTCGCAGCCATTGAGACAACAGGTGTTGCTGCAACTGGAGCAGCCATCTGTCCAGCTTGTATCTGCCCAGTCATCGGACCAGGCGCGGCAACGCTCGTCGATACTGTTGGGACACCTGAATGCGTCGGTACGGTTGACAGCCGCAAAGTCTGTGGTTGCTGCGTAGTAAGTGTTCCGCCAGTAGGCGCCGGCCCTACTCTTAATAACTGGTATTGGCCATTTTCAGTTTTTAGCAACAAGTGACCTTGCTGCCCCTGTGGGAGACTTTGCAGTGTTTGGAGTGTAATACCAGGAGCAGTTGCTCTAGTCCCAACTACTTGGGGAGTTCCAATGACGACACGAGGGGACACGGTAGCCACAGACTTCTGAGCAGCAACCGTTGGAGCCCCTGGTCTCATATTTAAAATTTGAACATTTGGCATTATAGCTTGTTGTCCTGTTCCAAGATTCTGTGTAGTGACCACTACATTCTGTCCTCCCGGCTTGTTGATAGTCATCACGTTGGGAATCGAGCCAGCCATGCTGGAGTTTACTGATACTGGCACCATGTCAGATGACTGCATGCTCGTTTGACCTGTTCACAACCAAATAAAATTTCATGTTATTAATTATTTCAAAACAACAACAGTTTCAAAATAATATTGTTAGCATTAGTTAAAAAACATGCCAAGAGCGAGTCAGACTGCACCGAGGGTTCTGTACTACAATTGTAATCTTTCAACATTTTGCACGAAAAATTAAACTATTAAGCATAAAAATAAATAAGTCTGTTTTAGAATGTATAGGTAAAGCCCTTTCATAATGATACCCCACTTGGTATATTATCTTACTTTGAAAGTTGAAAATATTAATTATTTGTACATGAACAGTGAACACATTTTATTTTTTTTGTGATGTAAGCACACAATGTGATGTTTACGCATCTGAACCCTATGCCCCCCATACGAAATAAAAGACTGATCCATTCTACCAGAATGGAAGTGAACTACCTTCATCGAATGGCCTGAAAATGTTAAAATCAGCCAAAAATGACTTACACACTGTTAAAACTTCACTGACGTTATGTGGTTTTAGTGTGTTATAAATCCCATAGGAACTCTGATTTACCGGTTTTAAGTAGTCTACCTATGTTCATCTCCAGGATGCAAGCTATCTTTGTGCCAATTTTCATCAAAATCGGATAGGTGGATAGGTAGTGAAAAGATGACATAGCTAGATACTTTGTATTTACAATATTAGTATGAAGATAGAAGAAAGACCCAGCACAGAATTCAGCCCGCTGGACCGATGACCTGAAGCAGGTGGTGGGGAGCGGGTGGATGAGGAAGGCTGAGGACCGTGTTTGGTGGCGCGCTCTTGGAAAGGCCTATGTCCAGCAGTGGACGCAAACAGGCTGATGGATGGATGGATGGACAGAATTCTTGTTTGACTAGTTTTATAGCGCTTAAATGTGACTTCATTATTAACCATGTATTTAAGGTATTAAGCTTAGATATAAGAAAGAGTGCATAGACAGTCATGTGTTTTTGTAGAACATTTAAGTATTATAAAATCTTTCTAAAACTACAATAAGTGCTGTGCCATCAATAACAGCTATAGATGCTCTATTATGTTATATAGTTGGTAGGCAACTAAAATATCTAATAATATTAATACTGTATGATGTTTTTCAACAACAGCAAATTAAATTTTACAAAGTACCTACTAAAAGTTTCAGCAGTGTTTTTTGGTAACTTTTTTTAATAATAGGTTAAATTAATAACAAAATGAACTCAAAACGATCGATACCTATCTGATAATTTGAATTAGTAGTAGTTCGAGTAGGTACCTATTCGATGAACACCTTGCTCCTGTCCTCCATTAGCGTTGTTTGAGTCCTTTGTAACGCCACGTCTTGAAATAACATAAATAAAGTCGTACTTTGATGGAATTCACTACACTGTTTTTAATTGCGGTACATTTCTGAGCTAAATATTAGTAAAATTCACAATTGAAGTCCCTAATCAAAACATTATTTTCATTTTAACTTTTCTTAAAAGATTCCTAATATTTTTTTTAGTAATTTATTATTTGCATTTTTTTTTCTTTATTTTTTTTTTAAACTGGTTTTACGGCTCTGGGTTCTAGCCTTTTTGCACCTTATTTCTTAAAAATTTGTATGAGAGCGCCACAGACAAAGTAACCAGCAAAGAGAATATACCAGTGTTGGCAACACTGGTATATTCTCTCTCGGGTCTTGATTCAAAAGTTACATTAATTTTTGTAACTTAAAAAGTTAGAGTAGTCACCACGGGTAACATTGTAAACGTGTAAATTATGGTATGGTCCCCATAATGTTCACAAAGGTTTGTGAAGTCTGCCAATCCGCATTTAGACAGCGTGGTAGACGATAGGCCATAACCCTTCTCATCATAATATATGTTATTGGCCTGTGCTTCTCATTCTGAGAGGAGACTCGTGCTCGTGCGTAAGCTGGTCTTAGGATGGTGAATAAAAATTTAAAAATGTGCGCCAGGACAATTAAAAAAAATTAAAATGTTATTTCTTGTACGACGGCATGGAACCCTTCGTGTTTGAGTTAATTTTTTAAGGAATCACGACGGACAGACGGACAGACAGACAGACAGACAACGAAGTTATCTTATAAGGGTTCCTTTTTTCCTTTTGAGGTACGGAACCCTAACGAATAAATGACCATTTTTGATTATTTAATAAGACTTGCTCGTACCTATACTCATAAAAGTCGTTTATAATGAATTCGGTGGTTCGCAATTCGCATCGACTTCGCCCGCGCAGTCCTGCAGCTGGTTACTTCCTGATTCCTATCATAATATTTTATTACTTACTAGATGATGCCCGCGACTTTGGATTGAGGTTTTTTTAAATCCCATGGAAACTCTTTGATTTTCCGGGATACAAATTAAAAAGTAGCCTATGTCAATCCCCGGTATGCAAGCTATCTCTGTACAAAATTTCTGTAAAAAAGGCTAGCAGACAGACAGACAAACTTTCACACTTATAATAATATTAGTATGGATAGGTATTTAGGTCATGTAGGTAAATGGTTAGGTACCTACTTATACTTATAGCTACCAACGTCCTCTATCGGTGGACAAAGCTAATTTCGTCTATCTTGTTCAATCAGCTATCTAGCTCTTGCTATGTGCTATCTAGCTAGTCTAAATAATTTTAAATAGGTACAATAATATGTCAAAAATTGCGCACCGGCAGGATTCGAACCTGCGTCTCCTGGGATCGCGCCCGACGCTCGAGTCTGAACGCTAAGCCACTGCCAGTGACGAAATTTGTCCAGCCCACGTCCAGCCGGTCCGCAATTTTTAATATGACGTATTTAAATTATTATTTTGAAATTTCCTTGGAGTGTAGGAATCTACACTATAAAAATTATAAAAATATACCTATCTACGGTCTAACTTTTGTGGAAAAATTGCTATCCCAGGGTGCGCTTACGTCATGGGCAATTTTTTAAGCAACTGTTGCTCGGCAGCACGTATTTACCTATAGTCAGATCAATCTGGAGCAATAAGTGGAGCAATCTGGAGCAACTTTTTTGCATAACATTGCTGAAATTTTCAGGTATGGCTGGGTATTGCAGTAAATTCGTTCGTGTGGTCGTGACGTCATAATTGATTAAATTGCCTGGAATTAAGGAATTTCAATAACCCGTACAGTAGCCTTTAGAAAGAGATTTTGGCTTCGTAGAGCGTTGTCTCTTTCACTCATACCTATGTCACGTTTTGTCAGTTTCAACAAAACCGCTATCTCTTTCTAAAGGTCGATGTCCAATATTTTCTGCCGCGTACTGTAAGAGCGATCACGCAGTCATCCGATCCGAATCCGTGAAAATACGGATATAAAAATATCTAAGTCATATAATGTCATAGGCTAACCGGTACAAATAGTTTTAGGACTACTTCGGAACGTATTTTCACGGTCTCGGATCGGATGAGTGCGTTACCGCCCTAAGTAAGTCTAATTGATTCAATTGTTTGCGCAACATATTATTTAACGCGTAAAGTTTAAAACTCTTTACGCGCCATTTTAACTTTTTGTTTCATGTCAAAAGTACGGTTTCGTGACAGTCGACTATAGTCGACCCATGGAGTTAAAATGTCGCGTGAGGAGTCATTTTGTACGGACTTACAGAATGTTCGAAATGAATAAAATAAAACACCCAAATATTTCTATTTTAATATGAACCAATTTATTTAAAGCATAAATTTACAAAATGTATAAAAATACAATAATGTTATCTACAATTACGATGGTTTATATTTTATTTTAAGTAATTACACATTGTGACATTTTAATATTTACATAATATAAATTACAAATATTTACAAAGCCTTTATCAAATATTTATAAAAATTGCAGTACCTACATTTACAGCTACTTTTCACAATTCTTATTTAGTAATCCTCAGGTATTTTACAATATTGAGGTTACTACAAAACATTTACATATTCTTCCGAATTTTAACACTTTAGTAAAGGAACACAACTTACAGTTCTTATGCTCTTTCACAAATGTTGATAGGTACTACTTAATCTTAAAAATTAACTTCTGCGCAATACGAGCAATATAGTCCACTTTTATTAACACACACTTTTGTCTCTAAGTTCATTTTTGTCTGCGAAACTTAACGCGCGTTAACGCGATCACTAACATTGTCCTTTACATAATTTCCTTTTACCACAAGAAATACTGGCCTATTTATCCTACATAAGGAAATGGTGGATATGGCGCTGGAAAGTATCCTGGGAAGTTTGCGCTCTGTTGCACCGGTATGGAGGATGTAACATAAGACGTCAACACAGTTGGAACAACTTTAGTCGTGTACAATGTTGTTAATAATGTCTTCGCGCCGAATGTCAATTTCAGAACTTGACTTTCTGTGGCAACCACTTCTGTGTTCAAAACAACCGGAGTCGAAGTTACAGTGAACTGTTGTGGGAACAGCGGATTGATTGGCAGCGCTGGTAAACTGCTTGTGCCTAATTCGTATTCAGTTTTCGTTATTGTTGCTACCGGTCTAGAAAGTGTGCTGTGAATGGTATTCTTCCCATCAAATATTGGAATCACGTGTGATTCGTAAATTGTCTCGTATTTGAGAATAGGCTTCGATGTTGTAATGACGGTTGGAATTTGTGCAGCTGCCGCGGGATTGAGCAATCTTAGAAGAGCCAGTTGCTGTGCTTGTTCGGGGCTTAAAGCTGGAGTAGAAGGACTCGGTGCTTCTGTAACTTGGTTGTTTTTGTTTTGTCCATGAGCTTTCTTCAGCCTTAAATGATTATCTCTATATTTATCGATTTCTGTTAAATCAAAGTTGGATCCTATGTTCGCAAGGTCCAAATCAGAGGGGAATACGCGACGTGATGTCCCTTCTTCATCCTCATTGCTATCTCCAAAATCTAACTCCAAATGTAGCTCAGAACCAGCTTCATCTAGGCGACTATTAAACTCCTTAAGGGTCTTGCTCGGTATAAACTGGAAGAATTCCATTGGAGGTAACGTTTTCGTAGCTGTTACAAGTCTTGTAATCTGATAAGTCTGTATAAAGGTGAGACTACTTGTTATATTAGGCTCTCTTACAATTGGTAATATATGTGTTTTGAGCATATTTTGTGTTGTACTGAATGTTTCAGTAATAGTTTCTAGAGGAGGAGTTTCGACATCCGAAGAAAGTGTTATTGCAGGTAAAGTTACTATGCTGGAATCCAACAGGTAGTTATCTTTTCCATAAGGTGAAGCTGTTGCTAATATGTTTTCAGTTAAAGGTTCATTTAAAGAATTTTGAGAATTAAATGGCAATTGGGTGGGTTCGATTCGTTTTTCAATCGTTGTTGTCACAGTTATGATGCGTGTGTTTTTTACACGTCCAACCTGTATAACAAAAGACTGGTTAAAAATTATTGTACAATATTAAACTTTCGAGCTAGGAGTAAATATTTTAAAATACCTGAAAAGTGTAAGGTGACTTAAGCGTAGCAATTTCGTAATAAACGTCTCTAAAATCTGCTGGCGTGGAAATTTCTACTTTTAGTGTTTCAACTGGTGGTGGCTTTTCTAATGAATCGTCATCAGTGTCATTCTCTACGAGAGTGCCAGGTCCACTTTGAGAACCAGATTGTTCCAAATCATTATCAGATCTTGCTTGAAGTTCGTTAGATGGCGTGTCATCAAATAGTGGATTTAAACTTGGCGTCGTCGTTTGTTGCTCATCGTCACCATTTGATTTGCGAATAGTAACTTTAGGTTTAGGGCTTGTTTTATATTGCCAACGTCCGGATCCTGGTGCTCGATTCAGCTTAAATTTGTAAACGCTTGTCTGTGCTGGCGTTACTTGCTCTACTGCTGTAGGTTGAATGCGAGATTTGAAGCCACGTTTCGATTGGCTGTCGCCGTTACTTGATGGCGTGACTACAGTTTTGTGACCAGAGTTTCGGTTGCTTTTTCGTCTATTAGAAAAAGATTGTGACGAAGATTCACTGAAAACAGATACGGTTGCCAGTTGAGGTTTGTTTGCTGGTCGACCAAAACGTGTACTGAAAATCGAGAATTAGTGTGTAAAATAATCAACGCGTGCGATATTGCTCGTGATAAATGTCAAAAATGTGATGGGTGATGATAGTAACTACTTTAAGTAATATTTAACTAGCTAAAAAAGTACATGAACATAATAATATATTTAATAGTAGGTTCTCTTTACTACAAAGATGCATAAGCATAAATACCATAATACCATAAAGATGACTGTATGTGCATATTAATTTATTTTAGACGAAATGTTACCTCTGAGTACGTTGAGCATTGGAAGGATTTCTGTTTTTGAATTTTTTGCTTTGGCTTCGTGGTTCAGCACTCTCAATATTTTCAATATGTTGAGACTTGTGACGATTTTTAAAAGAACTTCCATTGTTCCCTTGTCGTCGCGGTGTTTTACTACTATTATCTCCATCACTTAAAGACGGTGTTGGTTCTAAATTGTGCCTGTGATTCTTGGATATGGCAGGTGCCGCTGTTTTTAAGATTCTGTGGGGAGAACTTGGTGATATTTTGGCTTTATGGCCAGGTTGCAATATTTTTGAATTGCTGTTTAAGACTTGAGCGTATTTTCCTGATATGTATGTACCTATGACACTGGTTTCATGAATTGTTGTAAGGCCATCTTTGACAATTGTTCCTCCAAGAGTAGTAACCAAACCTATGGGATGTTCATCATCTTCTGGAGGTGGAGTTGGTTGGTGTCGGTTTTTTAAATTACTTTTTGGCTTTGGTGGATGAGCTTTTGATGGCCGTAAATTAATTACTCTATATGTTTCTTCTACAAATTCAGATGGTTGTCGTGAAAGATAATCATATTCTGGTTCCCCTATGTTATTAGAAACTAAGATGGCGGGTTCTTCTTCAGCCCGGCTAGACTTTATTTGAATTACGCTATTAATCACGGAAGACGGTAAAGGATTTTGTTTGACTTCAACCTTACTACTTACAATATTAGTCACACTTTTAACAGCTTGATTTTTTTGTTGCTTTTTGGATTGAGAAGATTGTTTAGGTTTTGCCACTGGTTGTTTACCTGCGTTACTTTCTACAATTTTAGAGGGCCCGGCCACAACTTCAACTTTTGTTATTATTTGTTTTTGCTCTTTAGGTGCAGACTTCGGAACATTGATAACCTTATCATCTTTTTTTGGAGGAGATGTTACAACAGAAATAGCACTTGATGCTACAACTGGGGCACCTGCTTTATTCGTTTTGTTCTTGTCCGTGGTTTTACTAGGTTTGATCGCCTCCGGCTTTACATTGCTGATAGGTGGTGGTTTAGTCTCAATTATATTTTCTTGGACCGACTTTTCTGTGTGCGGTGGTTCTAAACAGAGAAAAGTCCGTTAATATAAGACTCAAAAATGTTAAAATTTGCTTACATATTATGTATACATACATTGTATTCTTATTAAAATTAAAAATAGTTATATAAAATAAGTTTGAAATAAATTAAATGAAGCAATACTTATGAAATGAAAAACGACCTGGTGGAGGTGCAGATTGAGGCGAGAAGACCATAACAGTGTTTCCTATCGTAGTCGTGAAGTCGAGGAACCCGTAGACTGTTTGCGTGAGGAAGTTGTTTCCGGGACCTTCGCCTGATGCTATGCTACCTGGAAATGATATAAGATGGTGTTTTAGATAATATACTAACGTTAATTGAAAACATAATATTAATTGGGCCCTTTGGATTTGATTTTTATCAAATGATATGGCAGCAGTAATTTAATTCCGGAAACTATTAATGCATAAAGTGTAATAAACGCCAGAAACTTCTAAAGACAGATAGGTAGGTACCTATTTAAGCATATGAATATTTTGATTTTATTGTCTCGCGAGGTGTGAAAAGTAGAGTATTGAACTTGATCGTAATACTGTCTTAGTCTTGGGCGCCCTTAAATCCCGCGCTTCACTCAGGATTCTAGATGCAACACCCTCGCTACGCTCGGGAGTTACTCTAGGCTCCCTCGTTACGCTTGGGATTTATCCTGGCGCGGACGTAAGACATTACGTCATTACCTCCATGTTGAATAATCTACTATTTCACGTTTTAGTTAATTCAAAAGCTTGTAGACAATTGAAAGATAAAAAGCCATCAAGTGGTTTACTTCAATATCATTAAGGTTTAAATGATCTGTAATAGTACCTACACTTGGTTTGAAACGGGGGCAGATACGAAGAAAGCCACGCGTAATGTATGCGTGGTTCTTGCTTCATGGATTAATGATGTGTGATGTCGTTTTCTTTAATGGGTTTAAGAAAATGGAGTGTATGACATACTCGAAGGGCATTTAATTTTGTAGGCTGGCAGGTCAATAAGTAAGTAGATATAGTTCTGAATCATGTTTAATTTTTAAACAAGCCGAAAATAAAGCAAGCACCAGCTCCGTTAGGTTGAAATTTCTGAAAATCCGTCCGTAGTCAGGCAATTTTTTTTAAAGACAAAAGTATCTCATATCTACATATGCGCTCTACATTGCCTTTCGGGAACTGTGGAACTTCTGAAAATCTTTTCTGCGTGGTGGTGCACTAACGTGCAAAATTTTAGCTTTCTAGACATCTACCCCAGCGCTTGAACCTGCGTTGATAAAAGTCTGGTTTCTCCTTTTATTTTCTGGTTATTTTTGGTTTGGCACTGGTGAAAGATTTTGCAAAAAGGAAATCCTACAAGATGCAGTTGGTAAATTCTAGATCTAGAGGAAGGCTTTTACCACGACACGTTGTCCTACAGAGTACAGAATACTGATTATAATGTTTGTTTTTGGTAAATACAGGCTGTGACCAGAACGCTAGCAAAAACGAAGACAGGAACGAAAACGCGAAAAACAATTCATATATTTTGTAAAAGTTCACGATATATTGCAAATAAAACATCTGACTGACGCTAGAGCTCAACAAACGTTTCGTAAGTAGGCCACTCTGAGTCAATGCCGCGTCGTAGTTTGAAAAATACTAAATCAGTAAAACTACAAAATGAGGCAAATGGTTATTGGTATTGGATTGTGTTTAGATAGTATAACGCTAAGTTTTTGCTAGCGCTCTGGTTACACCCTGTATAACAAGATTTCTGTGTGCTCGATTTATTTAAAAGTTAGAGTAGAGGAATTATTGTAGTTGCTAAAATTTGGCACAAGTTTAAGCTACCACCGTATTATACTGCTTAGCTCAAACCTTATCGTGCGTTGCCAAATACAAATTTATATCGCATTTTCATAGAAAGTGGGGACCAAAATTCTGGCGAGGTCGTGTCGCTATATCCTTGTTACTTCCGGCCCATTTGCCATCAAGTGGGCTGAGATAGTCCACCTTAGATCCGATCGGGACCGCCTCCCTATTCCAATCTATATGTTTTCAATTACTTTGCTCTAAACATTTTCATTCGCTCCGTAGGTACTTTGTATGCATCATTTGTTCGGTATAATGTTTTTGGGCCTAACCAGAATGACTATTGTTATTTCTGTTGCCACTTCAATAGGTTCTCTTTGCGGGGAGATTAATTATTATATTTATTAACTGTTAAGCTTATATTTTTAACTTAATTTTTATTTTATACTGAAAATATTATTATGGAGGGATCGCATAATTAGTACGCCTTTGCGTAGGTACTTTTTTCTACTGTTTTTAGGGTTCCGTACCTCAAAAGGAAAAACGGAACTCTTATAGGATCACTTTGTTGTCTGTCTGTCTCTCTGTCTGTCTATCTGTCTGTCAAGAAACCTACAGGGTACTTCCCGTTGACCTAGAATCATGAAATTTGGCAGGTAGGTGGGTCTTATCGCTGGCATTAGGGGAAAAATGAAAACCGTGAATTTGTGGTTATATCACACAAAAAAAATTAAATTGTGGTCATAAACTAATAATTAGTATTTTCTGTGAAAATTTCAACGCTTTCCCTACTACCTTTTACTGTTCACAAGAAGCAGCCCCCGCTGACAGCCACACGGACGGACTTACGGATGAACGAACGGACAGCGGAGGTTTAATAGTCTCGTTGGCAACATTCGAGTACGCAGCCCTAAAGATGTATAAGGCAATCGATTAAAAAAGAAAACCTGGTTGAAACTTACATAGGTGGGCGGACACCGCCAGAAAGATGAATATCCGATGATCCATGGCACGTTTTTTCGTTTCTCTGCTTATAAACTATCACGCTAACAGGTGACTGTGGCGAGCTCGCATTGTGGTCAATGCGACTGCTTATAGTGTGTACCTGGAACCAAACAGAATATTTATAAGTAAAAAAATATATGAGGACACCATTAACAGCTAATCTATTCTTCGAATTAATACTAATTTGACGTAATTCGCCAAATTAGTTAGGTACGATTGAATATAATTTACTAGATGATGGTGATATAGAGGTTTAGATTTGTAGACTTTCTTTGCATTGACATATTGGTTAGTTCATTAATATTTAATGCAAGCTGTCTCTAATAAAAAAAAACATGTGTTGTCTGAAATTAAAATCAGATGCAGATTTGAATTTTTCTCTAACTTACTTTCTTTTAAGTAGTAAATTATTCAATTACTTATTGTAATTGTAAGGAGTAAAGGAATGATGGTACGTAGATATACCACTAGTTATACTAATCTGTCTGTTTGCTGGCTTTTCACGGTTCATCCTTTCAATCGATTTTGACGAAATTTGGTAAAGAGATGGCTTGTATCCCGGGGAAGAACATAGGCTACTTTTATCCCGCGTGAAATCAAAGAGTTCCCCCGGGATTTTTAAAAACCTAAACCTAAGCGAAAAAGTCGCGAGCATCATTTAGTAATTTCATATGTTTTATACTCAACCCTTGCCGTACCTCACCGCTGCTAGCCGATGTAATAAACCACCCATTTCAGTGAACAAAATAATCGCTGAAAATACGAAGCAGCGTGACGCCATACAGTCTCATTCCAACTGCCCAATTTATTGAGCAGAACCGATGTCGCGTCTAGTAGTAACAGTACATAAATATGTCGGGCAACATTTAGTTTCCAGGATTGTGGTTTCACAACAAATTAAAACTTTATTTATATTCACATAAATTTCCCGAATCACCACTATAATTAAAATAAATTTATGGTATAGGTAATGTGAAATTAACAGCTTATTAATGGGCCACATGTGGGAAAAGGCCTCAGGGGGGAGAGACTGGAGGTTGACATCGATCACAACATTGACTCATTAGGGATTTCACTGCTTCAGTAAGTACCACACAAATCACCATAGGCATATTGCTCTCTGAATAACAATAGTGCGCGACAGGTCGAGATGGTAAGGCAATGGATGGGAACGCCCCGCACACCCGCACAGCCCCCGCGCTAACTCGGTGCGGGCGAGCGCGGTCCTCCCACCTCATACCCCGATGGCCATCTCGACCTGTCGCGAACTATATTATGAGTTCTCCAAATTTCGATATAAATAATTAGATAGATTTTTTATTTAGATAAACTTTTATTTTAATTATATAAATATTAGTAAATAAATCTATCCAATTAGAAAATGAAATACTAATAATTACTTAATTTTTAAATGTAATATACAACTACTTACTTATTGGTTATTAATTCCGTGTCACAAGTACATATTCCAGTAATAAATTTGATTTGATACACTTTAATTAATTTTGGATAGTATTGTAAATGTAGAAAAGGCTAATTGGTTTGCAAGACCGCAAATTGTTTACTATGGAAATCAGTTAAACCCCGAACAAGCTACCTAAATAAACAAAACTGTTTGCAATAATGTATTGTATTGACATTTTAATTGACCATGTAAAATATTTCACAAAATTTATATAGATACTATAGATGATTCCCGCGACTTCATCCGCGTGGATATAAGTTGTTTTACAACCACGTTTTACCTCTATGTTTTAACTCGAAAGTCTCAAACCCAAAACATTTATTCAAAATACCATTACCATTTACACTTTTTCATTGTTTTGAATTTGTAAGATAATGATGTAAGTAATGGTGATTGATGGTGATAATGAAAATATTTCGTCTTTTACCTAGACCTAGACAGAGGACTTTGAAATCAATACTATGTAATCAATATTATAAAAAGGTAAAGTTTATAAGTTTGTTTGTAGGGGGGTAATCTCTGGAATTACAGAACCAACAAGTCTTTCACCAATAGAAACATACATTATTCCTGAGTGACCTAGACTATATTTTATTTTTAAAGAGCGGGGCGAAGCCGGGGCGGGTCGCTAGTATTTAATAATCTTAGAAAAATCGACTGGTTCAAGCACTTTGAATCTGGTATGGAAATATTTGTAATTTACGATCAGCCGAATGATTGCGGTTGGTAATTCACGATTGGCATCCTTTGTGGGCTCTGGCATTTGGATTCATGAGCGAAGGACTAATCTTAAGGTCGGTAAGGTTAGGGAATTTGCAGAGCACTGAGGTATTGTTGAAAGCTTTTTAAAGTACCAAAGTAGCAGGTGTGCAGTAAGTTATCACACTAAGTGTGATAAAGGCGAAAGTTTGTGTGTTTGTGGGCAAGTTTGTTACCCTACCCTTTCATACAAAAACTACTCGAAGGGTTTGGTTATTTGGAATGGAGATAGATTGTACAATGGATTAACGCATAGCACGCTTTTATCCCGGAAAATCAATGAGATACCACGGGATTTTTAAAAACCTACATCCACGCCCGTCTAGTTGCGGTAGCGTGCAGTAGTGCGTCTAGGTTAGTTTAATAAATTTGTTTATTTTAACAGATAATCGACTTTAATTCAGAATTCCTTTTTGTTAGAACAACTTTTGCTCAATAGTTGGCACAACTGAGCTACTATTGAGCACAAGTTGTTGAGATGACGGTGATAAAGTAAGAGATTCGTAAAGTAGGTATTTCATCATCATCATGTCATCGGCCCACTATTGATCACTGGTCTCTTCTTAGAATGAGAAGGGTTTAAGCCATAATACGTCAGGCAGATTGGCAGACTTCACACATATTGAGAACATTATGGAAAACTCTCAGAAATGAAGGGTTTCTCACAATGTTTTCCTTCACCGTTAAAGCAAAGCACATAGCCCCATAAAGTTAGAGGTGCGTGCCCGAGATCGAACCTACGACCTCCCCAATAGAAGGCCGACGCGACGTCTTAACCACTAAAATACTAGTTATCACAGCTATTTTGGTAAAGTAATATTCAAATTAGATTAATTTTGCAACTAAATGTTACTGTATCAAATGCATACTAATATGATAAATGCGAAGAGTGTGTCTGTTTTACTCTCTGGTACATTTTCAGGGTATGGATCCGTTTAACCAATTTTGATAAATTTTGGTGAAATAGTTTGCATCTCGGGGACGGAGATAGGCTCCTTTGTGTTCCGGAATATCAAAGAGTTCCTACGGAATTATTAAAAACCTAAGTTGCGGAGTACGGACATCTATATTATGTTTGGTACAGACTACAGAGATAGCTTGCATTCTGGATACAAAATTGGCTACTTTTTATTCGGAATAAAATCAAAAAACTGATTTTTAATTCTTAATCCACGCGGACAATGTCACGGGCATCATCTAACCAAACGAGGTACCTATGTAAAGTAAATAAACGACGTAAACCTTATATACAAAAGCGGCTATGGACTCTATGGAGTATTTGAATGCCTCAGCAGCCATGTCAGTGCGTCGGAGGCATCCGAGCCGAATTCCCTTGTAAATGCAATGCGCTGGTCTGCAGTCAAGTCTGCATAGCTAGGAGTATTGAAAGTAATTGAATGCTGAGTTCCAAATGCAGTCTGGTTTATGGGAGCACAATTTATGGTCGTAATGTGCATGAATGTGAATTATTATGCCGTTTTGTAGATCATAAATAAACTGTACCAACTCAATTAATTAATAAACGTAGCTGCCTATCTTTTTAAGTTACTGCGCAACGCGAAACTCATGAGACGCGGAAGAGTGTTCATCAGTATATTTGTTTTTTTAGCGTTTACTGGCACTACACGCTCGCCGCTGAGTGCGGAATCCCGTAGGGACTTTGATTTTCCGGGACAAAAAATAGCCCATGTCTATCCGTGGGATGCAAGCTATCCCAAATTTATTATATATTCATACTTTTCAAATAATTCAGTAGCCATTCAGTAGCCTAACTATCGAGGGCTAACCAGTTAGCTATTGAAGACCAACAGAGCAAGCACACTCCTCCCTAATAAAGCAATTCCGTTGATGCGAAATGACGTCTACCTTAATCACGAAAGCGGTAAGGTAATTCAATAGCTTGACGGCCGTGTCAGTCAGGCTTCGAACTTGCAAGCCAGGTTGCCGTGTAAATTGGCATGCATTGTGCTTGCCCAGTCAGTCTGCAGCGGACTATTGAGAGCATTTCAATGGATATTATGTTCGTATTGCAGATCGATGCATATTAACATCTTAGGTATATAATAATATAGTCTGTACAAAATGACATCTCACGCGCCATTCTAACTCTATGGGTCAACTGTCAAATCAAAAGTACGGTTCACCTTTAAAATTAGGACTAAAATCGTACTTTTTAATGATATTTGACACTTAAAGTTAAATGGCACGTGAAAGTCATTTTTTACGCATTATAAATTACTTTTTTTGTCAAAGACCTGGAGAGTGACATGAGTGGCTACTTTTTATCCCGGAAAATCAAAGAGTTCCCACGGGATTTTTTAAAAACCTAGTTCCACGCAAACGAATGCGCGGGCATCAGCTAGTAATATTATAATTTCATTATTTAATTATTGAAGTGCGACGATATCATCGGATTGCGGTATGGTAGGATTGGTCAGGTGCGAGTCGTCGTAACGACTCGCACCTGACTGGTTTTTTAAATAAGTACTTCTGTCAGGTTATATCAGAATAACAATAAACTTTAGAAACGTTTCAATGTGGGAATAAAATCAACTTTGTAAAGAAGACAATATTAATAAATGAATAACTGAGGTAACCTATCTGTACCTAAACTACGATACCTACACACCTATCTAAATTAATTCCAACTATTTCCTACTTTAATTTATGATGAACATTAACAACAAGGGTTATGTTTTCCTAAGGCATCTTCAGAGGGTGACGTACACGCACGTGTATGTGGGTGTGTTTATTGGGGCTGGCATGAATGGGTGTTGGTCTGGCGAATGTTTGCTCGCGAGATGGGTGCGGTGATGGTGTCTATGTTTGTAGCGGCTCTGCCTGCCTCCAACCATTCATTCAGCTGATGCATAGTTTATAGTATGGCTAGCAGAAAAACCTGATGGATATTATAATGATTTTATTTAGCAGATTAGCTTTTCGAGTAATAAGGTTTTTATTCTTTGTTTTTCTAAAGTGCATCTTCATTGATCATAGGGTTGACGAGCCATCTAGCATAAACACATGGGTGTATGTGTATATTGGGGTGGCGGTGTACCTACATGAATGGGTGTTGATCCTCATAAAAAAACTTCTGTGAACTTGAAAGATCGTTTGTTAAGTAACAGAGATAACCTATTTGGTACTATCTACATACCTCATTAATTGTCGTGCTAAATGATTTATCAAATACGCTGTATATAGCAAAATACTATAGATATGAAAGATCGCCAATTTACATACAAAACAGATCAATCATGGAAGCATCTTCTTAATATGAGTCCATCCATGTGATCCATGGGACACCAATCCATCATCAAATAATAAGCTTAAGCGTCCTTATTTTGGAGATATTTATTTGCAAACTGTACTCGCTCTATCTGACCAGTTTGGTGGCTGGTTCATCCCTCTATTCAAACAAAATTTAATGAGGCATACGCTTGTACAGGGGCGAAGCCTTTAGAGATCATATGGGATCCACGCTTCATTGTGCTTTCGTCTATGCTTCAAATACGCAAGTGTAGATTATCGAAAAGGAATTCGTAATAGAGTACCTATCTACTATCGGACGTATAATTTCAGCCAATACTAAAAACATTCCTACTAAACTTATATCTACCTAAGAGTCGAAATCTCTGGGAACCCACCGTTTTATTGGCCCAAATACCAAGAGAACTCCTATCATTATGAGATTAATGGAAAGAGACCACGACCCTCGTAATGAGGAATAAATAATACGTAAGAACAAATTTATACATGTAAATATACAACATACCTAGGTCCTTATGTGAAAAATATAAGTGGTGGGAGTATAAAAGCTCTGGAAACTGACGGATTAGGTAGAAGTGACGAATTATTACAATGACTTTTACTTCACTATAATACCTAGAACTCTTTGGTTTTCTCTTAAAAATTACGTTTATCGAAAAGCAACATTTTTACGGATTCCTATCATATAATAGAGCCTTAAGCAGGATTTACCGGAATGTTTTATGAGATTCTATTCAAAGCGTAAGCCTCTTTGCAGATTTTTCTGGCATCTTATAGAGGCTCTAATCCCCGCCTCGATGCGAAGAGTGGATGCGCGACGATATGTTCTTTAGGGTATTCATATGATAATCAAGAACGCAATTAACTTAGATTATGCTGTACCCCGATTCCCATTGTAGTCTGCGAAGGGAATCGTGCAAAAAATATGTAACCAGTAGGTTTATGTGGTGGTTGAAAAATTTGAAGACCTTCCTATTGTATCGTGAGTGATTTCCATTATACCTACAATCTACATACCTGTATGATAAATTGGCTTTACTCACGTATTTAGTCGACGTTAGCCCGACTAGTGTCGAACCCTAGCCTAGCCTATCTCCTTCTCCGGGATGTAAGCTAACTCTGTACCAAATCATGGATATCAGTACAAACCATCCTCAGTTTTTCGGCCTAGCCTAATCATTTTAATCATGGGGAACCATAGTAAATTTATAATCTTTTATACCGTTTTCCGCTTTATACAAGGCATCCTTCAATGAAAAGACGAAATCTGCATGAAAGTATTTTTCTACCAAGTTTTACTTTTACCGATCTCTGCGAAACCTAGACGAATGTTAACATAATTCACAACTCACAAATAGCGTTGGCAGCAGTGCCTTTTGTCAGACAAATCGGCTCGTGGCCAAAATATCCAGATACGTATAAGTTTTGTGCGCGGGTATGCCAAATAACCTTTCAACTATAAACCTCTTACTAAGCACGAAGGAAGGTAAACATCGAAATTCGTAAACACTGACTAGCAGATTTCCGCGGGTTTGTCCGTCTATTCCAAGTTTTATAATATACCTACTAGACGATGATGATTTATGTTTTTAAAAATATTTTGCGGGATAAAAAGTAGCCTTTATCACTCTCCAGGTCTTTAACTACGAGAATGTGTTGGTTTGTCCATCAATCACATCACAACGGAGCAAACGGATTGAAAAGATTTTTTGCATGGTTGTACCTAGTTAAAAACATGAAGACGTGGATAATTTTTATACCTACTACAAAATAAAGAGTTCCCAAGGGATTTTTAAAAACCTAAATTCCACGCAAGCGAAGTTCCGGGCATCAGTTAGTACAATAAAAATCATGTTATAATGATATACCGATATTATATGTATTATATATTTTTAAATCCAGTTCCAAGTTAGGGCTTGACTGTAACCTCACCGGATACAAAAGCACTAAAGATGGAATAGTTACCAGTGGTGATTTATAAAAGACTTAGATAATTATTACTTGGAATACAAAAATAATAACAAAACCTATCGTACAATTAAGTAGGTATCTAGACATTACCTAGGTGCCTATTGTATTTTTCATTCAAGGTGCACACAATTGTCCTGGCTGCAGCCCAGACACGTTTTGCATTTTATTCAAAACGCTGACGTGGAGGATAAAGTTTTATTATTTTACTACTCTCACGTGATCTGAATGTATCCGAAACGCATTCACAGTAGCTACAAATGTCTAAATGTAGGTAACTATAATCTTCTTTTGTCTGATTACTTAGTCCTGACTTTGATTATTATGTATTTTAGTCGACAGTGGTAGAGTATTCTATTGCTTGTTTGATAGGCCCTATCGTATTGATTACATCATAGTTTAGCTCAAATGGCAATTCTTGTTTTTTTTAAAATTTATAGACTTTTGACTGCAATCAGACCTGGTGGCAAGTGATGATGCAGCCGAAGATGGAGCGCGCTTGCCTAGAAGATGCTTATTCACTCTTGACTTGAAGGTACCCATATTATGATTGGAGGGGAAAACTGATGCTGAACACTCTTCGTGTTCCAAATCTTAGCGGTTATAATTAGAAATGAGGAGGCAAATCGTATCCGTGGAATTTAGACTACGTGCGGGCGTAGACCATTGGCAATCTCATCTATTATTAATGGTAAATAAAATACTACCTACTTGCTTTATGAACTCTGAACTTTATCTACCCATAAGATCTAACGAAAAAATTAACTCTACCGATTATTACCACATGTAAATAAATGTGTTTTTCTCGCTATAAAGATTTTCTAGATTAAACCAACCAAATTCACCGCATCCCTGGTGAAAATACAGGTGTTTGTAAAGATAATAATTAATATAGGTACCAATCTACCTAGGTATGAAGTCTTATTTAGGTAAATGACAAAAATTTTAATAGAAATATACCATCAAAATTTGAAACGATGAGGCTCAACCCATCAACAGAAGTATATTAAGCTGGTAGGTAGATAGGTACATACTTATATGTCACGTGAATTCAGATTCAGTGAACATTTCGTGTCACTCCAGGAAGTGCTCGTGGAATTTTAATCATCCCGTGTTGATGCCCAAAACGGATTTACGTTTTATTTATTTTGGCACTTCAAAGCATACAGAGATTTTTATTTTTTTATTTTGCTACTACGAGTAATTAGCACTTCACTACGATCGATCTCGTCTGGTGGTTCACTTACGACCATGTCTAATGTAGTCTAAAATGGCATTGAGCTAACCTGGAAGGGAAATGGCAGCTAATCGGTTTCTACGTGGCACAGGTTCTATAGTACCAGAACGCTAAATCACTTAGATGCACGGCTTTCCCAGTAGGGAGGTAACTAGATATCGAAGCCTCCCACCAAACCAAACCCGAGACAGTTTAGATGTTGTTATAATATATTGCTCCTGCTAGGAGATGAACCCGAGACCGGGACCCGGTCTACATCGATCATTTTCACGCCAGTGAGGTTCTTAAAACCATATAAGGGGTAAAGCTGCAGTTTGGATAACTTCATACTTTTGTTGCAGATCTGCCTGGTTTGTCTTATGTAAAAATGTTAAGCTGAACGGCCTTGGTTCTATGATATATGATTGCTGCCCTACGCACTTTAATAGCCAATACGTAGGTACCTACTGCGTTTTCGTGAGGAGAACTCTTAGTAATAAATTAAAGAAAAATCTCTTTCTACAGGTTGTTCTATAAATGCATGAATATACCCAAAAATGCAAGAACGAACTTCCTCAATTACCTATTAAACACGATTTAAGTCAAAACTCTAAATGTTCATTTCGCAAGCCCGCGAGGTGATCAGCATCGCAATGACTCATTGGTGTAAAGCACGAAGGGCGTAACCTACAGTAGGGTAACCAAACCATGTTGTTCATTTTCATATTTTGTATTTGCAGTAAGTAACTTTTAAATCGACTTTCAAGTCGATCTCTAATCGTCGAAGTCGATCGATCTAATTTTAGAATTCGCTTCATTGATTTAAATGCTTTTGAATATCAAGTAGGTATAATTTTTTTTTAAATTTCATTTTATAACATGTCTTGATGGAGTCGAAAAACACACACCCAAAAATAAACACACCTATCTAGATGTACAATTGTTTTATATTTAGAGCGATCTGTGAGGCGAGAAGAAAAGGGGAGTTTTTAAAGAAAACTTAAACTGCATTCAAAGATTTTCAAAAATCTTACACATCCTCCCTCCTTTAAAAGTTGAAAATACTACTACTAATTATTTGTTAAAGAACACATTTTAATTTTTTTTGGTTATTTAAATTCACGGTTTTCGGATTTTTCTCTTAATGTCTGTTATAAAACCTACCTAACTGTCATGATTCTAGGTCAACGCGAAGTATCCTGTTGATTTCTTGACAGACACGACAGACAGACAGACAACAAAGTGATTCTATAAGGGTTCCTTTTCCTTTTGAGGTACGGAACCCAAACAAAAAGAGCCAGATGATTTACGATTTTCCAAGTTAGTCCCATGCCAAGACTAGGTAACATACGGAAATAAGTATGGTTACCCTTAATACAGCATTGTACTGTCAAGATACGGACAATAGATCTGCCGAATGCGATGCTAAGCGCGCACCCACATTTGAAAATTCCTTGAAGATGATAACTTACAATGCCTACAAGTTACAAGTTATAGGTCGTTAAATGTCGTGTTCTTTAGCTATAGATCAGTTTATCTGGAAGATCAGACACGTAGTATGTTTCTATCGACTGCACGTATTTACGCTGTGGTTTACGACAACTTCGTAGGGAAGATAATTATATATATATGTATTCTAAGCTCCAACCAATCTGAAATAAAAAACTATGTGACCTGCACATATAAGAATAAAAGTTGTAAACAGCATTAGATAGATTTACGAATACCTAAAATTTCATATACGAAACTCAATTTTCATTTTCGTGTTGGCAGGGGTTACATTACAATTTTATAAATGACGATATCGTTGGAGGGACGATTATGTGACTTAAATTCGATTTTTTATCCGGGTTGGACCATGAAATTTATTCAAACGATATTTCACGGAAGATTATTCGAGAGATCGTGAGCGGTTCAGGTATCTAATATGAATGGAATTTGAATGACTATGTAATATATAACGGCTTATACAAGCTTCACTATGACGTGTTGATAAATTGGCTTCCTAAAATAGTTTATTGTTTAACCAATTATACGCAAATAATAGAATTCGAGTTTTATATTTTTTATTGAATTCTATATTTTGTAGGTTCTCCGCAACAATAGAAACCTAGCTACCTTTTGTTTAAATTAGTTCAGAGCTTGCTCCAGAGACAGCGCTACAGTACGCGGCCGAAAGTAATGTACGTCGACCTTTAGAAGGATATAGCAGATTTGTAGATATATGTATTATGCCAGTTTTATATTCATGATGATATTTGTGGTAAGTAATGTCATTAGATTTTGTTTTCTAGTGAGGTGAGATTAAAATATCACATATTCCGGACTTAACTTAAAATATTTAAGCCATTAGTGATTAGTATCAATGGTACCCAAGGCGGCTTTGTTATTCTTTGTTTTAGAGCTAATTGTAGCCTGCAGGCCAGGCGTAGGTAAATTTAAAGAAGGATGACGTGATCCATTTTCAATTTCGAATGCGGAAGAACGTTTAGCTTACTAAGTTCCTAAATTTGAATTTACATGATGTAAGTCGTGACTCTTTACGCCAATTAAAGACGATCTAATTTTACACCGTATTAAGTAATTATAAAATTATAGTTTCTACGCTGAACTAACAAAACTAGCAATCTAACTCTAGCTTTTTCAACAGTCTTCTCTTAAGATGACTCTAGTGTACAAAAGAATGATTTGTGTTACTGGCCCAGTAAGGCATTTCTATCTAAAGGCGAACATTGAAAGCTCCTCAAGAGGCGGCTGCGGTATTGTGAGGGCGATCGATGTTCACCCGTTGCCAGACAAAGGACAGGGGAATATTGTTTGTCACAAAATTTATTATGGCGGCAGACAGAGCGGAGTTTGGACGGGCGAGCGACATATCCTGTATATCACAGATAAGGGTGTGGTTTCAGCGCACTGTATTTTATTTAGTGCGACAAATGCAAGCATGTTCGTTTTTCCAGATTATGGTTTTCGTAATATATGTACCGCATTCCAATATACCTAATGGCCGTGGTTGGATTTAGGTAGGTACCTACGTAAATTTCCACTTCATCTTGAAGACTTTTTCCATGTAAGCATGTAATAATTTTACTTAACAAACTAATTTTCTCATTGACCTCTTAAGGTTAATTGACCTTCTGTAATATTAAGTGCTCTAGGTAACTATGA
Organism: Maniola hyperantus; assembly: GCF_902806685.2. Taxonomy (NCBI): domain Eukaryota; kingdom Metazoa; phylum Arthropoda; class Insecta; order Lepidoptera; family Nymphalidae; genus Maniola; species Maniola hyperantus. Next base: position 11,395,343 of record NC_048541.1, read on the forward strand.
TATTATCTACAGAGTTGGAGGGTTGGAGCCGCTATGAAAATATGACGTGTACGAAAATAATAATTTGTGGCGAGTATTACGTCAAATCAAGAGTATTTATATAATATTTATATAAAACAAAACATATTATGCATTCAAAAAGCTATTTGCTTTAAAACGTAGAAGCATAATAATAACAAAACAAAAATTCGATTAAAAGTTGATCTCACTGAAACGAGGTAGGTACCAATACTACCTAGTGTGCTCAAGATAGCGGCACAAGTAATTTATTACCCACATTAAACGCGATGCACCTTTATTGTGACAAATTGCGACAATGTTGAGGAATAAACTGTAGACTAACGTAACTCATTTTTACGTGCGACATACACCTGTAGTGCGCGTTTAACTTAACGATCTGCAGTCTTAGCGCAAACATATTTTCGTGGCGTACGGACCGTCTCTACATTCTACAATCTTTTATCAAATGTTTCAAAGAATACTATGTTTATGGGCGGAGTGAACGAGTTATGGGGTCATGTAGTAGTCAGTAAACTCGCTTGGACATAAATTAAATGTTGTCGTATTTTGGCTTGATGTGTCTTCACTTACTTTGGGTTTTATTATCATGGAATCTGCACCTCAAATATTATTTATTGTGTGAAAACTAGCTCTCCATAATATATCTTAGTAATTATATTGAAACTAGCTTAATCCCGCGACTTATTCCACGTGGACTACACAAATATCAAACCTCTATTTTACCTCCTTAGGGGTTGAATTTTCAAAAACCCTTTCTTAGCGGTTGTCCACGTCATAATAGCTATCTGCATGGCAGGTTTCAGCCTGATCCGTCCAGTAGTTTGAGCTGTGCATTGACAAATCAATCAGTCAGTCAGTCAGATTTTCCTTTTATTATAATATTGAAATATGGGTTCAGGAGAACCCCCGTTTCAGGAAACTCCACTAGCATTTTAGACTATTCAGAAAGCTAGGTAATAATACACGTCATAGCTATCTACTATATATTTTACAAATATACGCAAAGAATATCATTATACCTACTTACTTATTCTTATTCATGAGGAAACATTCTTCTAGCAAACTATAGCAACTTAGCATTATTCATAGGTACCTACCTACTTATATTCTTTTTTGTGAATTGGGGGGTAGCATTTCCCTAAAGTTTGGTTCGTAAACTGAATGAAATATACCCACTAGGTTGGGTATCCAGTTGTATATCTACACTTACGAAAATTAAAAACCCAAAAACATTGTTGCCACCAAGGGAGTGAAAGTAAAAAAGATTCTAATATCATTAAGTCACCTATCTTATGGCGATGAAAAAGATTTTATAAAATACAGATTGTATAAAAATTCGTACCTGGATTCATTTTCTTTATCGGTTCACTTAGGGGCCGGGCGAAGTTAAATTATGGGCCGTTATAGGTTCTAAAAATAAACGTCATTAGGTAAAGCGATCATTCCCCCGAAGATGAGTTCAAGATTTTAATATTATAACTTCTTTACCTTTTTATATTGTAATATTCTTGCTGCTTTGATCTTAGTGTCTTGAAGTCAGTACTATAGGGCAGTTTTTAATTGTTATTTTAAATTTTAAAAATCAGTGACACGTTGGCAACTTGTTTGCTTTAAAAGTATATCAATGACGAGGTAGTATACTGAAATTGCCATCCGCTTCCTGGCTATGTTTTCTTGCGGCAAATGCCCCTATATCACTAAAAAGTAATTAATTACTCGGTCTAAGAAATCTTTAATGCTGCGACGAAGGTTGGCATTCTTTCCTACGTTAGCATTCTTTGTTGAATAATTCATGTGCATTTAATTGAATAACATTTAAATTCATTAGCCCGCTGTTCTTATTTATGAGGGTGCGCTTTATTTTTTGGCTTTTCTTGTAGAATTGGAAAGCTTCTTTTGAATATTTATTTTTGACTAGCTGATACCAAATTTAGTTTTTAAAAAAATCCTTGAGAACTCTTTGATTTTCCGGGATAAAAAGTAGGCTATGTGACTCCAGGTTTTAACTAAACCTATGAAAAAAAAACCGGCCATGTACGAGTCAGACTCGCGCACCGTGGGTTCCTTATACTGCAGTTGAATTTTTTCATTTTGCACGATAAATCAAAAACTACTTATTATGCATAAAAAGAAATAAAAATCTGTTTTAGAATGTACAGGTCAAGCTCTTTCGTCATACCCCACTTGGTATATTAATCTTACTTTGAAAGTAGAAAATATAAATTATTTTTTCATGATGTACCATGTTTTTTTGTGATCTAACATCAAATTCGCGGTTTTCGGATTTTCCCCTTTATTTGCGCTATAACTATAAGGTCTACCTACCTGCCAAATCTCAGGATTATAGGCCAACGGGAAGTACCCTATAAGTTTTTCTATCACAGAAGAGATACGATAGTTTTTTTAACCTATACTTACCCTTAATTAGTTTCGACAGGGTATTAACTGCATCCCACGATAAAAAAAGAGTTGTGTCTTTAACAGTAAATTCTGGTTAGCAAATTATGGGTCAACATAATTTACCCTGCACAACTCGGAACTAGGACATATCGCTCAACATTTTATTATTCTGGTAAATAAGTGGCGCACCCACCTATTCTGAGTAGGCAGGCACAGATTAAGCGATTCGATAATATCTTTGGTTGAATATTTTATAAAAAGTCATAAGACCTCTTAAGGCTTACATTTTTGATTTCCCCTCCTGAAAGCCTCAGATGTTTCTCGGGCATTCAGTAAAATCTTCGTGAAATATCACATCGAAATATCATTTGTCATCCACATTTAATGGGGATATTCTTTCCATTTATCTGTTTCAACAAAATTTTGAATTTCAAATTTGAGACCGACGGGGCGGCGCTGCCATTAATGGATGAATAATAATAACCAGTGTAGCAGAGTGGAATTTCTAATGTATACTTTCCTACTGCAAGATAATAATACCTTCTTTATCTGGGAGACAATCCGAATTTGATTAACCCGACTCTTAACTTACTGTGCTTCTTGAAGCAATTTGAAAGTTTTGTTAGCCAGATTTGAATTTGTGACTAGAAACAAACAAATAACAATGCTATTCTATAAGCGCAAAGTCTCGCTTATAACTTGCAACGCTGATGCAGCAATGAAATGTAATATTGAAATCTAAAAGAAACACAAAACACAACATTAATAGCACAGCAGGATGACACACTGAACGCGCGCGTACACGTACCTACCTACGCATACGATTTGTAATACAATTGCCGCACCGAAGAGCAACAGCAAAAGCACGAGTCTACGCGCGCGTTGTTTTGTGAATATCTTGATATAGTTCCTTGTAGTAGTTAGTTGTACTTTTAAGAGCCGCATTGGTCACTTTGCCATCGCGCTGCGTTGCTGTTCCATGTAATGTGTGTTTTAAGATTTAGTAAATAAGTAGTATTATCACAAAAATGATGTAGAGCTCTATTACCTTTAGAAATATTATATTTTATTTTTATCATTCTGAATCGTACGTAAATGCCAACAAAGGCTTAGAAGATAGCATAAGCACAACGAGCGTGTAATCATAAATCAGAAAAAGTCACAGAGAAAAGCGCTTCAGGTATGCAACTTGCATCTGTAGCATTTCTCAGATATTTTGCAGAGAACTTGTACATTCATCACAGTATCGGGCCTCGAGGACGCTTTGTCTCCAGTCTGAATATTAAAGGAATTGTTGTAGCTTCGTTTATTTACAGGAACCTCGGTCTTGGTAAAACGATTTGTTGTAGGAACTATTTAACAAAGCATGAGCATTTTGCGCATGATGAATAAAAGTTGAGTTGACTTTTTGAATAACATTTACTGGAGGTAAAATGTAATGCATGCATAGTTCAGTTAACACTCAAATTATGTATTAATATAATTTATCAAATTAAATAAACCTATAAATAAATATAAGTATAAATTTTGCATTTTTGCGTAAGTTTATCATTTGCATATACCTTTAGATATCTATGATAATAATAATTTATGCAAACACGCTTGGGGCTTAATTGTCAAGATATTCTAAGCTATTACTGTAATATCAATAATAATAATTATTGTATAGAATAAATTTTGAAGTTCATCTGAAGTACGCACGCAAAGTGGGTATTGAAACGGAAATAACTTGTTTTGTAGAAGCCCCGCGTTCTATAAAGCGGTGTTTGTTCAAAACTTATACATGTATCAGTGTATCGGGACAGGAGGACACTTTGTCTTCTGTCAGAATCTTAAACAAACTATTGTCGCCTTACTTATTTATACTTCGAAGACATCTTTGCTTTATTTATTTATTCTTCGAGGAAATCTTTCTATTTTAAAAATTCGCATTGCTATAATAAAACGTTACATAGGAATTCTAACAATTATTATTAAGTACCTATTACAATTATATCACACTAGCTGATCCCCGCGGCTTCGCCCGCGTAGATTTAGGTTTTTAAAGATCCCGTATAGCCTATGTCACTCAGGAATAATGTAGCTTTCTACTGGTGAAAGAATTTTTAAAATCGGTTCAGTAGTTCTAAAGATTACCCCCTACAAACAAACTTAACGACATTACCTCTTTATATAATATTATAATATTAGTGTAGACAACGGGCCGTGCAGCAGAAATCGTAATATTTTAATTTCGCCATAACTTCAAAACCAAACGTCCAATTTTAATCATTCAAAGACCAAATATTATCTCCATAAACTGTTCTTAGTGATGAAATCATTTATTTTGATAAGGATTAATAGCATGAGTAAAATAAACGCGTTTAAATGTAGTCCAAAAAAAATTCAAGATTTTTAAATAAAAAAATGGTTGCTGTGCCTCACTCGACATAGATGGGTATAGTGTGTCGCGGACTTTTTTGTAGATATTTATAAGATCTACAATTAATTTGAACATTTTATGGTTCTATCTTTTATAGTTTAGGCAGCGTACGCAAAATAAGTAACTTTTCTGGTTGATTTTTTACACCTTGTGTCCGAAAAACCCAAATATCTTACGGAACCCTATTTTTTTCCAAAATAAAATATAGCCTATGTTACTCGTGGATAATGTAGCTTTCGAATGGTGAAAGAATTTTTAAAATCGGTCCAGTAGTTTTTGAGCCTATTCAGTACAAACAAACAAACAAACAAACAAACAAACAAAGTTTTCCTCTTTATAATATTAGTGTAGATTAGTGTAGACAAAGAAAATAGCTGGAAAAATGATGTCAATTCACACACCCGCACGTCCCCCGCGCTTGCCCGCACCGCACCGCACCGCACCGGGTTAGCGCGGGACGCAAACTAAAGGTGCGGGTGGATAAAACGGGTAGGTATTTATTTTCGATGTATAGAGTAGGTATTGATAAAGAGCACAATTCGAATAACAAAATATTATGTTTAAGGTGGTTTGATAGATCCAGCCGCGCAAATTCGAATTTTAGTTAGTTTTTCGAAATAGTAGACTAATCATACATTGAAGGCTTATGGTAATGAGTTTTGCGGGCATAGCATTTATGCATCTACATGTTTGCCATAAAAACTTTGGTCAAAAATACTCATTTACATCATATTTGTTCCTAAAAGATGATTTTCTGAATTTTCCCAGATTTTCATAAATATAAAGTAAATGAGTATTTTTGACCAAAGTTTCTATGGGAAAACATGTAGATGCATAAGTATTACGCCCGCAAAACTCGTTACCATAAGCTTTCGATGTATGATTACTACTATTTTCGAAAAACTAACTAAAATTTAAATTTTCGACGCCGGATGTATCAAACCACCTTAATCCATACATTGAGGTCGTTGGTTTAATCTATGACGCAGTCAATTTTATTGACTTATCACGTATCTATGATATTTTTGAATTCAGAAGTGCATCATATAATTTAAAACACAGTGCCAATTTGAATGAATAATAATATCTAATCATCAATTTGTTACTAATCGTGTCGAAACATGGTAAAAACTATGTTGCTGATTCCAATTGCCGATACGACGTCGAATGTACAAAAAAAGATCAAGTGCGAGTCAGACTTGCATACCGAGGGTTCCGTACACGGTCTCATCTGTGGTTCCGTACTATTGAAGAAGAATCACTTGCTAATCAACCGCAAAAAATAAATAATATAAATCTGAATAACTTATTTTGGAAAATCCCCTCTTAGGGGTGGTAAAATAGGGGGTGGAAGCTTGTAAGGGAATGTTTTAATTACAGTGCGACAATGCTCTCTTGGCACTTGAATGACATTGATAGGGTGGCGCTGTTGGAGAACAAAGGCTTAGAATATTTAAACAAGAACAAAGGGGGCACTTGACGGCAACGTTAGTTCCGGTTTTCGCCACGCGCCAAGATAGCCTTGTCGCACTGTATTGCTAACTTTATATTTGGAAGGTAGGTTCTTTTTAAGCTGTAAGTAAGTATCAGCTAAAAAAGATTTTGCGAAAGTCCACTCTTAAATGGGGGTTGAAAGGACATATGAAAGTCCTATGTGTTGAAGTTAGAGATATGAAAATTGGCTTTAGATATTCTGGGTTCCGTGCCTTAAGGTGAGACTGAATAAAATAGAATCATGAAGAAATATTAAAATATCATCAAATTGTGCGAGAATAGCTAATGTGTTATGCTACATAATTTATTTTATTAAAAAATTTAATGATTAATTTTGCAGCGGGAATTTTTTGATCTCATGAGAAACCAGAAACTTTACGCTTACGACATAAAAAAGGACAATGTCAAACGTTGTCACTTTTCTAGCACTGGGTCTACTGAGATAAGTGATAACTCGATTTGCTGATGCAAACTTGGTACCTATGTATCTCTTGGCTCTTGTTCTTTTCATTATCTATGGGGGGTTTTTTTAAACACTCTACTTCAAAGCATTGTCCTATCTTGATTAGCACATATTCCTCTTTGACTAACTATTTTTGTCTGAGTAAAATAAAACAGTAGATGCTAGCAGTGGCGTAGCCAGGTAACCAAGGGCCCTGGGGCAAATCAAAAATGGGACTCCACTGCTATCTAAACTGGTTAGGTTTTATCAAGAAGTGTTCTAAAAATCAAAATATTAAATAGGTATACAAATACATTCACAGAAAGAATTTAGGGGGATTCCCTATAGTAATATCATATTTATTTTGAAAATAGGAGAAATTTTCAAAAGTTTAGTTTGATCGATATTTTCTGGTAAGGATTCGAGGGCCTCCTGAGCTTTAGGGCCCCAGGGCATTGCCCCACCTAGCCCCTAGGTAGCTACGCCACTGGATGCTAGTATGCGACTCACGTCTAAGTTTTATTTGCGGTGTAGATCGTGCACGTTTACGAGTATTGTCCCGATCAGTACACTCTCGTTATAGGTAGTTTGCCGTTCGACGACTACCACATGACCACCATTGAAACTTATAGTGCATACTGCAATTATCTCTATTGGACTGAGTGCCAGCGCGTGCCAGACCTTCGTTATTTTATAAAAGCTGAAAGTTACTCTGCGTATTATCCCCAGCACAAGGGGGAATGATCAGCAAACTATGAAGTTTGAATGAAGCTTTGGGAGATGACAGGTAACGTTCCTTCCTGTGTTGGGGACAACACGCAGATAAATTTTCAGCTTTTATAAAATAATGAAGGTCTGGCACGCGCTGACTCTTAGTCCATTACTGCCTATCTAGGTACTATAGATCTATCTGTTGTTCAAGGATATTCAAGGAGCAGGAGGTCTAAATGGGTTTATTATGAATCTTTATTAATATTTTAAGAGCTTTTATGTCAAAACCTTTTACTGGAAGTTATCTAAAATCTAAATATATAAAAGGAAAAGCTGTCTGACTGGCTGATCTATCAACGCACAGCTCAAACTACTGGACGGATCGGGCTGTTGGCATGCAGATAGCTATTATGACGTAGACATCTGCTAAGAAAGGAATTATTAAAATTCAACCTCTTAGGGGGTAAAATAAGGTTTTAAAATTTGTGTACTCCACGGGGACGAAGTCTAAATATATGAAAGGAAAGGGTGGTTTATAGGCTTCTAAAAATCTTGAAAATGTAAAAGGCTAATAATATTGAAGGTGGTAGAGGTGAAGAACATTCAAACACAGACTGTATGCAAATAGTAACTCATTGTTTGCTTACTCGGCAATCGTTAACAGAATGATCAAATATACCTAGGTACCTCAGCATTACATAAGTGCTAAAATAAATTAATGATTTTTATTGACAGTTTAATTTTGACCTTAGCAGCTTCCACACATATTGTCCCTTTTTGGTGGTAGTTTAATTGTTATTTTAAAGGTTAACCTGGTAAAAATAATAATGAAATAAGTAAATAAACAGCATTTACATTTACCTATCGGGTTTAGAGCCAAAAACTACCAAGCAAGTACAGTACGCGGCAGAAAGTAATGTACATCGACCTTTAGAAAGAGATAGCGGATTTGTAGAGCTCTCTCTTTTGTCGAGAGTTTTGTCGGTCTCTGTCGTTGAGAGACCGACAAAACGTCTTATAGGTAGTATGAGTGACAGAGACAACACTCTACAAAGCTGAAATGTCATTCTAAAGGCCGATGTACATTATTTTCTGCCGCGTACTGAACTAGATATTATATTATAGATGTACTAGATATACCTACTAATTTTTACTGTGGCACTGAATAGTAAAAATAATACCATGTACATCCTAATTAGATTAAGATCATTGTATGTTTTTCTTTAATATGTTTACTTTGTGATGTGTGCAATAAAGTATAAAATAAAATAAATAAATAAAAAGGAACCCTTATAGGATCACTTTGTTGTCTGTCTATCTGTCTGTCAGTCCGCCTGTCTGCTGTCCGTCTGTCCGTCTGTCCGTCTGTCGTATCAAAAAAAACAATAGGGTACCTACTTCCCGTTGACCTAGAATCATGTGGCAGGTTGGTAGGTCTTACAGCACAAGTAAAGGAATAAATCCGAAAACTGTGAATTTGTGGTTACATCACAAAAAAAAAAATGAAAATGTGTTCATGCACAAATAATAAGTATTATCAATTTTCAAAATAAGATAACTACCTATACCAAGTGTAGTATCATATTATGACTGGCTTGACCTGTTGATTCTAAAACAGATTTTAATATATTTTTACGCATAATAGTTTTTGATTTATCGTGCAAAATGTCAAAAAAATACGGCTGTAGTACGGAACCCTCGGTGCGCGAGTCTGACTCGCACTTGAGCAGTTTTTAAATATATTTTTGCTCTTTATCCAGGTTTTCCATCGAGTAGGACATATTAGGTAATGCCTTACCAATTTTAAGTTTCAAATATTGCTCATCTCCGATTTAGCCTTATATTGGTATTCTGAAGCTACAGAAAGTGAGATGTGTATGTGAAAAGAATAAAATTATTTTATGTACGCAATGACATTCTAATAAGCATGGACACATCGTGGCATACAACACAAGAGCCCAAACATGGCACACGTTTCTAAATTCACCCTATTTAGCTTCAACTGCTCCATTTATACATTCCCGCTAACATTCATGTCCTGTAAACTAACCTCAGTGATTAAGCCGCAATGTAAATCGATTAAGCACTCGAAGCTGAATAAGGTGATTTTAGAAGCAAACTTGAACAAAAAATGGAATGGAGTAGTGTAGCACTATTAATTTTTGTTATTTCTTTGAGAGATTTTTCGTTTTTGTAAATATGAAACTATTATACTATATCTATACTATATAACTATTATACTATATCTGCTCGTGCTGATTCACTGACTGACTGACTGACTGACTGACTCATTTGATCACCTCTTCTGTAAAATTTTGTGTTTTTTTTACCGATGGTTTCGTATAGAGGACAAAAAATGATTCGGAGGAAAAATATGAATAGAGCTGATGATTGAGGATTTCGGTGAGGAGCACGGCCAGGGTATTGAAGATAGGTGGGGGGTGCTCGAACAAATGTCACTTAGAACTTCATCCAATTGACAGGGAGCTGAAAAATAAAACCAAATAAAGATAAACAATATTACCTTCGAAGCATGTAATATGTTTTTCTTAACTGGGAAAACTTACAAGTTTTTTTATTCACTACAAGCTAGCCCTAGATTGCAATCACACCTGGTAGAAAGTGATGATACAGTCTACGATAGTAGCGGGCTAACTTGTAGGGGTGGGGTAAAATCCACACCCGTTGTAGATGTTTCTATATGGCATCGTACCGGAACGTTAAATCGCTTGGCGGTAGAGTGGTAAGTAGCCACGGCCAAAGGCCTCCCACCAGCCGACCTAAACCAATTAAGAAAATCTCAATCGGCCCAGCCGGGAATCGAACCCGGGACCCTCGTCATACAAATCCACCGCTCTACCACTGCGCACCGGAGGTCGTCAAAAGATAATAAAATAAATGTGATACAATAATGGGCAATACATTTTACATTGAACAAAAAAAAGCTACTCCTTAGTTTTGTTTTTCCGACATTCGTGACGCGCCCTTACATCTGTCTCTTTCCGATGTGCGTGAGAGAAAGGAATGGGAACATTGTAAATAATTTTAGATATTTCTAGTGTTTTCAATGGTTTTACTAAGTATTTCACACTTTTTCGCATGTTATTTTACGTAAATAAAATTAACTTACCGGTGGTAAGTCACACCATCTCTTTTCTGCGTCGTTAACGTATTATTTCGGCACTTTTTGATCGCGCATTTAGGCATCTTGACAGCTTTGCAGTCAACATGCGACTAATGAAGAAAGTGTGCTTACACCGAGTTTAAGCACACTTACTTGGTCCCTTGTTATGCGCGCCAGTGCGATGTCCTTGCTTATTAGAATGTCATTGTATGTACGCTTAACCGTAGCTTATTATACAGAAGAGATTTCTTTGATTATATTAAACGACATTTGTTCATTTTCTTGACAGTTGAGGATATTTTCAATTTTCTGTGGCCGCGTCCTTTTTGTTATTTTCGGGTTTGACTCACGTCACTCACATAATAATGTGTGAATTAATATTCCAGTCATAATAGTTCCTTTTGTAATTTTACAGCTCAGTTGTTTAACTTTAGAACTGTTCTAAATTATATCTATAAATGTTCTAAAAAATCTGTGGCATTACAAAATCATGTTTTATAAAACATTACTTAGCTGATGCTTGGCATGCGACGTATTTCTATCATCAGGATTGCTTCTAAATCTATTCTAACAACAATCCTACACGATATAATTAATAACGATAATTCATAATTCACATCATTGAGTTAATCTAGTGTCAACTTTAAATCAAAATGTATTTAACGTCACTAACAAAATATTCTGTTAATTAATTCCTTGGCTTTGGGACCTATAATTATTATTTATCGTAAAACAGAATATTATATACAGAAAGCTTTAATGTTTTAATGATAGGCCATGCATTAAACACGAAGCGGCAGTTCAATGGGCGCGATAATATGAAAAGTGACGTGTTTGATTAATAACGGGTAAAGTAGGAGTGCAAACACTAGCCTGGTGGGCGATTAAAGCTTTCCATGTGCCTGCAAAAATTGTTGTAGGCTTTTAGTGTAGGGCGCAAGTATAATTTTTTGTCACAGCGACAAAAATACATCTTTCATACCTGAGGTTAATAGTAGCCGGCCTTGCCCTCCATGATCCTGTTAAAATCGTCGAATTTTAACCAACCTCCACTACACTAGTAGAGTGAACTATAGTAACTTTGTGACGATGGCAAATATACACTTTCAATGCCTTTGTCACAATATGATTTGTCAAGTTTTGCCAGTTTTATTATGAAGCGACTAGCTTATGCTCGCGACTTCATCCGCGTGGACTACACAAATCTCAAACCCCTATTTCATCCCCTTAGGGGTTCAATTTTCAAAAATCCTTTCTTATCGGATGCCTACGTCATAATAGCTATCTGCATGCCAAATTTCAGCCAGATTTGAGCTGTGCGTTGATAAGTCAGTCAGTCAATCCTTTTATATATTTAAAGAAGAAGATGTTAGGTCTTGGGATAGATTTTATGATATGTTTAACATAACACAATATCTCTGTCAAATTCAAGTTTCTAGTCCAAGGCTACTTTTTGTTCCTGATAACCAAAGAGTTTTCAAGGGAAAATATAGCCCAAAATCTAAATCCACGTGGACGTCGTCGCAGATATAATCTATATTTGGTACAGGTAGCTTGCTTTCTGGAGACAGGCATAGGCTTCTTGTTATCCAGGAAAATAGTTCTTAAAAAAACTAGGTACATCCGTGCGGAACGAAGTCGCGGGCATTATCAAGCAGTACATAATTATAATATACTTACCTCTTCTGATTGGTAAGGTAGTCGCTTAAAAAAAAATGGTCTACGCCAGTTTACGAATGTAGGGCGTAGGCACGTAAGTAAAACTGCAGCGATGGCGGAACAGCGCTGTAATTAAAGCTGAGCCTAATCTCCTGTCACCAGCGGAGGTGCACCTCGCAGAGTTAATTAGCTTTTTGATGAATCGACCCACTCCATCGTGAACTATGGCTGCCACATTAATGAACTTGCCAATCATTAAAATTGAGTTCAGCTCGTGGATGCGGGCATCGGCATAGTTAGATACCTACCATAAGGCCAGTGATCACTACCCATATTATAAATGCGAACGTGTGTGTGTTTGTTGGTTTGTTGGTTTGTCCTTCAATAACGTCGCAACGGTGCAACGGATTGACGTGATTTTTGCATGGGTATAGTTAAAGGCCGGAGAGTGACATAAGCTACGTGACGTGCGGAATCATGCTCGCCATTTTCAGATTTTCAGTTTTATGATTTACTAGCTGATGCCCGCGACTCCGTACGCGTGGATTTAGGTTTTCAATAATCCCATGGGAACTCTTTGATTTCCGGAAAAAAATGATGATAATGATCCGCCAAATTACAAGCTTCGTAGATCCTGATTGAACACAGTCGATCGACCGTGACTCCAACGGTATTCGAAGCTGCAAATAAAAATGCGCAAAGCCATTGTGACGGTTACTGCTTAGGAATCGTACACGTTGAAAATGTTCTTTAGACTATTTTTTATACCTTGATTAGATAGCCCTAATGATAACGACAGCTAAGATGGATGCCGTCTCATTTGGAAGGGGTATGACAGTTTAATTAAACCTATACCCCTATTCATACTTTTAATCGGTGTCTACGCGGCATGAGGCATCATACCGGAACGCTAAGTAATTTCTTGGTAGGTACGTGTTTACCAGTAGGGTGGTATCTAACCACGGCCGAAGCTTCCTACCAGATAAAGCTTCTTTTAGCTTTAAAGTGAAGAAAGTTCTTTGTAGTCGCCAACTTTCTCTAAAACTCCGTATCAGACTCCTACAATGCGCTGGCCCGTAGTTCTATATGGTTGTGAGGCATGGACCATAGTGGAGGAGTTGCGGAAAAAGATCGAAGGCTTTGAAATATGGACGTATCGTAGGATGCTCCGCATAAGCTGGACGGCTAAGGTGTCCAACGCTGAGGTCCTTGCTCGGATGCAGAAGTAGACTGAGTTAGTTAAAACCATCAAGCAGCGTAGGATACCATACCTGGGCCATAATTTGCGACACGATAGGTACCGCCTGCTGCAGATAATAATTGTATTATGGTTAAAATAGCTGGAAAAAGAGGGGTGGGAAGAAGGAAGAAGTCATGGCTACGTAACATCAGGGAGTGGACTGGCATAAAAACAGTCGGAGAACTATTCCGCCTAGCCATGGGCTGACTGCTGACCTTCAGTAATGGAGAGGCACTAGAAGAAGAAGAAGCTATAAAGTCTTATCTGCTTCAGTAGGTACCGGAGCAAATGAGAAATTGCCCCGTAGCCCTGAAATTGACATTAATGGGCAGATGATACTTTTTTCACACAGATCAAGTACGATTTGCCCCAAATGGTAATTAAAAAAAAAGTTTGTACATAATTTCTCTCTCTTTATCCATCGTATTCCTCAGTACTGAGTGACCTCTTCTGAAAATCTCTTCCAACTTTATTGACGCATATAGTGTACATACATCTACTCGTAAGTATAACTACGTGTTCTCAACGTGTCAGATATTATGGGTTGGTAATAATGTCGCTAGGTATATGAATCAGTCCCATGCTGTAAATATACGGTACGTTCAACGATATAATCTTTCGATTCAGCGATTACTCGATGACTCGAAATTTGTCGCACGATCGCACAATCTGACAACTCAATCGATAAGTCACGGACTCTCGAGTGAACCTTACATATTCACTACTGAAGCCCTAGTTAACTTTTCAAGTTACGTGAGCTGACATCTGTCATTTAGTGTAGTCAGGCAAGCGTCAGGATTTTGTTATAGTACCTACGCTATAGGTCGAGATTGCAATCTGGGTATGAGGCGAGGGGACGCCCCGCACACCCATACGTCACCCGCACTGGGTCAGCGCGGGGGCTGTACGGGTGTGCGGGGCGTCCCCACCCCGATCGCTATCTTGACCTGTCGCGTACTGTACCTTACTAGATGATGCCTTCGATTGTCAAATTACTTATTATTAACTTTTTATAAGATGATGATTTAATCATTAATGGTGATAGTTGTTAATTACATACGTAAAACTAAAGTACATAGGTATAAGTGTTCTAAACGCGCTCTGGTCATAGCTTTTTCAAGAATATGGACAAATTTATACCTGTTAATGTAATTTGTATCGTATATTGACATGATATTGTTATACAACAAAAGTTATTAAACATGTTACAAAAGCACGCACCTTTATAACTGCTTTAACTTACAAAAGTGTGTACATTGCCTAAGAGAGGACCAAAATGGCGAATACCCCGAACAGCGTTCTCATAATATAACCTTTGGCCCAATATTTTGATTGAAGCATAACAGAACAAGGTCGGTGTATTGTTAAGTTAGGTATTGTTAATATTGGATGGATATCTGAGTATTGATGATACTATTCAGAACTTTTGATTACGTGATAGACACGTTTGGTTCAACCCGAAATCTTGCTTTGAATCTTTAACAATCACAGTAGACACTAGACAGCCTTGGCTACAAATTGAGGAACGGCAGTGACAGTAGAAGCATTGCAGTAAATAGGTATAATCCACGACAAGTCGCGATGCCAATTGGGGTATGAGGCGGGGGGCTACCCCGCACACCCGCCCATCACCCGTGCTCACCCGCACCGAGTTAGCGCGGGGGCTGTTTGGGTGTTCGGGGCGTTCCCTCAACGATTACCATCTCGACCACACACACACACACACACACAATACAACTTACAACCATTATTTCATATAGCTGCAGCTATAATTGATGTAGGAGGAATCTATGTAACAGCTATCATCATTTTCACCATCGGTAATTTTCCATCACTCGGTAGGAACGGCATTCCGAATCAGTGGTAAATTAAACTAGTTGACGATTCAAAAGCACTTGTATAATTGTATTCTATTCTATTCTATCATTTGCACAATCTCTATATTTAGAAGAAGAAGGTAGAAGATAGAAGAAGACCAATCCACACATGGCCAGAGTAGTAGACTATGGTCAAAACCCTTCTCACTCTGAGAGGAGACCCGTGTTCTGTAGTGAGCCGGATGGGTTGATCATGATGATGATGATGATAAATGAATATTACGCAACAATGATTACCTTTACGGGTCCATAAGTACAATGACTTAGGTCGTGAGTCGTGACGTGTCTTAAATCGTACGTCAGAAACTATACACAGATTTGACACCATAAATTAGAATACGTGAGATAATTTTATTGTTGCCATTCTCAGTAATTGGATAGGGATGACCTTTTCTGTCCATCCAACCCAGAGTGATCGTAAATTAGGTAACTATTTCAATGTATTTACTTAAGTAAATTGATATTTGTTTAGGAGAGTCGAAAGCGATTTTTAATAATATTTACTCAGAATAATTAAATTTTAGAAATGTTGAATTAAAATAAACTAAGTAAATTAAAATCTAACTTTTCAAATATGGGAGCTTAAATTATGTTCTATAGAGAGCTGGTCAGAAAAAACTACATATTGAGTTTATTCTGTCTCAAAAATAAATCATAAAATTAAAACAGTCGGTAGGTACACTAATTCTCTACTGGTGAAAGAATTTTCAAAATCAGTTCAGTAGTTCCAAAGATTACCTTCTACAAACAAACTTACAAACTTTACCTTTTTATAATATTAGTATAGATTACGGACAGTTATTTGTAAATCACAGACATACACTTAAATATAATTCGTTTTATGTGTAAGTAATAAATAATTTGGCTAACATTCTTGACTCCATAATTTATACTGATAAGGATTTCGTGACTCCCCGGGGCATGCTACATTCAATTTCAAGAAGAAACGTTTCTTATCAGCCACCGAGGGGACATTAACAATTTAATGGTACCTTACTCCCCGAGTAGCCTGCAAAACTGTACAACATCAATTTAACCATTTGAATTTTTATTTCAAAGTAAAAATTAACGATAACTGAGTTGGTACTACTTACTACTAACCTAATTGTATTTTTTGTTCAAATTCTTAACTATACCTACTATTGTCAACATGCAATATTTCATGCCATTCAGGCTGCAATCATTTTTTTTACTGTATAATTTTCATTGCTTACTGCGGCTGAACTAGTTTCACACCCATGCCTACTTATTTGAAACTTATAACCAACCCTTAATATATAATAATATATTAGGTAGTATCGAAAATACTGAAGATCGTTGATATTATATAATTTCTGATTAATTAAAAGGATTGACTGACTGACTGATCTATCAACGCACAGCTCTAACATGTAGATAGCTATTATGACGCAGAAATCCACTAAATTATTTTTAAATATTCCATCTCTAAAGGAGTAAAACAGGGGGGGTTGAAATTTGTGTAGTCCACGCGGATAAGCGAGTGAACTTTGAACTGTCAACTTTGGACCTTGAATATCTTTTTTGGCAAATGTCGGATTGATGGGGACTTTCCATATTTCATTTTAATGATGTTCCGAACATTTCAGCTCTATGCGAATTAATGTAACCTTGAATGTCTAATTTGACTGCACTATAAATGCCAAAACAAAAGCGCGGTTTGTGACAAAGACGTGTTAATGCAGATTAGAGTGTTTTAATTCACATGTTCAGTGTAGGAATAGTATGTACAGCAGTACCGCTATTGTTATATGACGTGCAACCTTTTATGTCAATAGTTCAAGGGTAAGAATAGATCTGCCATTGTTTTCGTCGAGTCGAGGGCGTAGGCCGTACATCTTTAGTTGTTCTTACCTATACAAAAAGGCGATCGATTGATCCTATGACTAATCTTAAGACGTGTTTTTTGCATGGGTAGATATAGCTAAAGACCTGGAGAGTGACACAGACTACTTTTGATACTGAAAAATCAAAGAGCTCCCACGGGATTTTTAAAAATCTAAATCCACGCGGACGCGAAGTGGCGAGTATCAGCTAGTTTTTATATAAGGTCGCTTTGTAGTAGGTATGCGATCACCTTTAAGCTGCAATCGATCATGCAAGTTAATTGGTGTCTTGAAAACTATTAGCATACTTTTGTCGAAGGATTCTAAGGTTTGGACCGTCATTATTTTCCTGAGCAGAGGTCAAAAGTCATCTTTAATACGTGACGAATGTGACTATGATTTCATCCAAGTAGTTCTATAGTGGACTAAGAGCCAGCGCGTGCTGTGACGTTGTAAATTTTGAACTACTAATTAGCGTTTCGCTTTTAATTAAAATCTATTTTGTTCAAAGTATGTTGGTGCCACCTAGCATCAAGGTGCAGAACTACGCGTGGGTCGATGTTCAGAGTTCATTCGAGCCACAATAGATGGCGTTTGCTTCGTTGTCAATTGTCGTAAAAATAAAACAAAATAATTAAATAAAACTATAATATCATTTGTTTATTGTTAAGTCATTAACAAAACGGTTCTTATAATATATCCTTAGGTTCCGCAAATATTCAAAAATGAATTGGCTTCATGATCAAACTAACTGAGAGCGGCCACACTCGGGTTGCGTCTGGCAACACCGATAGGTGAGATTTAGAATTTTCCTGGAGTCAACATGTGAAGACGAATTTTTTTCGTTCCAGGAAAATCTCACTTCTTTTCGCCCATGGCTTCGCCTGGAAAAATACAATAGTCATAAATTTTAGTCATCCTAACGTATTTTCAATGTTTCATCAGTTATGTTCCAGTTATTTTAACTTCCCAAATAAATGAGGATAATGGGTTGTGGGTGGACTTCTGAAAACCATTGGTGGCCAGGAGTTCAATAGGGTTTACGTTTACGTTTTACGTTTAGCTTCAGTTTTCCGTTTTAGTTTTCCGTTTGCGTTTTCGGTTTTCGTATTTATTTCTTTTGCACATTCACGTTGACAACTTAATTGCTATGGATAAGACTTGGTGAAAATCTTTGTAATGAAACATTTCGGTTGTGAAGAATCAAATAAATTGAGTTTTGGATCTTGGCCGATGCCGTCCAGCTACCTTGCAGTCTTCGCACCTACAAGTAAGCAAATGTTTGTATCCTGCAACAGTTTAGTGAACCTTCTTAGTGTATGTGTACAGTAAGAACCCTGTCTTTACTACTGAGCTTTTATTTTGAAACAATTTTATGAATTTTACTGTGTCATTGTCTATTCCATGCCAATGGCATCTTAAATTTAAAACATAGATTTTATGTACTATCTACCTAAGGCATTCTAATGTATCTAAATTAAGTCTTGGCATTAAGCTAGAATAACTAAGCATTATTAGCCATCACGATGTATTAAGCGACCCCGGTAAAAGTTACATTAAAAACAATTTTGCCTAACATCTAGCAAATTTCATTTATAACACCTCATATACATTACAAGGGAGTCGACGGCTAGCTTCTATTCTTTACTAGGTAGATAGATCAAGTAAAGTAAATTATTATTTTCCTCTAATCTTTGTAAGGTGGTAGATTATTCCGTATCCGGGTATATTTCTATTCCGCCCAATTTACCACCCTTACAAATGGCGCCCGAACGTTTTTTTATATAGTTATTTCAGTATATTTTGAGAAATTTTGTGAATTTTATGAAATGTACTCCGCTGATTGTACAATTTTCTAAGTAGTGACACATTGCAAAGAGCACTAAGCTGCTTTTTATGGTTAACTAACTAAATAATAACTAATAGTTAGAAATTTTGTTTGATATTTTAAGTAATTTTCTGAGTATAGTCCAACATTTTTTTTCTTACTTAATCAACACTTTATAAATGGTGCTTATGCCGTTTAATTATGTTATCGACTTACCTTGGAGGTGTATAAGTGAATGTTTGCCTTCAGTTTAGTAATAAACATTGCTTAACTGAGTTGTTGTTGGGTATTGCTTTCAATAGTAAGTACATCTTATGTTTGAAATTTCCGGTAACTTAGTATAATTAAAGTTTTGAAACGCTATGTGCCGTTAACTAGTTACACACATACATTTATAAATACTAAGAGTTACAACTTGTGAAACTAAATATATAAACTATATTCAGAGATTACATTAAGTTCAAGTATGAAGTTATGAACAATTTTTTTTTTCAGTGACTTGATACTTCATTATTTTGTTGAAATTTTGTTTAGAGCTGTGTTAAGGTTATGATAAAAGCTACTTCACACACAAAACATGTTAAGTTTAATTGAATGCTGGTAGTTTAAAGTGACATTTAGAAACAGATTTTGTTGTATTTTAGGTTATGTGTTAAAAGTGTAAAGTAACAGTCATCAAACCATTGCACAATCTCTTTGTTTTTTTTTGAAAGATAATATGCTAGTCAGAGTTCATTGCAACTTTGTTGCCTGTTTACTTTTGTAATTGTAAAGGTTGTAACACACTGTGTACTCATAAAGGTGATACTGCACCTTACAATCATTTATTCAATTTTGGGAAGTTTTATTTTGTTATATTTTGTTTACTATAGTAATAATATGTGCTTGTATTATTAACAATATTTTGGAATAGGAACATAATTGATAAAATAGTTAGGATAGACTTAAGAATATTGTTTTTGTTGTGTATTTTGCTTGTGTATATTTAATAGTTTAAATAACTTCTTTTGTGTTTGTGTTTAACCAATTTGTATAAGGCTAAACATAGACAGTTACACAAGCTCGATATTTTGTTAAATGTGTTTTGACTTAACAAAATGGAACAGACTTTTGCCCAGTTTCATTCACTTTTGAAGGACGAATTGTGTTATGAGGTATCCATTCGTTCCGAAACTCCAGCACCTACAGTGCTAGGTTTAAAGAAACAGTTAAAACAATTAATTCAGGAAATTCCTTCTGAATCAATTTTAGAGACAGATTTCTCTTCTGAAAGTGAGTTAGGGGTTATTACTAAAAAACTTCAAGACTTGGAAGATTTATTAAAAAAGTGTTCTGACACTAAAGATAGACATGCCCTCTGTAGGTCTAAAGCTTTAGCTTCACATTTGTACTTTAGAATTTTGAGAATACAGTGTTCCGAACTCAGCTTAATAAGTAGGAAGAGTGAATTACATACAAAGTTGCAGAGTTTGATTTCCAGATTAGATGCTGACAATGAGTCGTCTCACGACGAATCACTGGATTCCGAGAGTACCGCCGTTGACTGCACTGGTGATAAAAATGTTGCCAAGTGGAACTTACATTTCAACGGACAGGGTGATCCGCGCAGTTTCATCGAACGCGTTGAGGAATATAAAAGATCTTATGGCGTTTCAGATGGAAAATTATTTGTTTCTGCATTTCATCTTTTTACAGGCCGAGCATTGTTATGGTACAGAGGCAACAAATGTCAGGTTTCGTCTTGGTCAGAATTGAGAACTTTATTTTTAGAGGAATTTGATGCAGTAGATTATGACTACAGGTTGCTAGGTGAAATTCGAGCAAGAACACAAGGCTCTGAAGAACCTGTGTCTATCTATTTCGCTGTAATGTTTGGCATGTTTTCAAGGTTGTCAACACCACTTTCCGAAGAACAAAAGTTACAAATTTTATTACATAATATTCGCCCTTTTTACTCAGAACAATTAGCTCTTGTTGACATTAAGTCTGTCGCAATGTTGAAGGAAAAGTGTCGCAAACTAGAGGCTGCGAGGCAGCGTTCCGCCTTATTTTCTGAGCCTACTAACAGTAAGCCAACTTTAAGTTCAGAGTTTGCTTACAAACAAGTGACAAAACAGATAAACACACTTTCAGTCACACCTGCACCTAAGGTTGATACAAGTAAAGGCACTGATTTTACGAAAACAAATAAACAACTATGTTACAAGTGCGGCAAGGGTAACCATTCCTTTAAATTTTGCAGGACAGTTCCGAAATTTATTAGATGTTTTTCGTGTGGACGTCAGAACTTTACAGTAAAGACATGTCCAAGTTGTAGCAAAAAGGCGATTAGTAAACCCGCTCCGGACAAAAATTCAAAAAACTAATTAGTAAGAACTGTGCAGAGACACAAGTAAAGAACTTGGTCATTAACAACAAAACATCCCTTTTACCTGACACAGTTCTGTATTCAGTGGATAAACGAGACTTTAGGCCACATTTAAAGGTTTTTGTTGACGGTTTTGAGATTACAGGTTTACTAGATTCCGGTGCTTGCGCGTCAATTTTGGGTAACCAGGCGCACAAGGTTTTTTTGAGATTCGGTTATAAACTGCATAGCAGTATTGATACCACATTTTCAGTGGCAAATGGAGACAAACTTGATTGCATGGGTTATATGTTTATTCCGATTACTTATAATTCCGTAACTCACATAATAAAATTTTTTGTAGTACCCTCTATAATAGCGGATGTTATTTTTGGCTGTGACTTTTGGAAAACATTTCAGTTAGCCCCTGGCATTTTTGATAATTTAGAATTAATTAAGGCACCTTCTCAATTTTACAATATTTGTGCGATTGATAATGAACAAATTCATACCATCACTTCTTTTGAAAACTTATCATCTCAACAGAAAGAATTAGCCCAATCTGTAGTAAATAAATTTTTAGATATTTCTTCAGAGAAAATTGGATTGGGTAGAACAAAATTAATTGAACATGTTATTGACACCGGTGATGCCTTGCCAATAAAAATAAAACAATATCCACTTTCTCCCGAAAAGAAGGAAGCTTTAAGTAAAGAGTTAGATAGGATGCTGGAAATGGACGTAGTTACTCCGAGTGAAAGCCCTTGGAATAACCCAGCAATTTTAGTGAAAAAGGCAAATGGAGACTGGAGATTTTGCCTAGATTGCAGGAAATTAAATTCAGTGACAAAGGGGGATTCATACTCAATACCGTACATTCCACAAATTCTAGATAGCTTGAAAGAGGCAAGGTTTTTATCATCGATTGATTTAAGTTCAAGTTTCTGGCAAATTCCGTTAGCTAACGACTCTCAGGAAAAAACCAGTTTTACAGTTCCTGGTAGAGGGTTATTCAAATTTAAAGTCATGCCGTTTGGCCTATGCGGTGCACCAGCACGACAGCAGAGGTTAATGGACCAGTTATTTAATCAAAATTTTTGTAGTGATATTGAAAATGGAATAGTATTTTGTTATATAGATGATATTGTTATTTGTTCTGCTGATTTTGAAACCCATTTAATTTTATTAAACAGAGTTCTGGATAAACTAAAAATGGCTCAACTATCCATAAATTTTGATAAATGTAATTTTTTTAGAAACTCTTTGAAATATTTAGGGTATATAGTGGATGAATTTGGTTTACGCACAGATCCTGGAAAAGTTGCCGCAGTTTTGAACTTTCCGACCCCAAAAACTGCACAGGAGGTAAAGATTTTCCTAGGCACTTGTTCTTGGTACAGGCGCTTTATTAGGAATTTTTCAACCATCGCTGCACCACTCAATAGACTAACGAGTAAAGGAAAGAACGCACCTAAATTTGAGTGGAGCGAACAGGCAGAGGTAGCATTTAATACATTGAAGAATGCGTTGGTAACCGCACCTGTTCTTGCGGTACCGAATTTTGAAAAACCATTCAAAATACATTGTGATGCTTCTGCATATGGTGTTGGCGGTATGCTGACGCAAGAAACCGATGGTTGCGATCATCCCATTGCGTATGTCAGTAGGAGCCTAAATAAAAACGAAAGGAATTACAGCGCGACGGAACGCGAGGCTCTAGCTGTGATTTTTGCAGTGGAGAAATTTCAGGCTTATTTTGGTTCCAAGCCAGTCACAATTATCACAGACCATGCATCCCTAAAGTGGTTCTTAAATTTAGAAAATCCCTCAGGACGACTCGCCAGATGGGGTTGTAGATTATCACAGTATAATTTTGTTATCGAACATAGGAAGGGTTGTGATAATGTAGTTCCGGATACCTTGTCGAGACTCATACACGTAGATGTAGTTGGTGATCGTGATGATAACTCTAGTCAACAAGTTTTGGTAGATGACTGGTATGACAAAACATTTAATGGCTGTAAAATCAATCCAGCAAATTTTCCGAATTTTAGTATTTTGAACGATAAACTATATCGTTACAGTAAATGTAAATACCAGCTTCTCAGTGAGTTCGACTGGAAAGAGGTAGTCCACAAGAACGACATCCTTAGAATTATGCAACAAAACCATGCAGATGCAACTGCAGGTCATTTTGGTGTGTTCAAAACTCATCGCAGATTATCCCTCAGATATTTTTGGCGTGGTATGTATAAGGACGTGGTTGAGTACGTTAAGAATTGTGATACTTGCTCTGCGTATAAACACACGACATCAGCCACTCCAGGTCTGCTAGGGAAGCCTAAAGTCTGCGAGAGACCTTTTCAGGTCATTTCGGCTGATTTAGTCGGACCTTTGCCTAGGTCTAAATCAGGATTTACATTTCTTTTTGTGGTGACGTGTTGTTTTTCGAAATATACAATGTTGTTTCCGTTACGGCGTGCCACAGGTGCCGCTGTTGTTAAAGCGCTAGAGAATTTTGTATTTTTGAACCATAGTGTTCCAGAGACTGTGATTGTGGACAATGGGTCCCAATTTACAGGATCTGAATTCCGTAATCTCATTAAGCGTTATAATATTCCGAAATTACACTACACACCACTGTACACTCCGCAAGTTAACCTTGTTGAGAGGTACAATAAGGTTGTTATGACTGCTGTAGCCGCTTTTGTGAAAGATAACCACAGGTCCTGGGACGAAAACCTGTACAAGGTCCAGTTCGCCATAAACAGTGCGGTTAATGAATCCACTGGATTCTCCCCGTTCTTCCTTGTCCACGCTAGAGAACCGGTTTTAAATGGTTCCTTCTATAAGGACACGGATAAGGAGTACGAGGCCGGAATTCCAAGGGAGGAATACGCAGGAAAGTTTGGAACTTTGGAGGACATATTTGGTCAGGTTAGGAGAAATTTGTTTCAGGCTCATGCAGAGTATGCAACGCATTACAACTTAAGGCGTAGGTCTGCAAGCTATTCTGTTGGGGATATAGTGTGGAAAAAGACCTATCCACAAAGCGACGCTACAAATTTTTTCGCAGCTAAGCTGGCACCTAAGTATGAAAAGTGCAGGGTTGTCAAGGTTTTGTCACCTTTGGTTTACGAACTAGTTAGAGTAGCTGACAACCACCCAATAGGCACTTGGCATATTAAGGATATTAAGAAGTAGATATTTGCCATTACTTAGTTTGGTCTAAACTGTTTGAATATTTAAGTTATCAATATTCAATTAGGAATTTGTATGAGTGTAGTGATGTTCTGAATTAACAGTTACATTACCATGGTTCAGTTGAGGATGAATGTAGTGGATGTATGTAGGGATGAATATGTGATGATTGGAATGCTTGTGGTAGACCAACCGGTTGAGAAAGTAAAAATGCAAATATCGTACTTTGGGGATAACGAAAAGGGGGGGTTTTGTGTTTTGTTTTCGTTTTCCTTCTAGATAATGGATCATTTCTGTTATTTTTCCGATTCTGTTCCGAGATCTATTTTCTAGGAGAGTTATTTCGTTTTTTTTCTCATATTCCGATTTTGATTCGGTTTTATTTTTCCGAATGGGATGGAGAACGGTTGCCATATCAGATGGACCCGTTCACAACCAGATTTTCCGTATTTGTTGAGTAACAAATATTACGATGGTAGTTTAAAAGAGTGAACCACCGTAGGCCTAGACGCATTCTATCAGTCAGCTGAAGAATGATGCCAAGATGTTTCCACTCAAGTGTCTTAGACACCATGAAGTTTTTTTGTATATATTCTTTTTAGAAGTTAGGGTTGTGTAGTTAAGTATAATGTATAAAACCTTACACTGTTTTCAGTATATTTATTTTGTTAGACAATTTTCCTTGTTAGTAGTAGATGTGCGTTCACGCGTAACTTCTGTGTTTTTTTTGTTTGTTTCAGGCAAATTGTTAGTAGTTGTTGGATGACGCTGAGGGCAGCGTGGTTCAACCTGTTGAACCTTTTCGTAGGAGGGGAAGTATTGTGACGTTGTAAATTTTGAACTACTAATTAGCGTTTCGCTTTTAATTAAAATCTATTTTGTTCAAAGTATGTTGGTGCCACCTAGCATCAAGGTGCAGAACTACGCGTGGGTCGATGTTCAGAGTTCATTCGAGCCACAATAGATGGCGTTTGCTTCGTTGTCAATTGTCGTAAAAATAAAACAAAATAATTAAATAAAACTATAATATCATTTGTTTATTGTTAAGTCATTAACAAAACGGTTCTTATAATATATCCTTAGGTTCCGCAAATATTCAAAAATGAATTGGCTTCATGATCAAACTAACTGAGAGCGGCCACACTCGGGTTGCGTCTGGCAACACCGATAGGTGAGATTTAGAATTTTCCTGGAGTCAACATGTGAAGACGAATTTTTTTCGTTCCAGGAAAATCTCACTTCTTTTCGCCCATGGCTTCGCCTGGAAAAATACAATAGTCATAAATTTTAGTCATCCTAACGTATTTTCAATGTTTCATCAGTTATGTTCCAGTTATTTTAACTTCCCAAATAAATGAGGATAATGGGTTGTGGGTGGACTTCTGAAAACCATTGGTGGCCAGGAGTTCAATAGGGTTTACGTTTACGTTTTACGTTTAGCTTCAGTTTTCCGTTTTAGTTTTCCGTTTGCGTTTTCGGTTTTCGTATTTATTTCTTTTGCACATTCACGTTGACAACTTAATTGCTATGGATAAGACTTGGTGAAAATCTTTGTAATGAAACATTTCGGTTGTGAAGAATCAAATAAATTGAGTTTTGGATCTTGGCCGATGCCGTCCAGCTACCTTGCAGTCTTCGCACCTACAAGTAAGCAAATGTTTGTATCCTGCAACAGTTTAGTGAACCTTCTTAGTGTATGTGTACAGTAAGAACCCTGTCTTTACTACTGAGCTTTTATTTTGAAACAATTTTATGAATTTTACTGTGTCATTGTCTATTCCATGCCAATGGCATCTTAAATTTAAAACATAGATTTTATGTACTATCTACCTAAGGCATTCTAATGTATCTAAATTAAGTCTTGGCATTAAGCTAGAATAACTAAGCATTATTAGCCATCACGATGTATTAAGCGACCCCGGTAAAAGTTACATTAAAAACAATTTTGCCTAACATCTAGCAAATTTCATTTATAACACCTCATATACATTACAAGGGAGTCGACGGCTAGCTTCTATTCTTTACTAGGTAGATAGATCAAGTAAAGTAAATTATTATTTTCCTCTAATCTTTGTAAGGTGGTAGATTATTCCGTATCCGGGTATATTTCTATTCCGCCCAATTTACCACCCTTACAGTGCCAGACCTTCGTTATTTTATAAAAGCTGAAATTTTCTCTGTGTATTATCCCCAACACTGGGAGGAACATTTATTTAGATGTTTCTTTGGATCATGGTGGCTTTTGGAAGATAACAGGCAATAAAGGTGTAAATAAACTTACGTCAAAGTATAAAGTCTATTTTTTTATATTTTCTTCAGAACCTATTACTTGTTAAGGTTCACACGTTGACGTAAGATTTTTGACACCTTTATTACCTATTATCTCCCAAAGCCACCATGATCCAAACTTCATAGTTGCTGATCGTTCCTCCCTGTGTTGGGGACAATACGCAGAGAAACCTTCAGCTTTTATAAAATAACGAAGGTCTGGCACGTGCTTGCTCTCTTTCTCTTTCTCTCTCTCTCTCTATAGGGCTTATTGATTGTTACTTGTAATTCTAAGTTGTGAGTCGTGGTTCACCTCGTGTGCTATTATCGATATTATGTTTATACACGAATCCTAGTTTAAGCCGGTGATTATTCGCTTTGCTATGTAGTAGAATTGTTTCCTAATAAGTGTAAGGTGTGGCTGTTTACTAATAACTACTAGAATGACTTTTTCCGTTTTCAGGTTATGCGTTTCATTTAAAACATCCAGTTATTCCTAAGTGACGACTTAAGCCATCATCATTATCATCTCCTTTTTTAATTTATAGACTAGCGCTTAGTAGCTGCAATCAGACCTGGTGGCAAGTGATGATGCAGCCTAAGATGGAGCACGCTTGCCCAGAAGATGCCTATTCATCATCATTATCAACCGATCTAGGTACTGCTGAACATATAGGTCTCTTGTAGGGTCTTCCAACCACCACGTCTAAATCCAGCGGCTCCTTGCGACTCGTTTGATGTCTACTGTCCACTTAGTGAGGGTCTTCCTAAAGCCAACTTAAACTAAATTTTAGAGTCCTGAATTTTAATTAAGAATAATCAAACTCATCATTAATATGGTCAATTTTACCTATCATGTTAAAAAAAATCAGGAGCTGGCAAACCAAACGTGTATAGTAACGAAATAAAATTTTACAGGAGGAGCAAACAACTGAAAGTAAGCTGCTGAAACTCTATTGTAATAGTACCTCTTCGATCGAAATCACGAAGCTTGGACTGAAGTTTTGTTTAGAAATGAGTAAGTACAAAGTCTGTACTTCAGACTTGTATGGAGTGGGCTAAACACGTCCGGATTAAAAAGAAAAAAATATGTATTTGATCAGAAGTTAACTTAACTACATCATTTTGCTCGCCAGCTCCTTATTTATGTCAAACTAGCTGATGGCCGCGACTTCGTACGCGTGGATTTAGGATTTTGAAAATCCCGAGGAATTCATTGATTTTCCGGGATAAGTAATAACCCTATGTCGCTCTCCAGGTCAGGTCTACCCATGCAAAAAATCACGTTGTAGTTGCTCCGTTGCGACGTGATTGAAGGGCAAGCCAATAATCAAACAGTATAATATGAGTACCTAGTGATTGTAATAAATAATAATAATATCGATATTACTAATTTACTGAAGTGTCAAGGTAACTTTGCAAAATAATGTACCTACCTATTTAAGATTTAGTCGAGATTCTAAGTACTATCAGTTTAGATTTACCTAAACTTATGAACTAGAAGAAAAGAAAATAACGTCTTTAAAATAGCTTTTTAGAATCGACTTCCAAGCTAACTTTCAAGACGTAGATAGCTATCTTTTCAACCTATTAGTTCTGTAACACAATAGTGTCTTTAATTAAGAAGTGGGTAAAGAGTTTATTGCGCGCCGGGGAAAAGTTTGCGAGCTAATACTTGTCTTAGAATTTCTTTTAGTTTCTCGTACAGTTACGTGCTAGTCTCTTAACGATATTTTCTTCTCGACGAGTAAATTAAATAATAAAAAAACTGTTACAAGGGAATCTTGCAGATGTCTTTTCTATAAATCCAATGTTAATTTTTTAGTGAATATAAAACGCACAGGTATATAAGTACCTACTTCTTTTTATAGTTCATTATAATCATTTTTACCCATTTTATGCGAACATTAGCAAAACTGCAGAGATAATAAAAGTACAACACGTATGAATAGAGCTCTTCGTTTAATTTTCTCATAACCTTATAAGTTTTATTCTTCTTTATTATAGCAATAAAGATCACGTGATTTTTTTAAATATCATTTTTAGGGTTCCGTACCTCAGAATGAAAAAGGAACCCTTACAGGATCACTTTGTTGCCTGTCTATCTGTCTGTCTGGCCGTCTGTCCGTTGTGTCCGTCAAGAAAACCTATAGGGTACGTCCTGTTGACCTAGAATCATGAAATTTGGTAGGTAGGTAGGTCAGCACTAATAATTATGGACAAACTAGCTAATGTTCGCGACTTTGCCCGCGTGGACTACACAAATTTCAAACCCCTATTTCACCCCCTCAGGGGTTGAATTTTCAAAAATCCTTTCTTAGCGGATGCCTACGTCATAATAGCTATCTGCATGCAAAATTTCAGCCCGATCCGTCTAGTAGTTTGAGCTGTGCGTTGATAGATCAGTAAGTCAGTCAGTCACTTTTTCCTTTTATTTATATAGACTAACTGATGCCCGCGACTTCGTCGGTATGTTGATATATGGTCGGTTAGATACAGGTTGATTATAAAGCTGGTCACGTAATCGACGATAATA
The DNA here is from genome assembly GCF_902806685.2 of Maniola hyperantus. Taxonomy (NCBI): domain Eukaryota; kingdom Metazoa; phylum Arthropoda; class Insecta; order Lepidoptera; family Nymphalidae; genus Maniola; species Maniola hyperantus. Next base: position 11,424,757 of record NC_048541.1, read on the forward strand.
CCTACTTACTCGCTAATAGTTTTATGCATGTAATAATATAGTCTATTACGTGCGTCTATGGACAGGAAGAAAGATTTCCTTATTGTATAGCATTCTCTAGAGATAGGTAAGTTATGTGGTTGTCTTACTTCCGTTCCGATATTATTGAATTACCTAATTGTGGTTGCTCTATAATTATTATGCTTGACTACTGCTCAAGTAGGTACGTATAACGTAATTAGTGTTTTGTAATGATTATAGCATAATATTATACTTTATCTAAATCCTTCTTTAGCATATTAGCTATTAATAATAAAATTATGTAGCTAGAGGAAGCCACTTTAAAGAAAGGCGTACCTACACAAACAAAAAGTTTGCATGTTTGTATATTATATTATGAGTACACACTTTTTGTTTTGTACATAAGGATTCTAAGAAAATAATTACAATCCTGAGTGAGAGTGACATTCGTAATCAGTTACGAGACTCAAATAATTTTGCAGCCGTGCGAAACACACCACTTTTTATCTCGCTAAACTAAAGCTAAGGAAAATGCTAGATGCAAGAAAAACAATTCAAATATAACTAAACATAACAATTAAATAAAAAAAGTACCACCTAAACCTCTTTACGTTCGAATTTTAAATAACTTTTCCACGCTAGCAGCTAAAATGGACATTTGCGCGTGAATTTCCATGAATGAAGAACGTTTTTTAGGCTATTGAATGAAAAAAAATATATCAGCACAGAAATAATAAAAATTACCTTTCCTGTTCCTAACATCGTTACCATTCCCCTAAAAGCATAATAGTATTATTATTGGTAGGTACCCTCTACAATATAATCACAAAACTTTAATAATTATAACGGACGTGATAATTAGTAAAACATAATCATCTAAAACACTCCTTGACGAAGGATATCACGATGTAGGTTAGGTTAGGATATGCGAACGGATTTGGCGATATTTACAGAAACCGCTATTATCCCCTCATGAATAATTAATGTGTAGCTGCGACAGTTAGAGCGCTGTAATTATGTAAGAGCTGTCGAAGTGTAATTACAGAGCAGCAACAGCGCGATAGGGGATGATATTTGATATTGCTCGAGGAAAACATGCAAATGAAAGGATCTCTCGCAGTTTGTTACCCATTCGACTGTTATTTTAATTTTATAAATACGAAAATGTGTTTGTTTGTTGGTTTGTCCTTTAATTACGTCGCAACTGAGCAACGGGTTGACGTGATTTTTTGCAGTAGGTACAGTTAAAGACCGGAGGAGTGACATAGGCTTCTTTTATTCGGAAAATCAAAGAGCTCCCACGGGATTTGTAAAGAACCTAATTCCACGCGGATGAAGTTGCAGCCATCAGCTAGCTACCTATAGGTATACATCTCGGTATACCCTCAGAAGTTTTAAAGCCCCTAGAAGGTTTAACCATTATCATCAACCTATCGTCGGCAGCGGCTCACTACTGAGCACGGGTCTCCTCTCTGATTGGGAAGGGTTTAAACTTTAAATTAGCGGACTACACACACTTTTGACAACATTATGAAAAACTCTCAGGCATGCATGTTTTTCTCTCGGTAACACGCTTGTCAGCATAAAACCCTTTCCATTTTGAAAGGGGACCCGTAGTGAGCAGCGACCTGGCAATGGCTAGAGATTATTATGATGATTTATTTATTAATTTATTGATAAATATCCTTAGAAAAGCTCGGAATAATTACAGTGATGCCAATACCAGGTCAGAGGTTACATAATTTACCAAATACGTCCAGTTGTTGGTGCTGAGTAAAACTTGGCGCCTTTTCAGCTTTAATTGTCTGTGTCGTTCCGGAAAAGTGGAAAAATGATGACGAATATTGTTTAAAATATTGTTTAAAAGCGAATGGGGAATAGGAATTACGTTAGTGGCATTAGTCTTTAAGGCAACGGCGACGATTGCCTTTACATTTATATCGCATATTTCGTTATTTATACTGATCTTGGCATTTGAGCGCTATATTCAAAGTGTCACGAGCAAAACCGAAACGCTTCTAGTGGCTTTTACTTTAACGCTACTATTATGTGGTATATATAAGCTTTCATGTGGTATGCTTACTCATATTTGAAACTTGACTTCTATTCTCTAGGAAGGTATAAGATAGATTTATTTATACGAAAAGCAAGTATAGGAGAGGAAATATTTTTCTTTAAAAGTATATGAAGTTTGTTAGTGTGTATTATAATCAATTTGTAGGTCCTCACTTTTTATCTAGGTACTTGTTTATTAACACCGTCTTATTGATTAGGATTAAATCATTTTATTAAGGCAGATTGATATTATTCCATTTGGATTCAGTAAGTTCTTTATAATGCTGGACTGGAATGGATAGGTATAGGTAGGTACATAAATAAATCTACTTATACTCGGATTCATACTAGATTGTACTAGGCTAGTTTAGGCTTTTGGCGCGCTGCATTGATAAAAAATCTGGACTGGACAGCTCGCAGAAAATTTGTGTTGAAAAGCTTATTAAACTCTGTTCACTATACTGGAATCAAAGCGCTGATCATAATTAATATTCCAGTAGATAGCCACTATTATATTCAGACATGTCTTTTCTATTTTGACTCCAAACATCTTCCAACATGATCCGCTCTTTCTTTCTGGCCGTTCCTTCATTGCTGAAGATAGTGGCCCCAGCAAGATCTTATCGTCGAACGGTGAAATGCTGCGGCAATAGTGTGAATCAGCGGTTACAAATAATTGATTTAATAAAAAAAACCGGCCAAGTGAGAGTCAGGCTCGCGCAATGAGGGTTCCGTACTACAGTCGTATTTTTTCGACATTTTGCACGATAATTCAAAAACTATGATGCATAAAAACAAATAAAAATATGTTTTAGAATGTACAGGTGAAGACCTTTCATATGACACCCCACTTGATATAGTCACTCACTTCGAAAGTTGAAAATACTAATTATTAGTTCATGAGCACAATTTAATTTTTTTGTGTGATCTAACCTTAAATTCACGGTTTTCAGATTTTTCCCCAAATGTCAGCTGTAAGATCTACCTACCTGCCAAATTTCATGATTCTAGGTCAACGGGAAGTACCCTGTAGGTTTCTTGACAGACAGACAGACAGACAGACAACAAAGTGATCCTATAAGGGTTCCGTTTTTCCTTTTGAGGTACGGAACCCTAAAAATACAGCAATAAATACCAGTGGGTACATTTAGCATACAGCACTTAGAAACCACTGTGTAACGGAACCGTTAAGTGGCACAACAGTATGCCTCAGTAATTCAAGTTTTATTCAGCATCACGCGTGAGTCAGCCGTCGCGGTTGCATCATTATTCCCAGACATGCATGTCTGAAGCGCATGTTCACAAGCATGCATGCTCCAGAGCTTTGCGAGCGCATACAGACATAATGTAGTTACAGGATTGCTTTAGAGCCTCAATAGCTCAACCGGTAAAGAAGTGGACTGAAAATCGAAAGGTCGACGGTTCAAACCCCGTCCGTTGCACTATTGTCGTACCTACTCCTAGCTCAAGCCTGACGCTTAGTTGGAGAGGAAAGGGGAATATTAGTCATTTAACATGGCTAATATTCTTTGTTTAAAAAAAAAAAGGATGCGCTCCCAGGATTCATGTTGGCTGTGTCAATTATGTTTAAACGTAAGGGCTTCAATAGATTACAGATTTTTGATCAGCCACAGCTGTTACCCAGTTGGTTGCATTAAAGGGCACTGAAATGTAGGGACATAGACTACGTCTAAGGGAAAAGCTGACCCGTCGATTATCTACCAATGGTTACATTTTAAATAATCTTATAGCTGATTATTTATCTGTAGTTTTAGAGAATCACAAGATTTGCTTGTTTAATTTTTTTTTGTATCTTTACATTATGCAGTTTTAGATAGTTACTTGAACTTGATGATATGAATGAGTTAGGGGATCTACTGTAAGGTGCGTAAATTTATTATTTAGTAGGAATGGAGGTAAACTTTCGGGAAAACCCAATGATTTGCATTTCCATTCAATGATAGACTAGCGCACAGTAGTTCTCGAAAAATTACTCTAAGATCTTACTAAAAGATCAGCTTTTTGATATGAATAGTAGGTAGGTACCTACCTAATTAAAACAGATTATTATAATAAACTTTTTCCTGTCTCTTAACTTTATGTCAGGTCGTTATTTATGTGTTCACTTTTGTGTTTTTATTTTGTTAATTTCGTTCGTTTGTACGATTTTTTGTCAAGAGACATGCTGCTAGCGTGTACATAATCTTCAGCTAGAAGAGCTCTGGAATTTTCCCCATTTAAATATTTGTTGCTATAAGCGCAAAGGAAGAGCTTTTGCCCGCTGATAATTATGTTGCCCGAGTTTTTATATTTGCTGTGCGTTTATTAAAAATGTTTCATAGTCAGTACTAACTATAACTAATTAAAAATGTGTAGAGTTGTATGTCGCGAGCACAAACGAATGTGTACTTTTGCATTTTTTGTATCCTACTCTAAGTAGAAATGAATGTTTTGATTGCATCTTTTTTATTTCATTTATATATGAGCATTTATATCTGCTATAGATATATATCTGCAGAGCAGATAACATATGTACATAAACACCTACATATCAGGCATAATATGTATAAAATTATAAGTATATGCTTACTTTTTAAGTGCACAAATCTAAAAAAAGGAAATTGTTATAAAATGCAATAAAAAATAAAGGGAGGTATGTCGACGATTTGTTATAATATACCTAATGACTTAAAACGAATATTTTATAGGAATATTTAAAACTCTATCTTTTGTATGCGATATAGCATTTTTTCATCAAATAAATCATCTTCTGTCTTCAGACAAAATCGCATTGAAGGTCATTAAAAAAAGAAAAAACATACCTAGGTAATCTAACCTGCTATTATTTCTAACATAAATGTAGTTTAAAAAAGTGCTGATTGTGGGAGTTATTAATCATATTTATATCTCAAGTAACGACATATTTTTTCTTAGTTATACTTAAATATGAAAGTGTAAGTGGATGATAGTGATTTGCAGTAACTCTGAATATGAAAACATTTATGGGTTGTGGATGGCTGTTGCGTTGCTAACGACCCGATGTTCGATCGTGCATCTCATTACCTACTCAGATAATATGAGCTTTCGATAAAATGTCGATGGAGGATTATGTTATTACTCTAGAATATTGCTGATATTAAAAGAGATGACTTCTTATCGTGTATTATATTGCATAAGTAATATTTGTACCTATATAAACATACCAGAAGTGAAATTAAATATTAATCACAACGCGCAGAGGCTTATCGAGAGTTTTACCTTTTATAATAACCTAACTGCAATATTAACTTGATTAGGGCACAACAATTGCTATTGCAACCCTTCAAAGTCGGAACTAGACTCCCTTAAAAACCACTAACCACCCGCATTTATACAATCGACTCAAGATGGCTTCCTCGCAACAGATCACGTGACTTCCGTTTCAAAAGGCGGCAACTACAAGTGCGATAAGTAACACCTATTTTGGAATGAAATCTTCCTTAGGCGCGTTAGGCGATTTCGATTTCATTTTAAAACAGAAAGAAGTTACAAACCTGCTTCTTTTTTCTCTTGAACAGATGTTTGTAGATGGTGAGAATTAGTTGCTACCTGTGAACAAAAAATACAAAGTTATATTTTTTTGAATCGAATAAAGAAATTGGAGATTTCTTTCATGTATGGCGACATGTGACGTGATGTAATGAATATGTTGAAATTAAATAGCCTTTTTACGTCACCGCTATGTTTTTTTAATTTCCGTTTGTCGATGTAGCATCCGATATGAAGGACCAGATCTTAATTAAATATGTTTTAGGATATTTTATGTAAGCACGTAAGCACGAGTCCTACCTAAGTATAATTAATTGTCTAACAAACTATATCATAATCAACCCATGACTTGAGCACGGGTCTCCTCTCAGAATGAGAAGGATTTGGAAAGCGGGCACTTACCACGCTGGCCATGTGCGGATTGGCAGACTTCACACAACTTTGAGAACATTGCGGAACTCTCAGGCGTGTAGGTTTCCTCACGATGATGTTTTCCTTCACCGTTAAAGCAAGTGATATTTAATTGCTTAAACAGCACATATCTCCGAAAAGTTAGAAGTGCATAATGAGTTGCAAATATTATATTTATCACCGCTTCGGTATAGTTTTTCAATTTGTACTTTACTATTATACCCCTTTTATCCAATTAAAATGTAATAAGGATACAATTACATGTAGATAGTTTTTAACAACATAGCAATTAGAATGCAAGCGCGGGCAGGCACGGGCAGCGTTAACGCAATTTCGCGATTGCGCTGTTAATGAAATTGCCGGTACGTTATTATTCCTGTTGGCTCTCCCGGTTCATTTGCAATCATTATTCAGTAGGTACTAGGTACGCTGTTATGTCAGATTTTCCTGACTAAAACCCGACGGTGTGGCACGCATCGCCTGGTGGCTGGGTTGCGGGATCAAACTCGTTCGCGCAACCCAGCCAGCGGTGCCTGCTGAAGACCCTCCTCCGGGACCAGTAAAGTCCCTGCATATCGTCTGAGGCACACCAGGAACACAAAGGGTACTTTTCATTTCTGTACCAACGACAACGCAGAATCGAAGCGGAATTTTCGCACAGGTTGGTCGTGTAGTGATTGGAGCTGAATCTCACGAGCGGATTTTCGTGTGCCGAATTTCCGCTAGTTATTTGTTCCTGGCTTTATGTAGAATAAACACGGTCGTATGAAAGCCTCCGTGCTCACAAATAATGACTGCCAAATGAACCACGACAGCTGACGGGAATCGCGATGTGCCGCGAAATTTCATTAAAAAATCATTGAGTACGAGCGCGGATTTTAAACCCGATGCTGACTTGCATTTTGATAGTCAGCAATGTATGGTTAATTTAATTCAAACCAATATAATACGAATATTAATTCATGTTATAAAGACTTCGGCAGTTTCAGTTCTGATGCCTACTTAGACGTCCAAAAAAAGGAGTGTAATGTTTCAGGGGTCATTGTAGTGAGTTTTTTATTCCACCATAACTTCAAAATAGAAATGTTATGGATGAGGAAGGCTGTTTGTTGGCGCGCTCTTGGAAAGGCCTATGTCCAGCAGTGGACGCAAACAGGCTGATGGATTGGATTGGATTGGAACTTCTATATGCCTGAAAGATGTATGTGGTATTGTTAAAATCCTTATAATATGATAACGAGAGACAATATGTTTTTTTTTGTTATAAGTGTTTCTCGGCTTCGTTCGCGTGGATTTAGATTTTTAAAAATCCCGTGGGAACTACTTTTTTTCAAAATAAAAGGTAGCCTATGACACTCTCCAGGCCAAACCGACAAACAAACACACTTTTGCATTTATATAACTAGACAATAGACAACGCATTTCAGATGAAATGTATGATAAAGTTTTTGGTCAGCCAAAATCGGATAGATGCCCATAATAGCCTGGTATGGTAGTTAAAGACGTCGCTCGGCCTCCTATTTGAGGAGGCCAGACATCTTAAACTTATCATTTTATTAAACGTTGAGGGTTTCTGGGGGTCGCCACCATACTGTCTGGCAATGTATGACATGATTTCTAATATCTGTATTCCGAAAAAAATATAAAAAAATTAGACTTTATAGATTGACCTATGATTTTTTATGGCTTTATTAGTTGTTATCTCCCAAAGCCACCATGATTCAAACTTCATAGGCATCGTTCCTCCCTGTGTTGGGGACAATACGCAGAGAAACTTTCAGCTTTTATAACATAACGAAGGTCTGGCACGCGTTGGCTATACTAATTACAATCCGAGAAAATTATATAGCAAGAGTGAATAGGCATCGTCTAGGTAAACGCGTCCCATCATCACTTTCCATCAGGTGGGATTGTGGTCAAGCATGAGCCCATAATGAATAAAAAAACCTCGTATTAAGAAGAAAACAATATAGTCACACAACTTCTCCAAAAGAAAGGAAAATGTGCAAACTTACAATAGATTTCACAATAAAGTCGACTGTCGTGATATTAACTCATGCATTTGTAACCTAAGCACGTCAGTTTCTTAGCCTTGTTCTCTCGTGTTAAGTAATAGGATTTACATGGAATTAACCGTTAAATGAAATGTGTAGAATGCACATTGGCTGTTTAAGGAGGTCTTGAACTCGTTCTACACTCTTGAACAGTTGCTATAAAAGAGAGTCCTGTTATCGCGTACCTACCTACCAGATGAGGCCCGTAACTTCGTCCGCGTGGATTTATGTTTTTAAACCTAATGATTATGTGGTGAAAAAGTGCCTTTCCATGGCTACAAGAAAGAGAGGTAGAGGAAGACCACAAACTACCTGGATGTCAAATTTCCAAAGGGACACGTCACATGAAACGCCTCGGCCTCAATGACGAAGACGCGAACACGCGATCTACATGGCGCCGCATGATAAGGAAAGCCGACCCCGCGTAACGGGATAAGGCGAGGACAAAGAAGAAGAAGAAAATCCCGAGAGAATTATTTGATTTTCTGTGATAAAAAGAAGCGATGGCCGTCTTCAGGATGCAGGCTATCTCTGTATATCAACGTCAAAATAAATCAGGTCAAACCATTTATGGAATATGGACTACATTATATTACCAGGCACAAGTTAAGCTTTGCACTTAATTAACAGAGAAGATGTAAAAGCTAATGTTAGTACTACTTCGTCTTTTCAAATTAAAATTGCATAATTAGAATGGACGTAATTGGACTCAAGCATGCTCTTGCCTACTGTACTTCATATACATTGACGAAGTACCATAGAAATGTAAACGACTTAAGTTTTTAAGGCGCAAGCTCTAAAGGCTATAATGCTATAAAAAGCCTGCGTCTGTCTGTTCTCTTTTAACATTAACGGCCCATCATCATTATTATCAATATTATCATCCGTGGACATCCCCTAATGCTAATTAGCTATTCAGCTATTTGCTGTACACGAAATGGTACTTGTTCATACTTGGTTTCAATTTAGAGCTTTAATATAAACAAAGGGCAAACCGAAATATGGCGTTTAATAAAGCGCTTTGCTCCTAAAACACGGATTTATTTTTATAGAATTTTTGTGTCTAACACTCGCTTTAGTGTAAATTTGTAATACATTTTTTTTTACAATGTCGCGCTTGCAGTACAAAACTCAATTAGCCATTACAGCGTTTCGCAGTTTTATCCCGTAATACGCCAGGCTATTTTGTGCGAGAATTGAGTTACCGGCGTGAAATTAAACGCGAAAACTTGTTTATTTCCAAATCGATAGGTACTTGTTTTCAATTACATGTTCTGAATTATTTCGTTATTATCATGTTTGCCTAGTGGATAGATAAAATATTGTAACAGTATATTTAATACATATTGTATTTATTTTATCAAAGCGCAGCGAGGTGAAAATTTTAATCAAAACAATATTGTAAGTAGGTATTTCTGTAGTCATAAATAAGGGATTTTATCATAAAGAGCTGTAGCTTTTATACTTTCATCTAGATTTAAGAAAGATAGAGAACCTTATTAAGACTATTCTGCGGGTTCACTCCCGCGGGAATTTTGAAAAATTAGGCCTAAATCCTTGTCTACATTATAAAGTGAATCTCTTTTCATAAACTTTATAGGTCCAAGGGTTTGATCTGTGCGTTGAGTCAGTCAGTGAGTAAGTAAGGACTTTTCTATTTTTGGTAACATATTTGGGACTTGTTATACACTTAGAGACAAACGCGGATTGCGACTCTATTATACTACTAGCTTATGTCTGCGACTTCGTCCACGTGGACTATTTTAATCAGTTAGGGGTTGAATTTTCAAAAGTCCTTTCTTAGTGGATGTCTTCGTCATAATTAGCTATCTGCTTGCCAAATTTCAGCCCGATTCATCCAGTAGTTTAAACTGTGCGTTGATAGATCATTCAGTCAGTCAGTCACCTTTTCCTTTTATAGATAGAGTTAACTGAACATAAAATTAAGAATTAAATCGAAAACGCTACCAATCGTTTCCATTTCGTGTACTAAATGAAGTCTATAAGCCGAGAGTTGAACGGATGAAGCCAAAGAAATTACTTTGAACGTTAACACCGACTTGATTGCTTTCAGAGTGTAGTTTCCGGGATTCAGTTTATCAAAAGGTCCCGTAGCTCAGCCAATCGGCGACATTTCCACCGCTTCGTGTAAACGTGACTGCACTCGTGTTGCCGGCTAAATTATTTGGATTCACAGCAATGAATGGTAAATTGGCTCGACTTGAATCTGAAGCTTTAAAAATTGTTATTAACTTTTTGCTTGATAATCTCCATGGAATAATTTCAGAATGTGGAATATTATAATATTAAAATTACAAACGGAGGTGCTTCTTCAGAACTGCATAGGTATTAATTATTGGCATAATCTACCTATGTTCTCCGAGGCAGGGAGGATACAAAAAGGAAAAGTCCGGACCTCCGATATCGGTCACCCATCCAGTTACTTTAAGTTAAAGTTTTTTAACGATTGCTATCGATTGATATGTGTTATCACAACTACGCTAAACATCGCTCAGACTTTACTTGGAGTTAAAATGAGACAGATTTATATCACGTACATAAATCTGCCTTGTTTTAGCTATGTCTCAAGTGTGAGTAAAGTGTCAAAGTAGTACACTCTAAGCATTGTTATTTTTTATCAAGGAGCAACCGCTGAGTTTCTTGCTGGTTCTTCTTAGTAGAAACGGCATTCTGAACCAAAGGTAAATTATTTTGACGATTCAAAAATACTTGAAAAAGTTTATTAGAATAAAATTATCCTATTCTCTTCATTCTTTTAGATTTTGGTGTTTACCATTAATTGGTGATAAAGTAGTAGGTATAATGTGATTATTACATATAACGAGGGTTCTATTAATATGTTATCACTTAGCAACAAAACCAATTAAACCACGTCAAAGCTCTTTACGCGTTAATTGGCGGATAAAGGAAAATTTATGGTGTAATAACGCCACGCTTTCCACACGGTTGTTCATTGTAAGATTGGTACATTGAAATTTTGTACACAATATAGTTAAACTGCTGCTTATTTCCGAAGTTTTGCAGCTATTAAAATTAAATAATAACATACTTCCTTGTAGCGTGAATTTAATTTAGACCTCTTTTTTTGCAAATAACTGGTTATATTATCACCTATAAACAAAGTGGATCCCAAGTGCAAGTAATTCTCTTCAGTCCGCACACAAATACTCCCCAAGGAGGCGACAATCCTCTCCGCAAACAATAAAAATATACATAAAAATAAATTTGATACTTCGTGAACGTCGACCGTGAGAAATATGTACTAAATGGCCGTTTCCGTTTACTTATCTACTTAAAACTTGAACTTTTCTATTTCAGAGAATAACTCTATGAAATTCAGTAAGTATTTTGATAACTAGTCACTCAAGTCAGTTAAATAGATAGGTAGGTACAATAGGTTTCACTTCTACCTAGCTAGATTGTTATTAGATCATCAAAAACACTTTTATACTTTGAGAGATTTGAAAGTATATAGTAAGTATTTTATTTAACAATCTTCTATGAAAATTGTGCTGTGTTTACATCTATGAAAAACTGGCCAAGATAGTCTCATTCACGAAGGGTTCCCTACCAAAGTGATATAAAATGGTTATATATAAAAAACGTTTGTCCGTCCGCCACAGCTGCTTATTTATTAACTACTAGCTTATGCTCGCGACTTCATCCGCGTGGACTACACAAATTTCAAACCACTATTTCACCCCCTTAGGAGTTAAATTTTCAAAAATCCTCTCTTAGCGAATGCCTACGTCATAATAGCTATCTGCATGCCAAATTTCAGCCTGATCCGTCCAGTAGTTAGAGCTGTGCGTTGATAGATCAGTCAGTCAGTCAGTCAGTCAGTCAGTCAGTTACCTTTTCCTTTTATATATTTAGACTACTGCTATTGACATAAAAGAAATGTGTAGCACAATTATTAATGCGAAACATCTCGCGCGGTTTTTCAAGACTGTCGGTAAAAAGCTGCGAGAAAGCGTTGTGGTACTGATTGTACTTGGGTGGCTATAAGGAAACTATTCGAGCAAAGGTCTCTGGCTAGTCACAAAAGCACAGGCTAATGCAATTTATTTTCCCTACAATAACCCAATAGAAAACATCACTATGTAGCTAGATAGATAGGGTGGGTTGGTGAGAAAACATCAACATAAGGTAGGTACGTGTCGAAACTTCCAACACCAAATTGCATTGTGACGCCGACGATGCCGATGAAATTGGATTGCGCACTATCTAATAACTGTCGTTCGTGATATTCGATGATGATATTCGTGACAATCATCCATTGCTGGCGAGAACTAAGCTCGCTGTTTTAACAAACAGAAACAAACACGGAAAACGATTATCTCATTCAACTGTTCAAAGCATAGTGGTTAAACATCATCCACATTCATGTTTGAAATTGGTGAGGCAATCCAAACAAGCCAATCAAAACCAAAATATTTTTATCAAACATAAGTAAGAGCTTTAGATTGAGTATCGTAATTTATGTTATTTTTGCACCAAGTGTACAATGGTCGTCGTCGTCATCAGCCTACGGCTCGACGTCACTTGAAAGGACTTCTACACGCCAGGTCTTGCACCATCTGAATCCAGTGACTCCCTGTGACTCGTTTGATTAAGTCTGTCCTTCCAGTGGAGAGTCTGCCAACCGCTGCGCTTTTCGGTACTGAAATGGCAACCTCAAAAGCTCGCGTTGGAAATATTTATTAATGATTCGTGCATAACCGTTCCATAAATACATAAATTTCTGAAAACGTGAACCCTGCTTCGTGTCTCGTCGTAGTCGAAAAGTCATCCAGGAATTCAGCGATTCTTAATTGAACGTAAAAACATGCAATCGAATACGAATGAACCAGATGAGAATTTCACAGTTACAATATTATTCCAACAGTCGATTCCGATTCGTATAATATTTGATGAGTTTTCGTAACAGCTTTTTTTTTGCAAAATATATTTGATGACATTTTGTTGATGTAATTTCACGTTCCTTTTTAAAACACTAAAATAGCTATAAGTCCCGCAAATTGCTATAGCGCTGGAACCATGTATCATTAACATCGAAATGACGTCATTTTGACGACGAAGACGTCACTAAAATGGCGGCCACGCGCATTAGCAATTTGCGGAACTTAAAATATCAATGTAATTAAAATAACGAATGTGAAGGCAATTTGATACCGGTTTCCCACAGTGCGTGATATTGCGGACGGAGGCGGACCATCCCTCACCGACGCACCATAGGAACAGTATCATCCATGGTAGCGCAGACACGTTGTCGTCGTCGTCGGAGCCTTGTGCGCGGTGGCTGTCCGTGGTCGTCGGCCGTGCGGGATAATCCGCAGAATTAAGCACCGTGAAAACCAGCTTTGAAATTCGAAGAGTAGGTTCGAGACTCTACCGCTTGACTATAATATAGACAACAAAGTACAGAACAAAAAAGCTCAATACTGTAGAGGATTACTTGTCTAAGTAATTTTTTGTTTTGTTCAGAGGAATGATTGCGCAACGCATATTTTACAATTCTAATACCTTAAAATTTTTTAGACGATTGTTTAATATATTACAATTATTGTAGGTATTCGAGTGGTTCATTAAAATTGGAATTGAGTACCTAATTGCAATTGGGATTGTTTCATTTTAAAGCCAATTGGCTCGAACTGTCTGATCAATGGTATGCTAATTGCAGTGGATAAAATGTGTTGCAAAATCACCCACCAGGTAACCAGAAAATTTGTAATAAATATTCATTAATTTTCTCTTTCTTTTATTGACGAGGCTTGAGGTAAATAGGACATGTTTAATGTTTAGTTAGAATTATTGTCACAAGTTGAAACCGCACAGTACTCAAAAAGGCACCATCTGAAACGAGGTGTGTAAGCGAAGCAAGTCTACCGTTCTGGTCTTACCTCGTTCCGTCTTGCCCCAGTCTGGAAGACGTACGTGACAAAGCGTTACAGAAGTAGTAAAAAAGGTAAAAGCATCGATTGTCTGAATCGAGGTGTGTAGGCGAAGCAAGTCTACCGTTCCGGTCTTACCTCGTCTCGTCTTGCCACAGTCTGGACTATGTCACAAAACCAGTGAGAATGCCCCAAGAATGTGGTGTCATATTGATTGTGTTAAAAAGTGGTGGTAGCTTATTGGTTAAGACGTCGGCCTCCTAGTCGTGGAGTCCCGGGTTTCATCCCAGGCATGCACCTCTAACTTTTCGTAGTTCTGTGCGTTTTAAGTCGTGTGAATCGGCCACGGCTGAGACTTCATAATGTTCTCAAAGGTGTGTGAAATTGGCCATACCTTTTTCACTCTTAGAGGAGATCCTCCAGCATTGAGTTGATGCTGAATTATTACTGATGATATTGATTGTGTTTGGGCTGAAGGATATTTTAGCAGGTTCTATAAAATATTGTAACCGCTCGCTGGTGAAATTTATTCCATATTTGTATTATGCCAGAATTGATTAGTCGTATTGTAGCAAGTTTTGCAGCCATTGTTTCTATACAATACATATTCATAAGGATTTGTTTGAGCGTCCTTTAGCATTACGCCTCCTCTATGAATGCTATTAGCATTGCGAGGGTAAGACAATGAGCTTATTACGGTAACGGAATATGTGTGAATTAATATGACAAATTAAGTTATTCACTTGTCGTGGGCTTGTAATTTATTATTATGTGAAATATTTACAAGAAATATGCCATGTATCTTATATATATAAAAAGAAAAGCTAACTGACTGACTGACTGACTGATCAATCAACGCTCAGCTTAAACTACAGGACGGATCGGGTTGAAATTTTAATTATGACGTAAACATCCGCTAAGGAAAGATTATTGAAAATGCAATCCCTAAAAGGGTAAAACAGGAGTTTCAAATTTGTGAAGTCCACACGGATGAAGTCGCGGGCATAAGCTAGTTTCCAGTATATGCGAGTATTTAGTTTGTTTGCGTTTGAGAAGCTAATTTGGTTATAATTTCATATGGAAGCGAGCTAATCGTTTTATTAAACTTCTACTTAATCAATTTCTACGCGGTATCTTGGTCCCTACTCGATTATAAGAAGTTACTCAAGGAGTAGAAGAACAAATTCTTGAAAGGCCGAAGAACGCATTGGCGGTTCTTCTGGTGCTGCAAATGTTCATGGGCGGCGATAATCACTTAACATCAGGTGACCCGCCATCAGCTCGTTTGCTGACTATTTTTATAAAAAACCGTCCAAGTGCGTGGCGGGCCACGCGCAGTGTAGGGTTCCGTAGTCACAATCCTCGAAAAACAGATATAACTCCTTAACCTGTAAACCATACTTAGCCATGATAGTTTTCCTTTAAAATTGATTATATATCCTACTGCTGTGAATTTTTTCATGCCCGCCTGAAATGGTGCCAAGTACCTATACTGGCTGCATTTCCGCGCTGGACAGCCAGGCTGATCCGTTGCGCAAAAAATGAATCAGCCCTTCTGTCACCAGATGAGGCTATTAATCGCGGTGAAATGTCTCGTAATTTTTTTTAGCACTAAGACTCCATAGCCCCAGGGTCTCCACGGAAAACGGAACAAAAATGTAACTCTCGATAAGAGAGGCATACTATACTTGCGCCGCTTGCCGTTTTCAACTGTTTCTGCTGCGGCTCTGCGGCTCTACAATAATTACATATTTGAAATATATATAAAAGGAAAAGGTGACTGACTGACTGACTGATCTATCAACGCACAGCTCTAACTAATGGACGGATCGAGCTGAAAGGCATGCAGCTAGATATTATGACGTAGGCATGCGCTAAGAAAGGATTTTTGATTCAACCCCTAAAGGGGTAAAATAGGGGTTTGAAATATGTGATGAAGTCGCGGGCATAAGCTAGTTAGTTTATAGGCAGAACATACATGAAGAGTAGGTGTAGGTATAACCGTCTACATTATAAACTTAGTTGCTCCAGTTCCGGTATGTTTTAGTCAACACGAGCGTCCGTTTGTAACACAGATCCGCTTGAAACAGACAACTCAGTTTAACAAGCAACTCGATTAATTATCTTAATTCGTCAAGTTTTACCCAGCTTATAGTAGTAGCCTGAGCGAGTCCCAAGGCACGAATTGTTTCCTAAGTAATTGTATCACGTGGGATAGTCCCACGGTGTTGCGGGTTACGACCCAATTGTGCGCGCTTCTTAGCGATAAGGCACTGGCGTTTTGCAAACAAAAGGTAAAAGGTATTGTTGTTATTACCAATGTTTACTGCTATCCTTGTGATCTTTTTAGTGGATAGATAAATGAAACGATAAAAAAATATGAAGCAGTGTGCGTTACTTATAGTTGACATTCGTTAGGCCGTAGGATATAAAATGTAGAATAGCGTAATATACCTACATGTAAAATAGTAAAGAAGAAGAGATACAAAAAAAATTCAACAACATTGAAACAAATAAAGGTC
This sequence comes from Maniola hyperantus, assembly GCF_902806685.2. Taxonomy (NCBI): domain Eukaryota; kingdom Metazoa; phylum Arthropoda; class Insecta; order Lepidoptera; family Nymphalidae; genus Maniola; species Maniola hyperantus. Next base: position 11,441,242 of record NC_048541.1, read on the forward strand.
TCTTACACACATAATATTTTACAACAAAGATATATTTTTATAATATTTTTTTTTCTTTATAATATTTATCTAATTTTAGTATTATTGTTGTTCAAGTACAGGATGTAACTGAAATTATGCATTTATGCATAATATGCATTATGTTTCAGTTTCTAATATGTAGCCGTTTTTGACATACATAGCCTCGAATTCAACCTCCAATTTAAAGCGTTTCGTATTTCGTATGGGAGCCCCCTGAAATAAAGCTTTTTGATTTTTTATGCAATAGCCGGCTGAATAAATTTACATATTATATTTAATTTTGAAGTAGGTAGTAGATTACATTCAGTATTTCAGAAGTTGTAAGTCTCTGACGGACGGACAGACGGACAAGTGCAATTTCACTCAAGTAGACTCAGAGACCTTGCTTTAGTAAAAAAAAAATTAAAATATGATGAAGTATGGGAGGGAGTAAGTACGCGACTGCGACCTGTGGGTGAGCTCTTAGCTCACCCACAGGTCGCAGTCGCGTATCACTATCCATTTCCTCGCAATCGCTGAACAGCAACATCATCATCATCATCAACCAATAGACGTCCACTGCTGGACATAGGTCTCTTGTAGGGACTTCCACACGCCACGGTCTTGTGCCGCCTGGATCCAGCGGCTGCCTGCGACTAGTCTGATCTCGTCCGTCCACCTACGCGCCAACGCTGCGTCTTCTGGTACGAGGTCGCCATTCCAGCACCTTGGGACCCCAACGTCTATCGGTTGTACGAACTATGTGCCCTGCCCATTGCCACTTCAGCTTCGCAACCCGTTGAGCTATGTCGGTTACTCTAGTTCTCCTACGGATCTCCTCATTCCTGATTTGATCACGTAGAGAAACTCCAAGCTTAGCTCTCTCCATCGCCCGCTGAGTGACTCTGAGCTTTCTTTCTTTCTCTCTCTAAGAAAGCTCAGAACAGCAAGATGCAGTAAGAATTTTTAAAATGATTTTCTCAGAACTTAACAAATACTAGACTAGACAGGTATAATTTTCAAGATCGAAGAGAGGGTTAACGTATTTGTGAGCATCTCGACTTAATGTGTGTGCTAGTGATACCTTATTTGAAGACCTAAGTATAGGATTTCTTACAATATTTCTCGCTCTGAAGAGTATAGTAAATAAAGAAGCTTTATAAAACTCAAAGCTCCTTTGTACTGTATGTATTTGCAGGAATGTACAGTAAAATATCAAAAGCAAAAGTTGTTGTATCTGCCATAGGCTACCTACCTGACGAAGAGGAGTACCTAGTTACTGGTATTCTTGGACCTCCTTACGACGTAATGGTTTCATGTCTGTACATTGGCATAATATAATCGTATTTTACTTCGATATAATTATACTAATACTAGCTGATGCCCGCGACTTTGTCCGCGTGGAATAAGGTTTTTTTAAAATCCCGTGGGAACTCTTTGATAAAAAGTAGCCTATATCACTCTATACCCATTCATCATTCGGTCATTATCTATACCCATGCAGAAAATCACGTCCATCCGTTGCACCCTAATTGAAGGACAAACCAACAAACAAACACACTTTCGCATTTATAATAAGGGTACTGATTATAAATTTGAAAGTGTGTGTCTGTCCTTAAATTTTTCGTGCTCCATCTGCTACACTGTATCTGTTATACAGAGATAGCTTGCATTCTAGAAACGGGCATAGGCTAATTTTCATCCTAGAAAATCAAAAAGTCCGTACTGGATTTTTAAACGGCCGAAACTTGGCTGAAGTCAAGGGCATCAACTAGTTAATAATGATAAAGTTTAAAAATAATCCCACACGTCACGTAATTTCATTAGTTTTAGCTTATTGACTTTGTTACAAATACAAAACGTTTTAAACGACGAACGAAAACGAAGAGGCTTATATGTACATAGAGGTAGGTATATTAGTAGGTAGGAAGTATTATTGTGGTGAAAAAGTTTAATAAAGTAACTGATAAATTTCATTTGGAAGAAACTGTGAATTCACTCACTGTCACAGGTACACGCATTCTCTTATAATCTACATCTAATCTCAAGCCGTAGTTATGAATATGATTACACTTGCTTGTACTTATAGTTTCTTAGTGTAATAATTATACTGACGCAAACGCCCTTAGATGTGAAAAACTAAAATCTCTATTCTCAAGGAGATTGCAACTACGTTTCGCTACGAAGTTAGATTTAGTGCGATACAAGTAACAATTAAACATGTTTATCTACCGAATTTCCTGTTACACTGTTGGTTAATTACGTTAAGAGGATCAAAATTATGGTTGCGTGCCTTGTTATTAAACGATTAGAGGAAAATTTTGCAATAATCTGATTATTAGCAAAGAGCTGCCAACATCTTGATTTGTTTGTTCTGAACACAACGAGTTTATTAGAATATTGGTAATTAATTAACAAAAAAGTGGAATAGGTACTACTGCTTAGAATATATTCCGAAAAAGACCTTGAGTTAAATATAGAATAACTTTTATTTTTATCACACTTAATAGCTACACACCCGCTTTAATAGTTTTCTATAGCTAAACTAAAACATTAACAATAATGTAGTATTATATAGGTTTAGTGATGAAGTAACTAACAAAGTGTTTAGGTAGGTACTTAGTATGTTGTAGACAATAACGAAGTATGAGACAAGGATACATCTGTAATGGCACATATACCTACAGATAATTTGCTTATTTTCGTAACGGCCGCAGCGATGTCGTCTTAGAAACACGTATGAATGAACAATGGGTGGATTGCAAAATTTTGTAATTTGGAGTCGAGACATGCACGATCAATTTATTTATGCCCATAGGGACTAAGGATGGAAGGTTTATCTACGACGTGAATGCTAACAATTTGGCAATACATAAGATGAGGTGATATTTTGTTGCATATTTTACAATCACTAAAATTATTTGTTAAATATAACCAAATTCTATTAATTAAGGATGATTTACCTATCACTGTTTCATGATAGGTGGCTGATTCTGTCCAACATAACACAGAGTTAAACTAAAATGGCGGGTCTGAATTCCGTTGCTATTCCGTTCATAATGCTTCCTGTAGAATAGGATAGCACTAGATTTATAATACTTGTCCATATAATATAGTTTAGTTAAGAGATTATGTACAACATAATGAGCCACAATATCTACTTACAACTAGGTAAATATGTAGCTTGAAACTCAACTATTATCCTGGGCGTTCATTGCTCTTGGTGCACACCCACATGTCAACTTTTAAAAATTATTTCTTTCAGTGGACTTTGCGTAACATTTTGTTGCTGATTTATACTAAAAACTTCGGTGAGCCAAACTTTTTGTTGAAAGCTGTACAAAATATTTTTCGATGATGCTTATGAATTATTTCTTGCAAATAAACTTCGCGAAATGTTTTAAAAGTTTTTAATTAAACAATGAGTTTTCTGCCTACCTTCTGGTTGAATATTAGTTACTTGTAAACATAGAATGTTTAAATTTTTGCTTGTTTATCCTGATTGACATCTAAAAATTACATTTTGTTTTTATTTTGGGAAATGTTCCTTTTTCCAACAGTAGGAACCTAAAGCATATGATAGGGATGACAATAGCCTAACAGGTCGGATATAAACTTACGACATTTGGGCTCCAAAGCCCCTACATAACCAGCCACAGGAGGGAAAGAGAAGCAATGGAAGAGTGAAGCTCGTTGAGAAAGCTCTTACAACGATGGTTTTGAAACTAAGATTGTGTATGAGTGCTCTTGAAATAATTATGGGAGTTGCTCTCAAAATCCCAATAATCTCACAAAAAAAATGAGTGAGCGAGACAGTAGTACAGCTTCGCGTCTACCGGGTGTCGAAAAAGCGTCACTTTTTTATTTTTGAAAAATACAATCATACGTTGCGATGAAGTAGAAGAAGTATGCAGTCCCAATAGCTCGCAATGGTTTAGAGTAGGTATACGTCCCGGTACACCGGGACAAGTCCCGGTCTGAAGCGTTGTGTCCCGGTGTCCCGGTCAGTAAGTTAGTTGTCCCGGTTTGGCAGTTAATGCCTGCCCGCAACTTTGTTCGCACAGATTTAGGTTTTCAAAAATCACTTTGTGATCTCTTTAATTTACCGGGATAAAAAGCCGTTTCCAATGCAGACAGATAGACTAACACTTTCGAATTTACAGTATCAGTATGTATATGGATGGACGTCCGGTCGTCCTTTCAGCAATTATGGCAGCCCTAGTTTAGAGCCAACTACATAGCTATTGAATTAATATTATTAGTTCACGACAGCAATAATAAACTTACATTAATTTAAATTCAATTATTTAACAGAAAGGTCAATTTACACAGTAAGTCACACACAAACAGTTGAACTTTGTGCTACAACTTAAGACCAACAGCTGCCGGGGACAGTCGCCTCTAATCAAGGACCAACGCATCACAAAGTCGTGCAAACAAGCGGGCAACTGTTGTGTTTGTGGTCTGACATTTGCATGTAAAGGACAGCACAAGTTAGTACTAGCGCTTTGAGTTTTGTCGTTCTCTACGAATAATTATATTTTTAATAAATTTTATTGTATTCGATGACTAGCGACCGGCCCTGACTTCGCTAGGGTTGAACAATATAATGTAAAATAGTTTATGTATTTCTGGGATAAATTACCTTTCAAATGGTAAAAGAATTTTACGAATAGGTGCAGTGGTTCCGGAGATTATCCTCTCTATCTCCACGTCAAAGTAAAGTGGGTGGCATATTATTTAAGAGAAATATAGAGATAATCTATGTACTTCGTACAGAACTATATGGGTAAAATTTGGATACTTTAGATGTAAATATTGTCACAAGGTTTTTGTCGTGATAGCCTTCGTCGAAATAAAGCGGTCTCCTAGGCACAAAGGGTGTGGAAATATGAATATCAGATTAGTGTGCATCTCGGTATACACATTTTGTGTTCATTATTAAAACATTTTCCCATAACATTAGTGTGTAAAGTGTAGTGTTTATCTTAATGTTATTTTTTACATACATCATAAGCTTCTGGTAAAGATTACGGCAGTTTTACTATTTTAGACGGGTGAGCCAAACTTCAAGACAACGCATCAGAATAGCCACGAGCGCGTCGGCTCATAAAACCATAGTCTTGTCAAGATCTACCACGTCCATCAGGGCCATATTGGTTTTCAATGCCAGCGATTGCAGCTATAGACATCATCATCATGATCAAACCTTCGCTGGCTCACTACAGAACACGGGTCTCCTGTCAGCTAGACATCCAAGGCACAGAAAATAAATAATAGTACTACGTATCCAAGGGCAGAATTTTGCAAATATTTTTTTGCCGCGTATCGCCGCGCTGCTGCTTCGACTGAAAGATGCGCATTTTCATCGGTCGAAGCGTGTTCACACGGGCCGAGGCACAGGCCGAGGTGCCAACTGCCGCGCAAAACTGAGGCTGAAAATCGAGTGCACTTTGACTTTGCTCAGGCATGACAGAGTAAAAGCGAGACAGATTTATAGCTCTACATAAATATCCGCATCTCTATAAGGACGGAATAAGACGAATGATTTGGTTTGCCATACATCGCCGCGCTGCTTCGACGCAAAAAAGATTTGCACAGGTTGAGGCACGTTCACTCAGGCCGAGGTGCCGACTGCACCACAAAACTAAGGCTGAAATCTATAGAGCGCACTTTGGCTTTGCTCAGACTTAGACAGAGTTAACCCTGTAAGTATGTCTGAGCAGTGTTGCGTTGCGAAGCTGACGTGTTTAATTTCAATTCTTGAAAATAATTTCTTGGTGCGTATTTCAAATGCAATGCATCTACATAGTGCTTCTTTGCGCACTAAACAACCCAGCAATTATTAGTATTCGACTTCTGCGCTTGCACGCAACAAGGAACCCTAACCTTATTGATGAACAGCGTGAGATTGCAATGAAATATGAATTTAAATATTAATTAATTTTAAGTTTACTCACTCATTTTTATTAAAAGCTTCGACAGCCTCAACAATGACACAGCAAGTTATTTAAATAATTAATTATTAAGTTGTATCATGTTCAGCCTTTAGCCTTCTTAACCTCGATGCATAATTCAAAGAGCGTATAATATCATTGTTAGTTAAACCGTTAAACACCTCAATGAATATATTATTTCAATTATTTTTTACTATCAACGAAGGTTGTGCCTATGCGTTTAAACAATCACGATAACCGTATTTGTAAATATCAACGATAGTTTATAAAATGAAGACTAATTAAACAGATATTCAAGTGCCGTTTATACATTTATATCTATTGGTTGCCCAAAATATTCAGCGTTTTTTTCCATAGCGGAAGTTATGCATTTTTTGAAGTGATTTCATACTTATAAATTCCTATATCATGTAATAGGCTAGGACGTATCGATAACAATCAAAGTTATCAGCAGTCGTGGCACTCGCGGTGGGTGGTAGTATAAAAGAATTACATCGTAAAGTCAAGCGTCAATATTGTATACCAAATCTTTGAAAAGAGCAACCGCCGAGTTTCTTACTGGTTCTTCTCGGTAGGAAAGGCATTCCGAACCATTTCCATATTCGGAAAAGTCAATCATGCTTCCATCAATAAATTATGATGGCATCATAAATTATTATATTAACTGAGTGTTATTGTTATAATCCAATCAAATTCAACTAAAGCGTAAAGTTAAGCTCGAAAGCATCTTCGACAGCCGTTACAAATATAATTAATGGCTTCAAACGTCTTTTACATGTGACGGAGAAATTAATTGCGTGATATATTAATTAAACTTTGATTATGTTGTCGATAAATGGCATTCAAATGAAGAAATAAGATCCCAGAAGAAGGTATGTACCTAATAAGTGTAAGCGAAAAATGGATGAATACCCGTGGCTCTACCGCGGTTTTTTGACAGCTACAATGTCACGATCGCAATCATCTCTGATTGGTTAATGCTCGCTCACTATTGGCCACAATGCATTGTTGCAACAAGAATCGCACAAATTCAGCCAATCAGAAAAATTGAGATTGTAATAATGATTGATGCAGGTTTTAGACAATCGCCCTACAGGTATCTAGATGATGTCGATAAAATATCTTGTGACGTTGGGTGCGAACACAAACTAATAAAAGACATATACCTAATACCTATCAGTGCAAACAATTCCTCAATTCATAATTAATTGAGTAATTCCCGTTTTAAAAGTAAACAGTAAATACAGCACACAAAGCTATCGTCCAAGCTAAACATCTATTCACTCTTCTAAGAACTCCAATGACCAAGTCAATTTGAGATTTTTTGTCTTACAAATAGTGAACAAACGAGCAAGCGGCATGAAGATTTGCAGCACTAGAGCAACCACCAACGAGTTGCAAGCTTTTCAGGAATCTGTTGAGCTACGACCAGGTCAAAATCTAGTGGGAACACAGCTGAAAGGAGTGAGGTTGCTATAAGTAAATACCTATAAGTATTAAATCAAAGTGCAGTATTAGATTTTATGTAGAGCTGCATATAATATCTTTCAAATGAAGAAATAAGATCCCAGAAGAAGGTATGTACCTAACCAACCAATAAATGTAGCCAACAAGTCAAACTATGTGCTTTAAAAGAGAAGTAAAGAACTCTTCTAAGTAAGAGTTCTTTGTTATAATAGATTTTATTAGAAACTTTATAAACGGTGTTCGCAACGTGGTAGCCTACGATCGTGTACGTGTCGTGATGCGATGGTTGAATAATGACGCCGGGTGACATTCAATTTCGGATACAAAAGGCTCTTTATACTGTTTACCCTAATCCATTTATCCCATCCCTCCCTCCTCTCAGATTATATTGACAGCAACCTTTTAACTTTCCCCAGCTTAATTACATTAACGAGATGAGAGATCGCTCGGACAGTACATTATTAAGTGATTGAATGTTACAAAGGTCGTTTTAATTTCATTTTAAGACAATACAGCGCCCGGGAGCAATCTAGTGGTAAATCGTGCGGAATTACTCATCGGCGTTTTATCGCAAAGATGCCCATTCTCTAACATTTCAATAATATTAACATATTATGTTAAATTGTAGCAGAATTCCGTTTGCGGCTTTTTGCGAGCGGAAAAACGCGCGCGCAAGTCTAATTATAATTTTAGGACTTATTGCTATATTTACGCGGCCAAGCCGCCGAAGAAAATAAAATATGCGCGCGTTTTCCCGTTTAATTTGCCTTTAGCCCTTTGACAAACGATATTATAATATTTTGTAGAAGTAAAAATTCCAGCATTCCAGTCTAATAGTATTGTGAAAATGTGTCTGTCTGTCTGATATCTTTTCACGGCCCATCAGTTGAACCGATTTTGATGAAATTTGAAAAGATAGCTTGCATCCCGAGGATGGACATACTACACACTTTTGGTCCCGGAAATTCAAATATATCGATTTCGCTAAGTATTTTTTAGAATACCTACTACTATATACAAATATACTTTCGCTAATTATTTATTTAATAAATAATTAGCGATTTATATAATAAATAATTAGCGATCCTTTACGGCCTGGTTGCTAATGCAAATACTGTTTTTTTTAGATACATCAACATTTTTTGTATATAATAAAATAGTAAAACGTAAAATGAATATTGGAATTTTCCGCTATTTACCCCAATTCACCCGCGCGCCGTCCTCGGGGTAATATTGACAGTACCCTTTCAACTTTACGCGGCTTAATTACGTTAACGAGATCCTTCGGCCAGCGCAGTCAGCAATAATGATAAATGGTACTATTCATTTACATGATTTAATTCTCCCATTTATTAATATTGCTTATTCTTATCATATTAAAAAATTGTTTACAAAAGTCAAGAATTGACCTTTAATGGGTACAAATGGAGGGGAGTGGAGTCGAGTCTTTTGATCACAATTTAAACTTAGCATTATGAACTTTGATATGCGGTTTAAATTGGTAGATATATTAAAAACAAAAACAAGGTGGAGACATGGATGGCGGTGGTCCTGATCACCTGGTCCTGACTCCTGACCATCAGCATCTGGCTCCAGAGTGAGGAATCTCCGCATATTGTGTGCCATCAATACAATCCTTGATCAAAAAGCCAAGCGAAACCTTTTACACATGTTCGAAACTTTTCGCTATAAGAGACTAATGCCCGAAAATTAGTTTTAGGGGTCAAAATAATATTATATCCCATGCAATGGGGCAAGTGTTGAACTTTCTTATGATATTTTAATTCGTAACTAAGTAGAGAATGAAATATATAACATTTCAATGTACAAATGAGTTACGTATATATTCAATTTCGTCTACACTAACAATTCGATTTTACATACAAAATGATTTGTATTTGAAATATTCAAGTACCCGTCAAGAAATCCATTCAATACGGTCTCCAGTTCATTACATCAATTGTGAGTTGATTGTATCCGCCAGTCCTATTACTGTACGACAAATAACTCCTGATTGAAATTCACTTTTAATGGAGACTGAGAGTCCTTCAATACGACTGATGTAGCTGCATTGAATTTAGACAAATTACAGTTCTATTGATTTTCTAATATTTATTTATACACTCATCGCAAACGTATCTGATTATTTAATAGTCGGCGAGAATAGAATCTAATCTACAAGATATTTATTACATAGACGCCTTCCTTCTCACCAATTAATACCTACCTCATACCCTACCTACATACAAATATATGTAAACAATGATGTATGTAAGTACCTAAACAAGTGCTGCACCTGGATAGAGTCTAGAAGAAATCTTGGCCATCTTTTTCAGATTTTTTCGTAGCTTATTTTTAAAACTTATAAGCAATTAAAGTAAACTAAGTACATAATAATCTATTATCTTAGTTATGATTGAACGATAGTTCTATTAGATACAAATTTTCATCTCAATTATGATTTTTTTCGCATACACGGCTAAGTTTATCGTTTAATGTATTTAAAACGATATGCATGGTTTAATGAGCCACGCTGCATTTATTTTTAAAACAATCACTTTGAAGCAGAGTCTGCAAAAAAGTTGTGTATGAAAAACAAATATTATTAAACGCCGATAATTACAATTAAGCCAGCGACATTGCACCGGGAAAAATTGGTCGACGCTATATTCATTAATACGGCATTATAAAGCGTTGTGGATACTCACCGAATGTATTTTTAATCAGTATTTAAACGTTTAACTGGTCGGCTTTTATGGCGATATTGAAAGAGATTATATTTCCCGGAATGTGCCATTATTGCTATTATATATCAGGGCTCGGTTAATGCCGCTGTACGGTGCGCTCTCGCTGTAACAATATTGAAAATTTTATGAAATCATTTATATTATTGCGTCGCGTCGTTGCGCTCTTGCAGCGTTTTTGTTTTAATTCCAGGGACAAATCACGGCAATCAGCTCGAATATTTTGCAAGGAAATTTTAGAAGAGCACCATGTTAGTACCGCGGATGTGCATACCTCACCGAAAAGAAGTCTGCCCAAAAAAGAAGTATAATGATTTCACGGTTTATGTATGTGAGTTCCTTCATAATCTCTTATGTCGGGACATATAGAGATGTATGATATCGTTAGAATCCTTACATCATCCTGAGTGACACTACTTGAATATAGGTAAGTACCTATATTTGAAAACCACTCCATTATTGAAATATGGATCATGGGTAAATAAAATCTAAGGTATACTTACGTTCTTTGAATTAGTACTTCAGGCGGTTGGTTTCGTGAAAATCTGTAAGAATAATAAAATATTTTTAGAGAAATATAACAACCATATTTTTTTATACTCTATTTTAAATATAATTCAAATCCTTAATGTTTTAAAGACTTCAATCAAGTAGTAGGTATTATGCAACGAGCGACGCGAGCAACGAGGTATGTCTTGCGGCGATCCTCATTAGCGCGTATGCAAGGGAGCATTCAAGAAAAACGTGAACATAAATAGAGGGAAACGTCTCCCCTTTTATACTCATAATATTGGAGAAAATTAATTTTATGAGTCGTGTGACTGCGGGAGGGTTCGCCGATAGACACATTGAATGTTCATTCAACCCTACGGCCTTATTCGGTATGACATTCAAAACGCAACCACGTGGAGAACGCGAGTATGTTAACTTAAGCGAGTTAACGTTTGACTAAACTTTTGATTGACACGTCGACGATTGCGATCGTCGGAAGATTGTATTTATTGGTTGAAAATAAGTAAAGTCCTAAGTTTATTTAGAGTGATAACCGAAATAAGATAGAAACGCTTTGAGTACTCTATTTTATTTTTTATGAGTTGTTAACGTATTTTCTTAAAGCTAGGGATTCATAGGAAAGTGATGCTGCACTATAGATGGAGCTGTAATTTGTTGTCTGTGTGTCTCGTCTCTATGGTGCAGCATTCAAGTAAAATATTAATGTCTCATTTGTCTGACTAGAAACTAAGTGAAGTGAAATAGAAGTGGAAAGCGAAAATATGTCATGTGTATGTGTGTGTGTCTTGTTTATCCAGCACCTTCAAGTTATATCAGAGAAAAAATCGGCTCTTAATTTCATATGGCATAGTAAATACAGAATAAGCCCTCATTCATATTGGGGCAGAATTTGCTTAGAAGCATGAGTTAGGATCTAAGTTAATTTGTAAAGTTTGTGGCCACTGCCTTATTTTATAGTTCAGTTGACCAGTATATTTGACTATCCTTTGTAATAATCGTTAAGATAGAGGGTAACGTATATTAGGTTAGTAATAAATTCTGATAAATAATAAAATCGAGGATCTCAATGTAATGGATATAAAAAAAATAAAAAAAAACAGATTCAGAAAGTAACAGAATGTCATCTAAGGCATATGTGCAGGGTACTGACTCTTAACTTGTGTAGCGAGTGTAGTATTTGCAGCTCGAGCATGATCAGTGCGACAGATCTCTCTCGGGCTTTTGCAAAGCTCTGTCGATAAAAAAGACACGATAAAGCACTTTCGCATTGATATTGTGCTTGGGCTGGAGCGTACCTATTTGCTATACCTAATATTTAAAATCATAATAATATTACCATTTAAAACGTAGGTACCTATTTACATTGACATTGTATGTGGAGATATCAAGATAATATCAAGAAAACAAAAGATATCAAGATTGATGTTACAAAGTTTATTCCGTCCACAGTTGCGATTCCACTTCCCGCTAGTTTTTTTTCAAGTCTGATTAAAGTAGGTACCTAGGTAGGTTGAGAGTTAATAACGAACTTAGAAGAACCAGAGTATCTAACTGACACAGACCAGGATTTCGAAGCTAAGTGGCAATATGATCGTGGTACGTATTTCGGAGAACCGATAGATGTTGGAGATCCTAAGGTGCTGGAACGGTGATGCACCAGAAAGTCCAGCGTTCTCGGACCCTCAATGGACAGACGACATCAAAGCTGGAAGGAGCTGCTGCATCCAGGCGGCGCGTGTATGGAAGAAGTCCCTACAAGATATACTTGGTACAGCACGTCAGCAAAGGACGTCTATTGGGTGACGACCACAATGAATAAAGTGTGGCTCGGTGTTAAAAGTAACAACGAGGAGTACGAATCTGCTGCAAGGATTATCCCGGGAGTATGCAACGATTTCTACGTCGTAAAATAATTATTGTCAAGTAGTTAAAGTTCGAGGTAGAATCGGTACCAATAGTTCCAATAGGTCCTTCGGGGCTGGTATACAAGCGCACTGTCACAACTTGCAAAACCGAATAATTCATGAGGCGCGAGGGGGCGGCTTCGGAGGTGTTACTCGCCGTTTTGTAATCGACAACCTTCCACCAAAGTTCTCAACCAACACAATTTTATCACCTTTATTCCCTAAGCCTTAAAAACGAATTTGTTACTAGAGTTTCCGTGTAATGTGGTTGGTTGTAAGCACCGACTCATTGTGCTATTATTATGCAAAGACGACCACCGATCGACGAAATGTTTTCTCGCGAATGCTAAACTACATTTCGTTTTGTTAAAAGGTTATTAGAATGTAGGACTTGTAGTGCCCCAAGGTTATACGGGTGTGTTTTGGGAATAATTTTAAATGTTTTTGTGACAGGTTGTTATAGATTACATAAATCACTACCCATATTATAAATGCGAAAGTGTGTTTGTTTGTTGGTTTGTCCTTCAATAACGTCGCAATTAAAGATCTGGAGAGTGATATTGGCTACTTTTTATCCCGGAAAATCAAAGAGCTCTAGGTTTTTAAAAACTATGTGGGAAACATAATTTTTAAAAACCTAGAGCCACGCGGACGAAGTCGCAGGCAACAGCAAATGGAACTCTAAAAATAAAAAGTAAACAGAAATTCATTTTTTTGAAGTCGGTTAAATATTAGAGGAAAACGCAAAGCAAATCGAAACCTAAGTTGATTGATATACCTAATTACTTACCGATGTTTTAAATTTTCTTTATCAACAATTTCCTCTATAAGCACTGTACTTAAGTTAACGCTATGCTTAAAGTTTCGAGTTTCACAAGCTCTTTTGAATTATTAACAGCAATCTTAATATACGTCAATTAGCTCGTAATAGCTCATTAGCGGTAAAATAACAAGCTTAACTTCGCACATGATTGAAATTATGTCTCTCTTATCAATAAACATAGTGTAACTTTAGACTTAGTATGTAATTAACTAGAATAACCTAGATATTAATAAAATCTGTTATATTATTAATACAACACAGTGCCCGTTTGTTTTTTACCCGATAACGGCAAAGCCAAAAGGAAGGGTTATGATTTTAGCGGTCTATGTATTTATGTGTGTTCCACCATAGCGCCTACACTACTGAACCGATTTTAATGAATGAGGTATCAATCGATTGGTTATTATAGTCCGGATGACATAGGCTACATTTTAGTGTACCTACAAAATTACTATGGCGGCTGTTGCACCCAAAAAGTGGTGGTCTCAATATTTTTTTTTGCTATCGAATCGATTGGCGTGAAATGCAAGAGAAAATTTTGAGTTCATAAATATAAATATATACTACGAAAACAATTCGGAAACGAAAAATCGATTGAAAAGATGGGCCGTGAAAAGATAACAGACTGACACAAAGACAGATAATCATAGACACACTTTCACATTTATAATATTAGTAGGTAGATAATAGATATGAATTAACGCCCAGGCCCCAGGCGACCCCTTACCACCCACTATAACCCAATATTGAGATGATCAACGATTTGGTTCCTTTAACCTTATTGGCGCCTCCAGGTTACCCAGATTTCCAGAGATACCTATTTGAAAAAAAAACAGTAGCAAGCACCCCTGATAATATGCTACGGAAACAGGAGGCTATACTCCAGTACCCGTAGTATAAGATTTTACGTCACACCAAATTTTAATGTTGCTAGAATTCGAGAGTCGAAACACTTCTGCGTTATAGTAAACTGGATCTTAAGAGCCTTGTTTTAAAGCTCAAGTTTGTCTACACATCTACAGCCAGCGCTCCAAGCGGAAACCTTGCGAAATTAAAGTCAGTGGCATTGAATTTTTGACTTCAATTCAAGGCTCTTTAGGTCCATTTTACTTCGATGTTATTGTTTTTTTTTTTTTTTTTTTTTAAAGAATATTAGCCATGTTAAATGACTAATATTCCCCTTTCCTCTCCAATTAAGCGTCAGGCTTGTGCTAGGAGTAGGTACGACAATAGTGCAACGGGCGGGGTTTGAACCGTCGACCTTTCGGTTTTCAGTCCACTCCTCTACCGGTTGAGCTATTGAGGCTCTGAAGCCTGTGGCTCTGTGTTTCGATTCTCGAATTCTAGCAACGTTTGGTGAGACGTAAAATCTTATACTACGGGTACTGGCGTTGAAAGCATTATTATATCGCACGCGAAGGGAGCTTTATGTCTTTTATTTAAAACGAATCTAACTTGCATGTCTTAAAATTGTAAAATAGTATTTCGGAAACTGGGTGTTCATAAATTAGAAGTATAGATTTTTTTACTTCTTATTTTTTTTGGGCCTCATCTATAAAACAAAGAGAATGCCAACCCCATAGTTTATAATTTAATAAGTACATGAATTTTCAAGTTTATTGGCCTAAATGGAGTCCACTAATTACTGCGAACTAATTGTTAATGTGGCATTGAGTATCCCACTAAGCATTTCTTAAGTTCCTCCGTCTCGTAATTCAATTGTTACTTTGGTTATCTACTACTTAATATTTTTCATTACAAACCTAATTAATCTTGTTAATTTTAATGGGTTTGCAAGTCGCTATAGGTTAATTTGATTGATGGATAGTGCTATTCTAATGATAACGACTTTAACCTGCTAGATGGCACGAAAGTTGAAATGTGAATTTGGTGTAAAACAGTTTTATTAATAGGTCAGTGTGACAAGGCTCTTTTGGCGCGTGGCAAAAATCGGAACTAACGCCGCTATCTTGTGAAGTGTCACGCTGCCCCCTTATATGCGGTCTTGCTAAGTAAAAAATCTGAAATGCACTGTTTTTGTTTAATATCAGAGCCATTCCATATACGTAACGTCACGATTATCCTGATAATATATACCTACAGCAAAAAAAATAATAAAAAAAAATGTGTCTGCATCTTATAGCTATACACTAGGTAAATATAGTATTTGAGCAGGTAAATATGATACGTTGCACGTCCATGACCTATAAATTATAATATAAATTTTCTCATTCAGTTAAAATTAGATAAAACTTACTCGATTTTCGACATTTTTAATATTATATTCCGTAAAATTGAGGAGATTTTATTTGCTGGCAGCCTTTGTTCTACAACTACGCCCCCCTGTCAATGTCATTCAAGTGCAAAAAGAGCCTTTTCGTACTGTAGATCATGTCCACAACAAGTCCACAACTTTGTGTGTGGGGATATAGGTTTTTTAAAAATCCCACGTTAGATTTTGCGAGCTAATAAGATGCCTATATATTAATTCAGGATAGCTATCTCCATTTTATGAGCCAAATTGGTCCAGTCATTGTGGTGTGAAGGAGTGACATCCAAACTTTCACATATATAACTAAATGATGCCCGCGGCTTTGTACGCGTGGATATATGGGTATTAAAATTCCGCGGGAACTCTTCCCGTGATAGAAAATAGCCTATGCCAAATGCAGATTAGTAAATCCCACTTTTTTAAAATAGGAAGAAATATTAGCCTTGTTAATTATGACTAATATTCCCCTTTCCCCTCCAACTAAGCGAAAAGCTTGTGCTAGGAGTAGATACGACCATAGTGTAACGGGTGGGGTTTGAACCGACAACCTTTCGGAATTCGGTCCACTCCTTCACCGTTGAGCTACTGGGCTTAATAAATTATTATTAATGAAAAGGCGTAAACACATGGTGTAAATTAAAGTAAAGGTTTAACAATACAACTTTTTTATCTTAGGTAGCTACGTATTTCTCAAAGCAAGATAAGTAGCATGTGATGCTTATGGCATTACTCAATAAGGTCGATTTATCAATGTACAGAAAAATGTACACTCATATAATTAAACATAATCAATTTAAGATAAAGCTTACATCATTTTAAAGTAAAAAGGTAAGTAATCATCTTTTTCTTTGTGATTTTTTGTGCGGTCTCACCTGATAGCAATATAGATTATAATCGTGGGATGATCGAGGATGGGGCAGTGATTGTTGCTCACCATAATTAATTATGAAAATCAAACACCCATGACGTGGCCAGTGTTTTTATTTAGCGATGACTCAAATAATCTTAAAACTTGATTCTAGGCTTAGAAAAAACGGAGATTGAAACATGTGATCCTAATACTAAGTTTGTAGGTGTTCTATGTGTAGGTATACAATAATTATGTTAAATGTTTTTCGAATATGTGGAAGCAACATTTATTATGTTGTTTAGTACTTATGTGTATTTTATTATGCTCTAAGCTTGCTCGTCAGCATAATAGTATATACCCAGTGGCGTGCACAGGGTTTAAAGCCAGGGTAGGCACTAGTTAAGTAAGAGTCTGTTTACTGGCAGGTCATTATGAAAAATATGCATTGGGCTATTTAACTGGGGTAAGCAGTGCATTTATGCCTCTATGACCTGCACGCCACTGTATATACCTATTATATAAAATATCTTTATCTTATCCTTGTGTTATTAATATTAAGTTATAATGCTCAGTTAGTCATAAGTAATCAAAATGGCGTGAATATAACGTGTGAAGTTATGCATTAGTGATTAAATATCCACATTTTATTACCGATGTCGTTTATTTTAAATGGATTTCCATGTAAATTAGATTGAGCCGCAACTAATATCGGTGGCCGGACATAAGATTTATCTTATGCATGTTGTAAAAATGTAATTTATGAGTTTTTAACAAAAACCAATCGATACTGTTTGTTTACTTTTAAACAATGTGAAAGAAGATCATGAATAAAATCGGACTTAAAAATAAATCCGTGATGTTTTAAGTCTGCCAACAAATCTTACCTAACAAATTCTTTGACTAAGCCAAAAATAATGAAATCATAGGTGGAATTTATTTATATTAGTAGATACTAGTAGTCCCTATCCAGAAATATTAAGTACCTACCGACCAGAACCGAACAACTACACTACTGATAATATATGACGAAGTTAGCTTTTAGTACCTATTCTAATTTCTAATTTCTAATAAAAAAGCTTTGATAGCCTAGTGGTTAGGACGTCCGCTTTCTAATCGGAGGTCGGGGGTTCAATCCCGAGCACGCACCTCTAACTTTTCTGAGTAATGTGCGTTTTAAGAAATTACCTAAAATATATCACTTGCTTTAACGGTGAAGGACAATATCGTGAGGAAACCTGCATGCCTGAGAGTAGTATAAAACTGACTGACAGATCTACTAACGCGTAGCTCAAGCTACTGGACGGATCGGGCTGAAATTTGGAATGCAGATAGCTATTATGACGTAGACATCCGCTAAGAAATAATTTTGAAAAGTCAATCCCTAAGGGGGTAAAATAGGGGTTTTAAATTTGTGTATTCCACGCGGACGAAGTCGCGTGCATCAACCAGTAATATTATAAAAATTAAATAGTTAAACAAAGTAGAGTGCTCACACGTCAAACTTTCATATGAAATATCTAGCACCGAACCGCCTTCTTCTATTAAGGCGAAGGTCTTTTCAACTAGTCCCATTAATTACCTTTAGAATTGTTATTGGGAACTAAATGGTCGTCTACGCCTTTCTATTCAATTCCAATCATTTTAATAGCTTCTAATATGCTAGTAGGTAAGTGATAAAAGTTATTTACAAATAATAAGATTCGGAAATAAGAGGTTACGTAATAGCAAACTAATAATAATAGTCTAGTTATGCAAGATTAAGCCAAATTGGGAAATATCAATGAGTCTAAATATTTCTAATCGCAGAAAAAATCGCGCAATTTCTGAACCGATTGCGATAAACGAAACTTTCTCAGTTTTAATGCCTCAATAGCTCAACTGAAGAGTGGACTGAAAACCGAAAGGTCGACGACGACGGTTCAAACCCCGCCCGTTGCTACTATAATTGTCGTACCTACTCCTAGCACAAGCCTGACGCTTAGATGAAGAGGAAAAGGGAATATTAGTGATTTAACATGGCTAATATTCTTAAAAAAAATGAATATCGTGGTCCTTTTCATCAACCGATACTACCGATACCGATACTAGTCGCACCGGTGTCGCTGCTGCCCGACACCGGCCTGTGCCATTTTTTAACTTAAAAACTTTAACTTAAAAATAAACTTTGATTATGTTGTCGATAAATGGCATTCAAATGAAGAAATAAGATCCCAGAAGAAGGTATGTACCTAATAAGTGTAAGCGAAAAATGGATGAATACCCGTGGCTCTACCGCGGTTTTTTGACAGCTACAATGTCACGATCGCAATCATCTCTGATTGGTTAATGCTCGCTCACTATTGGCCACAATGCATTGTTGCAACAAGAATCGCACAAATTCAGCCAATCAGAAAAATTGAGATTGTAATAATGATTGATGCAGGTTTTAGACAATCGCCCTACAGGTATCTAGATGATGTCGATAAAATATCTTGTGACGTTGGGTGCGAACACAAACTAATAAAAGACATATACCTAATACCTATCAGTGCAAACAATTCCTCAATTCATAATTAATTGAGTAATTCCCGTTTTAAAAGTAAACAGTAAATACAGCACACAAAGCTATCGTCCAAGCTAAACATCTATTCACTCTTCTAAGAACTCCAATGACCAAGTCAATTTGAGATTTTTTGTCTTACAAATAGTGAACAAACGAGCAAGCGGCATGAAGATTTGCAGCACTAGAGCAACCACCAACGAGTTGCAAGCTTTTCAGGAATCTGTTGAGCTACGACCAGGTCAAAATCTAGTGGGAACACAGCTGAAAGGAGTGAGGTTGCTATAAGTAAATACCTATAAGTATTAAATCAAAGTGCAGTATTAGATTTTATGTAGAGCTGCATATAATATCTTTCAAATGAAGAAATAAGATCCCAGAAGAAGGTATGTACCTAACCAACCAATAAAATATGTAGCCAACAAGTCAAACTATGTGCTTTAAAAGAGAAGTAAAGAACTCTTCTAAGTAAGAGTTCTTTGTTATAATAGATTTTATTAGAAACTTTATAAACGGTGTTCGCAACGTGGTAGCCTACGATCGTGTACGTGTCGTGATGCGATGGTTGAATAATGACGCCGGGTGACATTCAATTTCGGATACAAAAGGCTCTTTATACTGTTTACCCTAATCCATTTATCCCATCCCTCCCTCCTCTCAGATTATATTGACAGCAACCTTTTAACTTTCCCCAGCTTAATTACATTAACGAGATGAGAGATCGCTCGGACAGTACATTATTAAGTGATTGAATGTTACAAAGGTCGTTTTAATTTCATTTTAAGACAATACAGCGCCCGGGAGCAATCTAGTGGTAAATCGTGCGGAATTACTCATCGGCGTTTTATCGCAAAGATGCCCATTCTCTAACATTTCAATAATATTAACATATTATGTTAAATTGTAGCAGAATTCCGTTTGCGGCTTTTTGCGAGCGGAAAAACGCGCGCGCAAGTCTAATTATAATTTTAGGACTTATTGCTATATTTACGCGGCCAAGCCGCCGAAGAAAATAAAATATGCGCGCGTTTTCCCGTTTAATTTGCCTTTAGCCCTTTGACAAACGATATTATAATATTTTGTAGAAGTAAAAATTCCAGCATTCCAGTCTAATAGTATTGTGAAAATGTGTCTGTCTGTCTGATATCTTTTCACGGCCCATCAGTTGAACCGATTTTGATGAAATTTGAAAAGATAGCTTGCATCCCGAGGATGGACATACTACACACTTTTGGTCCCGGAAATTCAAATATATCGATTTCGCTAAGTATTTTTTAGAATACCTACTACTATATACAAATATACTTTCGCTAATTATTTATTTAATAAATAATTAGCGATTTATATAATAAATAATTAGCGATCCTTTACGGCCTGGTTGCTAATGCAAATACTGTTTTTTTAGATACATCAACATTTTTTGTATATAATAAAATAGTAAAACGTAAAATGAATATTGGAATTTTCCGCTATTTACCCCAATTCACCCGCGCGCCGTCCTCGGGGTAATATTGACAGTACCCTTTCAACTTTACGCGGCTTAATTACGTTAACGAGATCCTTCGGCCAGCGCAGTCAGCAATAATGATAAATGGTACTATTCATTTACATGATTTAATTCTCCCATTTATTAATATTGCTTATTCTTATCATATTAAAAAATTGTTTACAAAAGTCAAGAATTGACCTTTAATGGGTACAAATGGAGGGGAGTGGAGTCGAGTCTTTTTGATCACAATTTAAACTTAGCATTATGAACTTTGATATGCGGTTTAAATTGGTAGATATATTAAAAACAAAAACAAGGTGGAGACATGGATGGCGGTGGTCCTGATCACCTGGTCCTGACTCCTGACCATCAGCATCTGGCTCCAGAGTGAGGAATCTCCGCATATTGTGTGCCATCAATACAATCCTTGATCAAAAAGCCAAGCGAAACCTTTTACACATGTTCGAAACTTTTCGCTATAAGAGACTAATGCCCGAAAATTAGTTTTAGGGGTCAAAATAATATTATATCCCATGCAATGGGGCAAGTGTTGAACTTTCTTATGATATTTTAATTCGTAACTAAGTAGAGAATGAAATATATAACATTTCAATGTACAAATGAGTTACGTATATATTCAATTTCGTCTACACTAACAATTCGATTTTACATACAAAATGATTTGTATTTGAAATATTCAAGTACCCGTCAAGAAATCCATTCAATACGGTCTCCAGTTCATTACATCAATTGTGAGTTGATTGTATCCGCCAGTCCTATTACTGTACGACAAATAACTCCTGATTGAAATTCACTTTTAATGGAGACTGAGAGTCCTTCAATACGACTGATGTAGCTGCATTGAATTTAGACAAATTACAGTTCTATTGATTTTCTAATATTTATTTATACACTCATCGCAAACGTATCTGATTATTTAATAGTCGGCGAGAATAGAATCTAATCTACAAGATATTTATTACATAGACGCCTTCCTTCTCACCAATTAATACCTACCTCATACCCTACCTACATACAAATATATGTAAACAATGATGTATGTAAGTACCTAAACAAGTGCTGCACCTGGATAGAGTCTAGAAGAAATCTTGGCCATCTTTTTCAGATTTTTTCGTAGCTTATTTTTAAAACTTATAAGCAATTAAAGTAAACTAAGTACATAATAATCTATTATCTTAGTTATGATTGAACGATAGTTCTATTAGATACAAATTTTCATCTCAATTATGATTTTTTTCGCATACACGGCTAAGTTTATCGTTTAATGTATTTAAAACGATATGCATGGTTTAATGAGCCACGCTGCATTTATTTTTAAAACAATCACTTTGAAGCAGAGTCTGCAAAAAAGTTGTGTATGAAAAACAAATATTATTAAACGCCGATAATTACAATTAAGCCAGCGACATTGCACCGGGAAAAATTGGTCGACGCTATATTCATTAATACGGCATTATAAAGCGTTGTGGATACTCACCGAATGTATTTTTAATCAGTATTTAAACGTTTAACTGGTCGGCTTTTATGGCGATATTGAAAGAGATTATATTTCCCGGAATGTGCCATTATTGCTATTATATATCAGGGCTCGGTTAATGCCGCTGTACGGTGCGCTCTCGCTGTAACAATATTGAAAATTTTATGAAATCATTTATATTATTGCGTCGCGTCGTTGCGCTCTTGCAGCGTTTTTGTTTTAATTCCAGGGACAAATCACGGCAATCAGCTCGAATATTTTGCAAGGAAATTTTAGAAGAGCACCATGTTAGTACCGCGGATGTGCATACCTCACCGAAAAGAAGTCTGCCCAAAAAAGAAGTATAATGATTTCACGGTTTATGTATGTGAGTTCCTTCATAATCTCTTATGTCGGGACATATAGAGATGTATGATATCGTTAGAATCCTTACATCATCCTGAGTGACACTACTTGAATATAGGTAAGTACCTATATTTGAAAACCACTCCATTATTGAAATATGGATCATGGGTAAATAAATCTAAGGTATACTTACGTTCTTTGAATTAGTACTTCAGGCGGTTGGTTTCGTGAAAATCTGTAAGAATAATAAAATATTTTTAGAGAAATATAACAACCATATTTTTTTATACTCTATTTTAAATATAATTCAAATCCTTAATGTTTTAAAGACTTCAATCAAGTAGTAGGTATTATGCAACGAGCGACGCGAGCAACGAGGTATGTCTTGCGGCGATCCTCATTAGCGCGTATGCAAGGGAGCATTCAAGAAAAACGTGAACATAAATAGAGGGAAACGTCTCCCCTTTTATACTCATAATATTGGAGAAAATTAATTTTATGAGTCGTGTGACTGCGGGAGGGTTCGCCGATAGACACATTGAATGTTCATTCAACCCTACGGCCTTATTCGGTATGACATTCAAAACGCAACCACGTGGAGAACGCGAGTATGTTAACTTAAGCGAGTTAACGTTTGACTAAACTTTTGATTGACACGTCGACGATTGCGATCGTCGGAAGATTGTA
The DNA here is from genome assembly GCF_902806685.2 of Maniola hyperantus. Taxonomy (NCBI): domain Eukaryota; kingdom Metazoa; phylum Arthropoda; class Insecta; order Lepidoptera; family Nymphalidae; genus Maniola; species Maniola hyperantus. The sequence continues at coordinate 11,464,330 of NC_048541.1, forward strand.
TTTATTGGTTGAAAATAAGTAAAGTCCTAAGTTTATTTAGAGTGATAACCGAAATAAGATAGAAACGCTTTGAGTACTCTATTTTATTTTTTATGAGTTGTTAACGTATTTTCTTAAAGCTAGGGATTCATAGGAAAGTGATGCTGCACTATAGATGGAGCTGTAATTTGTTGTCTGTGTGTCTCGTCTCTATGGTGCAGCATTCAAGTAAAATATTAATGTCTCATTTGTCTGACTAGAAACTAAGTGAAGTGAAATAGAAGTGGAAAGCGAAAATATGTCATGTGTATGTGTGTGTGTCTTGTTTATCCAGCACCTTCAAGTTATATCAGAGAAAAAATCGGCTCTTAATTTCATATGGCATAGTAAATACAGAATAAGCCCTCATTCATATTGGGGCAGAATTTGCTTAGAAGCATGAGTTAGGATCTAAGTTAATTTGTAAAGTTTGTGGCCACTGCCTTATTTTATAGTTCAGTTGACCAGTATATTTGACTATCCTTTGTAATAATCGTTAAGATAGAGGGTAACGTATATTAGGTTAGTAATAAATTCTGATAAATAATAAAATCGAGGATCTCAATGTAATGGATATAAAAAAAATAAAAAAAACAGATTCAGAAAGTAACAGAATGTCATCTAAGGCATATGTGCAGGGTACTGACTCTTAACTTGTGTAGCGAGTGTAGTATTTGCAGCTCGAGCATGATCAGTGCGACAGATCTCTCTCGGGCTTTTGCAAAGCTCTGTCGATAAAAAAGACACGATAAAGCACTTTCGCATTGATATTGTGCTTGGGCTGGAGCGTACCTATTTGCTATACCTAATATTTAAAATCATAATAATATTACCATTTAAAACGTAGGTACCTATTTACATTGACATTGTATGTGGAGATATCAAGATAATATCAAGAAAACAAAAGATATCAAGATTGATGTTACAAAGTTATTCCGTCCACAGTTGCGATTCCACTTCCCGCTAGTTTTTTTTTCAAGTCTGATTAAAGTAGGTACCTAGGTAGGTTGAGAGTTAATAACGAACTTAGAAGAACCAGAGTATCTAACTGACACAGACCAGGATTTCGAAGCTAAGTGGCAATATGATCGTGGTACGTATTTCGGAGAACCGATAGATGTTGGAGATCCTAAGGTGCTGGAACGGTGATGCACCAGAAAGTCCAGCGTTCTCGGACCCTCAATGGACAGACGACATCAAAGCTGGAAGGAGCTGCTGCATCCAGGCGGCGCGTGTATGGAAGAAGTCCCTACAAGATATACTTGGTACAGCACGTCAGCAAAGGACGTCTATTGGGTGACGACCACAATGAATAAAGTGTGGCTCGGTGTTAAAAGTAACAACGAGGAGTACGAATCTGCTGCAAGGATTATCCCGGGAGTATGCAACGATTTCTACGTCGTAAAATAATTATTGTCAAGTAGTTAAAGTTCGAGGTAGAATCGGTACCAATAGTTCCAATAGGTCCTTCGGGGCTGGTATACAAGCGCACTGTCACAACTTGCAAAACCGAATAATTCATGAGGCGCGAGGGGGCGGCTTCGGAGGTGTTACTCGCCGTTTTGTAATCGACAACCTTCCACCAAAGTTCTCAACCAACACAATTTTATCACCTTTATTCCCTAAGCCTTAAAAACGAATTTGTTACTAGAGTTTCCGTGTAATGTGGTTGGTTGTAAGCACCGACTCATTGTGCTATTATTATGCAAAGACGACCACCGATCGACGAAATGTTTTCTCGCGAATGCTAAACTACATTTCGTTTTGTTAAAAGGTTATTAGAATGTAGGACTTGTAGTGCCCCAAGGTTATACGGGTGTGTTTTGGGAATAATTTTAAATGTTTTTGTGACAGGTTGTTATAGATTACATAAATCACTACCCATATTATAAATGCGAAAGTGTGTTTGTTTGTTGGTTTGTCCTTCAATAACGTCGCAATTAAAGATCTGGAGAGTGATATTGGCTACTTTTTATCCCGGAAAATCAAAGAGCTCTAGGTTTTTAAAAACTATGTGGGAAACATAATTTTTAAAAACCTAGAGCCACGCGGACGAAGTCGCAGGCAACAGCAAATGGAACTCTAAAAATAAAAAGTAAACAGAAATTCATTTTTTTGAAGTCGGTTAAATATTAGAGGAAAACGCAAAGCAAATCGAAACCTAAGTTGATTGATATACCTAATTACTTACCGATGTTTTAAATTTTCTTTATCAACAATTTCCTCTATAAGCACTGTACTTAAGTTAACGCTATGCTTAAAGTTTCGAGTTTCACAAGCTCTTTTGAATTATTAACAGCAATCTTAATATACGTCAATTAGCTCGTAATAGCTCATTAGCGGTAAAATAACAAGCTTAACTTCGCACATGATTGAAATTATGTCTCTCTTATCAATAAACATAGTGTAACTTTAGACTTAGTATGTAATTAACTAGAATAACCTAGATATTAATAAAATCTGTTATATTATTAATACAACACAGTGCCCGTTTGTTTTTTACCCGATAACGGCAAAGCCAAAAGGAAGGGTTATGATTTTAGCGGTCTATGTATTTATGTGTGTTCCACCATAGCGCCTACACTACTGAACCGATTTTAATGAATGAGGTATCAATCGATTGGTTATTATAGTCCGGATGACATAGGCTACATTTTAGTGTACCTACAAAATTACTATGGCGGCTGTTGCACCCAAAAAGTGGTGGTCTCAATATTTTTTTTTTGCTATCGAATCGATTGGCGTGAAATGCAAGAGAAAATTTTGAGTTCATAAATATAAATATATACTACGAAAACAATTCGGAAACGAAAAATCGATTGAAAAGATGGGCCGTGAAAAGATAACAGACTGACACAAAGACAGATAATCATAGACACACTTTCACATTTATAATATTAGTAGGTAGATAATAGATATGAATTAACGCCCAGGCCCCAGGCGACCCCTTACCACCCACTATAACCCAATATTGAGATGATCAACGATTTGGTTCCTTTAACCTTATTGGCGCCTCCAGGTTACCCAGATTTCCAGAGATACCTATTTGAAAAAAAAACAGTAGCAAGCACCCCTGATAATATGCTACGGAAACAGGAGGCTATACTCCAGTACCCGTAGTATAAGATTTTACGTCACACCAAATTTTAATGTTGCTAGAATTCGAGAGTCGAAACACTTCTGCGTTATAGTAAACTGGATCTTAAGAGCCTTGTTTTAAAGCTCAAGTTTGTCTACACATCTACAGCCAGCGCTCCAAGCGGAAACCTTGCGAAATTAAAGTCAGTGGCATTGAATTTTTGACTTCAATTCAAGGCTCTTTAGGTCCATTTTACTTCGATGTTCGGTGTAAAACAGTTTTATTAATAGGTCAGTGTGACAAGGCTCTTTTGGCGCGTGGCAAAAATCGGAACTAACGCCGCTATCTTGTGAAGTGTCACGCTGCCCCCTTATATGCGGTCTTGCTAAGTAAAAAATCTGAAATGCACTGTTTTTGTTTAATATCAGAGCCATTCCATATACGTAACGTCACGATTATCCTGATAATATATACCTACAGCAAAAAAAAATAATAAAAAAAAATGTGTCTGCATCTTATAGCTATACACTAGGTAAATATAGTATTTGAGCAGGTAAATATGATACGTTGCACGTCCATGACCTATAAATTATAATATAAATTTTCTCATTCAGTTAAAATTAGATAAAACTTACTCGATTTTCGACATTTTTAATATTATATTCCGTAAAATTGAGGAGATTTTATTTGCTGGCAGCCTTTGTTCTACAACTACGCCCCCCTGTCAATGTCATTCAAGTGCAAAAAGAGCCTTTTCGTACTGTAGATCATGTCCACAACAAGTCCACAACTTTGTGTGTGGGGATATAGGTTTTTTAAAAATCCCACGTTAGATTTTGCGAGCTAATAAGATGCCTATATATTAATTCAGGATAGCTATCTCCATTTTATGAGCCAAATTGGTCCAGTCATTGTGGTGTGAAGGAGTGACATCCAAACTTTCACATATATAACTAAATGATGCCCGCGGCTTTGTACGCGTGGATATATGGGTATTAAAATTCCGCGGGAACTCTTCCCGTGATAGAAAATAGCCTATGCCAAATGCAGATTAGTAAATCCCACTTTTTTAAAATAGGAAGAAATATTAGCCTTGTTAATTATGACTAATATTCCCCTTTCCCCTCCAACTAAGCGAAAAGCTTGTGCTAGGAGTAGATACGACCATAGTGTAACGGGTGGGGTTTGAACCGACAACCTTTCGGAATTCGGTCCACTCCTTCACCGTTGAGCTACTGGGCTTAATAAATTATTATTAATGAAAAGGCGTAAACACATGGTGTAAATTAAAGTAAAGGTTTAACAATACAACTTTTTTATCTTAGGTAGCTACGTATTTCTCAAAGCAAGATAAGTAGCATGTGATGCTTATGGCATTACTCAATAAGGTCGATTTATCAATGTACAGAAAAATGTACACTCATATAATTAAACATAATCAATTTAAGATAAAGCTTACATCATTTTAAAGTAAAAAGGTAAGTAATCATCTTTTTCTTTGTGATTTTTTGTGCGGTCTCACCTGATAGCAATATAGATTATAATCGTGGGATGATCGAGGATGGGGCAGTGATTGTTGCTCACCATAATTAATTATGAAAATCAAACACCCATGACGTGGCCAGTGTTTTTATTTAGCGATGACTCAAATAATCTTAAAACTTGATTCTAGGCTTAGAAAAAACGGAGATTGAAACATGTGATCCTAATACTAAGTTTGTAGGTGTTCTATGTGTAGGTATACAATAATTATGTTAAATGTTTTTCGAATATGTGGAAGCAACATTTATTATGTTGTTTAGTACTTATGTGTATTTTATTATGCTCTAAGCTTGCTCGTCAGCATAATAGTATATACCCAGTGGCGTGCACAGGGTTTAAAGCCAGGGTAGGCACTAGTTAAGTAAGAGTCTGTTTACTGGCAGGTCATTATGAAAAATATGCATTGGGCTATTTAACTGGGGTAAGCAGTGCATTTATGCCTCTATGACCTGCACGCCACTGTATATACCTATTATATAAAATATCTTTATCTTATCCTTGTGTTATTAATATTAAGTTATAATGCTCAGTTAGTCATAAGTAATCAAAATGGCGTGAATATAACGTGTGAAGTTATGCATTAGTGATTAAATATCCACATTTTATTACCGATGTCGTTTATTTTAAATGGATTTCCATGTAAATTAGATTGAGCCGCAACTAATATCGGTGGCCGGACATAAGATTTATCTTATGCATGTTGTAAAAATGTAATTTATGAGTTTTTAACAAAAACCAATCGATACTGTTTGTTTACTTTTAAACAATGTGAAAGAAGATCATGAATAAAATCGGACTTAAAAATAAATCCGTGATGTTTTAAGTCTGCCAACAAATCTTACCTAACAAATTCTTTGACTAAGCCAAAAATAATGAAATCATAGGTGGAATTTATTTATATTAGTAGATACTAGTAGTCCCTATCCAGAAATATTAAGTACCTACCGACCAGAACCGAACAACTACACTACTGATAATATATGACGAAGTTAGCTTTTAGTACCTATTCTAATTTCTAATTTCTAATAAAAAAGCTTTGATAGCCTAGTGGTTAGGACGTCCGCTTTCTAATCGGAGGTCGGGGGTTCAATCCCGAGCACGCACCTCTAACTTTTCTGAGTAATGTGCGTTTTAAGAAATTACCTAAAATATATCACTTGCTTTAACGGTGAAGGACAATATCGTGAGGAAACCTGCATGCCTGAGAGTAGTATAAAACTGACTGACAGATCTACTAACGCGTAGCTCAAGCTACTGGACGGATCGGGCTGAAATTTGGAATGCAGATAGCTATTATGACGTAGACATCCGCTAAGAAATAATTTTGAAAAGTCAATCCCTAAGGGGGTAAAATAGGGGTTTTAAATTTGTGTATTCCACGCGGACGAAGTCGCGTGCATCAACCAGTAATATTATAAAAATTAAATAGTTAAACAAAGTAGAGTGCTCACACGTCAAACTTTCATATGAAATATCTAGCACCGAACCGCCTTCTTCTATTAAGGCGAAGGTCTTTTCAACTAGTCCCATTAATTACCTTTAGAATTGTTATTGGGAACTAAATGGTCGTCTACGCCTTTCTATTCAATTCCAATCATTTTAATAGCTTCTAATATGCTAGTAGGTAAGTGATAAAAGTTATTTACAAATAATAAGATTCGGAAATAAGAGGTTACGTAATAGCAAACTAATAATAATAGTCTAGTTATGCAAGATTAAGCCAAATTGGGAAATATCAATGAGTCTAAATATTTCTAATCGCAGAAAAAATCGCGCAATTTCTGAACCGATTGCGATAAACGAAACTTTCTCAGTTTTAATGCCTCAATAGCTCAACTGAAGAGTGGACTGAAAACCGAAAGGTCGACGACGACGGTTCAAACCCCGCCCGTTGCTACTATAATTGTCGTACCTACTCCTAGCACAAGCCTGACGCTTAGATGAAGAGGAAAAGGGAATATTAGTGATTTAACATGGCTAATATTCTTAAAAAAAATGAATATCGTGGTCCTTTTCATCAACCGATACTACCGATACCGATACTAGTCGCACCGGTGTCGCTGCTGCCCGACACCGGCCTGTGCCATTTATCCAGTCTAGCCAGCTCGAATTGTTATACCGCCATTTTTCGGTCGCCAGAGCCTCGTCAGTAGTCCAGCAGGGGGCACCGCGTGCAGGTGAGGATGACTGTAAGAGCGCTGGGTAGAGGTGCGCTCCCTTACCCCCCCTCCCGCCATCGACATTTTATAATATTAGGTATCTAACTAACATCAACTATAAAAAAAAAAAAGCCAAGTCGTGAGAAGACAATTACGCCTGTCTCTAAGTATAGGTAAACACATAATAGATCTTTGGGTAATGTGATTGTTGAAGTGAGTTGTTTAATACCAATCACATGGCAGAGCCTTCACCTAGCCAGCTATCAAGGTTATGCCACAGGTCAAGCGGTAACTTAGACCTGTTTAATATGAAGGCTCTTTAGACAGAAGGTTCTATATGTTTTCTGGTGCAGCTGTGAGACCAACCGATATGCTGCGTCTACGACTGGATTGGATAGGTAGGGACTACTAGTTTTGAGAACTCGCTTGAATTCAGCGAAGTGTAACTTTATCATCATCATCAACCAATAGACATCCACTGCTGGACATAGGTTTCTTGTAGGCTGGACATATGTCATTACTGGCAACACGCACTGTTCAAAGACTTCGGTCTTGAAGCACTGAGGAAGTTTAACTTCAGCTGCAGCTAATTAGTAATTAAGTAACTACTCGATACGACAGATGGAAATCTATCTATCTACGACTCCGGAATCTCAGGTTTGTATTTTGATTAGTGAGAAAGTTTCAGTTTCTATGTCGGTTTAGATCTGGTCTATTTTGATTTCAGTTTAGACCAAAAAATCGTGATAGTCTTTTTTTTACAAAAAATGTACCTACATGTAAAAACTTCGACGTACATTATAAAAGATAACCCGGAAGCTGATCTCAGGTTGGATTGTTATGGTGTATTTGTTTATATAAAAACAAATGTAGAACATTCTATTAAAATGTAACCTATTGGTCATTGCCACTCTTAAAAATGTTTGCAATGTCATGGTCACTACGAACGAGCTTATCTTATCTTGCATGTATCTAATTGACATATTGTATTCAATTGTCATTCGGGGTCAAAGTTTTATAGAAACACTTTGGCGGTTTTGTCTATGATCTTACGCATATGTTTATTTCCCCTCATTACGTAGATGAGTGGTATTTTTCTAGCTTACGTTATTCCAGGTCATTTCTACCATAGTCAGGCAAATTCGGAAAATAGCTTGCATCTGCTTTCTTCCTTCAACACACATTTTTATTCAAAAGGTGGATAAATGGTTCGATTTCAGTGTGGCTTAAAAAATGTCTTATCCAGGACGTTTTGCAACAACTTTGTTTACCTTCCTTTCAAGTCGTTACTCCAAAGTTCAGACTCAATGGACTTTCTAATAGAAAATTCATAGAGTTCAGGAGGACTTTTATTCCAGCTGAGTCGAGATTTTGTTTCTGTTCTATGTATAGTCTCTCGTATCGTCTCGTCTCGTCTCTTATTCATAATTAATAAATGTAGATACTTATATAGTCTTGAAAAATGAAAAAAAAAAACACTAGTAATATTCCGTCAAATACCACCATACGATAGCCTTTCCCATAAACTGCTATCTAAGTTCTGAGTTATAATAAAAGGAAGTGTGTGTTCTCAGCTATTCTTTTGCAGCCGTAAATTAGTGTCACTAGAGTGTAGAGTTAACGGATAACATGTGTAGACATCTAAACGGGATCAATTACCTACTAGTTAGTTCCATTTTCAGTAATTTATATGCTTGGTTTTGTACGTTTAAGAGTAGGTACTGGTTAGGCTGACTGTATGGAGTAGATTGGTTAATCTAATCTGTTACTATTCCGTTCTAATCAATTGGCGGTGTTGGCTAGCAAAGATTGGGCTGATAAGGTTTGTTAGGTTGTACCTATCTAAAAACTGGAAACCTTTCAAATTAGGGCCATGAATATTAAATAGACCTTGAGTGATAATATGCAACGCATTAGAATAATGTCGGGAAATAGACAAAGAATGAAAGGAAACTTGATACCTTTGGAAAACAGGAATTTTAAGGTGAACACTTTATAGATAATTATTACTCCGAACTGTTTTTCTTATAGGCTTTAAGCTTATCTAGTGATAGTCTTCAGTTAGAAAAGTTCAAATAAATAGGCGAAAAATATATTAGATGATTTTTTAATTTTGATTTTCTTTGGGAACCATAATCAAATTGAATCCTTTAACTAAGATTACCTATGCTGTTTTATTTTGCATCGTTTATAAGAAAAGTTTAATTCTACTCCCTAGCTCTCTTTTTAAACATCCTTGAAAAGATATAATGACTTCTAGTCTGTTGGACAATAATTAACTTTAAGAAGGTGGCTGGAAGCGGGTGGATGCGAAAGGTCGAGGGCAGTGTTTGTTGAGACGCTCTTGAAAAGGGCCTTTGCCCAGTTATGGCCGCATGTAGATTGACTGATAGATGGATGGATGGAGATAACAGTTACATGTATTGTTAGTGTCCTGAATACCTTCAAATAATCAAGTGCTGTTGAAGGGTCACTGATTGACAATGAACTCAAAATATCCACCGATAATTTCGGCATTATCTATTAATGTCGATCCATTGTCCAATATTCATAACAACTCGCTTTAATGTCTTGATTTGATCGGAACGCGAAGACTCATTGTTAAATACCAGTGCTTTGAAGGTGAAAAGAAAACAAACACTATTAGAACTCAAGGTGATACTGTGACATTTATGCAAATAATAAGTAAGGGCTTAGCATAAGTGCGCAGCAGTAACATGTTCAACTCGAATCGTAGAAATTGCATTACAAAGGTAATAAAACTGAGAAATAGACCATAAAAACTACTAAAAGGATACAACGTCTATCTCTTTTACGAACTATGGGCACTATATCCAGTAAAACATGCATCGGTTGAAAAAATATGACAGCGTTGCAAGTCAACACAGTCATGAATTTTGCTTTGAAAAATTAATGCAACTTATGGTCGAAATAATTTTCGATCTATTTTTGGGTTTGTATTATCACTTGGAGGTAACGCCTAAAATGGTGCCCATGATAAATGCCATGCCTTAATGGGAATGCGTTGCAGGTTTTTGTGTCGAAATGCCTTTTGGTGAATTAGTTCAACGTATTATAACTGTTTGAATCGTGTTTGTGATAGAGCTATAAAAATAAATTCGAAATCCTATATCCCTCCTAGGTAAAGTTTTAACGTTTTGATTATATAGTAGCTCAACTGTTGAGGAGCGGACTGAACCCCGAAAGGTAGGCGGTTCAAACCCCACCCGTTGCATTATTGTCGTATAACCTACTCCTAGTACAAGCTTTACGCTTAGTGGGAGGGCAAGGGGGAATATTAGTCATGATTAGCATGGCTATACTATTCTTTTTGAAAAAAAAATGTAGGGTTAATCGATTACCTACGTATGCTATGTATAGTATAAAAGAACTATTTTACTCCTTCCAGGATCAATCAATAGCGAGCTTCAATTTTAGGTTGGGTGCTTAATAGCTATTTCTTTTCTGCAACTTGAGCTGCTGATTTTAAGCAGCTTAGGTCGTCATCAAGATGCTCGAGAATGCTGGGACGTCCAAATGAAAGCATTTTAGTATTTCATAGAAGCTGTAGCGAAACTTGACCTTCTTATTTTAACGTTGTCGTAAAGCGGCTAGACGCTCAGGTAATATAAGCCAATAATGACCCCAAACGAATGCTCAATGAATTTATGAAAGTCAAGCATGGGTACTTTACATCGCATAGATGTAGTACATACTACGCAATTGGACGGATCATTCCGAATAGAAATTCTACGGTCTGCAATACGTTTTTTGTTGACAACTTTATGTCCAGTGTCATACTAACTTTGAGTGCTTCATATAACACGATTTTGTTTGAATAATAAATTTAATAGCTAATACAACATAGCTATTAAACTAATAACTCGTTATACTAATTCATAATACCTAATACAACATAGCTCTCCTATAGGTTATTTAGTTCAATAATATTTTATTTGTCAGTGAATAAAAAATCTCTAATTACATCCTTTTAATGAAAATTCTTATGCATTATGAATAATAATTAAGTACCTATTCACTCATGTCTAAATTGTATTCTTATTTGAAGACCTTGAAATTAGTTAAAGAATATTAATTTTCATTCTGGCAACCTTGCTCAGCTATTAATTTTAAAAATGTTGTTGTGTGTCTGGCAACATGCATCCGCTTCACATTAGACATTAGCGCTGCGTTAGACTATATTTATTTAGGCTAACCTGTTACTTCCTATCGCAAGAGGCGTTTCTTTCAGTATCCATTCCATACTAATATTATAAATGCGAATGTGTGTCTGTCTGTCTGCTAGCCTTTCACGGCCCGTCCGTTCGACCGATTTTGACGAAATTTGGTACAGATATAGCTTGCATCCTGGGGAAGGACATCTACTTTTTATTTATTTTAAAACTTAAATCCACGCGGACAAAGTCGCGGGCATCATCCATACTAATATTATAAATGCGAAAGTGTGTCTGTCTGTCTGTCTGCTAACTTTTCACGGCTCACCTGTTCAACCGATTTTGACGAAAATTGGTACAGAGATAGCTTGCATCCCGGGGAAGGACATGCTACTTTTTATCGCGGAAAATCAGAGAGTTCCCACGGGATTTTTAAAACCTAAATCCACGCGGACGAAGTCGCGGGTATCATCTAGTCTAGTATAAAATAAGTAGAGTACCTAACGTAAGCAGCATCAGGTGCGCCGTGAAAAAGCATGAGCAAAGGTACGGTCTCCTCTCAAAATGACAAGTAGGTATTTAGACCCCAGTCCATCACACTGGCCAAGTAAGTACAGATTGCCAGACTTCATATCTCTGAGAACATTACCTATAGAGCTCTCAGCTATGCAGGTTTCTTTCACCGTTAAAGCAGTGATATTTAATTGCTTAAAACTCACATAAGTCTGAAAAGTTAGTGGTGCAGGCCCGGGATAGAGCCCCCTACCACACGAGTAGATATTATAGACCAGAGGGGAAGCTTCACACTAGCTCACGCACACCACGACGTGCCACGGACGCTCCGTGCGCCCAGCTTGGCGGCAAACGGTGCGTCCGTGACACGTCGTGGTGTGCGTGAGCTGCGCTAGAGTGAGTGAACCTACAGCCAGCCGCTAGTATGAAGCTTCCCCTCTGGTCTATATATCTACTCGTGTGCCCCTACCTCCCGAATAAGAGGCCGACGTCTTAACCACTAGGCTATCACCGCTTAGTAGGTGTAAGTAAACAAAGCCGTCGGCGTAAGCTCTAGCTAAATTCTATTTTTAAATATGTGTCAAGGCGAACGAAAAGTTATTTATATTTTACTCACACAGCACAGCCGATTGTTTTCTAGTAATTAAAGTTCCAAATTACATATTCAGTATTCGATCATAATAATTGTATATCAATGTCAATACCTACATGCAAATTAAGTTTATAATTGGACAAGAGTTAGCATTGTATTATTGTTAAGCGCGATCTATCGATCAAAAGTTGGAACAATGTGCAGTTATCGAGTATTAATTATTAGGGCTGTAGCTGTACCACTTGCGAAATGTGTAAATACGATGAATTATTCAAATTAATTAAAATAATAATATTTTTTTACTTAATTGTTTAATTTAGTAAATAGGTACATACCTATTTATTAATATTTATTATTATTGAAATAATAGATTTTATAAAAATACTAACCTGAAAATCCGATTATAGAAGACTCAGTACGCCAAATATGAGTACCTGAAAAATAAATAAGCTTTTGTTTAATTTGAAGGAGGCAAAAGCATTTTCCTTGCAAATCGTATTCTTCAGACAGTGTCAAAAAGGGACAGTTGACAGGCAGAGGTCATTGACTTTCCTATTCCTACTATGATCACATTATAAGTCCCACAAATTGCTATTGCGCTGGAACCATGTCTCATTACCATCGAAATGACGTCATTTTGACGTCAGCCGAAATAAAAATATACCATCAGCTCGAAATTTCAGTCTAGTGCTGACGTCACTAAAATGGCGGCCACACGCATTAGCAATGTGCGGGACTTATACCTACTGTTTTCACACAAATCAATTTATATTGAAACTGAAACTTACTCACTAGCCACAGAATTTCAAGGTTTAATCAGAAATTATTATAAAAAGTGCACAATCAAAAGTTGCAAATGGTCACTTTTGAAGTAATATTTCAAAAGAATGTGAAAGTGATTTTGCAGTACAACCCTATTGCAAACTATCGATCAAGAAGCCTGAACAATATGCAGTCGTCGAGTATCAATTATAGGCGAAATGCTAAGTTATGTAATTCGAGACCTTGAAGCTTGACCGTAGTCGTGAGCCGTTGACCAGGGTGTGGTCCAAGTACGAGAGAGAGCGTTGTCAAACAAGTTTATTGCCGTTCACCCAATTCCCTTCACCACCTTGCCATGAAGGACAAAGTCCTGTCAATAATGGACTTATAATATTAGAAAAAGTAGTCTTTGTACGATTTGAAAGGATAATGTTTTTTTGTTTGTCACGATCGCTCTACACATTTGTGATAAACTTATGTATTAGTTACTTATGCACACTGTTTTTTTAATGCTTGCGGCCGCGTCATCTTTCATATTATCTATAATATAAAAATGAATCACCAAATGTGTTGCTCATCGCAATTCTCGAGAACAGCTGAACCGATTTCGCTAATTCTTTTTTTAATAATATTCCTTGAAGTACGAGGATGGTTCTTACGGAGAGAAAAATTTAAAAAATTTGAATCGACTGCTATGCAGAACGAAGTTCGCCAGGGCAGCTAGTTATGAATATAAATATAACTAAATAGCTTAATATAAACGATTTTCTTTACAGCCAAGAGTCTAGACCAAAGAAGGCATCTCTACATTATTTTGTAAACAATACTTTTCTACAGCGGGTATATCGGTTTATATTTATGCTTTTTTTAAATAATAATTATGATTCTACGCTTTTACATCCTGATTTTACTATTTTCAAGGATAAATTACAATAATTAAAAATTTAAAAACGCTGACTCCTTCATTTGGGCTGTTTTGTGTACACTACAATCGTGATAGCAATCGTTTGAGTCACAACTTTAGAACATATTTAAGCCCACGATAAAGTGATTGATACCAGTGACTGAAAATGTCGTGAAGGGTGTCTAATGGATAATATCCTGGTCAGTAAAGCTGGCTGTCCACTATCAAAGTTTTGCGAGAAAGACGAGCGATGCGAAAGTTCGATCGCAATAATATCACTTCATTTTCCTAACTGCAGCCTAATACAAACTCTGGAGTACAACTATTATTTAACGGATTGAAAAGCATGGTATAGGTACTTGTAGGATCGAAAAAAATGTGCGGTGTTGCTGTGTGAGGGAGTTAAAAAAATTCTACAGTAATTTTCGATTCGTTAATATAAGAATCCTGCACCAGAGTTGTGATAGATAAATGACCCAATCTTTTTGATTGATTCATTTCTATTTTCTATAGTTCACCGCATCTTTGGTGGACAGCTACCCTAACTTCTACCCCGACTGACTCATATAATAAATTACCGCGTGATAGAAAGCAGAAGTCCACCTTGGTCCTTGAGCAATTATTTAAGTAGACAAATGACCGGGAGTCTTTCTGTCATTTGTCAAACGATTTCCGGGGAACTGTGTTTGACAAGGTGCAATTTGTTTGTTTCAAACGTAGTCTATAATATATTATTACTTAGTACTTAGGTTTGTATATAATACTAGCTTATTCCCGCGACTTTCGAACCCGTATTACCCTCTTAGGGGTTGAATTTTCAAAAACTCTTTCTTAGCGGATGTCTACGTCATAGCTATCTGCATGTCAAATTTCAGCCCAATCCGTCAAGAAGTTTTTTTTTTCAAATATAATCACGTCCGTTTGTTGACGGATGTGATAAAAAACTTAATTTAATTATAGACAATGGGGCCGATTCTCTTGTACACAATCTCTAAACTAAACTAAATTAACAGGTCTAAATCTAGTACTATCCTTTTTCGCAAACGAAATTATGAAAGGGATAGCCATAGATTTAGACGTGTAATTTTAGTTTAGTTTAAGAGATTGTGTACAACGGAATTGGTCACAATAAGTACCTACCTAGCTACAATCTTTTCAATAAGAAACGTAGGTGTGACTGGCTATGCAGGTCATATTCTTTAGCGCTATTTTATATTGTCCATTCAAATATTGATTAGTGTAGTAATAAGCACTTTATAAGGTCGTTTTTTATAGGACTTCCGTTTTATAGAAGTATAACCCTGCATTTAAGAAGTCATTATAACGTCGTTATATATTATGTTTGAAAGGTATGTAGCTTAAATATTATTATTATTTATTTCTACCCCACCGCTGCTGGCTACATGTCGACAGTTTGTGAATTGAACGAACACTTGATGAGAACATTTTTTATTACCAAATACAAGAAAGGATTTTTGAAAATCCAACCCCCAAAGGGGTAAAACAGGGGTATGAAATATTATACATATGTAGTCCACGCAGACGAAGTCGCGCTATTATTTGTGTGAAACTGAACGCTCTGATTTCTTTTTTTGCTCACCGCATTTTCACTTCGAACCTAGATAGATGTTTTGCATTAGTTTTTACAAATATATTAACCAATCTATGTTTATCAATCAATCGCAATCACAAGTAAAGATTATGCAGTTGCCAAATAACTAGGTCAAATTACGAACTCAAAAGGAAAAAGGAACCCTTATAGGATCACTTCGTTGTCTGTCTGTCTGTCTGTCTGTCTATCTGTCTGTCTGTCCGTTTGTCGTGTCTATCAAGAAACCTACAGGGTACATACCTACAAGGTAGGTAGGACTCATAGCACATGTAAAGGGAAAAATCCGATAACCGTAAAGTGAGAAAGTAAAAATTTGACCTGATAGCTATTATGACGTAGGCATCCGCTAAGAGAAGATTTTTGAAAATTCAAAATTCTTAGGGGTAAAACAGAGGTTTGAAATTTGTGTAGTCCACGCAGACGAAGTTGCGAGAATAAGCTAGTTTTGTACATAATTTACTTAAAGACCTATGTATAATAGTGGACGTCTATCAGTTTATGACGATGGGGGATAGGGATTATGTAGATCATTACCCAGCAGAATACCCAAAGTTGGTTAAAAAAGTTACTAAAAATATTTTATGAGTAGGAAATTGCCTTCACTTGATTGGCGTAAGTATATTTTAACGAAAGACGAAGTAACGATGAATTGAATTCTAATTGAACACTGTAAAGTAATATTAAAATTAGTACAAGCACTTCAAAAACACAATCAAATTTATTATAATATTTGCGGATGATAAACGGTCCGCCTTAAACATCAGAGGCTGGAGACAGTCATCACTCATCTCGCCGCGGGCCGCTATCATTACCAAATTAATTTAAATTGAGATCCGCGCGATATCACTTAGGTAAGATAATATCTCTTCTGTCTAATCATAAATTAATGCAGCTGTCTCGTCTATCACTAACGGCCATAATGAGTCAAGTTCTATGTCAGTAGTATTTTTAGATTTTACTCTACATATTCTATAGAATACTTTACAGTTTAAAGTGTAGGTAGTTCTTTAAGATTTCAGTAGACTTAATAAAAATTATATTGACAGAACTATAAACGACGATAATACCATATTGTTGCATAATATTATGTATAAATTATAAGATAATTATGGCCTTTTCCAGGCCAAAGATGCTAAAGGATACTCGTATAATTTTCCGTTCGCTTCCCCATGTAAACATTGCTAAAAGAAACAATAAAATTCTGTTAAAACCTAGTCGCGGAAACACCTCGAGGGTACAGCTAAAATAGGTCATATTAAATCTTATAATATGTACTTACCAATCGAGTTATGTAATATGAACTCTATATGTACAGAAATAAAGTATATTTTTGTGGTAACTATGAGAGAACGTTGTTCTTTTTCTTGTAAACAGCTTGATAGTATAGATATAGCATCCTGAGCATTAACGTTAGGAGTCCAACTCGCTAGAGTAAAACTAATTTAATTAGCATGTGTTGTATAAGGACGTATATTGTTGTCTTGTTCCTTATGAATTACTTGCTTGGGAGCTTTTGTGAAGAAAGTTATACGTTTGAGAGCAATATTATTTTGAATAATGGAATTGGTTTTATAAAACTAGGAAGCAAGTGCTGGGAAATTAAATCTTGTAATCCATATTCATTAGTCTATCCCTACTCATATTATCCCTACCCATATTATAAATGCGAAAGTGGGTTTGTTTGTTGGTTTGTCTTTCAATCACGTCGCAACGGAGCAACGGATCGACGTGATTTTTTGCATGACTCTATAGTGACATAGGCTACTTTTTATCCTCAAAAATCAAAGAGTTCCCACGGGATTTTTAAAAACCTAAATCCACGCGAATGAAGTCGAGGGCATCAGGTATTATTATTGTAAATGCAAAAGTGTGCCCGTTTGCTTGTTAATTTTTTACGCCTACATATTGCAACCGATTTTAATGTGACTTTTAAGTCAAAAGATGATGTAGGAAAACCCCCAATAGGTGACTATACGACATCAAACCAATCGCATGCCGTTGGATAGGCGGTGCAAGACCGTGGCGTGCGGAACCCCTACAAGAGAAGAGCTGTGACCGTCTGTCAGTTAATAATAATGATGATGATGATGATGATAAAGACTAATAAATAAATACCACCATCATCATCATGAACAACCCATCGCTCACTACAGAGCACGGGTCTCCTCTCCGAGTGAGAAGGGTTTTACTCATAGTCTACCACGCTGGCCATGTGCGGATTGGTAGACTTCACACACCTTTGAGAACATTATGGAGAACTCATGCAGGTTTCCTCACGATGTTTTCCTTCACCGTTAAAGCAAAAACGCACATAACTCCGAAAAGTTAGAGGTGCGGGCTCGGGATCGAAGCCCCGACCTCCGATTAGAGGGCGGACGTCCTAACCCCTAGGCTATCAGTACAGCTTACTTAATAAACACCAACATTCACTTATTTTTCAATCCAAGCAATCACCATAAAATGCGCATTTCATTTACAACTTTCTATGAATCTCGACGATTTCTTCAGCTGTTCCAAAAAGGAATCCCTCGAGAAAGTTGTTCAACTCTTTAAGAGTTATAGGAGTTATTAACACTTTCGTAAACTCCATTTCCTTACAAAACCAAAGAGCCGATGCCCGCGACTTTGTCCGCATGTTTTTTAGGGTTCCGTACCTCAAAAGGAAAAAAGGAAGCCTAATAGGATCAGTTTGTTGTCTTTCTGTCCATCTGTCTGTCGTGTCTGGTCATGGAAACCTATAGGGTGCTTCCCGTTGACCTAGAACTGATTGCTGCCTTTAATGATTCCAGGTCAACGGGAAGTACCCTAGTAAGCAGGTCTTATTTAGCATAAGTAAAGGAAAAATCCGAAAGTCTTGAATTTGTAGATGCACCACAAAAAGAAAATTAAAATGTTGTCTGTATGGGATTAGTAAAATGTGTTAGTAAAGTAAACGAAAAAAAAATAACAGGTAGCCTAGGTCACTCGCCAGGTCTTCAACTATAATGCAAAAAATCCGATTGAAGGACCACCCAACAAACCAATAAATCAACAAACACACTTTCTCATTTATAATATTTTACTCCTTTATTAGAATTTTAGTTAGTTACCGTATTTCATTGATAAAATAAATGTTATTAATGATTTATTACATCTTTACACTCAATTTAAGTGATAATAGTATCATTTCGAACGCACATCAATCATCATTCATCAAAATCAATTTACACTGTAGTTTTATGACCTGTAACCTTCAAAGTGCTTCGTCTTCGCCCAAAACCAATAAATAACGGAACGAAATATGGTACTGATTCTGAGTACACCTAAATTTTAGAGTATTCACATCCTCTTCTTACTAATGTAATATGAAAAGGAGAGACACAGTTTGACAGTTTTAAATTTAATTTAGATCTGTCAAACCCCGTGACTTTAGCTGACAGTCGCGAGCCTATTGCTTTTTGTAGCCTGCACTAAAACTTAGTCTTTAAATGTAAAATTGGTGTTCTGTCCTTTTTTAGCAATATTAAAAAGAAAAAATGCAGATAGGTATTCTAAATTTAGTTTAGAGAAAGACAACAGAATCGGCGCCTTAGCAGTCTATTTATGACTACGATAGACCTACAAGATATTAGTCATTTTACTAATGATTCAGTTTAGCGTGGCAGTTTGCTAATCTGCGCTGTCGTCGTTTTGTGTTTGTTTATCATCATCATCATCAACCCATAGCCGGCGCATAAGCACGGGTCTCTTCTCAGAATAAGAAGGGTTTGACCGTAGTCCACCACGATGCCTAAGTGTAGATTCACAGCCTTCACACACACCTTTGAGAATATTATGAAGAACTCTTAGACATGAATGTTTCCTCAAGATATTTTCCTTCACCGTTTTAATAACCGTAATTTAATTGCTTAAAACGCACATAGCTTCGAAAAGTTAGAAGTGCGCGTGGCCGGGATTAAACTCAGGACCTCTTGAATAGGAGGCCGACGTCTTAACTTTAGGGCCTTTGTGCACTTATCCGTGATTTGACGGATCCGTAAAAAATAATACGAATCGAATATACGTATTTGTATGACGGCCACTTCAAAGAATCACGGATGCGAAGTATGAGCCGAATACGGATGAGTGCACAAATGCCCTAAGGCTATCACCGTATGTTTGTCCAGACCTTTATTATTCAATGACTAGCTTATGCTCGCGACTTCGTCCGCGTGGACTACACAAATTTTAAACCCCTATTTAACCCCCTTAGGGCTTGGATGCCTACGTCATAATAGCTATCTGCATTCCAAATTTCAGCCCGATCCGTCCAGTAGTTTCAGCTGTGCTTTGATAGATCAGTCAGTCAGTCAGTCAGTCATCTTTTTTACCTTATATATTTAGATCCGTGAACTTAAAAGTTTGAGTATAACCATCTCTGGTTAAAACTACGAGTATAATCCTGAAACTATTTCTGAAGAGTCCATTTCACAAGTCAAGTAGCGAGCAGTAGTAAAGTAACCTACTACTAGTCTTTTTGAAGCATATCATAGAACCACTTCCCGTACTCGGTAACGCGGTTAAGCTTATTACGTCTGCAGATCGGACTTGGCCATGACTCGCAATGCATCGGAAAGTTATTGACTTTTGATAATGAAACCAGTTTGTGGCTATCTGACCAAGAGCGCGCGCCCCAGTTCAATACCAGTTGTGCTTATACCTCTTTCCCTACAATTTCTAATTAGCAATATACATTACAGGTTTTATCAGACATGACCACTAAATTACCTTGATAAACGAGAAATGTACGTCGTAAATATCGTATAATCGTTGTTTACACCACACTTGGTAATAGATGTTGTATTGCGAGTATAATATTATGGTCAACGGTAGCTCTTAATTCGTGGCCAATTTGCTCGGAATGTGTGTCGCTTTTTATCTCTATTTTCTTAAAACAGCTTCTTATATTTTGTCAAGTGTCTGTTGATTAAACTAGAAAAAATTTATAAAATAAATAGTGCTTATTACTGACGGATTTTTGCAAAAGAAACCTTTCGACTTCTTATTTACTCATCCTCCTTTAATTTTTTTGTAGGTTACTTTTTTCTTTATTTCAGGTTTTCTTCTACAATGGGGAGTAATATCCAATCCATACTATTGTATGTGAAAAAAAAAACGACGGGCAATCGACCCTCATAAGTCAAAAGTCGTGACACTGGCGTGTGAAAATATTTTGATCATTTTCTAATTAAATCGACCTAAGATGGAGATAAAATCTACAAGTTGCATTTCGTACGATAGATCAGGGTAGCCGAATCAAACTACATCGACTATGCTATAGTCATGATTTATTTAATTAATAGGTACATGTATAACTTGCTACTGTTAGGCATAATAACCTTACTATTAGCACATCGGATTCTGTCTGTCGTTTATAACAGACCGATGTCTGTTATTTTTTTACGTCCATTCGCATTACCAATTTTGACGAAATTTGGACGAGAAATAGGCTACTTTAAACATACAAAACCAGAATTCCTACGGGATGTTTAAAAACACAAATCCAGCAAACGAAATCACGGGCACCATCTAAGTTGTTAATTTTTATATGAATCTACTCTCTAAAGTTCAACGGTAAAAAGCTGACCTAAATTCTTTAAGACTTTTCATCAAAGATGTGTAAAGATGCGAAGAGACCGCAAGAATTCCCGACGCGGAAAACCTGTGGCTTTTGATCACGAAAAGTTGCGTAAAGTCATTAGATACTGACACCAGATCAGAACGTGTTGCAAACTTAGAAACGTTTTTGATATTTGCTCTTGGTAATTTTCATTCGCCCTCGGCATACTACGTACACGTAGCAGTGTTTAGATATTATTGGTTTAGTCTAGATTTGTGTGGTTAGACCTAGACCTGCCTTGTTGCAAAATACGCAAATAAATGTTATCGCTATTTAATGCTTTGTTGGTTTTAGTTATAATATAGGTAATTATCCTATCTATTGTAAGGCAAAGATATTACAAAACTCCAGATCCTTAGACAAAAATTTACCAACCCAAAGGTTAAATGCATGAGAATACCTCGACTATGAACGAGTACATTCTATTTTTTTTATGTGCAATAAAAAGATTAAAACAAACAAACAAAAGCTCATACAATAATTGGTATGTTAAAAAGCGAAGACAAATTCGTACGTTTGTGTATGACCTATACACGAAACTCATACGAAACTACATTACACGCGAAGTTTACGCACCTTTTGACACCTACGAGCATGCTTCTAAAATGACGGCCGCAGTTACTAGGTTGTTGTAAGGTAAAAAGTTTGAACTTGAGTTTCTCTTTGCTTGGTCATGTATCATGTTTTTACAAATTTTTACTATACCTAGGGTGACCTAGGGAGGTATTTAAATCAAGACTGGAAATAATTGAAATACTGTATGCCATAGAGTCATTAAAAACAAACTAAGCTGTTTGTTTTATGCATCTATGGTATATACCTAGTATTGCTTGATATTATCTTACGGTTACACAAGTAGGCGAACTTATTTTCTTTTCCATGTGATATTGCACTATAAAAAAAAATAAAAACCGACTTCGATACACAAACACTAAAAATTGAAAAATAATTTAATTTATTACCGAATATCTTATGTATACAAGAGTTAATATAGTTCCATAATAATACTTTTTGGTGCCGGTGCCAATTAGCTTTAGCTGCGCGAATCGTCTAGACTTCATATTTTTATGAGACTCCACAATGGCACCTCATTGGCACCGACCCCAAAAAATATTATTATGGAACTATATTAACTCTTGTATACATAAGATATTCGGTAATAAATTAAATTATTTTTCAATTTTTAGTGTTTGTGTATCGAAGTCGGTTTTTATTTTTTTTGTAAAAATTTTTTATTTCACAATTTTTAGTGGCCCCATGGAATTATGCTATGACTGGTTAAAAATCTACTGTTTACTAAGCTTATACACTGATCGCGAGCAATTTACTCTTATCCGTTGAGGAGTTCCAGTATCTATCTTCGAAGATGTTCATCAGATCTTCACCAAATTTAAATGGGACCAACTTTGAAGTATACCCTTTCAAACAAAAAAAAATTTTTCAAAATCGGTCCAGGCGTCTTCGAGTAATCGGGGAACATACATAAAAAAAAAAAAAAAAAAAAAAAAAAAAAAAAAAAAAAAAGATTCCGACGAATTGAGAACCTCCTCCTTTTTTTGAAGTCGGTTAAAAAGTCCTTTATTCATTTATATTAAAGTAGTTAACAAAACAATTGTGTACAAAAACGTGTGAAGGCGATAAAGCCGTGAGTTAAGGTGTGATAGTTAAATATATGTAGAGTGACGGAAAGAACACCTCACTTTCTCGCTAAAGCAGGAAGAAACCTATTGTTATACCACCCTAAAAGGGACCAACAGACTTACATTGCCTTATTGTTGTTCACATCCACAATCTCCATACGTACAAGCCTTTATTAATATTCAACGAAAATAGCTTTAGTTATGCAAATACGCTCACAAAAGCCCGATAAAACATAATATTATAAACGTAAATAATATTTATAAGGGCGGAAACTTGTTACGGTAATAACAGCGTTGCTATCGCCGGACGGGCTTTCAACGCCATGTAATTTGTTACTAAGTAGTTGAAAATAGTCTAGGTACATTCTAAAAGGGAAATTCTCGGGGAGTTTCTCGTCTAGAAATAAACTGTTACTTGTTTAACGTTGAGGAAATGAGGGGTTGCGAGACGCGTCGGAGATAGTTTTCTTAAAGTTGGTTAGGTTGTCGTCTGCGGCGTGCATTAATAAAGAGAGCTCTACCTCGGGGCGGGAAATCTCAGGAAGAGCCCGTCGGAGCGAGCCCGCATATCTCAATGATTCAAAAGCTGTCTCCACAGAATTCAGAATAGGTATTAGAATTAGTAGGAAGCGTTGATAGCCTAGCGATAAACGGTTGCGATCCGACATGCACCTCTCAGGCTCTTTACGCACTGCAAGCGGTCTGAACATGATCCAATTCCGAATTCTTGATCCGAAGTAGCCGTATTACCTACTATTTGTGTGAGGAGTTGCAAACTAGTTCCGAATTTCGTAAGCCTAGGTCTAAATCCTCCCCATTCTAAGAATAGACCGTTACTCAGTATTACTCTGGCCTGCTATGAAAGATATTTGTGGCATTTCTATTACTTTATTTAGAATTCTATGGCTGTCTTCGTACGGCTGAACCATGCCTTCAAGTTTGAATGGAGCGGTGTACACGCTTGTCTCGACAAATGTTAGATGCAAGGAAAATGTCGTAATTAATTTCGTCCATTTTAAATGATTGTCTAACAGGCGTTCTTGATATATGTATATCTTGAATGGGTTTATTTGTAACCTAGTACCATTTTTTGTTTAGGGTTTTTGTATAAGATGGTTTGTGATTTCTTCTAAGGTTTTTTGTAAGTATATACTTAAATAGACTTGTTTATCAACGCAAAAAATGTATACCCTCTTCATTGTCAGCAATTACGTTCATTGTATTTGGAGATTAGGTGTTATTGTATAAAAAATACCTAGGAAAAATACCTAGTAGGTACGCAATGAGTGTTTTGACTATTAATACCTTTAGCACAACGAACGTATGCGATAGAGAAACAATAATGCCTTTGCTGTAAAAGGCGTTGATGCTAAGCGCTTCTTCTGCATCGTATTATTCATTGCTGAAGGATATGACCCCTTTTCAATAACCACATAACGTTAGGTATACAACGGTAGGTACGGTAGGAGGATAAAACTCTACTATCTAAAATCGGTTAAACAGATGGGCCGTGAAAATTTAGCAGACATACAGACAGTCGGATAAACGGAGAGATAGAAGACAGACTCACTATCGCATTTATAATTTAAGTAAGGATTAATTGCTTACAATATCTTCCACCTACATACTCGTACAACAGTTCATCATCAAGATCAACCCATTGCCGGCTCACTACAGAGCACGAGCACGAGCAGAGCAGAGCACTACAGAGGTCTCCTCTCAGAGTGAGAATAGGGTTTTGGCCATAGTCTACCACGTGCGGCCATGCGCGGATTGGTAGACTTCACACACCTTTGAGAACATTATGGAGAACTCTCAGGCATGCAGGTTTCCTCACGATGTTTTCCTTCACCGTTAAAGCAAGTGATATTTAATTAATTAAAACGCACATAACTCAAAAGTCAGAGGTGCGTGCCCGGGATAGAACCCCCGACCTCCGATTAGAAGGCGGACGTCCTAACCACTAGGCTATCACAGCTTCGTACAACAGTTAGTTACCAGCAAAGCTGAGCTGCTAAAAGATTAAGCGTTCCAGTACGATGCCGTATAGAAACTAAAAACCGATTGTGGTTGACCGTACCGTACTTCTTCCATGTTAGCCCACTTCTATCCGGATTCGTTACTTATTATTAGGTTATATTACACTCAAGGGCTTTACAAAACAAAACTCGAGAGTAAAATGAACTTCAAAAATAAAAGCTTTACAATGTCCCATTCTCTTGTTTGCATTAGTATTTTAATTAATTTGATAATTATTGTTGGCCACTTGCACTGACATCGTAGGTCATAGGAAATTAAGGCCGTCGTTAAAAATTGAGATCATATCATATTATATCGTTAACAAAGAATGCGCCAAACATAATATAATGTTTTTGAATGTTATTTTTAACGGCTTCCTTCAAATCACTACACGTAGGTAACTCTTTTGTGACTCAAAAATTATATGTAGGTATTTAAAATATATTTTTAGAAGTTTAAGAATTTGCATTTGGTTTGCGTTTTATAAGTCACATTACTTACCACAGAGTTAGAAATATTACACTTATTTCTAACTCTAAAACAGTCACAGGAATTGTGTAAGATTGAAGGATATCTTCGTTTTTTATATCAATGTTTCAAGCACTCAGATTCGGAGTTTTGGGGCGAAATGCTTTCGTTTCCTGAATAGATTTTGGCAAAGGAAATCGAGAGGTCGTTACGTACATCGCTTTTGAAAGCTTTGTATATTTACGAATCTCCGCGATTTCTATTTATGTCACACAAGAATGTAATTTGGTATTGTTAGTACCACAGAATCATTTACTAGAGATGGTTACGACATACATCAATGGCTAGTAGGTACGAAGGATTTTAGATATATATCCGAGATGTCAAAAGAAAAGAAGAAGTATTTATTTATACTTAGAATTTGATCTGGATGGATGTCGTAAAGTGGGGGGTCCCACTAGGTGGACAGACGACATCAAATGAGTCACAGGGGACCGCTGGATTTAGGAGGCGCAAAACCGTGGCGTGTGGAAGTCCACAAATGATAATGATTGGATGCTACTTGACTACTACTGCCCGCAATTACATGCTGCTGCATCTTAGCTGCCAATCGGCAGATTAGCTAACCAACTGATAAGCAGCTTTGGTTGCTATTTGGCTGCTTAGCTAATACATAAGCCATACATACGCTAAGAGGCGACCCTGTCGTCTCATTGGAAGCGTTTAAAACAGGAATTACATAGAATCGTAGATCTTGAACTTTGACTACGGTTCACCAGTTTATTTGTTTTCGGTCTCATTAATTAATACCTTTGTAATTACTAAACCACTCGTTAGAAATTGATCCAATAAGTGGCTTCGTCGTATCGAGTGCCCGAGTGGTTATAATATTATGTAGTCATGATAAATCTAATAATCGGCAAAAAAGTGTCTTAAGAAAAAACTTGAGATAAACATTGGAGCATGCAAGGTTTTCACAATGTTTTCCTTCTACACGCTTGGTTGCAATGTTTAGATTTAAACGTTCTGATCTCGAAAGTAATAATTAAGTATGCCATTTACCAGAGCAGTTCTAAGGTTATACTTATTATATGGACCATAAGAGTAATTGAAATCATAATAAAATCATAAAGTTGGCAAATACTGCTCTGGAATGTCGCAATAAGAATAAACCAACCATTTTGCGAAATTTTATGGCTAGCAAAATTGGTGTACCGCGCACTTTCCTATGGCATCATATCTTTGGACTTTTGTGTTTTGTTATGGGATTTCGCAATCGAACTTTGGAGGGCTTACATATTATAAAACTAGCTTAGGCACATTACTTATTTATTAATTAGTATCGACAAGTAGTGTGTAAGCTGTGATAGCCTAGTGGTTAGGACGTCCGCCTTCTAATCGGGGGTCGGGAGTTCCCGGGCACGCACCTCTTTTCGGAGTTGTGTGCGTTTTATTAACTAAATATCACTTGTTTTAACACTGAAGGAAAACATCGCGAGGAAACCTGCAGGCCTGAGAGTTCTCCACAATGTTCTCAATGGTGTGTAAAGTCTACCAACCCACACATGGCCAGCGTGGTAGACTATGGCTAAAACACTTCTCACGAGTCTGAGAGGAGGCCCGTGCTCTGTAGTAAGATGGCGATGGGTTGATCATGATGATAATCGACAAGTATTACGTCTGAATGTTTTAAGATATTATTTATTTATTTTTATTATTCATGTACCAAAAATTGTCGTTACAAAGTAATAATAAATTAAGTTACATTTAAATGAAATTCAGTTTTTCTTTGGTTTGTTTCTTCAAAAAATATGAACTAGGGTAACATAAAATAATAAAAGGTTCAACCACTTCTTTTTTGGTAACATATTAACATTAATTTATTGGCTCGGTAGAATTTATTAGGACTCAGTAATATAGCGAAATAATTGTTCGAGCGTGACGCATTCGTTTACGACTTTGTTTTTTTTGCCGTCTACCTACTATTTGAACATGCGTGCTTGTTATAAAATAGTTTGAACATTTCGTTATAAAGTGTGACACACTTTTTTTGCTTGGTTTATGTTAAATTTGTTTTTAATTCTTATAGAATCATGTCATTGTGCGTAACGATCTGACTTGATATTATAAAATTAGCACCTTAGTAAATCGCATTATATAATTATTATACAATCGTTATTTCAGTCGACAAAATTAAATTAACCTTTAAATTATTCTCACACCTTTTATGGATATTTTATGGGATATTAAAATTTATGTTTTTTAACATTCAATTTTAACTGAACCCTACATAAATATCTCAACTATCAGGGAGGGAACTAAAATCATGAACGTTGTGGATTTGAACCCTAATCTACTAGCTCAATTTTAACATTTAGAAGTAACAGAAAATTACTCATTTAACATGAAGAATAAATAATAGTTTTTAAAAAATGTCTTGAAATAATAATTATTATTTTATTTAAATCTTGAGATACTTAAATAATGCTCTAAGCATAGAAGTTTTTATTCTGACAGTTATATATTGATTCTGACATAGTATATTCACAGAGTGCGATTTTGTGCATTTGAACCTATTTACAAAGTTTATGCTAACGAGATGCATAATAAAAACAATTTAACTCGTAAATTTCGTTTAACTTAAACAACAATTTTCGCTTAATTAAAGTAGATTGTTGAATAAAACATCAGGTTGTGGCCTAGTTGTGCATACAAAAGTTAAATTCATTTAGTGTGTTGGACTGTAGTAATAAAAAAAATGACTAAGAGAAGAGGTAGCCTAGAAGGCAAGAAACTCCGTAGTAATTTTTTTTTAATTACATTAATAATAATTATTATTTATCTACAATATTTACAAAAAAAAATATTTATAAAAATAAATAAATATCAAAACATAATTTTTTAAGTATAATAGAAAAAAAATTAAATAAGGATGATACCCAGTGGGTATTTCAGCCGTTCCGCTTCAACTCCTTGTCCGCCGCGATCAACGCCGAGTCCAACGACCCTTGCATTTTCACAACTCCACGCTCGGCCGTAGTTTCGCTGTGACATCTGGGTCAGTGCATTTTCGATGAGGTTAGGTTATGCTCTTTATAGTAGTGATGTAAGATTTTTTGTCGCGTAGATTAGCGTTACAGAGTTCGATTGCTCTAAATACATAACGTAATGTAGTTCACAGTTAGGCAATTAGAGAAAAGTGTTAAAGTTGACGAGTTCTTTACTTCTTAGCGAAAAGTTGGAGACGAACTAGAAAAATTTCGAAACACAATGACTAAAGAATCTTTTGCTTCGTGGAAGGTTTCGGTAACTATAGTATGCGACATAGCAATCGGGGTGGGGATTCCCGCACAGCCCTAGCGCTAACCCGGTGCGGGATAGCGCGGTGGAAGTGCAGGGTTTCTCCCCGCCTCATACCCCGATCGCAATCTCCACCTGTAGCGTACTATAGTTACCATCCTAATGGCAAAAATGTGCCGCCAAGTAATCTAGCGTTCCGCTAAAATATCCATTTCAAAGCCCAGCAGCGTCAAAACTACTGGTCAAAACCGAATAGGAGTTTAACCTCGGATGATGTGGTATATAATATTAATACTACATCTTAGTTACCATAATGCTGACGAGCAGCGCAAGTTTCATACAGGTATGTTGACGTGAAGTAGACGTCATGGACTAAGAGCCAGCGCGTGCCAGACCTCCGTTAATTTATAAAAGCTGAAAGTTTCAGCTTTTATAAAATAACGAAGATCTGGCACGCACTGGCTCTCTTTCGATCAGGGGCTAAATCAAATCAGATTTGAATCAATTTAGAAAAGACGTAAGTACTACCTTATCAGCAGACTAACATGATTCAACCGGCTCGGCACTTTTGCTTACAAGATAAGCATGCCCATTTCCCATGACGCATTTTAGAGGTTAAAAGATTTACGATTCAATAATAAGTATTTATTATACTCACTCCTCGCTCCTTTTACAGTCACGACCTCAGTTGATTCCAGAATAGTATATTTCTAAGGTCAAACATGTATATTCTAACAATCGCGTAAACGAAGGATATCAATGCATAGATCTAAATATGACTCAATAGACTAGACTTGCCTACATAGAACATTAATTTAATGCCACCCGTTTGTAGTAGGCACATAATTGTATAATAGATGACGTCATAGTTAAGTAAGTAAACATTAGTTATTTTTTTAAATAAAACTTGAAAATAATTGGATGAAAACTTTTTGAATAATAACAATCTATCCACTAACAAATATAATAAGCTCGTAGGTATAATAATGTAAAGAAAACCAAAACTTTAATAAGTGAAAGAAAAACTCACTACCCTTGCCTAATTAAATATCACAGTTGTTATGTTTAGAGAAATTGAATAATATTAAACCTAACCTATCCTAACATTCTTTTACGTCTGTAGCTATTTTTTTAAATACTAGATGATCTCCACGTCTTCATCCGCGTGGATTTAAATTATTGAAAATCCTCTTGGAACTCTTTGATTTTCCGGGATAAAAAGTAGCCTATCCTTCCCCGGGATGCAAGCTATCGCTGTACCAAATTTCGTCAAAATCGGTTGAACGGATGGGCCGTGAAAGGCAATCAGACAGACAGATAGACAAACGGACAGACAGACACAATTTCGCATTTATAATATTGGTATAGATACTTTTATGAAAACAACTCACAAGCATGTCTAATTAGCTTTATCATTCAACAATGCATATTTTTCAATTTATAAGCGAACTAGACGTCAGCGGCGGTTTAACATAGTAATTAATAACAAGAGCATAATCCAACACCTTGAGCTAATCCAAAGTTAATTCAGCTATTTCTAGCGCACTTCCTTTTCCTGCCCGTTATGTTTTAAGCCTTGGTCAGATACAAGGCGTGATATGTTTTAAGCGCCTTGGTCAGATACGTGAAATCGCACGTTCGTATGCCTAACCGCGATCACGCACTCCTCCGATCCGAATCCGTGAAAATACGGATAGAAAAAATATCTACGACATAATATGTCATAAGCTACCATACAAAACAAAAAGGAACGTATATTCACGGTTTCGGATCGGATGAATGCGTACAGCGTAACCGCCGTAACGCGGCTTTTTGTAGTGTAATCAACTATAATTATAATGATGGCGATCTCAATGCGGCTGTTGTGTTTAGCTTGCCGTTGACGCAGCGATTCCCTGTATGACATGCTGTATAATACAGTTCCTTGTGGTACAATTCTCTATAAAAGCTGATGGTCAAGTCCCATAGTTTGACAGCTATGTTGTGATTATCCCTCAATCATTCCTGATTTGCTAGCTGTATCTCACTATTGACTACTATGCACTGTTGAAAGAATACTATAAATTCAGCCAATCACAACAACGGAGACTATAGCTATGCAATAATCACAACTGTCGTTCTACTAAAGGGTGCTTCCGTGACGTATTGCTACATTGTCTTTAGCACATCTCCACCACGAAATTGTACCAGCGAAATCGCTGAAATTCTACATAATTTGTGTTGTATGAATTGTGAAACTACAACAAAACTGCCTGTTTGCTACTGCCAAATATTTGATTATGAGTCCATCTCTTTCCCGTGCGATAGAACTGATGCGAGTTTCGCTAAAATTTCGAAGCGGCCTAAGCCCCCGCACACCCGCACAGCCCCCGCGCTAACCCGGCTCGGGCGAGCGCGTGTGACGAGCGGGTATGATGCGACTCCTGTTGTAATTATTAAAGAAGGAACAACATGAATGCTTTTACATTTCGGATAACGCGTTAGAGCCGTGCCGCTGACGTCGCGCACTGTGTCTGTTGAGGGCTTTAGTTGAAAAATAGTAGCGAAGTAATTTTTCATTCTAGATCAGCGAGCGTGAAGGCCGGCTTTTCTAATTGTAAGGTCGCTACATTTTTGCTTTTGTTGCAACGGTCAATTATTCAATCGGCGGCGCTACGATCGGACATTGGAAATTACACGCTAACAATGTACTTGGCTAAGAGCTGGCGAATGATTTGTGAGTGATTTATAACGGCTAAAACTCGACGTCTTAGTATTACACACAGGCTATTATTATTATGAGGAAATCGGTCTTAGGGCCCCTCAAAACCCTAACCCCTACTTAACCCAATTAGAGGTTGAATTTTCAAAAATCCTTTCTTAGCGGATATCTACATCATAATAGCTATCTGATGCCAAATTTCAGCCCAATTCGTCCTGAGCTGTGCGTTGATAGATCAGTCAGTCAGTCAGCTTTTCCTTTTAGGTACATATTTATATATTTTACATATTTATATAGAAGTACTTTCGATTAAGTTATACCTACACAAACTAAATATGACTTACGCCACTGACTAAAACTCCATTGTTTACCATATTGAAAAAAATGTAACTTAATTTAATTTAATAAGGCATGTGTTTTAAGAATAAGTATTTGGGTTTTATCTTTTTCTCCATGTTATTATGTTTTGTACTGTGTACTGTGTTTGTCTATTTATAATTATTCGTGTATCGTTGTTAAAATATATAAAAAAAATAGTAATTGCTCTTGTATTTCTAGTTGAAACACTTTGAACAAATTGTCCACCTGCTCTTAGATAATAATAACGTGTGTAATTAAGATAATACAGTTGTAATTCACAGGTGTTAAGGCGTGTGTATGTAGTGTGAATATACTGAGTGCATTAGTCATTAGGTACAACAAGACCAAAGTGCACCATTATAGGTAATGTAGGTACATTCGAATCGCCGGTGATTATTATATTTTACTAGCTTATGCTCGCAACTTCGTCCGCGTGGACTCACTACACAATTTTCAAACACCTATTTTACCCTCTTTGGAGTTGAATTTTCAAAAATCCTTTCTTAGCAGATGTCTATACGTTATAATAGCAATCTGCATGCCAAATTTTAGCCCAATCCGATCAGTAGCTTGAGCTGTGCGTTGATAAATCAGTCAGTCAGTCAGTTAGTCAGCTTTTCCTTTTATATAATACTAGCTTATGCTCGCGACTTCGTCCGCGTGGACTACAAAATTTCAAAACCCTATTTCACCCCCTTAGGAGTTGAATTTTCAAAAATCCTTTCTTAGCGGATGCCTACGTCATAATAGCTATCTGCATGCCAAATTTCAGCCCGATCCGTCCAGTAGTTTGAGCTGTGCGTTGATAGATCAGTCAGTCAGTCAGTCAGTCAGTCATTCAGTCAGTCAGTCAGTCAGTCACCTTTTCCTTTTATATATATAGAAGAAGAAGAAGATAGAAGATGACTTTTCGGTTACTTACAAGTAGGTAGGACAGGCTTGGGAAAACAAACTTAGGAAAATTGAATTAACATTAAAAAACTAAGACTAACTAAATATAATTATCAGTTTCTGTAGTTATTTTGTGAAGCTACGTATCCACTAGTGATGTGGGATGATAATGTAAATACCGAGGGATCTGTGGGGATACGAATAATATTTGACCTATACTCTACCTATACCTACTCTGATTTTTAATTCTGTGGAATTCTGACGTTGTAATTTTTATACATCAGGGGAGTTATTTGTATAAAAAATAGGGTGACCACCACCTAAAGTTCGATTCTCCCCCAAAATTGCCTGAAATCACTATCAATGTAAAAAAAACCCTGACTAATCTAATCTTGACTTATACATTTCAATTTTAATCGTCTTGATGTGTCTAAAAGTACATACATACTTAATTTTAATTGATGATTTTTCAAAATTCTTTCACAAAAACTTTGTCCTTATCAAACACAACAAAAAAATCGGACAAATTGGTCGAGTTTTCCTCAAGTGATGATCTTCCATACATGCGGCAATTGATTTATAGTATATTTACCTATGTACAAGATTTAAAATTATCTTCTTTGTGGGAAATATTCTATCTTTGGTAACACAGAATTCCACTGAATTAAAAATCAGAGTATAATGATTACCTTGGCACAAGAAAAAGTTTCTTCTAATATCATTGCTTGGCATGTATTGAGTTGGCACTGGCTGAAAAGTTTACAGCTTTAGCGGAAAGATAGTGACGGTCAATGCTTATTATGAGGAAAAAATGCTTATTATGAGGAAATTCAACTCGAATAAAATATTCATAAAATATTATTCTTATAATTGAATAGTGACGACCAAACAAACACATTTGATTGAAGTATCGTGTAACACGCATAACAAAAAATGCGTTAAATTGTAAAATATTAATTGACCTCTTATCTTTTTATTGCCTTGTCGATTCTTTTGCAAAAGATAATCAAAATCCTTTATTATAAACCACGCTCAGACACCAGATAACATTATAAAAATATAATTGATAATCATTTATTTTTTTCATGCTTCGACAATGTAAACAATGTCATTGTTATATTTTTATTGTATCTTTGTAAGGACGGAAAAAATTATATGGCTTAATTTAATATCATGTTTTATTAATATTAATTTAACTTGGTTTGCAGATATTATCTGTGTTTTTAATTTTGATTAACTAACTAAATCATGTAAAATCTGTTCTTTCCCACGCTGTTATAAATTAGGAGAATATCATCATCATCATCATCAACCCATCGCTGGCTCACTACTGAGCACGGGTCACCTCTCAGAATAAGAAAGGTTTGGCCATAGTCTACCACGCTGGCCAAGAGCGGATTGAAAGACTTCACACACCTTTGACTTTGAGAATGTTATGGCGAACTATCAGGTATGCAGTTTCCTCTCAATTTCTTCCTGTTCTTACTTGCTTAAAACACACATATTCCGAAAAGTTAAAAAAGTGCGTGCTCGGCTTCGAACGTCAGTCCACCAGCTATAGGAGGCTGATGTCTTAACCACTGGACTATCACTGCTATACTTACCCTACCTCCTCCTCCTCCTTAAATCCTCTTCAACCTAGTTGCCTGGCAGAGATCGCTTCACAGCGATAAGGCCGCTGATTGTATGTTCTTCTTTTACATGTTTCTTTTTGTGTCTTTTCTTTTTGGTGTACAATAAAGAATATTAAACTAAACTAAAACTTAATTTAGAGTCTAGTAAACTACGATATTGTTCTACAATATTATAATAATTTATCTACTATTAATCCATACAAATATCCATCTCCATAGTAATATTATAAATGCGAAAGTGTGTGTGTGTGTGTGTCTGTCTGTCTGCTAGCTTTTCACGGCCCAGCAGTCTAACCGATGTTGATGAAACTTGGTATATCCAATCCAATCCATCAGCCTGTTTGCGTCCACTGCTGGACATAGGCCTTTCCAAGAGCGCGCCACCAAACACGGTCCTCCGCCTAACTAATCCATCCTAAACTTGGTATAGAGTTATCCCGGGGAAGGGCATAGGCTACTTCCGCGGAAAAGAAAAGAGTTCCCGCGGGATTTTTAAAAACCTAAATCCACGTGGACGAACTCGCGGACATCCACCTAGTTATAAATAACTCTTCTCTTATCTTAAGAATCACACTCGTAAGCATAATAATACTATGTAATACAGTCATAATGTGCCTGATTAGAAACAGGTTTCGTAAGTGTCCACTTTTACTTTTTCATAAAGCGTGAGTTCACGTAGAGTGCGAAGAGAAAGTGTCGCGAGGTGTCGCAGGCGTTTTGTTTGATGCCTCACATTTCGCCATAGTGACATAAATGACTTGCCATTTGCACAACAGTATCATAGACAAAGAGTTAGTTCTACAAACTAATGAACGACATAATTCAACATCATTTTTAAAAATGCCTGTGCAGTGTGCATATCATTTAGATATTAAAAGTGATACTATTTTTATCATTTACAATTTGTTACAGAAATCCAAGGTTGTCGTTATAGAATTCTGTAATACAGTATTTATTATATTGTATTCTGTGCCGGTGATAATTTTTTTTTAAATAAAAATGGCGAGCAAACCAGCAGGTGGGTCACCTAATGTTACCGCCGGCCATGAACATTTGCAGTACCAGAGGAATCACCAATGCGTTCAGGAATTTGTTGGTCCGTCCCTTGAATGACCCCATGAATTGATAATTGATTGTAAGTTCAAGATCCATATTTAAATTGAAAAATTAATACCTACCTACTAAAAATGATATTGTGATCTCATCATACTTATATCTACAGGTAGTAGGTACAATGAAAGCAACTTGCTTACATTGTCAAGATGATTTTTTGATGATTTCATTACAATAAACTTCATAACTTTTTCGGTATACCTAAATAAAATAAGCCGCAGCTCTTTGACTGTAAGAGTTACTTCTAACTTTCAAGGATCTGTCACAAACTGAACATAAAGTATCGGTAATAATGTAACGAATGTGACAGTCGTCACAAAGAGTTCGAAGCATTCCGTTTTGAGTCATAGGTACTTTTTATTAAAATGGTGTTTTAATTTTAGAAAATATTTCTTTTTTTACTAAAAATAGAGATAATTACAGATTGTTCCTGAAAAGTTGATTTCTATAATTATTATAGGATACTATTATTAGAGAATAGAATATATTCCTAGTTCAATAGTAGAATTATGCATAATAACTTTTGTTAAAATAACCCTAAGTACATTAAAATACTCGCGCAAAGTATGTACCTACATATAACAATATTCAGCATATTTAAATGAAAGAACAAAATACACATTAGGCATTCCTAATGTTTTTACACCAGCTATTTTTCCTTATTGGTTTTAAATTGATTATTTACAACCGAAATAGACATCTAACAAATAAATCAGATAAGTACGAATAATATTATTATATGCACAGGATGTTGATAAAATACATAAGTTCTTTATAGTATTAGTAGAAGTAAATTGTGGTTAGTCCCTGTTTAATGCACTTAAAATATGACTCATAAACATTTCGAAAGAATAAAATATGTAGTTTAGGTATGCTAGATTTTTTACATATTCGTGACAGTGTGACGTTATTTCTGATTTATTAATATCGTTTGGCTGTGAAGAGAATATCTTAAAGGTACAAAGAACCTACATAATATTGTACTGGAATACAAAATTGCTTTGTGATGGATGTGATGTAGTTGCTAAGATTGTAACTTTGGTAGCTATTTCACTTTCATTTAAGTCCATTGAGTTGTTAGTTCCATGAAGTTCTTTTTGTACCTATACGCGTTTGTTTTCGTACGCGAGGGGAAGCTCAGAAATCTGTGGCATTGGTTGTTCGTAGTGTAATTCTTATCAAAAGAAACAAAAATAATGGACTTGGGACATTTTGATTGTAGTGTGTCTGAAAGTCAAAACCCAATGACAGTTCTTTTGAAACACTTTTAGTTCTTAGTAGGTACCTACTTAATGGTTAGATTTATGTCAAATGTATTACGTCACCATACAAGTAAGTTTTCAAGGCGCAATGTCTAACGAAATGCTACGTGAGTTCACCAAAATTTCAACGACTCCATTGTCTTTCAACATGTAATAGCCACAGTTAGCTCCATATCGATATTAATATGATTGCCACTATTAAGTAATATTTTCAGGTTTCATACATGTGAGTTTCTTTGTTCCACCATCACTTCTAAATCCCTAAATAGATTTGAATGATTGGCTACCATTAGAATCCTTAGTAAATCATCCCGAGTGACACCAGCTATAAATTAAAAAAAAATACAGGGTGTAACCAGAACGCTTTCAAAAACAAAGACAGGTGATAGTACTGATGATTACTGTACTGATATTATGATAACACAAAAAAATGTGAAAAAAAAGTTATACTAAAAAATCCTATAATTTTGTAAATGTTTACGATATATTGCATATTATAAAACATCGTATTGACGCTACAGGTCAACGAAAGTTGCGTAAGTAGGCCACTCAGGGCTAATGCCGCGTCGTAGGTGGGGCATTGACCCGAGTTTTGCATGTTAAACATTGCGGGTTTGAAAAATACTAAATCACTAAAACTAAAAAATGAGGCAAATGGTTATTGGTATTGGATTGTGTTTAGATAGCATAACAATGACGCTAAGTTTTTGCTAGCTTTCTGGCCCGCTACACCCTGTATAGCAGCTATATGGCGCCATTTTTGTAAATGTGAAATTTTTTAGTTCCAGTTTACGGTAGTTATTGACTTGTGTATCACATAGGTACTGAAATGTATTCATGTATTGTGCCGGTTAGTTGTAAGAAAAACTACACCCAAAAAGGGGTGAAGGATATTATGACGTCATTACAATTTCACTATGGCTCTATGATAGAGGAACACTTAATTCTAACCCTCTTGATATGGGTCTCGGGATAAAAGGGATGGGTTAGTTACATTGATATTAAAAAATCTAACCTCCAAGAAAGTACATTTGTCTGCTGACCGTATTGGTATTTGGCTAGAATCATGTAAGTATATCCATATTATTTATAGCTCAATTATAATAAACGCACTCGTTTATAGAAAGGTGATCTACTATTGACAAAGAGAAGCAATCATTACAATATTTCCAAGGCGATCACCCCCGTTTTCTAACACTTCTAGGTATCAGTTGAGAGCATTTTCCGCATTTTTGTGTAATTAACTGTTATTCTTTGCAGCTAGAAGTAAATAAAGCCTTCAATACATCGGTGAACGTTCAGGGCAATCTCTTCCGCTTGATATAACATCGCTTCAGTTCAGTGTAATACAAATTATAATAATACGCCGCACTATCCCGCACCGGGTCGGCGCGGGTTGAAAGCAGCAAATATGTGAAAGCTCAAAATAAGTGTAAAAGTATTGGTACTGATTTTGAGCACAAATAAATTTTAGAGTATTCACATCCTCTTCTTACTATTGTAATGTGAAAAGGACAGACACAGTTCGACAGTTTTAAATTTTAATTAGAGCTGTCTAACCTCGTGACTTTAGCGCACAGTCGCTGTTTAGTTTTAGTTTTTATTGCGTGCACTAAAATTTAGAGTCTTTAAATGTAAAATTCATGTTCCGTCCCGTTTTAGCAATATTTAAAAGAAAAATATGCAGATACTCTAAATTTAGTTTAGAAAAAGACAACAGAATTGTCTATGTATTATAATATAAAGCAATTCTAATTGATGTATTATTTTGCTTAATTATACTGTAAAACAAATGAAGTTCATTATACTTGTACATTATATGAAAGATGGGAAAGCAATTAAAAGTTAGGCAAACTTTGTTTCGTATTCATAATAAAGCATTAATTTTGGAGGATGTTAACAAAATATTTGCGATCCTAAAAGTTCGTTTATGTAACTGTATTGTACTTAAGTTAATATCTCTCTGTTAATATTATAATTATAACACTACTTTTCACCACGATTCAACGTATTCTTACCTTTTCTCCTTTTTGTAAGTTTTGTACATTTGATGGTAAAGTAGTTGCGTACCTACCTACTATTTAAGAAATTTTGTTGGTAGGTAGGTGTTAACCTAAAATACAATGGTAGAGTTATATTACATAGATTATTATGTAGATTGAGCAGAGACCATAATATTTTCAACAATAAAAGGTTTCCACCTACAGATTCCCTACCATACTTACCATAATAATTATTATTCATCATTACCTCAACCCATCGCTATACGCCACAGCGGCCCACTACTGGGCACGGGTATCTTCTCGGAATGAGAAGGGTTTAGGCCACAGTCCACCACGCTGGCCGACTACACACACCTTTGAGAACATTATGGGAACTCTCAGACTTGTTAGCTTCTTTACGATATTTTCCTTCATTTAGGTACGATATTTTATTTAATAATTAGCCTCAATTTACTTATTTTTCTTTATTGAAACAAAAGTCTTTAAATAAGGCTATGCGTAAATATATTTTTTCAGTAGGTATTTGTATAGAAAAGGAGCTTGTTGGTTTTTATCCGGAGGCAGAAAGGCAAAATTCGCGCCCTTCGCTACGTACAAGTAGAACCCTTGTTAATTTGATCAAAACAAAAAAGGTAATAAGGTAGTATAAAGTAAAAGGTAATAGAAATCGATAGGTACCAGGCCGATTCCCAACCAACAAATAACTTACTTTCGACAATAAAATGCGATGGAAGGAATCTATATAAGTAATTCGATTATGGAGTCTGCGGATTAATTTTAAATGTTCATCATATTAATATATAATTTAATGCAACGCTTCGATTTTATTTCTGTTTTATTTATAATTAGTCTTTCGCGATCAATGCATTTCAATGAGTGTAAAGCCTATTTACATCTTTAAGGATTTAAGTGCCTACCACTAATATCAATTTCTCCCTAAAACAGGTCTTTTGTAAACATTTTGTGTATTTAAATTAGATTCAAATTATTACATTTGTAATAATTGTATTTAATAATAAACGAATAAATAGGCAAGTATTAACGTATATTTAGATTATATAATAGTTTATTGGGGAAAACCTTTATAAAGGAAATTTCCGATTACTTTTAATAAAAGACTCAAGAAATGGAAACTCGTTTTCAATTCAGTTAACACTTTCATTCAAACATTTGATATAGAAAGTTAGAGAGGAAAAATATAATAAGAAGGACTATACCTACTTTTTATTACCATTTAGATTATTAATATTATCAATTTTTTCTGCAATCTCACGAATTCACGGATGTTTAATAATTGTATTCTGAATCAATTACCATAATTTAAGTTCTAATTTTTTTTTAATTCAGGGTGTTTCTTGGACATTTCTCATAGTATAAATTAAATTGCATATTCATTGAGATATGGAATTCTATTAACGGCCTGCTTGTTTTAGCGTTACGTAAGGACTATATCTTTTCTATATAAGAGATCACCTACTTGTCTATTGTCCAGAGATACCTTAAAATTATTATGTGCATAGAAATGCCACTAGGAGCTCAGCCAAGGACCCCTTTAGCACTGTGTTACCATTTCATATATTCGCGGGTGCAATAAAAATGATATACGTGTTAACTTGCAGCACCACCGCCATATTTCATTATATGATGAAAGATTTGCGTTAGGTATATGCGTTGAAAATACTTTACGTTGTAACTTTTATTGTTGTTAACTTTATATTTACTAGCTGATGCCCTTGTCCACGGGATTTAGTTTTTTAAAATCCCGTGAGATCTTTGATTTTCCATGAGAAAAAGTAGAAAGAGTGTCACTCTCCAGGTATGTATCTATACCCATGCAAAAAATCACGTCAATCCGTTGCACCATTGCAGCGTGATTGAAGGACAAACCAACAAACAAGCACACTTTCGCATTTATATTAAGGGTACTGATAGATAGAACTCATATTCTGTGGTAGTGATTGTAGTGTTTTACATTATTGAAATGAATGACTAGGTTAGGACTTGTACACTTCGATATTTCAGGTCAATTATTTCGTAGAAGCGTGCATGATAAATCGTACTAAACAATAGCGTCGAGGCTATCAACGTAAAACGTTAATAATTACTAAATATGAGCCTGGCACGCCCCGGTGGGTATTACAACAGATTTTAACGATATAACATAGTACTGCCTAATACATAAGAATATTTAGATAATATACTGGTTTTTATCTGATTTGTTCGCATTGATGTAATAGTGAGTTACCCCTCGGTAAGAAAATTAAATATTGTATGCAAGCACTAGAAATGTTTGCACTGAAATTGGTAACAAAATTCGAAAAATTGTACCTTTAAGTTAGTTACTAATGTCTTACCAACTTCATCCACAAGCTTTACGGTTAGTTGGAGGGAAAAGGGTTTTTTTAAATTAGTACTGAGACTAATTAATTATTGAAGGTTCAGCCTATGGTGTAACGCGATTATAAAATACAAATTATAATTAGTTCGTTTCAAGCAAGCCTAATTATTTTTAAAGTAAAAAAGAATAAGCAAGACAGATTTAAGTAATTCATTAGATAAGTCGCGAATAATAACCATAGTGGCTTTAGCAAATTAATTGCCCGTTACTGGTACTGATTCTGAGCACTACTAAATTTTAGAAAATTCGCACCCTCTCCTAATAATATAATATGAAAAGGGCCGACATATTTTGTCAGTTTTAAGTTTAATTTAGAGCCGTCAAACCTCGTGAGTTCGTGACTTTAGCTGCCAATCGCGAGTCTATCGTTTAAATTTGTAGCGTGCACTAAAATTTAGAATCTTTAAATGTAAAATTCATGTTCCGTCCTTTTTAAGCAATATTAAAATAAGAGGATGCAGATTGCAGATAATCTAAATTTAGTTTAGCGAAAAACAACAGAATCAGCGCCGCTGTATTCTAATTTCATTTAATGGCCTTGGATAATCTCTAAGGCCTCGTTTGCAGACGTAACAAATCCGAACCATGTATTTTTGTAATGGTGATATTTTTAACATTACAGTAAATCTCGATTATGCACTGAAAGCGTTGTGCTGTATACGTCATCCGGGGTAAATTTAAGACTATATAATACAAACAATTAAGAACTTTGTTAAAAAAGTAATGGTCTTTCCGTGTCGGGCAGTTTGCTGAACAGTTTTAATTGTGGGCCGCTTTGTTAAAGTATAGTGCATTCAATATTAACTGGCGTGTTTCCACTTGACACCGTCATTAGCAATAACAATAGGATTAAGTCGTGGAGGGTGAATTCAAAAGTATCAACACTGCTTGGTTTGCAACAAAATATATAAGGTTGAACCGGCTCCTTTAAAAATGAATGGGCTCTATGAGTGTTTGGTTTAATACTCCTATTGTTTATGTTCCAGTGGAAACACGCCAGTTAATATTGAATGCACTATACTTAATTGTTCCTAATTAGAACTACATAGGTACTTACTTTGTTTTAATGCTAACATCTTCTAAGTGACCACCAGGTAAGGCGTGGGTCATATAGAAGCTACTAGCAGGGATGACATGGCGAGTTTTTTGTATGAAAACTTATCTGAACTTTTAAGAAATTAGTAAGTGAAAGATGTAAGAAAGCATTTAAAATTTTACCAAAAAGACGTCATATTTTTAAAAGTAAGATGCGGAATCGACTTGGATACACCGAGGACGTGGTCACTATCTAGTTTCTTAATTTCCCGTGGGATGACGCGTTGTCCGCGAACAAATCGAAATGTTCCTTACGTATATGTCATAGCACTTCGCCTCTGGGATCGTGTTACTTTCGTAAACAGTGTTAGGGCTTGTTCACATAAAGAAGGCACAACTAAGTTTTAGCTAAAAGTTTTAGAGTCAAGACAGTATTTCCTTGAACATAATGTTATGTGGAAGTATTGAAGGTAGCTCGGTATGAGTTGGATGGCTAAGATAAGTATATTTAACAATGAACTCCGAACAGAGAACATCGAGTCAGTTAGAATCATCAATATTATTTTGTACCTAGGCCATATTTTATGAAACGGTAGGCACCACTTGTACAAACGTTTTTGAATACAAATCTGAACTCATTTCCAAACAAAACAGCAAAAAGCTTCACTTAAATCTTGTCATGAACTCATTTTCAAGCAGACCGGCTTAAAATTTGTTAAATTGAGTTCAAAGTTGTGATTTCGATCAAACGGTAAGTTTTTTGCTCGTCCTGTAAAAAATAATTTCAAGCAATTACACCATTTTGTTCGCCAGCTCCTCAATGGGGATCCACAGACAAAACTGATCTCATAGAGCGCCACAAAAGATCTGGCTAATTCCAGCTTCATAGATTCTTACTTAGACTAAGGAGGTTTCATATCTTTACACGACAATTTTTTCAT
The DNA here is from genome assembly GCF_902806685.2 of Maniola hyperantus. Lineage (NCBI taxonomy): Eukaryota > Metazoa > Arthropoda > Insecta > Lepidoptera > Nymphalidae > Maniola > Maniola hyperantus. The sequence continues at coordinate 11,507,089 of NC_048541.1, forward strand.
GGCGTTTGACAGCTCAGTATAGTCAGTTCCAGAGATGATACTACCTCTTTGACCGGCCTTATACGATACGCCAACTTTTGGAATAAATTGGCAGTGTGGATCCCCATAATAACGATATTTTATCTAGTCAATGTGAAACTAGCCTAAGGACTATGCGTCCGTCAGGCTCGACGTAACATGATACTAGACTTGCTTACTAAAAGCAGTCCTTTGCCTTGGAGAAATAGATTTTGATGGATGTTTTTGTTGTTTTAACGGCTTTGTGGAAGCTTGGTTTGTTTAGTTATTTATACCTGCTTTTGAGCCTTCTAAGAACTTTGTCTAAGCCTCTGTTTTAAGATGTTGGCTGAGCGATATCAAAAATCATGGCGAAAAATTGTAATGTAAGCTACAAAATTTAGTGGATAAATAGAGTAGGTACCTTTTTAACTTTCTCATAAAACTATGATAGATGTATCCATCGAATTAGTGATTTTTAATTTCGCATTTATGAATACATTTCAAGAGAAACCCATTCTAGAGTTTATGATGCAAGAGAGATTTCGAATCGACAAAATAAATATGAAATTCAATTCGACGTAAAGCCCCGAACGATTTAGATTCGAGAAAATTTAATAAAGGTTCCGATGAGCGATATTAAAATTTTCGCTTTCGGATCAAACGTTCAAATGTTGGAACACGTGTCGTGCTTAGCTGAAATCCGTTATCGGGAACGACTCTCAAAGGATTTAATTTCCTGTCGGCGAAATGAAAATCGATTAGTTTGATTTCCGACGGCCGCCGGCGCCCGGTCGATAGTTTCCGATTCGGGCCCGACCCAACTTAATAAGACATGTGAGCTAATCTAACTGGGGCGCACCTCGCTTCCTGACTTAAGTTAATTAACTTAACTAAATTCATGGTTTTCAGATTTTTCCCCAAATGTCAGCTATAAGATCTACCTACCTGCCAAATTTCATGATTCTAGGTCAACGGGAAGTACCCTATAGGTTTCTTGACAGACAGACAGACAGACAGACAACAAAGTGATCCTATAAGGGTTCCGTTTTTCCTTTTGAGGTACGGATCCCTAATAAAAAAAATACAAGATAGGTACTTACCGGTTTACAAGATAGCAGGCAATTCGTTTTACTATCAGATTTTTCCATGTAGTACTACAGAATTGATAGCATACCTAACTTAACCTCTAGACAATTTGTGAGTTTGTACGTACGTGACTTGTGTTATAACGGATCACTTAACATTTTCATCTACAGCTGAGTCACTCTTTTTTATTTTCAACTGGGTAATCATTTAAAGATCTCTACGTCCGTCAGGTTGCTTCATGGCTTCCTAGTATTAAGTTGTACCTAACTGCACTTTAGCAGATATGCCAGATAAACTGTATTATCTACGCTCATATCTTAAAATTCTGATTATGAATTCTAAAAGAGTGACATAATGACACATCACTTATTCACGTGCATCTTTAGGTAATATTATGAAAAAAAAGCTTTTTTTTCCACGACTTCATCGCGTGGACTTAGGTTGAATTCCATGGGTTGATTTTCCTGAGTAAAAAGTGTTTGCTATATCCGTCTCCGGAATGCAAGCTATCTATGTACAGTACGCGGCAGAAAGTAATGTACACCGACCTTTAGAAGGAGATAGAAGATTTGTAGAGCATTGTCCCTGTCGTTGAGACCGACAGTGACAGAGACAACGCTCTACAAAGCCGAAATTACGGGTACAGTAACCTATAGGTATCCACGTGGACAAATTTGCGGGCATTATCTATTAAGTAACTGATTAAAATATATTTTAAGATTCCATTTAGTGATAGCGCCAAGAATGCAAATAAGTTTAAAATAAAATCGGATTCCCCGAGAAGTTTATAAAGATTGAAAAAGCGATCCACAGTGAAAGTCCTCTCGATTTCACAAAGATTTATAATGTTTCTTTTCTCTTATATCTCACTGAGTTATAGAACATGGAGGATTAAAAAGCGGTTAATTATAATAAGCCTCAGTAAATTATATAATAGAAATTAAATTATGTCTTTTATTCTTATTAAAATATCATAAAATTCGCGTTCGTCATAATATGATAAAGGTAGCGATATATTGTGCGTCATATTAAGTATAGGTAATACATAAGGAGGTCGAGCGCCAGTTTAATTAATGACAAAAGCACGACTATAGTTTTCTTGTCCACCTGAGTTTGAGCCTAAGGTCGTTTTTTGACTTTCTTGGTAGGTTGGTGAAGAGCCACAGCCGAAGTCTCCTACCAGTCTAATCTGAGGCAATTTAGAAACTACACAATATTATAATAATTTATAAATTTCCAAATTGCACCTGCCGAACATTAAACCCGGAACCTCCCATTTATATGACAAAAATACCACTACGCGAGGAATATTGTCCAAAACGTTTTTTTTAATAGGATATTGCGGCCTCTAGTCTATTGTACCTCTCTGTACCTACTCATTAATCACGTTAAAACTTTGCACACTTTTTGCAAAGTTTGCGCGGAAAATAAGATCTGGGAGACTGAGATAATAGGCAGTAAATAAACATTAGACGATGACAGGACGTTTATTTATTTACGAAACTGGTGAAATTTGGATTAGAAAGAAGTTTGGATTAGAAAGAACACTTGGGTCTAACTTAAAAATTTCGAATTTCGAATTATTTGAATAAACTACAATCTGTATTTGACGGGTAGGTATCAACCGAATTTAAGTAATCAATAATAATATTTAGTGACGAAACCTGTTCATTGGTGTTATACTTATATCTTGTATAAGCAATCATTAGAAAAGCAGACATACCTATAATCTATTTACAATAGTTTAAATATATTTATAAATAAAAAAAATTGTACGCAAATGAATAAATTATTCATAATAATTTATTCATTTGCGTACAATTTTTTTATGAATATTTCACGCGCTCCAAGTGTGAAAGCCTTAAACTGTCCTAGGTATTATTGTAACTACTAGTGGTCGAGTTAGATTAGACAGACCATCGGTAGCCGTTGAGTCTGTTCAGGGCTTAAAAGGACATCCTGTCAACATTCAGTAGGATATTACAGTACACGTAGGTACATGTACATCGACCTTTAGAATGGGATAGCAGATTTGTAGAGCACTGTGTGTCGTTGAGACCGACAAAACGTCATATAGGGTATGAGTGACAGAGACAACGCTCTACAAAACCCAAAATGTCATTCTAAAGGCCGATGTACATAACTTTCTGACGCGAGCTGTACTTGTTTTCCATCCTTTCCGGTTTTATTAGGAACCGGAACGTGTACACACGAGCTAAGTGTGAGGTATTGCCACACTAGTGTTGCATTATCATGAAACCGCAGCCCGTGGCAGACTAACCGCAACGGGTGTCGCCCTAATTTCAAATAATGCTTCAATAAACTTCGATGTAGGAACATAGTGTAGAGTTACCCACAAAATTTTCTCTGCAAATAGAGTATATACGTTCGCATACTAAAGTTGCCAAATAAAATAAACTGAATTTCACTTTCACAAATGCGTATTAGGACAAAATTTTACGTTTGCGCTTGACCGCAATTACATTAGAATGTGTTCTTATAATGAATTTAATTTGTAAGTTAAACTTGTTTTGCAAAGTCAAACTCAAATGATTTATTGAAACAAAATAGGTAACATGTTACTCTTGTTGATAATCAAAATTGTTAGATTTTGTTAGATGTCTGCGGTGATAATTAGTTACATTAATTTAAAACTAAAGCAACGAGGGTTTCAAACGCGCCCAGAGCCCACAACAAACTCAGCTAGGAATTAATAATAAAAGTTTATCAAAATATTTATTTTAATTTTATCGGATTTAAGAGCTGCTGGCAGAATTCTATCCATTACAGACAAGTTGGCCTTTGTCATTTTACTCATATGTTTTTTTCCCAAAAATGTCTTTCATAGAAACCTTGTCTTGAAAATCCAAATAAATCAGCCGAATCCGTCGAGCTGTTCTTAAATCTTTCATACATCTAGCGGATTTTTATATTTATGTAGATATGTACACATAGATCTATACGGAACAGACGAACGGACAAGGCGGAAAATAAGTCTTAACTTAATACAAGGTGACCTTATTAAATAAATAAATACGGTTATGTGATAGGCGCCTAAGTAGTATGTTTACAATGATTCAAGTTTTGAAATAAGAAATAACCCAAAAACCTTTGACCACGAAGAAGATAAAGAAAGGAAATATGCTAACTAATTTGTATGTGAATGTGACATATTAAGCATACATAACGGTTACGTAAGTATGGAGGTAAGTCGGGTTAAAGGTTGCTGTGAAAGTGGAGTGTGGTCCCGATTCGACCTGTCGCATCATGACATCATATAATTAAAGCTTTCATCATTATTTTAAATGCCATAATAGAAAAATTGTGCTAGTGTGTGAATTAGGTCAGGCAAATTCTACTGTGTGCAGGGACTGACTTTCAGAGATAAGATGCTCACAATTTTTGATAAGTACATAAATAATAAACATAAATAAATAAATAAGATTTTTACGATTTTACACGTCTATTAAATATCGTCACCTACCCTATTAAGACTTCATTCGACTATTATTTAAAAAAACCTTAAAGAAGAAATCGGTTAGAAGCCATAAAATAGATAAAATTATATTGCTAACAAAATATTATGATTGGATGTAGATAAGTAGGTATACAAATAAATAAGATAGAAGTCTGAATGTGAAGTCTATCTGTGATGCCTTTTCAATGATTATATTATTACTAGCTGATCCCTGCGGCTTCGCCCGCGTAGATTTAGGTTTTTAAAGATCCCGTATAGCCTATGTCACTCAGGAATAATGTAGCTTTTTACTGGTGAAAGAATTGTTAAAATCGGTTCAGTAGTTCCAAAGATTACCCCCTACAAACAAACTTAACGACATTACCTCTTTATATAATAGTATAGATACTGTACAGGTTAATAATTAGTACTAGTTATCCAAACACAAACACAAATTCTTTAAATGTTTGTCTCGGAGCTTTTCTTGAATCTTCTTCCTGAACACAGACACATTTCCTGAAATTGCTTCTTTCAAGCAGCGATTAAGGCTAATTTTTGTTCCAAGAAAACGAAGAGTTCTCAAGGGATCATTAAAAAATAATTCATGAAAATGATGAATTACTTCCCATTCTGAAAGGAGACCCGTGCTCAGTAGAGACCCGGCGATGACTTAATGACGATGATGATTATCAGTAAGTACCCATATTATAATCAATACCCATATTATAAATGTGAAAGTGTGTTTGTTTGTTGGTTTGTCTTTCAATCACGTCGCAACGGAGCAACGGATCGAAGTGATTTTTTGCATGGGTATAGTTAAAGACCCGCCCCCCAATTGTGTAAGAATAACCATTTCATGGCTATCGCAATCGTCAAGAATTCTGCCCTTTGATTGGCTGTGAAAAAATGTAAACAGCGAATCAACCAATCAAATGGCAGAATTTCTTGACGATTGCGATAGCCATGAAATGGTTATTCTTAGACAATTGTGACCCTGGAGAGTTACATAGGCTACAATTTATCCCGGGAAATCAAATAGTTCCCACGCGATTTTTAAAAATCTAAATTCACGCGTACGAAGTCGCGGGCATCAGCTAGTGATAAATAATGTCGTCGATAGTAAGTTGTCAGCAAATCATCAGTAGGTATTATTTGTATCAGAAATATGCTTACATTTTACCTAGTATTATTTTATATAGTATTGTACCTAGTACAAATTCTATCGGCATGTAATTTCTTGCATTAACACTTCAGACAAGATAAGCGATCTACAGCAAGTGTCCATTTATTGAATTAGATGCTTGAGTTGATAACAAGATCAGTTTATTTTGGTGAAAGTAAATTATAAAAATGAAAAAATCCAAAGTTATGTTACTTTAATTTAAATTATGTTAAACGCACGCCAGCTGTTATACGTTGATGGTACTCTGTCAGAAACCATGAAGGTTTCAACAAGTGTCAACAACAACTGTACAAAATGGAGAAGTGGCAACTGGCAAACGCTCATAAGGCGCAGAACATTTGCTCCAAGACCATCTTTATGATGAAAAAACCTCTGCCGAGAGTTAGAAGAACTAGAAGAAAATTTTACAAAGAACTATTATTTTCTTACTGTAATCTGACAGAACTGAACACGGAGGCTTTTGCAGCGAGATGCTAAAGCTAAACTTTTGTCTAAACTTAAGTTGTGCCTAAGTAGAATCAATTTCTTCGTTGTATAAATTAGCCACAGTGATGTATAGCGAGGGTACACTAAGGACTATTTTAATTAAAGTCTCTAATCTGGCGACATTCGCTTCATTTAGGGCTGTCAAATAAAATACGTAAATAAGGTATTTACTGACACTGATATTTAAGTATGATTGTTAGTTATTTCTTTGAGTTTTTATTAAAAATCAAGTAGGTATTACAGACAAACCATAATTAAATTCAACTATCAAGTATATAATTCCTATTTAGATTACATAGACATTTTAAATGATTCAGGAATTTTGAAATTCGATAGCATATCTTAGAAAGAAACAGATTTAGATTCTATATAAAACTAAATTGGAATAGGACAGGACACTTTATCTCTCTATTAAATACTCGTGTCAATTTTGTAGCAGCCCTAATTCGTCATTTTATTCAATGAAAATGAGAATGAGTTTCGAAAATTAATTAGTAAGGTCTATGGAAAATAAACTTCTAAACGGAGGGACGAAGGCGAAGAAATTAAAATTTATTCTATTTGGAAAGTCACTGAAGTTGATTAGCATAATACAAGTTAGGATGAAAATGAACGCCTCACCTGGCAGCCGCAAATCGGTCAGTCTTACAGTTTTTGTCACCCCACGTTAGATGTAGATGGATCGGGTTTTTCTTATCATTTACATCAAGTTGACCTGAATAATAAAAGTAATACAAAATTTAAGGAATATCAAAATGCAGGTTTTAATTAACAAAAAACTTGAAAAAGGAAATATTATAATCTTTTGTAGCAAATTTTATATTATTATGAATAATTAAATCCGACACTCTCCAATACAGATAATATGAACAGACAATAATTATGGTCCACAAAGCCCTACTTGTATAACATATTATGTGTGAGCGGGAAATGGTTTTACTTTGGTTAGAAGAAAGGCTTGTGACAGATACAGTGATCAGTTGGACGTATTATGTAATTTTATTGAAATAGATTTACTGAAAGTACGTATTATGTATTAAGTTAGTACCTACGTTACTAAATAATGCTTGCGACTTCGTCTGCGTGGATTTTTGATTTTCTGCGGTAAAAGTATTCTTGGGACAAAAGCTACCTCTACATCAAAAAAAACCAAATTTTACCAAAATCGGTTCAAAGGATAGGCTGTTATTGCTATAAAAACCTAACAGACAGACAAAAATACACACTTCCATATTTTTAATATCAGTATGGAGTAATTCGTCTTATCCACGTTTCTCTTTACATTAAGACTCCATCACAATTTAATTGAATTTGAACTTTCATAATATTCAATACCTTATTGTCATAGTATTCGTCGAAACTTGCGATTTAGTTTCAAAAGTCACAATTGTAAGGAGAGAAAGAAATAGGAATCTCAATCGGAGTTTTAATGAGAATTTCGTATCCTTTTGCTTTGGATACAGAGAAGGAAATCTTTTCGTTGAATTGATGAAGTTTCGCTTAATGTTGCCGTTTTGAATCGTTCACTTTTAGCTACTTGAAAACTAAGGGTTTTTGTTGACTAGATTGTGTGCACCGAGTTTGAAACTGGGAATTTAAACCTTGAAATCCCAACGCTATTCAATTTTGCTACCTGGAATTATTAGTTTCCTTACCACGAAAACTTGTTTAAAAAGCTGCATTTGAAATGGGTGTTTTATATTCTAAGATTTTCAAGATGCAGTAAGTAGTATAAGATAGAAGCACGCGGAAAGCTTAAAGGAGTAAGGCATTTTATTAAACCCATAGACCATAATGGTCTTTTTCTATAAAAATCGTACACAACGTATCTGGGAACTAACATAAGCCACTTAGCGACATTGTGAATTTTCATAAACACTACAATTTATGAAAAACTAGATGATGCCTGCGACTTCGTCCACGTTGATTTAGGTTTTCAAAAATCCCGTGGGAACTCTTTGATTTCCCGGGATAAAAAGTAGCCTATGTCCTTCCCCGGGATGCAAGCTATCTCTGCACCATATTTCGTCAAAATCGGTTGAACGGTTGAGCCGTGAAAAGCTAGCAGACAGACACACTTTCGCATTTATAATATTAGTATGGATAACAATGTTGCTGTGGCCTATCGACAAATTACAAATAGATCGTAGCAGGTAGGATTAATTATTTATTTATTTCAGCCGTAATCGCTTGACAGTAAGTTGCTTCCAAATTGCTCTACCAGCAACGTTACCACAATCATGCTACCATACTATATAGGCAAAATTCTAAAATACATAATATTATAATTATAATCTAAATATTTATTAAATTCAAATTCCTGACTGACTGACTGACATATATATCAACGCACAGCCTAAACCGCTGGTCCTAGAGACATGAAATTTGGAAGGTCTATTCTTTGTAAAGAGTAGGTATCCACTAAGAAATGATTTTTCGAAATTCCACCCCTAATTGGGTTAAATGGGGGATGGAAGTTTGTATGAAAGTCCGTCATTTTTGAAGTTAAATCGATGAAAATTGATATTTCAGCTTTTGGTTAAAAATAAAAAAATACGTATTTCACGATTTTTGGAAATTCTACTACCAAGGGGATTAAAGTTTGTATGAAAGTCTTTCATTTTTCAAGTAATTTACATGAAAATTGGTATTTGGGTTTTCGGTAATAAATGAAGAAATATGTATTTCAGGATTTTTGGAAATTCAACCCCCACCTCGATTTTCAAAATTGCACCCGGAGAAGCCGGGGCGGGTCAGCTAGTTATTTATATTTGTGGCCTGCTTCCATCCAGAGTCGTCCACAGCTCATCCTTTACAGTATTTTAACAGCGGGTGGAAACTTTAACTTATTTGCGTGTCCCAAATTAAAACATAATGAGTATAAGTTTGACCATTTTGAAGTTTCGTCGGTGCGGATTGGAATTATTACCTGGACTCGTCCGACTCCTGGCGCTAACGATAAAACTCCGCGATTTATTCCCGTGGCCAGCTGTCGGCGGCAATTGTTATGGAAAATTTTGTCCCTTCCTCCATTTATTTCAATGTTTATAACCAGAATGAAAATGTATTTAGATGTTCAAAATATCCAGCCATCCATTCAATTCTATAGGATCATTCCTATGTCGAAATGAAACATGCGTAGAGTATGTTTCGGAGAATTTGTGTGGCGCTACGTGGCCGATGGCATGTACCTATTGCTTGTGTTGGCCTGTTTCTCTAGTATGAGCATAATATACGTTGTACCATACACTTAGACTAATGATTAATCAATGACCATACCTACAGATTTCTTTTTCTAGCGAATTATTTTGCAAAATAAACTAGTTACTCTTTGTTTTAGATTTCTGTAACGTAACGCCTGATTATATCAAACGCTGTCCAATGTTTCAAAAGATAATTTCAAAAAAAAAAGTATCTTTACATTTATTTAAATATATTACTTTTTTATTTATTAAAACGTGTTATATAACAAGTTACATGAGTTTCCGTAGGTTCCTACGAAGAAAGAAAAAATATGTACGTCTATTATAGCTAAATCGACAGTAAAGAGGTATTAATAATTAGGCTTTAGATTGATTGGGGCTGAATATTATCGCTACGTTGCGTGCTGTGAGATAACGGATGGCTAGCATTATAATATTCTAGAAATCTCAAGCAATAGGCAGTTTAATAACTATAAAAAAAGGATGTTGTTCTTACGAATTTTGTTTTTATACACTCAACCCAAATTAGTGTGGCCTTCGCTTAGGCATCGAATTCAAGACCATCAAATTACCGACAATTAATAGAGTTTCGCGTGACTAATGCTGTTAGGTATTTATACGTGCCTACGACTGGTTGTTAAAACACTAATACCATAATATTTATTCCACAAATAGGCAACTAGATATATTTAATTCTAGTGTGTCTTATATTATGGTCTAGTACCTATTATTTTCTCTGATGATTAGTTATATTCACCTTGTAGCATTTCATTAAGTAGATAAATAATAAATACTAGCAAAGTGCAAATCTGGAAGTTAACAATGTAGGTTTTGTACTATTTTACGAATAAAGCGAATTCAGTTATGAAATAGGTACTTAATTAAAATTAAATATTCAGTTTTTTGTTTTTGAATACACAACATTAAGCCTGTCTGCTTTAAAAAAATAGATGAATTAACACTCACTTTATAAAATAGAAATATCTAAACAGTCTCACCTAAAATTAATTACCTTGGGCAAATAATATCTCTACTCTCTCTCAGACTCCACATTCTCTTATTAAAAACTAAAAGATTTGTAACATAAAATCCTATTGGTTTTTATGTTAAAAATTATTTAAAAAATGTCGAAAAATTATTGAATGAACTTGAAAAAAATATGTTTTAGGGCACTCAAGCAATGAAGGAATACGTATTTTCTTATATTTCCTATGCATATATTATAAGTTGCGAAGCTTCATAACAAATATTAAACAGAGAGGGAAAAAGACAATGGCAACTAAAACATTAATTTTAAGTTCAAAAATCAAGAACCCGGAAAGTTTTTTGTGATATTATATAGCTCACACGAGGAAGCTAGCACCTTGTCACGACTATAATAGAGGTATTACTTAATGTTGCGCGTGCGCTCGTGATGTGTCCTCAAGCGTCATATCGGGGGTCGTTTTTATGCTTCATACTTCCAATGCGTATAGTGTTTAATAGTCTTCTTTTATGTTTGTTTGTTAAGAAACTTTATTTAGAACTTAGGTATGTTTATTTATTCAGTTGATCGGCTTAGAATCACTTATCCAACTAAGAAAAATGTTTTACTTAAAATGCTTCTAAAAACACTTTTAAAGTGACTATACCAAAACAGAATAACTAATAAATAAATGTTTTCTCCTTTTAGTTATTCAGTAATAAATTAAAGTGGCTTATGAATTTTGTATAGATGTTTCTGAAAAGTAATAAATACCTCTTCGAAATAAAATGGTAAGTAGATACCATCTTTATATATAGGTTCCATTCCAGTATTATGGACGAACATCTTCTAGACTAGATGATGCCCGCGACTTCGTGGACTTCGGTTTTTAAAAATCCCGTGGGAACTCTTTGATTTTCCGGGATAAATAGTAGCCTATGTCCTTCCCCGGGATGCAAGTTATCTCTGTACCATATTTCATTAAATTCGGTTAAACGGTTGGGCCGTGAAAAACTAGCAAACAGACAGACAGACACACTTTCGCATTTATAATAATATTAGGTATCTTCTAGTAATCTAGACAAGCACATTCCATCATAAGCTACATCTTCATAATATACATAATAAGCATTATGGCGCAGCCAAGTGATATTCTATAATATTAAATGAAAACAAGTTCATATCTTCTTATAAGTAACTCTTATGGGCAGTGTCGGATTTTAAAAATAGTATATTATTAAACTTGATAAGAAATATTAGGTATTTGTAATACCAATGCTTTGTCAAGGAACAAATCGCCTTGACCGTTCGAGCAGCTTAGTAAGGGCAATCCATTACGGCAATGTCACGCCGGGCTAATGTATGTGGAACCGACGCGGGATGTTTTTTAGAGTTCCGCAGTACATAACATAAAACTCTTATGTTTTCGTCCATTTGCTCGTCTGTTTCGTCTATCTGTCGGTCCATCTGTATGTATGTCTGTCACAGCCATGTAAAAAATCAGTACCCTTACAAATGCAAAAGTGTGTTTGTTTGTTGGTTTGTCCTTCGTTCACGGCGCTACGGTGCAACGGATTGATGTTATTTTTTGCATATAGAATAGATAAAGGCCTGGAGAGTGACATAGGCTACTTTTTACCCGGAAAAACTTAATTCCACGCGGACAAAGTCGCGGGCATAAGCTAGTAAAGTATAAAAGCTGTAAAGTTGACATTTTGTAGCGCTACACAGACGTATAGTTTTTTTTCAAAACAAAGAATTTCAGGGCACCTCCAGAACATTGAAGTCGAAAAAAAATTGGTTTATCACCTTCAGTGATATCTCGTTGGATAGGTATTTTAAAACCATTATTAAGTTTCTTCTAGTAGCTACTTAAGTTTCTAAACGGAAGTGGCAATGGGCAGTACACAGTTCAAAAACACTATAGAGTTGGGGTCCCAAGATGCTAAAATGAGGACCTCGCACTGCGAAGCGCAGCGGTGGAAGATCCCTACTAGAAGGACAGACGACATCACCAACCTCTATCGGGGATATAATGATAATGGTGATTTTTTTAAATAGAGATAGCGAGCAAACGAGCAGGCGTGTCACCTGATGTTAAGTGATTACCGCCGCCCATGGACATTTGTAGCACCAGAGGAACTGCTGATGCGTTGCCGGCCTTTTAGGAGTTTGTTGGTTCACCCCTTGAATAACCCCATGTTGTAATCTAGTGGGAACACCGCCGATGCGAGTTGGTTCCACATTTTTTTAAGTTTCTTAGAAAGTTTTTAAAGAAAAAGTGACCATTTAAGAAATAATGCTCGCTACGCCTAATAGCGTTGCTACGGAAATCTACCGTGTACTGAGTTCTTACACGCACTTGACTAATCTTTTTTAAGTTAAGAAATTCTAGTGCAAGGTTTCATGACATGACCTAATCATTGGAATGACGTGGGAGCCAACCTGCAGTGTGAAATACGAGGTATAGAGGTTAACAAAGCGGATTGTTTTTGATAACATGATTTTTAATATATAAAACTGGCCACTGAGGGTTCCGTACTGCAGACCTATTTTTTCGATATTTTGAACTTTAAATCAAAAACTACTATGCATAAAAATAAATAGAAATTTGTTTCAGAATGTACAGGTAAAGCCCCTCCATATGATACCCCACTTGGTATAGTTATCTTACTTTGAAAATTGAAAATACTAATTATTATGCTTTGCTACCTCTGTACTAATCGGATGATGCCCGCAACTTGGCTCACGTGGATTAAACTTTTTTATGAGTCCCGTGGATACTGTTTGATTTTTCCGGGACCAGAATTCCTATCTTCTTCCCCTGGATGCAAGCTATCTCTGTACCAAATTTCATCAAAATTGATCAAATGAATGGGCCGTGAAAAGTTAGCAGACAGACGGCTACACTTTCGAATTTATGACATTACTTAGTAATTATAGACACCTATTTATTAAATCAAATAAAGCTCTTTGTCCTTAATTATTTATCCAACTATCTATATTTTCTAAAAATGGTGATAAATATTTACTACACTGGACTTATTAATATGTAATTATTATAAATGGTGTACATTTTATAGCAAAAAACTTGTTCCTCTATATATATTATTATAATAATTTTTACGCATAAATGTTTATAGAAACATTATAACTTCTAATTAGTAACATAATACATCATTACATACAATATATCGTAATTTTCCTGCACGGCTATAAACAATTGTTCTGAAAAAAATGTTACGATCTAAAAGCATTAATCAATTCTCATGGGCTTCCTGAGCGCATTTGAAATTGTAATTTGATAAATAATACATAGGAGAAATATAAATCACCGGTGATATATAGTGGAATGCGATAATTTTCTGGGTCGACGTGTTATACACATAGTACTAGGAAGTGCCCATACATCCTGTCTGTTGTATGTCGTAACAACTTATGGCAATTAAGAATAGAAATGTCTTTTAAAGTACTTAATAGGTATAAATAACATATAATTTTAAGTAAACATTGCTAGGTACGTATAGTACGCGACATATTGAGATTGCAATTGGGGAGGGAACGCTCCGTACACCCACACAGCTCCCTTGCTATGAAACCTTTCGTATGCGAGTTTGACTCGCACTTCACCGGTTTTTAGAGTCAGCTATTGTATTTAAGCTTTAGTGTCGTGTTGAATAACCGCCTATTGTATGTTTCTTCTCAGATACCCAGATAGTATCGAAGTATTGCAGTATACAGCGTGTATGGAAAGGAAAGTGGGCAAACATGTTGTCGTTTGAATGATGCCGGCAGTCGGAGAGAGCGACATCACCTACTGTGTTGTTGCATAGTTTGCGTTAAAGAAACATACACATATTTTTGGTATTAAAAGCTAAGTAGAGTTATTTAGGGCATATTTGGGGCACGTGCTTGGGCACGAGAGGCATGAACTACTACAACTCATCACGATGGGAAAAGTTGCCGGAAGAAGAGGCGTCGGTCGCAGAAAAAAGTCCTGGCTGCGCAACATCCGCGGAGTGGACGGAAATCGCGAGTGCTGCAGAAATATTTCGCCTTGCGAAGAACACAGTGGAATAACCTTCGCTAGTCGGAAAGGCACGCAAGAAGAAGAAGAGAGTTATTTAGCTTTAAGTTCATGACTTACCATCAGGTAAGATTGCAGTCAAGGGCTAACTTGTATCTGAATTTAAAAAAAAAGTGGTGATGTCAAAGTGCCTTTTATTCCGGGATCCTGGATTCACAACTCAATTTTTTGAAGTAACAATTATGTGCAAATTTAACGGAGAAGGAAGAAAACTTAAGGAAACCTGCCTTAGAGTTCTCCATAATGAATTCAAAGGTGTGTGATGTTTGCCAACCCGCACTTATCTACCGTGGGGGACTATATCTCTTCACATTCGGAGTGCAGACCAGTGAGCCGGTGGCGGGTTGAGATGATGATAATGATGTGAGTTTAGGGTAATTTTTATTCCACAAAATTGCTTTCTTATTTCTTATATGAAGTGTAGCACCAGATCGAAACTTTACAATTTTTAGAACCCTGTAGGAGAAGTATCCTATCCCCATTTCAAAAATGCAAGCTACGAAAAGTCAAGATTGATTCAGTGGGTCAGCACAACAAAGATAACCCTTATAATATGTTGAATTTATAATATTAAAATATAATAAGTAGGTATGCATTATTTTTTGCATTTACAAAAAGTTCTTAAAATTATTTCTCATCTTATCAAATTATTAAGCAAGATATACTATAAAGGATTAAGGTTCCGCTGTCTTACATACATGGAGTTATTTTGTTCACTGCGCGTACGCAGAGACGCGCGTTGATGTCTTTTACAAGACAGCAGCGCATCAAAACATTAAAAAAGCTTAACAGTTATGCAATTTATTATTGCCATTACTAGTTTAAGTGAGTACTTACTTAAGAAATATTATTATAGTACTTCTATGTAAAGGTCTTTATTAGGTATTTATATTCGATCAAGAGGAATTTCAAAAAATAGTTCTTATTATTATTAGTAGACCAGTGACCAGACTCAGTGGTTTGAGTTTTTATACCTTTACAAGTTAGCTATTAACTGTGATTTCACCTGGTGGTAAGTGATGGTGTACTTAGGTAGGTATATTTAAGAAACATAATATATCAATAGATCGAGTTACGTTAGTCTGGATAGAAAGAGAGAAATGCTTGAATAACAGATCGTAGTTATCACAGCTTATGACTGCAATATTACTAGGATACATAAATAATAAGCATTTAAAAAGAAAGCAGCAAGAAAAATAAGCATTTGAAATGTATACGCGGTAATAACTGAACGCACTGTAAAGTAATGATTGTGCTAATTTGCGATGATGATGCTTTTTGGGTTAAGGTCTAAGACTTAGGTAGTTTAAAGCTAAAGTGAGGTAGGTCAAGATTTATTACGTACCTCTTGTAATAAATATTATTAAACGTTTTTACAAGATATGATGATCATCAGATTTAATTATGATTTACCTCATAGTTATTTATATATGCAGATATTAATAAACTATACAAAAAGTGCACGAATATTATCTTTTAATTATTCTAAGCATTGAATATTATGTAATAACTAATAAACAGTAACAAAATTTGAAAGGTTATATTTTGTTCATTTGTTCTAGCTGCAGGATTCATTAATATATTTGTTTATTCAAATTGAAAGAAAACAGCTTGTAATTGAATCTGTAGGCAATTGTATTAACATAACTAGCATTTCCACGTCTTGCGTTCAATGTTTTTGACATAATATAATATGGAAATTCATTTTCGTGAATGTTGTAAATGTTAGTGAAACAAATTCATATAACAAAAAATGTAGACGAACGAAACTAAACTTTGTACAACAAGTTATGTCATAAAATATTGCATGCTAATAGGCAGATTTTGGGTGCAGCTTTTTTGTTTTTGTAACATCTGCACTGTTTACTCATATTCGCAATAAATAAATTTGAATTAGAACGTGGATTGTTAGGTACTTGATTTTATATTATTTAGAGAAGAAATGTGCATCAAAATACTAAGTTTTATTAGTGGCGAAAACGTTTTAACTAACTTTAAATTAATTCATCGCTAGACACGTAAGTAGTATACTTAAAGCAGCAGAGCGGAATCGAAAACCGCAAGATTCTAATCCACTCTACGGTCAACCGAATAAGCCGAAGTTAATGATTAGATACGCTAGTTTGTTGGGAAGTTTAATTCCAGTTCCTGGGTTTCCGGGATCGTAGCTTTGCTAACGTAGAGGCGAATTTGCCTTTCTTATTTCAAGTTATATTTTTGTCTATTTTCGATTTCCCCTGGTGCTAGAGCCAAATTCATTTATTGGTAACCTACTTAGGTTAACTTTTAATCTTTTAAGCTGGTCAGTAACTGAACCGAATGGCTGGATAGATTTGTTTTGATTGTTGGATTAAATTATTTGGGTACTAGATAATGCCCACGACTTCCGCGTGAATTAAGGTTTTTAAAAATTCCATAGAAATTAGCTTATGTCACTCTTCAGGTCTTTAAATAATCTTTAAATTAATCAGGTTGAGCCGTTGTTCCGTTGCTGCGTTATTGAAGGAAAAACCAACAAAAAAACACATTTTCGCATTTATAATCAGCATTTATAGTAGAATCCAAAATATCTAACAAAACATGTGATTAATTACTATAATGAGAGGAGGGATGTAATTGTATGTACTTTATTGTTTTCAGGCTTGTGCATCAAACATTGAAAAACGGATGGAATATTCGTTGTATAAAAATGTTTTCAATAAAATTTTGACCACATAGAACAGTCTAACTTTTTATAAACCAATACTCGGTCGAATATTGGTAAACTACGTTACCGATGTCCACAGACCGTCCCAAAAGCATTGCAATTATCGCTCTTTGGCAACTCCCAACTGGCAACTGAACTACTTAACTAGCTGTACAAAATATAAAAGTGAATAGCTGCTCGCCACTCGTTTTGCACTGAAATACTGAAATTCTTTACTAGGTGATTTTATTTTTTCATTGGAGCGTTTGATTTTTAAGCGACACTTTACATATCAAATTCTTTATTGCGAACTTGGGTAACTAATAATACAGCTTTAATAAAATAAAACGCATTCAACATAACAAAACAAACGTAAGGAAACGTGTACGTAAACGTAAAATCAAGACAGCTGCAAATTAAAAATTTACATCACCCATATGGCTACTAAAATATTACGTTGTAGTCGGGATTGAGTCCATAAAATATACAAGTAATATTTATGAAATATTAATCGAATGGATGACTGAGATCCCTACACCAGCTAATAATAATCCTCAAACGACTGAATAGATTTACATCAAACAGCTGAAAAGTCTCTAAAAAAAGTCGGCGGTCGGACAACTGCCTTAACTGAATATAATTGCTGCTATTGAAAATACTTTTTCTTCATACCACACCAGCTTATACTCGCGACTTCGTCCGCGTGGACTATACAAATTTCAAACCCCTATTTCACCCCCTTAGGGGTTGAATTTTCAAAAATTCTTTCTTAGTGTAGGATGCCTACGTCATAATAGCTATCTGCATGCCAAATTTCAGCCTGATCCGTCCAGTAGTTTGCGCTGTGCGTTGATAGATCATAAGTCAGTCAGTCAGTCAGTCACCTTTTCCTTTTATATATTTAGATTTCAATCCTGTAATCTTACGTACCTATGAGACTGTATTGTGTGCTTAGCCTAGGTCTAGAATTACGTACAAGTACCTATATTAGTAGGTACATTGTGTTTACGTCGCTTACCTACAATTTTCCATAACATAATGTTAACTCCTTGACCCAAATTGCTCTAAGGCAATCCTTTAAACGGTTATTGAAGATGACATTGTGTGGACTCTAGCCTAACGATGATTAGTGTTATTATGTGTCAGCTTCATTCAGGCCCTTTCAACTTCTTCAACAAAAATATACTACATTATTATCTCAACCGGTCGCCGGCACACCACTGAGCCTGAGCAAGAGAAGGATTCAGGCCGTAGTCCACCATACTGGCAAAGTATATTTGGCAGACTTCGCACATCTTTGAAAAGGAAAATTAACCTTTGAAATCATTATGAATTTTCAGGCATGCAGGTTTCCTCACGATGTTTTCCTTCACAGTTAGAGAAGTACAGTACGCAGCCGAAATTAATGTAACCTTTAGAAGGAGATAGCAGATCTGTAGAGCATTGTCTTTGTCGTTTAAACCAACAAAACGTCTTATAGGTATATGAGTGACAGAGACAACGCTCTACAAAGCCGAAATGACATTCTAATGGCCGATGTACATTACTTTCTGCCGCGTATTGCTTGAAATTATTTTAAGCTTATTAAAATCATTTATTTTCACCATTTCAGATAAGGCGCATTATGTAATAAATAAAGTAAGATGGTCGATGGGCGTCTAACAGTTTTGCGAAACAAAAGGCCTCGCTTTCATTGGAAAGTGGAGTCTCGTCGCCGGAACTGGTCATACGGTTAGGGTCACCATGTTCAAAGGTCTAATAATTAATTTTTAGTATTTAATACAACTAGCTTTTTAGCTACACAAATTTCGAATCCCTATTTCACCCCCTTAGGGATTAAATTTTCAAAAATCCTTTCTTAGCGGATGTCTAGCTAGTTTGATCATAAATCGATAGAGAAGGTAAACTAATACACCTTTCCGAGTTTGTAGTTCGTTTGCATTATTAGTACCTATGCATTATACTATGCACCAATTTACTTACTAATATATTGTAGAAATTCAGAAGTTGAATGGAAAATCCGTCCATGAATTGATGACTGCTCACCCTACACCCTCCACACTTGCCCATAATTCACGGCTCTCCGGTTTTTACGAGAAAATTACAGCAGCACTCGTTCCATCTTAGCGTGTACGGTCGACACATCAGGTCTTGTTTTATGATGATTTGGGTGCAGTGCAGGTACGAGTGTACCCGTACCTACCCGTGTTTTCTTGAAGTTGAGAGATGGGTATAATGATAGAGGTTTTGTTTACGTTGTTTATAAATGAACTAGCTTTGTATCGTGTTATATTAGTATAGTAATCCTTTTGTTTCTTTTTTATCACATATAAAGGATACTGATATATAAAGAAAAGAACAAGTAGAAGGAAATAGTAAAAAGCGGCCTTATAGCTTAGGTAATAGTGATCACTGCTAGGTAGGTAACCTAAGAATTAGAAGAACTGCGTGTTTTAAAAAAGAACCATCAGTGCGTCTCACTCATGGATTAATTATAATTAATAAGATTAAAATATATAAATAATAACTTTTATCGAGTTCAGAGTTATCGCACTGACTGTGCTTGGACTAAAGGCATTGTTAGGAAATTCCACCAGTCTTTCGACATCGTGGATTTACGTTTTTCTAAAAATTCCTTTGGAATTTCTTAAAATTCTTCTTTGTGGTAAAATACAGAGTTAGACGGGACGTTGTCTGTCGGTAACGCTAGTGTTTTATATGTACCTATAGATAGATACATAACATAGTAGTATAAAAATAACTTTCTGATTATGGTCCTCGATTTCTCGTACAACCCGAATTATATTCGTGATTTGTAGAATTTGTTATTATTTGAGTTAAGATAATTAATTATTTACAAGTAGGTACTGGGCAGAATTTGTTGACATTTTGGGTCAACAGGAGATTTATTTCTTGTAAATATTCACGTTTTAACCCAATGATATTAGAAGAAAATAGGTAGATACGTTATACGCGGACCGCAAGTGGCACGTTAAAACTAAGCTAATTAGCAAACCTGAGCTCAGTCGCCCGCTGGCGTCGCGCTATCGATGACGTCGTTGATAGTAATGTGTATTTTGTTTTCGTCTCCCAAAACAACCGAAAATGCCGTCGTGTGTGATGAGATTCCGCACAAACTACACAAGCAAGGTTTCCAAAAGTCAAGGAATCACATTTCATTCGTAAGTAAAACTATTTCTTTTATATAATTCGTATTTTTCACTTATTTAACAATAACAAACTCGTGCACGTTCGTGTAAAATGCAACTCATTGCAATTTGTACCTTATGTCACATGCCATAAGTACGTATCAAGTTATCGTTGTACGTATTTTAAAGTTTCCGATCAAAGAATATAAAATAAACAGATAGGTCTCTTCTGAGTATTGACAATTCAAATAGTGTGCATATTTCCTGTTTTAGGGAAGGATAAATTAACTATGGTCTAACATCTTTTTACGGTCCACTGCTGGGTCTCTTCATACAATGAGGGAATTTTGGCTATGGGTATGTAGATTGTGTAATAGTAAATATTTTCAAAAATAAAAAATATTTTCATTTCACATTTTATTCCTTTACCTACCTTCCCGCGGCTTCGTCCGCGTAAAATTTAGTAATTTTATTTCGACTTCTTTTCCATGTATGGGAGCCCCCTTTATTTAATTTAATTTAATTTTTATTATTTTTATTATAGCGGCAATAGAAATACATTCTGTGAAAATTTCAACTGTCTACCTATTACGGCTTACGAGATACAGCCCGCTGACAGATGGACGTACAGACAGCGGAGGCTTAGTAATAGGGTCCCGTTGGCACCCCTTGGGCACGGAACCCTAAAAACGAGCGGAACCGCGGGAAAAAGCTAGTTCGTAATATATTAAATACCACAGTATAAGGTTTTTATTTTACTATACAACTACAGTGTAGGCATAAATCGGCATTAGCCGAAAAGACTTTACTGTTTTTTTTTCTTTGGAGTTTCTAGTTTACCGTCTCGTCCCGTCTCTTTTACGCTCGCATTATTAGGCATATATCCGTCCTTCTTCCACTCTTCTGTGCAGGACGAGGTAGTGCAAAATATAACCGTCTCTTTTTCGTGCGCAACTGAAGCTGAGGTTATTAGTTCACCGTCCTTTACTCTCTGTTGTGTGAGGTTAAAATACTATCTATGCGTTTATGTGTGTTGAGTCTTTCGGCGCTGACGCAGCGTGCCATTAATAAACATCGAATTTGATATAAGTAACCTATCTACCTATTTTTCTTCTAATATCATTGTTTTAACCTTTACCAAGCAGTGTAGGCACAGAAAAGTGGATTACATTCAAACCGGTTGAATAATTCTCGTAATTAGTGCATTCATAGGCATGCTCAGTTATATAGTTGAAGCCAGACTGGAGGATATAGGTACCTATTTTAAATGCTAGTAGAAAAGCCGCTACAAGCAAGCTCGAACATCTCGAATTTTCAAAAATCTGTAAACTATAAAATTACATAGAAGCACGCACTGCGGAATTAATTCCGCACCGGATTTTCATACATTTAAATTCAAATTAGTGGATTTAAAAAAGCACCGGAACTCGCCACAAAAAACAGTAGATCGAAGTTTTGCAGATTACAAATTATTATGTCCAATTTGGGGATGCTAGTTGACAAGCCGACTTGTGTATACAAGTAGGATGAAATCGGACCTTACATAATAATTCAATGCGTTAGTTAAACTTGATAGTGTACGAGGACCATTATGACCGTTTAGACTACATTTCAATCATATCTTTAGGTTAAAATGTTGATTATGTAGTCACCATCTCTGAATTAGTGTCAATTTTTTTTATCGTGAAGAAGTAAACCTGAATACCATTTACAAGTTACGCAGCTGGGCCTAAAGTCAATTTAAAGTGCTTATAAATATTAATATTATTTATGATGGGCACTTATTGTCGTATTTCTTTACCCAAAAGTACCCATTCGAAGTCAAGTTTCTTTATTAAAAGAAAGTGGAGTTGAGATTTTGCGTAATAGTATTTTGTATGGTCATGATTACTGGGATCAACTGAGATCAATGACTGTGTAATCATTGACGTAGAAAGTTGTAAATAATTCTGTCTTGTTATCTGTGTGCTATACTTGACAAGTATGGTGTAGGTAAAATTTCTATCAATTATTTAAAATCCATACTATTATATTATTATAATATATTATTATATATTAATATTATAAATGCAAAAATGTGTCTCGGTGTCTATCTGCTAGCTTTTCACGGTACAATCCTTTAACCGGTTTTGACGAAATTTAGTACAGAGATAGCTTGCATCCCGGGAACGGACATAAATTATATCTATTCTTTATCTCGGAAAATAAAAGAGAGAAGTTAGATGCATATTATATCAGTGTGGTTGTCTTTCGTAAAATAATATTTGTATTTGATCCTTGAACAACTTGACCATTCGACTCGAGCAGTAGTTGTCAGCCGATAAAATTCATCTACAGTCAGAGTGAACTAGAGTGAGAGTAACTCTTGGTTTGATTCTGAATCGACGATAGTATGTTAAATATTAGGCTATGGTGACGTGAAATTAAAGAAACATACGGCTACTTTAGAGCTACTTGCGTCAAATGTACCTACTAACATCGTACTCATACTTAACGACAACTCAAATTAATTAGTAGTGACGTAGTTAGTATAAAAGAGCTAGTTTAAAAAATAAAAAGTAAATTATGATAAAAATAATCTGTTTTCTATTTTAATATTATGCTTCAAAATTAAAGCAATCTTTTCGCGGTAAATAGAGGGTATAAGCAAAGCGGAATAGCTTGCGAGATTCTTGTTTGAAGTTCCGCCTCGTTGACCAAATGTCTAGCGCTCGCTGCATCCGTTTTTTTTTGCCTTGTTTTCTCGTAATTTATCACTTTGTATGAATGTAAACAAATAATGTTAGGAAAGTTACTGTGGAAATAGAAGAAAATGCATGGAAATATTATAACTACTATGATAATACTTTTCTAAAAAATAAACACACAGAACAGTATGTACTAAAGTGGATAAAAAATTAAGTTTTTAAAGGGTCTTTTAACATTTTGGTACGAATTGCTCGCCTATATCTACCAAGGTACTTACACAAACTAGTGTTCAAATGTTTGATAAATATCCTGATATCTTATCTCGATTCGGTAGAGTTTCATCGTCATCATCATGATCAACCCATAGCCGGCTCACTACAGAGCATGGGTCTTTTCTCAGTATGAGAAGGATTTGACCACAGTCTACCACGCTGGTCAAGTGCGGATTGGCAGACTTCAAATACCTTTGAGAACATTATGGAGAACTTTCAGGCATGCAGGTTTCCTCACGATGTTTCCCTTCACCGGTAAAGCGAGTGATATTTAATTTCTTGAAATGCACATAGGTAGGTAGCTCCGAAATTTACAGGTGTGTGCCCGGGATCAAACCCCCCGACCTCGAAACCACTAGGCTACGGTAGAGTTTAAAAAGGCAAAAATAGTTCCTAGTAAGTCATAAGTTCTAGCTAACTTGCTACATACTACATATCACTAACTTGCTAACTAACTTGCTACAGATCCTGTAGTAAATAAACATTTGACCTAGAAAATAATGTAAAAGCGTAGCACAAAATTAATACATAAATAGGAACTAACAAAATCGAATACAAGACGCGAGTGAAAATGTAGGTAGCTCGCAAAATTAAAACCTTGAGCTGTTCATCTTGTTTCAAAGTTGTAGTTGGGCTTCTTCCAGCTCATCTCGCGCTCCACGAAGCTAAAATAAAATTACACGGTAGCAGGCCAACTCCTAAGTAATGGAATGGACCTACGAAATGGACAGACTGCACAAACTCGAGTAATCTGAACTAAGATTAAGTCGCGAAGTTACGGTATCGACTGGTCGAAGTGCATTATTTCGTATAAGACCTCCGATCGTTTACCAACTTTAGAGACGAGCAAACTTATTTTTATAAACACTAGTTTAAGTACCAAAGCCGCTGCGCTGGGAGTAGTTTAATCCAATGCCTTATCTTCTTGTCTTGCGATGTCTTTTATCGCCGCTGTAACGGGCAGAGTTTTGAAGAGTTGTTTATTGACACACTGATTAGAATAGAATAGAATAGAATGTTTTTTTATTCATGTAAACTTTTTAAAAGTGCTTATGAATAGTCAGGTAGTTTTAATTTACCACTGGTTCGGAATGCCGTTCCTACCGAGAAGAACCTTGCCTGTTCTCTGATTGCATCTTACATACTTTCAATTTTCATCCACACCACTTGGATGCCTGATAATATTTTCACTAGGTTATATAGCAGGCAAATAAACAAGTCAATAACAATAAATTGTTATTAACCTGCCCGTTCAGCCCGCTTTTTTAGGATTCCGTACTTCAAAAGGAAAAAGGAACCCTAATCACTTCGTTCTGTCTGTCCGTCTGTCGTGTCTGTCAAGAAAACCTACTTCCCGTTAACCTAGAATCATGAAATTTGGCAGGTAGGTAGATCTTATAGCGCAAGTAAAAGAAAAAAATCTGAAAACCGTGAATTTGTTGCTACATCACAAAAAAATTAAAATGTTTTCATTAACAAATAATTAGTAGGTATTTTCAATTTTCAATTTAAGATAACTATATCAAATGGGGTCTCATGTGAAAGGGCTTCACCTGTACATTCTAAAACAGATTTTTATTTATTTTTATGCATAGTTTTTGATTTATTGTGCAAAATGTCAAAAAAATACCCAAATACGGAACTCTCGCCTCGGTGCGTGAGTCTGACTCGCAATTGGCCGGTTTTTTTTAAAGTACTTCACGCATTGGCACTGCCTCTCATACTGCAAATGGGAATGTTATGTGAAAAAAAACTTATTTAAATGTGTTATTATTACTAAGTTAGAATTTCTACGAGACATTTCGGTTTTCTCTTAATATTAGTATGCAGGTCTGTATGAATACTTATTACAGCATTTTTTGGAACCAAATTGTTTTGGAACTCTATTATAGAATTTTTATAAACAACGGTACAAGAATACAAATTAACTTGGCGATGCGAACAACAACACGATGAAATGTTGGAAAATATTAAATTTACGTCACCTTACAATAGATTACAATAATCAAGACAATGTTATTTTGTGCTTATATATTTTTTTTAATATTTTTATTAAGATCTGAATTTTATGTTTTTTTTTTAAATATATGAATGTGTTATTATAAGCTTTACAATGTATGATCCAATTATATAAGATATTTTTTATTAAAATAACTTTTAGTTTCAGAAATGTGTCCTGGAAATATTTTCATATATCTGGTTCTTATCGCTCGTGGGTTCTAGCTTTATATTTCGTTATGGTAACGGACCTCTCTTGTTTTACAACAGGAACTAGAAAGTATCTTAGCACTAAATTGCAATTTTTTTATATTTTTTATCTTTGCTTTATCGGTGTTTACGCCGTCTAGCGAAGTGAATGCTTTCGCTTTTCGATTGAAGCGAATGACATTTACGAATTCTTTTATTTTGATTGATGGTTTGTAGGTCAGTGACGCTTAGCATCCGTAGGTAAACATGGCTGAGTAAGAAACGTGTTTGCAGCCTCCTTGATCTTGACATAGATTCTGCGCAAAATAAATCTTTCTGCGATCAAACCTGTTTGTTTGGTCGTTCATTTCATATCATATAGAAATACATGCTATTAGGGACGTTGGTTTTAGAAATATGCGTAAATTGAATTGACGCTTTCTAACTTTCATTTTACTTATACAAGAACGTGTATCTAAGTTCTTGTAATGTCTAGTATTTATGTCAGACGCATGCCAATTTACTAGCTGATACCTGTGACTTCAGTCGCGTATATTAATGTTTTTAAAAATCTCGTGGGAACTCTTTGTTTTTCCGGGATAAACAGTAGCGTTTACACTCTATCTAGTGTGTTTTATGAAGATAGTGCAAATAATGGTGCATACGTTAATATGATATCTATAGTACGCGACAGGTCAAGATGGCAATCGGGGTATGAGGTGGGGGGACGCCCCGTACATCCACACGTCACCCGCGCTAACCGGTCCCGCCGGGTTAGTGGCAATCATCTCGACCTGTCCGGTATTATACTTATTTATTGAGCGAAAATCAAGTGGTATTAAGAATCAGCTTTTTTTGTGGAAAATCACGTCAATCTTCGTTGCGGCGTGATTGAACGACAAAAGACAAACAAACGCACTTTCGTGTTATAATTAGAATATTGATTGATTGGCCTAAGTATGTCCATCATCCGTCAATTGTATGAATTTCTATCGAAAATAAAATATATCAATATGGTATGCAAATATTATTTTTATCTCATCCGTGTCGGCTGTTGCACAGTTGTTTGTTTTAAATCCATGCAGTTTTGTTCATTTTATGTAAACTTTAAGTAATAAGAAGTTAACAAATGGAAAGGTCTGTGAATAGATTGCATTCCCATCTTATCTGCTACAGAAATAGTGTCATCTACAGCAATTTTTTTACGTAATGTCGATGTTACATAAAACGTTAAAACCAGCTCTATTCGTTACACTAGTGCGCGTAATTCAACCGGATAGTAAAAATACGCGTTGTCCACCATTGAGAATGTAAATGCTGTGTAAGATCATATAAATGTTTATTTATGGTAATATACCCGAGATAAAAACTGGGAGAATATGGTCAGAGTGGAAGCGGTTCCTTTTATAAAAAACCTGAAATTTACTGCCGCGTTGTATAGCTTAAAAACATAGTTTTATATTTTCTTAATTGCAGAAAATTTTTGGCACTAGAATTTTTAACGGGTAATTTTAGAGGAAGAAAACATAATAAAGTAAGAGATAACAAAGCGTTAACAGAATTTATGTTAGAATGGAAGTTTCTGCATACAAAATAAACAAGCATTTGACCGAAAATGTTGAGTTCTACATATTAAGTTAGGTACAGTAGGTATTTTGTCTTCGAACTTTGTCTATTTTTTGACACACGAAAATGGATGTAGAAATAGATTTATTTATTTGTTTATACAAGTGCTTTTGAATTTCCATTTAATTTACCACTGATTAGGAATGCCCTTCTTACTGAGAAGAACTAGCAAGAAACTCGGTGGTTGGTCTTTTCAAATACTTAATTTACTATAATATTATCCCAGGTATAGGTAGGTAATCGCAGTCCCGCGCATTGCTGAAGCGACTCCATGCTATTTTATCATTTACATGGTCACCGACTGAGTAATAAATATTCAGGAGCATATTTTTAATTGATTTTTTGAACTTGAATAGAAAAAAGAAAGCGTATTTCCTTAGTATCTACAATATCTAAATGTTAACTCGAGTGTGAAACATGTACGACTGCATTTACATACGTAGGTATTAGGTACAGTTGCACGTTCAACAAAATTGATTCAATTTAAACTAAACCAGTGCACGGTTTCCTCTTAGTCGGCATTCACCCTGCATCTAAAGTCAAGATCAGAGGAACATACCCGTCCACTTGACCGACTTCGAGCCCAGTTCCATCTTTGACACAAACTTTACCTTACTAGAACGTATAATATAAGACATCTTTACCATATTAAGTTCACTCAGGATAATCGATTACAGCGACAATATTTAGAGGTCGTGTCTAGGCATAGATTGCTTTAATTAAAGGAAACATTTAGAGCGCTATGTCATACGACACCTTGTAGATAATAATCTGTATTTACATATTTGCATACATTATGTAAGCATCAAGACGAGTATCAATGCCACGAACTTCAATTTGTTATGATGTATATTATGTATTGAGTAAATAATTGTTATGATAGGTCTAGTTGAAGTACCAAGAACTTTGTAATTTGGTAACTTAATTTAATGTCTAATACATTTCACCGTAGAAAAAGTTGCATGATTTACGAATCATGCTTACGAAGAAACCTAAATTTTGAATTTTATTATTAATAGAAACCTGTTTTCAACAGACTTTACTTACTTTTATATTACACTTAAACGATAGTAAATATTGAATTGTAAGCATTCAGAGCGAAATAGACGTTCCAGACAACTTCCTTTATCAAAGGCTTTTTACTTATAGAAAATCGAAGTTCGTATTTTTTAAAATAAACTTTTATAAAGATTTATACGATGTGCCTTTATTAGTCCATTGCTCTTAGAGGTGATCTTTGACTTTATGTGCAGAATTATATTTCAAGCAATTAAATATCAACTCGATTCTTGTTATCTTATGTTTATTTACTTTACTTTTTATTATTTCTGGTTATGGTATGCTGACTCACATGAAAATAATAAATTACCTCATCAGATTCGTACATGTCATGGTTAAAAGTACAGTTGGTTCCAAGAAAAATCTTGGAAAGGAAGTTTTGATTTGCATTGTGACGATAAAATATTGGAGGTGTCCGAATACTTTGATGTAAGGTGAGGAGGAGGCAAATTCTTAGGTAAAAAAATCGGTTAAGTACGAATCAGGCCTCGTTCTTTTAGGGTTCCGTACATTATTATGTTTTGGTGAAAGCTCGTTCGTTGTTTTCAGCATTGTTGTTGAAATGCATATGCTACATAATGATTAACGAAATTTAATATTCCTAACTAGTTTAGTTATTGAGATAGACCCCGTCACAAAAATGATCTAAAACTGATAACTTTGACGGCCACCCATTTATTTATTTTTTGAGATAAAAAGAGTTAAAAATATAATTTTACTCCATTCAAAGAAAAACCGGCTCCTTTTTCATATTTAATTGAATTTGTAATTCAAGATTCGGTTTTGGGTTGACGTTCTAGGCCAACAACCAAAATATCAGGTTTGCAACTCATTTCGTCTATGAGCTAGATACCCGTGACACACGGACAGGCAGGCATTAATAGGACTCCGTTTTACTCTTTGGGTACATAACCCTAAAAAGTTAGTATTCAGGTGGTGTGGGGACGAGAGGAGTGAACTCACAGGGTGCAATGACTCTGGTCGAACTGGTACTTTCCATACAATTGCATGAACAGGACGCCATGTTGAAAACTTGAAGAATTTAATCAGATTCCGTTTAAGAATATTGTTTTGCATTTTTTTTACTTACATGCATGAAGCAGTCTTACTCGGAGATGTTTTTTCAGACATTTTGCAATTATGGTAACTGCAACTGAATTTATAAGAGTGAATTAATTTTCATATCATTGCGATAAATACCGTAAGCTTCGTCAAAACGAAACAACGTGTCCCAAAAAACATTGGACACCAAACCACAATGATTCCATAATCTCAGATGGAACTGAGATGATCAAAATGCACATCTTAATATATTAAAGGAAAAGGTGACTGACTGACCGACTGATCTGTCAACGCACAGCTCAAGGTACTGGATCAGGCTGAAATTTTGCATGCAGATAGCTATTAGGACGTAGGCATCTGCTAAGAAAGTAATTTTAAAAATTCAACCCCTAAGGATATAAAATACTTAGAGGTTTGAAATTTGTGTAGTCCACGCGGACGAAGTCGCGAGCATAAGCTAGTTGAACATACGAATTAAAATAACTGTAGGTAATATTACTGTGAAAAGAGACATAAATTACGAAAATGAAAGTGTTCCTTATTTGACTGCGGAATCCTAGAAAAGCGCTTCTTAACAAAACTTTTCCAGCGAAATTATTTACTTAGCGTGAATAGGTAACAAAAACAAATCATCATCATCGTCATGAACCATCACCGGTTTACTACTGAGTACGGGTCTCCTCTCAGAATAAGAAGGGTTTAGGCCATAGTCTGCCACGCTGACCCTGCGCAGATTGGCTGGCAAAGCAAAAACGTTTATCAAAATCTTAAATAGAAATAGATAACTAGTAGGTAACTACTGTGGAAACTTACCAGAGATGTCTTATGGAAATATACTATGTACCTATAGTTCCATTTGGCGCGAGGGAAGCCAACCTCAATAGTATAATAAAATATTGTATTCAGAATCTACTTATTTCTGTGGTTGTACCTACTAAAAGAGTGTTATTGTACTCATTTTCATAACAAGATGGAAGCCGACGTCAAAATTATGTATTGAAATAACGAAGAACTTTTTGGAGAAAAATAACAGCTCCTTTTTTGACTTAAAAAACAATAATAATCGTTAAAACACCGGTCAAGTGCGAGTCGGACTCGCACGCTATGTATTTTTAACTATTTTTTAATTTACATGGCGGCCATTTTGAA
This sequence comes from Maniola hyperantus, assembly GCF_902806685.2. Lineage (NCBI taxonomy): Eukaryota > Metazoa > Arthropoda > Insecta > Lepidoptera > Nymphalidae > Maniola > Maniola hyperantus. The sequence continues at coordinate 11,537,433 of NC_048541.1, forward strand.
ATCTTTATTCTTTGTTGTTATATCGGTAATAGAAACAGGTACACGCGCAGTGAAATTCTAGAATTTGACCTCCCTGGCGCAGTGGTGAGCGCTGTGGTCTTAATAGTGGGAGGTCCCGGGTTCGATTCCTGGCAGGAATGGAATTTTATAATTTCTAAATTTCTGGTCTGGTCTGGTGGGAGGCTTCGGCCGTGGCTAGTTACCACCCTACCGGCAAAGCCGTGCCGCCAAGCGATTTAGCGTTCCGGTACGATGCCGTGTAGAAACCAAAGGGGTATGGGTTTAATAAAAACTGCCATACTCCTTCCAGGTTAGCCCGCTATCATCTTAGACTGCATCATCACTTACCACCAGGTGAGATTGCAGTCAAGGGCTAACTTGTATCTGAATTAAAAAAAAAAAAATCAACTCACTTTTTCAACTCTCCACCTATTACGCTTCATGAGATACAGTCGTTGATATACAAAGGAACACAATGACAGACGAACTGACAGCGGAGGCTTTGGCTGAGATCTATACTTTGACTTTGCTCAGACTTAAGATTGAGTTAAAACGAGACAGATTTATGTGAGAAATATCTCAGAATAAGGACTGGAAATATACATCTGTCTCATTTTAAATCTGTCTTAGGTTTAAGCATAGACTTAGAATTTTTTCGCTAGGTTTAAGCAGAGTCAGAGTGCGCTCTATAGATCTCACCCTTAGTAATAGGGTCCCGTTGGCACCTTTCTGGTAAGGAACTTTTAAAATAATTATACATCACATTAAAAATGCCAGTACTTTACGTATGTGTAAAATAGCGGTGATAGCCTACAGAAACTCTACATACTAGAGACTGTATAGAATTATTGTTAAGTGGATAAATTAGTGCTAAATTAGTGTTAAGCTACAAGTTAATAAATAAATCAATATATTTTTCATATGACTGTACTCAGAACCAGGAGATTGTATTTATTTCCATAACGAGAAATGTAATGTTTGTAATACAAAATGAAACCGAGGCTCGGCGATTAATAAATACTTATAACACGATTTACAGTTTAAAATGGATAAGCAAATTAATTAACGTTTCTGAAGTAAGTAACAACTTAATAGGTATATATCGAGATTTAAATCAAACAATTGATTAATGTAATCGTTAAATTTTATTGCACTTAAACCGATCCATAATGCAACTTGTGTTTAGAAAGAAAAGTAAATATAATGGTCCCTCATTAATTACTTAATACTTGCCTATGTTTGCGACTTCATCCGCGTGGACTACATTTTCAACCCCCTATTTTACTCCCTTAGGGGTTAAATTTTGTGTTGTGCAAAATAGTGCGTTGATGAGATTACGAATATGTAAGTCCGCGACAGGTCGAGATGGCAATCGGGCTGGGAAGCTCCGCACACCCGCACAGCCACCACCACCGGCTAATGCGGTGCGGGCGAGCACGGGTGCTGTGGGGGTATACCGGGCATCCCCCCGCCTCATACCCGATTGTACATTTACTCAGATTATGCTATTATGTGGAGAATGGCCACTTTTTTCACCCAACTATATTATATTTTATTACGAAGTCTAACTTTCGTTTGAGTTCATATTATTTTATTTATGCGGACAGTTCTTATAGCGAGGCATCGTATAATATTAGTTGCGTCAGAGTACCGCTACGTGCTTTATGCTTTATCGCCTGAGGACACATGAAGAGCGGACGCGTTTAGTCGCGTACCTATTATTGTTTCACTCTGTACCCAACTGGTACTACATGAGACTTAAATAATGCACGGTGTGAGTTAGCAGTAGCACTCAGTAATAAGGTATCTAAATTCTAAATGCTCGTATGACCTAAGCCCGCACAACGCAAATTCGTGACATAAATAGATCTATCTTGCCCGGTGTCAAAACTGTAAGCAGTGAATTTTTACATGGGCATTATTGGACTACTTAAGAGGGCGCGTTCGGTGCTTTCTTCGTACAAACGTAGAACGGTAATTACTACATTATTTGGTATTGTACGCTCAAAACGAAGTATTATATCTTTTTGTCTTGCAATTATCTAAGTTTATTGATAGGTATATTAGGTATATAAAACATTGAAAAATATTGATTTTAAAATTACGAGCTTCGAAATATTCCTATTTTAATACTAAAATGACAACTTTGGGCGTACATAATTTAGATTTTTGGCACGGGTAGGTATAGTCAAAGACCTGGAGAGTGACATAGGCTACTTTTTATCCCGGCAAATCAAACAGTTCCCACGGGATTTTTAAAAACCTAAATCGACGCGGATGTTGTCGCGGGCATCAGCTAAATAATAAAGCTAAATAGAATCCGCTGTTTCATCTCTGCTGTGTATAGGGACTTAATATCCGTGGTTTGGTCGCGTGTACGGAATATCTTACGAGCAGCTACTTTCACAAGCGCGAGCAAATCTTCGAGTGTCTGGAACTACGCGTTTCGCGACTCATCGCACGAATTCTACATTTAGATAACTTTATAATAATATGTTTTGCATGGAAAGTCCGATAACATATCGTTTTCATAAATATAATACCGTGAACATATAGCTAGGTACTTTCAAGATTTGGTTTGATTAGATGGTGAAGAAACACAGAGCTTAAACGCAAAGCAAAAGATCTGTAGAAATCAAGAACCCTTAGCATTTATCGAAAACGTTTATAAAGGCTAGAACTAAAATATGCAGATATGGTATATATGGTACAAAGATGCTTGCAACCAGTGTGGATGTCTTATACATGGCGTAGTTTTTTTAATTTTATTGTTAGCAACTCATAGCTTTTGCCCGGGGTTGTCGGATGGATTTAGATTTTTAAATACTGCGAGAATATTTTATTTTCCAGAAATAAAATTTTCCTATATCTTTGTTGTATAAGGTTCATGCCATATTTTTTTGAAAGTAGAGTAGAGAATAGTTGAAGCGTTAAGAAGAAACAAAACTGATTTGTAGTCTGTTCAAAATGACCCCTCATGCGCCATTTTAACTGGGTCAACTGTAATGCCAAAAGTACGGTTCACCTTTAAAATAAGGACTAAAACATGAAATTTGACACAAAAAGTTAAAAAGGCGCATGAGGAGTTAAATTTTACACGTTATATATTATTATTTGAGTAATATTATAATGCGTTTTTGAGTACACACTTGCTACTTATTTGCTCTGTGTCAACTATCATGTGAAAAAAAAACGGCTTGCTAATAAAAAATATTATTTGCTACGTCCATGGGTTTTAGTTACCATTTAAAAACTAAAATCGTACTTTTGACATGACAGTTGATAGCAAATAATATAGCGCTCGCGCGTTCTCAAAAGGTTACGCACTGTACAAGGATTAAGAAACCGTAAAATTTATGTACCTACTCTAGCTGCGTTGTTAATAGACAATGTATTTACAAAACTAATAAATTAAGTTTTTCAAAGTTACACAAGCTCGCATTTCGAGTGTTAACTGTCACCGCAGCTATTTAGTTACATTATGTAACTCATTACGAGACGTTAGACTTGAAGAAGCACGGTTCGTTAATCGCGATGCGTGAATATGTTAGACGAAAATATTTTGCTTTCTTTTTTGCTTTATAACGTTTAGATAATTAAGTAGATGTTAAATGCTTAACTGTTATTCGAGTTTGATGATTTATTTCGCGATTCCATGCGATTGCCTGTGTGATTGCTACTGATTAGATTAGGTAACTTTTTTCCTGAATCAGCTAACACTTATTGTTTTAACATTTCTTCTGAATGCGTGTCAATTCTATTAGAACATTGCAACCACACTTAATATAGTAAATACGAAAGTGTGTTTGTTTGGTGGATTATTGGTCTGTTGATTTGTCCTTCAATCACATTGCAAACCTGGAGCGCCGTATCGACTTGATTTATTACATGGATATTATAGTTTCCTAAAGACCTGGGGGCATAGACATAGGCTACTTTTGTCCCGGAATATCAAAGAGTTCCCACGGGATTTTTAAAACCTAAGTCCAAGTGGACAAAGTCGCAGGCATCAGCTAGTAAGTAGCTCAATAAAATCTACATAATACTATTATTATAATAACTACTTTCTTTACATATTTTGAATTCATAAAATAATAATTTAACGTTAAACGACCACTGTGGACGAGTAGACGCTTTCTAAAAATTATCGATAAATATTAACGCAAAATATCGGTATATTAGTAGGTAATTGCGTATATTTTAGCAAAAAAAAACCGTTAAACTTTGCATTTGATTGCAAAAGCGTTATTACCAACACTTTTTACCTTCATTGTTAGCCTTTATGCCTAGTAACTCAATGAATATTCATAGAGGATAATTAAATAATTTGCTTAACTATTTTGTTAATAAATTTTGCTGGTTGCATTAGTTTAATATTTCCGACCGAAACTATTTAATCGAGTCTTTGATAATATTATTCTTGATGTACCTCTCCTTCATTGAATCCTGTACATTATACCTAGACCTACTTAAAGATATTCAAGTGAAACTTTGCGAGTATTAGATGCTTTTGCACGAAATAACTAAACAAGTCCTTGAATAAATTTAAGATTCGTCCAGGTCAAAGTCAAAGCCATTTATTCAAAATAAACTATTAAACTGTAAACTCTTTGATTGTAAATGGTAGAATTCGTAAAATAATTGATGCAATTAATGGTGATAATCTGAGAAGAAACCCACAACAAACTCAGCCTGGTATTCTTGTTATTATCTATCACATTTTCACAATATCGCTTAAATCTTATTAGAACTTAGGTCATTAAAGAACAAGAGTATTTATAAAAATCGTCTAAGTTCTCTCTGGAGGAACCAGCTAACTGGAAAGATTAGCTTGTTAGTTACTTGCCTATTGACATTAAATAAAATGTTAGTTATTTTGAGGTTGGTTTTAGCCGCGGTTAGTTACGATTCTACTAGCGAAGCCCGTGAGTTAACTGTTGCATAGGATTAGCATTCAAAAAGCAGGAATCTAAAGTTATTAGATATTAAGTGTTCATTAAGAGCCAGTATGCATCCGCTGTTGGACATTGCCTTCATTAAGTAGCGCTAACGTTGCTTATCATCAGCCTTTTGCATCCAATCGATGCAAGCCAAGCCTTTCCGAATGGCATCGCTCTACCTTACCAGGGGCGCTCTACACTCCGTGTACCGTGACGCGGTCTCCACTCAAGAACCTCACAGCTCCACCGGCCATCGTGCATCGGTCCTAAGAAAAACGTGATCTGACAATTTCACTTGAACGTGCTAGCCATGCTAGCCTTGAGAACTAAGTACATTGTTGACTTGCTGACTTTAATTCTTTGGCAAATGATACGGTTCCGGACTTTATCCCTTAAAGAAATTCCGGAAGATCTTGGAGTATGTAGACTAGCCTCACTGTCAGTGTCCACGTTATAATTCATTCAAGATATAGAGAGTAGGTATGTTAGGTATTCATTCCAGATAAATAATATCGAATTTAATACAATAATATATTACTCTTTGAGTGACCATGAAAACAATTTTTGAATAATTAATTACCACAATGAATGAACGCTGAGAAATAATACAACAATGGCCTATAACTTTGCTCTTATGAGCCCATTTCTCATACGCTGCTTAATAATTACCTTATTGAAATAGGTTTCTTTTATATTAAAAACTGGAACTATTGTTGGCACGCCGAGAAATCACAACCGTGTGCTATAAATCAAGAGGTTATTTTAAAATGATTATTTTATCACTTCCTAAAAACAACTATTCAAGTGATTGTTTATCTACCTATTTATATGGAAATTGAAAACAAACTATTCATAATATTAAAAATATTATTAAATAAAGGTTTTAAGATATTATATCAAAGATAAATATTATCGTATTCATTAATTTTTTGATACAGCTGATACACATTCATCAAAATAATATGATTTTGTGTTTTTAAAATATAATATGCAAATATATTAAAAATATAATAATTATGATATTTAGTAGGATATTTTATTTATATTTGGTAAGTTATGCTGTCTTAATCTTTTCGTCGTAAATAATTAAATGATAAGTTCTTAATGGTAGCCATTGCTGTACGAGAAATATACCTACCTACTGCTACCTACGTCCTATATTCTATGAGAAATCAATGCAAGTGCATTAATATAATAAATGTAGAGTAATTTAAAATGTAACTTTATTAATATTCCAAACCGATGAGTTCAAATCGACTTATTACAAGTTGTAATAAATCAAGACACAAATTAAGTTGCTTGTCTGCCGATAGTAGCCTATGCTAATTGCGACTAATCGGGCAAATAAATTTTACAAAGGGCTTCATATAGAGAAATATGATAATATAACTATTTAATATAATTTGGTACTTATATTTATATTATTTTTAAAAAAGTGTAATTCTTTGTTACTTGCTATTTTAGTTCAATAGCTTAAAAAGAAGGAAGTTGTCAATTCGATTAGTATTTATTTTATTAAATGAAAATAATAATAAAATAAAATTAGCCATGTTCGCATAACACCGTCCTAAAGTTTTTGCTTCCGTTGTTCGTGACAGTGAGAGTGGTATTTGTTTAGTAGGTCGCCGAGATCGCACCTTAGAGCTAACTAGCGTGGGATATTTAGAGCAAGAGAAAACTCCTCTGATACCGCATTTTTCTGTAAATTATACAAAAAATGCTGTACACAACAGTAAGTTAGCAGAATAAGGTAGCTACACAAACCTTCATGGCTTAGTGGTTGGTTACAAGGTTTCGAATTAGAATTTCGGTCAATGAATTTTTTGTCATAATTATTTAATTACGTAGATTTAAGTAAATAACTGATTGGCTCTGGCTTTGTAACGATATTGGATCATTCTACAAGAAATCACTACCAATGTTATTTTAAATGCAAAAGTGTGTTTGTTTGTTGATTTATTGGTTTGTTGGTTTGTCATTTAATCACTTCGCAACGGAGCAACAGATCGACGTGAATTTTTGCATAGGATATATACTACTTTTTATCCCGGAAAATAAAAGAGTTCCCACGGGATTTTTAAAACCCGAAATCCACGCAGACAAAGTCGCGAGCAACAGCTAGTACTTTATATATAACGAACGATAAACGAGCAAACAAGCAGACGGGTCACCTGATGTTAAGTGATTACCGCCTCCCATGAACATTTGCAGCACCGGAGCTGCCAATACGTTGCAGGCTTTTCAGGAATTTTATATCCGCACCATGAATAACCCAACATTGAATTAATCTAGTACAAACGCTTCACAAGCGAGTTGGCACACATATTAAAAAAATCCATTTAACAATTTTTTTAGATTAGCACATTGATACAAACGCAACGAGCTGACTTCTATAGTATAATGTGGCGATACAGTTAAAATGATGAAATAATAAAACTGTTATTGGTAATGAAGTAAGGTTAACAAAAGAGCTACAGTTTCGTATACTTTAAGATAACTATGACTTTTGTGGTTACTTTTACGACCAATCTAATTGAAAAGGAATACGATTTTCGAAAGGGAGCTTATTGGATTCGTTATTGGGGCCAATTTTGATTTATTACTTATAATTAACTACCTTCCACACAAGTAGCCACAACTCAGGTTATTACTTTATATTGGAAAATACTAAGCTTGCTAGATTTGATTGTGCGTATAATATTATAGAATTAGTTGCCATTATAGAAACCAATAGATTCAAAAGATTAGGTTAGTTTAAATTATTTGATTAATTTTGGTTAATTCTTATGCGATTACTTCATCAAATTTACTAGTTTTTACAATTTTTAATAAATTCATTTTTGAACAGAGTGTGATTTCGTAATTTTAAACAATGGTCTATTTATTTTTGTTTAAATTGAAATATTTGGGTTCTGAACTGTATCGAAATAGTACAGTTTTATATCAGTATAAGTCGAAACTATCACTGTTACAGAATAAGGTAAATTAAGCGTAAATTAAGTTACGTTATGACTAAACTTGCTGTAGTGCTTTGTTGTTGATGTTGACAATAAACTTAAATAACTCAATGCAGGTTAATATAATATTAAGTACTTATTTGCTTTAATCGTAGGTTAGATCGTCGTACTTAACATTAGTAGAGTACTTACAGCTGTCAATACTTCATGATATAAAATAAAAAAGGGTAACCTTAACCGGCTGTCATGTAATTGAACCTAAGTAATTATTCCTCAGTCTCGTTAAATTGACCGCATTTCGCGAGTTTTAATGCTAACAAGCTTTCGATATGGCCCAACGATGTTACTGTTTCGTGCGAACCGTATCGGATGTTGCGAAGTTAACGCGAAAAAATTCATCGATTGTTACAGGCATGCTAATTTGAATGTTGCCACACTGTTTTCAAGATTACAACATTATCAGAATTAGATGAGGCGGCTCCATTGCGAATTTTCATAATTATTTCGCGAAACAGAACGAAAAAGACGCGAAAATACTGGTTATGATATATTTTTTAATGATCGAACAGTTGCGAACTAATTTTACAAAAAAATTGCCGTTTCTAAAAATGTGGACATAGCCAACTCTCTAAAACTGCAATATTTTATAAACAGTCTTCGAAGAATAAATCTAAAATAAAAAAAATATCCAAAAAGTACGATAGGTTTAACAATAATTATGCCAGGATTATAAACATTGTACCATTTATTAGATTGTTTTATTTTGTTAAACTGATAGCGAAACGATAATTTATTTTTCACCAGAAGGTGATTGAACTGTCATATATAATTATTATTTAATTTGCTGTTAAACCATCGACAAACTTGCAAATGAGATCGGATCGACAATCGTGTGGTAATTTTATTTACTTTGACATAATGAGCAGAGTCATACATAAATTACTATGATTCAAGTTCAATGTGAACTTGAAGACTTTATGACCAGTTTATTATCTTAGGCATCATAAAAGGCTTTTGAATAAGACTGTAACATTATGATGTCTATGTAAAATCAAAGTAGAAATAATTTAACATTTGACAAATTTTTTATTTCATGTTAAAATAATTTGATTTCACCGCGATTAATAGCCTCAACTGGTGACAGAAGGGCTGGCTCATTTTTTGCGCAGCGGATCAGCCTGGCTGTCCAGCGCGGAAATGCAGCCAGTATTCTTGGCACCATTCCACGCGGTCATGATTTATATAGTAATTAGATAAGGCTAGCTTTAAGTTTTATTGTATTAAAAAAAAAAAAAATTTATTTTTATAAAAAAATATTTTTAATCATTTTTTTTAAATAATGCTGTTTTTTTTAAATTTGACGTCATGATTAATTTAGAACTCGTCCAGTTTTTTATTTTATTATTATCAAGAGAAATAAATTATTATTTTTTAAATTAAATATAGAGATAAACATTACAATACTATTAATAAAATATACGTCTCCATATTAGGTAAAGTTCATTCAATAAAAGTTGGGTAGCCTATTATCATATTTTATTTTATGCTAATAACACGTTTTGTACCGTACATTGACACCATTTACAACTAACTAATATTTTACATTTTTAGATTTCCCTATGTTATACATGTTAATTTTCTATATATAAATTTTCTATGTCAAGTTTTAGAATGGAGATAAGTTTCAGTTTTTTTTCTTATCAGTCATTATATTAAGTTAGGCTTGTAATATCAAACATTTATGATGATTGGGTCGTAGTACTTATCTAAAGTTGTTGAATCTTGGAACAACTACAGAAAGTTCGACAGTTATTGTTGTTTCAGGATCTGAATAATTTCAGCCCACACTCTTCAATAGACTTAAGCATCACATAAATTAGCATACCTACATTAATAAGGAGAGGTACCTACCTTTTGTATGAATATAATCGAACAACACACACCAACTAAAAGCACAGGAAAGTTCAAGTCACAGATCACAGGTTATGCCCGAAGCGCGTATCGTTCGTCTTAACTTAGTTCGTACTCAACCACTGCCGTTATAACACTGAGCAAAACGGAAGAGTGCTGTTTGCGCGAACGCACGCCTAAAAGTAAAACCGAAACCGCTTGCTGCATAAATCGAAAATACAACCAATCTATTCAACAATGCGTAGATTATATTATTATTATTAACGTTAAGGTAAGAAACAGTGAACCAGGAGCAGTTATAGCCTAGTGGTTTAGACGTTAGCCTCCTATTAGGGGGCTCGGGGGTTCGATTCGAAGGCATGCAGCTCTGACTTTTCAGAGTTATGTGCGTTTTAAGCAATTCAATATCACTTAGTTTAACGGTGAAGGAAAACATCGTGAGGAAACCTGTATGCCTGAGAGTTCTCCATAATGTTCTTAAAGGTGTGTGGACTGTGAAGTCTGCCAATTCGCACCAGGCCAGCATGGCGGACTATGGCCTAAACTCTTCTTATTTTGAGAGATACTCGAGCTCAGTTGAGGACTGGCGATGGGTTAATTTTGATGATTCAACAACGTAGATTATATTAGGTAAGAAACAGTAGCAATGGGAAATTTTCGATAATTGATTTGTAACATTGCGTTGCTATCTCTAATTCAGCTGATTGATACAAATGAGAACGTGTGAATACCTGATAGCAGATATGTTGAAGTAAAGGCAACGACACAACTAGACCTAGTTGTGAAAGATCTAAAGAATTGTTTCTTAAGAGACGCGTGCGATCATTAAAGATTTATCGGTGAATTATAGATAAAAGATTAACGATGCAGTTTACTCAATTACATTAGTATCTACACTACAAACCTATGTAACAAGTATGTAATATTGTAGAAACTGTGACAGTTTCAGTGTTTTGCTCAATTAAGTGTGAAAAAACTAATGATATTGGATTGGATATGCAATTGGATTGCATTAACTACAAAAGTTAAAGAAATAAAAAAAACCGTTTTGATCTTATGTAGTCTATTGATAACTTTTAATTATTTTTTATTGCAAGATTGATTAAAATTGCTTGCGTTTGACGGAAGGAATGATAAGCTCTCGGTTGGAACGCATTTGCAGAGAAGATGCATTTTATTTTTTCCTTGAAGATACTCAAGAGTTCAATCAATTCATCAATTAATTCTACATGATGTAAAAGTACGCTTACTGTGTCAACATTTATTTGAAAGCTCTATTCCAAACTAATATGATAAAATAAAGTGTGTCCGTCTGTCTATCTGCTAGCTTTTTACGGCCCATCCGTTTAACCGATTTTGACGAAATTTGCTGGTTTGGTACAGATATTCCGGGGATGACATAGGCTACTTTTTCGTCCTTGAAAATTCAAGAGCTCCGGCGGGAATTTTAAAATCTAATTGTACGTGGATGAAAGCGCAGGCATCATCTATTGTGTATAGAGATAGCTTGCGTTAGATGTCCCTATACGGATATAGGCTACTTTTTATACCTGAAACCGACGAGATCCCTTGGGATTTTCAAGAAACCTAAATTATCGAACGACGAAGTCGCAGGCATCATCTAGTTTCAAAGTATGATAAACTGTTTATTTAACGTTTCCAAAACTTAAGTTTCCAATAGGCAGAGTGCGAAACAGGTTACTTAGGGTGAGATCTATAGAGCGCACTGTGACTTTGCTTAGACTTAAGACAGAGTTAAAACGAAACAAAGCTATATCTCTCACATAAATCTGTCTCGTTTTAACCCAATCTTAAGTCTGAGCAAAGTCAAAGTGCGCTCTATAGATCTCAGAGTTAGAGCCACCCATATGCATCCGTAGCTAGCCAGAGTTATAATAGTTGACCAACATTATTGCACCGATATTAATTTTTAATGTCCAAATAAAAGGTCTAGTAAATAATACAAGTCCGCCGCTAAGAACTATGACGATAATAAAACAGATGTCGTAAAATATAATATCATATTGACATTTTACGACACGTATTGGTCGGTTTTTATTATATTTTTATGAGGTGGTATACGGTTTATAACAGATTTTAATATATTTTTTACCAGTCAGTAACTTCGATATTATAACGCGTCTTATTTATTGGGTTCTATTACATTTAAAATGCCTTTACTATAATATTCACGTTATAGGCCTGCACTTAATTTTTTTAGACGATTACTTATGTTCTGCATCAGTCAATTTCGTTAGATATGAGTGATGATTGATGGAACAGAAAGTTATCCAAATATTTGTCATGTAAACATGTAATTTCAAGGCAGTTAGGTTATTATCCATTAGTTAACAAAAATCTATCATATATGCTTAAAGATGAAAATATAACTGCTAATATTTACGATTCTCAAAATAATATAGTCGCTTGTTTAAACGTCGCAGCCAACTACGTAATTGTTTGTGTAGAGATCCAATACATGACTCCATTGCCATTGATATAGAATAGGAAGTTATACATCCATCCATAATTGAAAGACGAAAGAATTGATCGTCGAAGTTTGGACTTGGGAGGGATGGTACAAGTTTAGAATAACCACCTGGGGTACATGCCGTCCTTTTTCTCTGAAATATTAGTCTTTATTAGTAAAAGAGAATGCCAAGATTTAGAAAACAATATGATAACGAGTGACGAAATATTTTACGATAAGGGTGCTGTGGTTGTCGGAGGATTGAGAGGCGTCAACGTTTGTCACTAAACAATTAACTCGGAAGTGAAATCTTTAGAAATTCATGGGCTTTTGTACGGAATAAACTTTAGGGGCGCTCGTTTATTATAACTTTGCTTGTTTTGGAAATTATATTGTTCGCTTACAATGGAAACATAAGTCTGCGAAATTGAAAGTGTAGAACAATCATTGAAAACGTTTAATTTTAAAATAGGTTCTGTTTGTAGAGTGTATTGTGATAACGTCTATATGATATACAGTACGCGGCAGGAAATAATGTATATCGATCTTTAGAAGGAGATAGCGGTTTGTAGAGCATTGTCTCTGTAGTTGAGACCAACAAAACGTCATATAGGTATGAGTGACAGAGACGCTCTACAAAGCCGAAATGTCATTGTAAAGGCCGATGTACCTACCTACATTATTTTCTGCCGCGTACTGACTAAGTAGTATGTTATTACACATAATCTAATGAAAATATTTTAATTAAGCTTTTTATTATAAAAATATATGGGCATATAAAATACCTACTTATCAGTACCTACCCTTATTATAAATGCGAAAGTGTGTTTGTTTGTTGGTTTGTCCTTCAATCACGTCGCAACGCTGCAACGGATTGAAGTGATTTGTACGGGTATAGATAAAGACCTGGAGAGTGACATAGGCTACTTTTTATCCCGGAAAATCAAAGAGTTCCCACGGGATTTTGAAAAATCTAATTCCACGCGGACGAAGTCGTGAGCATCAGCTAGTCTACTATAATTTTCAAAACTGTGATAAAGTCCTGTTGCTTGGCCTGGTTTTGTTTTAGAAATGTAAAAGTTAATTAGACAGTAGGTACAGACATAATAATTAATTGTTTAAATGATAGTTAATGCCAGTATTCCGTACAACCCAATTTTATCCAAGCAAAATCTCATCTCAAACAACGGGGATTTACGGGGATTACACTGACCAATCTTGGAGACGAGTGCCAGTTGTTCTGAGAAACTTATGATGAACATAAATCTACGTCGCACCCTGTTATGCTTGTATGACTTGTGAAATAAGGTGAGGCAGAGCAATTTGTACGCAACTTTGGGAAAACAGAAACGCAAAATGTAGTGATAATAAAAGTAAGCCTAAAATATGAACACGATGAAATTTTGAATTATGCATTCGTATTTATTCTGCCCCTGCAATAGATTTAGGATTAGAATAATTTTTACTAAGTAAACGCTGTACACAAAATATCGATCATGAATAAAAACATCACTCTTACACAATACCTAACTTCTGAGCTTCTCCTGTCCTCTCTTTTATAGAGACCATAATACGAAGGTTACTTTTTTTGTATCCATCAATAATATTATGATATTATAATATTTGCTTTCACAAACTGATGTTACATTTACCGCCACCCAAAACATTTACAGCGCTTGAGGAACCATCATTGCATTGCCAGTTTTGTAGGATATGAGTAGTGATTTTGAGTCTTTTCTTATTGTTCGTCCATGAAAACTAACTCTGTATCTAATCTCTTAGTAGTTATTTATTTATTGTGTTCTCTCATAGAGGTGGAAATACGTGTAACTTAAGAAAATGTTAGGTGTAGACTATCACAATTAGCGCACGAGGCGGCGGATAAGTCGGCAGCCGAGACTCACGGTCACAGAGATTGTTGAATCATTTGCATTGCACTTCATATCAAAAGTTATGTTTGTCTCTAGGCTGTGTATTTTATTATCTTGCTAGCTGATGCCCGCGACTTCGTCCGAGTGGAATAAGGTTTTTAAAAATCCCGTAAGATCTCTTTGATTTTCCGGGAAAATCAAAATAAAAAGTAATAAAAAGTAGCCTATGGCATTCTCCAGGTCTTTATTTATACGTATTATGCACAAAATTACGTCAATCCGTTGCACCGTTGCGACGTGATTGAAGGACAAACCAAAAAAGCAATAAACAAACTTACTTTTGCATTTATAATAAGGGCACTGATACTAGATGATATCCACGACTTCATCCGTGTGGATTTAGGTTTTTAAATATCCCGTTGGAACACTTTGATTTTTCGAACATGTCTAGTCTATGTCAATTTCTGGAATTGAATTTTCCGGGATAAAAAGCAGCCTAGATCCGTATACCGCTATAGAAGCTGTCTATGTACCAAACGTCAAAATCCGTTTGAAACGGATGAGCAATGATGATGAAAAGCTAGCAGATAGTCAAACAGACAGACAAATATCCATACTAATATTACAAACTTTCGAGTTTGTAATATTAGTATGGATAAAGCTCTGCTTCATTATATATCATACTAGATGATGCCCGCGACTTTCATTTTTCATTTTTCCGGGATGAAAAGTAGCCTATATCCTTCCCCGGGATGTAAGCTAACTCTATACAAAATTTGATCAAAATCGGTTGAATGGTTGGGCCGTGAAAAGCTAGCAGATAGACAGACAGACAGACACACTTTCGCATTTATAATATTTTAGTATGGATTAACTTTTTTATAACTTTTCTGTATACCTATGAAAAAGTAGATATCTACTTAGTATTTAGTAAATAAATATAGTACCAATTTGACCTGGAGTTTTCTAACTCACTATTTAATTCTTAAATTTATACTAAGCGTACCTACCTACAGCAATAAAAATAAAATAAATATAGCTGCTTTTAGTAATCACAATAAAATACAAACGGATCTTTACAAATAAGTAAAACGAAGGTTTGCATAGATAAGTATACCTATCATTTTTATTCGTAGGTATGTACTCAAAGCCATTGAAAATACGTTTCCCGTAATATGATGATATTATAATTTTTCCCAATGTTTTTTTGGTATTTTTTACTCTTAAATATGGCTAAATAAGATAATATATTACATTGTAATTAATATACTTAACCATTCAAGGTATTTTATTGGTGTTAAATAAGGAAGTAAATCAGAACTGCATTAGTTAAAATAACATCATTCGTTCTTATACATAGCATAATGAAATCAACTTTACATAGTTTCCGATAGTAAATATGATAAGAATGTATGAAACATAGTTATTGACCATCTTGGTTATTAATAAGAAAATGTTATCTACATAATTTATTATAATTGCATATTGGGGCCGATTCTCTAGTACACAATCTCTAAACTAAACTAAATTAACAGGTCTAAATCTAGTGCTTTCCTTTTCCGCAAGCAACATTATGAAAGGGATAGCAATAGATTTAGACGTGATATTTTAGTTTAGTTTAGAGATTGTGTACAAAGGAATTAGCCACATTGTTATTCTAAACATTAACTTAATGAACATTTTAATAAGAATGTATTAAAACATTTATATTATTTTAATGACATTTGAATTAAAACAACCTTTTACTAAGGATTTGTCTGTTAAATTAAATGAAGTGTCTTTTTATTAATGTAATATATATATTTTAGCGTTTGCTACCTTAAAAGCAAATACTTTCAAGCTTGTTTCATACTACGGGACGTTATAGTCCGATCAAAATAGACATTCAAGGTTACAATAATTCGACTAGAGCTAAAAATTGCTACGAATGTTGAGAACATTGACGGGACTATAATATAATTTATATTCCGTAGTGTGAAATGAGCTTCATTGTTTAGCAATTTAAAATAAGGTATAATAATATTATATAAGCTGATGCCCGTGAGTTCGTTCCGCGTGGAATTAGGTTTTTAAAAATTCCGTGAGAACTCTTTGATTTGCCGGGATAAAAAGAATCCTATGTCACTCTCCAGGTCTTTTACTAGGTATATCTATAAAAATGTCGCCTAAATAAATATTTGAAAGCGGCGTGATTGAAAGACAAACCAACAAACAAACACACTTTTACATTTTAAATAATATTGGTAGGTAGTGATGAAACGGGTAATTATGTAGGTATTGAAATAAGTTACATGGATATAGGTCACGACGGAACTGCGATGATCCAGGTTTAAAACTGTCACGAGCAGGATGTATCCATCTTTCATCTCCTTCTCGCCTTCTCGTTCTTTTAGCAGGAAAATTACGAAAATAATATTGGCAAAAAATTCGTTTGCTCTTCTTTCAGCCCGTGAGTCCCAAGTGAAGACATCATTAGACGATATCCTCTTATCGCCAATTAAAACAATTCGGTACGATAGTCACGCTAGCGGCCTAACGCAACAATTAACTACCTACGCTAAACACCCACCTAGTAAATAACTTGCTAAATATAATGTTTATTTTAGTTTTCTAGAGATATACCAGTATTCTTTATAACAATAATTATGTTTTCGGAATAATAATTATTATTGAAAATCCTACTAATATTATAAATGTGAAAGTGTGGATGTTTGGATGTTTGTTACTCAATCACGAAAAAACGGCATAACGGATTTGGATGAAATTTGGAATGGAAATAGATTATACCGTGGATTAACACATAGGCTACTTTTTATCCCAGAAAATCAAAGAGTTCCCGCGGTAAAAATGTAAATCCACGCATAAGAAGTAGCGGGCATCGGCTAGTATTTCTATAAAACTTAAAGCTATATCTAATTACTATACAAATCATGCCCGCGTAGAATGGTGCATTCCCGCGCTGGACAGCCAGGCTGATCCGTTGCGCAAAAAACGAGCCAACCCTTCTGTCACCAGATGAGGCTATTAATCGCGGTGAAATGTCTCGTAATTTTTTTAATAATTTTTGTTTTTTTTTTAAAGAATATTAGCCATGTTAAATGACTAATATCCCCCTTTCCTCTCCAACTAAGCGTCAAGCTTGTGCTAGGAGTAGGTACGACAATAGTGCAACGGGCGGGGTTCGAACCGTCGACCTTTCGGTTTTCAGTCCACTCCTCTACCCGTTGAGCTATTGAGGCTTTCATTAATTATAGGTTATAGGTAGGTATAGAATGTAATTATAGGGAGATGAAGAAATGTCGAACAAAGGGGTGGCAGCGGTGAAGGTTAACGTCGGCCTCCTGTTCGGGTGGTTGGGGGTTCGATCCCGGGTTTGATCGAGGTGCATACCTCTAACTTTTCGGAGTAATTGCGTTTTAAGCAATTAAATATCACATTGCTCTAACGGTAAAGAAAAAACATTATAAGGAAACCTGCATGCTGACGTGGTGATGGACTATTGCCCAACCCTTCTCATTATGAGAGGTGACCCTCAGTAGTGAGCCGGATAGATGATGATGATGATGATGATGAAAAAATCTCTGCCATCTGATTAGGGATTAAGGTAGGGATAATGATTAAGGTTGCTTTTAATGGTGGCTCAACCCACCTCATAAATCTATTAGTTAAGTTAAATAAATTCCGTAGCGAACCCGGGACCTCCCCATTATAAGGCTCCAGAGCATATGACTACAGCAGAGTGGCGTTAGGTAGGACAGTTTGATAGAATAGAATAGAATAGAATATATTTTATTCAAGTAGACTTATTACAAGTGCTTTTGAATCGTTAACTAGTTTATAATTTACCACTGGTTCGGAATGCTGTTCCTACCGAGAAGAACCAGCAAGACAAATTTTCTTTTTTAATATTATCAATAATTAATATTAATAATATTTAAAAAGAGCCCTCAAACACTAACCTGTTATTTCTTTTCATATTTTATTGTTGTCAAGTGTTGGACTAAAACAAAAAATAAGCAGTAAGCAACATTTTATCAAAAGCGAATTCTATTATTTTCCATCATCGATATCGTTCCGATACATTAAATATTAGATCAAAGAAACCCGCTCGAATTTTAACAACGCCTTTTCACTTAGCAAAAGACTTGGTATTACAAAAGAACCATTAACGCACGAAATTGAGACCAGATCCAATTGAAAATTGTATTGACAGTATATTACAATTTGAAACTGTCGAGAGTTGAGTGGTAAAAGTTTCCCAACCTATGAAATTATGCAAATGTCGTTACGGTTAACAGCCATGTATTTCATACGTGAATTTCACAATTTAACCTTCGTGACCTAAGACCGTACGTGACACTATCCTATCTGGGGGTTTAATTAGCCGAAAATGGGCTAAAGTATGGCGAAGTGACCATAAAATGAATAAATGTTAATCTTTTGGGTTCATCTGTATGTCCAATTAGTTTTCTTTATGATTATGTGCATGTAATCTTGTAGTACACAGGTATTTTATTGTACCTAAGTCTAGCGTAGCCTTGCGTGTTCGCTATGCCTATACTTACTTACCTACTAGAGCTTTAAGATACTGACTAGGCAATTTACGCAATGTTATCATAAATTGGCTTATATTCCTCTGTAGGATGCTCTAGCTGTCTCAGCTTACAAACTACAAACCTGAATTGTGGAACATTTTCGTCAACATGCACTATTGCAAAATGTTGTACCGATCTAGCACAGATCCAACAATTTTCCATTAAATTCCTAGTGCCAAATGAAAGACATTTTCATTTATTCATAACTCAGCAGGTACAAAACCGAGGACTTCCCGCAGGCGAGATCACGTTTAAGTAGTAAAATAAGCCGGTTAAATACCCAGGCATTATCAATATCAATAGCTACGCATTCACAATGCCAAAATGAAAATATGCGTTTTAGAAATCATTATTTTCTCATCGGTTGTCATATGAAAATGATTTCTCATACGCATGCATACCGAATATCCTACGCCATTTTCTAGATATCTAAAATGCATTTCTTAAGGACTAAGATTTTATTTATTTCTTGCACTTCATCTTTCTTTCAATGTAAATAAGTCTCAATGAGAGATGTAGTCTTTGCACGGTAATGGGATTTTACTTTAATTTCTAAGCTTTCAATCTCAGAATTTTAATTTTGTCTTAGATATAAAGCAGACATTTTTTATATGTCAATTATTACAACTGAAGATTTAAAGTTAACGCAATCCCCTGAAATTGCGAGTAGAACTCGTAAATGTTATATAAAGCCTGGAATGTTCGATTGTCTAGACAATAGCTCTCTTCGTAAGCGCTCGTGTAAATAGACTTGCATTTTATTGCCTGGTGTATAGAAAGAATAAATTGCTACGAGAAAATACGCTTTTCAATATACAAGTTTATTTATTACTCATGTTGCGAACTTATTTACATGCTCAACTATTAACATCTAAGGTCAGTCCAGTCGATCCTGAATAACAACAGACTATGAAGGTTTTAGATTATGTAGATTTTCTGGTCAGATTTTGTTGCAATGGAATTTCTAAAAATTATTTTTTAGTGGGGGGTCTACGTTAAAAAGAAAATTTACATACAAAATGACAAGTTTTTATTCGTTAAAAGTAGATTTAAGGCAGCTTAAGTGGCAGAGTATTTAGTTATTTTATTCGCGCACTGAAGGTTCCTTACATTGAAAGGATACACGGTATAATTATTCCACCACTTTAAAAACAAAATAATTTAAACGACTACAAATGATTACCTAGTCCATACTTAATATTATAAATGCGAAAGTGTGTCTGTCTGTCTGCTAGCTTTTCACGGCCCATCCGTTCAACCAATTTTAACGACATTTGGTATAGAAATAGCTTGCATCCCGGGTAAGGACATAGGCTACTTTTTATCCCGGAAAATCAAAAAAGAATTTTTAAAAACTGAAATCCACGTGGACGAAGTCGCGGGCATCATCTAGTATCTACTTACTAAAAATAAGACGCTAAAGTAGAAGCGCCTGATTAACAATTCAACATCCTTTGAGTATGGAACACATGTTTGTTATTTTACGTAAAATGTACCAACTAAAACCTGACCAAATTTTAAAAATTGAACGTACGTATAGGGGCCGTTGGCATAGCGCGTTTTGGGTTCAGAATTCTAAAAATTATCGAATTGTCTCAAAACCTATAAAGTACAAAAACTTGTTAAAAGTTCCTCCGCAACGCAACAATAAATTTCACCTGTCTCATATTTTTTATTATACGTCGATGCACTCAATAATTTTAACCTTTTTAAATGGATTAGGTACAAACCATGCCAATTTAGAACTATATTTATACGTAAAATGTAGGGACAGTTTTCTTTTATTTTTATTATGGTTTAGGTAGCCATTAGTTACACGCAGTGGCATTTTTATCAATGGCAGTGAATTTATGACGAGTGCAAAAGGAATTTATCAAGTTTACTAACAAAGGGCTAATGTGTTTCAAATGTTAATTTAATATAATATTAGGATTACCATATTTTTTGAGCTACCGCTTTTAGTCGAAGTTATTGGAGAGGTAGGTATGTCGATAAAAATATACTTAGGTAATGAAATAACAGTGCTTGCTTTAACGTTGAAGGAAAATATTGTGAGGAAACCTGCATGCCTGAGAGATCTCCATAATGTTCTCAAAGGTGTGTGAAGTCTACCAATCCGCACATGGCCAGCGTGGTAGTCTATGGCCAAAAACCCTTCTCATTCTGAGAGGAGCTCTGCAGTGAGCCAGTGATGGGTTGATCATGATGATGATGATGATGAATGAAATAGCTTTTGCCGGCGGCTTGGTTGGCGGTAAATATGTAATTTATAGCCTACTAGATGAATCCCCGCA
Source organism: Maniola hyperantus (assembly GCF_902806685.2). Taxonomy (NCBI): domain Eukaryota; kingdom Metazoa; phylum Arthropoda; class Insecta; order Lepidoptera; family Nymphalidae; genus Maniola; species Maniola hyperantus. The sequence continues at coordinate 11,558,471 of NC_048541.1, forward strand.
ACTTCGTCCGCATGGATTTAGTTTTCTAAAATCCCGTGGGAACTCTTTCATGTTCTTCCCCGGTATGCAAGCTATCTCTGTACCAAATTTTGTCAAAATCGGTTGAACGGATGGGCCGTGAAAGGCTAGCAGACAAACAGACAGACACAATTTCGTACTTTGGCACGGCTGAAAGCGCCCGCTAAACCAGTACCTAGGTTCAGACAAAACTTAGAAATCTGTATATATAAAAGGAAAAGCTGACTGACCGACTGATCTATCAACATACAGCTCAAACTACTGGACGGATTAGGCTGAAATCTAGCATGCAGATAGCTATTATAACGTAGACATCCGTTAAAAAAGGATTTTTGAAAATTCTAATATTAAGGGGGTAAAATGAAATTTGTGAAGTCCACGCGGACGAAGTCGCGACTATACGAGTAAGTTATAAATACCCCAATTACCTTTACCGGGTATCGAATATACTTGGAAGACCACTCATCATCACAGTGCCATCACAGAGGTCATCAAAAGTTATTGAGAGGCAATTGAAACTTTTCGAACAAAGTTAATAATAGAAATAATTCACACTTCAAATCGTTTAACAAAACATAGTCGTAGCTGAGTACCTGAGTACTTATCTAGTTGGATGTTTATAATTATTTTAATAACAGTTTATAGTAAACATCTTTCATGTACACACAATATTCGCTATGTACATATCCGTGCATGACAAAATCGACATTGACCGCTCAAAATAGTTGACGTCATTAACGTCAGATTTATGCATCATCCACACCTGCGCGACCAAAGTGGCCACGAAGCGGGAACATCAGCCTCACAGCGCGATCGCCTCCCACGATATTTATTGGCGCGATCCACACATACGCAACCACTAGACCTGCACGTATAGATTCGCGTCGTTGACGCTCCCGCATCGCGTCCCGCATCCCGCGCTCATGACGCACGGGTGTGGCCGCAGCTTTATTGTACCAAGATTGTACCCACGTCGTAATATTCTTCCTATTCCTCTACCATTTTTCTGCCAATGTATATAATTTTTCTACAATTTCTGCTAATGTGACTAATTGTATAATAAATTATCTCTGGTTTAGGTACCTATTTAAGTCAAATTTTTCTTAAATATGTTATTTCCAATTGAGAAGATGGAAGGTTAGATAATAAGTTGTCTGTTGTAAATATTAAAATAAGAAACCTTCAGTTACCTAACGCGATCATTATATTTTTACCTGCATTAAAAATAACAACATTGATCGCAAGACGCAAGTAATAGAAAACTTCTAAAACTAATGGATAGTTTTAACTCGCTTTATACTCACTGACAGGCTTTTATAGTTTACCAACATTTCTGTAGTCCTAACAAAAAGGCGGCTGCAATTGATTGATAGTCGTTTCATTAAAGAGATAATGTAAATATTATAAAGTGATTTGCCAAATTGATGTTGAACGTTAATAATTTAGCCTGTAATATGATATTATTATATTCAGTTTAGGTACAAATAAAAGATACCGTCTACACGTGCAACTAAGTGAACCGATATTTCAAAATTTAGTAGGTAGGTATTTATTGGTTACAATAACTAATCCTCATGCTCTTTTTTTGGGTTTGCTCAGTGCTTGAAGACTATTCGAAAATGTTTGAGCCTGAACATAATATTGATAAATATTAAGACCGGATTTAGTATCGGGATAATTTGGACGCCTGACCTTTGCCATAGACGTTAAGCCAATACATTTTTACTTGTAAATTAAATAATATACATAGATAGGTACAGCATAAGATTGACAATCTCCCTGGCGCAGTGGCAAGCGCTGTGGTCTTATTAAGTGGGAGGTCCCGAGTTCGATTCCTGGCAGGGGTTTGAAATTTTATAATTTCTAAATTTCTGGTCTGGTCTGGTGGGAGGCTTCGGTCGTGGCTAGTTACCACCCTACCGGCAAAGCCGTGCCGCCAAGAGATTTAGCATTCCGGTACTATGCTGTGTAGAAACCAAAGATGTATTGGTTTAATGAAAACTGCCATACCCCTTCCAGGTTAGTTAGCTTCAATCTTAGACTGCATCATGACTTACTACCAAGTGAGATTGTAGTCAAGGGCTAACTTGTATCTGAATAAAATAAAAAAGATAATAGGTACACTTTCATGGCAATGCAATGAAGCTGTGATTTAAAATATGACAGACATGAGGAAAATAACAATACTACATAATATTTCCATATCATTAAATTTATACAATAGTAGCTAAAACTACACGAAAATTGCTTTTAATAACTTCGTTATCATCAAATAATTGTAAAAGAACACGCTAAGATAATTTTAGCAGCAATAATATAAATAGTCCTAGCGTTTAAATATTTCTTCAGGTGGATTTTTCACAAATTCGTTCAGGTAGAATGGAGAAGTCAGCCCGTTTTGTTTTTATTTTATTTGTGTTTGCCTTTCCAACAGGTGAGAGCATAGCTTTCTAGTACTTTTAAGTGTTTTCCGATCCAATCCAGTACTTTCTATGCTATTTATTTGATCAAAGTTTGTAAAGCTATTTAAAGCACTATAGTTACACACCGATTCCGTATCTTTTTTCACTAGCTGATACCCACGACTTTGCCCGGGATTTTGTTTTTGGTTAATCTCTTTGATTTCTTGAGATTAAAATTTGATGTCCGTCTTCAGGATGCAATCAATATCTATGATAAGTTTCATCAAGGTCACTTCAGCAGTTGAGCCGTGAAAAGGTAACAGACAGATGCACTTTCGTATTTATAATATGGGTAGTGACTAGTTGATGCCAAAGCCTTAATCCGCGTGGATTGATTTTTTAAAAATCCTGAAAGAATGTTTTAAAGTTCCGGGAAAAAAAATATTCTATAATCGTCTCCAGAATCTAAACTACCTTTGTACCTAGAACTAGTGTAAATACTAGTTCTACTGTTTTACTTATTTGAAAGTTAGTTTGAGTTATGTACATTGACCTTTAGAAGGAGATAGCAGATCTGTCGTTGAGACCGATAAAACGTCATATAGGCATGAGTGACAGAGACAACGCTCTACAAATCCAAAATGTCATTCTAAAGGCCGATGTACATTACTTTTGGCCGCGTAATGTACCTAGCTATTAAGGAAAGAAGGAAAAGGAAAGTAATGTAAAGAACATAGTACTAAAGATAAAGGTAGAAAATATTTAATGATGTTGTTTTGTTGAACGTTTTTCTTTAATGATTGAAATTTTTTAGACATTTTATCCAGAAGACATGGTCATCGAGGTAAAGTCAACGATACCAAAATAGTTGGTGGGTACGATACGACTATTCAAGATTTCCCTTATCAAGCATACCTGCTGCTACAAAAGGGCTCGGACTACTATCAATGTGGAGGATCCCTTATAAGCGAAAATTACATTTTGACGGCGGCACATTGTCTTTCTGGGTATTTCTAGTTTTTTTTTGTAAATCAAATTAACTTTTCTTCGATATGTAAGTAATTGTTGACAGGAGCAACTTAGCGTTTTGGACACTCGTAGGGTTCATTTCAAATAAATGTTAAATATACTATTATCACCATAACTTCGTACCATTTTCTTGTACAACTGAACAATTTTTTTATCATAATTCGTAAGGTATTGACAGCAGTTTATAGAGTGCAGTTTACTAAGATTACAATCTAACCTATGAGTGAAGCTTAAAGATATTAAGTATATATAGGCCTAAGAATCGGTCCATTGACTTATCTTACTCGTAGTTTATAGTTAAGAGCTGTTTTTATTGGGAGGCACTTTGTTCCTGTGTTCTTCAGAATAAATATAGTACGTGACAGGTCGAGATGGCTATATAGGCATCTAAATTAAAAAGCGATTGTTAGTGTATTGGTTTTGAAATGAATCTAAGATGTCCAGATTAAGACGTCAGGTTAATTTTGAAATTTTCTTTTTCCTAAATATATTTCAAGGTCTGAAAAGTTTTTGCCAGAGTAGGCGGGTTTTGAAATCTGGACCTAAGGTGTCCAGTACCCGTAGTACAAGATTTTACGTCTCACCAAACCAAACCAAATTCGAGAGTCGAAATACTTCCGCGTTACAGTAAAATGGACCTAAACAGCCTTGAATTGAAGTCAAATATTCAATGCCACTGATTTTAATTTCGCAATGTTTCAGCTTGGAGCGCTGGCTGTAGAAGTGTAGACAAACTTGAGCTTTAAAACAAGGCATTTAAGATCCAGTTTACTGTAACGCGGAAGTATTTCGACTCTCGAATTTGGTTTGGTTTGGTGAGACGTAAAATCTTGTACTACGGGTACAGGTTAAGACGTTCATGTTAATTTTGATATTTTCTTTTTCCTAAATATTTCAGGGTCTCAAAAGTTATTGCTAGAGTAGGCAGCACCAATGCAGACAGCGGCGGCACACAGTACCAGAGCACTCAGCTTAGGGCACACCCTAGGTACAATCCTGCCACTTTGGATTACGACGTGGGACTGATTCGTTTTTCGAAGAAGATAAATTTGGATGGAACGAACACTAAAGCTATCAAGCTAGCTGAGAGAGGAAGTCCTGTTCCCCCAGACACTCCTCTTACGGTATCTGGTTGGGGAGCTACTTCTGTAAGTAAATCACACGAAAGTGTGTTTGTTTGTTCATTACACAGAGAATTCAACTCCTAGAGTGAGCATATACAAGGTTTTGAATGAAACAAAATCGTAAAATGTTGGCGGGGGACAGGGGAGAATGTTTTATTGTGATTGGTCGACTTAAAAGTCACGTAATCAAAACAACTTGCGGAATGAGGGTACCGAACGGGCGTGGGCCGACTTTTATGCTAAGCAAGTGCCTAAGCTTGGTGAGCGGGGGTGTTCGGCTATTAGGCGTCTATAGGTGGTGGTCTGTGGTTGATTAGTACCTACTTCAATCACGGAGTTCTGTACTAATTTTGTGGTGCACAATAAAAATTTATTCATTCGTTCATTCTGCTTTGAGTTGTCAAAATTAACTCATTTTTTTGGGTTCGGTTTACTACGTTTAATCCGCTGTCCGTCCATCTGTCCGTCCGTCTATCTGTCAACAGGCTGTATCTCATGCACCGTAATAGGTAGTGTTGAAATTTTCTCAGAGTGTGTATTTCTATTTCCGCTATAACAACAATTAATATAAATAACCAAGATGGTGAATTTCAAAATGGCCACCATGCAAATTATCTTGTACGATGGGGAAGAACCCTTCGTGTGCGCGTCTGACTCGCACTTGACTTTTTTTAGCATATTCGATGTAACTTTATTCCAGGAAGATGGTAACGTCAGTCCGACTCTAATGGCTGTACAAGTACCAACGGTATCTACTGAGGACTGCAATAAAGCGTATGGTGATATTACAAGGAGGATGATCTGCGCTGGCGTCCCTGAAGGTGGCAAGGACTCGTGCCAGGTATTAATTACAAACACATAATGAACTAATGTTACAAACAAAACAAATTAATAATGGTTTCTAGTTGGTTTTTAGGGTTCCGTACCTCAAAAGGAAAAACGGAACCCTTAAAAGATCACTTTGTTGTCTGTCTGTCGGTCTGTCAAAAAACCTACAGGGATGAAATTTGGCAGTTAGGTAGGTCTTAAAACAGACATTAGAAGTACGGAACCCTCGTTGCGAAAGCCTGATTCGCACTTGGCCGGTTTTTTGATACTCCGATCCATCTTTGACCTGAAGTTTTTATATAATTATTATTCAGATACAAGTTAGCCCTAGACTGCAATTTCACCTGGTGGTAAGTGATGATTCAGTCAAAGATGGAAGCGCGCTAACCTGGAAGGGGTATGGCAGTTTTTTTTTTTATTAAACCCATGCTCCTTTGGTTTCTACACGGCATCGTACTGGAACGCTAAATCGCTTGGCAGCATGCCTTTGCCGGTGGTGTGGTAACTTGCCACGGCCGAAGCCTCCCACCAGACCAGACCAGAAATTTAGAAATTATAAAATTCCAAACTCCTGCCAGGAATCAAACCCGGGACCTCCCACTAATAAGACTTACAGTGCTTAACACTGCGCCAGGAAGTCAGGAGTGGTAATGGGCAGGGCACAAAGTTAAAAAAACTAATAGAAGTTGGGGTCTTAGGTGCTAGAATAGCGACCTGGCACCGGAAAGAATAGCGTTGGAAGACTCTAGGTGGACACCAAAAGAGTTGCAAGGAGCTGCTTGATTCAGGCGGTGCAAGGCCGTGGCGTGTGGAAGTCCCCACAAGAGACCTACTATCTAGTAGTGGTATCTAGTACTATGTCTATCGGTTGATAATGCTGATGAACAAGTTTGTTTATGAATGATCTTTCTTTTTAGGGTGATTCAGGAGGTCCGGCTGTTGGAGATGGACCAATCCAGCTAGGAATAGTTTCGTTCGGTGTTGGTTGTGCTCGCAAAGGTTACCCTGGAGTGTATTCAAACGTGTCTAGCCTAAGGAATTGGATTAGGAGGAACTCTGGCGTATAGACATAGCTCAGTTGTAACAAGAACTAATAAAAACAATTAAGATTTACATAATTGGTAGCTAAATGGTAAAAATTACTGTAAATATAGAGCGGCGGAATTATGGAACTATGTGAAAAATAAAGGCACTGTTTACATGATTTGTTTTCATTATTTTGTTTTGGTTTTTTAGCGACAGCGGCCACAGAAATAATACCAATCAATATTTCTATTTCTGGCAGCATTATAAGAGTCTAATAAAACCTGGTCGAGTACTTTTTTATTTATTTATTTGACAACTTAAAACTATCATTACAGGCTAACCTAATGCGATAGCTAAGTTAACTTAAATTATTTATATCTACTTATTATTACATACTTTTACTATGTACAACTAACTGACTTAAACTTAAATAACCTACTTTATTTAAAACTTAACAAAAACGTTGTGGCCCTTATGAACTCGCCCAGTGAGCAGCTGAACAGGTCGATGTGTTGAGCGACCGAGTTGAGCGTGCAAGTCGCGCGCCTTGTTAGAACATGCATAAAGTGGGGATCTATGGTGGTCTAGGCTCTTGAACGAGGATATATGTGTATAAGGGTTGAATAATATTACGTTGACGGGTGACAAAAGTGAGTGGAATAAGAAGACATGTTGTGCCGACCCCACGTAGCGTGGAATAAGGTAAGGAAGAAGGAGAAGAAGAAAGAGGTATCACTCGAGGGGGGAAACCAAATAGAGCGGCAGAATTATGGAACTACTAGATGATGCCCGTGACTTCGTCCGCGTGGATTTGGGTTTTTGAAAATCCCGTGGGAACTCCTTGATTTTCCCGGGGTAAAATTAGCCTATATCACTCTGCAGGTCTTTAACTATACCCATGCAAAAAATCACGTCAATCGGTTGCTCCGTTGCGACGTGATTGAAGGACAAACCAACAAACAAACACACTTTCTCATTTATAATATTATGGGTACTGATTACTTGCTGCTGATGCCCGCAACTCCGTCCGCGTGGAATCAGGCTTTAAAAATGCCGTGGGAACTCTTTGATTTCTGGGATAAAAAGTAGCCTCTGCCACTCTCCAGTGGCTCTACCGCGGTTGTTTGACAGCTACAATGTCACGATCGCAATCATCTCTGATTGGTTAATGCTCGCTCACTATTGGCCACAATGCATTGTTGCAAGAAGAATCGCACAAATTCAGCCAATCAGAACAATTGAGATTGTAATAATGATTGATGCAGGTTTTAGACAATCGCCTTACTGGTTTTTAACTATACCCATGCAAAAATCACGTCGATCCGTTGCGACGTGATTGAAGATAAACCAACAAACCAATAAACCAACAAACAAAGACACTTTCGCATTTATAATATGGATACTGATTTTCAGCGAGCTAGACTAGAGAATAATATTAGCGTTTACCTTTATGCAGTAAAATGAAAAGAAAAGGCAAATCGCTTATGAATATTCATTTTATCGATTGCTAAAATATTCGTTATTTAGCTGTAAACTGCTACTAATAGATCAATCAACGACAAAATATGATGCATTTAGGTTACATACCTGGTAATTAAACCATACGGGAGTGTGTTTAAATTTGACATGCGATTGATCTATTCATGCAGATGTTAGTTGGGAGTCAGCATGGAGAAAACTGTCCGTTTTATTTTTATTTGTTGGTTTTGTGCCTTTCTAATTGGTAAGAATATACTTTGTAAAGATTTGTTTTATTTAACACTAGATGATCCGGTGACTTCGTCCGCGTGGATTTAGGTTTTTAAAAATCCCGTAGGAACTCTTTAATTTTCCGGGATAAAAAGTAGCCTATGTCCTTCCCCGGGAATAAAGTCGCGCGAAAAAGTTAGATTATAAAATCTATACAACAAGCTGTGTTGTTCGCGACAGGTCGAGATGGCAAGCGGGGTATCAGGCAGGGGGACGCCCCGCATACGCGCACGTCACCTGTGCTCGCCCGCACCAGGTTAGCGCGGGGGCTGTGCGGATGTGCGGGGCGTTCCCTCCCCGATGGCCATCTCGACCTGTCGCGTACTATTTTTTATTTATTTTATTTTATTTATTTTATATCTTATTAGAACGACAGTGCCACTTACACTAACTAGATGAGTAATAATAAATTTAAATACAAATAAAGGTACAAGAAACAAGACACAAAATACAAAACGATAAAAGATTAAAGGATTTTGAATATGTACGCTGAGAACATTGAATGACATATTCATGCAATGCTCTCACAGCGTATAGGTATACTATAGGTACCTAATACCTATACTACTTGCTCTTTGATTTTAGATGTTGTATCGAGTGTTCCTGCGAACGAAACCAAGCGATATGGCTACAACGACGACCATAAAATTGTCGGCGGGTACAATGTCACCATACAGGAGTTCCCCTACCAAGCGTACTTGCTACTAAAGCAGGGAAGGCAGTTTTTTCAGTGTGGTGGTTCCATTATAAGTACACGCATTATATTGACAGCTGCGCATTGTTTAACTAGGTACCTATTATACTTATGTAATTTTTAGGTGGTTTAGATGATATTTTCGCTTGTATTTTCGATCTGTAATTTTTATGTGCAATTGTTAAGATTCGTTTTATTAATTAAATTTTTAGGGTTCCGTACCTCAAAAGGAAAACCGGAACCCTTATAGGATCACTTTGTTGTCTGTCTGTCTGTCGGTCTGTCAAGAAACCTACAGGGTATTTCCCGTTGACTCATCATAAATCATGTTTAGGTGGGTAGGTCTTAAAGCAGACATTAGAGGAAAAAATCTAAAAACCGTAATTCAGGGTTAGATTACACAAAATAAATAAATTATCATGAAATAATGATGAGTATTTTCAATTTTCGAATTAAGATAACTATATCAAGTGTAGATATGATACCCATATGAAAGGGCTTTACCTGTGCATTCTAAAACAGATTTTTATTTATTTTTATGCATCATAGTTTTGAGTTATCATGCAAAATGTCGAAAAAGTACGATTGTATTACGGAACCGTCGGTGCGCGAGCCTGACTCGCACTTGGCCGGTTTTTTTTTGCTAAATAAATGACAGCATTAAGCTGCTGTTCTCTTGCAGTTTCATTTCAAATGATTCTATGTTTTTCAGAACAACCAAAGTAATTGCCAGAGTGGGCAGCACGCAGTCGGACACTGGCGGCACTCAATACACCTCACGTAACTTCAAAGCACATCCCCGTTACGATCGCACAACTTTCGATTACGACGTAGGATACATCCGTTTCACTGCTATTGTAATTGATGGAGTGAATACTGCTATTGTAGAACTCGCAGAGAGTGGCACACCTGTTCGACCTGGCACTTATCTTACAGTTTCTGGTTGGGGAGCCACGACAGTAAGTAATTTAGTTTTTATGCGCTTTGTACCTATTAGCTAAGTTTTTACCTGTTACTGTAGTATTGTCATCAAAATTGTGTACGTTTGCGAAACTTTTTGCGTTTGTTAATGCAAAAGTGTGTCTGTCTGCTAGCCTTTCACGGCCCATCCATTCAACCGATTTTGACGAAATTTTGTACAGAGATAAGCTTGCAATCCGGGGAAGGCTACTTTTATCGCAGAAATCAAAGAGTTCCCATGGGGCTTTTAATAACCTAAATCCACGTGGATGAAGTCGCGGGCATCATCTAGTACCTACATAATATTATCATATAAATAAATTGTAATATTAATTCAAATAATTGATAATATACAGTCAAAATACTACAGACAGTAAACTTTTAAATTAATACCTACTATCACGACCCATCACTACCCATATTATAAATGCGAAAATGTGTTTGTTTGTTTGTTGGTTTGTCCTTCAATCACGTCGCAACGGTGCAACGGATTGACGTGGTTTTTTGTACGGGTATAGATAAAGACCGGGAGACTGACATATGATACTTTTTATCCTGGAATATTAAACAGTTACCACGGGATTTTTAAAAACCTATATCCACGCGAACGTAGTCGCGGGCATCTGCTAGTACCTACTTAATATTTATGATTGTAGTATCAATTTAAAACTTTGCAAATTATGTAATCTGCATGTTCTTTCTATCCTATTTGCCACACTTTTCCATCCCTGGGCACCACCCTACCTTAAAGATCAGTTTAAATTTTTTAGCTCCTTCGAACGTGATCGCGGCCTGCGTTCCTGTTTCGATTTCAAGCTTATAACGACCAAACATAATACGCATGGCTACGCGGAATCATTTACTGTAAAAGCAGCTTCGCTGTGGAATGCACTTCCGGTCGAAATAAGACGCTCCAAATCGCTGGCAATCTTTAAAAACCGTGTCAAGAAACACTATTTGTCACTGTAAATTTTCTGCCATAACTATATATACAGTTAGCTATGTAGTATATATATATTATATTTATAGCTACATTGCGACTCCCCGTCTTACAGTTCTATAAGTTCTTAAGTATGGGTTGCCTGGAAGATATCACTTTAGTGATAAGGTCGCCCTTTGTTTTTTAAGTGTAGGATGTATTCTTACTCTCTGTAAATCTATTAACAATAAAGTTATTTTAAATTAAATTAAATTAAGGAAAGGAAACGAGAGTTTTCCTTAATATTTGACAATCTGCACTTGGCCAGCGTAGTTGCCTATGGTATATTTATATCCTAAGCCCTTCTCATTCTGAGAGACCCGTGATAGTGGTCACCGATGATGATGCTTCTTTACTATAACAGGAAGACGGCGATGTATCTGAGAATCTTATGGCAGTTCAAGTACCAGTGGTGTCCAACACTAGGTGCAGGCGGTCGTACAGCACGATCACAACCAGAATGATTTGTGCTGGCGTGCCTGAAGGTGGCAAGGACTCTTGTGGGGTAAAATTATCCATATCCATTATCCATACTAATATTAAGAGCTATGCGTACGAGTAGTATTGTAAGGCATACCGGCGGGGTGATTACATATCTCGCGACAGGCGTAAATCTCGCGATCGTTGCTGTCACACGTCCGGATTGAGAGAGACAGCAATAGTCACAAAGCAAAATAAGAAGAAGAAGAGAGACAGCAAATGAACTGTCGCAATTGCTACTGCTGTCGCTACTGCAACGTTTTACGTAATCACCCCGCGGGTCAGTATGCTACATATTTTGTGCTTATTCTTGCCCTTGATCATTTTAATTGAAGCTGGTATTTTTTGGGCAATCTCCTTTAATTTCTGATTTGATATCCTAGGGTGATTCTGGAGGACCAGGAGTGTCAGATGACGGAGTTCAACAAGCAATAGTATCCAATGGAATCGGCTGCGCCAGGCCGGGAATACCCGGAGTCTACACTAACGTCGCGAGTGTGCGGGACTGGATTAGACGTAGCACAGGCGTTTAGTTGATTCATCATCATCATCATCAACCAATAGACGTCCACTGCTGGACATAGGTCTTTTGTAGGGACTTCCACACGCCACGGTCTTGCGCCGCCTGAATCCAGCGGCTCCCTACGACTCGTCTGATGTCGTCCGTCCACCTAGTGGGAAGTCTTCCAACGCTGCGTCTTCCGGTGTGAGGTCACCATTCCAGCACCTTGGGACTCCAACGTCTATCGGTTGTACGAACTTACTTGTTTAGTTGATTGTTTGTATATAATTAAGACAATAAAATAAAAACTTAATTGATAAAGACAATAAAAAATAATTTGTTTTAGAACAACCCTACCCCCTAAGTGAACAAACTTATCCCCAAAACACTTTTTGATTGTCAATTGTTGTTTATTAAATAACTAGCTTATGCTCGCGACTTCGTCCGCGTGGACTACACAAATTTCAAACCTCTATTTCGGGCCCTTAATCATCATCATCATGATCAACCCATCACCAGCTCACTACAGAGGACCGGGTCTCCTCTCAGATTGAGGGTTTTGGCCATAGTCTACCACGCTGCCCGTGGTAGCCCTTCGGGCCCTTAAGGGTTGAATTTTCAAAAATCCTTTCTTAGCGGATGCCTACGTCATAATAGTTATCTGCATGCCAAATTTCAGCCCGATCCGTCCAGTAGTTTGAGCTGTGCGTTGATAGATCAGTCAGTCAGTCAGTCAGTCACCTTTTCTTTTTATATATTTAGATGATGTAAGTACTGGTGATTAGAGATTTTGCATATAGGTTTCCTCTGAGGCGTACTAAACGCTAAGAAAATATTTCGAGTTTCGATTAGATCTTAATATAATCCATTATCACTACTTGCCCACATTATTATAAATACAAAAATGTGTTTGTTTGTTGATTTGTCCTTCAATCACGATTGACGTGATTTTTTCCATGTATAATTATAGTTAAAGACCTAAACTAATAGGTAAAGACCTTAAACCTGTATGTCTGAGAGTTGTCCATAGTGTTCTCAAAGGTGTGCGAAGTATGCCAATCCGCATTTGGCCAGCGTGGTGGACTATGACGAAATCATAACTCATTCTGAGCGGAGACTCGTGCTCAGTAGTGAGCCTGCGATGGGTTGATCATGTTGAGGATAGTTAAAAACCTAGAGCGTGACATAAAGAGTATTTCATCCCGGAAAATCAAAGAGTTTCCACGGGATTTTCAAAAACCTAAATCCACGCGTACGAAGTCACGGGCTTCAGCAAGTCGTTTATTATATTATGTAAATTATAGGTAGGTAATAACTTTATCATTGAGAAAATGATGGCTGTAGTTATCATACGAGGTTAATATAAATATATATACGGGAGTGTATATTATAATTTAAATATTTGTGCGGATAAATCTTTCAGATTGAATTTTACTCTCGATCAGAATGGAAAAATATTTATTTTTGATTTTTATCGTATTGTTTTGTGCTCTTCCAAGAAGTAAGATTACCAATTAGTTATTTTTTCAAGTGAATATTTATTGAATGGTTTCGTTAAATACTGAAGTTTTTTTTTCTTTTGGGGGATTTTGGGATGGGTAATAACTTTAATATCGCTTAATGTTAGTTGTAAAATTTAGTGTTTTTCAATGATTAAAAGTCTAGATTTGCGTTTGAAATAAATATTTAGTATTAAAATATTTGCCTTTCTGTTTGTTTAGACATCGTGTCAAGGGTTTCGTCCAGTATAAATAATGACAATGCTAATAGAATAGTCGGCGGTTACAATACAACCATACAAGAGTTTCCTTACCAAGCAGTACTCTATGTATTTAGAGGCACAGTAGACTACCAATGCGGAGGATCTATTATAAGCACACGATACATTTTAACAGCCGCACATTGTTTACCAGGGTAACATAAATATTTATCTATTAAAACGATCATCATCATCATCATCAATCGATAGACAATTTTGATCCCGGGCATGCATACCTATTCTCTAACTTTTTGGAGATATGTGCATTAGCAATTAAATATCAGTTGCTTTAACTGCGATGGAAAATATTTTGGGGTAACCTGCATGCCTGAGAGTTCTCCATAATGTTCTCAAAGGTGTGCTATAATGCCATCCCAATCCGCACTTGGCCAGCCTGGTAGGCTATAGCCAAACACTTTTCATTTTGAAAGGAGACCCGTGCTCAGTAGTGAACCAGCGATGGGTTGATGATAATGATCATGAGTGTCTATCCTACTGTGCGAAAGTCATTTGCCAGAGCTTTTAACACATTTTGAATTTTTATTGGAGTTTTGTCATTTTACCTTTAAAAGCTCTGTGTACCAGAACGTTTAAAACTTGGATTATTTTTTGCTGCAGGGCGACAAAGATAAGAGCCAGAATAGGTAGCACAGATGCCGACTTCGGCGGCAAATCTTACGATTCGTTTACCTTTAGAGGTCACCCTGACTACAATCCTGTAACTTCCGACTACGATGTAGCATACGTACACTTGGACTCTGAGATGGATTTAGATGGAGTTAATGCTCGGGCGGTTGAGTTGGCACCTAGTGGAAGTTTTATTGAGCCGGGTACTATGCTAACAGTGTCAGGCTGGGGAGCGCCTGTGGTAAGTGCTCATAGACGAATAGCTACTTCCGTACCGTATGCAAATACCTTTGTTTTTGCTATATTACGATATTCCACCATTGCTGTTATTTTTACAGGAAAATGGCAAAGTTGTTGAAAATTTGATGGCAGTCCAGGTACCAGTTGTATCTTATGAGGAGTGCAGGCGGGCTTACGAAACGGTCACAGTCAGGATGATTTGTGCTGGTGGAGATGCGAAGGATTCTTGTCAGGTAAAATTGCCTGTTTTTATTTCAAAATAAGAAAAAAATATTATAAAAAAATTGGCACACTAGATGATGACGATTTGTTCGTGGGTACATGTTTTTTTTTTAAACCCGTGGGAACTTTTTGATTTTCTGGTATTTAAAGTTAAATATGTTGTGTTAATTAAAGATATATAGGTAAGTCATCTCCATTCCAAATTCGGAAGAATTTCCAAATTCCAGATGCCCAAGACATATTATATTAAAGTTTAAGGGTGTCTGGCAGAGGGTTGCCACAAGTGTCTGGCAATGCATGACGTAATTTTTATACTATTCTGAAGAAAATATAAAAAAATAAGAGGCTATACTGTGACGAAATATTTTATGCGTCTTTGTTATCCGCTATCTGCCAAAGCCACCATGATCCAAGCTTCATAGTTGCTGATCGTTCCTCCCTGTGTTGCGGACAATGTGCATATAAACTTTCAGCTTTTATAAAATAACGAAGGTCTGGCCCTCACGGGTTCTTAGCCCACTACTACTACTACTAAATTAAAATAACCTAAGATGGAACCTTTATAATTTGTGCTCCAGGGAGACTCAGGCGGTCCAGCTGTGACAGACGACGGAATCCAAAGAGGCGTCGTCTCTTTCGGCTTTGGCTGTGCTCGACCAAAATACCCAGGTGTTTACACAAACGTGTCGTACGTGCGAGAATGGATCTTGGAGCACACTGGCGTATAATATAATTAGATAACCTTTATTTGAACACCCAAATGTGTAAAAAATATTTTATAAAATAAGATTTTGTCAGAATTAAATAAGATATTTTTTTTTATAATTGTTTTATCAATTGTATTTCTTTTAGCACGTCTAGGTTCCTGAGCACATCCCGTGAATTCATTATTTTAGTGTATGGATGGTTATTCAATGGAAGAATTACTTTACAATATTAGGATCTTCAAAAGAAGAGTGAACGGAGTTGACGACAGAAAAATTAATATTGATTCGCGTGACAGAAAATCCTAAATTTAAAATTAATAATTTCTTCAAAATCAAAAGATACACTGGGCATCGACCCAGACCTATTGCGTGCAATACAACAATACACAAGGAGTCCAATAGGTACATGATTAGACTAACTTCTGTCTAAAATAACAACTCAGCTGTGAAATTAGTTTTATAACTTATTTATTTTGCCAGCTGTGACCTTTATTATAAGGGAACTGATATAAACTGACATTAAAAAACTTCTAAAATCTATCCCTGCCATAGTGGGATGAAATCTTCAATATGGTGGTTCAATCCACCACTGAAGACGTGTGTTAAAAATGTCTGCCAAGGTTTAAAGACCCACCCACAGGCCTACATGATTACTGACAGAAATATAATATCTCTTGCAACATAATACACAAAAGTATAACAAAAATCGACCACAAACTAACTAATAATAATAAAAATACATAGATTTATTTTCGCATATTAAAATTGATCCCTTGATCAAATTTGCCTAGTAGGTATTTTAATGTTAACCAGTGTTTCCGGTAAAGACTGTCGGTTTGGTGGAAGAACGCATCGGTCTGTGCATGAAATAATGATGTATTTTAGATGAGTGATAAGCTGATAAGTTATAAGCATTTCAAATATTCGAGAAAGAAATTTAACATTGAATATTTATTCAACTGAACTAATTATAGTAGCGAGTTAAGATGTAAAAAATAGCTCTTATCATTGTAGAAATGGTGGCTGTAGGACGTAGGTGACATACCAAGTTAATATCAGAATGCGGGAGAGCACTTAAATATTTGATTATGCTACTGAATTTTTCACACTGAAGTTTGCTCTGAATCAGAATGGAGAAATATTTATTTTTGTTTTTTATCGTATTGTTGTGTGCCCTTCCAAGAAGTAAGATTACCGATTAGCTAGTCAAAGTTTTTTTCAAGTTTTTTTCTCCTTTTTTGAAGTCGGTTAAAAATAGCTGCCCGATAACATTAATTTAATTCTTGATATCGCATCAAGATATTTTTTATTTTATAAAATTTGGATAATTATTTTCAGAAACGATTTTATAGTTAAAAAGTTTAAAGTTGTCATGTTAACACAATTTTAAATGTGTAACGGAAAATGTTATTTGTAAAATTCAATGTATTTCAATTAAAAAGTCTAGATATTTTGTGTTTTAAATTTTAATTATTATAATAATAATTGCCTTTCTGTTTGTATAGACATCGTGTCACGGGTTTCAAGTGTAAATAATGACAATGCTAATAAAATAATTGGAGGTTACAATACAACCATACAAGAGTTTCCTTACCAAGCAGTACTCTATGTATTCAGAGGCACAGTGGACTTCCAATGCGGAGGATCTATTATAAGCACACGATACATTTTAACAGCCGCACATTGTTTACCAGGGTAACATAAATGTTAATTTATTTATAAAGGATCATCATCGCCAATCGATAGACATATTTAATGTGGCATCACCGACATGCTTATATTAATAGTGCTCATAGTCTGAGTGAGTCGGAGTGCCGATAATTATTGTAAAAACTTAACTAATGATTTACAAATAAAATTATGATTATTTTTGATCTTCATAATCATCACTAATCCATTATTGGACATAGGTCTCTTGTATGACGCTACGGTCTTGCACCACCTGACGCTGAAGTTATATTGTTCAGGGCACATAGTTCGAAAAATTGATATACGTTTCTGTTCCAAGGTGCTAGAATGGTGACCTCGCACCGGAAAGCATAGCGTTGACCATTTTGGGAATTTATGAAGTCTAAATTGTTTCTGGTCCGGTCTGGTGGAAAGCTTAGGCTGTGACAATCATCCTATTGGCAAAGCTGTTCTGCCAAGTGATTTAGCGTTCCGGCACGATGCTGTGTAAAAACCGATCAGGAAGAATTTGCAATTTTATTTTGAAAAGTTTTGTGTACCAGATGCCTAACAATTTGATTGATTTCTGCTGCAGGGCGACAATGATAAGAGCCAGAATAGGTAGCACAGATTCCGACTTCGGCGGCAAATCATACGATTCGTTTAACTTTAGAGGGCACCCTTACTACAACCCTGTAACCTCCGATTACGACGTAGGATACGTACGCTTGAACTCTCGGATGGATTTAGATGGAGTTAATGCTCGTGCTGTTCAATTGGCACCTAGTGGAAGTTTTATTGAACCGGGTACTATGCTCACAGTGACGGGCTGGGGAGCACCTGTGGTAAGCTGTGCGTGTGCTCATGAACGAATATCCATTATGTATCTAATCTTTTGCTGAAGCAAAAGCTGTGGTAGCCTAGTGGTTAGGACGTCCGCCTTCCAATCGGAGGTCGGGGGTTCGATCCCGGGCACGCACCTCTTACTTATCGGAGTTTTGTGCGTTTTTAAGTAATTAAAATATCACTTGCTTTAACGGTGAAGGAAAACATCGTGAGGAAACCAGCATGCCTGAGAGTTCTCCATAATGTTCTCAAAGGTGTGTGAAGTCTGCCAATCCGCACTTAGCCAGCGTGGTAGACTATGACCAAAACCCTTCTCACTCTAAGAGGAGACCCGTGCTCTGTAGTGAGCCGGCAATGGGTTGATCATGATGATGACCTAATCGTTTTAAGATTCCCGAAGGGTACCAATGGGACCCTGTTACTAAGCTCCCGCTGTCTCCGTCCGTCCATCCGTCCGTCCATATGTCAGCGCGCTGTATTTCTATGAACCGTATTTTAAGCAACTGCATATCACTTACTAGTGACCCGCTCCGACTTCTCACGGAACCAATTTTTCTTTATCGTTACGGTTTTGTTCTCACCGTATGCAAATACGTTTGTTTTTACTATAATACGCGCGGATATTCCACCGTTACTGTTATTTTTACAGGAAAATGGCAGTGTTGTGGAGAATTTGAAGGCAGTAACAGTACCAGTTGTATCTTATGAGGAGTGCAGGCGGGCTTACAAAACGGTCACCGTCAGAATGATTTGTGCTGGTGAAGAAGGGAAGGATTCTTGTCAGGTAAAATTCCCTCTTTTTATTTAGATATCAGAAAGAAAGAACAAGTGTTTATTAATAAAAATGATGACACACTATACTCTGTTACGTAATCCCATACAAATGATAGAGCCAAAAATCTCAGTGGGCGTTAACCATTTTGAGTTACCGACCAATCACAAACATGTTTTCAAAAAAAACATTCAAAATTCAATTAGAAAACATAGTTTCGTTTGTGATTGGTTGATGACTCAAAATGGTTTGTGCCCACTGAGATTTTTGCGTCTATCAATTACGCAACAGAGAGAGCGTTATACTAAATTCATTCCGCGGATAAAGTATATATGACGCATACCTCCTTAGAATAGAATAGAACAAAATTAATATATTTTTATACAAATAAACTTTTACAAGTGCTTTTGATTTTTTGATAATTATTATTAGTATAGGTACCTACCTTTTCTAATTTATACTCCAGGGTGACTCAGGTGGTCCAGCTGTGACAGACGACGGGATCCAAAGAGGCGTCGTCTCTTTCGGCTTTGGTTGCGGTCGACCGAGAAACCCAGGTGTTTACACAAACGTGTCGTACGTGCGAGAATGGATCTTGGAGCACACTGGCGTATAATTCGATAACCTGTATTTGAACACCTAAATGTGTAAAAATAATTTTAAATTAAGATTTCTTAGAATATTAAATTTAAGGTATTTTACAGTTATTTTGTCAATTGTGTTTCATTTGCCAGGTGCCTAAGCTTATCCCATGAATTAATTATTATTTTAGTGTTTGGATGGTTATTCAATCCATTCATCCAATAGGTGGACCATTTATATACAATCACCTAAGATTGTTTGAACTATCCGGGTTGTGTGGTAAAATGGCAATATGGAAGCGGGCTAACCTGGAAAATGTATGGTAGTTTTATTAAACGCATACCCCTAGTAGATTTCCCTAAGAAGGTACGTCTGTGCTGGTAGTGTTGTATGAGTAACTAACTACGTTAGAAGAGTCCTCACCTCTCACCTAGACCTATGAAATTATACCTGCCAGGAATGGAACAAGGACACTAGCAAGGATTTCGTGCAATACACAGTTAAGACTGAGAGGTCATAAAACTATGTTTAATACCTTCTATATCTAAAATGTTAGCTGTGAAAATTTATTAATTACGTGACCCAGCATATAATTTATCTACTTAAAAGTAAGTATAAGTAACAGTAAGTACGAGGGAACTGATTTCAACTGGCATAGAAAGACGCCTGAACATCCTATTCAACTGAAATTTTTAATTTCCTTTTTTTTAACATGCTATCTGATAGAAAAAAGCAGACAAACAAATACACAGACCGACAAGAAAGCGAGTTAATAAAAACGAGTTAATAATGTATTTTGCAATATACTAAAGTATAACAAAAATAGACGCATCCTACTTCGTTTTATTTTGGGATATTATAAATTGATCACTGGATTGATTTGCCAAACAATAGCGGCTCAAAGCCAGTCCCCAGTCACAGACGAACGCATCGGTCTGCGTATAAAATAACGATCATTATGTTGTCAAAAGGTGTTTGTGAAATTAAATTGTTGGAGAAAGAAATTATATTTTTTGTAAATATAAATTTTTTAGTGATAAGTTTTTCTGTATGTTTTATAGACTAGAGATAGACTTTATAACATTACCTTTAATTTATATAGAAAGAAATGATATTTTCGATCTGTAATTTTTATGTTCTAGAATAAGTTTGGTATTTTTGTTTATTGTATTTTGAATTTTCATTTGAATCTAGGAAGAAATTAAACACTGAATATTTATTTTACTGAACTAATTACAATATAGTGAATTAAGATGTAAATTACCTATAGGTAATAAATAGCTCTTATCATTGTAAAAATGATGGCTGTAGGTGACATACCAGGTTAATATCAGAATACGGGAGCGCATTTAAATATTTCATTATGCGAATGAATTTTTCATACTGATTTTTGCTCTGAATCAGAATGGAGAAATATTTATTTTTAATTTTTGTTGTATTGTTGTGTGCTCTTCCAAGAAGTAAGATCAATGATTTAATCTTTGTTTTCAAGTTTTTCGTTCTTGTTAATTATATTTTTATGGCTGCGTAATACGATTAATTTAATTCTTGATATTTCTGCTCATAAATTAAATATCTGAAAATAGTAATATTGCTCATCTATTTGAAGTGATAAATACTGTGCTTAGAAAAAGTAAATTTCTTACAATAGATAGTACCTCTCGAAAAATGCTTATTGTAAAATTTTGTGTCTTTTAATTACCTGTGTTTGCGTTTAAATAAAAGTGACTCTTTTTGACTTTCTGTGTGTTTAGACATCGTGTCAAGAGTTCCTCCCAGTGTAAAAAATGGCGATGATAATAGAATAGTTGGCGGTTACAATGCAACCATACAAGAGTTTCCTTACCAGGCACTTCTCATGATATTGAAGGGTTTACAAATCTTCCAATGCGGAGGATCTGTTATAAACTCACAATATATTTTGACAGCGGCCCATTGTATTATAGGGTAAGTTGCTACTTTTTAGGGTGCCGTACCTTAAAAGGAAAAACGGAACCCTTATAGGATCACTTTGTTGTCTGTCTGTCTGGCTGTCTGTCTGTCTGTCTGTCCGTCTGTCAGTCTGCCACGAAACCTACAGGCTACTACCCGTTGACCTAGAATCATGAAATTTGGCAGGTAGGTCTTATAGCAGACATTAGAGGAAAAATCTGAAAACCGTGAATTTGTCGTTACAATATACAAAAAAATTAAATTATGGTCATGAACTAATAATTAGTATTTTCAATTGTCAAAGTAAGATAACTATATCAAGTGGGTTATCATATAAAAGGGCTAAACCTGTGGATTCTAAAACAGATTTTTATTTATTTTTATGAATCATAGTTTTTGATTTATCGTGCAAAATGTCTAAAAAATGCGACTGTACTACGGAACACTCGGTGCGCGAGCCTGACTCGCAGTTGGCCGGTTTTTTATTTATGAAGTGCCTATAGTATCTTAGACTGAAAATGATTAGCGCCCACTGAGAATTTTGCCTCTATAATTTGTTTACGTAACAGAGAGAGCGCTATACTAATTTCTTTCCGAGGATAGTGTATAGAATGTTTGAAAATTTGATTAATTTCTGATGCAGGGCAGGAATGGTAAGAGCCAGAGTAGGCAGCACACTCTCAAACAGCGGCGGTAGAATATACACATCGTTTATCTTTGGAACCCATCCCCTTTACAATCCTATGACTTCCGATTACGATGTGGCATACGTACGCGTTATGCCTCGAATGGCTTTAGATGGAACTAATGTTCGGGCTGTTAAGTTGGCAATACGTGATACAGCTGTTGCTCCTGGCACTATATTCACAGTGACAGGCTGGGGAGCAACGAAGGTAAGAATCATCATCATCATCGCCAACCCATCGCCGGCTCACTATTGAGCAGAATGAGAAGGGTTTGGCCATACCTACAGTACCCTAAATGCGGATTGGCAAACTACCTTTGAGAACATTATGGAGAACTCTCAAGCGTGCGGGTTTCCTCACGATGTTTTCCTTCATCGTTAAATCAAGTGATATAAAACTGCTTCAAACGCACTTAGCTAGCTTAAGCCCGCGACTTCATTCGCTTAGACTACATAAATTTCAAACCCCCTTTTACCCCCTTAGGTGTTGAAGTTTCAAGAATCCTTTCTTAGCGGATGTCTACATCATAAAAGCTATTTGCAAGCAAAATTTTAGCCCGATCAGTCAAGTAGCTTGAGATATGCGTTGATAGATCAGTCAGTCAGTCAGTTTTTCCTTTTATATACCTAATAGATAGAATGAATACGTTAAATTATTATTAATAATATTCTTTACAGGAAAACGGCGACGCTGCTACTAATTTGATGGCAGTCAAGGTACCAGTTATATCTTCAGAGGAGTGCATGAAGTCTTACAGCACGATCACGCCCAGAATGGTTTGTGCTGGTGTACTGCAAGGTGGGGAAGATTCTTGTCAGGTAAAGTCATAACCATGATGTTATTATTTTCCAGTGTGTTTCTTTTCACCGGGACAGTATGAGAAAATACTGAGAAACTGTCTAAGGAACCATTGAAGTGTTTTTATAAAAACAATTTTCGCACATTTAGTAAATTTTTTGATCAAGCGTGAGTTGTCCATAAAAAGGCATAAATAAAATTGACCACATTTTGATCTGATCGACTCCGTTTCATGTAAGGATAATAAGAAGGAAAAATCGGGATAGCAGAAGTTGAGTGTATAGATGTTTATTATCGACATTACCAACCGGATAACATATTATTATGGAAGATTTATGCTAACACGTGGCGGGCACGCGCCGTGCGCAGTTTATGCTTCACACGGTGAGTGTAGCATTAACTGCTTAATAAACAGGCAGCATAAATCATCCCTTATACTAATTTCCGACCAAATACAACCATACTAGAATGAGAAAAATCACCTCACATATGAATGTACACGTGTGAATGACATCGTCACGCACGAGAACGTCCGGGAGAGGTATCCCCGGTAGCGCAACTGGTGGTCGCGTAAGTGAGACGAAAAATTCCATTATAGTGGTTGCACCATCTTTGTGCAACCAAGTGGACACTAGGTGAGGTACCCTCCATAGAACTGTATACATTTTGTTTCTAGCGCGACTGGTTGCGTCGCCGCTGGTGGTGAGATAGTGCACGCATTTGTCTGGTTTTTGATGTGATTTAAGTATCAATGTTAGTATTAACCTAAATTCCTTTTTTAAATTGCAGGGTGACTCCGGAGGACCAGCTGTATCAGACGATGGGTTGCAAATGGGCATAACGTCTTATGGCAGAGGTTGCGGTCGACCAGGATTTCCTGGTGTATACACAAACGTGTCAAACGTGCGAGAATGGATCTATCGGGTTTCAGGCGCATAATTAGACGATCTCTATTATAGGAAAATTATTGTTAAATTAAAGATAAATAAATTGTCTCAATATTAAATAAGGAATTTTCAAATTGTGTTTTACTTACCACTAGGGGTTCGTACCCGCTGAGTACTAACGGGGTCCTATTAATACGCCTCCGCTGTCCATACGTCCATCTGTCTGTCTGTCTATTTGTCTGTCTGTCTGTCAGCGGGCTGTATCTCATGAACCGAAATAGCTAGAGAGTTGAAATTTTCAATGTGTAGTTCTATTACTTCTATAACAACAAATAATTTAAAAAAATCAGAATGGCTGCCGTGTAACTTTTCAAAAATTGAAAAGTACGATAAATCTTGCAAGATGGTACGGAATCCTCCGTGTGCGAGTCCGACTCGCACTTGACCGTTACTTTTTATATGATGATTTTTATAGGTACCTATGTGATTATGCTATCAGCACTAGAGAATCCACCACTGAGGTGACAGTTTTTTTGGGTACTTGTTTATCCGCCCCTTGAGTATCCCCGTATAGTTTAGTGACAACACTGCTGAACGATACCATGTTAAAAGGAACAAATTGAATTAAAGAGGGTTTCTTATCAGTAACCGTTTTTGATAAGTGAAAATGTACAATAGTTTATGAACCACATTTTAAAATTATTCTCTTTAATAATTAATTCTAGCCCCGTAAACTACCACTATAACACAAAATTACATCATTTTATTACTACAGTCCAAGCCTCTATTATTGTAAATGTTTAATCGTCTCTTTATTCCACTTTATTATTAACATTAGTTTTTTAAGAATTCAAATTATTGTCTACTAACAAATTGAGCCCTAGTTGCTTTAAATAAAGAGTTATTATTACTACTGTCCTACGAAGGTCACTGAAACCACAAATACAAGCAAATGCTCGTATGTACTAATTACTAACTATGAACACAAGTACGTAAGTAGCCTATTTTGAGTTATTGAAAACGATAATAAATGCACATTTACTTGGTAAGTTTCCGATAAGTTATAATATGTAAGAAATCAATAAATGAAGATGACTTTTTAATAGCACCATTTTATCTAGAAAGGAACTGAAATACAACGATTATCCTTTTAAGTAATACTTGAATAAATAGTATATAAACAGAATAGTATGTCATGTATTGTACCTACATTATAGGTTGTTTAGATTCTAGTCATTATATGAGTCTAACTAAAATGAAGGTGTCACAGCTATATTTCTTTTGTCTGTCTTCAGTCTTCTTTCTTCTCTTCGCAGGTATTTATCATTTGTTTCCTTATTCTGACTTAAAAATTAAACAAATCGTAAGTGACGCATAATATAGGCTGAGTGGAAGTGAGACTTTTTGATAACAATTCAAACTTAGCTTTATGTACTTTGACATAAGTTGAAATTAGTATACTGAAACCGAAAAAACGGAGGAGACTTAAAGAATAAACTGCCGTCATGCTAAAGTAAATAAAGCTTTTTTTGACTTGTTTTCAAGAAATATGTTGCGCTTTGTCTCCATTTCCCTGCACGTTATGACACATAGAAACCGATTATTTTTGTGATGTGACCATAACTTCACGGTTTTCAGATTTTTCCCTTTACTTGTGCTATAAGACTTATCTTTCTGCCAACGGGAAGTACACGGGAGGTTTTTCTTGACAGACACGAAAGTGATCCTCTAATAGTTCCCTTTTTTCTTGTGAGTTACAAAACCCTAAAACATAATACAAATCGCTGATATTACAATATATTTCAGATGTTTCAAGCAAGAAACATGACCGCCGTGATAAGAAGTTAGAAGATGGTAAAATAGTTGGTGGCTCTGAAGTTAGTATAAAAAAGTTTCCTTACCAAGCACGTCTCGTAATTGAGACGGGCGAAGGATATTTTGGATGCGGAGGATCGATTATTAGCGACACCTACATTTTGACGGCAGCACATTGTTTATCCGGGTACGAATTACTTTTATTCAGATACAACTTAGTCCTTGACCGCAATCTCACTTGGTGGTAAGTGATGATGCAGTCTAAGATGGACGCGGATTTATTTCTCTAGGAAGTGTAAGTTGAAAACTTAAATCAGCCCCGCCAAGTCAGGGTTTCCATAATATTGCATTATACTAACCCTGGTAGTAAAAGTATCAATTGGATGACTGAGATCTCTGTATGGGCTGAGAACCAATAATCATCAAATGCGATTTACTATCATTTTAAAAAGTAGAACTTATTTCAAATGCAACTATAATAGTGTGCCATCTTGTGTCGTGACGCGTCAGAAGCATATATCAGGTTCATACATTTACTATGCAGTAGAGACACATTCGAGTGGAGTGGTGTATCGTGACGCCTTTTATCCATCTCTTTCTAACCATACTAAATATATAAAACCGATATCCTTCTGACGCGTCACGATACAACACAACACACTTGTATATGTCCAGTTTTATAATGATTCTCTTATTTCAGAGCCAACAAAGTATCCGTCAGAGTAGGAAGTGCTAATGCTGATGAAGGCGGAGATTTGATAGAATCTACTGATTTCAAACAACATCCAAAGTATAACTCTTCCATGTATGACTTCGATGTAGGGCTAATTCGTCTACCATCTCCAATAGCATTTGATGATACAAAACGAGCAATTAGTTTGCCAGCCAGAGGAACTAGTATCCCTGCGGGAACTAGAGTTACTGTTTCAGGGTGGGGTGCTACATCTGTAAGTACCTACTTACATTTTATGGTACACTAGCTGACATGGCGAACTTCGTACCGCCTAACAGTCGATTCTTGAATTTTTTTAATACTTACAATTTTTCAAATTTTTCTCCCCGTAAGAATTATATGGCTACGTACTTCAAGGAATATCATAAAAAAAGAATTAGCGAAATCGGTTCAGCTGATCTCGAGATTTGCGATCACCAACACACTCGGCGATTCATCACTACCCCTATTATAAATGCGAAAGTGTGTTTGTTTGTTGGTTTGTCCTTCAATCACGTCGCTACGGAGCAACGGATCGACGTGATTTTTTGCATGGGTATAGTTTAAGACCTGGAGAGTTACATAGGCTACTTTTTATCCCGGAAAATCAAAGAGTTCCCACGGGATTTTAAAAAACCTAAATCCACGCGTATTAAGTCGCGGGCATCGGCTAGTTTTTATATATAGAGAAGAAGTATGGAATAGTAAGGATCATTATGAACTGAAAATGAATATGGATTATTTTCGAATACTGGGAAAGCGTTATCAAAAAAGATTGTCTTTTCAGGAAAATGGAGAGGCCAGTGATACTTTATTGGCGGTGACAGTGCCTGCCTTATCAAACGATCGATGTCGCGCATCGTACAGGACTCTTACAGAAAACATGGTTTGCGCTGGCGTTCCTCAAGGCGGCAAAGACTCTTGTCAGGTTAATTTTTAATTCTAAGAGAAGTATTTGATGCAGTATTTTTTTTTAATAGAGATAGCAAGCAAACGAGCAGGCGGGTCACCTGATGTTAAGTGATTACCGCCGCCCATGAACATTTGCAGCAATTTGTTGGTCCGCCCGCCCCTTGAATAATCTAGTTTGAAGAATGCTTTATTTTTATCTTTATTCAGATACAAGCTAGCCTTTGACTGCAAACTCGCCTGGTGGTAAGTTATAATGCAGTCTGAGATGGAAGTGGGCTAACTTGGAAGGGGTATGGCAGTTTCTATTAAACCCATACCCCTTTGGTTTCTACATGGTATCATACCGAAACGCTAAATCGCTTAGCGGAACGGACTAGCCGGGTGGTAACTAGCCATGGTCGTAGTCTCCCACCAGACCAGACCAGAGACTATTTAAAATATATAAATTCTCAAACTGCCCCTGCCAGGAGTCGAACCCGGGACCTCCCACTTATAAGACCATAACGCTCACCACTGCGCCTAGGAGGTCGTCGGAATGCCAATCAATGCCGTGGGAATTTAATTATTCCTTGTTTACATTAAAAGAGAAACTCTTTACAAAATTACAGATTTCTAGATCCATGGGTTTGGAGTGGGCGTTGATGAGTCAGACAATGAATCAGGACTTTTCTTTTTACTGTAATAAATGTGACTTTGCTGGAATTGCTAAGGTATAAATAAATATAAGATAGAAGTTCACGAACTCAAACACCATAAATAAAGCCTTGAAGGCTTCAGGACCATGGTGATTTTTTTTTTCGTGGTTAGCTTTTAACAGATTCTTTAATGATATGACTAGTAAAAATTCTCTTTGAGCTAATTTTCTATGTGGCTAAAACTTTATATTAACGAGGTTTTTGTTTTCTCTAAAGGGTGACTCCGGAGGACCTGCAGTGACGAGAGGCAAGCTAGGAGGGGTTGTATCGTTCGGCTATGGCTGCGCACGTCCAGGCTTTCCTGGCGTCTACGCCAGAGTAGCAAGTCCTCCCATACGTGATTGGATCAAACAAAATTCTGGCGTCTGATAGAATAAATAGTACCTACCTACTTTACTTTGGAAATCTTTCTTGAATTGTAATGTTCTTTCAAATGGTTCTTCGATTATGTTATGTGTGGATATAATAAAGGCACTGTTTATTGTAAAGCATGTTATTAATTCTATTCGTTTCCCATATCCGATCGTCGAAGCACAATAATATCACAGTAAAATGGACTTGAAACTCCTTGGTATAGTCTCAAATTCACAATTTTAACTACGCAGTTTCCACTTTCAGCGCTGGTTGTAGATGTATGGACGAACTTAAGATTTAAACAAGTTATAAAAGTTAGTACCTATATAATTTATGTGTGAATGTGTATATATTAATAATAGTAAATATAGCTACGGTATTAGTGTAAATAATTGAAATGTATGTAGGTATGTATACTACAAAATTAATTTATGTATTAGAAATCTGAACCAATACTACGGTGAATTATTATCTATGTACTTAGTAGAAAATAAATGTTCTAGTGTAGTGTAGCGTTTTATTTATGTAAAAGGGCACGTTTATATTTGTTAGTAGTAAGGTTATTAGATAGAATAGATAGATAAGTACAATTACGTATATTTCCGTGGCGCCACCCGAATCGGAGTTCCGACTGAAAACTAGCGCTGTATGTTTTGTACATGTGCTAAACATACAGCATTTATGCTGAGTCGGGACCCTTTTTTTCGGGTTGTGCCACACATGACATGGATTATTCCGGCGCTTCTTCTGCTCGAGGTCATATGACTTTACTGCTCAAGTATTGGAGGCGCCGGAATAACTTACCAGTAGGTTTAACTGGTAATGTGTGACACAGTTTTAAAAATAAAGTTTTTCTTTTTTTCAAAGTTCATTATTGTTATACATCGCTGAAATCATTCGAGTGCACGATACGACAAACTATGTGGGGTAGGTATACCTACAGAATGGAAAATTTAAATCTACCCTATCTTCTTCTTCTTCTCAATCGTTCACTCTTGACAGAGTTGTACAAGGTCGAGTGGAGGACACACGTCCACGTGGGTGTTCCCCAACTAGGTGGACGGACGTAATCTGCTCCGCAACGAGCACGCCTGTCTCCGTGTGTGCACATAGTCATAATGCCACCAACAGAAGTCGCTGGAGGGAGATCGCACGAGCAGCAGTGAAGAATTCATAACCTTATCTATTTTATAAATTATTGTCAAATAGAATTATTAGACCCGAATTAATAGACCCTCGTATTGAATTTCATTATAAGCTTGTACGTACTAGGAGTAGGTATGACGATAGTGCAACGGGCGGGGTTTGAACCGGCGACCTTTCGGATTTCAGTCCGCTCCTTTCACCGTTGAGCTATCTAGGCTCTATTCTCTATTCTCTGATTTTGATTGTGATGAATAAAATATTACATTAAAATGGTGGTAATAATTTTATTCTTTTAGGTACTAGCTTATGCTCGCGAAATCGTCCGCGTGGACTACACAGAGCCCTATTTCATCCCCGTAGGGGTTGTATTTTCAAAAATCGTTTCATAGCGGAAGCCTACGTCATGCCTTTTCCTTTTATATATTTAGATTATTGCGTGCCAAAAATTGTCGATATTGATTACCTGGAATGTGTCACGTACGAGGTGACCTACGAGGAGGCTCGGATTGGATGGTTCTATACCATATCCCTTTATCAAGTGATCTCTCGTTAAAATATTTATTCCATATTTTTAAATAAATGATTTTGAATTTTGAAAACACTTCGGAATCAATAGTTATAAATAATTGTTATAAGTAATTACTCGAATTGAAAAAGTCGTTATTTTCTCTCTCTCTGCACGAATACCATATACGTGCAGAGATAGAGAGCCGAAAGTCCCTTCCAAAATTTCCAAATCAATTTGTAGGAGTTTTCTTAGGGTCATACTACACGGGCGGTTCTCCCGCTGCGGGAATCCGCTTCTGAACCGCACTAGTCACAATTTAATATGAAAGTTGTATGCTGCATACTACACTGCGCTGTTTCCCGTCGCGGTTTACAGGCGGGAGAAATACAACCGCCGCATGCAGCGTCAAACCGCCGCTGATAACCGGCGTTTTAAACTACACGGGCGGTTTCCCGCTATTACGTAATGACGTAATAGCGGGAAACCGCCTCACGAGCGAGCGCCTAGGTACCGCGCAGAATGCTGCGCGGTACCTAGGCGCTCGCTCGTCGTTCGTGCCAAATGAGTTCACAGATAAGTAAAAGAAGAACTTATGAGGGTTATCGCGGTGTGCACTAAACATTGAATGAATAATTCCCGAAGTTAAACGATTACTTAACTCTGGTTTTTTAAAAATAGAGATAACGAGCAGGCGGGTCACCTGAGTTAAGTGATTACCGCAGCTCATGAACATTTGCAGCACCAGAGGAACCGCCAATGCGTTGCCGGCCTTTTAGGAATTTGTTGGTCCGCCCCTTGAATAACCCCATGTTGTAATCTAGTGGGAACATCGCCGATGGGAGTTGGTTCCACAGTTTGCATGTGCGTCGAAAGAAAGATCTGGCACAGCGGACGGTCGAAGTGCACCAGACACCCAGATGGTGAGGGTGAAATTCTTTACGGTGGCGCGAGGTGCGGTTTTAGAAAAATGAGGGTGGAATGAGGTCAAAAAGCTCTTCAGAGCACTCCCCACCCACATATTCCACCCACACATTGCGCTTTACTTTATTTTTTAATAATTCTATTAATATAAGAGCTGCAAATGCACTTATCATTGGCGGATCCATGTTGAAATGAACAAAAGACAGCGATAAACCGCGTCCCGTGTAGTTTGATGGTCTGCGGCAGCTTTGTCGAGCGGATTCCCGCAGCGGGAGAACCGCCCGTGTAGGCTAATAATAATGAATCGAATAAAACTTGTAGGTAATTAGTAAATATTTTATTTATTTTAGCAAGTGTACCTAACACTTATTAGTTATTACAATATGTAAATATAACTGCCTAAAATTTCGTAAGGTAAGAAAATCTAGCAACTTACTTCGCTAAAAACTGTAGAGACAAAAATTGTTGATAGTATAATTATTAATTATTATTAAATTAACAACAGGTTGACTCCTTACCATTTTAGTAGAAAAGATGATCACAACCGAGCAGCATATACCGCTGCAGTTCTAAGCTAACGCAATGGCGGAATTTGGGCGCAGTTTTGAATTTAAATAATTTTGATAACTTTGATGAAAAGAAGAAAAAATGTAATAAAGAGTTTTCACCTTATTTCACAGTGTAATTTAACCGAGAATCTGAAACAATAACATGAAAAATGACTTTTTAATGATCCTGTAAATACTAAGTAATCACCTAAAGATAAGAGGTATATTAAGATTATTCTTTGACATAGTACTAACTTAGATATATAAAAAGAAAGTGAGAGTGTTAACAATTTAATGTACTTGGAACCGCAATACGATGAAGATGTTTTCAACTTATAAATTTTTGATTTTTGGTTTTCTTTTTATGAAAGGTAAAGTTTTTAAAATACTTTATTTATTAGAAGAGACGAGTGAGACTATGGTCATATCGAGTCAGACCCTATTTCATACAGGTCCTTTCCTTACAATTATTTGCAATAAAATTCAAAACGACGCACTCGTGAACAAAGCTCGTAAATGAAAAAGTGACGTCAAATTTGAAAGTCATTAAATCTTACAAAGGGCATATTGCGTGTGGTTATATTTTCAATATCATAGATAATCTAGGTCCATTTTAAGTATTCGTAATGATACCTACTTTATTATTATATTCAGAGAAGGAATAATACTGGAAATATTAGATGATAAGATACCAGTAATTTGTAATATATTTTCAGGTGTTTTGTGTAGAAATCACGACCTTGATGCTAAAGATAATATTGCGAAAATAATAGGTGGTTACGAAACGGACATTAAAGATGTACCATATCAAGCGAGACTAACAATGCAACATGAAAACGGTGCATATTATGGATGCGGAGGATCTATTATAAGCCAAAGATATGTATTGACGGCGGCACATTGCCTTTCTGGGTAAGATATTGTCAGATATACCCACAAACCACCTATAGACGTCTAATAGCCAGACACCCCCGATCGCCAAGCTTAGGCAGCTGCTTAGCATAAAAATCGGCCCACGCCCGTTCGGTACCCTATTCCGCACATAGTCTTCATTACGTGACTTTTGAGTCCACCAATCACAACAAAGCATTCTCCTCTGTCCCCCGCTAATCCGACGAAGTCGCGGGCATAATCTAGTTATTATTATAAATCATGAAAGTGCTTAAGAAACATTTATTTTTTGTTGTGATTTCTAATGTATAGATTTATTGATTAGATACTAATAATAAATGTAAAATCTTTAATGATTTCAGAGCTAAAACTGTATACGTAAGACTTGGTAGTAACTATGCCGGTAGAGAAGGTGTACTATATACGTCCACAACATTTTGGCAACATCCTAAGTACAATAACAGAACACTTGATAACGACGTGGGAATCGTTAATACTAATAAACCAATCGTATATGACTCAAATACGAAGCCAATTACTTTGGCGAAAAGGGACATCAATATACCGGCAGGGACGGAAGTTGTAGTCACTGGATGGGGTCTAACGTCAGTAAGTACAGTGCGACAAGGCGCTTTTGGCGCGTGGCGAAAATCGGAACTAACGCCGCCATCTTGTGAAGTGTCACGCTGTCCCCTTTTATGCGGTATTGCTAAGTAAAAATCTGAAATTCACTGTTTTGTTAAATATTAATAGAGCCATTCCATATACATTAATTCATGATATATCGACAATCGGGGCATGAGGCGGGTGGACGTCCCGCACACCCGAAAGTCACCCGCGCTCGCCTGCACCGCGGTTAACGCGAAGGTTGTGCGGGTGTGCGGGACGTCCCCACCCTGATTGCCATTTCGGCCGGTCGTGTAATACCTATACTTTTTTAATTACGTAGAAATACATATTTTCTGAAATTGGTAAAGTTAGGGAAAGTATATTTTTTTTTAGGAAAATGGTCAAGGGAGTGACAGATTGATGGCAGTTAGAATACCTGTTGTATCGAATGAAGACTGTCGCCAGAAAGCCACTTATATCGCTGACAACATGATGTGTGCTTACGTGCCTGAAGGAGGAAAGAGCGCGTGTTCGGTAACTACTTATATTTTGCATATAATGGATTAAGAGCCCGTGAGGGTCAGACCTTCGTTATTTTATAAAAGCTGAAGGTTTCTCTGCGCATTGTCCCTAACACTAGGAGAAACGATCAGCGACTATGGAATATATGTATGTATGTATGTATATACTTTATTGCACCACAGAAGCACAAATGACAGGTTATATAAAGCCGGTTTGACATGTTTCGGACCCATTACTGAACGTACTGCTAGGACTCTGAGAACACATGAAGTAAATGTGGCTTTTAGAACAAATAATACCTTCTCTCAGAAGTATTTGTAAATAGGTTAAACAATCACCAAAAGTCAGGGGTTTATGAATTTGAGTGTCCCGAATGTAAAGCTACGTATGTGGATCAAACGAGGCGTAATTTTGAGACTCGATATAAAGAACATAATAATATGTCAGCGTTTAAAAACAACCAGCCTCAAAGGTCTCACTTCGCTAAACATCTCTTAGACAGCGGAAATACCGTACGAAACAACCATTCTAGATAATCAGACGAACTTCTTGAAGTGAAGTTCGATTGTTATTATAATCATTATGAGTCACTTCATTCGAAGATATAAGATTTACATACATGTAATAAGAGCTTTCGTCTGTGCGTGTGGGAACAATTAGAAATAATTAAACACAACAATAGAGGGTTTCAGATATTAAACGAACAAATAAATTTATCAAATTCACCACTAATCAATTTGTATAAAAACAGTGGGGGGTAGTAGGCAGAGCGATGTAGTAGGGAGGCTAGTTGGGGGTAAAGGTATTTAAGACATATCATTAGATCATAACAAATTAAGCTTTTGGTTCATTGTAGCGACTATGGAGTTTGGAACTTCATGGCTTTGGCATAATTTATTCACAAAGGTGTGTAAAAACTTTCGTCAAATTAATATAAAGTCTATTTTTATATTTTCTTCGGAATAGTATTAGAAATCACGTCATCATTGCCAGACAATAAAGAGTTAAGATAAAATGAGCTTTATTTCATGATTTACTTCGTCTGTGCTTGGTTTAGCATTTATATTTATAAACTGGAAAATGCAACTTTTTGTCATCGATTTTAACTGGTTCATTCTTCGGTATACTTAGTTTATTCTACAGAGACATACTTTTTAATTTTTCTTGTTTTCTTGTTTTATCACCTTTTTATATTATTATTAGCTCAAAAATCAATCATTGAATAAACTTATAAAGATGGATTTATTAAGTGTAAATATTATTCTTTCAGGGTGATTCAGGAGGTCCAGCTCAATCGAAATTGGGGCAAGTTGGGATAGTCTCCTTCGGCATTAATGGCTGTGCTCGCCCTGGTTACCCTGGGGGCTTTGCCAGAGTATCGAACCCTGGTATACGCGACTGGATCAAACGTATTGCTAAAGTGTAATACATAGTTTTATGCGGAACACATTCCTTGATGATAGATTTGATATTTAGAGCTAAATAAATTGGCAGACTTGAATATGTCCATTATCCTTATATGGATGTAGGTGGTTAATGATGGTGATAATGATCTGGCCTAACTATGAATTAGTAAGGGAAACGAAATGTAACTGATATTAATTTTCAATAATTTTTTTTGTTAAATATTCACACACTTTAGAATTAAGTTAAATTTACCTTTTTTATGTCTTTATAAAAATAGGCAAAACCGTTGACTTCAAAATGACTTATGATCGCCACTTGCAGTCCCACATTGCTTGAAAATTTTACTCCCTAAATCCCGCTTCAAATTTAGGAGAAGAAAATAAACAATCAGATGGGCCCGCTCCAGACTAAAGTCACGAACCCCAGTCTTTGGAACACCGGCAATACCGTGGGTCTGTCCCTACAGAAGGTCTTTATAAAGCTTGCTCCTGCGTTTTTTTGTCATGTTTCTACCGCAACTAATGACTCCACGTTGATGTGCATTCATTTATTATTAAAAAAGAAGACATACAATACGATGCAGCTTGATAATATGTCACTACGTGTCGCTTATTTTACGACTATATCAGGCTAGTTTATTATCCTTCTGCTCATTCAAAAATATTTAAAAACCAGACACTTAGACTTTAGACTGCTCTTAACGAAATTCGTTTTGGTTTTAGTATTCGACTGTTAGGAAATTTTTAAGTTATTCGTGGATAACTACTGCGTAAAATGTAAATTAATGTATTTCATAGTTTTGCGTATTAATGCTTCCTTATATCATCAGGATATCCCATGCGACTCGATTAACGCATTCTTTATCGATTTTGATGTAATTAATAATATGGCACTGTTTACTTTGTTCTATGTGTTTAAAATAAAGAAACTTTATCGATCTAATGTGAATGGTATTTCAATTATTTTGAATATAAGTAATTATTAAATTATAAATGTTTTCTTTACCTATTAAGTATTATTTAAATTCAAGGCACATGAAATATAAAATTATTCACATTTAAAAAAAATAAGTATAACACCGAAAAATGTTAGCTTGCTAAAATACTACGCTCAAACTGTAATATTTAGACGTCTTGGTTATTCTCACTAATATTAATTTATAATAAACCTAAGAAATTTATAGTTTAACATTGTACTTTAATCGTATTATGGGTATCGATTTAGGATCTTTCCAAATTACTTATCCGAAGGAAATCACACAAGGAATACGATCAATGGAAACGATCATACTTATAGCCCGAGCAGTGAAGAATATGATGCAGAGGGAGAAAGAAATAAATACGTTTAGTCACTTCAGCTGTTCATCATCATCATCATCATCATCATCATCATCATCATCATCATCATCATCATCATCATCATTATTATCAACTCATCGCCAGCCCAATACTATACACGGGTATAAGAATGAGAAGTAGTTGGGCCATAGCCCGCCACGCTGGCTTAGTGCGGATTAGCAGACTTCACATACCTTTGAGAACATTATGTAAAACTCTCAGGCATGCAGAATTTCTCACAATGTTTTCCTTCACCGTTGAAGCGTGATCGAGCCACCGACCTCTCGAATAGTAGGCGGACGTCTTAACCACTAGACTGTCACGGCTCCTACGGTAACTACAGTTACTAGTTATAAACTATTTCACAGGGAAAACTACATTTACATGTCCAACTAGACTGAGCATTGTTGACGACAGGTAAACTTTGAGCGTGAATGACAAAACTCCCAGGCAATACGGACTCCGCTAGAATTTAAATGAATGTGATTTGTACTGTAAGTGAGTGGAAACTTTTTTAATTTCGCAAAAACTCGGGAACCAGGTGTTCTGTCGACAATTCCACAGACGTTATCTCTTCAACCGTCACTTCATAAAAAACATTCGTGCAGTCTAGTGGCGATTTTTAGTTTCAACAATTTTGAAGCACGTGAATTTAGTTTCTAAATATTACGATGGACGCGTAAATTTTATTTACTTCTATTAAATTTAAACAAGTCTGTGATAAATTTAAAAGTTTGACCCGATCCATTCTGAATTCAAAAGTTTGAAAATCGAATCCAAAAAGCTGAATTAAGTGATTTTTACTAAAATAAATTATTTGAGAGTTGACAGAGAATAGGTTTTCGTTTAGAAGAGTCAATCAAGTTACATTTTTAAAGAAAATGGTAATGGTATGCAAAATTGATTAAAGTATAAAGAATAATTATATTTAGATTAAAAATATACCCAATAGGAGACGCCGCTCGGTCTGACCTCAAAACTGTCCAGATAGTTTGATGTTGCAGAAATTTAACAAAAGAGCTTATTGTATGCACCAAATAAATATTAGTACTTATTCTAGTATTGAAAGCAAACGCAAAACTTTTTAGCGTGAATGACAAAACTCAGAACGAATGCCAGCACCGAATCCAGTAGAATTTAAATGAACCGGCGAAGTTAAGTGTGAGTGAAAACTTTTTTAATTTCGGAAAGAGCCAGGTGCTCGACAATACGACTGACGATAGTATCTACTGACCCGTAACTTGATATTAAAGATAATTTTGAATTCGAATCTTCTTTGTTACCTATGAGTCAGTCTTAATATAAGTTGCTCAATCTTTTTTATAATTAGAGAAATGGATATATAGTATATCTACGTGCAGATCAACTGCTGGTTTTCGAAACTTGAGATTTTGCATTATACTATATTAATAATATATACTGATATAATATGACTGACACATACATCTACTGAAACACATTTCCACATTTGCGTCTCGCTTTTGGGAAAAATGATGTAAAAAATATTTAAAGGTATTTTTTACGATATCACCAAGTAAGTGTACAACTCAAAGCGAAGAATATTTATTAGAATAGAATACAAATAAAGAGAAAGAAGAGAAATGTATAAATCACTTTCAAAGAATGATAGTTGTGTATCTGACAGACAATTTATCAAGAGGCAAACGGTAATGCATTGCGGATATTTTGCATTACAACATTAATATACAAAAATATGAGAAATAAAAAAATTTTACAAAAAAAATAAATACCGACTTCGTTACACAAACACTAAAAATTGAAAAATAATTTAATTTATTACCGATTATATTATGTATACAAGAGTTAATATAGTTCCATAATAATACTTTTTGGTGCCGGTGCCAATTAGCTTTAGCTGCGCGAATCGTCTAGACTTCATATTTTTATGGGACTCTACAATGGCACCTCATTGGCACCGACCCCAAAAAATATTATTATGGAACTATATTAACTCTTGTATACATAATATATTCGGTAATAAATTAAATTAAGTATTTTTCAATTTTTAGTGTTTGTGTAACGAAGTCGGTTTTTATTTTTTTTGTAAATTTTTTTTATTTCACAATTTTTAGTGGCCCCATGGAATTATGCTATGACTGGTTAAAAATCTACTGTTTACTAAGCTATTACACTGATCGCGAGCAATTTACTCTTATCCGTTGAGGAGTTCCAGTATCTATCTTCGAAGATGTTCATCAGATCTTCACCAAATTGAAATGGGACCAACTTTGAAGTATACCCTTTCAAACAAAAAAAGAATTTTCAAAATCGGTCCAGGCGTTTTCGAGTAATCGGGGAACATACATTAAAAAATAAAATAAAAAAATAAAATAAAAAAAAAAGATTCCGATGAATTGAGAACCTCGGGTCGGGGGGTTGATTTCGGGTACGCACGTCTAACTTTTCGAAATATCACTCGTTTAGTGGTAAAGGAAAACATCGTGAGGAAACTTGTATGCCTGAAAGTTTTCCATAATGTTCTCAAAAGTGTGTGAGGTTTGCCAATCTGCCAAAGGCCAGCGTGACGGACTATAACACTTGTCATCAGGAGATCCGTGTTCAGAAGTGGGATAGCGATATGGGTCGTAATGAATATCTTTAGAATAAGACACTTTTAGTATTTTACTTAAATTTGAATAAATTCGCATCCTAGTTTTAATTGTAAATGGATAAATCACAAAAAGAAACTATATTATTCAAGTTTCATGATACATAAGATGACGTAAATTTATTGTATTCTTTGTGTAGATTATAGCGGAAATGGAGGAAAGATTAATGAAAACGTAACAAAGTACAAAGAAACTTGTTCGAGGCGTCAAAAGCTTTCTCGTCTCTGCATTATTTATTTCATCGTGCTATCCAATAATATTATTATTTATTCTAATAGTTTTCTAGTTCAGGGGCCCTACTATCATCGCTTAAAGTAGTAATATTTTAATATTGCTATGACATTTTGATACAAAACTTGTATGAAAATGTCAAAACAATATTAAAACATTAGGGCCCCAGCGAGCCAATCTAGTTCATTGCTTTTTTATTCTATGAAAAATTAGCTTTTGATTACGATTTCACCTGGTGTGATGACGTTAAAACTACGACATGGATGGTAGCAGGCTAACCTGGAAGTGTAAACTAGGCAAGCACGGGCCGATATTTTATCATACAAAATTCCACACTGAAATTACCATTTGTGCGCACACTCATAAAGCTACATTACCGAATGATGTATCGGGGCGGCTATTTGACAACCTTTCATGTAAACATCCGTGCGCATCTAGCCTTATGGCAGTTATGTTAAATCCACAGACCACCACCTATAGACGCCTAATAGCCGGACACCCCCTATCGCCATGTTTAGGTAGTTGCTTAGCATAAAAATCAGCCCACGCCCGTTCAGTACCCTCATTCCGCACATTGTCTTGATAACGTAACTTTTAAGTCCACCAATCGCATTCTCAAGCATTCTCCTTGCCAACATTTTACGATTTTATTTTCATGCGAAACCTAGTATATGCGCCACTCCTTGAGGTTGAATTCTATGTGGTTAAATCCATACCCCTAATTAGTTTTTATGCAAGAAAGTATCAACTAGGTACCTACTTCCAGTCCTTTGAGGTGACGGTATTATTTGTTATTGTGACCTAATCTAGAAGATTGAAGAACTTGGTGTGAATAAAACTTCCCACAGTAGTTTCTGCGATTAGCGCTTACAGACGCTTAAAGTGTAGTGATTTCACTGATTCTATAAGTTATAGTGTTTCTATCATAAAATGGAGGATTGAAGCCTGAGCAATACGGCTAGCGTTTGATAAAAATACTTGGCTCTATATTTTAAATAATCACGTCTTGTTAAAAGCAAAATGTTTCTACTAAGTAGGTACAATTTTATGGCTCTTATCTTATAAACGTCCAATTTATTCATTCATTTACAATTATTTCGAAATATTTTAGTGTCTGAAATCTTGTTGAGCACTGTCGTTAAGGTGACGCAGGACGCTCGACCGAAATTGGCAGCGCACGTGGGTAACATGTTTGCTTTTCACTTGACATTGTATGAGAAAGTTGAGAGGCACGATGATTTTCACCGAAATCAAGCGCGCGAAAAGGGTTCAGGAAAAGTATTTTTGAGAAAAAACTGCTGAATTTATGTTTGCAAAGTAAAATTATTTCAACTAATGAATAAATAAACTACGTCTAATGATAAATTGTTTTAGAATTTTCATATCCCTAATCTTATTTATTTACGCCCAAAGTTGTCATTAATTTAGTGTTAAAAATAGGAATCTTTTGAGCCTCGTAACTTTTAAATCAATACTTTTTTCAATATTTTATATATCAATAAACCTAGATAATGACGAGATAAATCGATATAATTCTTAGTTTTGTGTGTACAATATCGAATATTGTTGTAATTTCCCTCCTACGTTTGTATGAAGAAAGCACCGAACTGAGTTCCCTTAATAGCAGCTGACGTAATTATTTGTGTATGTAATTTGCATGAGAACCAATTATTTTATTATCTTTACTCGTTAAATTACTGTTTTATAAGTTTTTATTTTTGATTATAAAAAAGAACTCTAAAATATTTTGTCACTCTTTAGCTTGCCTTCATTTCTTGTAACCAAAACATTTATGTGTTAATTATTACTGTACGGTCTGTACTCTGCGTTGACACTACAATAGAGCGCATATTCTACAAGATCCTAAACTTCTGGCACACATCTTGTGTCTTATTTTCAGAAATGTATGTGTTTTAAAGTGAAACCAAACACGGTACTGGGTAAGTAAGGAAGTATACTATAGGTAGAAGCTTCTAGGTGGCACTGCAGATCCGCGTGTTACTGCAAAGACCGCCTCCCCTAATGAGGAGGATTTAGAGCGGAGGCCATCACTACACTCGCTCTTGTGGGGGCTTTTATACCTTACAACTAGTTCTTTGAACTGAGAATATTGTGACAAGCAAATGGGAATTTTGCCTGTATTATAATTGTCAACAATAACATCTATATCTATATATTATAAAAGACTTGTCCTGGCTGTGAATGGTCTAGATTAGCGCAAAGCGTAAACCGCTGTGGTTAGAAACTGGATTTTTTTATTGTATAACGTATACGTATCTACTTGCTCACTAAGAACCTTTTTTCTTTTTGTACCTATTCTACTCCATCTACAATCTGTCGCACTGCCAAGGGTCACTGGTAGAGATATCTCATAGAGATAAGTGCTTCCCTGTTCACTTTTACTCTCTTTTTAAAATTTTGGTAAATGTTTTTGGTACAAAAAAAAGCTTTTTAGAAATTCTATCTCTAAAGAGGTTAACTAGGGGATAAAATTAGTAAGAAAATTAGTTATTTTAAGGGTAATTACCATAAAAAGTTGTATATTGGGCTTTCGGTACCTGAAGTACCGAAGTAGGTATGTGTTTCATAATTTATGGAAATTATACCCCCTCGTAGATTTTTAAAATTCAACTTGATCGAAACTGGGATGATTCAACTAGTTTGTTTTTATTTTAAATGCTTTGAATACCCACAGAGTGGGGTCTATTTAGGGTTCCGTACCTCAAAAGGAAAAAGAAATCTTTATAGGATCTTCGTTGTCTGTTTGTCTGTCGTATCTGTCAAGAAAACCTATACTTCTCGTTGACCTACAATCATGAAATTTGGCAGGTAGGTAGGTTTTATAGCACAAGTAAAGGAATAAATCCGAAAACCGTGAATTTGTGGTTACATCGCAAAAAAAAATTAAAATGTGTTCATGAACAACTAATTAGCATTTTCACTTTTCATATCATAGTAGGGATCATATGAAAGAGCTTTACCAGAACATTCTAAACTAGTTTTTTTTATCCATAACAGTTTTTGCTATATTAAAGAGATAATGAATTTAATATTATCTAAGGTAAATTTCCTCAAATAAAAAAATAATATGAAATTGGAACGCTGGTTACCTTTTTTTGATCCTTCGATACCTTGAAAACACTGTACATTTAAAGGATTTGGTTATGATTAAACAAAATTAATAAAATCGTGACGGCATTGCCCAAATATTAATACAGTATACAAGATAATATCTCCCATTGAAATTTATTAAGAATCCCTTATAATTAAGACATTTCTATTCACCGTGAGGAATATAAAAAAGACTTTGTTACGTAGAAAATGTTATTTCTTTTCTCTCGAATTCGCCATTCTCGTAATTAGCCCCTCCATGAGAGCAGGAAATACGTACCGGCATTATAAGCCCGGGGCAAAATTCTCTTTTCTGATTTTTCAGATCCGACGTAGCGAGATTGCTTGCTGAATTTAACACGTCTTAATGGCTACTTGGTTCTACGCTGAAATATTACGAAGTCCGAGTCTCTATTTTGCTTTCGGTTCCGTAGTGAATTTCAGCTTTGAGTATAGCTATATATTCGTGTGATGGATAACTTGACGATATTGATTTATCTGCACTAATATTATAAAGAGGTTAAAGTTAGTTTTATCGAGGGCACAATCACCGGAACTGAAAATTCGATTCAGATTTTTATAATATCTTTATCCCCGAGTGACATAAGCTATAAGTTATATCAAGCGGATGAGGTTGCAGGTAAACGCTGGTTCTCTATTTAAATGAAGTAGTTTGAACGTACTTAGGTAAAGTGGCTTGTATGTGACTTTTAATGATTTAGCAGATGATGATGATATAATAAGTAATGAGAGCAGAGTCCATAAATAGGAAAGAAATTGGGTATAGGAGACTAAGAGTTAAAAATATTTTTTAAATTTGCTTTTAAGGTCTATTACTAGGTAGACGTACTGTTTCCGTTTTTGAGATGCCGCTGTGGGGCCCTAATAAAAATGAGTAAGACGATTCCCGTTCTGTTTTGATTCTCCGTAAAATTGCGTTTGTACCCTAAATTACTCGGAAACATTTAAAAATAATGCGGCGAAAAAAGCAGTGAAATACGACTCGAATCTGAATGAGCAGGATGGATGTTCAATTTAGAAAGGCGGTAAAAAAGATGAAGGATTTCATCACGTTGATAAGATAAGAGATTTAATTTCCTCCTCCAGACAGTTTGATGACGGAAAGTTGACATTTTATGAAATTAAAAGATTTATCCCCACCCAGGTTTGTTTGAAAAGAAAATTATAAGAGAAAGTAGTACTTTGTGTTTTGAAGTGGTTTTTAGAAACAGCTTTCATTTTTGGCAATGTATTAAAATATATTATGTTAGGTATATTACACTCTATCTAAATATATAAAAGGAAAAGGTGACAGACTAACTGATCTATCAACGCACAGCTCAAACTACTGGACGGATCGGGCTGAAATTTGGCATGCAGAATTTTATTGCAGATACCTATTATGACGTAGGCATCCGCTAAGAAAGGATTTTTGAAAATTCAACCCCTAAGGGGGTGAAACAGGGGGTTGAAATTTGTGTAGTCCACGCGGACGAAGTCGCGAGCATAAGCTAGTTACAAATACAGAAGTGAGTCTGTCTGTTTCTTTTTTAATTTACCACTGCTAAACCGCTAAAATGATGTTGGTAATATTTGGCACACATTATACTTTTTGAAGATGGCGGGGCATAGCTAAGCTAACGCGACAGGTCGAGACGGCAATCGGGGAGGGAATTTCATGATTCTAAGTTAACGGGAAGTACTCCTGTAGGTTTTCTTGACAGACACGACAGACGGAGAGACAGACAACGAAGTGATCCTATAAGGGTTCTATTCTTTCCTTTGAGGTACGGAACCCTAAAAAATATATTCCCCAAATCTAAAATTGAATCTAAAATCTTAAACAGTACTAACATACTAGTAGTGAAATTAAGCAGCATCAGCATATTTGACCTCCGATATAACTTCCGATTAAAATTTATCGGAACCGAAGTCGGAACCGAAGGTGCAAAATCAATCGGAAGTTCCGACCTTTCGGAATCGGAATCGAACCTCCATAACATCTATAATATTATAGGAAGCATTGATTTGGTTAAGATTGTTTAGGCATTTTCTAAAGTTCAGGTTAAACACTATTTTTATGAATGTACCTACTAATGTTACTACATTCATAAAAATAGTGTTTAACCTGAATTTTTAAGATGATATTAGAATAAAGTTAATAACCGTTCACAATTTCATATCAGGCAAGTAATACTATGAATACGATATTACTTTCAATACGTACGGATTCATGGTAAAAGCTTTACCTCTATAAAGTGAACCCTGAATGGATTCGAACGTTACCAGAGCAGTCTCACAAAGAGATGCAATTTGCATTACAATAAATTTATATTGGAAGCCTTGAGAGTTCCGTGATCGGTTTGAGATCTTGAAATTGAAAAGAAATAAATTCTTTGTGAAATTATAAAAAAATACGAAATCTTTAAAGAAAATTTTCTAAGCTTATTACAGTGAGTTTTTGTTTCTTTTGGCGATTCTTGTACTGTATTTTTATTTAGCTCTAAAATTATTACCTCTTAATAATAAAGAAATAATCGCTTTATTGGTACACAAAACAGGTAATAACTATTAGGTATATCTATTTCTGATTAGTACAAATGCTAAAAAACAATCTTATAGGTAACAGTTAGTTTCTAAGCATTTTACACAACAAAACACTTAGGTAGGTACACAATTAGGTCATCTAGCGG
This sequence comes from Maniola hyperantus, assembly GCF_902806685.2. Lineage (NCBI taxonomy): Eukaryota > Metazoa > Arthropoda > Insecta > Lepidoptera > Nymphalidae > Maniola > Maniola hyperantus. The sequence continues at coordinate 11,603,030 of NC_048541.1, forward strand.
CGTTTGAATTTAAATATGAGTGACTGAATAAAATACCTCTAGACAAAATATTATGTGAAGTTGCAAAGACAATGATTATGATATTACTTAGAAATTACAAAATTGATTAAAACCAAGAGACGTTGGCTCCTTCTGTGAGTGGGATGGGATAGTCTCTATACATAAACGATAGTATTTTTAAGAGCTGTTTGCACTGATACCATCTTGCCTGTTTTATAGTCGCACTTTATGTGGTATTAATAAATTTTTCACACCACTCGCTCTAGAATGCCTTATTACAGACCTGTTAGCTAAGGGTAGTACGTCATAACATTCCTATGACTTAGCCGACTTGCACTTGACCGACTTTATTGGTGCTGCAGAAGTACAGTACGCGGCCGAATGTAATGTACGTCGGACATTTCAGATTTGTAGAGCGTTGTCTCTGTCACTCGTACCTATATGACGTTTTGTCGGTTTCAACGACAGGGACAACGCTCTACAAATCTGCTATCTCCCTCTAATGGTCGATGTACATTACTTTGGGCCGCGTACTGTAGGTAATTTCTTAACTTCAGGTAATCCACTAGATCATTTGCTCGCTATTTATGAAAAAAAAAAGTAATTTGAATAATTGTGGGCTTAATAAGTGTAATAAAGGCTCAATATTAGAACCCGCATTGAAATCTTCTATTGGAAAATGTACATACGAAAAAACTGCAAAAATATGTAGGTACCTACGTACAGTACTTTTTTTTTTAAATGTTGGACTTAAACTGCCTTATCTAATTTCTGTACAAATCACGCCCGTGTGAAATGGTGATAAGAATACTGGCTGCATTTCTGCACTGAATAGTCAGGCTGATGCCTACTTTGCGCAAAAAATGAGCCAGCCCTTCTGTCACAAGATGAGGCTATTAACCATGGGAGAAAAACCGTATCTTATGTAGGTACATCACCACTTAACATTATAAAATTTAAAAGTGTGTTTGTTTGTTTGACCTTTAACAACGTTGCAACGGAGCAACGGATTAACGTGATTTTTTGCATGGGTATAGTTAAAGACCTGGAGAGTGGCATCTATTACCTACTACAACTTTTTATCCCGGAAAATAAATGAGTTCCAGGGGGTTTTTAAACCTTAATCCACTAGCTAGCTGTACATAACATAATATAAAAAGACTAAAACAGAATCAGGAAGCTTCAAGATGTCTTCTTGGCCAAAATTCTTCAGTACTTGAAGACCAGTCTTCGAACAGTGCGTGTTGCCAGTGATGATATAATATTATGGATCCAAACCATGGTCGCTGACTATGGGCCTCATAAGAAAGCTCAGAGAGCTCACTCAGCGGGCGATGAAGGGAGCTATGCTTGGAGTTTCTTGCGTGATCAAATCAGAAATGAGGAGATCCGTAGGATAACTAGAATAACGGCAATGGGCAGACGTTGGGGTCTCAAGGTGCTGGAATGGCGACCTCGCACCGGAAGACGCAGTGTTGGAAGACCCCCCACTATGTGGACGGACGACATCAGACGAGTCGCAGGGAGCCGCAGCGTAAGACCGTGGCGTGTGGAAGTCCCTACAAGAGACTTATGTCCAGCAGTGGACGTCTATCAGTTGATGATGATAATGACGATGGTGAAAACAGAAACATTAATCCAGTTTGTCAGAAAGGCGGGATTGCGGTCAAAAGCTAAGTAGCAACTTCTATAGGCGTTCAACTCATGGACTGGCAGTTATGAATGACCAACTCGGAGGGAAGCCTAAAAGTCACATTACGAATGAAAAACCGCGGGATTGCCGTAATTGAAAATTCCCTGTGTAATATACGACTTGCAATTTCAGACGCATGGCTCCCAATCCTGGGGCGGGAACATTTTTCTTTACGTTTAACGATATTATTTAACGCCACAAATTTCACCATTTTTCTTATAGCCTTCAGAACTGCCGGCAATTTCATTATGATAATCGCGCGTTACCTCGCCTCTACCTTTCAAGAAATGCGTTTGAGTGGGTACTTTTGGAAAATAATCGAATTCTTTATTGTCGGATTGTATTAGAGCTATTTATTTATTTTTCGCATCATGAAATTTTATGCAAGACTAACGACCACTCGTGGTATTGTTCCCGTGGGAATTTCAAAAATTTGTCCTATTCCTTGTCTACATTAAAAAGAAATCTGTGTAAAATTTCAGCTTTCTAGATGCAAAGATTTGGGCTGGTGAAAGTACAAATTTTTTATTTGCTTACTTAGAAGACGCATATTGACTCTTGTCTTGAAGGTACCTACTCAAGTTATGTAGGTATAACTTGAGTACAGGAAACATGGACAGAAGTGCGTTACACACCTGCTCAATGAAGCCTTGTATTTAGTTTCTTCTTCATAGACTTAAATAATAAAATCGAAGAACCCTAATCATCATCGTCATCATCTCAACTAAACAGATTACGACTCCAACCTTCCTTTTTATCTGCCTCATAAAATATATTCTTAGTCCTCCCCTTCCACACCTATCCCCTATTTCCCCTTAATTATTTTGCATGTCGGAAACTAAAAAGGATTGTGTTAAATGTAATTACCATTTACAGTACGTAACAAAAAGCTAAACTAGGTAGCAAGTAAACTATGAAGCAATACTTAGCTTACAAAGAGAGGTAGGTACCATACCATCAAATTCAACACAATAACTGATTGACAAGAATTGATTCGTTTTTACTCCTCGTATTATGACAAAAGACTTACAAAAAGTATTTTCACGCGTGAAACGTTATATTCTATGGTATTGCTTATTGTTATGGCCTTTGTATTGAGAAACGTTTCTACTAGGTAAGTGTACCTACATTTGACAACCTGATACAAGGTTCGATTCCCATTAGGGAGATTTATAATTATTACGGAATTCCTCGGATTTAGTCTGCCTGGAAACTATAATTTCTATAAGTCTAAAGACAGAAAGTATTTTTATCTATTATAGCAGTTACTCTTATAATAAAATCGAGAATCCTGTGTACAAGTCGTAGGTAAACGTAAAATAAAAAAGAATTTTTTACATCGAGTGCAATAAAATAACAACACAACACGAATTAATATTTTAATTAAAATATCGAACATAAAAGCTATCACCGCGTCTATATTGGAAGAAGTAAACTTTTATCAGCAAATAGCTTTAGGGGTACCCGAGCATTATTCTGATTGTTATGTCCTGCGAACCCAATACGTATGATCGTTATGCCCTGTGAAACCAACACGTATGAATGTTTATGGCACCAATACGGGCCGAGTTGTTTCATAAACTGAAATTGACTGCGTGGATAGACCTAGGCCCCCTTTTTACGGTGCTTTTCGCTATGAGCGACGCGGTGGTAAAAGCAAATGCTTGAAACACGTCACTGCCGCCGTTCGTTCAGTTCTAACACAGAATCTTATTTTTGAAAAAGGAAAAGCTGACTGACTGATCTATCAACACACAGTTCAAACTACTGGATGAATCGGGCTGAAACTTGGCATGCAAATAGCTTTTATGACAGACATCAACTAAGATTTCTGAAAATTCAACCCCTAAGGGTGTAAAATAGAGATTTGAATGAAATTTGTGTAGTCCACGCGGACGAAGTCGCGGGCATAGCTAGTGCTTAAATAAAAGTAAACCTAAAGGCACAGAAGGCTCACTCGGCAGAGTTGTGTAAAAATTCAATAAAGGTCATAACTATACCAAATATTTGTTTTTGTAACATCTCCACTGTTTACCCAGATTCGCAATAAAGAAATTTGTATTGTATTATCTCTCTCTCTTATGACATTAAAGGATATCGGGAGCCGCTGCTAGTGGCTTTCACAACAACACATAGCAAATAATACAGACAAAGAAAAGAATAAGAAGAAGGAAGAAAAATAAGAAGATTACGAAGGAGGGAAGTAGAATACAAATGCCTTAACAGCAATCCTGCCAGGCAGCCTTCGGCTGAGAGAAATACATGTCGGGTGACCAAGTGAGCTGGCCTGATTCTTCGAGTAGGTTCGTACTCTCCATCATAATTGTATTGGTATAATGAAATCTATACAATGAGAAGATTCAGGGCACGTGGTGCACCGTGCGCCTCTATCGTTATATCAACGTAAATAAAGCTTAGTTTGCTGTTCAAAAAAGATACTTCACTCTGCAGGTGCGTTGCGCTTTAAATATTAATTTTACGTTCTAGTTTAATAACGCAGTGTAGTCAAATACTTTACCTTATATGCGAGTAATTTCAAACTTTCAACGAAGCACTGAACTTGGAAAATATTGCAACTGCTTAAAATTCCCAAGTATCTCTTATAACGATGCAAGTATGGAAAGACTTTCCAATAATACATTAATTTATTTATAAATACAAGCAAAACTTTGTAGAAACTTTGGCATAGTTGAGCTATTCTAAAGTTTGTAACGCTGATTTCGTCGCTGTGTCCGCCGTCGAACGTCAATTATAAAATTTTGAATTTTCCTATCTTAAAACCGTTGTCACACTTCAGGATATAAATATTTACATAAGTCGACAAACTTCACATTAAAAATTGTTAGCCATTAATCAGCAAACTGCTTGTAATGTAGAGCAATTCATATTGTTCATATCGCAACTCGAAATCTGCAATATAACGACTGGAAAAATGCTCTGTGAGCATGTGCAATTTGTCACAATCAATCATTCGATAAGGTCACTTCGCAGTTCGCAGGTGTCTATTGTCCTCAGAAATAAACTTCTAGACTAACGTTAATGGGAGTTGCACACCAGATATAAAATGTTGGGAAACCCACTAGAGAAACCTTACATTATATTACTTACCTACTAGCTTATGCCCGCGACTACGTCCGCGTGGATTCCATCCCCAATTTTACCTCTTAATAAAATTAGTAGCCATGTTACCAGAGTGCACCGGCCCGAATGCTGCTCTTCCCCTCAGACGCATCCAAAAGGGACCAGCAGCAGTCAGCACCCAGGCACACTGGGAGGTTATACTATGCGTAGCATACTGTTTACTAAGCTCTCAATGTCTAATCAATGTTATTGATTGCGAGCGATCTTCTTAGGCGCCGTCCTATTGTCATCGCTCGCGCGATGATGCGACGCGATTTCACCGTGCGATGCAATACAATATGAATGCATCGCATGATCACGCAATCTTGAAGGACATTCAGTAGAACACATTTTGTTTGAACGCACGGGACGCGCGATGATTTTCGTCGGACGCACGCATCATCGCACGAGCGATGATAATAGGACGGCGCCTTACACTTATCCGTTGAGGAATTTCGTTCTCTATTTCCAAAGATATTCATCAGATCTTTATTTTTAAATGAGACCAACCTAATAATAAGTAAGTACATCAGTTCAAACAAAAAAGAATGATTGAAATTGGTTCAGATTTGATAGAGTTTCGAGTAAGATTCGAAAAAATAGGCATTGAATTGCGAACCTCCTAAGTTGGTTAAAAAACTAGAGCGAAACCTCAAAAGATAAGTACCGAAAACATTTGTTCATAGCGTGTGTTCGCTACTTAATTCGCGTGAGAAAATTTAAGACTTAAAAGCTTTTCATTGAGTCTACAAGAATTTTCCCTTTGAATTTAAGGGTAAGGATGGTGATAAATTGTTAACGCTAGACTTAGGAAAGGGACCGTTTGAAAGTTACTGATGGAATAAAAAAAATATTATCGAACCTATAAAAAAAGAAGGAAAGCTGTCTTTTATTTACCCTACTTGTATTTTTAAATGTTCAATTACTAGCTGATGGCCGTGACTTCGTCCGCGTGGATTTAGATTTTCTCGTGGATCTGATCCCGTGGGCACACTTTGGTTTTCCGGGATAAAAAGTAGCCTATGTTACTCTGCAAGTCTTTAAATCCATGGAAAAATTAGGTCAAACCGTTGTTACATTGCGTCGTGATTGAAGGACAAACAAGCAAACCAACAAACAAACACACTTTCGCATTTATAATATGAATAGTGAAATGGGTAATGAAATATGGGTCATCATCATCATCATCATGATCAACCCATCGCCGGCTCACTACAGAGTACGGGTCTCCTCTCAGACTGAGAAGAGTTTTGGCCATAGTCTACCACGCTAGCCAAGTGCGGATTGGCAGACTTCACACACCTTTGAGAACATTATGGAGAACTCTCAGGCATGCAGGTTTCCTCACGATGTTTTCCTTCACCGTTAAAGCAAATGATATTTTAATTACTTAAAAACGCACATAACTCCGAAAAGTTAGAGGTGCGTGCCTGGGATCGAACCCGACCTCTGATTGGAAGGCGGACGTCCTAACCACGAGGCTACCACAGCTTCTTAAATATGGGTACCTTGTAATAATTTATTAATAGTAAGAAAAGTGTTCTCTTGTAGGTCTCTTGTAGGGACAAGAGCCCTACAAGTCCCTACAAGAGACCTATGTCCAGCAGTGGACGTCTATTGGTTGATGATGATGATGAAGAAAAGTGTTAACTACATAATAGAAACTTGCGTTGTACCTACTTCATAAGTCTAGTGGTCTACGCAGATGAATTCTAGTTGTTAATACGATGGTTGTAAAACTATTGAGACAGTAAGAACGTGAGCAATTAAGTAAATTAATTAAAAGTAAAATCTCGATTGCTTTGTGAAATAATTGCGAAGATTTCATTTATTTCCCTGGCTGGGGTGAACCAATTAAGAAGGGCTTACAGTGGACGCATTCAAATCCCACTAAGCGAGTTTTAATAGGACAGTCTTAAAAGATTGAGAAGTCGGAATTCTGAATAAATGCCACGCTTTTGAATTTAAACTTCCAATGACAAGTACAATAATTATAGACAGGAAATTACCTAAGAAGAGTTAGTATTCGATTATTAGGATTAAATGAAAAACCTTTTGATTCGATGAATTGTTCAAGAATGCGATGCGAATCTAAATCGAGATCCAGTTCAAGATTTAAAATCGTTCCTTTGAATTAATCATATCATATATTTTTATGAAAAACATAATTCTTATCGGGTTAATTAATGGTTGAAAACTGCCACGATTGCGTAATCTTTAGTCCTATGAATTTTAGGGCCAATTTATTTTATTAGTTAGGCGGTATTAAATCAAATCGATAAAATTAGTCTAAATATTCTTATTAAGAGAAAAGGTGACTGACTGACTGATTTTCTGACTGACTGATCTGATTTTTGAACATGCAACCCCTAAGGGGGTGAAATAGGGGTTTGAAATTTGTGTAGTCCATGCAGACGAAGTCGCGAGCACAAGCTAGTTGGTAATAATGCCTCAGCTTCAACCCAATGAAATCCAAGGTATGACGTATTTAGGGATTTTAACCGATTCACAGTCAGCGGCTCAAATGAATGCTTTAGAACTTCAAATGATAGCAATCAGTTGAATTGATTTTGTATGATAATTAATAAATAGCAAAACTGTACAGTTCTACTCAATAAGCTGATACTCGCAATTTCGATTTCTTCGATTTAGACTGTTACAAATCAAATGGGAATTTTTCTATTTTCCGGAATAAAAATCAGCCAAAACTCTCCAGGTCTTTAACCATATCCACACAAAAATCACGTTGATACGTTGCTCTATTGCTGCGTGATTGAAAAACAAACCAACAAACAAACTCGCTTTCGCATTTTAAATCACTACCCATATTTTAAATGCGAAAGTGTGATAGAAGAACTGGCGTTTTCTTTTGTTGAAGTCGGTTGAAAATAGATGACAGTAGGGTGGCAGCATGAACCGTAACTAAGCGAAAACTCTTCCAAAAAGAAAGGGAAAAGTATTCTTAATTAAAGCGGACTGAAGCCCTGACAGTGTCTTGTATTTTTAATTATAACACTTTAGCCTTCTATTCTATCACCAGTCTCGGCAATAAAACCGGCTTAGTTATAATTATTGTTGTAAGTTCAGGATGCGTAAATATTTCCAAGCGCATTAAAATTTTGACTCAGGTTTATGACTGTATTTCTCTTTTATATAAATAGATTGTTTTAGAGGGTACAAAACGTAGATTTTAATAGAAGTCACTCTTATTTTTTAACTTTTTAGGACAACCGCAGGAATCGATACCTTGATTCTTGCTTGCAAGGTTTCACACATTCACAATATCCTAATAGAAAGGTTGTCAAACGCTTAGCTATGATCTAGCAATTTTTGTTTTTGCAGGTACCTGAAATTAAATGAAATGAAATTAAACTGAAAGTATATCAATGATTAATTTAGTAAATTAATAGAATCTTTTTTAGGCCCACAAAACACTAATCAAGAAACGTTTAATTTAATTTCCCAGAGGCAAAGCTAATCTGCTATTTAAAAAATATTATGTCATAATATTTTAATAGATAATAATGTATGCGTTCCAAATTTATTTGCTCAATGTTATCGTTATTGTTTTAAAAACAAAGTAATAAAACTATCCACAACATTGGTAAATCGAGCTATGCAAAACTTCAACTATAAAATATCTAGAAGCCTAAACTTCCAATGAATTTGAGTGACAAAGAACCCCGCATCCGTTCTTTACACCCCTATATCAATTTATTCCTTCGCCAGCACCACCTTTTCGATGTATTTTCCCAAGCAGTATACCTTAACTCCTTTCAAAAGTTCCATCATTATAATATGCGAGATGAAAGTTGTCTTCTATTCAGATTCGCCTTTGAAGGCGTTTCGCTGTCTTTTATTACTTTTTCAGCGTAGACACTAACTTTATGTATATTTGCAACTTTTTTCTGAGACCGATGTTATCATCCGACTCTTGGATGATAACATCCACAAAAAAGCCTATGTCCATCCGCAGGATGCAAGCTAACTCTCTACCAAACTTCAAACTGGATGAGCCGTGAAAAGCTAGCAGACAGACAAACACACTTTCGTATTTATTATTATTAGTAGGTACGAATTAAGACTAGCCCCCAACTAAGTTGTAAGGAATATTATTATGTTGAACCTACGCAAGTAATCCAAATGCGTGGAAAATGCTATCAATAGTAATTAAAACACATAAAGGGTTTGGATGAGATGTAAATGACGCCTAGGTAATATTCGGCATCTGGTTTTGCGGAGTCCGAACTTTACAAGGGTCAGTTGCGAAACAATCCCACTAAATATTGAAGCTAGGGAACAATGCGAGTCTGGTTTGGACAAAAACTGGCATAATTTATGGTTCAAAGTTAGCGGACGAGACAATTCGAGATATTGTCCCTTTCTACTATTTTGTACATAAATCTAAGGGAGCAAGGGTTGATTCGTTATTGGTTTGGGGATTTCAATATTTAGGAGGGAAAGTTTTTGGTTAGACAACTGCCTATATTTTATCTAATCTTGATGGTTTTGTAATATATATTAAATAAATATTTTTATTCTATTAAACTTACTTTTGAATCGTCAAATGCATCTACCACTGGTTCAGTATGCCTTTACGTTACTTGAAGTATCATTATCAAAGCTGGGATAAGTCTGTTAATAAGTAAAAATATCCTTTAAGTAATTTTGTTAGAATAAAGGTGTTTGTACATTTTGTAGCTACATTGATAGATATGCCATGATGAACGAACTCAACATTCAAATTGTCACTATGCACTAGAGGTGACGAAAAAATGCCTACCTATGCGATATCTATAATATTAAGCTTTTTGAATATCTTACAAATCTATAGCTTAAATTTTTTATATATAGAAATACAGGAAGGACACGGAAGTTTGTTGACGCTTCTGCTGCTGTTGCAGAGTAGCAGTAATAAAACGGAATTTCTAAAGGGGCACTTAGATAATACCTACACAACGCTTAAATATAAACACAAACATGCACGTAGACTCGTATGGAAAACTTCCGAACTTACTTTATACCAAGTTTTAAGCGCAAAGATATCACAACTTCGGGCCAGACATTCGCTTAATATTACCAGGTTTACATATAAACCTTCAAGCAAATATGAATCTTTGCAATACTAGACATAAAGTTTATAATCTGAAAGTGTATATTTTGCTTATCTACCTTTAAGTGTTCGACTATACACGTGACTTTCTTATCTGACAACAAACTGGAGTTCGTGTTAATCGCATCGCTTTGTAACTATTTTCTCCTGACATTGTTGAATGATATGACAGTCTGAAGTTAGAATTTTATGGCAAAATTAATGGCATTTCAGGTGGTGTACCACGAGTAGGGAGGGGTGCACCTACCCCGTTAGGCCGGCCATACACGGACTGCTCGAGCGGTTGGCCAGTGATCAACATACACGGACCGCTCTTGCAGTCAACAGCTTGAAGCTGCCATCGAGCAACCGCCCGAAGCAGTTGCAACTGCTTGAGCGGTTCGTGTATGTACGTACGTAGAAGTTTGTAGTTCAGTATGCAGTCGCAGCTTGAAGCAGTCCATCCTGACTGCTGTCCGTGTATGAGCGGTCTTAGGGATTGAATTTTCAAAAATCCTTTCTTAGCGTCATAATAGCTATCTGCATGCCAAATTTCAGCTCAATCAGTTTTCAACCAAAAATCTAGAAGTTCCACCGACTATGACCTCTACCGTTCTCATTCTGAGAGGAATGTATGTATCGGCAATAGGTTGCGAATTGAGGTGATGAATATGTAATTTTTATCGCATATGAATTTCATTCCTGCTATTCCAAAGAAACGTTCGAGAAAAAAGGATTTATTAAGAAGCCGTCTTTATAATGCGTTGCAAAAAGTACATTAACAAAGTAGGATCACGAAATCAATATCACCGAATGAATGAGTTCGTTTTCTTTGTTACAAATGTATTGATGCCAATAAGTAATATTCCGTAGGCTGAGGCGTATATTATTAGAGAAGGCGTAATATGTGTAATTTAGATTTTAAAAATCGCAGCGGTAATCAGTACCCTTATAATAAATGCGAAAGTGTGTTTGTTTGTTGGTTTGTTGGTTTGTCCTTCAATCACGTCGCAACAGAGCAACGGATCAACGTGATTTTTGCATGGATTAAAGACCTGAAGAGTGACATAGGCTACTTTTATCTACCATACACATGCAAAAAATCACGTCAATCCGTTCTACCGTTGCGACGTGATTGAAGGGCAGACCAACAAACAAACACACTTTCACATTTATAATAATGGTACTGATTTATTTTTATAGCGAAATAGTTATGAACACTACTACGGCAGAAATATCGTTAAAGAAACTTAGTTTGACCATTAAGAAAGAAAACATAAACGCTTTAAACAACCAGCTGGCTTTTAGATAAAACTTCTGCAACCTCAAGTATACCCTTACGTAACATAATACCGATCAAGTACTAATGGTCGCAACTTTAACCGCACCTCTAACACAAAGGCTAGGTAGTGAAGGCGCCCTTTAAAGTTTCCTCCACGGATCAGCTTTGAGCACTGTCTGCCATCCGCCAAATAAAACTCACTAAGCCGAAAGATGTGCAAGTGATGTGAAAGCCTGAAGATTGATATAATGGTACTTTTTATTCCAGAAAACCAAAGAATTCCCGCAGGATATTTGAAAACCGGCCAAGTGCGAGTCAGGCTCGCGCAATGAGGGTTCCGTACACAGTCGTATTTCTTCGACATTTTGCAGGATAATTCAAAAACTATGATACATAAAAATAAATAAAAATCTGCTTTAGAATACACAGGTGAAGACCTTTCATATGATACCCCACTTGATATAGTTATCTTACATAGAAAATTGAAAATACTAATTATTAGTTCATGACCATAATTTAATTTTTTTTGTGTGATCTAACCTCACGGTTACCTCTAAATTCACGGTTTTCAGATTTTTCCCCAAATGTCAGCTATAAGATCTACTTACCTGCCAAATTTCATGATTCTAGGTCAACGGGAAGTACCCTGTAGGTTTCTTGACAGACAGACAGACAGACAGACAACAAAGTGATCCTATAAGGGTTCCGTTTTTCCTTTTGAGGTACGGAACCCTAAAAATCACGCGGACAAATTCGCGGGCATCAGCTAGTACTTTATAATATCTCTATCTTCTATAATATAAAAATGAATCACTAAATGTGTCGGTCATCGCAAATCTCGAGAACAGCTGAACCGATATGGCTAATTCTTTTTTTATAATATTCCTTGAAGTACGAGGATGACTCTTACGGAGAGAAATTTTTTAAAAATTTGAATCGACTGTTAGGCGGAACGAAGTTGGCCAGGGCAGCTAGTTGTTTTAATATACGTTTCTTTATAAATTGTCACAGACTATTTTCTCTATTGTCTATTTTCGCGTTTTTCGCTTATGTAAATTATTTTAAAAAACATTTTTTACACTTAGCTACGTTTAAAAGACGGATGTTTTAGAAGGTTGTAAACACAGCGCTTTAACAGCGCTGTCTGGCAACTGTTCCCGGGCCGGCAGTAATCCTTTAAGCGCTGTCGAACTGATCCAGTCGTTACACTTCGGCTTTATGATGGATAATTATAGCTCTATAGTAACTCCTAAAGCTGATTTTCGTTTTTACACAATATAATAGCTTTAAATTTTTAAAGGTGTTTTATATCTTATCTTTCCAATCCAATCCATCAGCCTGTTTGCGTCCACTGCTGGACATAGGCGCCAAGAGAGCGCCACCAAACACGGTCCTCCGCCTTCCTCATCCAACCGACTCATCTTATCTTTATTACTTTAAAATCCGGATATCGGTGGAATAATATGCTCAGTATAATAATAATTATTATTAGTAAGAGAACTGTCTTCAACCATTAAGTTTAAATGGTTGAAAAGACTGTTTACAAAACCATAAATAATTGCACTGATTACGGCTGATTAGGGGATATCACAGTTCCGTCCACGTTGGTAATGTTTCGTAACCAGCTACGAAAGATTTGTATATATATATTATATATATATTTATTCAGATACAAGTTAGCCCTTGACTGCAATCTCACCTGGTGGTAAGTGATGATGCAGTCTAAGATGATAGCGGGCTAACCTGGAAGGGGTATGGCAGTTTTTATTAAACCCATACCCCTTTGGTTTCTACACGGCATCGTACCGGAACGCTAAATCGCTTGGCGGCACGGCTTTGCCGGTAGGGTGGTAACTAGCCACGGCCGAACCCTCCCACTAGACAAATATAATAATATATAAATATAACATAATATTTCGTCTTTTCGTAATTGGTTATTAATCAAGGGTATTTTATTCGGGTTCGTAACGGAATAAGATTAAAATTACGTCGTTTCGTAGTAACCAGTTACAATATTCCGTCACGAACAAGGAATAAATATTCTTGTTTAGTAACCAGTTACGAAAAGACGAAATATAAATCTGATTTCGTAACTGGTTACGAAACATTCGTTACCAACGTGGACGGAACCGATATAATTTGACCAGTTAGCTCCTTCATCTATTCTTTAAAGATCATCATTAAATCTTTTCTCAATATTGATATCAAATAATTCAAAGGGTTAAGATTTATTGCAACTACAAACTATCATATTATCCAACTACATTTATCAAAGCTATCAAACTTTGCCAGTAGACAATGCAATCGTAGGGTGAATCTAAGATCGACTTTACCATGCAAAACTTTATCTACAAATTATATTTGCGCGATTTCAAACAATTGAGACTATTACAAAGTTTGTTTAATATGATTTTATATTAGACTTGCTTATATTCGCGACTTCGTCCGCGTGGACTACATAAATTTCAACCTCCTATTTTACCCTTGTAGGGGTTGAATTTTTTAAAAATCCCTTCTTAGCGGATGCCTACGTCATAATAGCTATCTGCATGCCGCATTTCAACGCGATCCGTCCCGTAGTTTGAGCTGTGCGTTGATAGATCAGTCAGTCAGTCATTCAGTCAGTTAGTCACCTTTTCCTTTTATATATTTAGGAAAAGGTGACTGACTGAGTTGACTGATCTATCAACGCACAGCTGAAACTACTGGACGCATGCAGATAGCTATTATGACGTGTAAGATAAAAGTGCATTTAAGAGTATACGGCTCTATTTTAATCACGAACCTCAACAAGAATGAGGTTTAGAATGCATCTAAACCTCATTGTTGACGTTCGTGACCCCTTCCATTAATTATATAATAAGTAGTAGGAGTTTTCTTGTAACAATAATGTGGATTGGCGGTCAGAATACTTCTGCATAATATTCTGCGTGAAAAGGTGAAAAAAATAATTACAATGTAATAAAAATACCACAATTTTTTCCAGTAAATGTCTATTTCATAGGTTTTTCGCAGTTCAGTTTTTAATGGTCATTCATGAAAATTATTTCAAACGCATCATCATCATTATTCAAATCCATCTTCAGTTAGTTCCCTGAGCATGGGCCTCCTGTCACTTGTCAGAATGAGAAGGGTTAAAGCCTTGGTCCATCACGCTGGTCAATTGCAAATTGGCAGATATTTAAACGTAGTAGCAAAATATTCAATTGGCGGTCCAGTGCGGAAATGGACGTGGGCATGATTTTTATAGTAATTAGATAAGGCCAGCTTTAAGTTTCATTGTAATATTTTTATTAAAAGAAAAATGGTTATTAAAATTACAAACAATATTATAATATTAAGAAAATATAATGGAGGAATTCAGATTTAGCAACTTATTACCAACTGTAAGAGTCTAATAAAATTTTAAAGTCAAAGTTGCTAACACCATCGAAATGTCAGTGTGCAAGAGTTCAGAATTTAGTGCCCGATATGATTTGGTCTAACTTCGTATGAAGTTGGAATGGTATCATATTTCCCCAGCACTTTATTGCAGACCAAGTTACGTCTTTGACTAACTAGATAAGGTAATAATTCTCTAGTGAACTACCTAACTAGTGTAGATTTGGTTTCGAGTCATCACTTTTGGAGAGTGCAATAAACTTAGTTCGATAGGACATTAGGTATATAGTCAGCGACATGTTGAGATGACAATCGGGGTATGAGGCGGGGGGACGCCCCGCACACTGTATGCTTTATATGGTAGTTATTATGACACGTCATAATAGCTATCTATATGCCAAATTTCAGCCCGATCCATCCAGTAGTTTGAGATGTGCGTAGATAGATCAGTCAGTCAGTCACCTTTTCCTTTTATGTATCTACTTATTTAGATTAGCCCTCGCTTGAACGTAAGAGCTTACTTATACACAACGAAATTGTACACCCTGTTAAGAAAAACAGAATTAGGCCACATTTGCTTACATGGCTCATACGTCAGCCATCGGAAACTGATATCTTGACCTAGTTCGCTTAAACGCGCATTGGGTGACCCATGTCACGACACGACGTATTGTTTTGTGACCAATAAACGGGTCAACAACCTCATAGGTCTCGTGAAATCTCTAATATTATGTGATTTTGAATTAGCTTATTCATGCGACATTGTTCGCGCCTTTTGTAAAAGATTCCGTTGTAATTTCTCATCATATTTCCCGTGTTTACCCCGTGTACCCCTACATTCCTTTCTAAGCCTAAGTTAGCGGTAATAACTACATTCATTAAATAGAATATTGAAATGATAATAATAATATTATATTGTATTGAATACCTTTTGGTAAAACGCATAAAACGACACCTAAGAGCTAGTCTTTCTAATATTATAACCCAAATCAGACTTGTTTTATTTTTCGTCTGTTCGGAACAAGTTTTGAGAGCTGTCAAGGATGTAACTCAACAATAGATAAAATTAATTTAATTAAGTATAATTACCGAATATCTCCCTCTCTTTTAGCGTTTAAACTACCGTGAGTGATTTCCATTCTAAATAATATCTGTCCCGGCTGTACTCACGTGTTAAGTCGACGTTAGCCCGACTAGTTTCGAACCCATCCGGGGTCCTTTTTCAAGGGATTCCGTTCGCGCACGCGCCGCGGTTTTACGCGTTTTGATCTTAAGCGCGCGAGCTGTCCCTCTCTCCCTCTCGATGAATAAATATAAATGGAAAAGCAATTTTAGGCGCTGATTCATATAATGAACTTGATTAAATTAAAATGGTTTTAATTTGAACAGCTTTTAGGTACTTTAATAAAGTTTTCGCTTAACTGTCAGAAAGCCAAACAAAAACAAGCTGTTGAAGCTTAAAGTGAAGTAAGTTTTATCCAAATAATTTACTTATCATTTGCTTTGAGTAGAAATTAGCTGATTAAAAACACAAACTCTTTATCAAACACGAACTGTTCATAACTAAAATTTCCGTCTTGAAATACTTAGTAATTTCCACAATTTCATCCGCGTGGATTTAGATTTTTGAGGCAAGAGTGAATAAGCTGTCCCGTCCCGCCCAGGTTTCGCTCGAGTGGAGTTTTTGAAAATCATTGAGGAGTGGAATTTTGAAAACCCTGAAATACTTACTAACGAAAACCCAAATACTAATTCCATGGATATAACGTCTTGAAAAACAAAGAACGTTGAAGCAAACTTTCATCCAGTGATTTAAAATTAAAGAGTAGAGATAAAATTAGGGCTAGTGAGTGCCTAGCCTAGTGGTTATGACGTCTATCTCCTTATAACGTCCGTCGCGGTCCGTTTTACAGTTAGATTCCTGATAGTTGGCAGTTGTATTCTCTCCTATAATCCTTTTTTTTTTTTTTTCTGTGGGGAAATCCTCATGGATGCCACTACACCCGAGGAGGTACGGAGGTTATGTCGGTCTCTTACCGACTAAAACCCCACGATCTTCCACGCATCGCCTGGTGGCTGGGCTACGGGGCCAAACACGTTCGCGCAACCCAGCCAGCGGCGCCTGCTGAGGACCCACCTCAGGGGACCAATGAAGTCCCTACACACCGTCTGAGCCGCACCAGGAACACAAAGGCGCGCCTTCCGGCTCGAGGACTGGTTTCTTTACGGACGATAAACTCCCCGTGTCTATTGCTCTCCTATAACCCTAAATTAAGCTTGACCGGAATTTAGCTCATAATACAATTAAATCTCTTACTTAAAACTAGGTAATTTATGTTCATAAATCTTTACGCACATTAAATGAATTAAACTTTATTATCCGAGGACAAACATTCACGAATCTATAACTATAGGGCTCGGCTCACTACTGATTTATACTAGATACCTACTGTCTAAGCTATTTTATTGACAACCTAGAAAATTAGGAGCCTTTGTGAGCACAAATAATGCCAAAAAACTTGTTATGTATGCTGATCGCACATTATAATAGACGAACCGTACGCACCGATACTACCAGAGACCTAATTGTACACATCAAAGACATTTAAGTATATTATACAGTACAATGTCAAATGAGACTTATTTTTGAATAAAAATACGAAACTGGCAAACAAAATGGTGTAACACTTGTCATTATTCGATCCACTGAATACAAATCTGAGCTCATTTTGGCTTAAAACTGTACTAAAATTGAGTCCAAAGTAACTTAGTAATTTTGATCAAGACGGTAAAATTACAGTAAAGTTTCTATAGCTTTGGTTAGCTAAGCTAGTAGCTCCTGTAAAATGTTATTTCAATAGCAATCCCCATATGCATATATCCCCATATGCATATAGCATATATCTTGCTGCAGAGCATTCTACCACTGTCTCTTTAATTTACTGATGATCGTGCACACGCTCAGTAAATGCTTCGAAAATTTATGTAAGACGCGGGCGGCGCGTGCGTCGCGGATGTACCTAATATGCGATCAGAATCAACCGTTAAAAAGGTGCTCACATTGAACTGAAAATGTGCGTGCGAACTGTGTATTTTTTGTTAACTCAACTATTTTTAGGGCACAATGGTACGAATAAAATGGAGGTAAAGTTATATCACGTTCTTAACATGGCCTAAACTGGAACCCCGATAAATAAAACATGAAACTGGCCATTATCAAAAGAAAAACGCGATTTGGTATAACATTTACAATGATTAGCGGTTCAAAGTTATTCATTAATACTTCATAAATCTGTCGTGTTAATAAAATTAAACATAATGTATAGGTATTGTACCTATTAATTGGGATACCAGAAAGGTTATTAATCGTGGCTTTAAAAGGCGTGCTACGTATTATACGTAATAATAATTGTATGCTGTTTTTTTCCCAATTCATAGTAATTGTATTCGGGTCAACACATGTTATAGCCCCATAAACTACCATTATACAAAAAATCCACCAATCCGCACATGGCCAGCGTGGTAGACTATGGCCAAAACCCTTCTCACTCTGAGAGGAGAGGCTTGCTCTGTAGTGAACCGGTGATGGGTTGATCATGATGATGATACAAAAATTACATCATTTTATTCCTACAGTCCAAGACCCATTTGTTTAATAATACTGGAAAACAGCGCACAAATGTACTTAACTTTTAATTTTTCTTCGTATTTATGTGTCGAATACAAAGATTTCTACAGACAATTTCCCCACACACACCCTACACAGACTACTTTAGTACATACAGGAAAAGCAGCTATACAAATAAATTCGTATACCAACGAGAGGCACTCTAACTCCAGGCTAACTTTAGTTTATTCGACACCAAGTTACATTTGTATCGACACATTGTATTGCAACTGCATCTAACCTTGACAGTTCAATATTTCGAAGCCAACTTTTGTTAACATGCAATAACTTTCAATACCTATCAGCATCAGCAGTACAACTTTAAAAGTTGTTTTCCTGAAGCTTTTAAGAAATCTGGAAAATTAAAGAGCCTCTATTATAGGTATATAAAGGCTATCTTACGCTTTCTTTTATTTTCGTGGGGAAATTCGTCAAGGATACCATCGCGCTCGGGGAGGCATAGAAGTTAATGTCGGAATCTTAGCGACTAAAACCCTACTGTGTTCCACGCATCGCGTGTGGCTAGTTTACGTGACAGAACTTGTTCGCGCAGCCCAGCCAGTGCAGAGGCGTCTGCCAAGGTAGACCTCCGGGACCAATAAAATATCCCTTCACAGTCATTTTGGGCATCCAAAAAAAGATTTTAGAATGATAAGTATTTTTAAGAGTAAAGAATAGTAGAGCTGGTTATTATACTCAGTTAAAACGCTGACCGTTTGTTAAAATAGATGATCAGTAGAAGTCGCTCGTTCATGTATGTTAAATTAACCACCCGTGCCTTTTAACTAATATAAGTCAATAAGAGCGTGTAGCTATCAGAGATAATTTCTGGCAAAAAACCCTTGTCATTACTCAACATAAAAAAATCCAGCGTTATGTTACCAAAAACGCTGAGCAATTTATAGGCAGTTTTGATTCAAATCTCTCCAATCAAAACAAAGCTTTTTCTATTTACAAACATTTCATAGAGGAACGAAATTGCAGTTTGTCGATGCTAAGTGATTTACGCGTCGCCGGACGTATTCAACATGCATGAATCCAGAGAGGTGCCCCATGTTAAAGAGATGGCGATGTTCTAAAAAATATCTGGTGAACAAGGGGTTTTGTTTGTTTATTTGATTGTTTGTTTGAATACTTTAGTGCATATACAATACACATAAACATAGAGAGAAACACACAAAAGGAAAACTGAACTCGTACCCTGCTGTTCGAATGCGGGAAAACGGCATTAATCATTATTACAATCGCAATCGTTGTGATTGGCTGAATTTATGAGATTCTTGTTGCAATTCTTTTTTCTTCAATTCTCTTCTTCTCGCTCACATTGTAGCCAATAGTGAGCGAGCATCAACCAATCAGAGGTGGTTGCGATTGTGACATTGTAGCTGTCTTTTTACCGTAATGTGACCGCAATCGAGCGGCAGCTTTTTATAAATCTCGGTTGATTTTTATTTTTGATATGACATAAGGCTGCCTTCAAACTGAAGCGCGTTTAGACATCCACAATGACGCTAAAATCAATACAAATATGATACTTGTGGCTGTGTGTGTAAAAGTGGTGGATTTGTACAACTCTCTAAATATCGGCAGTCTTATGGAATTATCATAAGAAAAAATTTGTTTACTTAATTTTTTTACAGTTTCATTACGTATTTGTATAATTTGGTCGGGGCACTTTTTGCTGTAATATAGACGACGGTTTTTATCTCTATAGTCTACTACAATGCATGAGTCATTTCGTTTCCAACTGCACAGTTGATCCCAACATGTGTCAAGATTCGTATGCGATTGGAAATTAATAGCTAAAATAGAGGCAGTTGTGTTAAGTCTAAAACTAGCAATAGTTCAACTTGATGTATACGATGACTGATAATTTTAATAGACAAATTTCTTGATTGACGCTAAATATTGAGGTAAAATTATGTTTTATTCATACAAAGATATTATAAAATTACAGCTGCCGAAGACAAATTCGTAGACCTGTGTAGAAAGTGAAGACAAATTCGTAGACTTGAGTTACACATGCACGTAGCGATACAGACTACATGATATGCAGGTATACAGGGTGTAACCAGAACGCTAGAAAAAACTTAGCGTTATTGTTATACTACCTAAACACAATCCAATACCAATAACCATTTACCTCTCATTGAGTGGCCTACTTACGCAACGTTCGTTGACCTCTTGATGTCAGATGTTGTATTTGAAATTTATCGTGAACTTTTACAAAATATAGGAAATTTTTTTCGCGTTTTTTTTGTGGTGTCATATCAGTAATCATCAGTACTATCACCTGTCTTCGTTTTGGCTAGCGTTCTGGCCCCTGTATATTAGGCACGGGGTTTATGCATCTACGAGCTTGCTTCTAAAATCAGAATGCACAGAAAGAAAACAATAATTCCTTGATATCTTGATAGCATTTCCTTAGTGCAACCATAGAGTACTCAACTTCTTTTAAGTCCTCCAATGCCGATGTGCCGGCATTTCGGTTTTAGACTATAGGTAACATTATACCTATAGTACGCGACAAGTCGAGATGGTGGAGATTCCCCGCCCCGTGGAACGCCCCGCACAGCCTCCGCACGAACCCGCGGGGTGATTACGTATCTCGCGACAGGCTTGCGACAGGCGATCTCGCAATCATTGCTGTCAAACGTCCGGCTAGAGAGAGACAGCAATAGCCACAAAATAAAATAAGAAGAAGAAGAAGAGAGACAGCAAATGAACTGTCGGATTGCTATTGCTGTCGCGTTGCTGTCGTTACTGCAACGTTTTACGTAATCACCCCGCCAGTGCGAGTGAGCTCGGGTGACATGTGGGTGCGCGGGGCGTTCCCTCACCACATACCCCGAATGCCATCGTGTTGCCGTCTCAACCTGTGGCGGACTTTTTATGTATCAAAACTTTTATCTTTTTTTTATTGAAATATTTTGAAACAAACTATTGAGCCGAAAAGTTGATATTCAAATATATTTCTGCTTTTTCATATTGATGGATGCATGGACGATGGTTTCATAGTAAAACAAGGTAACAGTTTGTCGATGTTAATTGGTTAACGCATGTCCGTTATCCTATGCTCCAGTTACTTCGTTTTCTACTAGGGATGTTTTCCTGAAAACGTTTTTATTTTAATTGCAATGTAGGCTTGCGCTTGCCGACAATCATGTTTAATTGTTTATAGAAATTGTTGAAATTGGATTTGTTAAACATTCTTTATGTTGGTAATTAAAAAAAAAAAAAATTAGAAGCAATCATGAGGTCTAGGTTAGAGCACGCTAGCGTAGAAAATAGGTACCTATTCACACTTGCCTTGAACGTACTTACGTAAGTTATACGTGCTGGCAGGAAATACGCATCATCCCGTTTGCATTGTCTTCTCCTTTCTCCAAAGGCTGTCTGGGAGTCTCCCAGATAACCTTATCGCTTATGGCGACCTCTCCAAGTGGGAGAGGTTGCCATAAACGCTAAGACCGCCTTTGCATGATGTCTGGTTCTATAAGTTAAGACTAGCTAAATTTCTTCTGTAAATCATTTTATTCGGATTTAAAATATTTTAGAACATGAATTACAAATCATAGAAAAAACTAGTTACTTGTAATAAAAAATTATATTTGCATAAATATACACCGTCTAAGTGTTCATTAACGGCCATGGTGCCCAATCAACTGGCGTTATTCCCGCGCTAAATGGCTAGGCTTAGCCGTTGAGCTAAATAAGCGCCAGCTATTGGGTCACCTGATGCGTGAGCTTTTGGGGACACAACATTAATTAAAGCTTTCGTTTCCGATGACCATACGCCCAGAGTCTCAAACGCATCAGCGCAAATATATAGTCTTTACTAATGGCTGAGTATTTACTGCGTTTTTGTATATTGTGTGCAAATAAAGGTTTAAAACAAACGAAAAATCCTATAACTAACAAAATCAGTGATACCCAAACGTTTTTCTATTGGCAAAATAACATTGCAGTATTTTGACGCTAATAGATTTACGCGTGAACGTTGTTCGACATGCACGAATTATTCCGCTTCCATCCATCTATACAATTGCACCCTGTACGTGTGCCAAGATTTGTATGTGTATATAAATATTCTGCTTTATCCTGAATAGAATTGCGATGATACTAGTTTTTTGTAAGTATTGTTTTTACGTTCAACAGTTCCCGTGTCGTCCCATCACGCCATGAGAGTGGGAATAGAGAATGCATTTTATGATATGCTTGCGCAGACACTTATGCGCGCAAACACGGCTAGTGTATGTAATGTGTATCTCCCATGCAGATGGCTCGGTCGGAATTCACTCGGGAGTTACTATAATCGTAACTCCCAAACAACTTGATTATGATCGTGAACGCTTTGTATTTTTGTAGCTTAAAAATTCAATATATTCAACAAATTGATAAAAGTAAATGATTAAACATAATAACAATAACAATTGAAGATTAATAGCGAATAAACGATTGATTAATTGATTGAAATAAATAAAAATTTTGATAATACCAAATCCTTACACTATTTCAATCAACTTTGGTCTAATTTAGCAAGCAATTTAATATAACTTTATACCTAAAACTCGTGTATTTTCAGAAGACCTTTTGTCAAATTTGTTATTTCACGTATTTAGTCCGAAACAATAAACCCTTTTACTAAAGTTGAACAAGTACACGGGTATTAAAATTTTATTGTATCAATAAACGTCGGAATGCCTGTCATTACGTACACTGTATCAAATTATAACACGTGTGCGTAAAAAGAACCGTTAAGATACCAATTAAAATAACTGATAATATATCTAGCAGAATGAATTGAAGCGTAAATACCAACTTCCTTTCGGATGAAAAGCTCGCGCCTTTATGGAATGACAAGCTGATGTCCGCGACTTCGTACGCGTGGACTTAGGTTTTTAAAAATCCCGTGGGAATTCTTTGATTTTCCGGGATAAAAAGTAGCCTATATCACTCTCCAGGTTTTTATTTATACCCATGCAAAAAATCACGTCAATCCGTTGTACCGTTGCGACGTGATTGAAGGACAAACCAACAAACCGACAAACACACTTTCGCCTTTATAATATGGGTACTTACTGTTTAGGTAACTCGTGGACTGAATGCAATATGCACCGCTTGCCCTACCACTACCAAACATGTAGGAAAAGCAAGTTAAAAGCAACACGTCACAAATTTTCTAAAACACATTCAACGTACGTTTCTCTGACATCGGAGTATCCTCAGGAGATGGAGACCCTACAGTGCACAACTCCTGAGAATGCTCCAATATCGGACAACAATGTCGTACTGATTTAATTCAGTCACAGCGGCCTAACTTAATTCTCAAAGTAGACTAGTCAAGTATGCAGGAGCGCAAACACAGGTGCATTCTCTATTCCTTCCGAGTGGCAATCGAGTTCGAACGGAGAGAGATCAGTGTGGTTAGATAGAGAGAGCAAGCGCGTGACAGACCATCCTTATTTTATAAAAGCTGAAAGTTTCTCTGCGTATTGTCCTCAACACTGAGAGGAACGTTTGTTTGGTGGCTTTGGGAGATAACAGATATTAAAGGTTCATATTGGTTAGTTCTACATTAACGCTTCATTGACTGTTATGAAAATATTTTTTCATAGAAAACTTTCAATGGATTAAAAAGAAATGTCATATGAGTTCGGTGTTAAAACTGAGTTAGGGAATAGGCTGGCTGGAAAGGCGTCAAAATTCTCATAATATCAGGTGGAGTCTTTCTTAAGCTATTTGGCATTTCAAGCCTCTGTTATGCGAATCGAAGAGATAGGTGCGGTACAGTGCCCTCCGAGTATTGATATTAACCTCGAGCAGTCGACTCCCACAGTTAAGTCACTGTTTCACAACATAATTACCATTGCGCGATGGAATGGGACTGACACGACCTGTGCAGGATTTCCTATTATACTAGAAGCGGAGTAGCCAAATTAGATTCTACAATACAATATGTTTCCCTCATTTAAGCTCTTTTTTGTTTGGTAAAAGTTTACAGCTCGCACAACATTTCTACATTGAATTCTACAACAACTCTAGATACACGTTACAAAAACGGTTTACATGAACGACTTCAATGTAACTGTATGTAATTTAGTTCAAACAATGGTTAAAATCTGCGATCAACAATTGAAAGTATTTCAAAATGAGTTCGATACTGGTTGCGAAGCTGAATAAGGGGTAATGAGCACGGCATAAGTATAGTTCAAAAAATTAAAGATGTTGGGATCCCAAGGTGTACGTAACAGAGAGCGCAATAGACGAAATCAAACGAGTAGCAGAGATTCCGTGGCATGTGGAATTTTGGAAGTCCCTACAAAAAAATAACGTCCAGCAGAGGACGTTTATCGGTTATCGGTCGATGGTGATGATGATATTCTGCGTCCTTTATTCACTGCCTAGACTGTTTATTATAGCTTACATAAACCTTTTAAGTTTTAACAACCATTATTAATTAATAGCTATTCTCATTAGCAGTCAAAACTTTAACAATAGCCTACAGATATTATCCACCTAGATATTCGTAGATCGTGAAACGACCTATCTGGAATTGACAATTACTTTGAGTAACAAATGACCTGAGCCAAACCCTGTCAACCTCTATCGAAACGCTTTTAGGATTTAGGTAGACAAGTTCGTACCATTAGGCTTGGCGCACACAGCTCAAAAGATGTAGGTAGGTTTGCAAGTACTAATTTTGCTGGTCAGTTTTTGTGTTCTGAGTATTTTATTATTAAAATTCGCGTGAATATTACTAGCAACCGCGTGCGACTTCGCTTGGCAAAAATATAAATCCTCTTTATTCCCTATCCCGGGAGGATTTCAAAAAATCTAGCTTTTCATTCTACAATTCAATTGTACGTCCCATTTTAAAGGGAACCTCTGTGCAAAATCTCAATATTCTAAGGATTTGGGCTGGGTGTGGATGAGTCAGTCATTAAGTGAGTAAGGGCTTTTGTTTAATTCCATGCTTATTCCTTCTAGCCTATATTCGAGGCATCTCTAGTAATCTTAACTTATACTTTTCTGTTTTTGTGGTGTCCAATAAAGTAAATATATATTACAGTGCTCACAAACTATGAATATCAGTAACCAAAGTAATTTTGTTTAAATATACAATTGCAAATATGATAAAAAGCCCAAAAATACCTGATTGATGTTCTGAGTGCTAATATAATACAATACGTTTATTATGACGTATTTTTATTCATTTTTAAAAATAAATAGTATGCGCCAGGGATTAACGTTCGAGTGTAAGCTATCGTGCCATACCCTTGCGTGCGCCTAATTATGTAATAAAATTTATTTTATCGCCGGTGTTTTTTTTTGTAAATAATTTATAGCGGTCATTGAATGATTTGGATTGCCAATAAATTGATTAAGCGGGCTGTATTACATGTACCTAATTACTTTGTTAAGGATATTGGATTCGCAACTGCATTTTGCGCAATAATCTTTTCTTCTTCTTCGTCGTTACAAAATTGGCAGAGCAGTCGTGCTCATCACGAAGCGACGTGTATGAGGACAGATGTTATGTGTCTCACGACCATTCACCACTAATAATTATCCCTGTTAGATAACCGAAAGCCGGGTACACTCGTGCAAGGGACCATCCATAGTAGACTTAATTTGGTTGGTCTATCGCAAGGGCGACCTTTCTCGCCCTCTGATGCCCTCTATTTTGGCCGGCACGACAAGACGCTCGATGGAGTAACTCTCACGCTGGGAAACGTATCCGAAGAATTTTGATATTTGGTATTTAATTTTTTAGATTGCTGCGAAAATAGTTTTTTGAATAAAACATTTAAGCAATAAAAATAACCTCGATATTTCATTTGTAAATAGTAAAAAATTAAATCACTTATTTAATATTATGATGGATTGTAAAATAAATAAGTTATTACTAGCGACAAAAAAATTAGGCTACAGCTGATACTAAACCTCATTATTTAAGCACTTAATTTTATAGATCGTTTCGTTATCAAATGTAATAAACTATAATATCGATGTCAAGAAAAAAGGCATTGAACTTGTTAGTAAGTGATAAAGTCGATTTATTGCTATGAAAAATGTATTGAATGGGATAGTGTTGCAACTTACTCTATTCACGCCCTTGCGACCATACCTCCTCAGGCACCTGTTGTGGGTACTATTTCGCAAACCTACGTGAGTGAATATCAGCACGTGCAAACGATATAAAACTTCCAAACTACTTAATTAAAATCGATTAAAATTCTAATCGTTGGTGATCCAATTTGTAGCAGCACTTTTAATTCATTAATGGCTAGTTAAAGACGATAATATTTTTAGTGTTAGTATTACTAATTGCTTAACGTTTTATTGTCATCTGGCTGACCCGACTAAATATTTTGTGAATTTGTTAGGTACCTATACGTATATTATTACCTAAGTACCTACCTATATTTTTTTTTGTGAAATATTCGGAATGGTGGAACATTGTAATCCACTAAGAATTTTAGAAATAAGCGAATGCATACACGTAGGTACACGCGTTATGTACTACTTTATTTTAACTATAAAAGGGAGATATGTAGGTACTATGCAACATTGATAACGCCCAAGTTCTTCAAAATTTGATGAACTGATTGGCATCCGTTTAACAAATTTTGAAGGAATTCGGTAGGTATAGAGATTGCTTGCATCCCCGAGACCTTTTGTTCCGGATAATCAAAGAGTTCCCACGGTATTTTTAAAAACCCATCCATTTAACTGATTCTTTTTTTTAAATGAAAATAATATTACCATAGAACTTAAAGCTAGTCTTATCTAATTATACAAATCATGCTCGCGTGGAATGGTGCTAAGAATACTGGCTGCATTTCCACGTTGGACAGCCAGGCTGATCCGGTGCGCAAAAATGAGCCAGCACTTCTGTCACCAGATAAGGCACTGATTATGATTACTTATTACTGATTCTGTATAGAGACAGCTTACATGCTGAAGATGGACATAGGCTACTTTTTATCCTAAGAAATGAAATAAATCCTACGGGCCTACGGGATTTTTCAAAAGCTCAAATCCACGCGGACGAATACGCGAGCATCGTATTCTAATACCTACACAGTACCTATATCGAAAATATTAAAACTGATCGTATTTTCGTTTAAACAGCAATATGACTATTACAAATTGTTATCTAAATCTGATTTAATATAAAATTAATCTAATGTTCACGCTAGTCACGACAATCTTATTCGTATAACTACATGCGAATTCAAATTATTAACAGCTGCCATTACTACCTACTTTGTTTGATTTATTGCATTCAAAATAAATCCTTCTGCAAATTTACCGAATGTATCAAAGCTTAGGAATGTATCTGAATTTCCAAAGATCTAGCCGCAGCAGAAGTAGCTGAAAACGGCAAGCGGCGCAAGTATGCCTCTCTTATCGATAGTTATATTTTTGTTCCGTTTGCCGTGGAGACCCTGGGGCCATGGAGTCTTAGTGCTAACATTTTTACATCGTTCCTCAAGGAGATAACAGGTAATAAATTTGTAAAAAATCTTACGTCAAAATATAAAATCTAATATATTTAAATGTTCTCCGGAATAGTATTAAAACCACATCATGCATTGCCAGATACTTAGTATCGTGGCAACTCCTTGCCAGACGCACTTACTTCTGACAGGAGATTGCCACGGCACTAAGTGTCTGGCAATGCATGACGAGATATCTAATACTATTCAGAAGAAAATATAAAAATGTAAGATTTAGAGACTTTATACTTTGACGTAGGATTTTTACAAGTTTATTACCTGATATCTCCCAAAGCCACCATGATCCAAACTTCATAGTCACTGATCGATCTTCACTATGTTGGGGGCAATACGCAGAGAAACTTTCAGCTTTTATAAAATAACGACGGTCTGGCACACGCTGGCTCTCTGTCTATAACCTTTACTCGCAAAGGCATTTCCTTTGACATTAATTGAACTGCAGGTACTGAACAATAGAACACACATTAGAGCTACCTGAGGGCTCGGTGCCTAGTTACTAACCGACGAATTAAATCTAAAATTCCACGGCAGCGTATTATGAACATTATCACTGTCATAATACAAGGTGCACGAATCCTAAATAATTTGTACTTTGACTTTAAAGGTTTAGTAAGTGGAACAAGGCGTATTGCACAATCTTAGCTGTTAGGGTTCAGAACCCGAACAGCCTTGATTGAGCGCCTGTTACTTAATTATTATGCTATCCGAATTTGATACAGTTTGGCCTATAGATTTTTGTTTAGGTCTTTATACAACATAGTTCATGAATTCATTCAAACCGTTGCGCAAGAAATGCTTATAATATTAATAAATCATTCTGATCCTAAGTTCAGGTGCTCAACTTCAAAGATATCAACCCGCTTCAAATCGGCATTCTTGTACCTTGTCATCTTGTCATTGATAAAGATTTGTGTACAATGGCAATTACTAATATGTATAATAATTTATGTAATACTATGTCGATTTAACCAAATCTGTTTTGAATTAAGAACAGGTTAGCGTTTGACAAGCGCAACTCATTTTAGGTGTGATCCAAAAGTATAATAGTAGGTCATCATCATCATGATCAACCCATCGCCGGCTCACTACAGAGTAAGGGGCAGAGTAAGAAGGGCTTTGGCCATAGTCTACCACGCTGGCCTTGTGCGGATTGGTAGACTTCATACACCTTTGAGAACATTATGGAGAACTCTCCGGCATGCAGGTTTCCTCACGATGTTTTCCTTCACCGTTAAAGCAAGTGATATTTAATTACTTAAAACGCACATAACTCCGAAAAGTTAGAGGTGCGTGCCAGGGATCGAACCCCCGCCCTCCGATTACAAGGTGGACTTCCTATAACTAGGCTATCACAGCTTAAATTAATAATAGGTAGTTACTTCGGGGTACGAACTATGTGCCTTGCCCATTGCCACTTCAGCTTCGCAACCCGTTGAGCTATGTCGGTTACTCTAGTTCTTCTACGGATCTCCTCATTCCTGATTTAATCACGTAGAGAAACGTCAAGCATAGCTCTCTCCATCCGTACCGTGTACATAGATATAATATCATTAGAGAAATCCGAATTAAAATAAAGGATAGTCTGCCATTTTGCTTTGAAACCTTATCTCTTGATGGATCACGGACGGACCGTGCGCCGGGATTAATTCCCTATCGCAGAGGGTTAGGTAGTACCAAATACCAATTGGCTAATGCATGGCCATGATAGACTAGATTTCAATTTTGATGAATCTAGTATCGTTGCCCGCTGGTCAAGATAGAGGATTGATACATCAGGGCGTAATTGCATTATGCAGCCGAAATCCAGTAAAGCTTTGGTTTTGGTAATTGAAGTCAATTATTTCGTATATAAGCAGTTACCATAAATTGATCTACAAAAATACATCCATACTAATCCATATCTATACTAATTATTATAAATGCGAAAGTCTGTCTGTCTGTCTGTCTGTCTGCTAGCTTTTCACGACTCAACCGTTCAACCGATTTTGGCGAAATTTGGTACAGAGATAGCTTGCATTTCGAAGAAGGACATAGGCTACTTTTTATCCCGAAAATTAAAGAGTTCCCACGGGTTTTTTAAAAACCTAAATCCACACGGACGAAGTCGCGGGCATCATCTAGCATCAAATATTTTCTATTTACGAGTACGTACCCAGTAATACTTATCTATTAATGGAAATGAGCTGTGTTTCTCTTTATCTAAACCGACACGTAGGTTCTAAATAATATAATTTGAAACTAGATAAATTCGGCATCTAATCATTTTATCTAATACTAGCTTATGCTCGCGACTTCGTCCGCGTGGACTACACAAATTTCAAACCCCTATTTCACCCCCTTAGGGATTGAATTTTCAAAAATCCTTTCTTAGCGGATGCCGACGTCCTAATAGCTATTGGCATGCAAAATTTCAGCCCGATCCGTACAGTAGTTTGAGCTGTACGTTGACAGATCAGTCAGTCAGGGACGACATCAGACGAGTCGCAGGGAGCCGCTGGATTCAGAAGGTGCAAGACCGTGGCGTGTGGAAGTCCCTACAAGAGACCTATGTCCAGCAGAGAACGTCTATTGGTTGATGATGATGATGATGGTACTCGTATCATTTTACAAATTAACAATTTTGACCATCAGTAAGCGTAACATGTTACGTATTCTGAATAAATAATTTGACTGACTTTATGTCATTTTATACTTTAGTAGCAATGGAATATCAACAACAAAGCGAATACATTATGTGTAGCTCATAATCCCAAATGCACATTCCGTGTCAAGTTCGCGAAGACAATTAGTGCCTTACTATATTTACCGTGCAGTTGCTATTGATACTGTGTGGTATTTGGGTTGCGAATTGTGCTTGGTACATCTATTAATTATATAAAAGGAAAAACTGACTGACTGACTGACTGATCTACCAACGCACAGCTCAAACTACTGGACGGATCGGGCAAAGGCATGCAGATAGCTATTATGACGTAGACATCTGCTAAGAAAGGATTTTTGAAAATTCAACCCCTAAAGGAATGAAATAGGGGTTTGAAATTTGTGTAGTCCACTCGGACGAAGTCGCGGGAACGAGCTAGTCTGTACATCTTCTTCACTCTGGGCTGGTCGTTTCCGTCTGTTGTGCGGTACATATTATTTTAGTACGTTTGACGCAGGCCCTAATGTAGTCAAATCAAATATTTCTATGATTTCACGTCAAAATAGCCTGACATTAATTGTCGTATCGTCAATTCAGGATCAAACCGAGAGTTTCACGTCGATAGCGGTTTTTAACAACAAAGACAATATTAAAGTCGGTGCACACATAAAATTTGCATTTCATAGACAATGTTGTAAAACCGATCTTCCTGATGCCAGGAAGGAAGTCACATTTGCATTTTGCATAACCGCTCTATTAGACAATATGAAAGTTATGTAAAATGCACATCAATATTCAGATATGTTAAAGGCGTTTGGATTCAGTTTAGCTCGCTGCATCCATTTTGATCCGTGACAGTCATTTGTAGTGTAGCCAAAGTTTTGGCTATGAAAAAAGCGTCATAAGAAAACACTATGTCTACTCGTATTTCGTATGTACCTACCGGTAGACGTTGTGGTCCCAAGGTGCTGAAATTTGTCTGGTGGGAGGCTTCGGCCGTGACTAGTTATCAACCTACCGGCAAAGCCGTGCCGCCAAGCGATTTAGCGTTCCGGTACGATACCGTGTAGAAACCAAAGGGGTGTGTGTTTAATAAAAAACTGCCATACCCCAGGTTAGCCCGCTTTCTAGACTGCATCATCACTTACCACCAGGTGAGATTGCAGTCAAGGGCTCACTTGTATCTGAATAAAAAAAAATGGCAACCTCAAAGCGCAGCGTACTCATAAGAACTGACTTTATTCCATCTATACAATGCATACTAAAGTTCAACTTTAGTTCTAAACTACTAACTTCTTAAAAACATAATAATAAATTCCAATCTCTTCTGCTCCGAATCAATAACCATAATTTTTCTTGGCACCATTTTCCCATCTCTCGCCAATAATTGTCTTTTCTTTTTTTAAAATTCAACATTGCATTTGCTTACAGCAAAAGCAATGTCGCTAACACAATGTTGTTTCAATCACAACACCCTGTCGCTTTCCGCGTCGCTAGTTTGGAGGCCCCACTCAAGAGCGCCAAGCGCCGCATCTCTCATGAATATTTAAGCACTCATCAATGCTCGGGCTCAAGATATCGGATTTTCCGCTTGAACAGTGATATTAGGATATTATATAAGAAATATGCCTATGTGAGATGTTCCTTTGTCAGATGAATAAGTGATGTTTACTTTGTTTTGGCCCTTCGTGTTGTGTCTTGTTTTTCTTACAAAAAAGTTTGTTTTAACTTTTTTTGGTTGATGAAGGTGGGCGAATCTAGGCTATTAGGTTCTCCAGTTTTTGAGAGAAGTGGTCTTATTTGGAATATTGTGAATGAGGTAGATAAAGCAGACAGACTTTATTTACTTCTGGCATGAGGAAAAAGTTTAAATTAATTTGCTTAGTGAGTGTCTAAGAATTGATTTAATCGAAGCTGGGTTCTTGGCTTTATTACAAAAACTACTAGCGAAAAAATTCTAAGCCTATGACTAAAAGTATACTTAATATTAATTTTGAATTGTAAAATTTTACCAGTAATTAACGCTAACCCTTTCTTGGCAATGCACAATAATTGCAAAATACAACTTTTTGCTTTGATTTACTTTGCAATAAATGTGCATTTTCGTCCGTTCACCTAGTGCGGGGTCTTCCAACATTGCGCCTTCTGGTGCGAGGTCGAAATTCCAGCACCTTGGGACCCCAATGTCTATCGGTTGTACGAACTATATGATCTGTCCATTGCCACTTCAGTTTCGCAACCCGTTGAGCTATATCGGTTACTCTAAGTGGACGGACGACATCAGACGAATCGCAGGGAGCCGCTGGATTCAGGCGACGTAATACCGTGGCGTGTGGAAGTCTCTACAAGAGACCTAGATGTCCAGCAGTGGACGTCTATCAGTCGATTATGATAAAATGTGCATTGTAAGGTCTTCATCTCCCGAGGATGCTCCTGTGTCGGGGCGAAACATGTGTCGAGTATGTTTGGGGCGATTTGTGTGGTTCTGCTTGGTAGTAATGCGTATTGCTTTCTTGGTGGCTGGCTTTTCCTGCATGTTTATCAGTGGGAGGGCGGGCGGTGCATATCGCATGCTGCAGGTTGCACCGTACAGATTTGTCTGTTACAGCGGATTATAGCAAATTGAGCTGAGCTTTTGTTTCCTTATATATTATGTCTACGTAGGTGTTGATAATACTTTTGATAATATGTATCCATAAATAGATATCAAAACACGGTCATACGTAGATCTGACACACTGTCCCAGAGGTCATCAATTCATAATGTCACTCGGTTCTACCTGTGATGTGCATATTTTAGGTGCAATCTCGAATCGATCTTCGTTAAGTCAGTGTCAGTAACTATTCACACGACCTATTTGAATTTACAGTTTACCTACTTCACATGTAGACAGAACTCTAGAGTGAACTTAAAAAAAACCGGCCAAGTGCGAGTCAGACTCGCGCACTGAGGGTTCCGTACTACAGTCGTATTGTATCGACATTTTGCACGATAAATCAAAAACTATTATGCCTGAAAATAAATAAAAATCTGTTTTAGAATGTACAAGTAAAGCCCTTTCATAATATTATGATGTACCCCACTTTATATAGTTATCTTACTTCGAAAATTGAAATTACTAATTATTATTGTACATGAATGACCACAATTTAATTTTTTTTGTGTGATGTAACCACAAATTGACGGTTTTCAGATTTTCCCCAAATGTCTGTCTGTATAAGACCTACCTGCTTGCCAAATTTTATGATTCTAGGTCAACGGGAAGTACCCCGTAGGTTTCTTGACAGACCGACAAACAGACAGACAGACAACAAAGTGATCCTATAAGGATCCTATACGGAACCTAAAAAAGGATCACTTTATTTTGTAAACCCTAATTATTTATCGTAGATATTTTAAAAAATAGAAGGGAACTTTTTGATTTTCCACGATGAAAAACTTAGTCCGTTTCCGAGATGAAAATATCTATGTACTTATTTTTCGTTAAAATCGGTTCGATAGATATAGGCCGTGAAACAGACGATAGTTAATGAAAACGCTGTAGATAGGTAAATAACCCATTACAAATTACAATGATTACTATTTACGCCTAGGTATTTGATCGTGGTTATGAATTATTTTTCAGTCTATTATAAATATCGATTTTTGAACCGCACCAATTTATTCTAAGTGTCTACTAGCAATAAAAGTGGCAGAAATCAGCTGTTGTTGTTACATTAGTAAAAAATCGGCGGTGTCCCCAACATGGGGTTATTCAAGGGGCGGACCAACAAATTCCTAAAAGGCCGGCAACGCATCGGCGGTTCCTGTGGTGCTGCAAATCGGCTGGACGGCGGTAATCAATTAACATCAGGTCACCCGCCTGCTCGTTTGCTCGCTATCTCTATTTAAAAAAAATGACTTCTCACGTGCCATTTTGATGGCTCTATGGGTCAACTATCAAGTTAAAAGTACAGCGGTTCAGCTTTAAAATAAGGACTAATACTTTTTTACATATTATGTGACACTTAAAGTTAAAATGACCTGTAAAAAAATCATTTTTACGCATTATGCAAGTGACTTGCCAGAGCTAGCTTCTGCACGGTTTATTGCTAGACGCTTTGCAAGGTTGTAATAAAATAGGTACTTTTCCTAAGTTGCAAGTTAAATATTATGTCATGGAATTAGTAGATATTTAAAATAATTGCCTGCACCTAAAATTAGCACTAAAGCTAGTTTGCCGGCTCCTTAAAGAATTTGCCCTTGACTGTAATTTGCGTTGAAATTATAGAGCGTTTTGTGTATTGCATAAATTTAGACATATTTTGTGGTCAACAACTTTATTTTGCCCTGGTTACGTGGTCGGAGCGCATTTTCCAGATTATATCATAATAATATAATCACAGTCATTAAAAAACACTAATGTTTAAATATAAACGAGAAAATATAAAATTTAATATTAGCTCTCCGAAAAACTTACCTGCAAAATGTCGATTTTCTAGACCCGTGATATCATAATAGGGTCTTGGACTGTGGTAATCTAAATATATAAACTGACTGACTGATCTATCAACGCACAGCTCAAACTACTGGACGGATCGGGCAGAAATTTGGCATGCAGTTAGCTATATTATGACATCGTAGGCATCCGTTAAGAAAGGATTTTCGAAAATTCAAATAGGGGTTTGAAATCTGTGTAGTCCACGCGGACGAAGTCGCGAGCATAAGCTAGTATTTTATAATCCTCGTTCCTTCGTGGGTAAAAAGATATTTTTTAATTGCATCCGAGTCCGTATTCATTGTCGATCGCCGTCGCAGGTTTTAATGAAGCGCTTTTAAATATCCCTGCCCTAGGACTCGCATTAACCTCGAAGCAATTTTAAAGTTTCTCGCTACAAAAGAAAGCGGTCTGAAAAGTTAGTCTGCTCTTAATTATCGCAGGTTAATTAACGTCCTCGTTTTACTCTATTACTGTTTTAATATGTAGAGCTTTGAACTATAGCTTCTAACTAAATGGTCGATGACTTTTAATATTGATTCAGTCTGCTCATACCAGCTTTGTACAAGATTCTCAGACTTTCTTTAAAAAAATCCTGAGATAAAATATACCTAATCTATTATTGTCTTAACTTGTGGAGCTTTCAAATATTATACCTTGCTTGTAACTTGGAGGAGGTGACTTTTAACATTGATTTTTTTTTCTAATAAGTACAAGTTTCGTGATTTACCCACACACTTTGTTCTAAAAAAGTTAAATATCAATACAATATGTAAAAAGTCCTAAATCAATCACTCAATGACTCATCAACGATGAGCCCACACCCTTGAAACTAGAAAGAGCTCCAGCTACATAAACTTTCCTTTGTCAGATATAAGATTAGATTTTAAAAAATAATAACAGGATAGGGAACAAAATGTTTTTAAATTTTTACTTTATGACTTAAACGAGAACTTACCGAGCTTAGCCAAGGCAGTCTATGCATATAAAAAGAAAGACTGACTGTCTGTCCCTACCCACTGGGTTAAGAAACTTGAGGTTTTCTCTATAACAAAGACTAAGAAAGGATTTTTAGGAAGTCTATCCGAACAGGTTAGCTATTATTCCCATAGGTACTCGTCTTCAGGGTGAAAACTATCTGTATGCCACGTTAAGATCAATTCAGCTGTTGTATTGTACGGGTTCAGTCATTGTCACTCTAGCACAGAGTGGCAATGTTGCACAGAGACTATAATATTGTAAAATAGGTACTCAAAAGTATAACATGAAAACACAATCTACGTAATCAAAAGCCCGTATCGCGTATGAAAATCATATTAAGCTGCGGGATTCAAAAGGCAAATGACCGTTGGTAACGAGCATACTTTGGACGGTGGCTCGTCCTCTCGTGGTCACTGCTGGGTCACGACATTGTTACACGAGCGGCGCATACTCGGGTGCTACAGGCGTTAAAACAAATCTAAATATATAAAAGGAAAAGGTGACTCATGGACTGATCTATCAACGCACATCTCAAAGTACTGGACGGATCGGGCTGAAATTTGGCATGCAGACAGCTATTATGACGTAGGCATCCGTTAAGAACAACTTATGTAAAAAGATATTAAGACGCGAGCCATCGACCATGCATCATCGCGCGATTATTAGAAGTTGAGAAGCACCTATCACAAACCATGGCTATGTTCACAGGTTCTGAACTTGCTGTTTTGTGGCGCGTCTAACATCCCTCAGCTGTCGCCTATGCGACAGAGTTGTGGCCCTTTGGCTACTCTGGCACAAAGTGCTATAATATTCCAGTGTCTTTCTCTAACAAGCTTGCTACTAAGCTTAGTAATGTATGAGATTTTCCAGATTAAAGATTCTCTTTGGTTAGAATATAATATACTAAAGCTAGTATTAAGAAAACAATACTTAATTGAATCAAGTTGTGTAACATTGTAGAAGCCTATATCTAAACCAAATGGAACTGGATTCTAAATTGGCCTAGGCCTAGGTTCTTAATTCGCTTAGGCCTACACCTTTTAGGAGGCGGATTAAACACTAAAACAATTTTTTAAATTGAGTGAAGTCGAGGCGCCTTAGCTGCAGGGGCCGCATAAAGAGCTACAGAATCTGTGGTTTTTATGCCCTTTTATGCCTTTTTATACCCTTCCTTAATATCACAGAATGCGTAATAAGTTGTGTTGTTTAACATAAACACCATGATCGCTGTCGCCGAAATAAAACCCTACTTATAAAAAAATATGTACAACATTTAACGAGCTCCTGAATATTTATCCTCAAAATACCTAACGCGGTGTGGCATCCAGATAGGCGCGGAAAATATTTTGTAATGGCCACATTTAAAATGTAGCG
Organism: Maniola hyperantus; assembly: GCF_902806685.2. Classification (NCBI taxonomy): domain Eukaryota; kingdom Metazoa; phylum Arthropoda; class Insecta; order Lepidoptera; family Nymphalidae; genus Maniola; species Maniola hyperantus. Next base: position 11,640,265 of record NC_048541.1, read on the forward strand.
CGCGTTTAGTGGAGATAGATGCAATGGAAATTTATTTTAGAGAGGTAAAATTTTCACCCACCCTCCATCATTAGTAAGGGTAACTTTGAAAGGGCGCGCCTTCCGACCTGTCTGCAATAGGTACAATTTCATATTTACGTATTTTACACTATACTAGTGTTGCTTTTTGGAATCAGTTACCGTATTTATTGAGAATTTTATTCGTAGAATACAGACATACTTACTATGTTAGTGGTAAATAAAAAACCGGCCAAGTGCGAATCGCGCACGAGAACCAGAGGAAAACTGGCGCCGTGGGTGGTTATACTTATCCGTAAAAATAATTATTTTCGTATAAAAACCAACAAACAATTTCATGCAAATAATGTAATGTAAACTTAATTTAGCTTTTTTTTTAAATATATGGCTGTACAAGAAGAAGAAGAAGAAGAAGCTTAAAAGAAGCCTATTTTCACAGGGTTGGATTCTAATTTTTTAAGTTCTGTTGATATTATGAGATTGATAAAATTACTTAGATTTATCAAAAATACACATTTTAAAATTTTAAAAATAGACTGACATAATAAAATATGTAAAAGCCTGTTACTAAAATATTTTTAAAAAATCTCAAAAATTCAAAAAACGATTTATTTTCAAAGAGTAACTCTGTTTACAAGATAAAACAAATAGAAAGTAGTGGGTACCTTTAAAAAGGGAGATAAAAATTGAAAAGTTATATACTTATTTTGTAACTTTTTCCTCATGCGGTTCCCTGCAGTATAAAGTAGCCTAGTAAAAAACCTAAATCAATAAACTGCGTTATCACGTACGTTTGGAACGTAAAATTTGTATTACCAGCCTTTTTTAGGATCCACCGTATCCAGTGCGTAATGGCTTTGCCTTTTTATGTATTTTGATAGGAAAATGTTACTTTATCCTTTGTTAAAAATAAGGTAAACTTTTCTCTGTTATGACGTCATTGACTGATGTTTTTTTAGGGTTCCGTACCTCAAAAGGAAAAACGGAACCCTTATAGGATCACTTTGTTGTCTGTCTGTCTCTCTGTCTGTCTGTCTGTCTGTCCGTCTGTCTGTCAAGAAACCTACAGGGTACTTCACGTTGACCTAGACTCATGAAATTTGGCAGGTAGGTAGATCTTATAGCTGACATAAATCTGAAAACCGTGAATTTAGGGTTAGATCAAATAAAAAAAGTTAAATTGTCGTCATGAACTAATAATTAGTATTTTCAATTTTCTAAGCTATATCAAGTGGGGTATCATATGAAAGGTCTTCACTTGTGCATTCTAAAACAGATTTTTATTTATTTTTATGTATCATAGTTTTTGAATTATCCTGCAAAATGTCGAAAAAATACGACTGTAGTACGGAACCCTCATTGCGCGAGCCTGACTCGCACTTGACCAATTTTTAAAACTTTTAATTATATTTTATGTGACCATAGAAATGTGCTAATGATGTAAGAAATAGAAAACCGCATGCCATTGACGTCATATTCCGTCTCTGGGCACTCGCCCTCCGCCACATCCTGCTAACCTCGGTTAGTAAGTTTTTTTATACCCAGTTTTCCGTGTTTACCCACAGATCTAGTTATTTTGCAATCGGACGCATTATGTCACACATAATTGCAACAGCTTTTACTTCCTATATTTAAGCTAGCAAAACATGCGTGGTTTACTAATATATCCGTTTTTTTTATATAGATAGTGTTCTACTTTTAAACTAGTAGGTACTACTAAAGACTTAGGTCCATAGAGACTACTTCACGCGTTCCGCTTAGCAAAACTCAATCTTTAAACTTATCAGATTGTTTATCTTTTTTTTTTTTCAGATTTTTACATGTATAATATTACAATAAAACTTAAAGCTAGCCTTATCTAATTACTATATAAATCATGACCGCGTGGAATGGTGTTTTATGTGCATCATGGGAAAGAGATCCAATGCGTCAAATCTCTATGTAATGGTGCTTACACGGGCAATTATTATGTTGCTCGGCAACACGTATCAATCTGGAGCAATATGGAGCAATCATTTTGCATAACATTGCTGTTTTCTGCGTAGGTACGAAATCAGAATTCACTCGCCATTTTAACTTTATGTGTCAAAAGTTAGATTTAGTCCTTATTTTAAACTTTATCCGTACTTTTGACATGACAGTTGACACATTGAGTCAAAATGGCAATGTGAGATCTCATTTTGTATTGTTCTCACTATATTGCTGGGTATTTCAGTAAATTATATTGCTTCATGTGGTGGTGACGTCATAATTGACTAAATTGCCTGGAATAGAGGAATTTCAGTTGCCCGTGTAAGCGTACATTTACCAACTCGGAGAAAAGGCAATTCATAGAACACAAATCATGGCGAAACTTCAGCAGTTTTGCTGTTATGATTTCGGAGGAGTACTAAATGATGTATTTGAATAATAACATGTTCGAGTTCTGGCGTGAAATATAATTTTTCTCAACAAATAATTTAAAACAAAAACTATAATAATATAATCCTAATTAGAGAGTGAATGGGATTAATTTAACAAAGCTCTATATTTCACAACCTTTACCCGTTACACAGGAAATACTGAGCTTAATTACGAGTTTCTTTGTTCTATTTAAGTTAATAAGATACCAATTTTCTCCCGTTGCAGGAATAAAAGTGAATTACAGATATAATTTCGATGTTTTAATTCTGGTTCTTGCTAACGTTACCAGTCGGGGTAATTTCTTTTTTCTTACTGAAGCCTTATTCTCTATTGATACAAAAGTAAAGGACTTTTTGTAGCGACTCAGTCGCGTGTATCTTGATTACGATTCTGAATCGTGACACTAGTGATACAGAATCGCACTGATTATGTCTGAACTAAGTATCGTGACCTAAAGGCATGTATTTAGGTGAGCTCCAAAATACTTCCATTACTGATTAGATGATAAGTTATGCCACAGTAACTTCTGTGCCTGACGAATGACTGTTGTTACTTTTTTGTATGAAAAATATATGGATAGTTTCACCAATAATCATTCATCACTCATGATTGATGATAACTATCATCTATTATACGCTCTATAATATGATTTTTGACTTTTTATTCATACAACAAATAGGTATTAAAAGTCAGTGTTTGGGAGGTTTGCCTAATACTTATAGCAACCCTCAGCACAGGCAGAGTGGCATATTTGACTTCAGAGATTTGCCCTCTATCCTTTGAATTCATCAAAATCCATATCCGTGATGGTTACCAAATTTGTTGTGACCCCCTAATGTATAAGTATTAAGATTCGTTTGAGTATCGGACATTAGTGGCAATATTGGTTTATTGCGCACAATCGAAACAATCCAAGTTAGGAATCATGCCATGCAGCATACGTGTAACATGTCAATAAACACATCTATCAAAACCTGTTATCTAAGACCTAAACAGTGGCGTATAGAATCCTGTCCATAATAATACGAAACTCTTAAGAAATCAATGCGTAAATCAGAATCATCCTTATTTGGCTGACAGGCTTGACATATTAGCGAAAATTCACAAGTTGCCTTATGGGCTGATTACACCTACCGAGTAGTGAAGCGAGACAGTAAAATATCACTCGGCCGAGACAGTGCTGTGGTGGCCGTTTATACGTATTTCGAAATTGCGCCGAGCACTCGTAAGTGTTTATACCAACCGAGTACTCGGCCGAGGACACTGACTCGCCACTGTACTCGTTAGGTGTAATCGTACCATAGTTTTAGTAAGTGTGGCCGATTACCGTAATTGGACTAATATCCACCTTGATCATGTCTGTCTAAATCCAATGTTGGTTTGTTCGGTAGCCAGTGATGAAAAACATGTTTTATCGCTGGTTAAGAGGCGAACTGGAATACGAGGGTTTTTCAAAATGGCGGACTTGTAGTTATGCCAGGGTCCATACAAAACTGTTCAAACTCTATTGCATTTTACAATTTCTATGTCATCTTGTTTAATGAATATATTTACTAAATGTTGTATAGACATTATTCATATTAAGAGTTGTTACTTGGATCCATCGATTTAGATCCTAATCTGCTGTACCTACTTACATTTTTTTTTCACTTTATATTTACAACCTGTTTTGTGTGAATATTCAACAAAATAAAAGACAGCATCAAGACCGGGAGCCGCAGCAGAAACAGCTGAAAACGGCAAGCGGCGCAAGTATGCCTCTCTTATAGAGAGTTACATTTTTGTGCCGTTTGCCGTGGAGACCCTGGGGCCATGGAGTCTTAGTGCTAAAAATTTTTTACGAGACATTTCACCGCGATTAATAGCCTCAACTGGTGACAGAAGGGCTGGCTCATTTTTTGCGCAGCGGATCAGCCTGGCTGTCCAGCGCGGAAATGCAGCCAGTATTCTTGGCACCATTCCACGCGGTCATGATTTATATAGTAATTAGATAAGGCTAGCTTTAAGTTTTATTGTATTAAAAAAAAAAAAAAAAAAAACAAAAAAAAATAATATGAAGTAAGTAGTTATCAAAACGCAATTCTTCGTTGGCTCTGCTATAGCTATTTTTCATAAATCAAAAATATTCCTCGTTCGGATTCAGCAAATAATAAAAATCATCTTACTTAAGATCGTTCCACGGATGGTTGCGTTTTAAGAGTCTCAGCGAATAAGGCTGCTCGGGGTAGATTGAATATTTTTCTTTCGCTTTTAGCTACGTACCGTCACCTTGTGCCCCGAACCCATTACCGTTAGTCTTGCAGGAGTGCCGTTAAGATAATATTCTCCGAGCGCTCGTTGAAAAAACACTATCCAACTTAATACAAAGATTCCTCGAAATAAAGATGGAAGTAATTGCCGCTTTCTACCTTTATAATATATCCTTACAACTCGCCATGTTTAGCGTCAGATTTTTATAAGATGCTAGGGGGATGTGAATGTTTTTTCTGGAAATTTTTTATAGGAGGATGTAACAGGAAAATGACGTCATGTTCAATGTTGTAAAAAGTTTTTATGGAATAATACATCCAAAAAAGTTATTACATACTATGATAAAAAAGACAAAAGGATAAATTAGCTAACTGTCAATATACCTAGAACTTAAACTGGAAACCTGAGATGTCCCATGGTTTTTCTTATTAAAGTAGACCCCACACTAAGAAAGGATTTTTAAAAACTTCAACCGAGTGATGCGAAACCGGTCAGTTAATCTATAAAAAACATCAAATGGAATTTTATAGGTCTGTCAGATTTAGCAAAATTTTATTCCTATTCACCAAATTCAATTTCAATAGCCTCTACTTATCGAATTTTGCGTATTACGTTTGTAATCTGTAAGCAGTTTACGACCACAATTAGCATGACCTTCAAACTTTATTATATTATAACGTATAACGTAGTACCTAAAGGATCAAACTATATTGGTTATGTTATAGTTTTACGCCCATAAAGCCGTATTTTAACGAAGCATGAGCTATCGGCATCGGCCAATTTAAAGTTTTAATAGTAACGTACGCTTGCTCTGAGCTCTGGCTACGAGGGGGTAATCCGCTCTATCCATACAAACGAGTACTTAGCTCCCAACTAACCTCATTTTCATGTTATTGTGCTGCTATTATGCTTCATAGTGTGTTTGATCTGTTATAGAGAGAACTTATCCCTATACATAATTATTATGACTGACTGAAAGACACACAGCGTAAACCAGAGAATTTAGGTTTTATTTTTAAAATCTTGTCGAAAGTCTTTGATCTTCCGTGATAAAAATAGCCATGTGTCCATCTTTGGGAAGCAAACTATCTCTTTACAAAAATTAAGCGGATGAGTATCAATCACTACCAGATGACAGCTATACTTTCGCATTTATAATATAACATAATTATGGTCTATGAATAGCAACTATCAGAATAAGCTACTATCGTAAACTATCAGATAATTTAAAGTTTAACTATATGGTACGGTTAAAAGCCCAGAACGCTTATACGCCCCGAGCGGGTAATCCGTTCTATGCATAAAAGCGCGTACTTGGCCAAACTAATCCCATTTTCATATTATTATTGTGCTGTTATCAAAGTTTCGTATTTGGCCTTTCCCGATGTTCCCCATTAAAACAAGGAATTAGTTAACCTGTTTAATATGCACGGAGGATTCCAAATTTACATATTAAAATTAAATTTAAAACATAACTATAACTACCTATAATCTTTGATGTATTTGATTACTGTTGTGTGGGAACAGATGATTTGCTGTAAGCTGTGATAATAGAAAGGTCTTTCTCAGGATTGCTGTTATGCCCGGGGATACAGCTGGCTCAACCGTTCCCTATATTTTAGAACTTGTATAATTATATCTAGTGCTCCGTAGAGAAAACTTAGGAAGCGCGATTGAGACTTAATGAACACAGATCGAACTGATAAGTCTAAATGAATAGATGATTGTCTCAACTGCAAGCTAAACGTAGCCAAACAACGACTAAGACAAACCTATGCTTATAATACAAATAATATGACGATGTCTCTCTGTCTGACTGTCTGTTACCTTTTCACAACTCCCCTTTTAAGAAATGGGCATAGGATTGTTTTTATCTTGAGAAATGCAAGAGTTTCCACGCGATTTGATTATGTACATAAATCCACATGGTCGGAATCGCAGGCAAAAGTAAGTTAAACAAAAAACATTGAAATGTAAATATGTATGTACTACTCAGTTTTATGAATTTATTGAAAGAGGTTCTCAAACATAAATTGTATTTATATGATGGAAATAACTACATCAACCTAGGTTGCGGTTTAAGAAAATAAAAACAAACTAGCAAAATAAAGTAATACTGTGAACTTCTTCCAATCTACAAATTGTACCTGATCAGAATGTGCGGAAAATAGAAGACGAATATGCGATTAGAGGAACGGAAAACCGACCCACAATAGAAAATTTCCATATCCAATTGCGGTATTCCTCTTTTTCTATCTCCCTATTCCATTTGGATACGACCGCTATTTTTATCCCGAGCAATAAATGACTGATCCATGCATAGAGGCGTGTGTCCGGTTCCAATTTATCTCGTCAGGAACAATCCAATTATATTTTTTCCAGCAAATAGACAGACCCGGACGCGCTGGAACACATTCGTTTTGATCAGACATCGATGGTGATGCAACGTTGATTCAGTCTGCCTTTTGCTATCATCACAGCTTGCTCTTTTTTGAATCGGCGATTTTAAAAATCCCTTTCATATCATTGTCAGTTCAGTGAGGTATATTTATTAAATTGCGTCCGTGTATCTTTATGTATCTACTCATAAAATGAGAGTCTGTCTTAGTTGTTTTTTGCAGAGTGCATTAAAATCGACAAAACAACACGATACTGCAGGTATAACAAGTACTGATCAATCCTTTGTTTTTGCCGAACTGTTTTTGAATCAACGACAAAACTCCCACCTACGCTCGCCAGTCTAAAAGATTGTAGGTACCTACATCGTTGGTGTGATTTACAATCTTTTAGGCTGGCGATAAATCGAGGCAGTTATTCGATTATCTTGTCATGTCTACTTTTAATTTCCATACAGTTTATTTTGATAACACATATTACAATGATTCATTTTAATATCGAAAATTAAGAGTGATAAAATTTAGCCATCGAATAAAACAATAACAGATAGGTATAAAATAGAATAAAACGCCATAGTGGAAAACACTTTGTGTCCATTCCACTAAAATGATTCCCGTTTAAATGGAATACGAAGTGTCAAGTCCAACAACGGGCATATGATTAATATTGAAAAGCACTCTACGGTTATGATTAACGACGAACAATTGGATCAAAATAATACTACCTATTTATTCATGACACAGAGACTATAAATGGAGCAAAAAGCGATGAAGTGAAATACTTATTGAAAACCCATTAGGGATATTGTAGTTAATTTTCTATCAGATTGTCCGCGTGCAGTCTGCCACTCAGAGATAAAAAGTTAGAGTTCTTTTCACAGAGGCTAGAGGCTAGAAAAGTTCAAATGTCCTGGAGTAATTTTTCAAGTAGGTTATGACGTCACATGTACGTTTCCCTAAATCAGTATGTTTACATGCGAATACGTTGTGATTCGTCATATCACACAATTTTGGCATAGTGTTAAAGGTATGTGAAGTCTGCTGATCCACACTTGGCCAGTTTGGTGGATTATAATATAGCCAAAACCTTTTTCATTCTGAGAGGAGACTCGTGCTCAGTGGGCCAACAATAGTTTGATGATAATGATGATAATGAATCTTGAAGACTGGAGGCTCTTAGTGTACCTACATGAATCACATTTTTCTTCAAGATTGAAAGAAAACTTGCAAGTATACATTAAAAGTTCTATGTATTTTAAAACATTGTGAAGGCTGAAGAACTTTACTTAAAAGCTCTTACAGTCTGAGAACTACCGTGAAAACTTTCACATTTAATTGGATTGTCTTTTATTAGCATTATAATACTACTAGCTGACCTGCCCCGGCTCCGCTCGGGTGGAGTTTAGAAAATTGAGGGGGAGGTTGAATTAATTTTTTCTCTCCGTAAGAACCATCCTCGTACGTCAAGGAATATTATAAAAAAAGAATTAGCGAAATCGGTTCAGCTGTTCTCGAGATTTGCGATGAGCAACACATTTAGTGATTCATTTTTATATTATAGAGAAGATGACTTTTAAAAATATAGCAGGTTATGAATCACCATATTTTTTAGTAGACACAAATACACTTCCTAAATTATACGTTATCATTTTCAATGTCAATATCACTAACGAAGGAAGTACAAAAACATCGCTAAATTTTTATGATCAAAGTAATTAATTTTTATAGTTCCCAAATGAATACGGAGATTCGTTGATTAAAACATAATATGTTATGGTCGTACGAAGACAACTATAAAATGGAATTAAGTAACTCTAAGCAATTATCCGCAAACGTTCGTCCGGATATTTTAGTACGAAACCAAAAGCAACGTGGCTTTTCACCAATGAGGAGGTGCTGTACCCAAGTAAAGTTCCCTTTTGCCAAAGTACCAGACCAACAGGTCAAAAAACTAAACAGTATATGTAATATAGAGATAAGAAATGTCATGGAAGTGATGTCAGCGGTAGAATTTTCAAGGGTACATGACGTTGGACGTGATTTGACAACTCTATACAGAATAACAAAACTTTAGCGTTACTTTTGTTAACTTGAAGACCAACAATGAAGTCTTTATTATGTAGTAGATAATGATGACTTCGTTTTTGTGGATATAGGTTTTTAAAAATCCCGCAAGAACTCTTTAATATCCGGGTTAAAAGTAACCTAATGTGTTAATTTAGGACATGAGTTATCTCTATTCTAAATATCAGCCAACTCGCTTCTGTCATTGTTCTATTATCGTAATAATTAGTATTGCATCGTCGTGATGCATTGTATTTTTTTACTATCGAGCATTTCAGAAAGTGATTCAAATTGCAATTTCCCCTAAGGAAATTTAAATCGCTGAAATTCCAAAGATCCTTGAAATGCCAGAGATACCTGAAATGCCAAAGTTTTTTGTAGCAATTGAGTGCGTAATGTCTTCTCCTCAAAGTATTGTATTACTTATGGTACGAAATGTCTAAGCGATGCCGCTTAAATTGAGCCCATTAGGTAATTAAGACAGGTTTCGTAGTACAAGGTATGATGTAAGGATTTTTTGCGAACGTGTTATGACTCACTGGTTACGTAACTAATACCTAAACTTTTTCTTAAGTGAGACCCTAAACTATTACTTTTAATTTAAGATAGACGTTTTGTTTTTGTTTTAATTAAGAATGTTCTTTTTGTTCCATGTAAAAAACACTTAATTAACGAATTGAGTTTTTTAAAAATAAAACCAAATTTTTCCATCAAAACAAATTTTTTGCTATCTACACTTGTTTGAGGAATGAATAACCTCTGATGTCTTTCAAAGATTCTCATATATTCTAATTGAACATATTGCATGTATTCAACCACAGGTATTCAATTAGGTATTGTATTATATTTATGTGGTTTAGGAAGATAAAATAACTATCAATTTCAGTTTCATTTTTCTGGATAATATGTTGGCTTAACAGCTCTCTATTGTAAACACCTTGTCTTCCCATATTCATACAAATAAATTATTTCATTTCATTTCATGTCTTACACATAATATATAAGTAAAAAATACTAATAAGCGATAATAAATACTAATACTGTCGATGCGTCAGCGCTGATTTAAAGCTGAAAGTAGATCTCAAAGATTTACTTGGTGCAAGTGCCTACTTTCTTAATGCAAGTGACGTGCAAGTGACTTGCTAGAGCTTGTGCAAGTTTTATTGCTACTGAACATTTAGAATTTAATTCAGTTGGGTAAGCAGGTACGTTTCTGATCTTTCTTTATTATTTGGTTTAGAATTCAGAGTAACATTCCTGAAATAGTAGTAGCATTCGTGACCCAAGGGTAGACATGACGGCAAGAGCTTTTCAGCCCTAGATTTACCTGTAAAAACTTAGCTCTAATTGGAGGGTCTCTTAAAACGTTGTAAAAATGGATTTCGACTAAGTATACCTATGTACTGCATTTTTTTTTATTAATTATAGGTAAACGCTTGACCACAATCACACGTGATGGAAAGTGAGGGATTTTGATTTCGTTACTTTACATAAACTTAATATCTAGACGTTTAAACGATAGCTTTGAAATGTTAATATTAAATGCTAACCTAGTACATTATTACTGTTATAGGTTACTTTGTAATACAATAGGACTTGTAGCTCACAAAATGGGTATCTGAAGATACGTCTTTGTAGCTAAGTATCAATGATAGCGTTTGATGAGTTGTCAGACTCAAAGACGCCTTTGATGTTCCACTCTGAGATATTAATTATTATTTGAAGCTGATATCAACAATTTTGCTGATATTTGAAGCTGAAGTGGCAATGGGCAGGGCACATAGTTCGTACAACCGATAGACGTTGAGGTCCCAAGGTGCTGGAATGGCGACCTCGCACCGGAAGACGCAGCGTTGGAAGACCCCCAACTAGGTGGACGGACGACATCAGACGAGTCGCATGGAGCCGCTGGATTCAGGCGGCGCATGACCGTTGCGTGTGGAAGTCCCTACAAGAGACCTAAATAATATGTCCAGCAGTGGACGTCTATCGGTTGATGATGATGATGATGATATCAACAAAATCAAATACACTTCTGCCAAAATTAATCTTAAGTGGGTTACAAAATTCGTTACTGATAAAATTTATTTTTCAAGTGAAAACTACTTTGGGCGCTTTGAGCTATTTTGTGATTGGTAAAAACTTCAAGGTTGCATTAGCAACATAACGTAAACTTTTGGCTTTTAATATAAATAAATTTCAAATTTAATTGCAGCAAAATCAAAAAATTCCTTAGGTGGTAGACGTTAGATAGTTTTGGGGCGTTTTTCTACACGTCTTTCTGCATTTCCATATTTTTTTTATTCATAATTAAAGTTTTTGGTTTTATTGTTAATTTCCTTTATATTGTATGTTTTTGTTCGTGGCACTTGGTTGTCTAAATGAGATCCAGTAAGCTGAGGCAATCAACTAATTGTTTAGTTGATTGCCTCAGCTTGCTGGATCTTTTTTTAAATATTAAAAAAACGACTTCCGAAACCACTACAAAGTAAAAAATAACTTTTGTTTCTACACCTGTATATTGTATGTATGAAGTCGGGCGAACATAATAAAAGAAACTAGAAATCAAAGCCTGAAGCTCGCCCGACTTCAACATACATACAGGTGTAGACTGTAGAAACAAAAGTAATTTTTTACTTTGCAGTGGTTTTGGAAGTCGGTTTTTTAATTAATTTTTTTTTAATCTTATAACAACTGCAGTAGTTAATTATATCGTGTTCCCGCTTCCTAGGGTTACCATACCCATAGAAGTCGCGGAAATCATCTAGTATAAAACCGGCCAAGTGCGACTCGTGCCCCGAGGGTTCCGTACTAGTCGTATTTTTTCGTCATTTTGCACGATAAATCAAAAACATTCATAAAAATAAATAAAAATCTGTTTTGGAATGTACAGGTAAAGCCCTTTCATATGATACCCCACTTGGGATAGTAATGTTACCTTGAAAGTTGAAAATATTAATTATTTGTTCATGAGTAGGTACATTTTAATTTTTTTTTTGTGATTTAACCACAAATTTACGGTTTTCGGATTTCTTGACAGACACGACGAATAGACGGATAGATGGACAGACTGACAGACAAACAACTTACAACGAAGTGATCCTATAAGGGTTCCGTTTTTTTTTCAGGTACGGAACCCCTAAAAAATAATTAAATAAAAATCTTATAACAGCTGCAATAGTTATACCGTGTTCCCACTTCCTAGGGTTCGGTGTGGAGTTTGAACTACTTCTCTCTAGAGCTCTAAAGCTCGAGGGTTGCCCGTGAAAAACTTTCAGCTTTAATTGGAGTGCCTTTTATTAGCTTTATAAAATTGGATTTGCTCAAGCGGATGCTTTCAGATCTTCTCAGTTTCACTATTTCCAATTAAAAATTCAATAGCTTATTTTTTATTTATTTTGTTGTAATATTTATTATTTTTTAGATTCCAAGTTGGCATTTAACTGAGATCTTAAATCCATACAAATATAATTAATACGAAAGTGTGTCTGTATGCTGTATTTTTACGGCCCATGCTTAACCCATCTTGCCGAAATTCGACTTACTACAGATTTTTTTTAAAAATCCCACCCCTAAGGAGGATAAGTAGGGGTTTATAGCTTGTATGATAGTCCATTATTGTTCAATGTATATCACTGATAATAGGTATTTGGGCTTTTAGTCCAAAATGAATAAATACTTGCTTTAGAATTATTAGAAATTCCATCACTCACCGATTTTTAAAGCCTCCACTCGAGCGAAACCGATTTAGCTTAGTGCTTTTTGCTTTTTTGCTTTGCTTGCTTGCTTGCTTGCTTAGTGCCGAGTTAGCTATTTTGTGTGTTACTAGCTTATGCTCGCGACTTCGTCCGCGTGGACTACTCTAATTTCAAACCCCTATTTCACCCCCTTAGGGGTTGAATTTTTAAAAATCCTTTCGTAGCGGATGCCTTCGTCAGAATAGCTGTCAGCATGCAAAATTTCAGCCCGATCCGTCCTGTAGTTTGAGCTGTGCGTTGATAGATCAGTGAGTAAAAAAAAACCCGATAAATTGAAAAACTAGAATAATAGTAGGACGTTTGCTTCCAAACGCCATTTACGTTTTTTTAAAGATCGATGGAATTTCTGAAAATTCTTCTTCAGTGTTTAAGGTACCTACTGCATAAATCCCTCATATTATTTCAAATCTTTTGGTCCACTGATTTAGGTTGTTCGTCGTTTATTTGCCAGTCATGCTACTGTTTTATATTGTGTAGGTGATGATGATTTATCGTTCGACTCGTTTGGGAAATTTGGGCCTAAAAAATAAGAAACTAATAAAGATAAATAAGAAAATCTTTGCTAGTTTTCCTGCACCTAGTAAATTATCCCTACCTACTTATAGTTATCTTAATTAACTTGAAGTAGTATTGGACATTAAATTTATTCATCGAAACTGATTGAAACAATGAAATTAATACGTAAAAACACCGTAAGCCACATCACGATACGATTGGTAAACCATTTCATTATTCAGCTCGATCGAATTGGATTGGAACAACATTCGAATATAACTGTTTCTCTATGCATGAAGTCGACAAAATTATACTCAACGTGATCCAAATACCGGATTCCACAGAGAGGTAATCTACGTGAAATATACAGACAAGTGCTTGTTGTTCTTGCAGAACCAGTGTTCCGTAATTAAAAAACTCCATACCATAACTTATACATACACTGTTCGGATGAATTCTATGGAACTCATCCGCAAACTCTATAGAGTTTATATTACCAATTTGTCTCCGAATTATTGAGGTCAATTTTATTATAGCTTGTGTACCTATATTTTGTCGGTTACAACAACACGCGTTATATTTATACTACTAACTTTTTCATTTGTTTTTGGGATTTTGTAAAATTATAATAGTTGCGTTTTATTTTATTTTTATTCATTACTTTTACTTATGACTACTTACACTAATACATTAAAAATGGTACTTATTCTAAACATATTACGTACTAAATGTAGTCGCCATTTATAAGTAAACACAACATTTTTTAAATCTTTTATTAAAAAAAAAAAACATTTAAAAAATATGTTACAAAAAATATTACAACAATAAGTAGAAAGAAATACAAAAAAGACACGAACTGTTTTGAGATTGGCAGATAAGACTTGAGACTTCCAAGATACGAAGATCTTTTCCCGAAACATATACAAAGAGTCAGAGTTAATGTCGATGACAGAGCTATCATAATCTTGAGACAGGAGAATTAGCGCCAAGGACAGTTCTACGCAATGGGGGGGATTTAATATACGGGTTACACTCAAAATGTATATTTTCAATTTTCATTTTCTTGTTCAGCTGTATCTTTTACAACTACGAGCTCTAACAAATTTCTAAAGAGCTTTACATTACTGTGACTAAGTGTTATTGAAAAAAAAGGAAGTGAGAGACCCTGAGGCAGGATTCGATAAATGTTCCGTTTTTACCATTCAAGCACGGAACACTAAAAAGAAGTATTCGTTGGTTCAAATAAAGGAATTTTAATATATGAAGCCACTCGCCCGCGGCTTTGTTGTCGCAAACATTTACGAGTTTATTACGGTGGCGCGTGCTTTATATTATAAACAAACGCAAACAATTTGCCATGATTTACATAATCTCTCCAAATTGGATATGAATAACTGACGTCAGGTGCGCTCGTTTTTAGGGCCGCGTACCTACCTCAAAAGGAAAAAAGGAACCCTTGTAGGATCACTCCGTTGTCTGTCTGTCTGTCTGTCTGTCGTGTCTGTCAAGAAAAGAAAATCCAAACCTATGGGGTACTTCCCGTTGAGGTAGAATTATGAAATTTTGCAGGTAAGCAACTCTTATAGCACAAGTAAAGGAAAAATCTGAAAACCTTGAATTTGTGGTTACCTCACAAAAAAATGAACAAATAATTAGTTTACTTAAATCACGTCATGTAGATGTCACTGTCGGTCATTAACTTGCAGTGTTGCACATAAAAGTGTAATATTTTGTACCTTCGATGGTACGGACCCTTATTGTGCGCGGTCGACTCGCACTTGACCGGTTTTTTATTATTTTGTTCTTAGTAGCTCCTCTGTGGAATATAATTTGCTGTCACAGTTATTTTCATTATTCGTACCTGTATTTTCGGTTTCAGAGTCACTTACTACCATCAACCTACAATAAATTATTTATAGGTAGCGGACAAAGTCTTCAAATGTGCTACTTAGGTGTACCACTTGATTGAGAAGGCTTGTGGGGTAGGCGCGGGTTGCTGGAGTGGGGTAGGTTGCAGTTTGGTGGAAGGTGACATCGACGTTGAATTCCTTGATTTTTTTCACCTCCCATACATAACATGGTGATACTGCGTGCATTACCTTATTATATTAAAATTTTCTAAAGCGCACTTTAACGTTTTACAGTTACCACTGATTCTATAAAATTTATATAAGAATTGTTATATATATTTTTAACCTTAATCTTGGCACCGGGTCAAGAATCTTGAGATATTGCATGTAATTTTTAGGGTTCCGTACCTCAAAAGGAAAAACGGAACCCTTATAGGATCACTTTGTTGTCTGTCTGTCTGTCTGTCAAGAAACCTACAAGGTACTTCCCGTTGACCTAGAATCATGAAATTTGGCAAGTAGGTGGGTCTAAATTCTAGTTTTCTCTATAACTTTAAGTGCATACTAAGAAAGGGTTTTCAGAAATTCTGGTTTTCTCTATACTTTAACTGCACACTAAGAAAAGATTTTCAGAAATTCTGGTTTTCTCTATAACTTTAACTACACATTAAGAAAGGGTTTTCAAAAATTCTACCCAAGTCAAGCCGGAGCAGGTAAGCTATGTTAGTAGTTACAACTAATTAGCCACGCGTAAAAAAATAATTAAAACGTAACATACATTTAGACACCGACGTGAAAACTTTTAGATGTGCAAAAATTTCCACTTAGCCTCCTCATTAGCGAGGAAATGTTTGTGTGAGCGTGCTTCCTGCTTTATGTCTGCAATTCACTTTCACATTTTCACGCTCCTCCTCCTCTCCTAATGTTACTCCATAACATTTTATATTTTGTAACATTTTTAGGGTTCCGTACCTCAAAAGGAAAAAGGTAACCTTATACGATCACTTCGTTGTCTGTCAGTTTGTCAATTCGGGGGAACCAAAACCTATAGGGTACTTCCCGTTGATCTAGAACACGGAGTACAAATTTTCTACTCCGTGATCTAGAATCATGAAAGGCAGGTATAAAAATGTCTTATAGCGCAAAGGAAACAATCCGAAAACTGTGAATTTGTGTTTACATCACAAAAAAATTCAAGATTTGTGTTTCCGACCAAATAATTCGTATATTAAATCTCATCAAGATGGCGTTTCCGTCATTAACTTGCAATTTTTTCTCACAAAAAAATTATAGATATTTGTTTTAGACCAAATAATTCGTTTATTAAATCGCATCAAGATGGCGTTGGCCGTCATTAACTTCTAAACTGGTTTGAGATCTCTTGTACGGTGCGCTGTGGTGCGAAACCAGTCGTGTGCGAGTCTGACTCGCACTTGACTGATTTTTATTACCTAATAGTTACGAGTACCTACGTACATTCCTACTTGTAAAAAGATGCTATACCTACCTACCTAATGAAATAGTGGCGAGAAAAATGTTGCAATAGATAGTAGATACCAACAGTACATAATAGTTCAATAACCAACATAACTAGACGATTAACGAAGGCATATTTAGTACAGTAGCCGGCAAGAAATATTGTGCATCGACCTTTAGGATGAGATTTCGGCTCTGTAGAGCGTTGTCTCTGTCACTCATACCTATGTGATGTATTGTCGGTCTCAACCACTATCTCTTTCTAAAGGTCGATGTTTAAATTACAATATTTTCTGCGCGTGCTGTAGCCTATGTTAATGTACACTTTAGATACTATTCATTTAGACGGCAAACCAAAATAGGGGTAAATGTGTAAATCTCTGTATCTTAAAAATAAACATTTTTCGGAAATCGCGATTTTCTGGTTTTTTTAATACTTACCGTAAAATCTTTAATATCTTTCTGAACATAGCTACCTACCTAAGCCTGTTTGATAATCTTAAGTGCCAGTATAAAATGAAATTTTTAATTTATTTCAAAGTTGAAATCAATTTCAAATTGCCCACCGATATAAATTGCTGTCATTTACGATCAATAAGTACGGGATTATAATGATTTGATTTATTAAGTATTATAGGTAAATTACGGTCGCCCTGACTCACAGAAATGAACCGTCCACGAGTTTTAGTATAATATTATAACTTACGTACGTACGGGATTATGGCGGCCTTTTACGTCACTTTTTGATTTTCTACTTAGTCCTACCTACTCGAAATTATATTATAGTACTTATCTAGTTCCACAAACCAACATAAATATATAAATAAAAAATAAAAGTACGTGAAAACTTCAAGCTACACAAGTGTGTTAATGTGAAAAGTGAATTGCAGACGTGAAGCGAGATGCGCGCCTATTCAAAGGTCCCCTCACTAATGAGGGGGTGAGTTTAAATTTTATCTCTCCAGAAGAAAATATTCGCTGCATCCATCTCCACTAATCGCGTGCTACATTTTAAATGTGCTCGTAAAATATATTTCGTAGCTACCTGTCTGGGCGTTAAGTTGCCTTAGGCAATTATTTTTGAAGTCTTAATATTACACAACCAGGGGGCTTTTTATTAATTGTTATGTTCATTTTTATAAATATAGAGTGATAGGTCAGCCCTTTTAGCACAAAAGTTGTGATTATCATTTTATCACACTGTTACAATCTGAGTGTTGTACTCGTTAGTACATAATAGTTTAATGATTGTGATCAACCAGTAGGTACCTACCACTACATTGGTTGTCATTGGCTAAATTCATGGTATTTACTCTTTTCTTCGACATAATACCATCAACGAACAATAGATGGCATGCGAGTCATTTATAAAAAGTGACTTTGCAACGCATGCCCAATATTAGTTACCCAATATATAATATTACAAAATTAAATTCCACAATTTTGCACTGCATTACGTTCAATCTACTTTCAAGACTTTCAATAAGAACCACCTACCTCCAATACTCCATATATTAGAAAAAAAAAAGAATTACGCGCCAACTCGACGCGGAATGTACGATGGGCCGTTTGATCATGTATGTCACGTGCGGGATTATAAAAGCTTTTTCCAATTCTCTATTGTAGGAGCGCTCCGGGATCTCACGGCGACCACGTAGGCGCTATATCTTTCGCTCTCTGTACGCTTTTATTTTAACGAAATTTACCCCCGCTACTGACAGAGCCACTTACATTAGTCGATCCGATATATCAAGGATCGACTGCCGAACCGATCGATGTCAGCATGCATAGCGGCCATCATTTCTTTAAAAAGCGGCTAACTGAAAAGATTAGTGTTTGAGTTAGCACGATAATTTTAAGAAACTGATGTTTCTAAAGGTAAAGAGTATGCTACGTAAGACCACGGTTCTTATTTAACTAACTCAAAAACTTTTTCAATTTTAGAAATAACAGGTTTTCTATATTTCTATAATAATAATTAATTATTATGAGCGATAGCATACACACTATAGTATTTGCAGTCAGCCCTTTTTAGAAACAAGAACGGCAGATAGAAAGTTGGTTAGGTACAGTGATCGGCAAACATCTTGTGAAAAATCAACATAGCCAACTTAACAACCAATCCTGTGCACCTGCGCGGACGAATCACCCGCTGTTCATAACCAATCGAGTCAACATGCTGTCCTAGGTTTTGTCGTAACGATAAATTTCCACTTCAGAGGGCCTGCTGGTTTACTTGATACTTCTTCTAGTACATCATGATCAACCCATCGCCAGCTCACTACAGAGCACGGGCCTCCTCTCAGAGAGAAGAGTTATGGCCATAGTCTACCACGCTGGCCATGTGCAGATTGGTAGACTTCGCACACCTTTGAGAACATTAAGGAGAACTCTCAGGCATGCAGGTTTCCTCACGATGTTTTGGTTCACCGCTAAAGCAAGTGATATTAATTAATTACTTAAAACGCACACAACTCTAAAAAGTTAGAAGTGCGAGCCCTAACCACTAGTCTATCACAGCTTGTATAGGATTTATTAATATAATGGTATCTGATATCGTAATGCTTAGGTAATAATCGAACCCTACCACTTACCAATATCGGTTCGGTATGTCATAACGATATCGTATCGGTTAGTGAGAAAAACGCCGTCACTGTCAATTGCCTCCCATTGTCTCCGCGGGAAGCGTATACCGAATCAAATTGGGAAATATTGAAAGAAAACGTGCTAAGCGATACCGTATCTGTTACCGGTTCATTTTGGGAATGCGGAAAACAATAAAACAGGTGAAAATATTGTTTTAGATGAAATTTACTACCACAGTAGTTTCTATTTTCGTTAAGTTAGGTATTTGTACGTATTTCAATTTTCAACTTTTTTTTATACAGATTTTTTACAACGAACACATTAAACTTTAAGATTGAAATTCAAAGAAGAAAATTCCTGTAAATACCTTGGTCACCGTTATATGAGATACATCGTACCTTATTTACCTAGTTTTAATTTTGTAATTTTTAACATCTGGTTATTTTTTTCTTGTATTGTGAGTTGAATAAACTTTTATTTATTTATTTATCTTTGTTATTATACGCAATAATGTAGCATAATAAATAAACCTAATATTTTTCTAGACCGCAATAACAAAATCATCGTGTTATAAAATTATCATAACAAACAGCCCGTTATTCGTATTTTATTGCATTATTTGTTCACTCTAACGTCCATTATTCCCGAGCTACCTGAAGTGGAAACCAAAACACTCTCAACAGCGACAAATAAAGCCATAAAGTTGCCCACAAAAATAACATTTGTCGTGATTTTTTGAGCGTCCCGTCCCTACAATAGGGTGGGCTATTTGTTGTTCCCATTCATACAGATCCGGAAAAATAAAACACATAATAAGGGTCCTCGGTCCTGCCGCCTTGCACATTAGTGCCACCAAAATTGTGACCATTCTTATACAAATGGTTTTGCTGTGAATTATTTTATTTTGTTTCTAATATTTGGTGTGATATGAAATATAGTTTACAAAATCCATACTTCCATACTAATATTATAATTAATGTAAAAGTGTGTCTTTCTGTCTGCTAGCTTTTCACGGCCCAACCGTTCAACTGATTTTGATGAAATTTGGTACAGAGTTAGCTTACATCCCGGGGACGGGCATAGGCTACTTTTCATCCCGGAAATTTAAAGAGTTCCCACGGGAATTTAAAAACCTAAATCCACGCGGACGAAGTCGCGGGCATCATCTAGTTTTCAATATTACATTTACTACAGTATATTAAATAATTAATTTTAGTATAAAACTACTATAAAAAGGTGAGCAACCCTATATTCAGAACTAACAAAGTTAGACATTGCTCACATTAAAACTTTGTTCGAATTGAATTTCTCTTGTTTCCCAATAAGTGCATTAAACAAACCACTGAATCAAAGTTTCAGACTTTATCAAGAAACTTTGGTGCCAAAAAACTTGTCGGGTATTAATGCAGTCTGTGCTTTCGGTTTAACTAACTTCTCTGTTACTTTCAATTTATGAAATCTTAGCAAAGAAGTTCATAGAGTTCATTTATTACTTGAAGTGAGTTCACCTTTCTAGATAATAGTTTTGTTTATTAGTTACTTCTTAAAGTTGTAAGGATATCATAATATTTCCCTTTTGATTTATTTATTAAAAGGTTAAAAATAGAAATACTGAACTTTACAATATTTACGTGGCTGCTTATAGAATCTATCTGTGGAAGAATTTTCAGAATCGGATTATTAGTTTCAGATATTATCGCCTAGGTATACCTATACACACTAACATACTTATTCAGTACGCGGTCGAAAGTAATATACCGACCTTAAGAAGGAGATAGCATATTTGTAGAGCACTGTCTCTGTCGTTGAGACTGACAAAACATCATATAGGTATGAGTGACAGAGACAACGCGCTACAAAGCCGAAATTTCACTCTAAAGGCCAATGTAAGTACATTACTTTTGGCCGCGTACTGTACTAGAGTATTTACTTACGTGGTTGCGTCACACGAGTAGATATATAGACCAGAGGGGAAGCTTCATACTAGCGGCTGGCTGTAGGTTCACTCACTCTAGCGCAGCTCACGCACACCACGACGTGTCACGGACGCTCCGTTTGCCGCCAAACTGGGCGCACGGAGCGTCCGTGGCACGTCGTGGTGTGCGTGAGCTAGTGTGAAGCTTTTCCCCTCTGGTCTATAATATCTACTCGTGTGGTTGCGTGGACCACTAAAGCGGTCCGACAGAAAATAATAACGAGAGATGCAAAGCTTTCGCAAAATAAAATCATGCTATCCTATTATGACACGCCCGCATTCATAAAGCCGGCGTAAAATTGTTTTGCCCGCGATGCAGTTAATATCTTGGGCTTAGCGAATGTGGAAAATATTTGGTGAAATAACAATTTGCACATACATTGCATTCTCTTGGCACCCGCTTCGCGGCCCGCGCGGTCCGCATTCCGTCGCTGGACGGCTCAATACCATTCCTATAACAACGTTTGTGTAAAGGAAAATTAAATTCTTCGTGGAAAAATATTTCATTTCATAAAAGAATCTAATTCGAATTTTTATGATTTTCTCATTGATTGATAAATTAATTTTGTGCGCTATAGAAAAAAGGTTTGTTTGTTAACATTTATCCGGAAAGGACGGAATAAATTATTGTATAGTTATGTTCTATTGTCATACATTTCCAGTGGACTTTTAAAATACCTGATTATGGTGAAAAAATAAGCGTTTCGGAAAAAGAAGAGAAGAAGAGAGAGAGAGAGGATTGGATGGGGATGATGGATTGGATGATTTATTAATAATGTAGAAATACAGAAAAATACATCAAAACTGGTCTTAGAATTTTTTGTGGATCAGCTAAAAAGAGATTAGGTGTGTTGACTACTTACTAGTCAAATTCGCAACTTTTTATCAAACGTCAAAACGCTCGCTTAGTTTGGGCACAGAAGATATTATAATAGTACTAAGGGAGCTTGTATGAAATACATCGATTTGACGCACTTTTTTTATTTCGATCGTTAATTTTAAATGGTTAGCAAACTTAAACTAACAGCGGACGTGGATTTTTCGAATTTTGGAAGACCCTCTATTTAATAGTTCCTAAGAAATAATTTATTTTTGACATAGGCATCATTCCAACTGACCAAAGACGTCACTAGTCTAGGCCCCAATGACCTTGGGAACACAACGTGGTTTTTCGAACTATCTGCCCTACGCATTGCAACTTCAGTATCGCAACCCGTTGAGCTATGTCGGTTACTCTGGCACTCAATAATAAGAGCTAATCCTTGTAACATTAATTTATCTGCTCCCATTAACCCAACGTGCCCACGTCTACGTTCTACATACAAATTGCCATTAATTTTCACGAACCAACCTCATCGTAATGACAGCGGCTACCGAATTATACCGTATGGTTTAATATTACCGTACATTTTAACGAGCTGTATAATAACTCCTATTTGTAAACCATTTGCAAATTTTAAAGTAATATTTCGAACTCGTTTAGCACGCATTTGGAATTTAATAGCAATAATTTGTATAAACTAAACTGTAGAGATTAAGGGAGACAGTTATATAAATTGAAATTATTTAAACAGACACAAACTAATTAATTTTAATTGACTATAGTTCATCCACTACGCTTGCGTGGAAAATCTGAATATTCTTCTTAGTGACGGTGCCCACGAGATGGTTAAAGATTAGCCCGCTTCCATCTTAGAGTGCATCATCACTTACAACCAGATGAGATTGCATTCAAGGGCTTTCATCTGAATTTAAAAAAAAGATGGACTGACGACATCAAATGATGCATAAGGGCCGCTGGATTCAAGCAGTGAAAATCTGCAGCTTTTGAAAGTCTCTTTATGAGATTTTTGTTTTCCAGTGGACGTTTATCTGTCGATGACGATGACAATGACGACAGTCTGTGAGTTTTGATGAAAACCTATATATGCAGTGCTCTTTGTTTATGGTTTGGGCACGGCTTGGCTGTATTCAGATTAATAATCTAAATATATAAAAGGAAAAGGTGACTGACTGACTGACTGACTGACTGACTGATCTATCAACGCACAGCTCAAATTACTGGACGGATCGGGCTGAAATTTGGCATGCAGATAGCTATTATGACGTAGGCGTCCGCTAAGAAAGGATTTTGGAAAATTCAACCCCTAAGGGGGTGAAATAGGGGTTTGAAATTTGTGTAGTCCACGCGGACGAAGTCGCGAGCATAAGCTAGTAAAAAATATTTTACGAAGTCATCGATAAAAGAACTCATTGGGAAAATTCCGTAACATTACTAAAGAAACTAAAGTATATTTTGTAGATAGTTCGTAGTCGTACGCCACTTAACTTTTGTCCGGATAAAAGGGTGGTAATAGGTTATAGCACAAATTGACCGTTCGCTTGGAGTATTTGCCAAGCGATCCACGTACTGCCTCGATTACCGATCGAGGAGGTAATTCTTCGATGTGTGGAGACTGTGAAATAATTTTATTGGTAGGTAATAATAACGGTAGGATTCGATTGGTTGACCCTTAAAAGAGCACTTGAGGCTTTTCGCTTTTTACTCTTGGTTTCACTCACATTTGTGTATGATTTCTTCAATCGCTTTTAGATTTTTCTGTTAAGTTTTGTATTTTAGGGTTGGATTAACGTCGTCGTCATCGTTATTATCAATCTATAGACGCCCACAGCTGAACGTAAGGCTCTTGTAGGGATTTCCTCACGCCACGATCTTAGTTCACGTGTATAAATTGGGGTACGAGTTTGTTTACGAACTATCATGAGCCTCCCACGTTAGCCCTCTTCCATTTTGGGCTGCATTATCACTTACCATTATATAGTAAAACCGCGAAATGTCGAAATAATTTAATATATATAGTGCTTACAATTTTTTGCGATTCATTCACGTAGTTACTTTCTAAAGCATTTCATGTTAGAAGTCAATTGAAAAGTCATTATTTTACTGAACTATTAATTTGTTAATCCTGGATAGCTAACCATCGTCGTACAGACGAACATCGCAAAGTAATATTGCTGTAACTTTTTAACATAGGTACATCCGAATGTTTTGCCTTGGTCACCTAGCCAACTCAGCTGCCGATGAGGTTGCTGCAGTGGCGCAGGCATTGGACAGGCAAGTATTATAGTTTTACGCCATGGTAATTGAGCATTTGCTGTAGTTTAGATGCATGGTTGGCTTAACTTAAAATGGATTTTTAATATTGTTTTTGTTACAATTACCTACTTTATCTATTATTGCCAAAAAACTGGATGTGCCTTTTATTTTTAAGTAAAGAACTAATTTAGCTTTTTAAAATTTATGACAAAAAATGTTCGTTTATTCAGAGATCTTAAAATATTATTGTACTCCATAAATATATCAGTAAGTAAGTATAGCATTATCCAAAAAACGTATTTTCATTTGAAATCAGGAGCATAAATATTTTGTGAAAGCAAATATTTTCTAAAAACTCGTTGGTTAGACGAATGGTTAGCGTAAGGCAGAACGTTAGTTATCTAGGGTTCAGTTAAATAAAAACTCACTTGCCTTTCGAAGCAAGCATTTTACATTACCATTCATGCTTTTGGTCGCTATTAATGAAATATTTCATATATTATAATGTTTATCTAAAACGACCTCTGATTTATGTTTGGTAATAAATCACGCTTACTTTTATTGGTGGAAACATTAATATGGCATTCAGAACGGTTTGTATTTATTCGTATGATAAAATAAACCGTGTTATGGTTATGTCAGCTGATAAGCTTTTAAATTGTATCGTTATACAGTTAAATCACTCTCGTACTACTGAGTGTTGACCCAGTTTTGAGGATTCATTGTTTTTATTGCAATGTTTCAACTAATATCAATATTGAGACCCAGATTTTTTGATATCAAATCTGTTTAAACACAAAATGTGTGAAAACTACATGTGTTATATAATGTGCTAGCTTTTAAATTCAAAAGTAGGCCATGGATGATTTTAAGAATAGGGCGAATAAAATAAACACATCCCAAATCGGTAATCATTATTAATTTTGTAGGACGTCTCACTGAACGCGTGACAATCTGCGACAAGTTGCATCAGAAACTTTTAAGAAGCAAAGTGTTTACTAGCAATAAACTGGCAATTGTAATTATTGCAGTAAATTTTCAATCTACTTAGTAGCGATACAATATTATCATTTAATACTAATTGAACTGAACGTTTGCATAAAATGAATAAACGAATACATAGAAAGTTCTTAATTTAATCTATACAAAAAAGTATCACGAACAATCAAGTTTTTAGGGTACCTCAGAAGGTCTGTCTGTCTGTCGGTCTGTCAAGAAACCTACAGGGTACTTCCCGTTGACCTAGAATCACAAAATTTGGCAGTTAGGTAGGTCTTATAGCAGATATTAGGGGGAAAATCTGAAAACAGTCAATTTGTGGTTACATCACACAAAAAAATTAAATTGTGATCATGAACTAAAAATTTGCATTTTCAATTTTCGACAAGTGGGGTATTAGACATAGAGAAGTATTTTGGAAGGGCTTCACTTGTGCGTTCTAAAACAGATATTTATTTATTTTTATGCATAGTTTTTGAGTTATCGTGCAAAATGTCGAAAAGATACGACTGTAGTACGAAACCCTCGTTGCGCGAGCCTGACTCGCACTTGGCCGGTTTTACCTTTACTACATAACATAGAACATTAGAGCTGGCTACAATAGAATTTGCAAATGGTCGCAATAAAGGCCGTGTGCTACCAAACGGTTACCAAATTGATGTCCCCGTAGGCATTACATTTCACGATTTATCGAGTCCCGAACCGGAGACGCGTTCACGTGCTAGATAAATTAGCTGTCTCTTGCTTGACATACTGTTGAATTTTCTATTGTATGTAAATACATATCGCCTATTTTAGACCTTGAATAGCATGAATATGATAAGAGATAAGCATTTCCAATGTAACTTAATTTATTATTACTTTGTAACTACAATTTTTGGTACATGAATAATAAAAATAAATAAATAAATAAATATGTTTTGAAAAGTTTACTTATTATTATTTAACTATTCTATAAATTTTTAAGATCATATTGATGACTACCTGATGCCCGCGGATTTAGGATTTTGAAAATCCCGTGGGAACTTTGTATTTTCCAGGATAAAAATTAGCCTATCCGTGTAGCCCGTCCCCGAGACGCAAGGTATCTCAGTACCAAATTTCGTAAAAACATTTTAAAAAGGATGATTCTTAAAATATTCCGTGGAATCACCACAATTTACGATCAGGGAAGAGGAGCTGGGTCCTTGAGTTCAACGATAAAGTCTTTAAACCACCAATACCTCCAATATCAATTTATAACTGGCAGTTTCTAAATCCCATCAGTTTTGTTGGTCAGGTCCCGTACAGCATCAGGATTGAGGAGTTGGAATCCAATTTTTTTATGGGACAATATCGTAAAGTTTCAGAAATCTCGGAGATTTCGGTGTTATACACACCGAAACACTTCGGTATAATTCGGTGTAGAAAAACACAACTCCTTTTTTGAAATTTGGTTAAAAAGTAGCCTATGTGACTCCTTGGTTAATCCTCTACTTGCCTGTGAAAGTCACTTTTGATTTTAAAGTACTAACTTACTAGTTTGTTCTTACCACTTCGGTCATATATCTCATTTTCTATTATATAATAATAATATTTCATTATAAGTATATAACTCTCATAATACCTAAATATTCCACGAGTAAAGCTTTATCAAAGTTACCGATTAAAAATAAATCAATGAAGAGATCTTATTTAACTAAGATGTTGATTCTCAATCATTTTATAGATCGATACGATAACCTTCTCAGGTGTTCAACATATTCAAACGCGTGAATAAACACCTAATAAATTAATAAAGCTGGCGTTTGCCAAGTAAATTGTATGAGCTTTTGATGCTCAAATGTTGATAAGATTGAAAAAATCAGAATAGAACCAGAGAATAAATAAAGAAATAAGTTAAGCGATAAAATAAAATAATTGCGTGAGCAAGATATGATCCGGATTTATTTCTTTATTAATATCCAATTCTAATTCTATTATTTAAAAGTCTTTATCACCACTCACCGAAATTTTCGATTTCTGGGAAATAAAATGTCAAAGGGCAAGACCCAAGGCAAAGATTGAAATGAATACCGGCACCCGTATTCTATTAATTGAATTGTGATATTAAAACTACTGGACGGATCGGGCTAAAATTTGGCATGCAGATAGCTATCATGACGTAGACATCCGCTCAGAAAGATTTTTGAAAATTCAACTCCAATGGGGATAAAAAAGGGTTTTGAAATTTGTGCAGTCCACGCGGACGAGGTCGCGAGCATAAGCTAGCTTAAAATAAATTTAAATTTAATTTTAAAAAACTTTGCCTTTTATCATTACAGGCACATAAACAGCTGATCATCTTCTAGATAACTTAACTAGGCAATCAGTCATTGCATCAGATCTGAAATAGCTACCTAGGTATTTGTAATGTTTTCTAAACAAGTTACCGTTGTTACGATAAATACTAGGTATAATAGATGTTACTTAAGATTAAATTAGTTTTATTTTGGAGATAAATAGAACCGAACTGGCAAAAAAGAGACTGATTGTTATTTATAGTTGGATAATAATGATTACCATCGAAATCTTATGCAATATTCCGGTAATAATTAAATTAGCTCTTTGATAATGTTCTTATTAGAGTCGCCTGTCACAAAAAATGTTTTATAGAAGTAGGTGGGTACGCTTCACATTGACTGTCAGCAGTTTTTCAGTTTAGATTAGAATTTGAAATTGACCCTAACTTTTCCGAAATTGAATGGGCGATTGGAGGGAAAAAGCTTGTCTAAATATATAAAATGAAAAGGTAACTGACTGACTGACTGATCTATCAACGCACAGCCTAAACTACAGGACCGATCGGGCTGAAATTTGGCACGCAAATAGCTATTATGACGTAGGCATCCGCAAAGAAAGGATTTTTGAAAAATCAACCCCTAAAGGGGTGAAATAGAGATTTGAAATTTGTGTAGTCCTCGCGGACGAAGTAGCGAGCATAAGCTTGTCTTAAATATAAATTACTTCGAATTATATTGTTACAGTACTAGATATAATTTTAAGTAAATCAAAACAGCCCAAGGGCTCCTAAAGACCGCCTTGTTGCTTCAAATAATTCAGATCCTAGGGGCGATTGTTAGTACAAATCACTTAATTGTATCTAATGCTGTATAAATTGTTGCGAAATTCTGACACGAGCATATTTTAGATTATTCTGGACACAATTATTTAAACTCATTTACATAACATTGGAAAAATGACTCGTATGAATTTTCTCTACTTATTTGTGTTATACTGCATTCATCGTAGCAGTGATAGCCTGGTGGTTAAGACGTTGCCCTCCTGTTTGAGAGTTCGCAGGTTCGATCCCAGTAAATTTTTACTTTTTGAAATTACAATACATATGCGTTTTAAGCATTTAAATTAGAGGTGTCAAATACAGGTTCATGTGTGTATCACAATATTATCACGTGTTACAGACAAATATTTAATAATTATTAACGTTACATTATTTTGTTACACAAAAAAAATTGCTTGAACCGTGAGGCGCAAGCAGAAAAATGGGTGCAATCGATTTTCGACCTTATTGACATACGTCAGAAACAGCATTTTAGCAATCTATGAATTATACTGAGCAAGAATATGACAAAAAACAACTTTCTCATAACCGTCAATAAGGTCGAGAACTAGGGTATAGCTTGTATTTAACTCGATTGATTTAAATTTTAAATTTTACTCTTAATAGGTACCCAATGCATACCTTCGCGACAGGTCGAAATGGCAATCGGGGAGGGAATGCCCCGCACACCCGCACGGCCCCTGTGCTAACCCAGTGCGGGCGAGCGAGGGTGACGTGCGGGGTGTCACCCCCGCCTCATACCCCGATTGCCATCTCAACCTGTCGCGGAATACAGTACCTAGTACCTACCTATGTATGTAAAAATAAAAACAAGTAGAACGATAAAGCAATGTCAAGTAGATACCTACAATACAATAGGTAGGTAAGTTTACCTAGTTACCTATAAAAAAATCTTTTTAGTAGGTAACTACTATATTTATTATCATACATTTCTACATATTTATTATCATACGAATTATAAAATGATGATGATGATTTCTAAAAAGAACAATACCACTTCACGTACCTAACCTATTACCTATAATACTTAAATGTATGATAATACCTACACTTTGAAAAACATTTTCTCATACGATTTATAAAATGACGCAAGTATTTCCAAAAAGAACAAATCTACTATAATAGGTATTATTAACGCGCGACACAAATCTATCACAACACAAAAATGTACCTAATCTACATTATTTTGCCTAATCTACATTACAATTATTCGCATTAAATATTTATCGACACTCAAGTTCACAAATAAATAAAACTGCATTCAAAATTTATTACGAAACAAACAAAATGATAAAAATACTAGCCGCATACTCGTATCATCACAGTCAACATGTAACAGGCCAATACGAAAATTCGATGTAATAATTATTCACCGTCGAATCGCGACGATATTTGTATTCAGCTGTACCTACCTAATATATTTTATTCTAATATCGTCGCTCGGTCGCGCCGCGCGCGGCGTATCAAAGATCGAACGCCTGAGTTATTTTTTAGGAAGGATTTTCTCAAATTTTCACTACTTATTATATATTGTATTCGATTTTGTTTTAATCTAAAAACGAATATCTTGAATACATTTATATATTTAATAAATTTATTAGGTACATTATTTTTTGACACCTCTAATTTAAATATCACTTGCTTTAACGGTGAAGGAAAACATCGTGAGGAAACCTACATACTGAGTTCTCCATAATGTTCTCAAAGATGCGTGAAGTCTGCCAATCTGCACTTGGCCGGCGTGGTGGATTATGGCCCAAACCCCCATCATCTGAGAGAAGACCCATGTTTGGTAGTATGCCGACAACTTTGAATCACAATCTTGAATGGCAAGCTGGAAGAAAGTTCTGTTTAGATATAAGCATTTCCAATGTAAGTTCATTAATAAATTTAAGTTACTTTGTATCTACAATTTTGGTATATGTAAAATAAATAGGTATAAATAAATGAATAAACTTTATTTTCAGTCAAAATGATAGAGTCTACGATTTACAAGATATCTCCATTTTGCCGTCACAGATTGAAAGGATATGAACTAAGTACCTTGTATTTATAACTTGAACATAATTTTCGATCGTGACAAAGGATCATATGACTTATATAGACATAACATCATAATAAACGGAGAGTAGGTGTTTGAAATAAACGTGACTCTAGGCTATACTGACCATTACTTTATTTCCCTTGGCCTGGCTATTAATCCATACTAATATTATAAATGAAAAAGTGTGTCGGTCTATCATGTTTTTACGGCCCTTCCGATTAACCGATTTTAATGAAAAGAAGAACAAGCAAAAGAGAAAATTAGGGAAGCAGCATTAGAGAAGAGAAGACGAGTTAGTGAGGAACTAAAGCGCCAAGAGTGTGTGGATAAGTGACAAATACATTAGAACCCCAGGCCCCAGGCCGTAATAATTGGTGTTGATGTTTTTACAAGTATAACAGCAAGCTACTTCATAACCCTTGGAAAATTGACGGCAGTTCTTATATTATCAATGCCGCGTTCAACAAAGCAGAAACTTATTGCATTAGATCCGATTTTCGATAGCAATTTCATCAAAGCAGCTTTGCGAAAATACTGATTTTGTACAACATTATATTGTTTATTTGAATAAAATAATATTACTTAGGTACAGGGTTGGCGAATAGAAATGGCTACAAAATACTTCTTACGTCAAGTGGAAATGAGGGGCAATAGGCATTTGGCATTTTCATACTGAATTGTAACAATGTTTTACCTAGTCGTTTACTGTAAAGCGCATTTTATTCCAATAGATACAACAAGTGTGAACTACCTAGTTGTGACAGCGGATATCAATCGATTACGCTGGTTATGTATACATCCGCTAAGGATTTTTGAAAATTCAGTACTTAAGGGGGTAAAATAGGGATTTTAAATTTGCGTAGTCCTCTTAGTAGTAACGTAACACCAGTCAACTATAAAATAGTACTAAATTCTTACTAAGTAGTTACGTCAATAAGCATAGAATAGAATAGAA
The DNA here is from genome assembly GCF_902806685.2 of Maniola hyperantus. Lineage (NCBI taxonomy): Eukaryota > Metazoa > Arthropoda > Insecta > Lepidoptera > Nymphalidae > Maniola > Maniola hyperantus. Next base: position 11,671,731 of record NC_048541.1, read on the forward strand.
TAGAACAGAATGTTTTTTTATTCATGTAAACTTTTTTATTTTATTTAATAATTTTTTTAATTTACTACTAATTTACATAATATTATGATATCTTTATATCTTTTACTAGCTGATGCCTGCAACTTGGTCCGTGTGAACTTAGGTTTTAAAAATCCAGTTAATTTTCCGGGTTTAAAAGTTTCCACAAATGCGTAAGTACTATAAATAAATAACACCAGTGATTTTGTGCATATGGATTTAGGTTTTTCAAAAATCTCTCGTCTGTTCGTGGACTGCAGGCTATTTTCGTACCAACTTTTATCAAAATTGTTTAAACAGATGGACGTGAAAATTTTGGACGTGACAGACACACTTTTTCTCATTTGTAATATCTAACTGGTCTTCCAATAAAATTATTATAATTAACTAGCTGCCCCGGCCTTCGTACCGCCTAACATGTCAATTCAAATTTTTTAATTTTTTCTCTCCGTAAGAATCATCCTCGTAGTTCAAGGAATATTATAAAAAAAGAATTAGAGAAATCGGTTCAGCTGTTCTCGAGATTTGCGATCAGCAACACATTTAGCGATTGATTTTTATATAGAGAGATGTAATCTTTGAGTAATCCCTTGTTACATGACACTCGCATACCTATTCGAAAGGGCCAATTAGTGATTCAGTTATATCATAGCAAAGGATCTCTCGCCATGTGGACCTGCGTTTGTCCTTAACCTAAACGTGACGAGTCGGCCTTCCTCCGGCACCTATATTATATCTCATTGTCCGACCTGGGTGCGTTGTAATGCGGTGATTGTCTTCGCGATGTATCCAGGGTCACCTGCTATGGAATCGATGCGATCTATCTGCATATTAACATTAGAATGTTTCGATACATTTCAAAGTTACTATTAGGATTGGTGCAGACAAAAGGAGTATAGTTGAGCAATATACAGGGTGTAACCAGAACTCTAACACAAACTGAGCTTTATTGTTATACTACCTAAACATAAACCAATACTAATAACCATTTGCCTCATTTTGTAGTTTTAGTATTTTTCAAACCCGCAATATATAGCGTGCAAAACTCGGGTCAATGCCCCGCTTACGACGTGGTATTGGCTCCGAGTGGCCTACTTATGCAACGTTCGTTGACCTCTAGCATCAATTAGATGTTTTATTTGCAATATATCGAAAATACTTACAAAATAATAGGATTTTTTATATTTTTTTTTCGTGTTTTTTTGTGGTGTCATATCACTCACATCAGTAATCATCAGTAGGTAATATCACCTGTCTTCGTTTCTGCCAGCGCTTTGGTTACAACCTGTGTAACTAGTGAATGCATGTCAGAACAGTGATAATAACCCAGCCATGCTACTTAGTTCATATTTAGTTGCTAGTAAACTTTGGTGTTCATTATTTCTTAAACGCTACGAACAATACATAATATAAGCCTATGTTACTCTCCCTCCTTTCAACTATCTTTATGTCAAAAATTAAGTCGATTGGTTGCTTAGTTAGGGCGTGGCGGAAGGACAAACAAACAAACATACTTTCGCATTTATAGTATTATAAGTAAATAAGTAATAAGTATAGATTAGCTCAAAGGCTTTAACAGATCTAAATAAATAAATACTCAATGTTTTATGATTACCGGTATAGCTTATATAGGTATATAAGCTACCTAAGCGCCAACTTAATTAACTATGTTCTACTACAGAATCACGACCTTGCTTTACTGCCCTGATAAGCCGAAAAGCGCTAACTCAATCAAAGTAAGTTTTGAGAAAAATTACCTTTTTGTAAATTGTGTTTTTCCACCTTCAAACGGGGGTTAAAAACGAATCTTTTTTTAAATGTTATAAAAGCAATTATTTGCTGTCTATGAAATAAAATTTTAAACGGCTACACCGCTGTTTTGAGATACGGCTATTAGCCGTACCTATTTCAAACCCTAAACTTTAACTAATAGGTAATAATCACATCATTTAGCGCAAAAATGCTTACACCGGAACTTATGTCAATTTACACGCCTATATTTTGGCTTCATAAAAACAACATGCCCTCAAATCTCTTAGTAATTTAATGAAAAATTGAGATGATAACTTCGTAGTGTTTTCTTTAAGTGTTTTAAGTTAGATAGTGCTATTTGGCTTATAGCATTAGATGCGAAATTATGCTAGTTATCAAATGGTATAAAAAACCTAAAAGAGCGTATCTCAGAGATAGCCCCTTTTGGCTTAGCAGGGCAGTATAGGAGGACCCAAAAGTAGAGCGTGGGAAATTAAATAAGGAAACTTTGCAAGCAATTAGGAAATCGTTACAGTGTTTTGGAAAATTAAGGAAACTTTACTCGTACCCGCTTTAAAGTTTAATTGGCGCTATAATTGTATCGTGTCAGAATTTAAGGTTGAACAGCCTATCAAGTCTGACAAAATCAATTAGACATAAATATACTTCCCTGTTGTATTTATATTCTCTTCTGTATTCGTTGTTGAGTTCGCTTTAGAAGCATAATCTTAAGTCTTACTTAAGCCACATCATCATTATCAACCCATCGTCAGCTCACTACTGAGCACAGGTTTCCTCTCACAACGAGAAGGGTTTGGCCAAAGTCCACCATGGTGGCCAAGTGCGGGCTGGCTGACTTCACACACTGAGAACTAACATCGGCATACACGTTTCCTCATAAAATGTTCCTTCGCTGTGAGTTAGTTTGCATCCTGGGAATGGACTGGAATGGAATAAAATATTTTTTATCCAAGAAAATCAAAGAGTTTGAAAACAGAACTCCACGCAGACGACGTTGCGGGCATCACCCAGTAATAAATAATAATAAATTAGTAACTCAGTAAACGTCTAAGAACGCCCGTAAACTCTTCGTTTGAACATGATTTATCTAAGCGCCTCCTTCAATCTCCAGTTATTTAGGCACGCGTTGAATAAATTATGGCGGGCATTTTTCCAAGTCAGTACACAGCACTCATTTTCCTAACGAACGCCTCCTCTGACGCACATATCTCAACGATTACACACAAAGTGAGTGTGTCCTGTTAGCGGAGCGATCATTACTCTTCTGTGTATCATATTTTACAAGTAAACGATGTGCTTAATTTCGCATTAAAAGTAATAACGTGAAATAATTTGGGTTTTTAGAAGAAACAGCTGTGATTTTTGGCACAATAATTATGTCTCTGTCTGAGTTTGTTGTGGGCTCTTCTCAGACGGGCATGTTTGGAACCCTCGTAGCTTTAGTTTCAATCAAATCAAAAAAAACCATTTGATTTGATTGTCGTCATCATCATTATCAACCGATAGACATCCACTGCTTGGCATAGGTCTTTTGTAGAGACTTCCACACACCACAGTCTTGCAGCGAATCCAGCGGCTTCCTGCGACTCGTTTGATGTTTTCTGTCCACCTATAGTGGGGGTCTTCCAACGCTGCGCTTTCCAGTGTGACGTCGCCATTCTAGCACCTTGGGACCCCAACGTCTATTAGTTCCCTTCCCATTTCCACTTCAGCTTCGCAACCCGTTGAGCTATGTCGGTTACTCTGATTCTCCTACGGATCTGCTTATTTCTGATTAGATCACGTAGAGAAAGAAACTCCAAGCAGCTCTCTCCATCGCTGCAATTGCATCTAAAAGTAACTGATTTTTAAGTAATGAGTCGTCTTCTAAATAACTACAAATACCACAAAAGCTCACCACGGCGACTCAGTGACTATCGGTTCTACAACAGACTTGCCCCTTGGCCTATCCATTGTCACTTAAGCGTAGTATTCCGGGGCAGTTCACATACAAAAGATTTACTTATTTTCAGTTAATTATTTTATTTATAAAAATTACAATAGTTTTAATTGAGGTGTTATTACGACTTTGTCTTGAACAAATAAGCAAGATTTTCTTGATATTTGCGGAAAACTGGAAATACGGTAATACATCGCGTCACATCTATTTTATGGAACTGAGCAGTAGTAAACGTGTGAAAGTGATAAATGTTAGGTAACAGTGGGTTTCAGAATATGCGACGGTGCAAATCATCCGAAATATTGTATGAGATTGAATTTAGGCTTCGTAATACTCACTATGTTGTTGTCACTGGGTCGGGAGTAATGAATTTTGTTAAAAGTGTAGAACAGCCATTGAAAAATTCCGTACTAAAATTAAGATTTTTTCACTTTGCTAATATAATGATGTTATTCTATTCTAGCTATTGACGATTGTTTGCATAAGAAGCTCATAAATTGCTAATCAGATATTACACATTTCTCTCTCTGAGGCTCTGCCCTCAGTGTTCTAATAGCTAATAAAGGCTGAGGAGCCAGAATTTAGGAATACATAACAATAATACAATACTTTAAGTTTGACTTTAGGAATGGTAACTAAGATTTGTTATGTGTATAATACTTCCATAACAAATATCAGTTACCATTCCTGACTGGCTAGTTAGGACACTGTCTAAATATTTATTCAGTATACGTACTTCCTCCTTATTTCCTTATTTAAATATACATTCAGTATAGTGAAATAAATGCGCATTAAATCTCTTAATTTGAATTTGATTAATATTTTTCTAATCAAAGTAAAATTATGATTTCACGAACCTATACATAGTCTTGTAAAACAAACGACCAGTGAAGATCGAAATTAAGTACTTATGAAAAATATATTTGGTTCTTTCAAATTACTTAACAAACAACTGATACGTGCCAAATATTATTTCCTATTCATAACTATTGTTTCTTTGTCCTTTCTGTATCTAATATAATGTTTAAATATCTTTAATTGGGAGGGGAGCTGCTCGAATATAATATTTTGTCGCCAAATGTGTGTGATTGATACGAGTAATTTTTTTTGCTTTTGTATACAATGAGTTGAATTTTGCAAACATTTGGTTCCATTTTTTTCACGTCTAGTTGGGGTTTAAATTTACGGTTTCTAATTTTTAAAGTTTTAAATGTTACATTTCAGGCAAAATTAATGAACCATTTCAGTACCATAGCTCAATCCAGATTGAAAGCGAATCTCTTGTTAAAAAAAATTACTAATTGTTACCGACTAAGCTCCAAAAAAAAAATACTTTTTTGAAAAACGCGACAGACTGATTACACCTATTTGTTTATTTAAAAATTATTATTTCTCTACTCTCGGAACAAGAAAGGTTCATTACTTTCTAAATCTTTTTTTCTACTAAAGGTTACTTTTATTTCAACTTACATTGATAGGTACATTTCGCTGTAGCAACTACATACCTATGTGATTTTTCCTCTAAAACAACTTTAAACTTGATTCCCGACGAAACTGACACTTAAAAAGCGGTCACGTCGTGAATTACAGCGGGACGCAACATGATAACATTTTTCTTTGTAGGGCTGATAAAGTGGTCTCTTTGTCTCTCCCATATGTGACGTCAAGTTTTTATTGGAGTGGAATTGTGTCAATGTGGGCAAACTGGGAGACACATAATACCTTCAGGTATTTTTATGTAGCTCAACTTTTACATTTCACAAGCCCGGTCTAAGCGACGACTCCTATACGCCTCTGAGTTACATATATTGTTTCTGAGCTCAGTCTGCTAAAAATTTCTTACAAGACATTTCACCGCGGTTAATTACCTTAACTGCTGATTCATTTTCTGTGCAAAGGATCAGCTAGGCTGGCAGAAAAGGCAGCCAATTTTAGCACCATACCACACGTGAATGATTAGATTTAAGTTTCATTGTAACATTTTCGACAGAAAAGCTTTCATATAGGTACAACCCGTCGGAAATATCTGAGCACCTCGCTGGAATGCGCTTCCCCTCTCGCTTCCCCGCAGCTCGCCCGTTTTCGCCTATCTAGTACCGTTGCCAACGCAAGCGCGTCGCATGACGTTATTAAGCCAGGTTCACAGATATTTCCGACGGGTTGTACTTAAATACTTCTGAAGTCCATCACGCTACACTTTAAAGCTTTCGTAGCATTAAAATAGGTACACATCATTGATAAAGAGATGAGTGCACTATTGATGGTAAAATGCCATTTGAAATTCAACTGAAACTCGATTACATGCTCGTATAGTGGGCTTCAAATATAATTTCGTTATCGGGACACATTTAGCAGTATTTCAACATTAGCGATAATACAATAGTATTAATTCCAGATGCAGAATTTTAGTCCACATTTACAAGCGTTTTAACGACACCGAGAGCTGCCGATAGCAAAATTCAGGAGATTGATAAACAAGTCGTAAGTAAAAAATAATAATAAATATGACCACCCTGCCAAAATGCCATTAAAAAGTTACAAAAATAGATTTAAATTGGCGCCATATTGATTTTTTTTCAAAAAAAAAAGTTATAGGCAGTGTCACTCGGGATGATGGACGGATTCCAACGATAGGTAGGTAGTAGGTACTCCATACATCCAAATCTTTTCAGGCATTTAGAAAATATGGTAGAATAAAGACACTCACATAGGTACATTTATACATACACGAACTCTGAAATATTCACACCCTCCTTTTTTCTGGCAGTCGTTGAAATATAGTGGCTTCAACTGTCCCTGATTCCACGAGTTTGCTGATAATATGAATATTTTTTTTATGTAGAAATATTTACGCTTAATAGATAAAAGGAGGAACTGACTATCTGACATATCAACGTATAGCTCAAACAAAAATTAATTTAGATAAAGAACTAAAAAAATATACCTACCAGAAATTCTATTCAAGCGAAGCTGGAGCGGGTTAGTTAGTTAATTATTTCTTTCGAAAAAAGTATTTTATAGAATAAAAAAAATATTTTATGACAATTTTGCTGGGAATTGGGATTGAGTAAAAACATATTTGCAGGCGATTTTTTCGAGACCTAATAGTTGACGGACACGATTTTTTAAGAAAACTGAAATTTTATAGTCATTAAATGTATTGAGGTTGAAACAATTAAGGCTGATAGATGAGTCTTTCATGAAATATATGAAACAGTTACAGAGCTAAAGTAGGTTCATTGAGCCCCCCGATTGTGTAAGAAAAGCGTATTCATCGTTATCGTAATCGTTAAAAGAAAACTGCCCTTTGATTGGTTGATTCGCTGTTTACATTTTTTCACAGCCAATCAAAGGGCAGAATTCGTTGACGATTACGATAGCAATGAATACGTTTTTCTACCACATTTGGGGGGACTGATCTTGATTATCATACATAACAGTAGAATTTAAAAAACATTCAGCTTTTATTCTAACAATTTTCCACCATTTCTTCTGCTATTAGTGCATACCTACGTATATTAATGAGGTTCTGACGTTCCATGAGTTTCAGCGTAATTAAATAATCAAATTAACGTTTCATGTTTTAGTCCTTTTGTTACCTACTCCATAATTGAGAATACCAAACTGTTTTACGTTCATACCAAAATTTCATTAGGTGCATTGTTATTTCAGTCTTGTGAATTTATCTGTTGGAAAACCAATACATTAAAATAAATACATACATATACTCTATCCAGCAGTGGCGTGCAGGGCATAGAGGCATAAATGCACTGCTTACCCCAGTTGTGTGCTCAATGCATATTTTTCATTATGACCTGCCAGTGAACAGGCTCCTACTTAACTCGTGCCTACCCTGGCTTCAAACCCTGTGCACGCTACTGCTATCCAGGCAAACAAGTTAGTAATAGTATAGGGTTACACCGTTACGTAATCCCATACGAATGACAGAGTCGAAAATCTCAGAGGGTGTTAACCATTTTGAGTCGCCAACCAATCACACACATGTTTTCAAAAAACATTCCAAAATGTTTTCAAAAACATTGCAAAATGTTTTCAAAAACATTCCAAAATGTTTTCAAAAACATTCAAAATTCAATTCGAAAACATAATTTTACTTGTGATTGGTTGATGACTCAAAATGGTTAACGCTCACTGCGATAGATTTTCGTGTTTGTCGAGAGAGCCCTATACTAACTTCTTTCTATGGTGGATATCTATGGCTGTATATTATGAGACTATTACAAGCTCTAGGTTAGTTGGTACGTAGTACGATTTGGAGATATAAACTTGATTGTCTTCACAGTAGGTAGGTAATTCTATGTACAAACTACCTAATGGAGCTATTCAAACATGCATACAAGTGGCTTACGCCAGCTAGGGGCAGTCTATAATTAAAGCGGCACCTGTTTAGATTGTACCCTGTTACTCTAATTAAATTGGTCTCTATTACCTAATTTAGGAGGCGAGATTGCCTGTTGGGAATACCGCCGTATTTGGCAATGTCAGTGTTACATTCACATAAATAGATATAATTGTAATTATCATTACTACTTGCTGTCTCTTTGTGTGAGCTCTGGGACCCAAAAAGGATCATGGCCTTCTACGTTACGGCTGCCTTACCCCAAGAAATGTGCAAGTGTGAAGTGTAACAACGACTGAAACCACAGTAGGTATATTATCATCATCATCATCATGATCAACCCATCACCGGCTCACTACAGAGCACGGGTCTCCTCTCAGAGTAAGAAGGGTTTTGGCCATAGTCTACCACGCTGGCCATGTGCGGATTGGTAGACTTCACACACCTTTGAGAACATTATGAACAACTCTCAGGCATGCAGGTTTCCTCACGATCATTTAATAGTACGTTAAGTAGTTTAACGTAAGGTAATATTAGTAGGTATATACCTACTAATACACACAGTAGTAGTTACAGGTACTGAATGCCCATGTTTCATAACGATACCTAATATCTACATTAAAATTCACGAGCTCTCATCAACACATGGCCATGACAGATCAAAGATAGCTTGATAGCTTAATTAGAATTCATTTTATCCTGATTCCATTTCCTTTCCCGTAATTGCATTAAGCGCACGGTTGAATAGGTTGCTCGTCAGAGTTAGAGCTTTTGGAATATTAAAATATTTCCTCGAATAATGCTGTTAAGTCTTCGGCGTTTTCGTAATTTATTAGGTACGGAAGCCCTGCGGCATCAATTTTATTACTTATTTCGACCGAGATCCTATTAACCTATTTTATACTGACTACAGTAAAAGAGCAAAAAGGTTCCAAAACAAGAACGGTCTTACCATTAAAAATTGAACAAGTTTAACTTGTGATTAAATTCAAAATTTTTGCGTAGGAAGTATGTTAGGTTTAAAACACCCATTTAACATTTATTTTGTCTAAATGTGCTAAAACCGAAATACATAGTTTAATTTTCATACAAATTTTTATTTTTGCCATTTACTTAGGTATCATAATTAGGATTTATTTGGGTTTGGAATATTATACCTCCTTCCCAGCCGACCCGCTTCAATCTTAGACTGCTACGTAAGCTACAAAAACAAATCTAAATGTATAAAAGGAAAAGGTGACTGACTGACCGACCGACTAACTGACTGACTGACTGACTGATCTATCAACGCACAGCTCAAACTACTGGACGGATAGGGCTGAAATTTGACATGCAGATAGCTATTATGACGTAGGCATCCGCTAAGAAAGGATTTTTGAAAATTCAACTCCTAACGGGTTGAAACAGGGGTTTGAAATTTGTGTAGTCCACGCGGACGAAGTCGCGAGCATAAGCTAGTAACTTATAAGATAGCACCATAGATAGGACTTTAATTGAATTCTGAAATCTAGTTTTGGAATAAACAAAATTTGGACTAAGGCAGAGCACTGTGATGCGGCATGCATAGAAACTAGAGTACTCACAAACTACCCTCTGATACAGTACAAATATCCTTGGCCAAACGCTTGGGACGTCGACTGAATCGAAATAAGCTAAAGCTGCGGTTTAAAAACTTCACTTTACCTTGCTTTAAAATGTAGGGGAAAAGGCAAAATAGCTAAAGATTGTAAATGTTTTTGTAAGGGAAGTGAATTTAGAAAATCCGATCATCGCGGTTGGGGAAAGTTCAAGCTCCTCAAACTACTAGACGGATCGGGCTGAAACTTAGCATGCAGATAGCTATTATGACGTAGGCATCCGCTAAGAAAGGATTTTTGAAAATTCCATCCTCAAGGGGGTGAAATAGGGGTTTGAAATTTGTGTAGTCCGGACGAAGTCGCGAGCATAAGCTAGTTGGGATAAAAATTAACAACTATTCCCGATAAATATGGTAGGTACTTTTTGTTCTTTATTCGTAGGCAACACAGAATTCTTAATAAGTATAGAAGTAAGTACAGAAGTGCTACTGTGATGGCCTAGTTAGTGATTGAGACATCGGTTTTCTATTTGGGTGTCCAGGGTTCGATTTGGGGCATTACTGTATCATTGTAGCGGTAGGTTACCAGGATAAGTAGGCTCTTAGGTATACTGTTAACAAGGTCTGCCTTTTTATTACCTTCCATCCGTGATTAGCAAAAAATAATAAACAATCAACACTACTGCCAATAACGATTTAGCGTTCCGGTAGGATGCCGTGTACCGTGCCGTAAACCAAAGGTATGGATTTAATATTAAAAATTGCTATACTCTTTCCAGGTTTTCCCGCTTCCATCTTAGAATGTATCATCACTTACCACCAGGTGAGATTGTAGTCAAGTGTTAACTTGTATCGGAATAAATAAAAGAATATTTCGCTTTGATTTTGCTATAACACTTTGTTATAACACTGTTACTGTAGGTCACAGAAACTATAACAATAAATTTTTGCATGGTTTATAAATTCAATAAATCGCTTCGCTTTTCAAGGCAGTATCTACAAGGATGTGATTTCTCAAAATTCCTTCTACTTATGTACTTGGTTTTCTCACATCATTTAAAATCTTCCAGTTTCAGCAGCTTTACCTGTCATTTTTAAAAGTAGAACCATTTCGTTCCCAGACATTTCCTATTGGGATAAAAGCGAGTTCAATTTAAAAGAGCTCTATGATAACTCAAAATATGGTAAAGTGACAATCTTTCTCGAATATAGGTACGCGTATATAGCGATTGTGGGCTAGCTATTTATGTAAAACACATAACGTTTGAAAAATTGAGTTCTTGGTTTGTATTTATGATTCACAGGTAAGTCCCTACTCCAAACCCGTATCACAACCTTATTACAAATGCGGAATACAAATGTATTTGTTTGTTGTTTTGTCCTTCAATCACGTTCCAACGGAGCAACGAACGGGTCAACGTGAGTTTTCGCATGGGTAGGTATAGTTAAAGACCTGTAGAGTGATATAGGTTACTTTTTATTTCTGAAAATCAAAGAATTTCCACTGGATTTTTAAAACCTAAATCCTCGTAGTAGTAGATACTTACATACCTTCTTAATAATCACAAAATTGTGCTACAAGACCAATTAAAACTGCACACTTCACTTTTAATCACGCAGAAATCCATATCGAAAAAATACACTAGATGATGCCCGCGACTACATCCGCGTGGACTTAGGGTTTAAAAATCCCCTGGGAACTCTTCGATTTTCCGAGACCAAAAATAGCCTATGTTCTTGCCCGAAATGCAAGCTACTGGGCACGAGTACGAAGTCGCGAGCATCATCTAGTATTTATAAAAAGTAGATAAAGCTCTAACTATCACAGCTTTTTGTGGTTAGGAAAAAAGCTGTGATAGCCTAGTGGTTAGGACATCCGCCTTCTAATCGGAGGTCGGGGGTTCGATCCCGGGCACGCACCTCTAACATTTCGGAGTTATGTGCGTTTTGATTAATAAAATATCACTTGCTTTAACGGTAAAGGAAAACATCGTGAGGAAAGCTGCATGCCTGAGAGTTCTCCATAATGTTCTCAAAGGTGTGTGAAGTCTACCAATCCGCCCATGGCTACCGAGGTAGACTATGACCAAAACCCTTCTCACTCTGAGAGGAGACCCGTCTTCTGTAGTGAGCCGGTGATGGGTTGATCATGATGATGATGATGAGATAAAGCTCAATTTAGATTTTATATAAATTCAACAACATGCAAAGTTTCACTATTATAGATTCAACCAACATCCAATAGACCATAACGGGCCGTGATGGCCTAGTAATCGAATTCAAAACTTGTTACCCTGGTAAATATAACATAAAACTAGCAACAATTTGATCTAAAATACTGACAGAATAACAACTAGGCATAACGAACGAATACAAGTTTGGCACTTGTTTGTATAGTGATTTTATTACAAAGCAACTCGACTGGTATAGATCAAAACTCAGTACACGACATTTTGTCATTATTGACTTTGACATTCTTGTCATGATGATTGACATTTACGTCCCATTGAGTTTTTTCGACGTAAATTGCTTTTAGCTAACAGATGTTACGATATTATTATGTTCTCTAACTTGAAAATCTATTCATTGATTAAGTATAACCATCAGCAGTTACCTACTTAGTTGCAATTCCATTACTTTTCTACGTCAGTTTTTAATTTAGAGCTGCAGCTGTACAGATATGAAAAAAAGACAAGCAGCATTTAAAAATGTTTGATTTCGATTTTCAAATCAATTGTAGCCATAAATTGTAAATCAGAACCATTAACATTAGTTTATCGGCACTACAAGCACTATTAAGTATTAACACAGTTCACGACAGTAAGGGAACTTTAAACAAAATATCGAGGCTTCGACATCACTGGCAAGCGTCAAGTGCTCCTACGTTTGACATTAGGGAGCTTATGAATCGTCTATTTTTCTTTGATTTCAAATCACACATAGCCTAATATATGACACTAGCTTATGCTCGTGACGTCGTCCGCGTGGACTACACAAATTTCAAACCCCTATTTCACCCTCTTAGGGGTTGAATTTTCAATAATCCTTTCTTAGCGGATGCCTACGTCATAATAGCTATCTGCATGCCAAATTTCAGCCCGATCCGTCCAGTAATTTGAGCTGTACGTTGATAGATCAGTCAGTCAGTCAGTCAGTCAGTCAGTCAGTCAGTCAGTCAGTCAGTCAGTCAGTCAGTCACCTTTACCTTTTATATATTTAGATAACGTCGATTCAGGACCAAACCGACCTGCTATTAACATTAGCATGTGACACAACCTTAAAGTTTTTTTTTTAACTTTAACTTTAACTTTTTCTGACAAATTTTATGTCAAAAGTACGATTTTAGTCCTTACTTTAAAGGAGAACGGTACTTTTGACATGACAGTTGATGCATAGAGTTAAGATGGCGCGTGAGGAGTCATTTTGTACGGACTATACGGTCTATACCCATACCAGTCGCTAAGGAAATTTTCACTTCAAACATTTAGCCATTCTGTTTGTCATAATGCATTTATTGGGTTTTGGTTTAGAACAGTCACGGCACTATGGCGAAAGAGAAGCGGCAGTTGGTAACGAACTTTCCTGCAACCATAACTTCATTGTTGCAGCGGCCGTGAGTGATACGTGCATTGGATTTGCAGGCGGAATTCAGTTACTTTGTATGAGTACTCGAGTAATTCCATCATACTTTGAAATGTAGAATGGGGAGGAAAATCTGTTTAAAAATTCCATATCGCGCTTTCAGATTTATCACTGGAGTCCATCTGGCGTCCTAACTAGATTTTAAATTAAGGCTAGGGCTTAACCAATGCCACATTTATAACATAGACATGTTATGTTCATATTACATTGCGTGTATAAATTTATGTACAGTGATGAGTGAGATAGAAGGTAAAAATGATGTGAGCAGAAGAGAAAGCGCTCTACAAATGTGAACCAAGCGTCCTAGAGACAGATTGAGATGGCAATCGGGGTATGAGGCGGGGGGACGCCCCGCACATACACACGTCACCCGCGCTCGGGCGCAACGGGTTAGTGCGGGGGCTGTACGGGTATGCGAGGCGTTCCCTCCCCGAGTGCCCTCTCGACCTGTCGCGTACTATATACCTATGTGTTGATGGTCATCATGATCAACCCATCACCAGCTCACTTCAGAGCATGGATCTCCTCTCAGAGTAAAAAGGGTTTGGCCATAGCCTACCACGCTGGCCAAGTGCGGATGTGCACACTTCACACACCACTATGAACATTATGGAGAACTCTCAGGCATGCAGGTATCCTCACGTTTTCCTTCAACGTTAAAGCATGTGATATTTTAATTACTTAAAAACGTACATAGCTCAAAAAAGTTAGGGGTTCGATCCCGATCGAACCCCCGATCTCCGATTAGGACGCGGACATCATAACCACTAGGCTATCACAGCTTATTCTTAGTCTATACCTACGTATTTTTTTACAAATAATATCATAATAGGTATCAATAAGATTAATCTTTAAATTCAAATAAAAATAAGTAAGGGTGTTGAAGCCTTGATGGCTTCATGACCCTTACTTATTTTTATTTGAATTTTACTTACCTACATCACGATATACCTAACTAAAAATAGCTATTCAAAAAAAATCCCAAATGGAACCTACGATATAAGAAGGTTCCATTCCATATAATATTATTTTAAACATGGAATACTTACATTTTTTTTTTAATTCAGATACAAGTTAGCCCTTGACTGCAATCTCACCTGGTGGTAAGTGATGATGCAGTCTAAGATGATAGCGGGCTAACCTGGAAGGGGTATGGCAGTTTTTATTAAACCCATACCCCTTTGGTTTCTACTCGGCATCGTACCGGAACGCTAAATTGCTTGGCGGCACGGCTTTGCCGGTAGGGTGGTTACTAGCCACGGCCGAAGCCTCCCACCAGACCAGACCAGAAATTTAGAAATTATAAAATTCCAAACCCCTGCCAGGAATCGAACCCGGGACCTCCCACTATTAAGACCACAGCGCTCACCACTGCGCCAGGGAGGTCGTCGACATTACATGAAAAATTTCAAATGGAATGAGCCTTTTTAATAATATTATAGTGTAGATAATACTAGAGGATGCCCCCGACTTCGGACGCATGGATTTAGGCTTTTAAAAATCCCGTGGAAACTCTTCGTTTTTCCGGGATAAAAAGTAGCCTATGTCCTTCCCCGGCATGCAAGCTATCTTTGTACCAAATTTCACCAAAATCGGTGGAACGGATGAGCCCTGAAAGGCTAGCAGACAGACAGACAGATACACTTTCGCATTTATAATATTGAATATGGTTAATAATATGTCTGTACCTAACCTAACGTCACAACGGAGCAACGGATTGACGTGATTTTTTGCATGTGTATGGTTTAAGACCTGGAAAGGGACATAGGCTACTTTTTACCCCAAAAAATTAAAGAGTTCCCAAGGCATTTCTAAAAACCTAAATCCACGCGTACGAAGTCGCGGGAATCAGCTAGTAAGCTATGTGTCATCTTTACCAGATTGCAATCTGGTGCTGACACCGCAATTCCCGTGGTGTAGACATCGACCTTAGTTACAAAGTTTGTCTCTGTGGGAGCAAGTCAAAGTGACAATTGCATTTGGTACAGTAGCTGTAGCTTGAAACTCGATCCAAAGTCGCATCCTATAATATGTTTCAAGTAACTGCCTGATATGATCGCTAATATGAAAACCGAATCATCATCATCATCATAATCAACTGACAGACGTCCCTGCCGGGCATATGTCTCTATTCTACGGACTTTCACATGAAATGAAATGAAATGAAAATGAAATGAAAATGAAATGAAATGAAAATTTATTTATAACTGTCAACGCTTCTTATTAAGTTGACAGTGCGTTCGCGGCCTATCGGAACTATCATGTAGATTATGCCTAAAATTAGTCTATGGTCAGAATTGTACCTATATAAGAAATGTCAAAATAAACCGTTACATACACACACTCTCCGCTGAAGTACGTTGTTGCATTGTTCCTTCTCCGAACCTAAAAATTAGAAGATCTGCCTATCGGGTCTTCGGTGTTAGTTCAAATAACTAACATAGTGGCGACCGTGACAGGACACCTGGGAAGGAAGAAGCCAAGCCATCCAGCGAGAGAATCATCGTCGTTGACGCCAGCCGGGACGCCAATCGTTTCGCAGCATCAGGTTCAACGCAAATCATCGTCGTTGACGCCAGCCGGGACGCCAATCGTTTCGCAGCATCAGGTTCAACGCAAATCATCGTCGTTGACGCCAGCCGGGACGCCAATCGTTTCGCAGCATCAGGTTCAACGCAAATCATCGTCGTTGACGCCAGCCGGGACGCCAATCGTTTCGCAGCATCAGGTTCAACGCAAATCATCGTCGTTGACGCCAGCCGGGACGCCAATCGTTTCGCAGCATCAGGTTCAACGCAAATCACCATCGTTGTAGCCAGCCGGGACGCCAATCGTTTCGCAGCATCAGGTTCAACGCAAATCATCGTCGTTGACGCCAGCCGGGACGCCAATCGTTTCGCAGCATCAGGTTCAACGCAAATCATCGCCGTTGACGCCAGCCGGGACGCCAATCGTTTCGCAGCATCAGGTTCAACGCAAATCATCGCCGTTGACGCCAGCCGGGACGCCAATCGTTTCGCAGCATCAGGTTCAACGCAAATCATCGCCGTTGACGCCAGCCGGGACGCCAATCGTTTCGCAGCATCAGGTTCAACGCAAATCATCGTCGTTGACGCCAGCCGGGACGCCAATCGTTTCGCAGCATCAGGTTCAACGCAAATCACCATCGTTGTAGCCAGCCGGGACGCCAATCGGACCGCAGCATCAGGCACAACGCAAGCAACCATCGTTGACGCCAGCCGGGACGCCAATCGTACCGCAGCATCAGGCTCAACGCAAGAAGACGTCTGAAGCCATCGCCGGGACGCTGATCGGACCCGCAGCATTTGGGCTCAGACAGAGGGAGCACTTTTCTACGCCGGCAACAGCGAGGCCGGACCAATATTTCAGATAAGTGTCCTATCCCACATAAAACACAACACATTCATCCAAACATCCATAATTCCATTTCACAGCTACCTAATGCATACATCCATTGCTCCATAATCATCCGTACTTCACGCACTATTCAAAGGGCCATACCACTTTGCACAATCAATCACAAAATTCAAAATTTGCACGTTATTCGTCACTTCATCCGTTACGCATTAGCCGTACCTACCTACTCATTACTTCATATTATCATAATTCATACGATTTTTAACTGGCGCGTGCACTTATTGGAGCTGCGCGGACGACTGGAAACCGGTTCATGTTCATCGGTTAGACGACAACTTCAAGCGACGTGCATAGGTAACGTACCTAGTCATAGATAGATATACGTTTTACTTATTATTTTGCAGCGATCTAGCGGCCACCGATAACAAACCAGTTTTTGTTCACCTACAGCTGTTATAATAACGCTTCAATATGTCTCTGAAAGAATTAATTATTAAACGCAGCAGCGTAAAAGGGCGCGTTACTAAATTTAAAAACTATATTTCTAAGATTAATAAGCTTTCAGTGTTAGATTCATTGGAATTAGGCGAATTAAAACTTAAATTAGGTAAAATTGAGTGCTTAGCTACTGAGTTTAGTGACGTGCAAAGTCAGATTGAATCGTTAAGCGGGGACACGTTAGATGCCGAACTAGATATTCGCGAGGAGATCGAAAATGAATTAGACAGCGTGACTTCGTTAGCTCAGGACATTCTGTCGCGTAATTCGAAGGTTCCGTGCTTTGAAGACGCGCACAGTAGTTCTTCGGGGCAAGAACGAGGCGTCTCACAAGGCATTGGGTTCAAATTACCTCTAATTCAAATCTCGAAATTTGACGGAACAGTTTTTAAATGGTTAGAATTTCGAGATACTTACCGGTCTCTCATTCATGATAACGAGCACATACTGCCCATCTATAAGTTTCATTATTTAAACTCGTATTTAGAGGGAGATGCCGCGCGTGTTATATCCAATCTCGAAGTTTGTGCATTGAACTACAAGAAGGCTTGGAGTTTATTATGTGAACGTTATGACAACAAGAGGCAGCTAATTAGCAATCACCTCAACGCTTTATTCAATATCGAAACACTGTCCCGCGAATCGGAACAGTCATTGCGCTCATTAGTAGATAATGTAAATAAAAACTTACGTGCGTTAGCGAGTCTTGGCCAGCCCGTTGATAAGTGGGATAGTTTAATAATACACATGGTTAGTTCTAAATTAGACAGCCATACTAGTATGAAATGGGAGGAGCATCGAAACTCGTTAAGCGATATGCCGACTTTAGATCAATTTCATAAGTTTTTAAAGGAGCGTGCAGATGTTTTGGAATCATTTAATCAAAATAAAACTCAAAATAATCGTTTTTCGCCTATTGCCGCGCCAATCGCGAGCAATAGTAATAAAAATACAAGACATAATCTTTCGTATGCTGTTCAATCAGGGTACAAAAATACTGAAGAGCCCGCTGTGGCCACAGTTCAAAATTCAGTCGATGAACTTAGTGTGAACCTAGCTAGGCAGGCAACTTCTCACGTCATGTTATCCACCGTGATGGTAGAAGTTCTGAACCTTCTAAACTCCAAGACTGAAGTCATTCGCGCGCTTCTAGACTGTGGAAGCCAGTCTAGCTTTTTGACAAAGCGCGTCAAGGAAAAATTAAATTTAGAGGCGATACCCACTAATCTCACCGTCGTAGGTATAGGTAACAATTCAAATAATCATGTTACTGAGAGGTGTTTGGTTAGGTTTAACTCATTGCAAGGCGACTATCATGCAAGTTTGTCTTGTTTTATAATGCCAGAATTAACGGCGAATATTCCAAAAATAAATATAGATTACAAACTATTTAGTCTCCCCGAGAACATTCAACTCGCGGACCCTAATTTTTGCAGCCCTGCACCTGTAGATGCGCTTTTAGGGGCCGACCTATTCTGGGATGTAATAGGTAACACCGTCAAATCATTAGGTGACGGAAAACCATATCTGTGTAACTCACGATTTGGGTGGGTTATTTCCGGTCCTATTTCATTAAATTGTGACCCCAAACAAATTAATTGCAATTTTTCATCAAGCGAGTCGTTCGATGATCGCTTAGATAATCAAATAGCCAAATTTTGGGACCCCCAAAAAATATTATTAAGTAATAGCGAGAAGGGTTGTGAGCAGAATTTTAAGACACACTACTCGCCTAAAATCAGGTCGATTTCGTGTTAAATATACTTCTCAAAGATCCACCCGCAACCTTGAGAAATGCATTAATTTAAAATCGATCGACGCGTTAGGTAGTTCGAGCGTTCATTTATCGTACTCGAAGTCGTGGGTAGCTCCGGCCGGGAAGCCTATGACGATTCCACAACTAGCGTTATCCGCGGCGCAGCTCGCCGCTAGTCGTCACCTACCTACAAATCTGAAACCGGCAGAATGTTTATCTGATAACGGCCGAAACGAAGCTACTAGTATAGGAATAACTCAATTTTTAAATTCCAATCCCGTCATTTCTGACTTTGCAGTTGACGAACAAATAAAATTTTCTTTTATGTCTTTATATTCAAGAGAAATTGGAGAGGTTGGGATCAATTCCGCCAAAAACATTCTCATTAAAAGATATTTGGCTCATAATAATTTGGCTTTCGAGGAATTAATTACTCTATATTCGCAAGTGGAGGCTAAACTGAATAGTCGCCCCTTATATCTCATGACTTCCTCTCCTAACTATCTGTTCCCTCGTTCCCCAGGACACTACCTGATTGGACGGCCTCTGACTGCGCTGCCGTCAACGAATGTCGAAGACTTCAGTTCCAGCAGCCTCGACCGTAACTCGGGGCTCGAGAAGATACGCCAGCAGTTCTGGCGTGGCTGGCAAAGAATCAGCGAACTTCAACAGCGCACTACGTGGCACACGAAACGAGAAAGGCTGAGCGTGGGAGATCTCATGCTTCTGCAAGAAGATAACTTCGCACCCCTCAAGTGGCGCCTCAGCTGGATTACCGCTCTGTACCAAGGAGCTGACGGAATCTCCAGAGTCGCCGATATCCGAACCGCGAGAGGAGTGGTGCGCAGGGCTATGACTAGCATTTGCCCCTTGCTTCTCCAGACGAATTTGTTTTCTCTTAAACGACGTTTAAGAGGGGGGGAATTTATGTCAACGCTTCTTATTAAGTTGACAGTGCGTTCGCGGCCTATCGGAACTATCATGTAGATTATGCCTAAAATTAGTCTATGGTCAGAATTGTACCTATATAAGAAATGTCAAAATAAACCGTTACATACACACACTCTCCGCTGAAGTACGTTGTTGCATTGTTCCTTCTCCGAACCTAAAAATTAGAAGATCTGCCTATCGGGTCTTCGGTGTTAGTTCAAATAACTAACAATAACAACAATGTCGGTTTACAGCTTAGTGTCGGGAACCCTGAAGTAAGTTTGATAAACCTGTGTCTCAGGGTCCCCGCTCCTCCTCCTCAGTCTCAAACATAATAGTTGTGTTAACAAAAACTATAAATAAGTCTAAACAATTAGCATGCAATGTGTCGTGCGTGTATGGGTATGTGTTTGTGTGTGTGTTTGTGTGTGTGTATGAGTGTGTGTTGTGTGTGTTTCTTTACGTTGATGATTTTATATAGCTTTAATTATTTATTTAAATTTAAATTTGAAATTTTAGTGCATTTTCCGTATCAATATAGTTTAGATTATTTAGAAAACTAGTTACTGTTTGTTTGCATTTAAAGAGTTGCATATCGTATATGTTTAAGGTTCTATTTAATTTGTTATATAAGTAGGTTGAAAGGTTTTGATATTGTCTGCCAGCAAAGTGGGTCCTATTACTTGAAACAGTGTTGATGACTGCATGGTTACGTCTTCTACCTTGGAGTGATCTATTATATTCTGTAGTGCGGTGCACCCGAGCTATAGTTTGTAAGATGTATAGTTGTCTAATGGTTAATAATTTGGCTGTTTTATAGAGACTATGTGTTGGGTACCGGAATGGTCTGAAATACATTACTTTTAATAGGGATCTTTGTGCTCTCTCTAGGTGAATGAGTTGGGTCTTACATGCACTACCCCATGCAATGCATGCATGCATTTCACATACCACGGTCTTGCACCGCTTGAATCCAGCGGCTCCCTGCGACTCATTTGATGTCGTCTATCCACCTAGTGGGGAGTCTGCCAACGTTGCGCTTTCCGGTGCTAGGTCATCATTCTAGAACCTTGAGACCCCAACGTCGTCGGTTTTTCGAACTATGCATTGCTCTACCCATTGCCACTTCAGCGTCATAGCTCGTTGAGCTCTGTCAATTATTCTGGTTCTTCTACAGATGTCTTCATTTTTGATTCGATCGAAGCTAAAAAAGCATAGCTCATTGGTTGGTTCTCATATCTATAGGTATATACCGATAAGAGGTATGGGTTGATTAAAACTGCCGTACCACCACACGTTACAGTACGCGGCCGAAAGTAATTTACATCGACCTTTAGAAGGAGATAGCAGATTTGTAGAGCGTTGTCCCCGTATTGAGACCGACAAAACGTCATATAGGTTTCATTGACAGAGGCAACGCTCTACAAAGCCGAAATGTCATTCTAAAGGCCGATGTAAGTACATTACTTTCGGCCGCATACTGTACCTCCATACCTCCATCTTTTACTGCATCATCACTTACCACCAGATGAGATCGCAGTCAAGAGGTGACTGGTAATGAAAAAACAGTACCACTTCGTAAGATGTTAAGAGAGATCTTCATGATACGTATTAGTTCTGTATGTTTGTGTTTGTTTTATTCATGCCACCAGAAAGTGTAAAACTTGAAGATGGATAAAAAGTTTATCATACCAAGAAATGCTTTAAAGCGCGTGGTTTATAAGGCAGACGAAAGCATGTTTCCCAGTGAACACGTCCGTGTAAATCTTTATTTTCACGGTTGTATCACGCTCTTTCACGACGCAATGGCCTGTAAGGCGACATGTTGTAACTTGTACTTATCTACATACTTACTTTCTTTTATCTAGAAGATAAGATTTTGTATATACCTACCTATATGATTATAGATTCAGGCGGCGCGTGTGGAAGTCCCTACAAGAGATACATGTCTAACAGTAGACGTCTATCGGTTCGGTATCGGATGATGATGATGATATATACGAACTCTTAGCTTTAGATGATAGTACTTCTGTCAAAATGAAATGAAAACAAACTATTACAAACAAACAAAACTCCAGACGTCATCCATCAAATTTCTTTAAGGATTCTACAATACAATGTTTTTGTAAATTTTAGTTTTTTTAAAGTTCATAACAAAAATAGAAACAGAAAATGCTAACGCACAGAGAGCCAGAAGATTCGACATTACAAAAGACACTTTTTTATGCCACTGTTATGTTTTTAATAATTATTCTCTATTTGTACAGATTTCTCCATTACTTGATTACACGTAAAATGAATCCTGAAATCATAAAAGTAACTTCCAAACATTCGCGACTCGAACTCGGTAACAATCATCAAAATTCACAAGAACCTAAGTCTACCGCAGAGAAGAAGAGAAGTAGAAAGCGACAAAGAGGAAATCGACGTCGAGTTAAGGGCGAGTATTCACCAAGACGATATTGCTGCGTCCATGACTGTGAAGATTATGATTAAAAATTTGTTTTTCAAGCAATCTGATCTATTGTGTAGTTCACTGAAGAAATCAACCGTGTATACAATCTTCTTCTTCGACTGCAGCGTTTCCCCACCTAGGTGGGGTCCGTTTTCCTAAATTTTGCTGCCCACCTTGCCCGGTCTTGAACACCCGATTAACGCAGTCTGTTGGCCTTCAAGTCTGCGTTCACGATGTCCAGCCAGCGTTTCCTTGAGCACCCTCGGGATTTAGCTCCAGGGACGGTGATGAGCGAGTATTCACCAAGATCATGGTTGCCAAGTTGCTCCAACCATGACTTCGAAGAGGAAACTAACATCGAGCTAGGGGAGAGTATTCACCAAGACGATATGGTTAGGACAATGACTATGAAGATTATGGTAAAAAAAATGTTTTTAAAAGTTTTTAAGTTGATCCAAACTGCTCTATTGTAAAGTTTACTGAAGAAATTAACCTTGCCAACAAACTTCTTCTTCGACTTACGCTTCCTAGATTTTGCTGCCCACTTTGCCCGGTCTTGAACACCCAATTTACGCAGTCTATTGGCTCTGAAGTCTTCGTTTACGACGCCTAGCCTAGCGCTTTCATGGGCACCCGCAGGATTTAGCTGCAGCGACGGCGGCGATTCACCAATGATTAAAAATTTGTTTATTAAACAATTTTGTTCAGACCGCTCTATTGTGAAAAGTTTCCTGAAGAAATTAACCTTGCCAACAATGTTCGAGTCAAAATATTGTCATGTCTATACAAAGTTTAGCGTAAGCAATTTAAACTTTTTCAAAAGAGAAGCGAGTTTTACAAATTATGGGGCCACCTCAAAAATGATGAGTCAGTGTTGAAGATCGTCCCCTTCTGGTATTTTAAAAGTATACCTGATTGTGCGAAATTCTTTTCGTTTAAAATTTTCAATGCCTTAAAGTTTGCCTTCGCAAAATAGCCGATTCACGTCTTGTATAAAGGATAGTGGCTCATAAAAAATTATTTCCACCTAACTTTATTGTTCGTGAAGTACCTACTCCTATTGTTAACTCTTCAGGCCTTTTATATTTGAATTCACGTGCAAAGAAAATCTTCTTTACTACAAGGTTTTAAATGAAGGTCAGAATAATTTTATTGCCAAATCATGTGAGAGTAAACCTTGAATTTTTTTAATCATTTTGGACGCCTCTACACTGTCTTTAAAACCAAAGAATACTATAACTACGTAAATAAACGACACGCACGCCTCCTGTGCCCTCAACGTAAGGGTACTTCTAGTGGTGTTGTCCTTGTCCCGCTCGATTTACCTGTAGCGCTGTCCTTACCACTGCGTTGTCGTAGGTGTGCTACAATTACCACACGATTTCTGTGCTCTGTGAACAACTGTGAAACTGATAAAGCTAGAATTATTAATAATAATCTAATCAATACCTGAATAAAAACCAACAAAATAAATACTTTTTAATTTTATATTATAACTAACTGAAGAGTTCCCTCTTTGATTTTCCGGGATACAAAGTCTAGCCGGTGATGGGTTAATCATGATGATAATTGATGATTTTGAGGTACGGGACCCTAGGAATATTACAAATTTCAAAACGGCCACCATGCAAATTGAAATAAAGTCTGTTTTGTACGATGGTACGGCACCCTTCGTAGGTATATGATTCCAGCTCGTATTTGACCGGTTTATTGAATTTCCGTAATACAAAAATACAAAGTTAGTCAGAGTATTAAAAAGTAAGCTAATTACGTCGCTTGGTAAGCTGAACAGCGTCAGAACAGCCACAAAGTAGGCTCTAAGTGTTTAAACATAGTTGATGCATAATGAATGAAGGAACGGGCCTCCTAATTGCGGTGCACTATTTTGCGGCGTTAGCCTGAGAGTTTGTAGAATTTTTTAGGAGGTATAAGATACACAACGTGAAACGTGGACACTGACAAACGGCCTTGTTAACAAATTCAAAGTCGCTCAGCGAGCTATGGAGAGGGCTATGTTAGGAGTTTCTCTGAGGGATAAGATCCGAAATGAGGAGATCCGCAGGAGAACCAAGGTCACTGACATAGCCCAAACTATTAGCAAGCTGAAGTGACAGTGGGCCTAGGTTATGCCTGTCGTAGAGGCGATGGCCGTTGGAGCCGGAAAGTCCTTGAGTGGAGACCGCGTTTAAGCAAGCGTAGTCTGGGACGCCCTCCAGCACGATGGACCGACGATACAAAGAGGCTGGATGAGGTAGGCTGAGGACTGGGTGTGGTGGCGCTCTTTAGGGAAGGCCTATGCCCAACAGTTGACGTCCACAGGCTGATGATGATGATAATAAAGCTACACAAACTATTTTTAGGGTTCCGAACCCGAAGGTCCCTACTACTAAGTTTCCGCTGTCCATCCGTCCATCTGTCTGTCAGCGGGCTGTAACTCATGATTCATGAACCGTAATAAGAAAATTGAAAGTTTCACTGTGTGTATTGTACCCTATAGTACCCTTATTATAAATGCGAAAGTGTATTTATTTGTTGGTTTGTTGGTTTGTCCTTTAATCACGTCGCAACGGTGCAACGGATTGACGTGATTTTTTACATGGGTAAAGACCTGGAGAGTGACAAGGTTACTTTATATCCCGGAAAATCAAAGAGTTCCCACGGGATTTTTAAACACTTTAAATCCACGCGGACGAAGTCGCGGGCATCAGCTAGTAACAAAAAATATTACAAACTAGTTGATGCCCGCGACTTCGTCCGCGTGGATTTAGGTCTTTTAAAATCCCGTGGGAACTCTTTAATTTTCCGGGATAAAAAGTAGCCTGTGTCCTTCCCCGAAATGAAAGCTAACTCTAACAAGCACTTTTTCCTAAGGACTCTTGGGCTATGTAATACTTGGGGGGATTGGGATAATTAAGAAATGAAATTTAGAACGTGAAGTGAGTACGCGACGAATATTGCGAAAATTCTATACAGTTTCATACTTTGGCTTATTAGAGTGGGAATGTATGAGGAAATTCTTGATGAATTCTTAGCATTTATCACAGCTCTTGGTTATTTTTTGACTCATAAGCTAAGTACCAACTAGTGACAAAACTTGCAGTAGTTAACTCTGGCAACTAAAGGTAAAAAGAAGAGAACAGAGGAGCACTTCACCTCACCTCACACTCCATTACATTATCCTATCACTCCATCCAAAATCATAAAATAATAACAAAAATTAATAAAATTGCCTGGGTCTTACTTTAAAATTGGTCATAGAATAGGCTTTATTCACGCTAGAGTTTTCACTACTGAAATCCTGAAATCTTCTCAATAAAGCTAATCGAACTACCGCCTGCGTTTGACATTGCTCGATACTTTGGTTAAACTCTCAAAGATAGTACAGATATATGGTAGGTACTGATTGTGAACGGGTTGCTTGAAGACGTTTTAATACAGGATGTAATCAGAACGCTGGCAAAAACGAAGACAGGTGACAGTACTGACGATTACTGATATGATACCACGTAAAAAAACGCGAAAATAAATATAGAAAAGTTCTATAATTTTGTGAAATTTTACGATATAAGTATTGCAATTAAAACATCTGACTGACGCTAGAGGTCAACAAATGTTACGAAACTAGACCACTCGAAGTCAATGCCGCGTCGTGGGTGGGGCATTGACTCGAGTTTTGTACTCTATACATTGCGGATTTGATAAATCCTAAATCAATCAATCCTAACAAAATGAAGCAAACGGTTATTGGTATTGGATGGTGTTTAGGTAGTATAACAATAACGCTTAGGTTTTTGCTAGCGTTCTGGTTATACCCTGTATAAAGTAGCTTTTAAAATGAGTACAAGACGATAGCAATAGCTAGTTGCACAGTTGCTGTCAAACGCAGCGAGTTGCGGTTATCGGGTAATAAGACCACAGTCTGTACACGACATGGCCTGATAGTAACAGGCGATGTACAGTTTAGGTACCATTAGCTGTAAATTAATGGAAATTATCTACTCCCAGCTGTTTTTTTTGAACCACTAACAAAATCATACAAAAAAATACATTATTCAAATCCTAGTTGCCAAGTTATTATATAAATAAAGTTATAGGCTAGCCGCCTATAATTTGAAATTCAGCATGCAGATTTAGACAGAGAAGTCTTGCGAAAGAACTTACATCTAACAGCTTATGAAAGAAACACAAAGGTAAGAAAAAAAAGATAAGTGTAAGAAAACATAAATTCAACCATCTATCAATGCTTGATATCTCCCATTTGAGAGTCAAGTGATTTGACAACTTTTTTTTTATTTATCCAATTTATTTAACCTATATGATTCGCCTTAGCTTTGTACTGAAAGGCTTACCTATTGTTCTGTAGAATAAATATTTGTCTTTCTCTTTCCTAAAAGTGCAAGCATAAATCTAAATATTATTTAAAAAGAAAAGGTGACTGACTGACTGACTGACTGATCTATCAACGCACAGCTCAAACTTTTGGACGGATCGGGCTGACATTTAGCATGCAGCTGCTATTATGACGTAAACATCCGCTAAGAAAGAATTTTTGAAAATTCAACCCCTAAGGGGGTGAAATAGGGGTTTGAAATTTGTGTAGTTAGTAGGTATAAGCTAGTAGTTTAATAATTTAAATATCCGTCCAACATCTTCCAACGCTGCACTTTATGGTGCAAGGTCACCATTTCAGCACTTCGGGACCTCAAAGTCTATCAGTTTTTCGAACTCTGTAACCCACCCATTACCTACCACTTCAGCTTCGCTTCACTTCAGTGGATGCATACAGGTTGATAATTGAATCGAAAAGCGGTGAGAATAAATACTTCCATCCTTTTACCAAGTCCGCACGTTTAAATTTTCCTTACTTGTTTTTTGGGTAACCCACTGAACATTTAGTGCGAACATAACGTAGACTCTAAAGGATCAAGTGATATTCAAATTGGAGTACTCCATAAAGCGCTCGTCGGCTGCCACTTGCCATTCAAGTTATTTACATATCTTAGTTCTAACGGTTATTATACTCGTAGTTCTTGCCGTTGTTAGTACAAATTTCAGTTTCGTTTGTCAGAGTTAACGCACACTTGACGCTATTTTTCAGATTTAGGGAATAATAATTAACCTGATAGCCGTGATAGCCTAGTGGTTAAGACGTCCGCCTTTTATTCGGAGGTTGGAAGTTTGATCCCGGGCACGGACCTCTAACTATTCGGAGTTATGTGCGTTTTAAGTAATTAAATATCACTTGCTTTAACGGTGAAGGAAAACATCGTGAGGATACCTGCATGCCTGAGAGTTTTCCACAATGTTCTCAAAGGTGTGTGAAGTAGGTATACCAATCCGCACATGGCCAACGTGGTAGACTATAGCCAAAACCCTACTCACTCTAAGAGGAGACCCATGCTCTGTAGTGAGCCAGCAATGGGTTGCTCATGATGAATTAACCTGAAAGTGAAAGTCTAGTGTCATGAGAAGCGATCAAAATTACACTTCATTAGTATTTAACTTTGACCGTCAATAAAAAAACCAATTGCTCAAGTTAGTATTAATACCTGCATGTCCAAAAATAACATTTCCTGACTTGTGCAACCCATTTTACTCTAATGACGATCAAAGTTTAACCGTTAACCGGAATATAAGTTGAACCGCCTGTCAAGCAACAGGATTTTAGTACCATAAATGTAATTACTACAAGTCATGTGTGTTACAGTATCATTCTCCTTAGAATGCTGTACCTATCGGTGGAATCTAAATAATCTTGAAACCAACAATAAAAAGTCTGCGACTGCAAGTGGCATCTAAGTTCACGGTCGTGACAATGTCGCAGTGTGCAAAGGCTCTAAGTCATATATTAGGTTTGTTCAAATTAGTGTAGCCTGATACGTATTTGTAATTCAGATCGACACACGTAGGAATGTTGTGGTTAGTTAAGTAAGTTTACACTAATTGTATCTAATGAGGATTGATTTCAACAGGAAACTTCTGAAAATGTAATAGGTGTCTAAGAGTATCATAACATGTACCAAGGCACCTAAGCCTTGATAATAATACCTAACAGGTAAAACAGAAATTCACGCCAGAACAGATTTTGATGTATGGGGTATCATTCTAAGTGGCACTGGCTATAATTTAAAAAAAAACTTGATAGAATATGGTGGCTGACTCGAACGGAAAGTGCAACGTTGGAAGACCCCCCACTAGGTGGACAAAAAACATTAAACGAGTCGCAGAGAGTTGTCTGGATTCAGACTGGCGGCTCAAGATCGTGGCGTGTGGAAATCTATGACCGGCACTGGACGTAGATCAATCGGTTGATAATGGTGATGATGATAAATCAACCGATAGATTTCTTAGCTAGCCATAAGTTTCTTGTATAGCCCACTAAACAAACACCTTTTTGTTTCGAACACCAAAACGAGGTGTCAACGACAGTCCTCTGTAAAGGGCCTGCATGGAGGTCGATGAAATACCGACGCACGTGCTCCTAGAGTGCATTAGCGTAGCAAAACAACGCGAACGCCATTGGGGTTCCCCGACCTCACTCCATGAAGCCCTCGGCAACCTGGGTGGTCTACTCTGCTTCTGGAGCGAGCTTGGATGGCTGGAGTGAAAACTTCAGTGGGGAGGAGCAATGCACGCACACGAGACGGAAACGTTTAAGTGCGAAAACCAGCCAAGAGTGAAGAAGAAGAAAAAAAAGAAGTTTCTTGTACGGCCTTCCATATGCCGCGATCCTGTAAGACCTGGATCCATCGGTTCCTTGGGACTCGTTTAATGTCATCTATTCACCTAGTTCTTCGAAGCCTATACATTAACGCAAGCGATGAGTAAAAAGCTGGAAGCGTTCGAGATGTGGGTGTACAGGCGAATGTTGCGAATCTCGTGTAGAGATCGTATACGGAATACTACCTTGCTGCAGAGAATGGAGAAGTCCGGTGAGTTACTCCAATCTTTGCAAAGGAGAAAGCTCGTATATCTGGGCCATATAATGCGCAAGTCAAAATACGACCTGCTGCAGCTTATAATAGAGGGCAAGATAAAAGGCAGACGTAGACCGGCCCGTAGACGAACATCCTGGCTTAAGAACCATCGCCAGTGGTTTAACATGAGCACTAAGTCACTGTTTAGGGCAGCGGTGAACAAAATCCATTTAGTTGATTGCCAACCTCCGGTAGGAGATGACACTAGAAGAAGAAGAAGATTCTCCTAGTGAAGGATTCTAATTCTGTTAGATCAGTTATATATTGTTGTGAATTGTTCGCTATCACAAAGCCTTGCTCCAAAATATTAAAGTTTCCCTCTAATCCTTTCATTTCTAATGCGGTTTGTCCTGTCGATTCCTTATCTTTCGGTAAAATGGAACTACGCTCAACTAAGTTGGTTAATCTTGTTTGACAGATACTTTACCTTTTGTCCCTGCAAATTCTCTTACGAACTTAAGGCAATTTCGAAGATAGTCGACACTAAAACATGGGAAGATAGTATGTTTAATTTGATTGTAAGTGAGATGAAGTTTAGATCATACCTTGAATATTGAGCGTTCAATCAACACCCTCACTTTAGTCATACTCACAAAGGCATATTTTTTATTGTAGTGGTATGGTAAAGGTAAACGTGGTCAGCCTGGGGTTCGATCCCGGAGCGGTGGGTCTCCAACATTTCAAAGTTTTTTTTAAATCTTTAATTTCAGGAGTTTTTTCCCTTTTGGAATATGTCACTCCGTACGTTAGCACTCAGGACTCGGATTTCTAGTTTAAATCCAAACTTTATACACCATCATCATCATTCCTCAGAGTGTAAAGCGTTTTGGCCATAGCCTACCACGCTGGCCAATTGCGGATTGGCAGACTTCACATATTATCTTTTAGAACAATATGGACAACTCTCAGGCATGTAGGTTTCTTCACGATATTATCCTTTGATTATAAAGCAAGTGATATTGAATTACTTAAAATACACATCTGCACTCCGAAAAGTTAGAGGCCCGGGATAGAATCCACGACCTCCAATTAGGAGGAGGACGTCCTAACCACTCGGCTATTACAGCTACATATGTACATCACTGTTATAATCATATTATTATAATGTGCACACATGTTATTATGTCGTGTACAGGGAACGCCCCGCACACCCGCACAGCCCCCGCGCTAACCCGGTACGGGCGAGCGCGGGTGACTTGCGGAGGTGTGGAGTGTCCCCCGCGCCTCATAGCCCGATTGCCATCTCGACCTGTCGCGGACTATAGGTATATAATGGCTCGAATGAAGCTGCGACGCGGTTAATTGCGTATCCCGATTCGCTCCAGTGCCTTTCACGGCTTATTTCCCCTGAATATCTTCGACGTGAGGCCTTAAGATGTTTTGCTTTACTGGGACAGGTATTAGATGGAATACTTGAGTGTTGGTGAAATATTTAGCTTTTCGGTTTAAAGACATTTATTTCTCAATAAAGAACACAATAGTTCACTTATGTATCGAGAATTACATCGAGAGTTTACATTAAGTTAATTACTTAAATTAATGGTATGTACATGGTATCTAAGTGTCACTATCTAGTACTTAATATCTAACATTAATGTTACAAAAAATAATTATGTAGGTAGGTAGTAAAAGAATTAGCGGGACAGAACATTCATACGGTTACAATACTGGTATATAGGGAAGAGGTTCATTTAGGTTTTTTGTAAATGTTCGATCAGTAGTTTTTTAAATATAGCAAAACTTTTGCTTTTTGTAATTATTTCAGGTAAATTGTTGTATAACAGCGCTCCTTCAAAGAGAATATTCTTTTTTCTTTTGTAGGTGTATATTAGGGTTCCGTACCTCAAAAGGAAAAAAGGAACCCTTATAGGATCACGATGTCTGTCGGTCTGTCAAGAAACCTACTTCCCGTTGACTTAGAATATTAAAATTTGGCAGGTAGGTAGGTCTTATAGCAGACATATAGGGAAAAATCTGAAAACTGTGAATTTGTGGTTACATCACACAAAAAAAATTAAATTATCGCCATGAACTAATAATTAGTGTTTTAAATTTTCAAAATAAGATAACTATATCAAGTGTGGTATCATATTATGAAAGGGCTTCACTTGTACATTCTAAAACAGATTTTATTTATTTTTATGCGTCATGGTTCTTGAATTATCGTACAAAATGTCGCAAAATACGACTGTAGTACGGAACCCTATACTATATCAGTAAAAGATATAGAGACACTTTCTTGGCCACCGGCGGTAGTTGTCATCCCAGCGAAGTATTTAGAAGGTTCCGCGGCAGAGATCCGTCGCCACATGCGTTATTGAATAATCTTGGGCTTACGAATAAGATTGTAGAAGAATAGTACTACATAGTGAATTCATAATTTTGTGTATTATATTTTTATTCCTATTAATATAGAGTTTATGTTAATTTTAAAAATATAATATATCTATTAAAAAAATAAAAACCCTCGGTGCGCGAGCCTGACTCGCACTGGGTCGGTTTTTATTTATTTATTAGATAACTTAAAACTATCATTACAATATTATGTTAACCTTATGCGCTATAACATTAAGTAGGTATCTAGTTATGAGTCCTACCGTTCAAAATAATCTGACCTACTTTCTACAATCCAAAATGAATAATTGAAAATTAAAAATTCCCTGATGAATCAGTATTTATGTAATAAATTAAATGGCGCTGCTGTTGGCTCGGTGCCTAATGAATATCGTACTCCTAGTGGAAAATGCTATTTTTCATTATGAATGTAATTTTCACTATAATAATACCATTATTAATAACTAGCTTATTCTCGCGACTTCGTTCGCGTGGAAAACTCAAATTTCAAACCCCTGTTGTACCCCTTTAGGTATAGAATTTTCAAAAATCCTTTCTTAGCGGATGTCTAAGACGTCATAATTTAGCTATTTGTCCAGTATCTGTCCAGTAATTTGAACCGTGCATTGATAGATCAGTCAGTCAGTCAGCTTTTCCTATATTATAATATTTAGATTATGTCAGTCAGTCAATTTCTTAATAATAGCTCTGCCTGTAAATTTAATAATAGATTACCAAAATGTAGCTTTTACGCCTTACAATCGCTTAATATTGGAGATTATTTTGTAATTATTATTTGTCTTATTTTTTAAACGTTTAAAATTTGTGACAATTCCAATAATTCCACATTCATTTTCAGCAGTGCTATAATGTATTTTTTGTCAAGCTTTTATCAGTTATTTTGCCTTAGCTTCAAGTTTTATTTTCGGTTTACACAAGACAAAAAAAGAAAAACAAAAGAAACTTTTTCTGTTAAAAGTCCGTAAGCGAAAGAAAGTACAATTTCTTTGGATTTAAATATTTCGGTCATTAGAGACTTGAGTTAAGGCGTTTGTGCACTCATCCGTACTTTTGCGGATTTGTGAAAAAAATACGAATCGAATGTACGTATTTGTATGACGGCCACTTCTAAGAAACACGAATACGAACCGAATACGGACGAGTGCACAAACGCCCTTAAGGTTTTCGTACATTTACGTTGATACAACGTTATTTAAAACTAAAACTACATGATGCCCGTGACTTTGTCCAAGTAGGTATATGGTTTAAAAAAAGTTGTGGTGAGGTTTATAAAAGTTTTAAAGTAATTTTAGATTTTTCGGGATAAAAAGTATTTAGTCTGATGCGAGCTATCTCTGTACTGAATTCGTCAAAATTGTGTAAAAGATGGACCGTGAAAAGCTAGCAGACGGACAGACACATATAAAGACATAGTTACGAATTTTTAATATGATTATGTATGTATGAGTATGCATTTACAATCCTTAGAGACTGCCTTTTTTTCTATATTTTAGACGATCCGACATTATTATGGATTGGTCTTTCTCACACGCGAGAAACTAGGAATTCTCACAAGAGAAAAATGTCTATCTTTTTAGTTGACTATGTGTAAAAGTTTATATACCAGACTCAATCTTGTTTATTTTTCCCCTTATCTGCACGATGAGATTTATTGGTGTAATTTTGTGTCCGACATGGGGTATCTTACTTACACAATGTTGTTTTCTTCTTTAAAGTATAAAGTCAAAAGAGTATAAACAACCTACATCGAAAACATTGTTATCTACGCGCACAGTGGTGCAGTTTTAACGTAATATTAAAGGAAAATTTTATACGTAAACAAACAGATAAATTTTAAAGAATAATGTTCCTTTTCGTTTTTGATTTATTGCATTCGGAAAGGATTAATTCCAAAATATTTTTAGCAGGCAAAAATAACTGATTAAAATTATAGTTCGATATTAAATTAAGTAGGTACATTCAGAAAATTATTCATTAAATATGTAACATAAATAAAATGATTTAACGAGTATAGCCTGTTATATTTAAAACTTCGAGTAGGTATTTCGTCGAATGCTTTTAAATCTAATTACACATTCGAAACGCTTCAGTGAAGTGTAAGCGGATCACGACGCGTGTAAGCGCATTAGAAGCCTAAATATCGCGTTGACAAAACCAGTACATTTGACCTCCTGTTTCTTGAACAAAATCTCCTATTAGATCTTGCACTGAATGTACAAAGAAGAGCAGGGTAGATCAATTTATAATTGACAAATTTATCTCATAGATGCGTATTGTGGTAGTTGGTATTAGAATTACTTGAAGCGAGTAAATATGTCTTTATTATGAATATGAAGCAATGGGAAATTAGTGCGTGCCACTGATTAGGATTACGTTAGAATGACTCGAAGATTCCTCCACGCTAAAAAATTACGTTGCTGTTGTTTATTAATAAAATAGTTGACCTGCCGTGGTTTCGCCCGGGTGGCTTTCCTATCCCCCATAGATAAATACGAGTATGAATGTATCTAATGTTCTGACTGAAAATAATAATTAAAACTCGTATTAAATGCACTGGTACTAATTTTCCTGCCGAATTCTAACGGTTAGTCTCATGTCTCTGAGGTAAAACCTAGTATTTACCGAGTTAATGCTAGTAAAAGCAACTATTGACAAAAAACAGTTCGAATATTTACCATTAAGACTTGGAAAATCCTAGGTTTTACTGGTAATTCTTAGGATTTAATGTAGTTCAAGCTTGTACAGATAAATGTGTATATACACACGGTCTTATTTACGAGGACAAACCAAAATTTCAAACCGTATTTCATTATAATATTATAACAACACTAAACCACGAGATTGATTCCTGAATAAAAATGCAGTTTATTTTCGTCGGGACTTTTTTAGGACGATATAAAATTTTCCAATTCAACTGTTGGCACTCCTCACTGGCATTAGTTCGCGCAGTCACAAATCAAGTCTTCCGACGTTCTGCCGAGCGCAACCATCTTTGTTTTTCGCGATATCTTCCCCGCATGAAACCTTGAGGAAAGTGCTGTGAAATACGACATCTAAGGCTGCAACGTTTTGTACTCTATCTATCTCTCTTGTAACAGTATCTCTTGTAGCATTTACTTATTTCAATTTATTGAAGCGAAAACTACTTTAGACGCGTTGGGCGATTTTGAGAAAGGTAAAAACTTCAAGGTCGGGTCATCAACATGCTTATATGTTATTAAGATGTCGGCCTCTTTGATTCTAAAACCCTGAAAATTTTAAAACTGCTCCTTTAAATACTATTTAGATGTGTCAGATGTATTTATGTACTTTGTTTCTTTAGATACCTAGGTACTATATGGTTGCTAGAGACACTCTATCAGATCATGTGTTAATAAATGTGAATTTATGTTGCAGAGTCGATTTAACGAAGTTAAGAACATCAATATAAATCGATGTGGACTGTTCACAAATATGAATTATATTGGTGTTCTCAACATTCGTACCACTTTTTTAGCTTAATGAAAATTAGTAACCTTAAATCTCTTTTTTGACTGGACTATAATATAATTTATATCCCGTAGTGTAAAATTAGCTTTTAAATTGGTGGTATACTCAAAACAAACCACGGAGAAGATTCATCCATCATCCCAAAGTAAAGAAATCCTAGTTTGACTTACTATTAACTTAAAAATTATTACTATGTTATAGTATAACGTTTAGTAGGAAAGTAAACAATATTCACTTTGACTACAGCATAGATGGCAAGAATTTAGAAAACGTTAGACAAATAAGTGACCTTGGGATCATAATCGATCATAAACTCAGCTTTATACCACATACGGATTACGTTATCAAAAAGGCACTTAAATTATTAGGTTTTATTATTCGAAATACCAGAGAATTTAAAAAGTCATCAACGAAACTAACGCTTTTTAACTCATTGATCCGAAGTAGACTCGAGTATTGCTCTGTGGCCTGGAATCCGTACTACCAAGTGCATAAGGATAGGATAGAGAGGGTGCAAAAGAAATTTTTACGGCACGTAGCTTACAAAGAAAATATTTTGAAGGAAATTAATAATTATAATGATCTTTTAAAACGCTATAAAACCCTTTCACTATCCAATCGCAGAGAAATGATGGATCTTTGTTTTTTGCACAAGATTATAAATGGGGATATTGATTGTCCAAATTTATTAAATAGAATACGACTGTCAATACCAAAGCAAAACGCAAGATCGCTTATAAAGAGCAAGCAAACATTTAGGGCCAGAATATGTAAAAGTAACCTTGGTAGTGCTGCTCCTCTTAATAGAATTGTCATATCCTATAACAATGTGTTCAGAAAAGCTAACCTGGATATTTTTCAACACTCCGCTTCATTATTTAAAAGCAAAATTAAAAACCACCTAATGAATCTTTAAATATTCTATAGTAAGTCTGCTATAGAATATTTAAAGATTCATTTTGAAATTGTAGGGTAGGTACTATTGTTAGTCTTAATTGTAGTTTTTATTGTTAGTTGTAAGA
The DNA here is from genome assembly GCF_902806685.2 of Maniola hyperantus. Lineage (NCBI taxonomy): Eukaryota > Metazoa > Arthropoda > Insecta > Lepidoptera > Nymphalidae > Maniola > Maniola hyperantus. The sequence continues at coordinate 11,707,899 of NC_048541.1, forward strand.
ATCATCGTAGTTTTAACTTATTTAGTAATTAATTTAATTGTTATAGATTTTAGGTACGTAAAGAATGTCTTAGTTTAAGTTTTACTATTTAGAAGTTCTAGTTAAGCATGTTGAGTTAGCCTGTAAGTGAGTATACATTGATAGTCCTAAGTTTATATAAGTCGTCATAATTAGTTTTCTTTGTATACCGTTGGCTTCCTATTAAATAAAATAAAATAAAAATATTAAGGAAGACGCCGCGCCTCGGTTTTACACTGCCGGTATGCGTTGCAACAAATTCTCAATGTAATAAACGGAGAAAGAATTTATTCGGTACCCAAAAATAAAGCAAAAGGAGCTTATACGGCGAGCGTGGAATCAAAGCAATATTGATGAATCCGCTGCGCCGTTATTGCAACTCCCTAATGGATACAGATTGACCTCCCAATACAAACATGATACCTAACAAACGGATATACCACTGCGCCTACTATCTACCTATGTATAAACAAACTGGGAATTTTGACGAACTTACTTATAACAAATTTAGTACATACCGGCTTTTAGAATCTGTTACAGTAATTTCTATGTGCGTTGCTCTGAAAGTTATTGCTGTAACAGATTCAAACCTAAGTAGCTTGAGCTGTGCGTTGATAGATCAGTCAGTCAGTCAGCGTTTCCTTTTATATATTTAAGAAGAAGATTATAATCAGTCCTCCTTTGTAACACCGAACTTTTGATGTTTACTAAGAGCTAGCTGATCTACAATATTACCTATATTATAAACTCCTGCAGGAGCTTATAATATTAGCAGCTAAGTGACCTACCTACTGACATTGTGTTACATATAAAATAATTACAACCATAACAAAAACAAAGTGTGTTTTCTGTCTACTAGCTTTTTATGATACATCTGTTTAATCGGTTTTAACAAAATTTCGTTAAGGTATAGCTTATATCCCACGCGCCACGGAAGGACACAGGCTATTTTCATCCCGGAAAATCAAAGATTCTTGTATAACCGAAATTCATGTGGACGAAGTAGGAGTTGTCATCTATTTAGTAGAGAGCAAGCTTGCAACCTAGAGGCGAACATAGGCTTCTTTTTATCCCGGATCAAAGAGTTCCCACGGCTTTAAAAAAACTAAATCTAAGTAGACCATGTCGTGTGCACCGTCTAGAGGCTGTATAATTTAAAATACCTACTACTAAACTCGCTTATCCTTAATTAAAACTTTTAATTAAGTAAGAATTTATAAGCAGTCATCACAAGTTTATTATTAATTTAATGTTAAGAAAATCGTGTTTTACTCTATAATTAGACATTATTATACGTTAATGTGTAGTTTAATGAGCATTTATCCATCGTAGCAGTCAGTCAACCAGCTATCTTGTCACATGGTAATTAGATAAGTTAATTAATCTGCTTGTAATTATGCATAGCTTCTGTACTTTGACGATGAACTTAGCGAAATACTATCAAATGAGTTTATGTAAATACAAACCTATTGATCATCATCATTATCATCGTCTTAACCCTCTGCCCTGGCTTAACGGCCCACTGCTGAGCAAGAGTCTCCACTCCTCTCTCAGAATGAGGAGGGTTTAGGTCCGAGGTTTCGACGGCCTCCCTGATGCAGTGGTAAGCACTGTGGTCTTATTAGTGGGAGGTCCCGGGATCGATTCCTGGCAGAGGATTCGAATTCTATAATTTCTAACTTTCTGGTCTAGTCTGGTGGGAGGCTTTGGCCTCTGCCGGCAAAGCCGTGCTGCCAAGCGATTTAGCGTTCCGGTACAATGCCTTGTAGAAACCAAAAAAGGGCATGGGTTTAGTAAAAAACTGCCATACCCCTTCCAGGTTAGCCCGCTTCCATCTTAGACTGCATCATCACTTACCACCAGGTGATATTTCAGTCATGGGCTAACTTGTATCTGAATAAATAAATAAAAAAGAGTCCTGAGTCATCACGCTGCTCAAGTGCAAACTGGTAGACTTCCCATATCTTTCAAAGCACTATGGAGAACTTTCACTGTTCAATGGCAGTCTTCACACAAATCTGCATTTGGCCAGTGTGGTGAACTGTGACCAAACCCTTCTCATGAAACCCCCTGTAGTCAGTAGTGAGCCGGCTATGGGTTGATCATGATGATGATGAATCATAACGGGAGCTCTAGGTTTCTATGAAACAATATCACTCACTACCAATGCATTTCGCTAATAAACGTGAAATGCAACGGCAATACAGAGCGGCTCAAATCTGACTGAGCTTCGATGTTGGTGGATTTACCATCAGTTTACAGAGCTTACGTGAACATAGTCGAGATTTGTATTTACAAGAAGTATATCTTTGTATTTAGTTGTTGAATCATGATAGGTACCTATTTTCTGAAACTACTAAGTATATCTATAGCTATCCCTAATCCCACTCTTATAAATGCGAAAGTGAGTTTGTTTGTTGGTTTTACCTGCAATCACGCCGGAAGACAGCAACATATACTTAAATATGTTTTTTATGGATGCATAATTAAAGACCTCGGATGTGACGTAATCAATTTTTGATTTTGGAAAATAATATCGTTCCCGTGGGATTTTTAAATCCACGCAGACGAAGTTTTAGAAATCATCTATAGCACGCGACAAGTCCAGATGGCAAACGGGGAGGGAACACCTCGCACGCCCTCACAACGAGTGTGAGTGATGTGCGGGTGTGCGGGGCATCCCCCTGCCTCATACCCCGATTGCTATCTCAACCTGTCACGGACTATGGATAGGTTTTCCTCAAGAGACGGCCGCGAATCAACACAGCGCTTTGATAGCTTGAGTAGAGTTGATGCCTCAACCTGAAGCAGGGGCAAGCTATCTAAAGACAGGCGAATATTATGTATACCTTTTATACCCAACTACGTCAAAGCCAAAAGCTTCCTTTTTGATTATGATTTTAGCCTTAAGGTGACGCAGGACGCTTGACCGAAATTGGCAGCGTACGTGGGTAACATGTTTGCTTTTCACTTGACATTGTATGAGAAAATTGAGAGGCACGATAATTTTCACCGAAATCAAGCGCGCGAAAAGGGTTCAGGAAAAGTATTTTTGAGAAAAAACTGCTGAATTTATGTTTGCAAAGTAAAATTATTTCAACTAATGAATAAATAAACTACGTCTAATGATAAATTGTTTTAGAATTTTCATATCCCTAATCTTATTTATTTACGCCCAAAGTTGTCATTAATTTAGTGTTAAAATAGGAATCTAACTTAACACTAAATTAACGTAACTATCTAATCGTAACTTTTAAATCAATATTTTTTTCAATGTTTTATATATCAATAAACCTAGATAATGACGAGATAAATCGATATAAGTCTTAGTTTTGTGCGTACAATATCGAATATTGTTGTAATTTCCCTCCTACGTTTGTATGAAGAAAGCACCGAACTGAGTCCCCTTAATGTGTGTATGTAGGTTTGTATTTATATGTTTTTGATGAACGAGGTGTCAATCAATTCATTATTATAGTCCGGGTGACATAGGCTACCTTTTAAATGAACAAAATCAATATTATGGCAGATGTTGCACCAACACAAGTGGAAGACTCAAAAAATTTTTTTTTGCGCTATCAAATGAAAAAGGAGAAAAGTTTGAGTTTATAATATACTACAACATCTAAAATATTATATACCAAGCTTTTAGTATACCTAATATTTCAGCGTTTATTAAGACGATCGGGTGTTAGTTTTCAACTTTTTTATCACTGAATATCTTGACTTTGCCTAAAGTCGCTCCTAGCTGGCATTATATGGCTACTATCTCATACATCTAAGTCATCTGCCTGACTAGCGTCGTAAATATTCCATTAACACTCACCGCGTTCGACACTCCACACTAACCGATTCTATCTCTGGTGTCATCTTAGGATATAACGTAGTTAGTAGGGTTTACCCTCGGGGGACGGCAACTGATTGCTATCTGCTTCTACGGTTCGGAGATAACGGCAGGCCGGTAAATGATGTTATCACTAAGTCCTGTTATGAGAATATGAACTTCCGAAGGCATTATCAGTAGTTGTCGATTACAATTATTTCAAATTAATCTCTTTTTTTAAGGTTCCGTACCTCAAAAGGAAAAATGAACCCTTATCCCTTCGTTCCCTTCGTTGTATGTCTCTCCGTTTGTACGTCTGTCCATCGTGTCTGTCAAGAAAACCTATAGGGTACTTCCCGTTGACCTAGAATCATGAAATTTGGTAGGTAGGATAGCACAAGTAAAGAAATAAATCCGAAAACTGAGTTTGTGGTTAGTAGTACATCACAAAAAAATTACATAAAATGGTTTTTCAATTTTCAAAGTGAGATAACTGTACCAAGTAGGGTATCATATGAAAGGGCTTTACCTACACATTCTAAAACAGATTTTTTTAAAATGCATAATAGTTTTTTATTTATTGTGTAAAATATCGAAAAAATAACCGAGTACGGAACCCTCAGTCTGACTCGCACTTGGCTGGTTTTTTATTACAATCCGGTTTTTTAGTATTTTGGTTGTGAATTAGCCCGCGTGGAAATATAGAATGTGGAATATAGGTTTCTAAAAATCCCGTGAAAACTTTTTGATTTTCTGGGATAAAATGATGCTAATATCACTCTCCAGATTCTTAACTATATTATTCACTAGCTGACCCGGCGAACTTCGTTCCGCCTAACAATCGATTCAAATTTTTTTTTTTTTTAAATATCAATTCACTATCAGAAATTCTCAAATCCCCACGATTTACGAGTTTAGTACCTTGCAGCATCAGGATTGAGGAGTTGGGATCCGAAGTTCAATGATGTAGCCTATGCTTCGTACCTAAAATAATTTTGCATCATCCGCAGTTCCTGAATCATTATAGTTTAGGAGTGCTGTACCCTACATCATCAGGGTTGAGGAGTTGGGACTTGAAATCTCAGAATGCAGTCGTTGCTTGGTACCTATAATATGAATTCACTATGAACGCTTCCTGAATCTTGATAACTTAGGCGGGCAGTAACCCTGCAGCATCAGGATTAAGGAGTTGGATCCAGAATTTTTTATGGGACTACCACGAAAACTTCTTCTGTTGATTTAAAAAAATTTTGCAAATCGGTCCAGAAACCTCGAAAAAATCGATGTAAAAAAAAGAACCACCTCCTTTTTGACAGTTGGTTAAAAACCGATGACCTTGAAATATTTACGGAACAATTTTTAAAATATCCCCTTTCTAAAAAAAAAAAGAATGAATGAAATCGGTCTACGCGTTAATGAATTACAGCTCAGTATACATTTTAACTTTCAACCCCTCTCCTAAGGGAACCATGCTGAATTTCGGGATAAAAAGTATCCTATGTTCTTCCTCATAGTATGACCTCAAATCGTATTAAGTTGCATTGGAATCCATTCAGTAGTTTCAGCGTGTTGCGCGGCCGTGATACAGACAGACAGACAGACAGACAGACAGACAGACAGACAGACAGACAGACAGACAGACAGACAGACAGACAGACAGACAGACAGACCGACAGACAGACAGACAGACAAAAATGAAAAAAATTACAGTTTTGGGTTCAGTATCGATTATAGAGTGCCATCGAAAAAAAATTTTCAAAATATCTTCAATGTACAGAATTGGACCTGTTACAGTTTTATTATAAGTATTGATATATTGATTGCAAAAAATCACGTCGATCCGTTGCTCCGTTGCGGTGTTATTCAAGGATAAACCAACTTACTTTCGCATTTATAACATGGGTAGTGATGCGAATGTGAGTTACCTAGTTAAAGAGTGGAGGGTGACATAGCTGGTTAACTAATTTACTACCACACTTCTACATTATAGAAAACTCGTGAATAATATGACGGTATATGTATTTTGCCGGACAGCTCGTGAAGTTCCAGCGAAAAGAACAAGAAAGAGGGTAGTTCGCTTCTGCCTATGACAGCTCAAACTTCATCTCTAGCAGCACCGCAGTCCCGTTGTGACCACGACCCGTGCAATTGGCTTGAAATATCGACAAATAAAAACATCAAATTAATCGTGGTATATACCAGTTATCTACATTAAAATATGTCGTTAAACCACGAAATAAGCTTAAATTCATTAATACGACGGTTAATTTCTAAGGCTATCAACGTCATAGGGAATCTACTCTATCACGGCGAGAGAGGGCAATGTGGCTGGTTACGACAACATTTTAAAGTTCTCGAGTAAATTGTTAAACTTGATCGATGAAGCAGTTTCCATGTAAGCTTTCCCTCATAAAAATCTATAAAAACGTTCAATTTATAACAAAAACTAAAAGCACCAAGCGCACAGCGCCAGTTCTAGACAGAAACTATTAATCGTGAGCTACACAAACCTCAAGAAGCGGAACTTTAAACTTAAACGCGATTTCTTCAAATAAAGAATCAATCCTTGAATAAAAATGCACTGTTTTCCTCAAAGCTTTTATACGTTGAGTAGCTTTTGCTCGTGACGTCGTCTGCGTGATATAATTTATAGCCTGTTTTATGCCCGCGAGTTAGTTCAAGTGGATTTAGGTTTGTGAAAATCCCGTGAAAACTCTTTGATTTTCCAGTAGGTAGGGCCTACAGAAAATGGCCTATAACGAATTTCGTCATTGACAGCAAGCGTACCCCAAGACGTGCGTGACCCAAGACGCTGGCAGCATTACCCCTTTGGTTGACCAAACTAATTTATTTGTCATTCATGGTCATTGTCCGAGATGTGTGAGTGTCGAGGCCCAAGAGCTGGCAGCTGCCAGCTCTCAGGTCCCCCGGTTGACTCAGTAACCCTTTTCGAAATTCAAAATAAAATAAATAAAATGGCAATTACATAGCTTTTGTGTTCCATTAATAACGTCACCCTGTAATATGCTTACCTATATGACGGTTAACTTAACTGTTAGTCGGAGTATACCCGACTAGTTTCGTTCCGGGATTCTTTTTATTCCCTCCCACAGCGTGCCTTGCATGTCACAGTCCATGCAGCTCGCAGTCTCCTTTTCATCGCGTCGTCGTGAGCAGAGGCCCATAGAAAATCATAGGTACTCTCACGAGAGTTTAACCGTCATATAGCTTTGTAATAATAATATATATGCAAACTGTGGAACCAACTCCCATCGGCGGTGTTCCCACTAGATTATAACATGGGGTTATTCAAGGGGCGGACCAACAAATTCCTAAAAGGCCGGCAACGCAACGGCGGCTCCTCTGGTGCTGCAAATGTTCATGGGCGGCGGTAATCACTTAACATCAGGTGACCCGCCTGCTCGCTTGCTCGCTATATCTATTATAAAAAAAAAAAATATATCACTCACGAATCACGATAGTTTAAACGCTGAAATTCACCCTTTAAATTCAGAAAACATGATAATATTTACATAGATTCTCATGTCTACGAGAATATTGCTGGCATAAATCTCACAGAATAGTGGGAGCGAAAAATAAAAACAGTTGTTTTGCTTTCTCATGAAGCCACAGCTGTCTCCGAATATTAAAATGTATGCTAACTCAACTCTCTAATGACCGAAAGATTTAAATCTGGAGGCAATGCTTTTGTTCCGGCAACGAATTTTAAACAAGAAAACTTTTCTTTACACTTTTTCTTACTTTTTTGTGGGTTTTGTATACAAAAGAGACAAATAAATAAACATTATTTGCTTCTTATCATTTTAATGATATGAATTATTGTGTAACTAATTTTATCAGTGTAAAAATATATAGGTGAGATTGTCCAAATTATACTTACTTTTTAAGTGAGGCTTGGCAGTTTTAATTTATACTTTTGACAAAATTAAAACTTTGCTTTCAGCACTTTTGCATTCATTTAGGCAAACTCAACAAGTAGGTAGATATTATTTTTGGGATCATTAATGTTACAAGTAATAATACTTGACTATTTTTAATTAAGTAGATTACATTTTTTAAATCTAAATAGGTATAGGTGTATAAAAAGAAAAGATTGATCTACATACGCACAGCTCAAACTACTGGACTGATCGGGCTGTTTCGCATGCAGTAGTTATTATGACGTAGACATCCGGTTGGAAAGGATTATATAAAATTCAATCCCTAAAACCGAATTAGCTCAACGGGTTGCGAAGCTGAAGTGGCAATAGGCAGGGCACATAGTTCGTAAAACCGATAGACGTTGGGGTCTCAAGGTGTTTGAATGACGACCTCGCACCAGCAGACGCAGCGTCTGAAGACCTCCACTAGGTGAACGGACGACATCAGACGAGTCGCAGGGAGCCGCTGGATTCAGGCGGCGCAAGATTGTGGCGTGTGGAAGACCCTGCAAGAGACCTATATCCAGCAGTGGACCTCTATTGGTTGATGATGATGATAATAGTTATTATTATTGTTACTAAAAGTAGACATTTTAAGACAAGTATAACAAATATTATTAAGCATTTAAAGTATAGTGATACGATAACACTCTTAAAAGTTTCCTTCTAAATTTAAAAGAGTACCTCTAGAGTCTACTCTAGAGTAAATTTTGAACTAGAGCACACTTTGTCCAAGTCGGGAACTTTATTGCCCAATATACAATTTTCCAATTCCAATGTTGGCACTTCCATATCTTTTCACCGAGGCTTCGTTCTGCTTGCACGAGGGGCCCACAAATCACTACTATTGTGTTCTTTCATATTTGTTTTCAGTTAAAATGTTCTACAGCTGCGAGGCAATTCCATAACGTCTCACGTGAAAGGGAACCGAAAATGAAATTAGTTTTGTACAAAGAGAATAGATTTTTTCAAAGGATTTTCCAATAACCTGTTATTTGCATCGCATCCGGGGTGACATGATGTCAAGACCATAATAAATGAAAGGTGGTATTTTTTAACTTTTGAATTTTTTTATTGAACGTTTTAGGTTTAGGTTTACCGTTCGCAATAATTTCACCAGATTTTTTTCTTGATACGTTTCAAGGGAGTATTCGTGAATCGTATTTCTTATCACTGAAAATCGTGAACCCATCCAGTTATCAACTGATAATAATACTTAATATTCGTATCGAGTATTATTGTAGATGACACCCGCGACTTCATCCTTGTACCTAAGATTATTATGATTTTTTTTGAAGAACTCTGAATTTTCGGGATGAAAACTAGTCAAGTGCGAGTGGGACTCGCATACAAGGGATTCCGTGTCAAGGTACAAGAAATAACACTTTTTTTTGTGATATTAGGTAGGTACATAAATTCAATGTACCTAACATCACAATGTACCCAACATAACGATGTTAGGTACCACAAATTCGTATAGCACAAGTACGCACAAATACTTGTGCTATAAGACATTGCCATCTATCAAATTTCATGATTCCAGATCAACGGAAAGTACCCTAAAGGTTTCGATTCCCTTGACGGGTCTTGACAGACAGAGGAACAGACTTCGAAGTGATCATATATAACGGGTTCCTTTTTCTCTGGAGATATGGTTCCCTAAAAACAACTTTACATGTAGATACCTACCATTCGTCTACAATTCGGCAGAAAGAAACACGGAAGTCTGAAGGAAATCAATTCGGAAATAAAATAAAGGCCGCAATAAAGAGTTACGCGTAAATGCAAACTTTCAGAAGTCGATTGTTTTCCTTGTTTTGTTTAGGCGTATCGGGTAAACTTATACGTAACTTGGTGAGTGTCGAAACTTATTCGGCTTTGTACACTTTATCCGAATCTTGTGAACGATATTTTAAAGAAGAGTTTGAGTATTCGAGACTTATAGGAAAAATCGTGCTCAAAGAAATTCATTTTTTGAGTAGTACTTACCTACAGTTTGTTTTTCCGAGATAAAAATTACTACTAAAATCTATGTACAAAATTTCATCAAAATCGCTTAAAAAGTTAAGTCGTGAAAAGTTAGCAGACAGACACACAAACTTTCGCATTTTGAATTAGTATAATATTACAGGTAAAACGAACTTTTACCTGGATACCTTTTGGATCTAAGTCCAAAAGGTTTAATAATCAGTACCTCAGTAGGCACCCATATTATAAATGCGAAAGTGTATTTGTTTGTTGGTTTATCACGTCGCAACGGAGCAACCGATTAATGTGATTTTTTGCATGGGTATAGTTAAATAGGTACCTGGAAAGTGACATAGACTATTTTTTACCCCGGATAATCAAAGAGTTCCCACGGAATTTTTAAAAACCTAAATCCACGCGGACGAAGTCGCGGGCATCAGCTAGTTAGAAGCTAAATTTTTCAAAATTGCGATTGTTTTCATTTTAATTGTCAAAAGTCATTCGGTTCGCTCGAAAAATCAAATAAGAAGGCAAAGAAACGTACAATGGAAAAGCTTGAAGACTCCCGCTATCAAAAGTGAGATAGCACGTAATGAAATGACGTCGTAGATTGTTATTTTACCCCGGCCTTCCCTTGATTGTCACGAGCATTCTAGCGGCAGCAGTTCATAAGTGACACAGCTAAGAGATCTTATACCCCTTCCATCCAGGAAATTTCATCTGAATGAAAATATTTAAGAAACCTGCATGACAAAGTAAAACATTATTATCGGTGACAACAAGTCCGTGGATGGTTAGAACTTTCTGGCTACGATAGCTCAATAAGTTGAATAATAATTTTGCTAGTTCTAAAACTTGTTGATATTATCATATACACATTATTATATAACTCTTGATACTAATAATGGGTGCTAAACTATGAAATAAAGCTTAGTGTTTTTTTTTTATTTTTAATATTATTCATAATTTGTATTAATACAATCTTTAGTTTAGTTATTACATCTATCGGCAATCGTAGTAATATTAACATTATTATCGGTGACACTAGCTTGTAGTTTTTTATATTAATCCCTTCCGCCAATGCGCCTAAAGAACTTCTCACTTAAAAATGGTAGTTTTATACACTACATAATAATAAAATAGAATTAATAATTTACGTTTATACTTACCGCAACTTCATAAAAATATTTTTGACCCAGCGATCTGGTGCTTTAGAAGAGAACATTCCTTGAGTCGCCTCCCCCGTAAGGAAAGGGGCTTGCTTATTTTGAGTATTAAATAAACGAGAGCTAATTCAGACAAGGATGTGCTCCGAGACACGAATGCTTCACGTCTCAACATTTAATGAAGGAGAGAAGAACAATGGTTCGTTGATTTGACCCCCGAGTTGTTTCATGTAAAGTGAAAGCTTATTTTAAAATTATACGCCGCCGCCGAAATTTTCTTGGGCTGGGTAATGAGATCGTGAGGTGTGAATATATGTATTTGTATATTGTACTGAAGAAATTCCGTTACAGTTGCAGTTCATGCAATAGCATGAAAATCGTTTAAGCAAATAAATAGCTAATTCGCAAAAGTTTGTAACGCTATGTAGACTATGTACTTAGTTGATATTTTTAGGGTTCCGTACCTCGAAAGGAAAATAGGATTACCCTACCACAGGTATGTATACAATGCCTCTACGACAGGCATGACCTGCCCACTGCCACTTCAGCTTGCTAATAGTTTGGGCTATGTCAGTGACCTTGGTTCTCCTGCGGATCTCCTCATTTCTGACCTTATCCGTCAGGGAAACTCCTAACTCCTCCTCCTCCTAGCCCTCTCCATAGCTCGCTGAGCATTTTTTTTTCCTCAGGAACACAAAGATAGGAGTCAAACATTTACAGCTTGTTTTTTTTTCAAATATTTATTCCAGCTCTGAGCGTAAAAGTGATACTTTGAATTTAATATCAGCAAACTGTTGTAGCTGTGCCAGGTTGGCAGCCGTCGTGTAAAATATCAATAATTGGCAACCAGAACACCAATATATCACGTACTATTTGGCCGACGTGCATAGAAAAGTTTGCATGGTTATTAAAATTGTCGATCGGAAAGGTTTTATAGTTTTCAGTGTTCCGTACCTCAAAGGGGAAAAAGGAACCCTTATAGTATCATTATAATATTAAATACCCCACTTGGTAGATTAATATATTCCTGAAAGGCCAGCAACGCATTGGTGGTTCTCTGGTACTGAAAATGTTCATGGGCGGCGGTAATCACTTAACCTCAGGTGACCCACCTGCTCGTTTGCTCGCCATTTTTATTTAAAAAAGACAATCAGCAGTTCCTTGTTTATTAATTCGTCGTGAGTACCTATAATATTATGGTGGTATGCAACCGACATCAAGCGTGGACGTACGTTCGGCTGTGCGTTATATTTTACATTGTATTGAGCGCCACATACATTGAGACTGACAACACAGACAGCATTAGAGTACGAATTGAACACGTAACTTACATGTGCGACCGACCAACGAGGAATTCAAATAGAACAGGAAAAAGCCAAACCAGGTTAATAAGGTTAACTTGTCAGGGCGAAAGAAGTAAATTTTGTCCCGAGAAATCTCCAGGAAACAAGAAAATGATATACCTACAGCTACACTCGCCTTAGTGCTCAATAAAATCTTCCTGCCAAACTTTATTTGATGAAGAGCGGTGATAGCCTAGTGATTAAGACGTTGCCTCCTATTTGGGGGACTGGGGAGTCGAAAGTTCGATCTCGGCCACGCGCCTCTTACTTTTCGGAGTTATGTGCATTCTAAGCAATTAAATATCATTTGCTTTAACGCTTTAAGAAAAAAAGTGAGGAAACCTGCATGCCTGAGAGCTAAGAGTTCTACACAATGGTTTCAAAGGTGTGTGAAGTCTGTCAATTCGCACTTGGCCAGCGTGGTGGATTATGGCCAACCCCTTCCATTATGAGAAGAGACCCGAGCTTAGTAGTGAGCCAGCGATGGGTTGATGATGATGATGCTTTATTTATGTTGACGCACTCAGATATCAAATCCGTAACAAACTTTTAAAAAAATACTTTTTTAGCACGGCGCTCTTTACGCCAAATACGTATTTTTTGTCTCATTAAAAACTCATAAATATTAAATTCACATACTCATTATATCAATTTTGTTTGTATAAACAGTAAACAAGCGAATGTTTATTAAACTTAACATGTTTTTCGTAAATTACAACCTTTTAATAAACATGCATGCGAACGGAATACTGAATTTAGCCGCAGTAAAATTAACCGCTACAAAATTTATAGGGCTTCAACCCAGACAGCTGTAATTAATGGCTGCCCCCTCTGGTCCCGATGTCGTCACACTAAACTAACATGCTATTTCCAGGGTTTTCCTAGGAATAGCTTACGTAGTAATTATTTCCCGCAATTATCAATGATTGAAAAGGGTACTTACCAAGTTTTTTAATACTAGGTATTTTATAATAACCAAAATCGTTGAATTTTTTTCCTTCTACCATAGCACCATTATAATAATGGCAGCTATATTGTTACTAAGCTCTAAGTTTGTATGTTGGAGACGGATGTAGGCTACTTTTTATCCCGGAATTACAAGAGTTTCCCCAGGATTTAAACAAAATTAAGGCGAAAACAGAGAAAACATCAGGTAGAGTCTCTATTGAAGAAGAAAAGTATAGAAACATAGTTGCAGTGTCCTTTTTTGTCTTGTTCATTTGCGTAGTAGGTATAAGTACGCGACAGGTCGAAATGGCAATCCGGGAAGGAACGCCCCGCACACCCGCACAGCCCCGGCGTTAAATGGATGCGGGCAAGCGTGGATGACGTGCGGGTGTGTGGGGCGTGCCCCCGCCTCATACCCCGATTGCGATCTTGACCTGTCGCCAGTGATGTGGCATAACTCTAGCCTGTCGCAGACTACTTACGAGAAAGAAAATAGCAATTTTTGCTTTATGTTGTAAAAATAATTATGTAAAAAAAGGTCAACAGAATGTCTTTATTATTATATCTATGCTAACGGCCGATGTTTCGTATAATAATTTGTCTTGTATTATCTCAAGAATTTAATACACAAGAAATTAATTATAGGTCTCTGATCTTTGATTCTTATTAGTTATTGATGGCTGCGACATAACAATTGTATAACATTAGGTGGGTACGTCCGTTTATAATATTATTTACATCAAGATTCACGTCAATCACTTATCGTCAGGTGACATGTCAGCTTGTCGATTTGGATAAGCAATATAATGGTAATGTACAAGTCACGAAGAAGCATTTAATTACACACACTCAAAGGTTTTTGCCCGCTTAAACTTAAGCAGTGGAAAAACCTTTTCAAAGAGCAATTTGTTAGACCATAAAACCAAACAGTAAATCCTGCAAATTCTTCGAATAATCTGATGGATTCCCGCAAACAAACTTATAATGACTTAATGTATAAACTTTTTATCGCGGCCTAAGAGCTGTTCAGAACTTGTAATTAATTTTTAATCCTTTATCTTTGCTTTGCGGCTTCACACAATAAATTAATTTTATGGCCGCTGAATCGCTATCATTTTAATCTGGGCCTGTAATCAGTTAATTTGGAGCATTGTTGTCGTAATAAATAATTTAATTGTGCTTTTACATTGGTGATCCCAATGTTATCTTGTCTAAATTTTGCTATGTCGTAACTTTTACAAACGAGCTACCCAGTTACTGCTGTTTTCTTGCTTTTGCTTTAATACTTTCATAGTGTTGTCAATCCTCACAAAATGTAAGCAGGATAGGAGATGGATTCATCATCTGATCAACCCATCGCCGGCTCACTACAGAACACGGGTCTCCTCTCAGAGCGAGAAGGATTTTGGCCATAGTCTACCACGTTGCCGTTGGCTATGTATGGCCGGATTGGTAGACTTCACAAACCTTTGAGAACATTACGGAGAACTCTCGAACATGCAGGTTTCCTCACGCTGTTTTCCTTCACAGTTAAAGCAATTGATATTTAGCTACTCAAACCGCACATAACTCCGAAAAGTAGAGAGTAGAGTATTATTATTTGTTCATGAACACATTTTAATTTTTTTTTTATGTAAACATAAATTCACGGTTTTCGCATTTTTCCTTTACTTTTGCTATAAGACCCACCAATCTGCCAAATTTCATCATTCGAGGTCGACGGACAGTACCCTATAGGTTTTCTTGACAGAAAGGACAGACGGACAAACGGCCAGACAGACAACAAAGTGATCCAAGGTGTCTTTCTTTCCTTTTTAGGTACGGAACCCTAATAATTCAATCGAGAACACGTGAGAGTCTAATTCGTTGCCTTTTGTTAGCTTTAATTAAAACAATGCGTGATATGTCGAGCTCACGACGTGAATATTATCCAAGCGATTGCTCGGCTGACAATCCACGTAGTTATTTTGAATATGCAGGCTTTATTAAATAAATTAAATCAACTACTTTGTCGGTGAGTTGTATCAGTACCCTTATTATAAATGCGAAAGTGTGTTTGTTTGTTGGTTTGTTGGTTTGTCCTTCAATCACGTCGCAACGGTGCAACGGATTGACGTGATTTTTTGCATAGGTATAGATAAAGACCTAGAGAGTGACATAGACTACTTTTTATCCCGGAAAACCAACGAGTTCCCACGGGATTTTTAAAAAACCTAATTCCACGCGGACGAATTCGCGGGCATCAGCTAGTAAGTAATACGATTATTACAGCACAAACGTCCAATGAACAATTCCATACGCTCATTAAACGTTAAATGTAAGAAAAATCTACTATATTTTACTTTATTGAAAAATAGCTAAAAATAAAATTACCAAAACACAAAAATAGTAAAAAAAGTAAAACAAAAATCAAATTTTCACATATAGGGAAAAATATTATCTGAAATGATTGACACCCCTAGTTTGAAAAGCATAGAAACCTGAGTATTACTAACCGTATCATCCAGTATCCAGTTCGTTAGTTTGTTGGTCTAATCACGCCGCAACGGAGCAACAGACCTAAGTTATTTTTTTCACGGATATACCTACATAGTTAAAAACCTGGCGAAAGGCTACTTCTTATCGGAAATTTTAAACCGGAAAATCAAAGAGTTCCCAGGGAATTTTTAAAAATCTAAATTCACGCCGAGACGAAGTCGTGGGCATCAGCTAGTAAACATATAACTTCTGTATCAAACACCAAATTATATTTTTTATTAATCTGAGATTAGTTAATCTGTTTAATAATTTTTACTAAAAAAAACTTTAGTAATGACTTGATTCATGCAAAAAGTTCCACTCCGATTATTAACTTTTCGTACGAATATATTTTTCCAAGAAAGAAACTATCGACAATTCAATTTAATCGCTACGACGAACGCGAACTTTGAATTATATTTCCCCTGAGGTTGAACAAAAACATTTATCCTCCCAAATGGCCTATACGTAATGGGAAGACTAGATTTATTGTCAATTGACGAACGATTATAGCCCATATAAAAGATTAGAAACGTTGATTGTTGATTGTTATGTTGTGGATCAGTAAAAAATGTAGCATCCACCTTTACCTTATGTACATATACCTTATGTAGCATATACACAAATAGGTAACGTTGATATAAAATCGGTTAACAGCAAAAATAACTATATCGTTTTCAGTATAATTTAAAAAAATTGTATTAGTACTTAGATAATGTTTGTGACTTTATCCGCGTGGATTTCGTTTTTTAAAATCTCTATCTACCAATCAATCACTGCATAAATTTCAAACCCTTATTTCACCCCCTTAGGGGTTGAATTTTCAAAAATCCTTTCTTAGCGGATGCCTACGTCGTAACAGCTGCATGTCAAATTTCAGCCCGAACCGTCCAGTAGTTTTAGCTGTACGTTGATAAATCAGTCAGTCAGTCGTTCAGTCAGCTTTTCCTTTTAATACATAGGAACTTATACGTGTTTGTCTGTTATTTTTTCACGGCCCATCCGTTTCTAGCTAATATATAAAATAGTCCAAAGCTTGCTTATGTAACCACGGCCTAATTTATTATCCACTCAGTTTTTTATAAGTTCAAACCAGTCGTAGCCCTACCTTGTCGTAGGTACAACACGCCATAAAAAATTGCAAAAGATTTCAGCATTTTTCCTAACTTTATAAGATTTAATGGAAGCAAAGTTTATTTTCGCCACAGCTTCGTTATATGAGATGATATTCTTGGGCAAATTTCCGGTTATAAATTCGCTTAATAGAAGGATTGACGGCACACCCTGCGGGCTGCGGCACGGATTACGGGCCCAGAGAGTGCTTGAGTGTCGCACGTTTTGGTTGAAAATGAGCCAAATACTAGCTCAAAATCTACAATCTACCGCCAGTCGCAAGATTTGGATGTAGTTCGGCTCTTTGTTCTGATTTCTACACGCAGATTTGGTTCGAACTCCGAATCGAATTAAGTGGTACAGCTAGCTACTATGCAGATTACATAGAATTATGTAGGTACCTACTCTAACTATACCTATTATTATCTGTAAAAGTAATAGTTAGATAAATATTCTTCTTACATTTCATTGTCATCATGATCAACCTGTCACTGGCTCTCTACTGAACACGGGTTTCTCAGATTGAAAAGGATTTGACCTTAGTATAACTGTTAGTATATAACCTTAGTATAACCTTAGTATAAGACCACACTGACCAAATACGGATTAACAGACACTTCATACACCTTAGAGAACAATATGGAGAACTCTCAGGCATGCAGATTAGGTGCTAGTTTTCCAATACTGTTAAAGCAAGTGATATTTAATTGTTTAAAACGCATATAACTCCAAAAATTTAGTGGTGCGTTCCCGGAGCTAAACCTCGCACACCACTACTTGTCTTACTAGGTTGACGTCTTAACTAATCACTGCCTACTTTTACATTTAGATATGTTTCATTTTATTCGTCTATCTTAAGCTAGCGTTTGATAGGGTCTGGAAATTAATCGATATCCACGTAGCACTGAACAAGAAACTATGTAGAAATCGTGGCAATATTGATTTTTTACAGGTGAGTTGGTAACTAGCCTCGTTTCTTCAAGTGCCTTCTCCTATAAGAGTTTTGCAACTGTATCTGTTAAAGCTAATTGGACTTTGTTAACCGCTACCCCTAAAACCTTTTAATAAGCCAAATGTCTACGTAGCTTACTTAGAAAAGCTGAAAACGAATCCAAATAGTGTAAAACAGGACCTAGTGTAAGTGGAAAAGCATTTCATTTCATAAAAAAGCTCTGCAAAGCGAATAGTAGAAGTTCAGTTTTACAACCGCCTCTGTTTCACCCAAAAAGAGTGTCGGTTTGTATGCACGCGGCTTAATTCCAAAAAACGTCAAGAGCGCACCGTATTTGCCGTATACGAGAGCTTAGAGTATGTTCTTGGGTTTTCGGTTGAAAATGCGAGAGATTTCAACTCAAGAGCACTTTGCCCCGACGGGATTTAGAAACGCCGTGTGTTCTGTTTCGTAGCGCGAGAGCCGCCGTTTGTAGCTGGAATTATTATCACTTACCTAAACGTCGTTCGTAAAGGGTTCTCTTAACCCCATCGCACATTAGAGACGCTAGTTTCTAATATGCAAAGAATAAGCTATCCAACACGGAAACGTCATCAAAATTACAGATAGGTACAAGCGGCATTGTGTTGGCGGCAAATATGGCTCACATTAATGATATTAATTTTCATATTTTGTCTGAACAGCTATCTGTGCAGCAACTATCGCCTGTGTGACACCTCTCTTAACAGCTAAAAAAAAAAAAAAAAAAATAAAAAAAAAAAAAAGATTCCGACGAATTGAGAACCTCCTCCTTTTTTTGAAGTCGGTTAAAAATAGAGACTGGCACGTTAGGAGGCATGGGCATCCGGCAAAAATATGAGCATTAGGTACATAAGGTAAGGTCTATAGAGCGTACCTAATTTGACTTAGAAACATAAATCTATCTCGTTTCGTTTTAATTCTGAGTACAGTCGGAGCGTAGCGAAAGTACCACATTTTAGACAACATGGCTGTTAGGCATATTGCAGGTGCTGCGGCTAAAGTGGCTAATGTGCCCTAAAATCCTAAAAATTGTTACTTGCAGCATGTAAGTATTATTGATATTTGATACTGTCATGCAAATTTTCTTTCGATGCGCTTGCGGTAGTGTGATGTGCGATCAGTATTACTCCAAGCGTTTACGTGTTTTGGTTGTAAATGTGCAAAATCTCCATTCAAGAATAGGTACCTAGTACTACTTCAATGGTTTAGAACTGTTATTTTTCTCTTTTCCTAGAGCAAAAACGTATCTAGGTTGGGAATTGTTTTTATTTAGTTAAACTTTACACAGAGCTTTTCCTCGAATGTTTGCATTATTTTTTGAGTGCAGCCAGCGATTACTATGAGTGTAGCCTTTTAGTTAAGTGCCTTCTTTTTTGTAGATATAACGGTAGTAGGTAAGTACATAAATCCAAGAAAATTGAGCGAAGTTTTAGCTGAAGTACATACTTCGCGACGACAGAGATTAGAAACGCTAGGTACTTATTTTCGTAGTATGAATATACGTTTGGTGAGTATTATAATCTACTAATACACTCCTGTGGCAATAGTAGGTCTGTAATAATTAAAAAGTTTAAGCCTGGAAGTCTGTACCTATTAGTAAACATAATATAAATACAAATTCTAGCTATGCCTTTATAGAAATCATGTTGATATTAAAAGTACGGAATATTATATTGACGGAGATTTAAATTGTTAATGATATTCATACGCATGTTTTGTTGTCTTTCCTTTAATACAGGGTTGGTTTGTGCTCGCACGGTTTAATCCGGGGAAAGCATTCAGCCCTGTAGGCTGTAATCTGCGATATTCCGATTGAAAATCACTGTCTCTTTTGGGATTAACGAACTTTATCTGCTGGGTTTCTTGACTTATAAAATTATTTCTTACTAGAGATTACATTTAAAAGGTCGATTCATACTCCTACCCCTGGCATTTAAAATTTAAAATCAATTGCTTGTATTTAGTACCTCCTACCATTGACGTAGAAGGAATCTTACTACGCACTAAATAGATAAGTCATTCCAAGCAAAATATATTGACTTTTTAAAATTATCGATTACTTGGACATCTGTAGAACTACAAAGTCGCCATGACGTCCTAAATTTTTATTAATTCTTAATTAATTTTTAGTTTTTTCTATTATTCAAAATCGTAATAAATTATTTAACTCTCCACAGTGTCTTACTGTATGTTTTTCTTTAATGCTCGCGCTAACATAAATATGAGATTTTAAAGACTTTTAGGTCAAAGGTGCTTCGCAGAAAGCGCCTTGCTTTTTTAAGTGTTAAACCCGCGGTTTGTCTTTGAGTTTACGCTTTCTTGTTGTGCTTAAATTATTTATTAACGTTACTTGTGCCTTAAAGGATTTGTGTTCGTGTTATTTTTTACATTAAAGATAATAAATACAAAGGGGAACAAAATATTATCAAACAATCGTAATATCGTAATCAAATACGTAATTAATATTTACTACATCTCTACCCATATTATAAATGCGAAAGTGTGTTTGTCTGCTGGATTATCCTTCAATCATGCCACAACAGAGCAACGGATCGATGTGATTTTTGCATGCAAACTGTTAAAGACCTGGAGGAGACCTGATATAGGCTGCTTTTTATACCGGAAAATCCACGGAAAATCAATGGGTTCCCATGGGATTTTTAAACACCAATATCAAAGCGGACGAAGTCGCGGGCGTTAACTAGTAAGTATTGCATAAAAAGAAAAATTTTGACTCACTGACTGATTCGTCAACGCCCGACCCAAACCGTTAGACGTAGAAAGCTGCAATTTTGCATAGGGCGGATTTTTTTAAATTCCCACGAGATAGGGAATAAAGAGGATTGATATTTCGCCCAGTAAATCCGCAGACGGTCGCCAGTAGTAAATAAGACCTTTAATATATATATAGCTGTTCGTGCTGATTCACTGACTGACTGACTCACTCATTGATCACCTCTCCTGAACATTTTTGTATGAAAAAATTAATTTTGACTGATGGTTTCGTATAGAAGAATCATTTGGAGGAAAAATAAGGAGAGAGCTGATGATTGAGGATTGCGGAGACGGGTGAAGAGCACACTTAAGGTATTGAAGATAGGTGGGAGGTGCTTGAGCAAATGTCACTTGAAACGTCATCCAATTGCCAGTGAGCTGAAAAAAAATTCAAAATGGCGAAAAAAAGATGGCCGCCATACAAATTTCGTCGGTGTTTATCTCGGAGAGTATAAAAGATGGAAGAGTAGTTTCTTAGTAAAAGATGATCAGGACCTGAAGGTCTACTCGGTGATTAAAAACAAAATTCAAGATGGCGGAATTTATTTTTCCATACAAAATATAATGACGACCAATATCTAATAATAAAAATATCTAATTTAGACAAGGTCCGCTTATTGAAAAGCCAACGCTGCATGCTCGCGGACCACTTCAGTGGTCCGCGCACCCACGCACCCTACTAGTCTTTTTATACAACTGTATACATTAATCAAACAAAACAACTTTTTTTTCGTACTCAGCGGTACAAAAAACATGACAAGCATTTTAGATACCTATAGAGATAAGCAAATATTCCTTTGTAGATACTAGATAAGATACATCAGCCTAGCAAATCATAATATTACAGTGCCATAACAAAAGGGAAACAAAAATTTCAAGGGCGTGCCTTTCAAGATCTCCTTATTCGTAAAGGCCAGCTTCTTGTACCATGAAATTGGTATTCCATATACAAAGAGCCTCGAAATGCAAAACAAACAAATGCGCAACAAAAAATAACTTGCACATACATCTATGAATTGAACTGACAGAAACAAAGTGGGCCTTAATTCTTCGTGTCGAGTTGTATCAGGCGGACAGACAGTCACGAGTCAAGCTCAGGGTTCTAAACCTTAACCTTACTGTCTACCTACCGCGTTTAAATTATGTTGATACATTGACCAAGAATCGAAGAGATAAGTAAAAAATGTTATCATGCTTACATTAAAAAATGTAAATATGAAAGTGTTCTGTTATTATTATTATGACATAGGCCGCCGCTAAGAAAGGATTTTTGAAAATTCAATCCCTAAGGGGATAAAATAGGGGTCTGAAATTTGTGTAGTCCACGCGGACGAAGTCGCGAGCATAAGCTAGTTTACTATAGATATTTTGAAAACTGTAGAAAGTTCCCACGACTCCTATACTATACTTATGTAGGTACCAATATTATAATGATAAGCCTAATCGTCAACTCATAGAGATTTACGACTAGGTATAGGTCTCTTGGAATTTCTGCATTCCGCGGTCTAACTAAGACTGCATTTTCTGATAATAAATATAAAAATAACCTAAACATTATTTGCGTAACACTACAAAGTGTTTCAACCAAAGAACGTCTGCAATGATATTTTAATAATTTTAATTAAACATGCTGGAAAAGAAAAACTTGGAAAGATTCCCTATTAAAACAAACGTCGGTATGCTTAGAATGTTTAGAAAAAAACCCAGAAAACATCCGCAAACCAACAAAGTTTCGTATCAAAGAGTAACGGCAGAAATTCCATTTGCAGCTCGCACCTGCAAAATATTTTAGTCAACATAGAATTTTGGGAATTGGGAGCGCAAATTGAATGAGCTCCCAGCGTCGGAGCTACTCATTGTAATATTAGAATGGTTGGTCTATTATGGCTACATTTAAGCTGTTTTTCAAACCTATTATGTACCAAAAGGGGTTCTCAGACCAAACTTTAAAAAATCACCATAATATCTTTCATCAAAATCGGTTAAACAGATGAGCCGTGAAAAGCTAGCAGACAGAAACGCTTTCGCATTTATAATATTAGTATGGACTTTTATGGATTTGATAATGTGAAGAATCGCACGGAACGAACAAAATACTTTATTTAAATTGACGTGTTGTTCCGAACTATTACGAATCGGAATATCGGTCGATCATTTTGAAATGTCCAATTATAATATCATCGAGATCTCGATGGTTCTGATTTTATAATGTCCGCAGCAAAGATAAAATTGCAAGATTTTAGTTTTAGAATCTCTATGTCAATGTCAGAGTTAATTTTTGAGGAAATCAAGGTATGGTGAATCGGTATTATAAAAATCAGCCAAGTGCAAATTTGACTCGAGCACTGAGGGTCCTGTACACTACAGTCGTAATTTTTCGACATTTTGCACGTTAAATTAAAAACTATCATGCATAAAATATAAAATGAAAATCTGTTTTAGCATTTACATATTTTCCCTTTCATATGTCACCTTACTTGGTATAGTAATCTTACTTTGAAAGTTGAAAATACTAATTATTTTGTTCATGAACATGTTTTAATTTTTTTGTGATGTAACCACAAATTCAAGGTTTTCAGATTTTTCCTCTTACGTATGCTATAAGACCTACTTACCTGCCTAATTTCATGATTTTAAGTCAACGGTTTCTTGACAGACACGAAAGTGATCCTATAAGGGTCCTTTTTCCTTTTCAGGTACGGAACCCTATATTTTTTTTCAAAATAAAAGTGGCACTTAAGTGTGAACTAAACATTTTTCTGTTGTTTCCGCATTATTCATAGATTTGTCTGTTATAAAATAATCATTGAAGCCTCATAAAAATCTAAAATTACCCGCAATTTACAAGTTAATAAAACAGTCGATCACCTTGTAGTAAAATAGTAAAATAAAGTCTAGCTTATAGCGTTATGCTCAAAGCTAGACTTTATTTTTATTATCATATTCATATATAATTTATGATGTGAACGAATCGTGAAGTATTTTAGCACGTAGCTGATAATGTTATTGTTTGATGCTGAATAGTAAATATTTCCTCGACGCCCACAGAATGACGTTATCGAATATACTTAAATCGTTATAAGTAAATGATTGCGTATTGTGAGGGCAGAGGATGCAATGCTGGCTACAATAGATGAGATAATATGAAATTGGCAACCACATTTGCCTAAAAACTAAGGTACTTGCACCCAATAAGGACCACCTTTATTGAAATGCTTATAATTTATTATAAGCATTTGTACACATTACACTGTAATAATGTGGTCCATCAGAGTAGACACTAAAGTCACAGACAAAAATACTTGCGTGCAAATATCGCTATAAAAAAGCAAATAACAGCTCGCTTAAAATGAACAACAGAAAGGTAACAGGATGTTGACGTAGTGTGGTAATAGTATGAGTGTATAGATAAATAAACGTCCAACATTATTTAATTTTCAATACTCTAGTAGCTCAGTCTAGCACTTGCAAATATTTTTATATGTGTAGTCGTACGTCTAGTACGTCTACGTCTAGTAATCCATACTGATATTATAAATGCGAAAGTGTGTATGTCTGTCTATCTGTCTGTTTGTCTGCTAGCTTTTCACGGCTCATCCGCTTAACCGATTTTAACGAAATTCGGTAGGTACAGATATAGCTTGCATCCCGGGGAAGGACATAGACTACTTTTATCCCGGAAAATCAAAGAGTTCCTACGGGATTCTAAAAACCTAAATCTAACCTAAATCACCTACTCATAAATATGATAAAAGCTTTATAAACTCTTTATCTTATGCTCGCGACTTCGTCTGAGTAGACTACACAGATTTCAAACCCCTATTTCACCACCTTAGGGGTTGAATTTTCAAAAATCCTTTCTTAGCGGATACCTACATCATAATAGCTATCTGCATGGCAAATTTCAGCCCGATCCGTTCAGTAGTTCGAGCTGTGCGTTGATAGATCAGTCAGTCAGTCAGTCAGTCACCTTTTCCTTTTATAAATTTAGATAGTCTAGAAGATGAAACCTTAAGCCGTATCTACAAGTTTTAGCTACTAAAATTCACTTGCTGCGAGAGTTTACACCGTGGAATTGATGTGCAAGTGACTAATCAGAGCTAGTTTCTGCAAGTTTCTGCTTGTTGACACTTGGCCTCATGCCAAGTGTTATCTAGAAAATTATTGATTTCTTCTACCGAAGCCAATACCGCGGAAGAGAATACTTAATATTAATTAAGGTCTAATTTCCGTCAAACTTTCACCAAGGAGCCTCCATGTATGAAATTTTATGTTAAAACAAAGGAGAAGCTTTAATTAATTATTTCTTGCCTTTCATAAGTAATTAACTCGTATAAGTAATCGCTGAAGATAAAGTTCATGGCATAATATTTGTTAAACGCATGAAGTAGACGCATTACTGTTTTCTTTCAAACTGGAATACTTACTAAGCGTTTTGGTTGTTTTGATGGTTGGCAATTATTTATTACTCCGTAACTTGCATGGTCCATTTCTCGAGCTTTACCTGTACCCGTAGTATAAGATTTTATGTCTCACCAAACGTTGCTAGAATTCGAGAGTCGAAACACTTCCGCGTTATAGTAAACTGGATCTTAAATGCCTCGTTTTAAAGCTCAAGTTTGTTTCAACATCTACAGCCAGCGCTCCAAGCGGAAACGTTGCGAAATTAAAATCAGTGGCATTGAATTTTTGACATCAATTTTTAGGTCCATTTTACTTTGATGTTATTTTGTTTCGATTCTCGAATTCTAGCAACGTTTGGTGAGACGTAAAATCTTATACTACGGGTACTGCACACATTTTGTTATTTACTTATGTATCTAGTAAACTAGTCGGGCTGACGTCTAAACTCGGCTAAACACGTGAGTAAAGCCGGGTGTGAGATATATATAATTTACTTATATAATTCGTATTTTCAGGGTTTCGTACCTCATAATAAAAAAAGGAACTCTTATAAGATCAGTTCGTTGTCGGTCTGTCTGTCAGTCTGCCCACCAGACCGCTCAGCTGACCGCCCGCCCGCCTCGAAATTTTACATTAATCAATTTTAATCGACTTCAGGAGAGAGGAGTTTCTTACTAATGCAATGTGTTTTATATGCTTTATATATTATACCGGTTTCCCACCGTGCGTGATATTGCGGACGGATGCGGACCAGCCCGCACTGATGCACCATGAGATGAGCGCCATACCATGAGTCCGTGGTAGTGCAGTACGCTTAGTATAAGATTTTACGTTTCACCAAACGTTGCTAGAATTCGAGAGTCGAAACACAATACCGTCAAAGTAAAATGGACCTAAAGGGCCTTGAATTGAAGTCAAAAACTCAATGCCACTGATTTTAATTTCGCAACGTTTCCGCTTGGAGCGCTGGCTGTAGATGTGTAGACAAACTTGAGCTTTAAAACAAGGCAGTTAAGATCCAATTTAATATAATGCGGTAGGTTTTCGACACTCGAATACTATCAACGTTGGTAAGACATAAATTCTCGTAGGTACTATGCGTAGGTACTGATCGATAGGACTGGTCATCGTCGTCAACCGAGCTTTGTATACAGTGCATGCCTGTCCGTGGTCTTCAGCCGAGCGTGATAATCTGCAGAATCATGCACCGTGGGAAATCAGAATTAGCTAAGTATCTATCTTAAGTATATAAAAGAAAAGGTGACTGACTGACTGACTCACTGACTGACTGACTGATCTATCAACGCACAGCTCAAACTACTGGACGGATCGGGCTGAAATTTGGTATGCAGATAGCTATTATGACGTAGGCATCCGCTAAGAAAGGATTTTTGAAAATTCAACCCCTAAGGGGGTGAAATAGGGGTTTGAAATTTGTGTTGTTCACGCGGACGAAGTCGCGGGCATAAGCTAGTCATAAAATAAAAGAACAAACAGCACTAAAATCACATCACAACATCGTAAAAATGTAACTCAATGTTATAACAACTTAATTTACCTACCCTTTTTCTGATTCAGAAACTTTTTGATTTCATGGTAAGAAGTATCTCATGATCATGATTCACCCATCCCCGGCACACTGCAGAGCACGGGTCTCCTCTCAGGGTGAGAAGGGTTTGGCCATAGTCTACCACGCTGGCCAAGTGCGAATAGCAAGTGATATTTATTTATTTAGAACGCACATAACTCTGGAAAGTTAGAGGTGCGTGCCCGGGATCGAACGTAAAAGAAGTATCTACCTAACTAGAAACTAATAATTTATAGAAATTATTATGCATTTATGCAAATAGGCCACTTCAGTGCGCGTAGGTCTCAAACCTTGCATATTCAGAAGCAATTAGCAAACTTTAGTACTGATCCATTACGTAAACGCAATGAATAACAATTTTGCCTCAACACGTAACAAAGTTATAATACGATTTCCTTCGCGGCCGCGTTGACGCTCGCAATTATTAGTTAAATTAGTATTTTGCTATAAAAGCAAAGGTATTTAACGTTAAATTTACAGGTTAAGTGTCGAATTTATGTGGGGAAAAAGGGATTAATGGTTGGTTTTTTTTAAATATTTTTAGTGAGGTAGAGTGAGGGAACTCTCGTTGCGTAAGTAGGCCACTCGGAGTCAATGCTGCGTCGTAGGCGGGGCATTGACCTGAGTTTTGCACGCGTTATATATTGCAGGTTTGAAAAAAACCAAATCACTAAAACTACAAAATGAGGCAAATGGTTAGTGGTATTGGATTGTGTTTAGTATAACAATAACGCTACGTTTTTGCTAGCGTTCTGGGTACACCCTGTATTTACAGGCACGATTAATTATTTATATAGCTAGTTATAGGATAGTCTTAATCAATCAATAAATAGATGCGCAGACATAAACTTATCTAACACTGCATAACCAGCGTCATTAATCTCGTAAGACAGCCAGTTTATGTAACGAACGACAGGTAATGTGCATAGTGACAGGGTCTTCAACGCCCACGACGATGGTAATCAAACAGCCGTGAACTGTCGGCCATGACATGGCCAAACGTTTGTCAACGGTTTTGTCAATGTAACTACCTAGTGCGCGACAGGTCGAGCTGGCAAATAAGGGGGGGGGGGGGGGGGGACACGTCCTCCATACCCGCTCATATCCCGCACTCGCCCGCATCGCGCTGGCGCGAGGGCTGTGTGGGTTTGCGGGGTGTTCCCTCCCTGATTGCCCCTGTCGCATACTTGTCGGCCAGGACTTCGTTTGCGTGGATTTAGATTTAAAAATCAAAGGAAGTCACTCTTTAATTATATACCTACCCATGCAAAACATCACGTGGATACATTGCTGTTTTGAAAGAGAAACAAACACACGTTCGCATTTAGAAATGGATAGTGGTTGCCCTTTACTGCGATCTCGTCTGGTGGTAAGTGATGATGCAGTCTAAGATGGACGCGGGCTTACTTGGAAGGGGTAAGTCAGATCTATTTAACCCGTACCCCTTATCGGTTTCTACGCGACATCGCATTGCAAAATTAAATCGCTTGGCGGTACAGCTTTGCCAGTGGGGCGATAAGGTGATAACTAGCCACGACCGAAGCGTCCCACCAGACCAGGCCAGGGGCAATTTAGAAACTGTGAATTCTCAAATTGCCCCTGCCGGAAATAGAACGCGGGACCTCCCACCCCACTTAACAGAACACTGCTCACACCACTGCGTCAGGGAGGTCGATAGGATAGTCGTACAGTACGCTTCAGAAAGTAATGTAGATCGGCCTTTATACTGACATTTTGACTTTGTAGAGCGTTGTCTCTGTCATTCATACCTATATGACTTTTTGTCGGTCTCAATGACAGAGACAACTTTACAAATCTGCTATCTTCTTCTAAAGGTCGATGCCTGCTGCGTACTGTACCCATGTATGTTATTTGGTAATTATATATCTCGGAATTGTAATTTGTTGGAGTGAAATCGGAATTTGCGCATGATTTGTGTTAAAGTTTTTGGGTTAATCGTAATTATGGTTAGGCCAAATTAGTTTGATGTAGTGTCGTTATTATAGTTTTTGCGTACCTAATTATATTGAATTAGGTTATTTTAGCGTTTAAACTACCGTGAGTGATTTCCATTATAAATACTATCTGTCCCGGCTTTACTCACGTGTCGGGAAACTAGTCGGGCTAACGTCGACTACACACGTGAGTAAAGCCGGGACAGATAGTATTTATAATTGAATTAGGTTCTATTATGTAATTGAATTATGATTCCATGTTCCATTTGGTACCTATTCCATCGTAAAGTTGTAGCTTTTCCATAGAATCTATACCTAAAATTATTATACCTACAAATGAAAAGCTGACTGACTGACTGATCTATCAACGCACAGCTCAAACTACTGGACGAAACAGGCGGAAATGCATGCAAATAGTTATAATGACTTCAACATCCGCTATGAAAGGATTTTCGAAAATTTAACCTCTATAAGGGTAAAGTGTAGTCCACATGGAATGTGGTTAACGGGACGACCTAGGGTATTCTACCCTAGGTTATGGTGTTAGTTACTTGGAATCAAAATTCAAAACATAAATTTATAGAAATGAAACTACATATTTCAGCTTTATATAAGACTAGCTTATTCCCGCGACTTCGTCCGCGTGGACCACACAAATTTCAAACCCCTGTTTTACCCCTTTAGGGACTGAATTTTCAAAAATCCTTTCTTAGCGGATGTCTACGTCATAATAGCTATTGGCATGCCAAATTTCAGCCCAATCCGTCTAGTAGTTTGAGCTGTACGTTGATAGATCAGTCAGTCAGTCAGTCAGTCATCTTTTCCTTTTATATATTTAGAAGAAGAAGACTTAGCTTAGTAACTGGTTAAAATTGTTTTGTCTGACTTACAAGAACAAATAGTTTTAGATATATTATACCTAATACCTAACTACAATTTAGTACGACGATGGAATCCCATATCCAGCAAGATTGCGGAAGCAAAATTCGTAGGAAATGAGCGGGCTTAATTATGCTAACCTTTATTCTATTGTAGTCTAAAACCTGTCTTATTACTTATATGCATAATATAACATCAATACTTATTGTTCCACGACGAATGTCAATCAAACTTTTTTGCTGTAGATGTTTTTAGGGTTCCGTATCTCAAAAGGAAAAAAGGAACCCTTACCTATAGGATCACTTCGTTGTCTGTCTGTCTCTCTGTCCGTCTGTCGTGTCTGTCAAGAAAACCTATAGGGTACTTCCCGTTGACTTAGAATCGTCAAAATTTGGCAGATAGTTAGATCTTCTGGCACAAGTAAAGGGAAAAATTCGAAAACCATGAATTTATGGTTATATCATAAGAAATAAAATAAAAAAATTTGGTCATTTTTTTTTTTTTCCCCTACCATAAAGCACCATTATAAAATGGCAGCTTTATTACTACTACCATCTAGCCTATGGGCTAATAAGTAATATTATTCTAGCTTAAACTTCTACTTATGATTAATTTTTAAATCTAATTTACAGTCCAATAACTGTCCTTAGTTTATTCTAACACGTACTTACAGTTCACTATGTTCTTGTGACCTAGAAAAATAAAGTAGCACAAGCACTATTACACAAACGCTGCACTTATGTACTTTTTAACACTAATTCGAACGGCTTGGTTCTTTTGAGCCTCCTTTTGATATCCATGTTATCTAGAAGCTTCACAGCCTCCAAATTAACATGATGGCGAAGTCGATGTTGGTGAGCTTCTGCGTACTTTTGGATGATTTTGTTTACGAACTCTATCTTAAGGTCCCTGTGGAGATCGTGATTTCTTACATACCAGGGTGCATTTGTTATTTCCCTGAGTACTTTGTTCTGGAATCTCTGTATTACTTGAACATTGGTCGGTTTAGTACACCCCCAGAGTTGTATACCATACGTCCATACAGGCATCAGAACTTGCTTGTATAGCATAAGTTTATTATGTAATGAGAGCGTGGAATGCCTTCCAAGCAGCCAATACATTTTTTTGTAGCGTAATTCTAACTCCTCACGTTTCTTTTTAACATGAGCTTTCCACCGAAGCTTTGCGTCAAGCGTCATACCCAAGTACTTCGCTGTATTTACGTAGGGAATAAGTTGCCGATTTAGATAAATTGGGTGATATTTTGGTAACTTATTGGTAAAATCTATATGCATAGATTTCGACTCG
The DNA here is from genome assembly GCF_902806685.2 of Maniola hyperantus. Classification (NCBI taxonomy): domain Eukaryota; kingdom Metazoa; phylum Arthropoda; class Insecta; order Lepidoptera; family Nymphalidae; genus Maniola; species Maniola hyperantus. The sequence continues at coordinate 11,738,618 of NC_048541.1, forward strand.
TTTAGCTTAATTCGCCACTTTATAGTCCAATCGTTGACTTTATTTATGGCAGCTTGAACTTTTTCTACTGCTTCTTCGTGACTTTCTCCAGTTGCTATTATGGCAGTATCATCAGCGAATGTTGCAATAGTGTTATTTTCTAGTGCTGGAATATCACAGGTGTATAATAAGTACAGGACCGGACCTAAGACACTTCCTTGTGGTACCCCAGCTTTAATTTCCTTGAGTTCAGAATACGCATCTTCTTGACGAACTCTAAACCATCTATTTGAGATGTATGATTCAAGAATATCTGCAAATGACTTTGGTAGCATATTTCTGAGTTTATAGATAAGCCCTTCGTGCCACACTTTATCGAAAGCTTGCGCTACGTCTAAAAAGACTGTAGAACACACTTTCTTATTTTCTAATGATTTCTCTATTATGTCAGTAATTCTGTGGACTTGATCTATCGTTGAGTGTTTTTCACGGAATCCAAATTGGTGATCTGGTATTAATTTTCTCTCCTCTAGTATAGGTTTTATTCTTTTGAGTAACAGTTTTTCAAATAATTTTGAAATAACTGGTAATAAAGAGATTGGTCTGTATGTTGTTGTTTCATGGGGTGGTTTCCCCGGTTTAGCGATCATTATAACTTCAGCAACTTTCCATAACTCAGGTACATGTCTTAGTCTAAATGATGCATTTATGAGATTGGTAAGTTTCACTAAAGCTTTCCGAGGTAGGTTTTTTAAAATTTCTCCGGTAATGAGATCATATCCTGGAGATTTTTTTTTGCTTAAATTGAACTTTATTTCTTCAGATACTTCCTTTGGTGTCACAAGTCTGATATTTTGCAGGTCATCTTGTCTTTCTTCATTCTCACTGAAATCAATTGTATGGCCCTCATTTGGTTGGAATATATCTTCCAGATGCTGAGCGAATCTATTAGCTTTTTGAATGTTATTGATAGCCCATTTCCATTTGATTCTTTAATAGGTGGTATATGTGTGATAGGTCTTTTTAGATTACCTGTTACTTTCCAAAGAGAATAGTCAGTTTCTCGGTCATTGGTCAAGCTTCGTAGGTAATCATTTAACTTAGTGTCATTATGACTTTTGATTGCTTTCTTGATTGTTTTCGCGAGTTTGTTCAGTATTCTTTTGTCTTGTGGCGATCTCGAGGCATGCCATTTTTTTCTCTGCTTTCTCTTTGTTCTAATGAGCTGTATAATTTCCTTAGGATAGGTGGTACCCTTACTCCTTTTTTTTATCGATGGCGTATTATTCCAGGCTGATTTTTGTATGTCTGTTATAAATTTAGCTACTTCCATATTGAGCTGGTCTTGGCATTTTAAGGGGACCTTTAGGTTTATAGTACTGTCTAACTCTATTTTAAAGCTTTCCCAGTCTGTATTGTTATTCACTAGAGTTATCTTGGTTTCTTTGAATGCAATGTTATGTTTATTCAATATTAACAATATTGGTGAATGGTCCGAATTCATGTCATATTTTCCTTCAATATTTAGGTACCTTGGTGAGATGTTCTTAGTTATAAAGAAGTCTATCAGATCTGGGGTTTTTTGAGGATCAGTAGGCCAATAGGTCGGCATACCTGTACTGATCGCGTCGCATCCCAAGTCTTTGATCGCACTCAGCAATTCTTTACCTTTTGTTGTTGTTAGTCTGGAGCCCCAGAAAATATTTTTGGCGTTAAAATCTCCACCAATTATAAATCTGTGTCCATATTGTCTCAAGAAACGCACGTATTCATATTTTTTTAGAGAATGCCTTGGTGGGCAGTATATGGCTACAATTGTAATTGGGTATCGTTCTGTTTTAATATTTACTGCCACTGCTTGGATTTCAGACTCTTCGTATTTACTTTCTTCGTAGTGACAAATACTCTCTTTTATTATAACAGCACTACCTCCTCTGGCTGAATTATTAGGATGTAGGGCGTGATATACTTTATATCCATTAAATTTGATGTAGGATTCTTTTGTGAAATGTGTTTCGGAGATCAAACATATGTCGATATTTTCAGTATCTAGGACTACTTGTAGCTCATGTTGATGTTGGAATAGTCCATTAGAATTCCATGCCAATAGTTTTAGTTCTTTTTCCATTATTTGGTTTTAAAAGGGGCTTTGTTAGTGCCATTTTCAAGTTTTCGCAGGCGATCATCGAATGATGACATAAATTTCAAGATCTCATCTAGTTTATTTAAGGTAGGATCGCTCGTGTTATTACTGTTGGACATTTTGTTTGAGGCTACTTGTGCATATGTTACCTTTTTACTAGGATTTTCTTTGTTAATTTCGGGAAGTCGCACATTTTTAGCAACTGGAGTTTGTTTTGTAATACCACTTGTTGCTTGAGTGTTTTGAGAAGATGGTTTTTTGTATTTCCTGTTCCTGATGGATTGCATTTCCTTGGCTACTATGCAGCCTCTATAGTTAGCTGGATGAGCTTCCCCACAGTGTACACATTTAGGTTTCTGCTCAGCTGGTTTTTTGCATTCAACACTTAGATGTTTTCCAGTGCATTTGACACATCTTGGCTCTCTGGAGCAATACTTCTGGGTGTGCCCATACGTTTGACATTTTTTACACTGTGGTATGAGCTTCGATGATCTCAGTGGATGTATTTCCACTTTGCATCCAAGAATCGAGGTGATTCCATAAATTTTGTCGATGTCTTCCCCATTCGTAAAACTTAGCAGGAACATGTTTAGTGGTTCCTTGTTTTTCCACCTTAGCTTATTGACGGCATTTTCAACCTTAAACCCTTTATTCTGAAGGTCTTCGATTATTCTTTCTGGCTTACAGGTAAAATGCAGCTTTTTGGCCATGACTTTAATGGGCCTATCTTGCTTGTTTTCAAAAGAATGCCACAGGAATTTCCCTGCAGTCAATGTTTTAGTGATTGACCGATATGTATCTTCATTGTTAGCATTTATTTTAACATTGTTGCCATTTAACATTTTAATTCGAAAATAATCTCCAGAAGGACCTTCTGTTAATAAGTCATAGAATGACTGATAATTTGTTACGTCATCTACTATTATTGGCGGGGGTGGTGGAATTTTCTTTTTCCTTTCCTTACTAAGACTGGTCGAGGAATCATCATGCTGATTGGTGGATGTGGACTGCTCGGGGGAGGTGTTCAATTTTCTTTTCTTCCTGCTTTTAGCTCTAATCCATTCTGTCTCTCTGGCTAATTCTTCTTCATCCGTTTGATATTCCGCTGGTTGCGGTGAAGTTTCCTTGGTGGTATTATTCTGGCTAGTATCCATTGTATTTTCTTTCGACAGAAATTTTATTTTATTTTTTAGCTCCAATATTTGCTTCTCCATAGATGTAATTATGAGCTGAAGCTTCTCGTTTTCCGCCTTTTTCTCAGAGAATGCTTTAAAAAGCATATGCTCTGTTTCGGTGATTAATTTTATTTCTGAACCCATAGTTGCAGTATAATAGTAGTATAGCTGCGATTTATTATTTTACAATTTATTCTGACACGACAAACCGCAAAACTAGGTCATTATGTCGAACGCGGTCGACCATCGGCGGCCGAGACGCGGCGTCAGCAGATTACGCTGCGATGCGCGTATTGCGATTAAGACACGGTTGTTTTCGACGAAAACCAAACACGGACCACGAAATTTGGTCATGACCAAATAATTATATTTTCAATTTTCAAAGTAAGATAACTATACGAAGTGGGGTATCATCATATGATAGGGCTTTACATTTACCTACCTTCTAAAATAGATTATATTTATTTATACCCGAGTACGGAACCCTAGCTGCGATAAAATACATAGATACGATAAAGAATCAACGTGAGTACGTTGATAAAATGTCTCTATCTAAGATCGTGAGGTATTTAAAATAACGCAATTAACTGGCTTATTTAATAATATTAAAAGCGTGTTTCAGACTTCATCAAGTGATATCAACTGTGTTCGGTCGTGAGTTTACTTAGTAACATGAATTTAAGGCTAATAACGCCGCAATGGAAGTAGGACGTATTTTTTTTTTTTTTTTTTAAAGAATATTAGCCATGTTAAATGACTAATATTCCCCTTTCCTCTCCAATTAGGCGTCAGGCTTGTACTAGGAGTAGGTACGACAACAGTGCAACAGGCGGGGTTTGAACCGTCGACCTTTCGGTTTTCAGTCCACTCCTATACCGGTTGAGCTATTGAGGCTCTTATTATCGCAGCAGTGTGTAACTACATGACCATCCTAATACAAAATGTACTGAAAACAGCTGATATCGCAATAACGCATGCGATATTATCGACCGATAATAACGCGGCTGTGTGGGGGAGCCTTTACTCGTACCTGCAATTTGAAAGCTAAGATAGCATTTACAAGAAATATGTAAAAGATGGCAGATGTCTCTTAGATAACAGCTTGTGTTAAATTAAGGTGTATATTGAGTTTGCGATTTAAAATATTTCTAGTATAACATTAATTCATTTTAATGTAATTAATGCTTGAGTCTGCTAATTAATTAAATATGTTGCATGACTTGTCACGACAAAGAGTGTATTTATAATTATAATTACGAAATTAAAGTGTGTTACACTCGTAATTAATGTTCTAATAAATAATAAATTTACACGATGTTTATGTCTATATTCAGTAACAGGTGTGCCAGAGTGAAACTATGTAAGCTACCGTAATAACATCCATAACGTTGTCAGTAATTGTCGAAAAATACCATACAATAGGAATTGTATATGGTATTTTTCGACAATTTTTGTTAAAAATGTTTAATTTTTTATTAAATATCAAGTAAATGATTAATTTTTAACTGGCCGTAGGACATTAGCGTTTACTATTATTGGTAATAAAAAAAATTGTTTTGTCTAGCTACAAAACTAACTTTTTTTACAAACTGCAGATTATTATTTAAAAAAAATTAAAAATGGTAAGAAGTAAGAATATTTAAAATTTCATTATGTTTTTCAAATTATCTCGCTATTCTTAGCAAGAGTTGCTTTATCTTGCTCGTAACTATATTTTGTGACATCAAAATTGACGCCTTTTTAGATCAGAACTAAAGTCTCAACTTACAAAATATTATAGTTACGAGCAAAATACATTCAGGTCTGGTCTAAATTCAACCCTGCTAACATTTCGCTGTGAAAACGTGGCCTATGCGAGCTGACTCTAATTGGTACATTGAGATCTCGATGTCATTTCGATATCGACAGGAAAATGGCGTGGCTACACGCTGCGTGACACAACACATGGCATGTCTATGTAGTCGTGTCAATCGGCAAAACCCTAGACCCATGTGGTCATACTATAGAACCAAAAAATTTAGGAATGATCCATTTGAATATTCAAAAATACCTACTACTACTATTTTTTTTCTCTAACTAAAGTTTTAACATCAACGCAGCACGCGGCAGAAAATATTAATCATCGACCTTAAGAAATAGATAGCGATTTTGTAGAGCGTTGTCTCAGTCGTCGAGACCGACAAAACGTCACATAGGTATGAGTGAAAGAGACAACGCTCTACAAAGCCGAAATCTCATTCTAAAGGCCGATGTACAATATTTCTTGCCGGCTACTGTATGTTGTTTTTAATATTATTGTATTTCTTTAAAGTGACACAATGATTTATTAGTTATTAATTATTATTTATTAATTTTGCCAATGTTTATTACGTGGGCCAGCGAGAAGAACTCTTAGCGTAATTTTTTGCATGCCTAAGGCGCCAAGCGGGTTTAGCTGCCATATTGCTGCTTAAAGTAAGTAATTATATGTATCAAATCGTGTCATTCGGCTAAAGTAACATACCCGCGCTACCATCTTTACACCTGTGTCTCGACAATAGGTAGGTACAGTACGCGGCAGAAAATAATAACGAGTTTGTAGATCATTGTATCTGTCGTTGAGACCGACAAAACGTCATATAGGTATGAGTGACAGAGACAACGCTGCGTACTGTACTTACTTGTGAGAATATATTCGAAACTGTCCTTGTTTAGTCGCAAAACTATCTACGTAGTAAGTACGTGTTTACTTACTTAATATCTAAACAGTAGTTTTGACCTGCGCAGTGTTTGAATGGATGTAGTTGTTTTTGTACAATCAGTGCTTTGTGAGTGCAAGAAACTCCATACTGTGAGCCAAAAAAAATTATTACAAAGTTGTGTTTTCAGATGATTCTATAAATTTTGTATCAAATGGACTCGAAATTATCTTGGTCTTTTTATCCCGGAAAATTGAAGAGTTCCCGCAGGATTTTAAAAAGCTAAATCCACGCGGACGAAGTCGCGGGTATAGTACTACTATAATTCTAAAGGAACTACCTAATATTAATTATTTCAATTGTATTAGATGTTATGAAAGAGCGGGGTCGCCTGCCACAAGTACTAGTAGTAATACTAGTCACTTACTGGGATCAGGGATGGTCCCAATTTCTTCGCACTATGTGAAATTGTTCCCCGGGATGTAAGCTTACCGCCTACCTATTTCAATACGAATGATAAATGGTTTTCTGATTTTGACGCGATTGTGTACGGCTTATAATTACTAGCCGAAAATAGTTTCCTGTTAAATGCTTTTAATATTAGTAACCATAATTTGCATCAAGGAGACAAAATAATATCACGCCCACATATCCAAATAATTTATTGCTGTTATACAAATCACTGTAACATGGTCCTATTATTTATTAAATGGACTAACATTATTGGTTAGGTTAGCGTAATTAACGTGTTATATAGGTAGCACGGTAATTTACAATATTGATATTTTGTATTTATTTTTAACCGAGTTTCTTTTTATGTTTTTGTTTTTTTTTTATTTAGATATCCTTATGTATGTTTTACAACAGCAAGAGTATTATGTAACAACTAGACAAACAACGAGCCTTTTAAGCACTAAAATGTTTGACTGCATCACATTGTGGATACACCGACAATAAAATCATCGAGATATTCAGGTAAATCGGACCTTACCTTAAATGATGAGCTGTATTGATTACTTAAAAGGACACGTTAAATATGCTAATGAACTGCGGTAATGAGCTGTGGATGTATTTAAAATACTTGGTAATTATGCTTGTTTGCATTAATTAGTGGTTTATGTGTTTGCATACGGTGTTTTATTGGTTAGAGCTTTTATTTTAACAAAGTATATTTTAACGACACACACGCAAAACTTTGGAAGCTTTTAATTTATAATACTTTCCCAAAATAACTTTAATATTATGTGGTCTTTAATCTGAATTCCTCGTGAAATTTAGAAACTTTATCCCCTCCCTGCAAGGATTTCAGAAATTCTGCCTATATCTATACTAATATTACGTGTACACTAAATACAATAATGTATCGGCACGACCACTAAATATAACTAGGTAGGCACGGAGATTTACTTCTATTCTGAAAAATCCAGAAAATTACAGAGTTTTGAGATGCCCACGACATTTTAGATCTCTAAGATGTCGTGGGCATCAGTACTAAACGGGTTTATCAAAATGCATAGTGTTAAATCTATTGTAAACACAGTTAGCAAATGGGGCATGAACGTTGCGCAAGTTAGTTGTCAATGCAATGCATTCGTCATTTGCTGCTTCATCGGATTGCTATGTAGTAGATATATTGCGAACAAAATACCTAACAAAAATAACTTCGTACAAGACAAACGAGTACATCTTAGAGGTACAGCTTTGTTGGTTGGATGATCACAAAATTAAAGGTCATAGCATATAATATCAAGAAAAGAAGCAGAAAGTGCGAAGGGTTTGGCCATAGTTACCACACTGCCTGGCCAAATGCGGCTTGGCAGACTTCATGCACCTTTATAGAGAACTCTTAGGCATGCAAGTTTTCTCACGATGTTTTTCTAGACCGTTAAAGCAAGTGATATTAATTAATTGCTTAACCCGCACATAACTATGAGAAGTTAGATTTGCGTGCCCGGGATAAAAGCCCGGTAAAAAGTGGCCTTTGTCTTCCTTCCCTGGTCTTTCGTCAAAAAATGTTAAACAGATGGGCTGGGCAAAAGTTACCAGACAGACAGACACACTTTCGCATATTTTATAATATTAGTAGGTATTAAACATATCCGTATAGCAAATTATTGAAATAACAATTTATCGGGAACCTTTTGGAATGTCGTTTTGTACAACGCTCCACCAGAAAAGCAGGCAAAAAAATCGTGCTAAAATCGATTAGATAAGGCAAATACATAAATTACTTAATAATGCGGCAAAAATGTTTATTTCGTTCATACTTATTCCGATTTACTCAAGTTTAACGGAAACAATATTCTACAATACCTACCAATTTATTTAAATACCATATTATTCTAAATCACGATCCGAAGCAACTTTGATTTTCCGCATTCGGTGAGAGTAAGAAGCCTTGATCGAGATCGTGGTTCGCATTGCAGGAAAAGAATGCTCATAATGACGGTTGTATAATTTTTAACCTATAAATAATGTATGAGCATGACTCACAAACTTAGAAGTTCAGTTGAATATAGCTATAATATAACCACACATAGATAGCACTCTTCTATGTATTAAAAATAAACTAAAATAGTTGTAAGGGTGAAAGTACAGTCATAGAAACCAATAACGTATCACTACACAGTGGTATATTTAAATTTTGAAAAAAAAATCAGGGCAGGACTCTATAACACCTCCCCAGAATCCTAGGAGGTGAACATTTTAACCACTAAACTATCCCGACATTACCTTATAAAGGTATTTTAAATATTTCAAAATAAAAACTACCGTTCAAAAATTACGATTGTCAAAGTTTTTAGTTCACGTCTATGGAACCATATCAAGGTAATTGTTAATTGATCGGCAACTTATCACTGTTATTCCATACTGTAAAGCACAAGATATTCTAAAGTTTGTTGTTAATCACAACTTTTTGCTACCACTTCAACATGACAAGCATATTATGTAGCATTAGCATATAAAATGCCAGCTCTGTGATGGATGAAGATAAATACGATTATATATTAAATTTAATCGTTTTAATCAATTAACGCTTGACATAATTCGTGCAGCTTGTTTAACTCCTGGTGGATTCAATTCAAATCCATTTTCTCTTATCATTATTTAGCTAAGTATAAGTAAAAACTACTTTCAAGTGAAAGTTTCTTTTTAATATTCTAAAAACCGCTCAAGTGCTAGAACTGCACAAATATATTAATATCTACCATCGTAAAAGTTTAACACTTTATCCACTTAAGAACGCGGCCGTATATAGACCTTAAGAAGGAGATAGCAGATTAATTTTAGAGCGTTGTCTCTGTCGTTGAGACCGACAAAACGTCATAGAGACAAGGCTTTACAAAGCTGAAATGTCATTCTAAAGGCCGATGTAGGTACATTACTTTCTGCCACGTACTGTACTGTGTTTTTGATTTGCATGGCAGTCATTTTGTAATTCACCATCTTGGTTTTTTATTATAATATTTTGTTACACCTAATAGCGACAAAGAATATTTTATATTAAAAGACTACCAGAACACCTAACAAGTTAAATAAACAATATAAATTGCGTACTCTTATCATCAAATAAATCAGTAATCAATATTAAAAGGGCTTATCGCGTCAATCAAATCAGAGTCCTATCGAATAGCTACAAATTCCTTGGCGGGAACAAAAAACGAAATAGGTGCTCGAACGAATCAATGAACAAAACCAAAAGGAGTATTTAAAATTAATCTGAAGTGACATGTTCAGGCACCATACGATTCTAAATCAATTGGAATGCTTTGATTTTTCTGAATAATAAGGAGGCTATTTCACTTTCCAATTTCACGTTAATCCGTTGGTCCGTAAGGCCTGATTCAAGACCAAACCAATAAAGCAAAAATCAATCGCGCTGTATAGGGATCATATCTCTATCATCAGAAGCAACCTAAATTAATATGTAATCGTACCTATGCATACAATATAACAATAAAATATAATATAAATTTTTGTATTCGTAGTATATTTCATCACATTTTAAAAACAAACAAGATATCTACAAGTTGAAAAAAAATCCCAAAAAAAAATGTTGTTAAACTGTCAGTAATTAAGGAAGTGTCATAACTATTTTGAATAACGAGCGCATACAAAACGGATACAAAAAACCCTCTCACGTAACAAATGATCTAATTAACCAACAGCTAATTAGCTTTGTTCTAATTTGAATTTGACCAAAAATACTCAATCATGGCTGATAAAATCAACGGCCGTGGTTGAGGTTTTACGCTCGATAGCTATCTCTGAAATGCAGATAAAAAATGAATATTTTTATTTGTTACCAGTATATGAGGCAGCCAGCATAATATTATGTTTAGCCTCTTTCAAAACGGACTGTTTTGAGTTTTATTTAAAAACTGTTACTTTTCAATCTTTTTTTTTTAAATAGAGATAGCGAGCAAACGAGCAGGCAGGTCACCTGATGTTAAGTGATTACCACCGCACATGAACATTTGAATCTCTGACTAATAATCCGTCAATATAAAATAATAATTTCCTTTTGTTTGGGATACGCTACGGCCATGCTCCAAACCAACTACGCGTTGAATTGAAAAGCCCCTTCTTGTTTTAAATGGTCAAAATTACTTAAATAAGTTACGAAAAAGAGCAAAATTTTATTAAAAACTAAGTCATGCTAACTACTGCGAGAGACTTTATTACTTTCTCACAGAAAATTGTTGAAGACTTTAATCAAAGGTTTCATATCCCTGTCTGGGTGTTGAGCACTCATTAAATATTATGAAGATGTTATGAAGTTCTCGACAGGGGTCCCCGCACTTAATCACTGTACGTTCACTCGGAGTGAACTTCACGACAATGCTGGATATTGCAACAGAGTGCAAAGATTCGTGATCACGCCCGTGAATTACTGTGTGGCCATTAAGTGGGTAATCTAAATAATGTATGAAAGGAAAATGTAACTGACTGACCGACTGGCTAACTGATCTATTAATGCACAACTCTGACTATTGGACAGATTGGGCTGAAATCTGGCATGGAGATACCTATTATTTTGACGTAGACATCCGTTAATAAAGATTTTAAAAATTCAACGCCTAAGTGGGTAAAGCTAGGTTTTAAATAATATTATATTTTTAAGCACATAAATTACTAAAAATTACGGAATTTCACGTCTCTCAGGATATAGTGCCCCTTAGGCCGCTAGGATGGGACCTGAGTGTCGAAATTTCAGACAATTCAATCTAAGCGAATGCGTGGGTAGTTCTTAGTCCTTCCTTCTTACACCTCTTTACTCACGTGTTTAGTCGACGTTAGCCTCCCGAGTCCCCTTTGAAAAAGGACCACGGTTGGGTTCGAAACTAGTCGAGCTAGCGTCGACTAAACACGTGAATAAAGCCGAGTTATATATAATAGAAATCAAGATTTGGAACACCCTTCCACCATCAGTTTTTCCACCGAATTATAAAATGGGTACCTTCAAGACAAGAGTGAATAGGCATCTTCTAGGCAAGCGCGCTCCATCTTAGGCTGCATCATCACTTGCCATCCAGGTCTGATTGCAGCCAAGCGCTAGTCTATAAATTAAAAAAAAATATATATCACTCAGATAGTTTAAACGCTAAAACATTCCTTGGTAATCGCTCGGTTTCTGGCCCCATTGGTTTGCGCAACTAAATGCTTCATTGGTCTTATCATCTTACGCCGTGAGCTGAAAAGCGTGTGATATTCCGTTATTTTAAAATAACATGTAACTTATTCAAAACTAGCTTATGCTCGCGGCTTCGTCCGCAATGACTACGTAAACAAATCCCTATTTCCCCCCTTAGAAGTTGAATTTTCAAAAATCCTTTCTTAGCAGATGCCTACGTCATATGCATCTGCATGCCAAACTCCTCTCCTAAAGTCTCTTAAACCTGGTAAAATTCAATAAATTTAAAATAACTATAATTAGAGGTCTTTTTGGTCAGTAACAGTAATAATTCATCATGAATGCTCAAAGGTTTTTGCTTCTAAACGTTTCTCACTGCCCAGTCTCCCGGAAGCCGAAAAAATTAACTTGTCATGTTATTGTTCAGTTCAGAGCTATTACAATAAATTATTTATTGTTGATATTTAAAGACACCACACCTTTGATTGATATTTGTGCCCTACACATGTCTATCTACAAACAAAATATGTATCCTTAGATGGCCATCGCAGACTACCGATAATAGTCAATTTGTGGGTTTGCCCTTTATTAACGCCACTGCGGAGCAACAGATCGACATGACTTTTGCATGGATATGGTTTTTTGCAAGGTCAAATACTTCATCATCATCATCATCATCATCAACCAATAGACGTCCACAGCTGGACATAGGTCTCTTGTAGGGACTTCCAAACGCCACGGTCTTGCGCCGCCTGGATCCAGCGGCTCCCTGCGACTCGTCTGATGTCGTCCGTCCAAAGACTTAGTGAGAGATTTATCCCGGAAAATCTAAGAGTTTCAACGATCTGAAAAACCTTAATTCAGGCAGATAAGATCGCAGGTATTATTTAGTGGTGAGCAAAATAAGATTAATTAATTAAATATCACTTGCTTTAACGGTGAAGGAAAACATCGTGAGGAAACCTGCATGCCTGAGAGTTCTCCATAATGTTCTCAAAGGTGTGTGAAGTCTACCAATCCGCACATGGCCAGCGTGGTAGACTATGGCCAAAACCCTTCTCACTCTGAGAGTAGACCCGCGCTCTGTAGTGAGCCGGTGATGGGTTGATCATGATGATGATGATGATGATGATGATGATGAACAAAATAAGAACTCAGGCAAAACGAGACTGTCTGCGTTTGTAGTTATTTGTATCACGCGTCGAGGTATTATTAAAAGTATGACAACCATACTTATTTATTGCGTAAATTAAGACGTAAATAATTTTAATAGTCAATTAAATGCTATAATAGGTGGTCATAAAATGTAATTAAAATATGAAAGCCTCTGAACCTTATAATTTTCTGAATACCAATGCAATAATAGCGCAAACCTACGAGTTTGTTCGAATGAGAATCATTTGGAATTAGCTTACCTTAAAATGTAGTACTGTCCTTTTCCACAAGGAGCATTATGAAAAGAATAGCAATACACCTGTCGTTTTAGTAATTTAGTTTTTCAACCGGTATAGGAGTGGACTGAAAACCGAAAGGTCGACGGTTCAAACCCCGCCCGTTGCACTATTGTCGTACCTACTCCTAGCACAAGCTTGACGCTTAATTGGAGAGGAAAGGGGAATATTAGTCATTTAAAAAATGGCTAATATTCTTTAAAAAAAAAAAAAAGTTTAGAAATTAAGTACAACAAAACTAGCCACATAGATTATCTGAAATTCTGGTCTACAAAGCTAGGCATTAGATAGTAACTGATTTTGCTTCCCTGAGAAGCAATACTATTGTTTGTTACTAAATTTTTTACTACGTCATAAATTATTATGATTGCAGGAATTGACTAAGTATGTAATGCAGAATTTTTTAGTGATTAGAATTCAATCGGTTCAGTACGCGGCAGTAAGTAAGGTACATCGGCCTTTAGAATGACATTTCAGCTTTGTAGAGTGTTGTCTCTGTCACTCTTTTTTAAATTCAGATACAAGTTAGCCCTTGACTGCAATCTCACCTGGTGGTAAGTAATGATAACTCATACCTATCATAGAGGTGTTTTGTCGGTCTCAACGACAGAGACCCTACAAATCTGCCATCTCCTTCTAAAGGTCGATGTACATTATTTTCTGCCGCGCACTGTACAACATCAGTCGTATATCTATGACTAAGCGGTTCTCTAATGTGCGATCAACATTAATGTCTTTATTACCGCTATCGTAACTAGACCATGTGCCTTTAGAGGCGGAAATATCAATATCATTAACTGCTAAAGCGACAAAAAACACAATTAGCACAGTTCAATCCGTATTTGTTAACAATTAAGCAATACGCTTTTATAACGTTCATTAAAATGGTGAATTGGACTGATACAATATAGATAGTCAGACCGTGACATACGTCTACCTACTTTATGTTGACACGCATAACAAAAACGTTTATAACAATAGATAGGGTAAATAACCGCATTCTCGATAAGCAAAATACTTGTAGCTTGTAGGTAATTAAATTCATTCATTCATAGTAGGCCAGTAAATAAAGCCGTTTTTTTTGGTCAACCTCGCACTAAATTTCCGATCCAATTTTATTTTATTTTTAGGTTAAGGGTCACTTACTGACCATAAAATCACAAAATGCTGATCCAGGTGGAGCTACGATCGCAATCTTGTAGGAAAGTTTTTGGCCGAATCTCGAAAACTATCCACTTTAGGGCAAAAATTATGAAAATTATTATTGTAGAAAATAAAATTTCGCATCTTTTGTTTTCTGGTAAACTTTTTTGTAAAATTTACCGTTTACTATTTATGTCCGATTTAATGAACTGGTTTTTTCAACATTTAAAAGTTATCGGCCGAAATTTAGTGCGAGGTTAAATGCTCTATTTACTGGACTATAGTACCTAATTATAATCATTTATTTTGGCAGAATGTGGTACATGCAACATACAATCCTCACCAAGTTTTCATGGGACCAACCTGACAATACAAACTTTGCAAAAAAGAATTGTGAAATCGGTTCAAAATAATCTCGTATCTCGAAGAAACCCTACTTTTCTCGGGATTAAACTATATACGCTATTATATATTTAAGTACGCCAAGCCAAGTTATGTCCTAATCCATTCAGTAGTTTCAGTGTAAAGTGTACACAGACAGACAGAGAAAAATAAAATAAAATATATTTTTGGGTGTATGTCGATAATAATGTTTCCTCCAATTAAAATAAATTTAAACTATATTAATAATATATAATATAATTTAAAATATATTTAACTAGCGACCCGCACCGGCTTCGCACGAATAGCTTATTACAATTTTCGTAACGATCTCTATTTTTTTTTAAATATAGCCTATGTCACTCAGAAATAATGTAGCTTTCCATTGGTGAAAGAATTTTCCAAATCGGTTTAGTATTTCCAGAGATACCTACAAACAAACTTAAAAACTTTAACTCTTTATAATATTAGTAGGTATATTTCTCTATAATATTATCTCTTCTCTTAATATATTCTCTTTACAATATTAGGATGTACAGAAATTATGAACTATTTGCTATTTAAGACTGGCAAAAATGGATGAAGCTTTAAGCTAAAATAACACAATTATGACTGTTCTTAGATAAAATTATTTTATTACGTAAACTTATATGTATGTGTGTATGCTCAGTAATTTAGGTATGATTAGGTATGATTTAGGAGGTAGCTACCTGAATCGGTAGACTAGTAATTTGCACATGCACACAAGGAGAGACAATTTCTACGTATGCCGGTGCAATTATACTAAGAGTGCCCGTTGAGAAGCGAATCACGTTCCACAGCTTGCGACATCTGTTTGCTTGCAACCTAAGTTTTGCCATCAATCAACACACATTTGTATAGAACTACTTTCATTTAGTTCTTTAATAAACTACGTAGAGTGTATGTAGAATAATTTATAACCAAAAGCTTTCTCTGATTATAGCAAGAACCAGATAAATTGATAGGTATAGTAGGTACATCATACGACTATTACACATTCCCGTGACTTCATCCACGTGGATTTAGATTTTATACATCCCATGGAGCTATTTGATTTTCCTGGCTAAAAGTTAGCATAAATGTTCATTATAAATTGTCTATGTCTATACTTTCGTCAAAAACGGCTAAACGGATGAGTTGTGAAATGGTAGCCGACAGATAGACAGACGTTCGCATTTATAATACTAATATGGAGGTATAGATAGGTAAGTATAAGTAATATACCTAGTAAATTCTAATCCAAAAAGTACTTAAAACACTGAATAATAAAATGATAGATTACAAAAATCAGTCAAAGGAATTTTAGTTTCTAGACAAACCCGTGCCAGTCGATGCCTTGGGCCACAAAATATGGCTGACATACCAAGCAAAATAATTACAGCACAGGACTTGCCTAACCCTTGAATGCAATCGTACCTGGTGCTAAGAGAAGCAGGCAATCTAATAGAAGCGGGCTAACTTGAAAGAGCAATTTTAAACTAAACCCATACTCCTACGCGGCATTGTAATATTTCTATGACCGAAACGCTAAGCCACTTGATGGCACGTCTTTATAGTTTGAGGTAACTAACCATATCCAAAGCCTCCCACTAGATCCTCTCTTTTTCTAGACAGAGACTAGAACCTCACTAGACCAGACCTGAAGCAGTCTAAAAATTTTAAATTCCCATATTACCCCTGTTACATATACATTTTGATTCATGTAGTAGGTATTTGCTTCAAGAAAGCCTCTGTATTGACAAGACTAAAGACCCTATTATCTACTGGTGTGAAAAACAGTCTTTTTTAAGGAGAGTCGGCAAAAAATTTAGCAGTTATTATTTTCTAAACGGTAACATGTACAGTGCGGCAAAACTGTCTTGGCGCGTGGCGAAAATCGGAACTAACGTTGCCGTCAAGTGTCCCCTTTGGTCTTGTTTGAATATTCTAATTTCTAAGCCACCATCAAGTGAAATCAGTCAACCTGTAATCCATAAATAATAGAACATGAGCTAAGTTGAACCGTTTTCCAACTAATCGCTTAATAAATTAAAACAATTCAATGTGCAAATATCATTATTTATGGTGCAGATAAAGCACCGATGGAAGCCGATTACATACTAAAATAACAAAAGTTTTATTGCTAACTTGGGAATACTGGTATAATAATATCATTTTGATGCATGTTTGTTTTCTACAAAACTAGGTATATAATCATACTCACCTATATCATCTGATCTATCAACGCACAGCTCAAACTACTGGACCGATCGGGCTGAAATCCGCTAAGAAGGGGTTTTTGAAAATTAAACACTCAAGGGGGTAAAATAGAGGTTTGGAATTGGTGTAGTCCACGCCGACGAAGTCGCGGGCATAAGGTAGTTTGGCATAAAATTGCGTTGCTGACGACATAATGGTAGGTTTAGCTGCGACAGCGTATATCAGTCGATAACGCGGAGCAAACAACATTGACCCAAGTGGTAACTGGATGGGTTTCCTCCGTACCTCAGAGTATAAGACAACAACGACAACCGGCGGTCCCAGTTTCTAAGATTAATCTGATAATAACTAATCTCTAAAACCAAGAGTCGAATCCTTTACCTACCTTCCTACTTTTCGTAAAGTCGTAAAGGAAGGATATGAGAAAACTCTACTAATATCTGATTAATGAAAAGGAGTCACTGCCCTCAGCAATGAGCAGTATGGTACAGGGAGAAAGATTGTAGATATAGAATTACATTCTACTTAATACTAAAATTATAAATACAAAAGTTTTTAGTTTTTATTGATTTTTCCTTCAATCACACTGCAACGGAACATCGGATTGACGTGATTTTTTGCATAGTTAAAGACCTTGATAGTAACATAACTTTTTATTTCAGGAATCCAAATAGTTTTCACGGGATTGTAGGAAACCTAAATCCACGCGGACGATGTTGCGAGCATCATTTAGATTCTAGTCTGTTAATAATATTATATCGTTAATTAATTTTAATTAATTTAAGCTATAGTTTACACATCGTCTTCTATATCATAGGCTTGAGTGAACCAATGAGCTATGTAATATTAACTAGTGTGTATAGGTATAAAGCTGTTACACACGGTGTACACATGAGTTATTATAATTTGACTGATCTAATTTTCAATAATTCAAATTTTGCTCGTATAAAAAACGAGTTCTTATTGATTTTTTAATAATGTTCAAAAATATTGTTTTTTTTAATTACCTGATATCTTACACAAGTCATTAGTGCATGTGATAGACTGATTGTTTGCATCTAGAAATATTCTAGAATTTCTTTGCAAATTAATTGATACACCACAAAGAATAAGAAGTGACATTAAATCACGGCCTTATTACTGTGATCTTGTTTGTCAAATTAAAAATGGCACACTTTTTAAATAAAAAAAACATGCTTACATTAGTTCTTTTCAGTACGCGCAAAACCTCTAATTAATCAAAAATCCTAATTAAATTATAATTAAAAAAGTATGTTTGTTAGTCTATTTGTTTGGTTTGTTCTTCTATCATGCCACAACCGGACAACGGATCAACGTAATTTTTGCATGTATATAATATATTATAATAAAGACCTAGATAGTGACAGGCTACTTTATATTCCAGAAAATTAGAGCACTCTCCCGGTATTTTAAAAACCAAAATACACGCTAGCGAAGTAAGGGATAGGTATCTACTTAGTTATTTTATACTAGGTGATGCCCGCGACTTCGTCCGCGTGAGTTTTGATTTTTGAAGTTCACGTGGAAACTCTTTGATTTTCCGGAATAAAAAGTAGCCTACGTCAAGCCTATGTCCTTCCCCGGGACGCAACCTATCTCTGTACCAAATTTCGTCAAAATTAGTTAAACGGATGGGCCGTGAAAAGCTAGAAGACAGACAGACAGACAGATAGACAGACGGACAGACAGACACACTTTCGCATTTATAATATTAGTATGGATCTTAGTCGATTACTCGAATTTCTTGATTAAACTTGTAAATTGTTAAGCGAATCTACACAGGTACATTGTGTGAACTACTCCTTAGATCCAAATCAGAATCTATTCAGCATAATTGATTAAATTGGCAGGCGATTCGATCGGTCATAGTAATTATTGGTTTGCATCTAATCCATAAGTCAATCAACTGAGTGTAATTTGCAATGCAATTTCTTAATTAGTACGTGCTTTGTTGAAGATATTCAAAGTAATTATCGCACCATAACTTATCTGAAGCTTAGACGCTTTATAAAGTTTTTGTTTTCATACTTCAATTCAAAAACAACGAACTTCCATTCAAACTTTCATCCTCTATTAAACGACCATAGGAGTAGGTACTAGCACCTATGCCTTTCTATATCTGTCCTTTTCTTGTCAACCATGGATTACCTTATCAAAAAGTGACGTAATTACAAAACCATTTTAAGCACTTGATAGAGGCATAAAAACAGTGCTTGCCCTGGTTGAAATAACTCAATGCTCATTTTCTCAATAACATGTCATATTAAATAAGGTACATACCTTTTTTTTTTTTCGAGGGGGAAATGTTCTGAAGATACCCAATCGGGTTATGTGGGGTACCCCGTATTTAAACTTTATTAAACGCCACTGTCAAGTACTTACTACATAAATAATTTATTTCAATTTGTAATTTGCATTGAATTTATGAACACAATAGTCAGCCGAAAAAAAAGAAGTATGTTGTACAGTACGCTTAGTACGAGATTTTGTCTCACCAACGTTGATAGTATTCGAGACCTAAACAACCTTGAATTGAAGTCAAATATTCAATGCCACTGATTTTAATTTCGCAATGTTTCCGCCTGGAGCGCTGGCTGTAGAAGTGTAGACAAACTTGAGCTTTAAAACAAGTCATTTAAGATCCAGTTTACTGTAACGCGGAAGTATTTCGACTCTCGAATTTGATTTGGTTTGGTGAGACGTAAAATCTTGTACTACGGGTACAGAATGCGTCAAGGAGATATGTAAGTTGTAGGCTCAATAAGTTCAAGCACTCATGCCCCAACACATTTCGAACTTGATCTATTCCCCATTCTACCGGCAGATGGCGAAAACGATCGTCTGATATTATGTAGGGATGCTTATTTGAATACTCAATGCGCTATTTACGTAAAAGGGTTTATCGGTGACGGGAAATTCGATAATACCGTAATGCCTCTTTGTGGTTTTATTTATAGTGGCACGGAAGCCAACACCTTCGTAATGTATTTGAGAAGTGCGTGTCATGATACTTAAGTGAGATGTGTCATGATACTTACATGTACCTATGTCTTCGATGAAAATAGTTATAATTTATATCGATGAAACTAGTCTAGTCTGCATTGATTCGTACCGTAATGACTAACCTGTTTTTGGTGTGTTTTCTAGCAGGAAAAAAATAGAAAAACTATCGAAATCTCTGGTCTTTGAGATAATAAATAAATAACCATAGGTATTATGTATACACTAGTCATATATTCTTATTTCTTCTTATTTTCATGTCGGTTTAAAAAATATACTTACCTTTTAAAAATAAGGGCGTGTTAGTTTTGAAATCTGTGCGTGACGAGAAACCGGAAACATATTTTCATTTTAATGCTCCTATTTCAATGCGCCAAAGGTTAAATAAATAACACGTTAGAAACCAATGATTGACAGTTGGAAATCAAGACCTTCACAGTTCACTGTTGTTGCTACAATTGAATAATGAAACATTTTAATTGCCCCTCCGTTAACTCTACACAGGTCTTTATATACCTAACTAGAGTGTGAATCTTCACGTATTTCAAATTTAAATATTTAAAATGCGGGAAATAACATTAATATTTAAAAAAATTAAAGCATTTGAGGTCTTCCATTTTGTAATTGGCCAGCGTGGTGAACTATGGCCTAAACCCTTCTCACTCGGGCACGCACCTCTAACTTTTCGGAATACGTGCGTTTTAACTTTTAAAATAGGTATCACATGCTTTTACGGTGAATGAAAACATCGCGACTAAGCCTGCATGCCTTAGAGTTATTCACACTCAAAGGTGTGTGAAGTCTTCCAATCAGCACTGGGTCAGCGTGGTGGACTATGGTCTAAGCTCTTCTTATTCTGAGAGGAGGCCCGTGCTCAGTAGTGAGCCTGCGATTGATCATGATGATGATGATGAATATTGCTGAAAAAGAAAAATAAATTACATAATTATCAGGTACAAACAACAACAGTGACTAAACAAAAATGAAGAGAACATATTGTACCTATTACCAATCAAAGATTCCCAGTGATCTTTTAAAATGCACCCAAGAGCGTTCTTCCATATTCGGTTTGCTACGGAATTAGGTATAGGTACGGGTATACCTAGGTTCTAGATCTCATAGATCAACGCGATCATTCTATAGAAAGGGATCAACCTTACCTCTATGCCTGATTCTGCCAGCGAAATTGATCACATGAGCCATTCTAATAAATAATTAATCATTAAATAATATATCAAAGCTGATATCCGCGGCTTCATCTGCGTAGATTTTTAAGGATCCTATTAGAATTTCTCTAAATCCTTTCTTAATTTGGATTTTCGTTATAAAGAGAACCTACATGTTGTGATATTTGAAATTTCTAGATTCACTCGTTTAAGCTTTGCGTTTTATTATAAAAAAGACGTGGTTTAAATGGATGTATGAGTCGTGTGGCAGAGATAGATGGTTAATTTTTCTATCAATATGCGTGTGGCTGGTCGATTAAAAATGACAATGTTTTGTTTAACACTGAATTTTGTATGGCACTGATAAGTAGACTGAGCTGCCACATTGGTGCTTACAGTAAAAGCTCTTAGATATAGCAAAGCGTTTTAGAGCAAAGCAATTGTCCAGAGTCTGATGTTCCAGTCGCAATTTACAGAAGCGCTTGCTTACCCGACGGCGTAATGAAATGATATCAGCAAAGCTATGCGAGTAGAACAATGCAACTATTTTATAGTACGCGACAGGTTGAAACGGCAATCGGGGAGGGAACGCCCCGCACACCCACACAGGCCCCGCGCTAACCCCGTGCGGGTGAGCGCGGGTGACGTGCGTGTGTACGGGGCATCCCCCCGCTTCATACCCCAATTGCCATCTCAAACTGTCGCAGCCTATAGTGTTTATCAAGTCAAAGATACAAACTCTATTGCGTCAGAAGCGACAGTCCATTTCAATTTCCTGTTTCTTGCTTTTCTGCCCCAGTGGGTAGTCAAGTTTTAATTTTGACTATACAGAAGAGTCTTTTGTGTTAATAAAAGATGTGCTTAAATATTAAAAGTAACTGAAGTACAATAAAATTGCTAACATTTTTTAATGTTGAGGGCTGAGCTAAGCTGTTCGTAAAATGATCAACCCATCGCCCGACATGGATCTCCTCTCAGAATGAGAAGGGCTTAGGCAATAGTCTACCAAGCTGGCCTAGTGCGGATTCGCGTATTTCAAACACCTTTGAAAACATTATGCAGAACTTTCCTCACGATATTTTCCTTCACCCTTGAAGCAAGTGATATAATAATTGCTTAAAACTCACATACCTCTAACTTTTCGGAGACAACTCCGAAAAGTTAGAGGTGCGTGCACGGGATCGAACTCTCAACTTCCTGATTATAATATTTTTTTAGAAAAGTCTTAGTTTCTCAGACATCGCTTGCATTGAAAAAATTAAAATCTGTTTCATCCCACTTCTGATGTTCGCTACCGCTATAACTTTTGCATTTTTTGTGTGAACTTAAAAGAACAGGCTAGGCAATAATAAAATGAATAATGTTTTTCTGAGCAAATAAAATAATTATGGCAGGAAAACCGAAGAGTGTTTTACCTAGGTACGCTTTGTTTGGTCCTTGTGCAGCTTTAAAAATACGTGAAGCATGAAAATAATGATCTCGTTTCTAAGTTTTGAAAACGGTCTGTTTACTTTTGCTGCCATCTATTTTCAGCAGGTTTAGAATTGATGTCAATAAAATGATTTAAAATATAGCTTTACTTTCTTTAGTTTTCCTTAGCTGACTAAATGGCAAAAACTTGTCTGGAGAAGCTCATAAAGTCATTTTGACCTTCTAGACTCTACAGTTAGGTTTTCAAACAAGAAGGTTGTAGTCTTTCGCATTTCAGCGACTTCAGTACTTGTTCACCTTTTTACTAAGTTAGAAAAATGCACTTAATAAAAAACTGTATTTTTATTTTATACTTAGAAGTTCTAATTAGTATAGAATATAAATGCAGTTTCTAAACGGCACCTAGATCTAGCACTTTTTTACCTTACTCCAGACAGTAAAGTTTTCGTTTGAGATTCATTAGCAAAGGAAAAACCTTTGATATTAAAAATAACCTGAAAATTAATGAGAGCAGTTTGAATAAATTTACAAATAATCAGGAAAATGCTTCTTTCCCTGATTACCTAGATTTTTTTTTCGATAGACGCTCGCTGAAAGTTCTTTCTGCAGACGTTATTGCTTGTTGTGCGCTGAGCTTAGCTGCTATAATTTTGAACAAAAAATGGTTCTTGGTGTACGCATTCCATTTATCAGTACTAAGAATGCTAAAATAATCCGTAAGATTGATCCGCATCGGAAGCGTCGAAGAAATTAGAGCAGAGATCGGTACCTACTGACGTGCCCTTTGCTCACGCATTTATCGCGTGACTGATGCTGCCGAAACCTGAAAAATTCGCCAACTACAGCTTTCCAGGTTTCCTAATCTCCTCATTTCTGATTTGATCACGTAAAGAAACTCCGATCCGACCAAAACGCTATCTGTCGCACGCTGAACTATATACCTACCTATTACTGATGTACCTATCCGTACTATTCTAATCTGATCTTAAAATTAGATTATAATATTTAGTATTTTTTGCTTTGGTCTATCCTTTATCGTTGCTGTAGGTAGAATATAGGTAGTAATACAGTATCGCACAGTATGTTAGAAGCTCGGAGCGATCTGATTGTTAATCTTTGAGTATGGAGCTGACCATTTACGGATCCCGCTCCCAGGAGAGCCGTGAATACGAAATGCGGTAAAACGTTGCATAGTTAAAGGAAATTGGAATTGAACGTAACTGTCCAGCGAGCGATTAGATTCTATAGTTCTATACGAGTATCTCGTACGACTCACCTACGGAAATATTATACAAATCGTGTATAGAATGTGATTTTTAAAATTATTTAGAGCGGGCTAAACTGGAAGGGGTATGGCAGATTTTTGTGTACATTGGAGGTTGCCTGAAGGTTTTAGAACTTTTTAGAATATTTGATTGCTTAGAATTTGACGACCTCCCTGGCGCAATGGTAAGCGCTGTGGTCTTTTCAGTGGGAGGTCGCAAGTTCGATTCGATTTCCTGGGGAAATTTGGAATATTATAATTACTAAATTTCCTCTGGTCTGGTTTGTTGGGAGCACCGAGTAGAAACTAGAAATCATTGAGAAATAATGAACCAATTTGCTCTTAAAATGTAAGTCACAGCTTAGATGCGGGGGGGCGCGGTGAGCACAACACCTTGTTGGTACCTACCTACTTCAGCAGATAAATATTACGAAAAGCTTCATAAAAATCCTTGTGAAAAACAAATTCCAATAACTCACGAAATGAATAAGATGGAACAATAAACAGCGAAAGGTCTTACAGCTTTATAAATGATGACTGTCTGGCATCGGGCGCCGATCTGATTACCGATACGTAGATGTGTACGTCTCAGACTGATAGAATTACTCTATCCACCGTAGCTGATAAGGCTAGTTTTTACTACAGGCGGAAGCGTTTTTGATTCGTCGAGTGCCAAGTATCATAATATAGACAGAAGCGAGCATATTATAGGTTCAAAGCTAGGGTTATACGCGTTAGTTAATAATTTATTTATTTAAGAAAAATATGTACAGGTTACAATAAATTCAGGTATAATCATAAACTCGAAGTTTGAGCTTTTCCATATACCAATGCCGTCAACATTAGTTATCTACGTAACACACGAATCGTATTAAAAGCTAAATAACAATTACTTATAAACTAATAACATTGAACCAAATGTAGGATATTTTAAAACTAAATAGTTAGGCAAAGGTGTAGCTTATCTCTTTAATAGAAATTTCTTCCAACTTCCCTCGAAAATAAGTAAGGTGAATTTTATAAGTCGGTAAGTAGGTAGTCGGTAGGTTCTAAAAACAATAATTGTACAATCTGATATACTTAAATTTAAATTCAGTATATAATATTACTTAAATAATAAAAAAACTACACGGTGTACATTAACCTTTCTCTTTATACTATACTAGCTTATGCCCGCGACTTCGTCCGCGTGGACTACACAAATTTCAAACCCCTATTTCACCCCCTTAGGGGTTGAATTTTCAAAAATCCTTTGTTAGCGGATGCCTACGTCATAATAGCTATCTGCATGCCAAATTTCAGCCCGATCCGTCTAGTAGTTTGAGCTGTGCGTTGATAGATCAGTCAGTCAGTCAGTCAGTCAATCAGTCAGTCAGTCAGTCACCTTTTCCTTTTATATATTTAGATTATTTATATTATTGGAGATAGTAGTTTGCAGTATCGTTTTAAAAAACGCTTGCTAACTTCTCATCACTTTGCCCTCATCACTAATTTTTTAACACGAGTAAACTCTATATTTTTGTAGAAAACGGATGCCTTGATTGTGTACGTTAAAGGAATCAGGAACAACTGAGCAAATAGCTTTGAAGTCTAGTGTTTCCTACATAAACATTTGTCTCGACGCTGCTAGTATCTGTAAGCGCATTCAGTTTAAGCCCTTAACACACTGAGCCTGCGACTCTAAAGACGCGTGATGGCAGCAGCAAGACAGGCAGCGGCGTGCACAGGGTTTGAAGCTAGGGTAGGCATTAGTTAGGTAGGCCTGTTTACTGGCAGGTCATAATGAAAAATATGCATTGAGCTATTACAACTGGGGTAAGCAGTGCATTTATGCCTCTATGACCTGCACGCCGCTGAAGACAGGTCACAGTGAACGTGTGTAATCACTGATTTATAAAATCTATTATTCTTACATCAATGTGTAATACACGGAAATTGAAATAAGGTGGCAGAAATGGTATCGTTAGTTTTAGCACCTCTAAGAAATATAATTCAGAAAAACAAATTTTTATTTTTTTATTCATTTATTAAATGCAATACAAATACAATTTTAATTTATATCTCGCCAAACTGCAAAGCTTTCTTGGCGAGTACGTGTTCATAGTAATATTATGATAGCATCCAAAGCGACATAAAATAAACTGTAACGCTATGTTAATAATAATTGTAATATGTTTTTACAATAGTGCGCAATTACCTGTTTGTTACTAGACATCGATGACAAGGTCACACTCGTTTGCAACTTCTATCCTTTTTTATTATGTATTCTGTGGTGTTATTTAATGAACTATAAGAAGCATGTACCCCTAAAGACCCTAATAATACCCCTTAAGATCACCCTCTTGATGAAAGTTATTCGCCAAGCTGGTCTGAGTTGGCAAAACCATTATAACACTTACCATTGTAAACTTTTAAAATAAACTTTCGCGGATTGTAGCCAAAGTGACATACGCGATAATAATATTAGGTAGGTATATTTATTTTAAGAAACGCGTTGGCGTCGCTCGTTGAGTGTGTTCAGGACCTTATAATATCATTGTACAGAAAGGTAGCGCGTATGCTACTTGTTATTTATAGCAAGCAAATATCTGTTTTATTAGTTAACTAAAACTCTAAGCATCTAAGCTTTACTTGGTCAAGTTCTTACCTCAAATGTACCCACTTGTAAAAAAAATATGTAGATTAAAATTACATTCAGGCATATAATTTTTAATTATTCAAAAACCTTCTGTATGTAGCAAATAATATGCTCTCTATGAACTGTTTCAATATTAAACTACAATACGCGACAGGTCGAGATGGCAATCGAACTAGGAGGTGGAGGGACGCTCCGCATACCCGCACGTCACCCGCGCTATACCTCACCAGGTTAGCGCGGGGGCTGTATGGGTGTGCGGGGCGTCCCCACCCCGATTGCCATCTTGATTTGTCGCGTTCTATGTACCTACCTAAATTGAACACTGTAGCTACCCGAATGCTCATTAAATTCGCGTATTGATATAAAATATGAGATAGTATAGTGAAATACATTGTTCGTGTATTATTGTTGAATCACTTGATTGGATGCATAAATTTCAATGGAACGACAAACATTAATTATTGGCGCTCCACATAATGTTATTAGTGATTCGTCTGTCTATGCTGGTTGACTGTCTGTCTGTTCATTGTCTATGAGCGTTGGTGCATCGCTCTTCAGATTGAGTTGAAACTTTGTGAGTACAAGTGGAATACCGATGGTCTTCATTTATTTCGAACACATTAGGTAAACTGCATTCATATTTTGATAGAGTGAGCTTTAACCTCATTTCACACCACGGGAAATAAATTATATTATAGTCCGGTCAAAATAAACATTCAAGGTTACAATAATTCACTTAGATCTTAAAATTGGTAAGTATGAATGTTGGTAACACCAATCGATCGATCGATAGGGACTTATCACAATATAAATGATATTGGTGTTCCAACATTCGTACCAATTTTTTGCTCTTTGCGAATTATTGTAACCTTGAATGTCTATTTTGACCGGACCATAATACCTAGATAAATTATTAGTCTCGCAACGCTCGACGCTATGTATGCCATAATATTATAATGTACCTATATCCCGTTGTGAATAAGCCTTATGAAATAACTCTTTAAAGATACTTTTTGAAATTGATAAAATTTAAAGCTATATCCATTATCCTACCTCTTGCAACAAGGCTTATTCCGTCAAAAGCCGGTTAATAAAATGAAACAAGATTGTTAAAAGGCTAAAATTTTAATAAAGATGAATTAAATCAAAATTAAACAGAATAATAACCCAAATTGCCTTGTACAAGTTTGTTTAGTAAGAAAATTGAACCACTGAGAACAATCGGAAGCCTTCTCGGCACCATTGGTAGGAACAAATAAGAGGAGGGTTCTTTAAGAGGTCAGGAAACAATAGCGCCTATGTTAATAATAATAGCTATGTTTTCTTACGACGTATTTCATTCATAGCCTGCACTGAGACAAGTTAATTGAATATAATGCTATTTTTATTACTATTATTTTACTATTTTTATTATTTCTATTACTATTCCGGTCTTCATTCCAGAACACGTCTGCCCTAGATCAGTTCTGCGATAGACATAACCTGCCCACTGTTACTTCAACTTGCTAATTCCGTTTATGTTATAGAACATAATCGAAATTACTCGGGTGAATTAGAAGCGATTAATTTCTTCGTTTCTAATAAGCACTGCTAGAATATACCTAGAATATCCTTATGGTTTCTGTTGTCCCCGTCAGTTACAATATTGTATCTTCAAAAGACGAGGGAATAAACATCTTCTAGGCAGGCGCGCTCCACCTTAGGCTGCTTCATTCATTATCTATCTAGATACTATTTGGTGTGATTACAGCCAGTGCATGGCTATTTAGTTTACTAAAACAAACTACTAAGATTATAATGTACCTACCTACTTAGCTGTAAATCCAATAACTATTTGTTTTCGCGAAAGTTTACAGTCCGTTATTAAATTTCCATTCGCAGCGGCACAGTTTTTGCAAACTGCAGTCGGCCACAAACACTAATGACTTGAATATTACCGTGGAAATCTTCCCGGGGACCGTTGCATTTGCATGCTAACAAGGAGCCTGGCTTTCTTTATTAATTGCCGTCGTACTGCACTGCAATTTACAATAACGAGAAAACTATTTTACGAGGGAGGCGAACTTAGAATAAAATGCCAAAACTGTTTATCAATACTGAATTTTCTTTGTGCTTTAAATACCGACAAGAAAATTCACCGAAAAGTCCAAGTAGGTATAAACATTTTACTTATTTGTATGAAACTAGCTTATGCTCGCGACGTCATGCGACTACACAAATTTCAAACCCTTAGGTGTTGAGTTTTCAAAAATCCTTTCTTAGCGGATGATTATAATAGCCATTTGCATACAGCCCGATCCGTCCAGTAGTTTGAGCTGTGCGTTGATAGATCAGTCAGTTAGTCAGTCACCTTTTCCTTTTATATATTACTAGCTTATGCTCGCGACTTCGTCTGCGTGGACCACACAAATTTCAAACCCCTATTTCACCCCCTTGGAGGATTAATTTTCAAAAATCCTTTCTTAGCGAATGCCTACGTCATAATAGCTATCTGCATTCCAAATTTCAGCCCGATCCGTCCAGTAGTTTGAGCTGTGTGTTGATAGATCAGTCAGTCAGTCAGTCACCTTTTCCTTTTATATATTTAGATTCTGACGTAGGTATTAGCATAATAGGGTCCCTTGATGGCACCCTTTGGGTACGGAACCCTGAAAATTAGGCAATTTTGTTGGTACTTATTAGAAACTAGCTTATGCTCGCGACTTCGTTCGCGTGGACTACACAAATTTCAAACCCCCATTTCACCCCCTTAGGGGTCGAATTTTCAAAAATTCTTTCTTAGCGGATGCCTACATCATAATAGCTCTCTGCATGCCAAATTTCAGCCCGATCCGTCCAGTAGTTTGAGCTGTGCGTTGATAGATCAGTCAGTCAGTCAGTCAGTCAGTCACCTTTTCCTTTTATATATTTAGATTTAGATTTAGATAATGTAATCTGCGTACACTGGTAGATGAATCATCAAACACGGTACCTCCGTCTTCCCCATCCACCCATTTTCCGCCACTTTCTTCAGGAAATCACTCCAGCTAGTTTAACCGATTTTGACGAAAGGTGCAGAGATAGCCGCGTCGGGGGGATCGATAGAAGCTATTTTTGTCGTGGAAAATCAAAGTGTTCACTCAAGATCTAATTCCACGTGGACGAAGTCGCGGAAATCATCTATTTTATACAGAAATAGCTTTCATCCCGTAAACTGATGTAGGCTACTTTTTATCCCAGAAATTTGAAAAGTTCACTTTGGATTTTTTAACAAACAAACAATATAACAATCCAAATCCACTCGGACGAAGTCGCAGGCATCATCAAGTACCTGTCTAAATAATTTTCATTCATTATTGCTGCATCAGAATGGTAATAGCCACTATAGTGGCTGATCCCCAAAAAGATGGCTGACCTCTAATAAACTATAGTTTATTAGAGGTCAGCCATCTTTTTGGGGGCGTCTGAATCAAGTTTTATGTGAGTTTTAACCAATTAAGTACCTTGAATAACATGTGCTTCAACAGTGAACCTGAGAGTTCTCCATAATGTTCTCAAAGGTAGAAAACTGCCAATCCGCACTTGGCCTGTGCGATGGACTATAGATAAAACCTTCTCATTCTGAGACGAGACCCGTGCTTAGAAGTCGATGCCGGCAATGGGTTGATGATGATGATGATGATGACGACGATGATGATGATGATCGCTGCATCGGTTACAACGTTGAGCACGTGAAAATAAAGTGAATATCGATTCAGCTCTCAACTCCACACAATATTCGGTTCACTGCACCTTTTAGAGTGCAATAAAAATAATCTTCTTTGTTCAGTGGCCCGTTTGAACACAAACAGGCGTATGATAACAAATACGTTGCCTGAACAACACGACCTGTTATTTCAAACTCGAATTGGTTCATACAGTGTGCTGAGTATGAGGTTTTACATCACACAAACGCTGATAGAAATCGAGCCTCGAAACATTGAACTTGATTGCCTTGTTTCAGGCTCAAGGCTCTGGTCGAAAGCTCAGGTTCATCAACAGCCAGCCCTCCAAGCGCAAACGTTATGAAATTGAAGTACATAGATGGTACTGAAGTTTTGACTTTAAATCAAGGATGTTTAAGTCCATTATACTTTGACGTTATTTTATTT
Source organism: Maniola hyperantus (assembly GCF_902806685.2). Taxonomy (NCBI): domain Eukaryota; kingdom Metazoa; phylum Arthropoda; class Insecta; order Lepidoptera; family Nymphalidae; genus Maniola; species Maniola hyperantus. Next base: position 11,769,073 of record NC_048541.1, read on the forward strand.
CGACACTCGAATTCTATCAACGTTGGCGAGATGTAAAATCTCATACTAAGGTCATTTTTGGGAATCGAATTGTTCCTACAGGATACATGCGTTTTAAGCACGGAATATATTCCAGCAGCTCTCCAGTGCAATAGTGCCAAACATGACGTGTAAGGCGTAACGTAGACCCGCAGAACCAAAGCGTGGCGTCTTTTTTGATAACAAGTCAAAAGAAGCTTTGTTTACTTTAGTGGCCGCCAGAGCGTAGCAAGCCAGGCATGTCCAAGTGTGATGACGGGTGCGCGTACTCCATACCGATTTCAACGGTATATCAAAGGGCATAGAGTTGAGTTTAGGTAGTTATCAAAAACTCCATTCCAGACCATCTGCTTGAGCAGGCCTTTGAAGGGTTGGGTGAAATCCGTGGCCCTACCGCGGTTGTTTGACAGCTACAATGTCACGATCGCAATCATCTCTGATTGGTTAATGCTCGCTCACTATTGGCCACAATGCATTGTTGCAACAAGAATCGCACAAATTCAGCCAATCAGAACAATTGAGATTGTAATAATGATTGATGCAGGTTTTAGACACTCGCCCTACTGATTTCGTATTTTTAAGTCCAGGGATAAATCGCGAGAGAGTGTAAGGAATTGATTAGAGAATCATCATATTATATCTGCGCGAGTAAAATTTTTTTTCGTTCGAATTAAAATAAAGCTTTTACAGTAGCCGGCAGAAAATATTGTTCATCGACCTTTAGAAAGAGATAGCGGTTTCTTAGAGCGTTGACGACAAAACGTCACATAGGTATGAGTGATAGAGACAATGCTCTGCGATGCCGATCTCGTTGTAAAGTGCGATTTACAGTATTTCCTGTTGGCTACTGTACTAGGACTAGGGGTTAGGGACGACACATTAACATTCCAACACGTGCGGTTCGCACCTACGAGTTCGACCTTTAGAATTTTAGGCCGTCTTGACCGCTTGGTCGTGCATGCTTGAGACTCTTCCATAATGTTCTCAAAGGTGTGATAATTCTACCAATCTCCACTTGGGCTTGGCCAGCGTGGCGAACTATGGCCCAAACCCATCTCATTCAGAGAGGAGACCCGTGCTCAAAAGTGAATCACAGTGGATGATGGATGACAATGTAGATAATACTATAAAATCAGAACTATATAGATAAAACCTGTGATCTATAAAACTAACACTAAGAAAAATATTATGACTCCAAACTCAGACTTTATTAAAGTGAGCTGTCTCCTTCAGTATCAATATTGTATTTCCACGTTCAACTTTTCAGACACATTTTCCCAACAGAAAATATCTCAGCCACTTTTCTTTCCGCTCACATTAATTAATTCGTCTTATTCGCGCCCGATGCCTTGACCATTCGGCCACGGTCTCGCTTACTGCCAGTGACGAAATTGGTGATATGTATGTTAACTCAGTACTGAAGCGACTGTTTAATGCCTGACTGTTTAAAATATAGTAAAAGCAAATAATGTTTTTTACTATATTTTAAACAGTTTTTTATTTAGGTACGTAGTTCTGGTAAAGTTGGCAAATAGCGCGGTAATTCCTAGGTGAATGCAATTTGCTTATAGTAACCTCTTTACGTGGCTCCTAACAGGCAGACGGGCAGGAAGAGCAAATTTCTCGCGGGATTTTCTCATTTCGAGCTCAATTTAGAAATTTGTCGAGTATACCTTATACTTAGCCCGCTATATGTAGAAGTTATGAAATATTATTGTAGTCCTACGTGCGATTTTTATTTCTTATTTTTAACCGACTTTCAACAAGGAGGAGATTCAACGGGATCCTATCACTAAGCCTCCCCTGTCCGTCCGTCCGTCTGTTAAGTGCCAGTCGGACTCGCACACAAAGGGGCACACAAAGGTACAGGAAGTACTTAACACTTTTTTTTTCATGGCGGCCATATTGAATTTTTTATTAAATTTGTTGTTGTTGTTTAATAAAAACCGCCATACCCCTTCCAGGTTAGCCCGCTTCTTAGGCTAGGGACAAAAAATTGTTGCATAATTCTGCGAGTAAAAAACGCGCGCTGAGTTTGGAGCGCTATATTTGAGCGGAAAAAACGCTGCATTAGCGAATAATTTCGTGGACGTGTGTAAAACACGTTATTCACGCACAAAATTATTCGGTTGGTGACGTAGAAGTTGGGCAGCTTTTATTAGTGCACTTATTTTACTAACGTCCAAAAACCAAAGCGGAATTCCCGCTATTTAGATTTCCGCGCACGAGCAAGTTTGTACCAATAATATAATTTTAACAATGATTTTGGTCAGATCATAAAACATGAAAAAATGCTTTAGGTACACACTCACTAGGTTGCGTAGCTGGTGAACTTCATGTTAAAAAAGTACTTTATAACCCCATCCCCAATATTCCATGAAAGTCTTTGTCCCGTGGCATTTTGCTGACATTTGCTTGTGAATGAAATTATTTTGTGTTATTTTCAAAAGGGTGAAGGTTTTTCTGAATAAAGTTAAAATAACAAAGAAAACCTTTGTACTTGTATGTACATGTGACGTACATTGTGTTTATTTCTTTGTTGTTATATTAAAATTTAAATTATATCTTCTAAAATTTAATCGCGTAGTTTAATTAGTTCCAAGGTTTAAGATTACGCCACCCGATCCGATTAAATTAGAGTTATTTACGGAATTAGAAAACAAGATCCACGTAAATCCGGAATAATTTGTCTCGGCTTAGCGTACAAATACCCCGACGCGACAGCCAAAACCCGTTTAATCAAAATCGCAGGAACAATAGAGTAATCAGAAATAATATAATTTTCGTCTTCATTATAACTTCGTGAGGGAGTCGGAATTACTTATGGCTCACAGCAAATGAAAAGATCACAATCGGCTTTATTACGGGCCTGACTAGGCATTCACTTATTTCTTAGGATAGAGACTTTTTTCCCTTTCATTTCCTTACCCAATTTTCATACAGATATTAAGTAGATAGTATTAATGCTGACGGAAATAATTTCCGTCTGATATGATTGGGAGGGGAGACCTTTAATTTTTGCGATCAACTCGTTTTATAAAGTGATACTTACACATACTCGAAATTCTTAGTAATGTCAATTTTTTTTCATACAGCTTTATATAACTACCTACCTACTCATATTTTATTATGAACGCGCTCCAGCGTATGAACGCTTTTAACAAAGAGCCACTTCGGAAAGTGATTTGGTAAGTTTTTTCAATAAAATATTTTGGGACCTAATACATCTTTATTATGATTACATATGACATATCCTGGAGCATTATTTATAGGAAGGCCGCTGGGTGTTTTTTCAAGTCGGGCACCGAAAAGGACGATAAAAGTTATGAGGGCAGGGAAACTCTCGTAAATAGCAAAAAGGGAGAGGGGATAAAGGTATAATATATCAATACGAATCTTTAATATTCGCACGCCAGCATCATAAATCAGATGGAATGAGACCGGACGGTAAATCAAAAAAGTTTTATATGTGTACACTTAACATGAACCTATTAGTTAAGCTACTATGACATCTGTGTATAGAGGTATATGAAGCTTGAGTAGCACTCAGCCGTATTCGGTTCGTATCCGTGATTCTTTGAAGTAGCCGTCATACAAATACGTACCGAACGATTCGTATTTTTTTGACGGATCCGTAAAATAATGGATGAGTGCACAAATAATGTCCTTAGGCTTGGGAAAAATAATGCGGAAAATTGCACCTGAAAATTATCTGCGGTATTTTGTCTGCACAGATGTGGCGTTTTCCTAATATTTCATAATGTTACATTGCAGTGGTATTCTGCTTTCTGAAGTGCATAGCATAGCAATAGTATTTGAGAAACATGGAACTATGTAGTTTATATTATACAAACTATATAAAGCTGCACGGGCAAGATGCCGAAGAAAAATACCGCGCGCTTTTTCTGCTCGCGGAATTCTGTTAGATTTGATCTAAAAGCAGCAGCTATAAGTCCCGAAAATTACTATTGGAGCCATGTCTCATTAACATCGAAATGACGTCATTTTGATGTCAGCTGAAATAAAAATTACCATCAGCTCGAAACTTCAGTCTAGTGCTGACGTCACTCAAATGGAGGCCACGCGCATTAGCAATTTGCGGGACTTATATACCACTGGAGCTACCAACGACCTTTTCACTCGACTACGGCAAAGCCAAAAGAAAGGGTTATGGTTTTAGCAGTCTATGTATGTATGTAAGTTCGTATGAGTGTTCCACCGTAGCGCTACCAACTACTGCCGAGTTTATGTTGAGGAGTTTTGATTTGTTATTATGGTCCGCGTGACATAGGCTTTTTTAATGAACAAAATCAATATGGCGGATGAGGCACCCATAAAAGTGGGGGTCTCTGATTTTTTTTCGCTATCTTATCGAGCAGGGGTTCAAATGAAAGAGGAGAAAATTTTGAGTTCATAAATATATTATACTAAAACATTAAAATATACCAAGCGACAGAAAAACAAATTCACTATAATATTTCAGCGTTTAATAAGACGATCATATTCGGGTTTTTTTTAAACTTTATTTTGTAAGTTTCAGTTTAGTTTTACCGTAGAACTATTGGGGCTTCAATTTAATTATCTACACAACCTTCCATAGCTTCGAGTTTCGCAAGCAAAATAAACTAGCACCAAAATTAATATAAATCCCCATCTTGGCGCTACTCACTGTGCAAATATTATTAAGCCGCTAAGTCACGACGTTCTGCCAACAGTATACGCTGGAAACCATACATTTACATAGTTTAGCTAAATTAACTTTTAGGTACGCTCTTAATATAGTAGTTTAATGTATAATTTAGACGACGACGACGACGTGTTTGCTTTCCAAAATACTTAGAGTACGATCGTCGATCATACTACAGTTCACCTTTAGTACCTTTGTTTAAGTTACCATTTTTTAAACATTAGCTCTTTCCTAATTAACAACTTCTTACTCCCCACTTAACATTAAGCTCTAGTTTCTAGCGTTTAATTTTAATGAAATTAAAATTAATGTTCTGACGATAACAATTATTTAATGTTGCAGATTAAAGTAACATAAATAACGACAATTTAAACCTCCGATCGGATGAGACCTCAGAATGTAATTTTGGAATGATTATTATTCTAAAATAACTTCAACTAGAAGACGCATGTGTGGGGGCCTCTGACGTTCTGCCTGATGCTAACGCCGCGCATGATTCAGTATGTCTAGGCCTTTAGGGTCCCGGAATTGCTTTTTATAACGGACGGTAACACGAGTCCCTTGAATATTATAGGGACCACATTTGTAAATTGAAACCGAAAGGGGCCCAAAGTTCCCAAAACTATAATTTGCGGTAGTGCATACGTACTTGTACCTTGGACAATACGATTAATGTCGCACTGTCGTATTGTGTCGCTCTATGGCGTATGTGAGGCATAATAAGTAATATTGGCCTTCCGTGCAGTTTCCCTCACGCTGTGCTGGTATAGGCTGCACGTCTAGGCAATCGACTGAAAATAAGAATACTTGAATAATAAATTTATTTAAGATACACTTTAAAGAGGTCAAAAATAGAACTTAATAACTCGATATGTATTTTGAGTAATGACAGCCGCGTGAAACTAATTTCTGACCTTTTTGTTGAAGAACGTCACAAAAGGGAAAGTTATTCCCTCAGTGGACCCTTTAAACCTTTCAAATAGGCGAGCACATGTGCTCTATTACATTTCAGAGTTATTACTCTGCATTATGACATCACTATTAAGTATATTGAAATTGAAAAAGTTTTGGAGGGTTTATTAAAAAGAAGAAAATGTCGATCTTTGCTCATACTTTTTTAACCTTTATACCTATTGAGGCAGATTGAAAAAAGCGAAATAGACCTTTCATACGTTTCTATTTTTAACTATTCTATTGCATCTGCTGTGACTTACTGATACAAAATGTATTAAGCTGATATTAACATGTACCACATGGTTTTATGTATCTACTCTGCATGTTCCATCGTATTCGTAAACGCATGAAAAATGAAATCTCGCTCAAACTCGTATCTCGTCTCAAACGGAATTCATTTTCATTAAATGTTAAATTTTAAAAGCATGAGGTCTGCATCAATTTTTATGCAAGCAGCAAATATCTCGGGCGCATCCTCAGTTTTAATGAAACTTGCAATAACGCAACGTCTACGAGTACTTCTCAGTCGCGAATTCCATAAGACAGCCCGTCTTTGCAAGCTAGCAACAAATTACATACCTTTTTCCGTGAGCTATAATTAAATATGAGAGAAAACTAAAAGTGGCTGCGATATTGTGCTGCTGGAAAATATTTTCTAGGAACGGGAAATATTTTTATACAAAAAGATTCTTTTTTTTAAAAAGACTATAGATAGTGCTGAATAGCATTTACTTACCTATGATAGATATAGCACAGATCGGTTTTTTTTATAGAGTTTAAAAGTTTTCTCAACCCTTGGTAGTCTAAAAATGGAGTGGGTACCCAAGTATATTTTCCAAGATGGCAGTAATTCCTTAATAAGGTCCTCTCGGGTCACATTTTAAAGTAAAATAACTGGCTCATAATATTGTTAGAACGCTTTCATCTAAGATTGCTTACCACCAGGTGAGATTGCATTCAAGGGTTAACATGTATCTAAATAAATAAATAATAAATTGTGGTTTTGCAACTTTTTTAATATTTACATTTTTTTATGTAGTTTTTCAACAACAATAAGAAAGGATGTTAAGAAATTCTCTACGAGCGAAGTCGGGGCAGATAAGCTAGTTTATTTAGACATATTTAAGCACTTGGGTTTAGACATAGACATTATTATACAAATAGGCGAAGGGAAATTTCATTTCAGGCTGTTGATATTTATAAAGCAATTCTCAGCAAGATCTTATTTTGTTTTTGAAGCGACTGATTCAAACAGACCATTTTAATTATAATATGAACACTGAGACTGCAAATAGTATTCAATATTGCTTTGGAAGTTCCTTAGTTGTTAGCTTAAAGCTAACTAGTACTATGTTGTTTATTAGATAGAAGTTTGCTTTATATAAACTTCTATGTAGCTGTATTATGATGAATATTTTTAGCCCTAACGTCTGTTGCAGTTTATTTAAAATAAGATATATAAATAGAAAATGTAAGAAATTATGTATATAATTTATATTATTGGAATAATATGTTACATATACATATAAATATAAGTCTGAATAGAATAAGTTAAAAAACGTAAGGCTATTAGCTTAAAAATCATGATCACAGTACAAAAAAAAAGAACCTGTTTCATGACAATATAAAAGAAAAAGGTTAAAAAAAAATATGCCGTGTTAAGCTATACAAAGTCTTCGATAACCATGTCAGAGGATTGCCAGCGAAACATACAAAAAAAAAACGTCTGTTGCAGCTTACGTCAGAGTTTGTTGAGTTTTTTTCACTTGCAGGGTCTATGCAATCATATTATTCGTAGAGATGAGAAATATAAATTTTGCTTATCTAGCCTGTTTTGTCTGACTGTGGGGGATGACACAAAAAGGAGGGTTATGTTTGATCTGTATGTACATATGTAGGTAAGTCCGTTCCTATGTCTGCTCGTAAATATTCAACAGCTCAACTGATTTTGATAAATAATACGTCATTAGATTAGTCTTGATGGCACGAGTGTCACTGAGTAGTAGATACATTAAATTCTTAAAAAAATCAAAAAGGCGGATTTTATGTGATTTAATGTGCGGGCTGAAAAAGATGCATTGCAAACCGCAGTTGGGGGGTTTTGCGGGAAAACTTTTTGGCTTTTTTTGATTACTTGTTAGTTGCTTTATTTTATAGCACCTAAAGAAGTTTTTTTTCGACCCATCATGCTTTTAGAGCAGCCTCAATTTGCCTCAAGTCTGCTTGACTTGAGAAATAGATGAAAAGGAAAGGTTTACTTGATAAAAGTAGGTACATATAAGCAAAACGCAGAATTCGAACTTTGAATTCGGACTGCTGGCAGTGTGACCAAAGCCCATTGAAATAAATTTTCCAATAACTTCAATATTGGTAATAATTCATTCCGATTCCCTTACAATTGTAGATTGGTTTATTTCCGAATAGGCTCCGAAGAGTAAATTTTCCATCTGGAATATTAGAGAAGTTTTACAATAGACGCTATTCTATTTCAAAACTCGGCTTTCAAGTTCGACGTTTTGTCCTAGATTTTATTAGGTTGGTTGAGACTTGAGAGGCAAAGGTAAATTAGTTTCGTAGAATAGAACTTTCTTTACAGGTCAACCTAGGCTCTTCTTATCTTTCACTCGGATCAAAATTAAATAAAATTAATCTTCTTCTTTCAAATTTAAATTTGGGAGGTAGGTAGGTCTTATAGCAGACATTCGGGGGAAAACCTGAAAACCGTGAATTTGTGGTTACATCACACAAAAAAAAATTAAATTGTGGTCATGAACAAATATTGCTATTTTCAACTTTCAAAGTAAGATTACTATACCAAGTGGGGTATGATATGATAGGGCTTTACTTGTACATTCTAAAACAGATTTTTATTTATTTTTAGGCATAATAGTTTTTGATTAGTTATTTGATGCAAAATGTCGATAAAATACGATTGTAGTACGGAACCCTCCGTGCGCGAGTCTGACTCACACTTGGCCGGTTTTTGATGAAAAGGATAGAAAGTTAGGTACAAAGAATATAACCAGTTCTCAGTAACAGTTGAATCGTCAATTCATAAGTCAGATAATGAAGGCCGATTATAGAATCTTCTCATTTTTAGTGAGCGAGAAAGTAATTTCGCTTCCGTAGCGGAGTTATTAATGAAGACGGAAAAATCGTGTTGCCACTGAATAGTCCAATTTCCTTTACGAGAAAGATCCTCTTTGGAAGCTCCAAGTTCTGCATGAAAGATTGATATTTCAATCATCCTTTACAGGTAAAATACAATCAAGAGCGAGATGCGTGATATTCTGACAACATGAATCTTTGGACTAAGAGCCAGCGCGTGCCAGACCTTCGTTATTTTATAAAAGCTGAAAGTTTATCTGCGTATTGTCCACAACACAGGGAGGAACGTTCGTTTGGATGAGTGCTTGGGAGATAATAGGTAATAAATATGTGAAAAATCTTACGTCAAAGTATAAATTTCTTTGGAATAATATTACGTCATGCATTACCAGACACCTAGTATCGTGGCAACCACCCTTAAACTTTTAAATTTTAATGGCGTCTGGCAGTGGTTTGCCACGACACTAAGTGTCTTTGTAAATGGTAATGCATGAAGTGATTTCTAATACTATTCCGAAGAAAAAAAAATTAGACTTCATACTTTGACGTAAGATTTTTTACACCTTTATAACCTGATTCTTCTAAAGCTAAAGCTAAGCATGATCCAAACAAACGTTCCTCCCTGTGTTGGGGACAATAGGCAGGGAAACTTTTAGCTTTTATAAAATAACAAAGGTCTGACACGCGCTGGCTCTCTCTCGGTATTAGAGACGTTATTTTCAACTTTTTCCAATAGAAGAGTGTTATACTTTATGAGTCTAGGGGTAGGTACAACTTATTTAAGTATAACACTCTTCAATTCGAAGGCACCCTGAGTGTTTTCAGAAATAAAGAGGGAAGAGATCGCTATTTAGCGATAAGACCGCCTTTTTGTACCTACTTATTAAGATTTCTTTTTGTAACCTGTCATTTGTGTTTCTGTGGTGCAATAAAGTATATACATACATACATACATACATAAGCCCTGCGTGTTTGTAAGTGTAAGCAGTGGCGTGCACAGGGTTTGAAGCCAGGGTAGGCATTAGTTAGGTAGGAACCTGTTTAAGTTGGCAGGTCATAAGCTTTGCATTAAGCTATTACAACTGGGGTAAGCAGTGCATTTATGCCTCTATGACCTGCACGCCACTGAGTGTAAGTAACTCTACCTATATTTTTGCTTTGAAAGCCAAACTCAAGTATTTTTTTTAGTACATAATACGCTTTGAAATAGTTCGCAAGAAATCATGTTTCAGACTGGCAGGTAAACTATCAAAGTTATAAAATAAATGGCAGGAGTTTGCGCAAAAATTCATACTTTAACGACTTAGAGTTAGCAATAACGTAACCAGAGTTTTCTAGTGTAAAAGCGGGATACCTTTACTTGAATATTAAATACATTTAATGTACAATGATCGAATAATTTAAGATCAAAACGTCATACTATTGGCTAAAAAAGTTAGAGGTGTGTGTCCGGGATTGAACACCCAAGCTCCGGTTAGAAGGCTGATGTTCTAATCAATAGGCTATCACAACTTATTAGCTTCTTGCAATAGATTTAAAAAAGGCACGAAAATCATCTATATAAATGACAAGATATTATGGTCAAGCGGACAAAATTGTCACGGTTTTGGAACCAAATAAATCAGCGCCACCTCTTGGATATACGATTATAAACGACCCGTTTGAAATCCAGACGTCCGTCACTGAGGTTGCATTGGTGCTAAAGCACTACTGAGTCGGTGCCATTTTGTTTGTTCAATAGCAATGTCCATACGAAATCTAAATATATAAAAGGAAAAGGTGGCTGACTGACTGACTGATCTATCAACGCACAGCTAAAACTACTGGACAGATCGGGCTGAAATTTGGCATGCAGATAGCTATTATGACGTAAGCATCCGCTAAGAAAGGATTTTTGAAAATTCAAGAGGGTGAAATAAAGATTTGAAATGTGCAGTCCACGCGGACGAAGTCGCGAGCATAAGCTAGTAATATTTATAAGTCAATGACGAAAATAGTCCCAACAAAAGCAGGGCTTATGGTCAGCGTAGTTAGTGAGAGAAACTTGTAACATTTACTCCGTGATTCTCCTGAAGTTTTGATGTCAATTACGGCTCTTGGCGCAACAGCGATGTTTGGTCGGCAACTTATAGCGCATCTGCCTCGCTCGAGATTATAACTCTTTTATTAAATCTTTACTTTTATATTTAGCTGGTCTTGTACGTAGCTACTGTATTGGGCTGAAAATCATAAGTCGATATTTGTGGAATAATAATACTTAGTCATACCTTTACAAAAGCTAACTGAAAAAATATGTTGCTTTTAATCTCAGAACCAAAAAAATATCACATGTCTAAAGTAGGTAGGTATGTACCTAAAGTAACACAAATATACACCCAATAGTTGTTGAGCCATGAGCGGATATTTTTGAGGACACTTTTTGTCATCTTGTAATTTTTCATCAAAGAGTTTACCTACCTAATAATATAATAAAAAATTAGTCAAGTGCTAATCGGAATCGCTACTCGGACTCGTCGCGGGCTGTATCTCTTGAACCGTAATAGGTAGAGAGTTGAAATTTTCACAGAATATTGAGTATTTTTATTGCCGACAGCAATAATAATTTATAGTAAGGATTTTGAAATGACCGCTATGAAAAAAAATAAAAAGTGTTAATTTTAATTTTGGTATGTAATGTATGGAATGGATGATATGGAACCCTTCGTGTGAAAAAAAGGACGGACGGATGAATAGCGAAGTTTTAGTAATAGGGTCCCGTTGGCACCCTTCGGGTACGGATCCCTGAAAATCACGTCACCGCGCCGGCCATGCCGAGTGAACTACTATGTGACCGGCGCGGGGGTGATTACATATCTGATGATGATCAGATTGCTGTCAAATGTCCGGCTAGAGAGAGACATCAATAGACACAAAACAAAATAAGAAGAAGAGGAAGAGAGACAGCAAATGAACTATCGTATTGCTTACTGCTGTCGCTACTGCAATGTTTTACGTAATCACCCCCCCGGGTGGCCTGTCCGCCCAATCGACGATCCACAAATTGATTGTCATTACAAAAATATGTCACCAAGTGATATCTCTAATGACCTGTCGTCACCGAAGCAGCCGTAAATTCATAATTACACTGGTCGTTACCGCCCTATAAAGCCAGACATAATAATATACATGCCATTTTTACAGCTATTTGATGATTATTATTTTCTTTAATAGGTAAATTTTTTTACTTAGGTTCAAGTCAAGTCATTAGGTTCAAAGCAGAGTCGACGATATGTACCTTTTCCTACCCAATTTCTCCCGCTTAAAGATGAATATTTAACCGACTTCAAAAAAGGAGGAGGTTCTCAATTCGTCGGAATCTTTTTTTTGGTAGGATCCTTTCTTATCGCGACTTCGTCTGCGTGGACTACCCAAATTTAAAACCCCTGTTTTACCCTCTTATGGGTTGAATTTTCGGAAATCCTTTCTTAGCGTAGGTATGTCTACGTCATAATAGCTATCTACATGTCCAGCCCGATCCGTCCAGTAGTTTGTGCTGTGCGTTGATAGATCAGTCAATCAGTCAGCTTTCCCTTTTATACCTATATATAATTATATAGATATAGGTACCCTATAGAAACCTAGGTAGGTACCTGCCAAAGTTAAAATTTAACGGTCTTACCACAAAAACATAAAGCGTGTTTTAAACTGACGTTAAATATATGCTTTAAAAGGAATAAAAGGGTTTAAAGTTTGTTTAATCAGCAGCTAAAGCAGCCTATTGTACTTGCAAACATCTTTGTTTTATATCTAGTGTTTTGGTTTTGGTGTACAATAAATAATATTTTACTTTACTTTACTTTTAAAGTTTAAGATTTTATAGTTCCTTTTAATTCGTGATTAGTAGATGTTTTCATGTTTATAAATAAAATAGCTATAGATTCCTACAGTTCAAACAATGTAGTCTGTAGTTGACAACAGTTCTAGAACATTCAAGGGCTGGAATAGGCCGTTAATACTGTGAAAATTGGTGCGCAGGTGGCAGTACTGACTCTACGAAGTATCTGTTACTTTGTTAATGGCTTCTTAATTGCTATTCTATGTCTAAACTACGGTTGTAAATTATTTAAATGTACAATTCAAAACAGACCAAAATTAGCAGAGGAGTTAAAGCCTAATTAAAATCACATTATTAATTTGTCTTGTACAATCAATCTGCGCTATTCATTTAATTAGTTGACATTTTAATAGATAGAAACTAAAAAAAACTATATTTAATAATTAAAAAGAATATATATAATAATGTGAAATCTAAATTAAAACTAATAAATGAGTCGGCAGAACCGCCACAACTGCATTTGATTTTTGAAGACGCATTTTTCAATAGGTATGTACTACCTATTGAAAAATGCGACAGATTCGGCGCCATCGGGTGGATCGAAAAACTGCTAATGACGGCTAGCGCTGACGTTATCATGCGTGCCATCAATAAACGAAGCGAAAAGAGCATCTAATCATTTGATCTTAGTGACACAGTAGGTATAATTACCTATTTCTTGTGTGAGATATAAACAGGATGTTATCATTCTGGTATTCGCTTCGTTTCGATTCGTTTCTTTATTGACAGGTGTTAGGTTATACCTGTTCTCGTGGATTTTTACAAAGCGCACGATGTTGAAATTACGTCAGAATACATTATAACTCGAATATTTAATAGGGGCCTGAAAAATGTGAAGCTACGCCTCCTGCGAATCGTGTGCCTGCGTGGCGTGAATCTTGTACAAGACAATATTTTACCTATGATTCCAATGACTTTTTTACTTTGACCTGAGTTAGCATTGATTGCGATCTTATGAAAACAACTGCCCCAAATTGTAATCGAACCCGTCCCTGTTAAATTTAAGACCACAACGCTTAACACTGCGTTATTGCGAGGATTGACCAGCTCATTTATTAAACGGCAAAGTTATAAACAAAATAGAACAACCTTTACAAAAAAATGCCTCCACAAAAACACATCAACGAATGTCTAACAGAGTTTCGGAAAAGTTAAGTTCTGAATCTGTTTCGATCAACACGGCTTGCATGCATTCACTTTGACTAAAATCGGATTGAGGAAAAGTTAATATTCGAAGTTTGCTACTGTTGCAACCGCGCCTACCACTACAGCACTCAGCACTTTTAACTTTGTTGTATAAAGTACTAAACTTCCTTTTGTTTATATCAGCCTTTTCATCCTAACTGTTTCAACTATTGTTTTGTTTGTTGTTGTGGATTGTAAAATTCTGCAAAAGTGTGACTATCGTCTATCTATCTATCTGTCTGCCACGGGCCGTCCGCTTAACCGATTTTGACGAATTTTAGTACAGAGGTAGATTGCATCCCGTGAATAGGCATAGGCTACTTTTTTCTCAGAAAATCATAGAATTCCCTCGGCATTTTAAAAAAACCTTAATACACTCGGACGCAGTTATCTGACATCTGCATATAGGTACTTGCTAAAGGGATAGCTTGCATACTGAAGACGGACATAGTCATTTGTAACGGGAAATCAAAGATTTCCCACGGGATTTTTAAAAACCTAAATCCACGCGGACATTATAAATTCCTATTTACTGTATAGCCCCTTGTGTTATTACAGATTGAACCGAAAAGAACACTATCATTTTTATTATAGGTAAGTACCTAGTAAAAAAAGCTGTGGTAGCCTAGTGGTTAGGACGTCCACCTTCCAATCGAAAGTCGGGGGTTCGATCCCGGGCACGCACCTCTAACTTTTTGGAGTTATGTGCGTTTTTAAGTAATTAAAATATCATTTGCTTTAACGGTGAAGGAAAACCGTGAGAAAACCTGCATGCCTGAGAGTTCTCCATAATGTTCTCAAAGGTGTGTGAAGTCTGCCAATCTGCACTTGGCCAGCGTGGTAGACTATGGCCAAAACCCTTCTCACTCTGAGAGGAGACCTGTGCTCTGAAGTGAGCCGGTGATGGGTTGATCATGATGATGATGATGACCTAGTAAAACTAATATGTTGCAAGCGCTTCTTGTTCGCATAACAAAAAAGTCGTAAATAGGTATTATTTTTCTACTCTATTTGTAACTATATACCAAATTGTTTCTACTCTGCTCGTCTTTATATACGAGATATAGTTAATTATTACCTACACTATAGGTAGTAGGTAGGTACTCGAGATATTAATATTATCGACTGAGGTTGAAATCTATAGAGCGTACTTAGACTTTACTCAGACTATACATAGTATATACCTAGTAGTTTCTGTTGTAAGTTTGAGCAAAATCAAAGTACCTAGCCTCTATAGATCTCAGCCAGAGGCAACCACACTGCAATAGTTGAAGTGTTGAGACACATTGTTAGCAACATCAAACGATCAACTATCATCAACTATCTGCATTTTAAGGATTCCTATTAGGTATTAAGTTGATCGATTGGAATAGTTTAACGGCTTTATAGACTTCTGTGTATTGCGCTGTATGGCACGTTGGTAATCTCATCAAAATGAAGTTCTGTTAGGATTAACATTCTCAATGGGTACATAGAGGTTCGATCGAATTGATTTCCTCTGCAATTGCTCTTATTTTTTCAACAAAAGCTTTTTGACAAAGAAGTGATTGCAACAAAACGATACCGAAATAAGAGATTTTGAATTTAAATAAACGAAATGAATATTTCCAGGTAAGAAAACTTTTATGTTCTTTTATTTAAAAGTTATTGTTAGAGAATACAAATAGCGGATTTAAAACCAAAACGCAAATACGCTTCGTCGGTAAGCAAGAAGTTATAGCTAAAATCTCTATGTATTTTTCATTCGCCAAATCTCGCTTTCTTCATTTTCTGCACCAACGGCAGGAAATAAAATCGCCATCAAGACGTTGCTCGTAATTTGAGAATAACTGCAAAAATTCGTAAGAATGCGCGGTTTCAAGGCAAATTGCGGTGTGTCCGGATAAGGCGCCGCCTAGTCGCCTATTATAAAATAGATTGCCGAAAAACTTTTTTTTGGGTTCTGATTTTTCTGGTCTGGTCTAGGACGGTTAGATATTTCAATATTTTAAAAGCGATCGTACGGCAAGTGGCAACTTTTTTGCTCTTCTTAGGGTCAATTTTTACCAGTACAATGCAAGGCAGCAGCCGCGGTCTATTCCTGCATGAAGAAATTTTTAATGCTGACTGCATTAGTAGCGTTATTTAAAAATCTTGCGTACGGCTAGGGTATTAAAATCTGACCTTTTTTCAAAAAGCGTTTTTTAATGCCTTTTGATGGTTATCGAAGCACGAGATCTGTAATTTTTAGTTGGAGCTTTTTATTAGGTTACTTTGATCGTTCTTGTCTTGTCTTGAACTTTATTGAACTTTATGTTGCCATTCCATCCAAAGTACCTACCTAACAGAATTTTCGGTTATTTCCAATTATCGGATTGAGTTATAATTTTGCAGACACGTGTGGTTTGAATGACAACAATCATAGATGATTATAATATAGTTCCCCTGACAGTGGGGGTGGGAGGGCATCGGAACTCTCTCATGGCATATGGCATGACAGTCGAATTTGGATTCACTTTGTTTTCATGAGTGAATTTCAAAACAAATGCCTAATTTGAAAACAAATGCCTAATGGTTAAAACCTAATGATGGCCTTATGGAAAAATTTGCACATTTTGACATCTACGAGCGTGTGAAAGAATTTTTTTTATTCAATTTTTTTATTCAAATTCTTTATATACAGATTTTTGGTATCTAATAAGCACAGATTCACTTGAACAAAATACATTTCAAACATATTTCAAATATTTTTTGAGATTAAAGCCTCCGAACATTGAAGTAGAGACCGTTACATTCAAAGCTCAAGCAAATAGAGATTTAAAAAAATTCAAGTAGGCAGGCACGGCAGACATGTTATCATAGAAAAGCGCGCCGTTACTAAGTGCTTTTAAATTAATAGTAATTGTTATTACTTTAAAATGCTCTCAATTACCGCTCTACAGTATAAGTAAATCTCTCTGTTTGTTCACCGACATATTAGCAGCAATAATTTAAGGATAACGCTCGGGCAATTTCGCTCGAGCCGCCCGCGAAATCTATGGTCTTTAATAAACGCGAACAAAGTGTGGATATAATTATTTTAAGTAAATTAGTGCTCTGGAACATACCTACCCTTAATGAAAACACTAATTATGTCAGATTCACCGGCTTTAGCCGACATTTTAAATTACGATATAATATTATAAGCTTCGGGATTGTACATTATACAACCCAACAAAGTGAGTAGGTAATAGGTATTCTACAATTCTACAAATATATTATATTATTCTACAAATTAATCCATACTTCCATACTAATATTATAATTGCGAAAATGTGTCTGTCTCTCTGTCTGGATGTCTGTCTGCTAGCTTTTCACGGCTCAACAGCTTAACCGATTTTAATGAAATTTGGTACAGAGTTAGCTTACATACCGAGAAAGGACATAGGATACTTTTTATCCCGGAAAATTGAAGAGTTCCTACGGGATTTTTAAAATCTATACGGACGAAGTCGCGGGCATCATCTAGTCAAATATAAGATTATAATAGTTTTTTTACACAAAACTGCGCAGTACCGCAGTAGATTTAGTACGCGACAGATCGAAATGGCAGCCGAGGTATGAGGCGGGGGGATGTCCCGCACATCCGTACGTCACCCGCGCTATCCCGCACATCCGCACGTCACTTGCGCTATCCCGCACAAAGTTAGCGCGGGGACTGTGCGGGTGTGCGAGGCGTCCCCACCCCGATAGCCATCTTGACCTGTCACGTGCTATAGGAAGATACGGCCTGAGGTGCTGGGCAAAAGGTGCAGCTAGTTGGTACAAAACTCTGACGCACCTATCTACACACCCACTTTTCAACTTCTATTGCAGCTCTGTAAAATAGGACATTAATACCTGAACATAAAACATCAATTTTGCTTATATTATACCTGTGGCTATACAATATATGGACTGCATTTGGACTGCAACCTGACCGCAATCGACGGTTGGTACTCGCAATGCTGTTTATGTCAAATGCAATTTTGCAGTCGGTTTGCAGTCCAAATGGAGTCCGTGGTATATACTTACCCTAGGACAGCCATGTCAAACATATAGACCGCGAGCGTGATAAAAACCACGGATAAAAACTGATAAAACGCGCGCTGCAACAAGTCCATTAATACGTATCACGACCGTTTTCCACGACCGATATAAGTTGTCTGTTGCTGTAACTATAGATAATTATGTGATTTTAATTAAAAATATAAATATTTCCGCTGATAAATTTACGCCACAAATATACAACTTTATCAAATATCTGGCAAAAATCTTTAAAAAGTAAGTACTTTTTCGTTAAGGTTTTAGTATTTAGTCTTTCTTCTATAAGATTAAGTTTTGCGGCCCATCTAGTTTACGTTCTTCATGCTTGTAGCCCACCAGTGACTTTGAATTTGACATGGCTTTGGCCATGTCAAATTAAAAAAAAATACCTGCAAAATAGCTCATTTTGTAAGGTGAGCGTCCTTGAAGCGTCCTTGGAGCGTTCAACGATTTTCCCAACACTTTGCAGTGTCATTACACGGTCCTCGAGACGCGACGAGTAGTGCGTCAAATAGGTATTTTCCCCGCGGATAATGACTTTAATATCCTTTTAAAATCCTCTTAATGCCGTCTGTTCGTCATAAGCTTACCTAGGTACTCTTTGTTCCTAGATAATACTTTTAGAGTAGCTACTAAATGATTACTTAGGCATTAACGACTAAAAAAATAAGTTATAGGTGGAAAATGTTTTTCTTGTACCAGTTAGGTTTTTATCAAGTTGTGATTAAATTACAGTAGGTAATTAAACAATATAAGCTTAGTTAAGCAATGATAATGTCTCGCTGAGTTTGACTATGACTTTACTGACTGACTGGCTGATCTATCGACGCACAGATAAAACTACTGGACGGATGGGGCTGAAATTTGGCATGCTGATAGCTATTTAGATGTAGACACCCGCTAAGAAAGAAATTTAGAAAATTCATGTCCTAAGGGGGTAAAATAGGGGTTCGAAATTTGTGTAGTCCACGCGGATGAGGTTGTGAGGATAAGCTAGTTAATTATATTCGGCAGAGTTTGTAAGTCATTGAACTTTAGCAAATCCTATCTCGTCGTACCTTCCCCCAACCTTCGCACATCTCACGGCTGAAATCGCGTTCAAATTATACCCATCCTTGGCTGGAGTCTAGCGGTAATACGCCCGTTAATAGCCCATCGTATTACGCAGTAAATTGCATCGTATAATTATATGAAAGTCTATCAAGCAAGTGGTGATATAGTAAGGTAAGTAGATACCTATCTACCTACCTAGTAGCTGTTATAGATTACAGAGCATTGCTACAGAGCCTAAGTACTAAGCTTATAGAAAAATCGCTTGGCTACAAAAGTTTTTAAAAAAAAGAAAATCGATGGAATAATCTGGGTATCCGTAAGCAGGACATACCTACGGAACATTTGAAAAGGAAAAAGCCCCGATAAAGTCCAGAAGATTATAAAGTTCAAAAAGACTTAGGGGTTAGGTACTGGATTGACAGAGAATTGAAGAAAACAGCTATGTCTACGGCCTCGGACGGTAAAGTTTGATTGACCAAAGCTCACCGAGCGTTGTAAAGCTTTGATGACGATATGACGAACTAAGTTTGATAAAAGCAATAATATTTTTAAATGACAATCTAATAGGAAAGTCAATGGCGTGTCTAGAAGACTATTTTTAACACTGTTTTGCCATAAAAATTTAAACAAACCCAAAATAGAATGGCTAGGTTTATTAACTCAAACATGACCTGCCTTTGTTTCTTTAGTTCTGGCGTTATTATAGAAAACTAATTAAGATCTTATTGTCTGGAATTGAATAGAAGTTTATGCCCAGCGCATACAGCAGAAGTTCAGACTAAATAACAATTTAAAGGTATTATCAAAGTATCAGCACTGAATACCACAGGCACGAAACAATAACAACAGATAAGAGAGCGCAAAGCTCTGTATCTTTAGTATGGGTTTGCGCATCTCGACAACGTTGATAGATTTCGAGTTTCGTAAAATTAAAGTAAAATAATCTCAATCACGTTATTTTAAGCCTGATTATAGCCAACGCTCCTGGCAGAAATATCTTGAACTAGCTAATGCCCGTGACTTTGTAAGCGTGAATTTAGGCTTTTAAAATCCTGTGGGAAATCTTTGATTTTTCGGTATAAAAAGTAGCCTATGTCATTTTCCGCAATGGACCGCGCATCGTACAAACGTCTCCATCCTCAAAGAACTAAAAATAAATCAGAGGCTTTCGTCACTTTTACAATTGCGAATCCTCAAGTTCTTTGGGCACATTACAAGGAAGAGTGGTACCATCGAACACCTCGTGGTACAAGGTCGAGTGGAGGGCACACGTCCGCGTGGGCGTTCCCCAACTAGGTGGAAGGACTTAATCCGCTCTGCAACAAGCACACCTGTCTCCGTGTGTGCACATAATGCCACCAATAGAAGTAGCTGGAGGGTGATCGCACGAGCAGCAGTGAAGAATTCATAGCCACGACCACTCTGTCAAGAGTGAACGATTGAGAAGAAGAAGAATGTCATTTTCCAGGTCTTACCCATGCAAAAAATCACGTCGATCCATTGCTCCGTTGCAACGTGATTGAAGGACAAACCAACAAACAAACAAACCAATAAATCAACAAACAAACACACTTTCACCTTTTTGTAATATGGGTGATAATTAACATCTGCAACACAGAATGTTAGGCTCTCACTACAAAAACAAGGTTTTAACGACTTTAAGCACATGCATTTGTGCACATGTAATTTTGACAGATTCAGCTTTAAGTAGATCCAGTTTTCTCTAAGGTTGTGGATTTTGGTGCTCGAAATGTATCTTCGTTATTGAGCTATCGAAACTCGTACTAAGTGTGCTTAATGCTGAGGAGGACCGATGTCGATTCCGCTTTCAATGCGACCAAAACAATATCGGTATATTGAACAGTGAACAAACGAATCGCAACTGCAATACAATACATGCTGCTCTTATTGAATATTTACTCAGCCAGGCCGGATTGGCTCTTTAGTTTGTTGTGGCTTTTATCAAAATATCTATTGCTTTCGCTCTGACAACATCATTGTATCTCCAGCATAGACAATAATATATGATATCATAGTCCATTTCTCGAAAAACAAGATATCTAGTATAGGAGCAGGCGTTACTTTGCGGAAATCCATGATATACAACGAACCAACAGCTTAATTTGCTATAATCCGCTGAAACAGGTCGAATCTGTATGATGCAACATGCAGCATGCGAAATGCACCGCCCGCCCTCCCACTGCTAACCATGCAGGAAAAAGCAGCCACCAGGCAAGCAATACGCACCACCACCACGCAGCACCACACAAATCCCAAAACACACACGACGCACGTTTCGCCCCGACACCGGAGCATCCTCGGGCGATGTAGACCTTACAATGCACAATTGCAAAGTGCAATTGTGCATTGTAAGGAATTGTGCATTTCGGAAACCCTTTAAACATTGGGCTGTTTCAGGTAAGGTAAGCAGTGCTTTTATGTCTCTATGACTTGTAAGCTAAGATGGGGAAATTAATGCCAATACGACCAGAGGCATTTGCCAAAATTTCAGCCCCCACTAAGTAGCGTGTCTTAATTACTATGATGTAAGACCCGTAATAAAGGGCAATTTCGCTGATTTATTATAGCATCCATTAAAACTGTTCTCTGAAGGTTAATTGTAGGTTTAGCGCGGACTCGAATCGGGGAGCTAGCTGCTAGCTTCTAAAATAATTATTTTTACAATTCTCTTCGGAAAAATGAAATAAAGTTATGGAATTAAACACATTTTTAATGTCATACATACCTATTCGAGTAATATTATGAACATGTTTTTGTTTGTATTAATTAAATTTTAATTACATTTATTTATCAAGAGCTGATCAATTTATATTTCGATTCCATCAAAATTAATATGATTGCTAGTTATGATAAAATAGCGTTGGTCAAAATATCAATTTTGGGGATTAAAGTAGATTTCATTATCATAACAATATTAAAATAAACATTGATGTCTATTAGGATTAAAACGTGCCGAGTTTTCATTTAATTTTCAGAATCCCTATTATAAATGCAAGAGTTTGTAGTTATTTTTGTTACCTACGTATTATTATTAAATCTAAAGAAGTGGAGTAATTAAATAAACTAAAAACGACAACGCCCCTCAACTTGACTGGTAAATAATAAGGACCAGACCTGCTTTGTTGTCTGTTTGTCTGTCCGTCTGTCGTGTCTGTCAAGAAAACCTACAGGGTACTTCCCATTGACCTAGAATCATAAAATTCGGCAGGTAGATAGGTCTTACAGTACAAGTAAAGGGAAAATTGGAAAAGCGTGATATGTGGTTAAATCGCAAGAAATATGTTCATTTATTAGTATTTTCAATTTATTAACTATACCAAGTGGGATATCATACGAAAGGGTATTGTACCTTACCTGTACATTCTAAAACATATTTTTATTTATTTTATGCATAAATAGTTTTGTGATTTATCGTGCAAAATGACAAAAAAAATACCGGAGTACGGAACCCTCGGTGCGCGAGTCTGACTCACACTTGGTCGGATTTTTTACAGTAAATCTAGAAATACGTATAATAATATTACTAAAATGATATGCAGGATATCCCTAGAGCGCCACGCCGGCTCAAATAAACTTTACTAGCTCTAAAACTTCGGGACCCAACTAAATAAGTACCTTTTCCGCTAGAATTATGATTTGTCGCCCCCAAAGAGCGGGGCTGAATAAATTTTATTAAATCCCGGAACAGTTTACGAGCATCGCGTCAGCACTGCGCCACATCCACGGGATAACGTGCCCAAAAATATTTATTATTGTCGTACTTGGCTCCGTCTAAGGATCTCGGTTATTGCGGCATTTGTTTAATGTACCTTTTGTTTTGGGACTTAAGCCGTAATATACTTACGTGAAATCTCTCTCTAAAGGTCGATGTAGGTACAATATTTCCTGCCGGCTACTAAACATCCTACATACGAAAATGTCGGTGAGGAAATTGTAATAATTTATTCTTAAATTTTTTTACTAATAGGGTACTAATAATATACAATCAAAATGAGAATCTTTTCAATATGAGTTAGAGGATTGCTTTTATTAATTTTGATCATCTCTTCTTCAGAAATCTTCTTTCAAAACTTAAACCATGTTCTTTTCTTACACAACATAATTTTATTTTTATTTTTTATTATATCAAAACTAGCTAGTGAAACTAATATAATACATACAGTGCGTCTTAATTTTACTTCATAATCAAGGTAAAACAGAACTTCTGGAAATTTCAACGGAGCAGATGCGATGAAAGTTCTAGACTGACCAAACTTTCCCGTCGTGCAAGGTAACGTAATTGACAGCAAAACTTGAGCACCTATCACGAGGTAGATGTTGCAACTTCCACAAACTCCAAGTCGTTAAAGTATGAATTTTTGCGCAAACTACCGCCATTTATAGAGGAACTTTCACAGTTTACCGACTAGTCTAATAATTCTGAGCCACAATTTCTCGACTATTTTTAAGATTAATCCAATAGACTGAGTTAATTGATACTGGTGCCGATTCAGGGATTTCTACTCTACTTAGCAAAAATAAAATCTCTAATTTTAAGCTCGACTAGCTTAAAAATAGAGCTTTGATTTTATATGTATGAATTCCGTCGATATTGGTAACCGATTGAGTTGAAATTTTGTACACTTGTTGTTTGGATGACAATAGAAGAATGACTCTGATTATGATATGCCTTTGAGAGTCTCTAATGATGGAGTTGAGAGTACGGCGCGGCATTGCAAATATCTTATGACTACCTGATGATATATTATGTCAGGACAGTAGAATTTGGACTCATTTTCTTTGTTTCTACTTTCAAAAATTACAATGATTTTGACTATAAAAAGTTTATTTTTTTACTTTTAATTATTAAAAAGTAAATAAGAGATTCTTACATAATTTCAAGAGAGTCACCTTAAACTTAAATTAAAAACCAAAATAATAATGCTTTATAGTTTTAAAAATTTTGAAGGAACAAAATTCCTTAAATATTTATTTCATGCAGTTTTTTTATTGGATATTTTTTATTCGCCACAATATTCTATTAGTGATAGCACTGATAAATGACCGGGACTATTTTGTGCATAAAAAATGGAACATGCCACTCTTCACGCTAGTGCTCGACGCATTGTTAAAATCGCGCTAAAACAAAACTTTTTCAACGCTCCCGTTCGAAAATAATGTCACTCGACACGCAACACTGCCTAAGCATCGCCATCTAAAATGTGGCTTCAGCTAGATTTTGTGAAACAAAAAGGTAGCACGCCAGCAGCGTGACGTTTAAAATAGTCGATACAAGTTACACTGTTTATACAATGTTAATGTCTTATTTATAGTAATTTCGGGTTTCATCCATGGTCCACCGCACCAGCCCAGTGCGGATTTGCAGACTTCACAAACCATTATGGAACTCTGAGGCAAGCAGTTTTACTCGTGCTGTTTTCCTTCACCATTAAACCAAGTGATATTTACTTGCTTAAAACGTACAAACTCCAAAAAGTTAGAGGTGCATGCCTGAGATCGAACACCAGACTTCCCGAATGTTCGTCTTCTATCACAGCTTGAGTTACGAGCACAGCAAAATAAAGAAAAAGCCTCTAAAAAGTAGAAACTGGTGTCATTCCTATATAATTTCGTGTGACTTTAGTTAGATCTGGAACATATTGGGTCGCCAGTAATATCTTACCCAATTAATGAGGGTGCAATTGCCTTGGTATTAGACCTTCACAATCTAGTGAGAACATAAACTGTGAGACATGAACTCGGAGAGCCCTGGGGCTTGTTTAATTTCACGACTGAATAAATCCAAATGTTATATCGCAGATTGCCCCGCGCCATGTTGACCCCAGCTCATTGATAAATCCTTGTCGAAACTAGTCACCTCTGCCAATACAAACACGCTGGACTTGCTATTGCCGGCATTTTTTGAAGCATCTTGATTAACGTCATTTTGGCGCTGATAGCAGCAGTTAGCGTCATGTGAGCGTACTCGGAACTAAGTTTTAATGATGAAACACCAGCTGTCAACATAGTATCAACTCACCACGATGACCATTTGACATAAAGTGTCAATTTTAATTCCAGGTAGGCTCGGTGGGGTGTTTTGAATCGGCCTAAAAAATAACTATCATTTCGTATAGACCACCTTATCTAGCGTATTGTATATTATGCCCATATCTGTGTTAGGATAAGTTATTGCAATAGTTACTGTAATGATTGGCAAGGAACTAGCTTCTTGATATTTAGGGAGAAAATGGGGCCATACACAAGTTATAAGGAAAGTACAGTAACCGCCAATTTACATAGCAATTCATGGATAAGTCAAGAAATCTGTTATCGTTTGCATAAGAACCGACTTTTTCAATCGGCTAACTTTTACGACTTAAAGAATAAGTACGGATTTACTGTAAACCCCGCTTCTCTCCTTCCCTCTAACTCGGAAAATTTTACTTAAGAAACAAAAGTACTCTAATAAAAGAAGAACAATCATAAAGGGAGAGACGTACGAAAGCATTCGCTGTAAAAAATAGGGGTTATGCGACAAACGTATTTTGTACACCCGAAATAAACTTGTCAAGCTTAAAACTTTTCACTTGACATGTTTTAAATTACCCTTATTTAATAAAACTTTTCACTCTGTGTTTCTAAATTAACATTTCCCTTCATTGTGTTTTATGGGCATCATGACATATTTTTATTAGAAAGATGTTTTACAACAAAAGAAAAGATTAAACATAAAAAGAAAGGTAATATAAAAATATTATTGTAATTTTCTTTTTCTATTTTGGGTTCTTGATTTGATATAATATAACCTCAAATCTTTAGTTTTTAATGGGTTTGTTAGCTTTATGAAAATATGTAATCTCTCAGCAACGTACGATACTGACGTACAAACGGATGACGATTCATGAAAATTGCAGAGCTGTACTGCCTGTACGGTGCGGTTTTGTAACTTTTATGTAATCTACGGTTTTGGGTGATAAATTTATAGGTAACTATGAATTCAAATTTAATTATATCAGCAGTCATAAGATTCTAAAAGACATAATTATAGATCACCCTAGATCTTCATCTAAGTACATGTCAGCCAAGGAGACATAAAAATGTGTGCCATATTACGACTCAAGAGCAGCACTTTGTAGTAGGCTGTCCTCTTGTTTCATTCGTCACGGCCATGATGAGCGTTGTGCGCTCATGACAATGCGTAATCTGTCAGTAAGGTACTTATACTGGCGTAAGCGGATCATGAGGGCTCTTCTGCATCAAGTTGAATTCGAGACCGAACCTTAGGGAAGTATTTTCTCATGTGATGAGATTTCTGTCAATCCATATTTTGTAAGAATGCACAATAATGCACAACTGCTATAATAGTAGGACCAATGTTTTTGATCTTTAAAAACTATTTTTTTTAACGCAGTATCGTAACAGATTGCTTTTTATAACAATCAAGTCAATTCCGGATTGAGACACCAACTTCTCAAATATTGATGATATTCTTTTAAAAAATGCTTTTATTTCATTGTTTTCTTGTTCTAAAATGCCTATTTCTGTTATCTATGTAATGGGTAAGCGCTTGACTAGCTTGATTAGCAACTCGTGAATGAAAACATGTCTAGACAGAAATTATCTTGAAGGTAAGGAAGTTATAATTGGCAGGGAAAGGGGGGCGTGAAAGGTGTTTCACACCTCAACAGTTTTGTAGAAATGTAGGCATAGGTAGGTAGGTATAATATTTTATTGACACATTTTTGCATTATAATTATACTAGCTTATGCTCACGACTTCGTACGCGTGAACTACATAAATTTCAAACGCTCATTTAATCCAATTAAGGGTGAAATTTCGAAAAATCCTTTTTAGTGGGTACCTACTCTTTACAATGAACACACCCTCCAAATTTCATGTCTCTAAGACCAGCGGTTTAGGCTGTGCGTTGATATATAAGTCAGTCAGTCAGTCAGTTAGGACTTTGAATTGTTTATTATATCGATACCTCTGGGCTCAAAGGTCGTAAAGGACAAAACGCTACTTTTCAGGAGAAGCAAAAAACGAAAAAAATAAAATTCTTTTTTCTCTAGCATCTTCGTTTCTTTAGCTATTTAAATGAAACCTAGGAAGAAAGTGCTTAGAATTTATAGTATTTTCTAAGGCAGTGTTCAAAAATTGCCCTAGTGCTGTATTTACTGAAATAGATTTCCTTTACGACCATAAATTTGAAAATAAATGTCCTTTACACCCTACAAATTTTCATTCTATGATATTACCTAAGGGCGTAAATCTACTTTACTGCACAAAACTGAACAAAATAAGGAAATAACCAACATGTGTAATAATTTTTAGGGTCTTAAGGATCACTCGCTAAGGTATTCTGTAAGGATAAAATAATAATTACAGTTAAGTATTAAACGCATTATGTAGTTTTGTATGTAATTATGCATAAACTATTATATTTTCTCTAAAAATAATAATGAAATAACATATTGTTCAAATAAAACGTATATTTTCTAATCAAACCGAGATCATGTATTTGGAATTGAACACGAAGCCTTACAATAAAACTTATAAATTAATATTTTGGTAACTAACTATTTTTTTATCCACTCTCTTCTTTAATGTTATAATTAGTTTCACTTCTTTCTTAAATCAACTTTATAAACATAAGATGATTTATTTATTCATCTTCCTTCTCACTTTCTTCATCCTCTTTATCTGTTTCGTTCAAGGTTTCAAGTAGCTCATAATCGCATGGAAGTTCCCTGTATTCGTTATCAAATCTTTTACGTGTTGTTCCATTTTCACACTAGCTTATCAGGTAAATAATGTATTTAACTAATAATTTTAAGCTTATTTCGTCATTTAACGACATATTTTAATGTATTTTACGGGTACGGGTACGGGAAAGACAGATGGCCTACCTACCTTTGTAAAAGGAGTAACTGATAAAATAGGTACATTGTTGAAAAAACAATACAACATTAAGATCGTGTTTACTCCCTTGCAATCGTCTGCCATACGAATGTCCGGGTGTGTATAAGATCGACTGCAGCTGTAGGAGCTCCTATATTGGTTAAACGAAGAGACCCATAGCAACTCGGGTATTAGAACATTTCAAAGCGGTGCGAAACAACGATCCTCAGAAGTCTGCGATCGCGGAGCATATTCTACAGCCAGGCATAAAACATTCAACAACATAGACCTCCACTATATACCTAGACTAGTGCGCGAAGCGATTGAAATTCGCAAACACCAGAATTTTAATCGTGAGGATGGTTTTAAACTAGCAAGTAGGTATGTGGAATCCAGTGGTAGAATTATGCAAATCAAGTTAGCATCGAACGTCATCGAAAGTTAATAGTGACGCTGTGAGTGTATTTTGCCGGACAGTTCGTGAAGTTCCAGCGAAAAGAACAAGAAAGAGGGTAGTTCGCTACTGCCCTTGACAGCTCGAACTTCATCTCCCGCAGCACCGCAGTCCCGTTGTAACCACGACCCGTGCAATTGGGTTGAAATGTCGACAAATAAAAACAAAAATTAATTGTGGTGTGTACCCGTTATATACATTAAAATATACAGTATTTATATAATCTTTCTTATTACAATTTACTTACTTTAATTCTAAGATCAATAAAGTACTTGCTTGTACTAGGTATCTTAACCTAATTAGAAAACAGTCATTTATATTAAATAAAAAATGCCCAAAAGTAATTTTACTTCTTTTTTCTATGTTCATCTTACAGGAATTCTCAGACCAATCATGTAAATTCCTATAAATATCCATATTTACTGCTAAAATATTTCTACTATTTACTTCCGTGAGATGTGTAAATTTGTTTGGTGTACTAGTACTATCATAGATATAATTTTGTCTGAAATTAAAAGTTTGAAATCACTGGAAAACTCGAATAAACCCTCCAAAATTATATGTTCTATCGAAGCAGGCGTTACTTTGGATTGATTGGAACCATTGGAATTGTTTTATAATATTGACATTTATCGATATCAAATACTGTTGTTCATATAATTTTGTATGGTTATTTCAAAAATTTGACAAGCATAGTATTAAAAATCAATATTTTTACTTCGCGCAGACACCGACATGCAGTTTATCATTTCAGGTTCTGCTGAAAATATGATGTTTCAAATAACGCATTTATATTTTTTGTAATTTAGTAGTGTATGAACTAATACAATATTAAAAAAATAAAATTAAAAAAGGTTTCGTGTAGTGTCAGGATTTTTTCAAAGTGTGTTGTGCATTACAATGCACACTGCCAAGAATAGGGTTAATCAAGTTACGTAGTATATTCTAGGACTTATGGGACTATTCCTCATCTACTTTTGTTTATTTACGCCCTTAAGAGCGCAAATGAAAGCGCATTATAAAAATGAAACTAGGTAGTAAAGGACGCTTTCATTTTTTTATTTTAAATTGTAAGGGTGTACAAGACAATTTGTAAACGTGATGTCCATTACGTCCAAAATTTTGAGGTGTCATATTAACCATCTAAGGTGGTATAAGACAATTGATAATTTATTTGTATGTTACGCCCAAAGGTTTTTTTTATACTTTGCTTTACTACAAAAGGAGTAGACTCTGGTAACCAAGTGTTACTTACACCCATATTTTCACGGTAAACTTTGTTTAACGTGCCAAATTATGTGGGTCGTAAAGGCATTTTTTTTACGAATTTCGTGAAACGGAATATACAGATCGATAGAGAATTACAAAATGAGTAAAGCAGTGTCAAAAAGTCATTTTCGACCAAATGTCCTTTACGACCTTTGAGCCCAGAGGTATCGATATACTTTCCATGTATAATTACTAAAAATATTACATTTTTTTGTCTGCAGTTGATGGGTAAGTACTATAATAATTGTCAACAAAGATAATATTATCTACTGGAACAAAATATTATTCGAAAATATAAAACGTTACTCAGTTACCTAGTTAAACTCAACAATGCCACGCAACTTTGCTCTAGAAAAGTTGTGAAACAGAGTTTTTTAAACAAGCAAAATAGGACATACAATTGAAAATTCCCAACGGTTTTCCTCGGAATCTAAGCGTCAACTTTAGCGTTCACTTGCAACAATACAAGGGTGTTTTGTTAGAGTGAACAATATTGCCGGAGTGAAAAATGAATATGAGCACAATTCTGAACATGCAAAAATAGAACACGCCACCCTTTATGGTACTTACTGTGTTGTAAAAATCCCACGCTGTCGTGCAAATCAAAACATTTCCAGCACTCTTCTTTCAAAATAATAATGCATGACATATTCACACCAATGACTTTTTTGCCATAATGCGCAAAAAAGCCACATCTCTCCTGCAGCGCTTACGTACCAGCGACAACGGCATCCTAAAAGTGATTGCTGCCTGGCCCGACTGTCCCATACTACACCACTGTGTGGCGATAGCTATTGGGTCAGTCAAATAAAATTAATTGTACCTACCCACTAATGAACTAACAATACTAACTTACTAATTAAGGAAAAATTGTAACTAACATACTAACAATCTATGGATCTATGAATGGTCTGAAATAAACGTTTATTTATTTATTTAAATTTATTCGACGTACCCAAACTCCGCATTTAAGTAATTTTATACGTACCTACCTAAGTATATTTTTTTAATTCAGATACATGTTAGAACTTGACTCCAATTTCACCGTGGTAAGTGATAAAGCAGTGTAAGATGGAAGCGGGCTAACCGGGAAGGTTTATGGCAGTTTTTATTAAACTCTAATTATAAAAATCAAATTTTCCCCTACCGGGGGTCGAACCCGAGACTTACCACTTATACGACCACAACGCTCACCACTGCGCCAGGAGGTCGTCAAATGTCAATATATTGTACATATGTACCTAGCCTTTAAAATACTATCCGTATGGATTTAGGTTTTCAAATATCTTACGGGATAAATTAATTATTATTATTAGCATACATCAGCTGAATCTGAGATGCAAACTACCTCTGTACAAAATAGATGATGCCCGTGATTTCATTCATGTGGTTTTAAGTTTTAAAAATTCTACGGGAACGTTTTTTAGCAACACGGGATTTTCCAGGACAAAAAGTAGCCTATTTCCGTCCCCGAGATGCAAGCTATCTCTGTATAATTTTTTTTTTGAAACAATTTTAATGGCGCAAAGAATATAACCTAGTCAAACATGTAGGTAATTTCTGTAAGTTTGAAGGAATTTATTACTATAGAATTAACATAAATCTTAATTAATCGTAATTAGGTTTTTAAGAATGTATTAAGCGACAGATCTTGTTCTGCCATTTGCATGATACAACAATCAACACAAATACATTATTATTAAAAATTTCAATTAGTACGAATAATCAAATCTTACAAATCAAAATCACTTTTAGATTTCTTTGTAATTTTAAAGTTCCAAAACCTACATTAAACCCCAGAAAATCTTCTTAAGACCCAACTATAAAAGGAATGAAAAAATACTGAAAATATTATTTCGCATAAAGTTGAGAGTTGAGAGAGATTTAATCAGTTAAAAATAAAATGTAGAAAATGCTCTCAAGGGTCCTATTGTTACATCTTAGTGATCTTCGAGGGGTAAAGCAAGGAGATGAGAAGGGAAGTACAATACTGCGACAACTGAGAACTTTTTTGGTTTGCAGAATTGAACAAAATCGTATTGTTTTTTTTTTAGATTGAAAAAGAATTGATAAGTTCGAAGGTGTTCGATTTCTTGTCTATTTACCTATATCCAGCAATAATTAACCTAGATCTTAAATTCAAATGACTTTAAGTAACATATTCATACTAATATTATGAATGCGAAAGTGTGTCTGTCTGTCTGTCTGCTAGCCTTTCACGGCCCATCCATTCAACCGATTTTGACGAAATTTGGTACAGCGATAGCTTGCATCCCGGGGAAGGACATCCGACATAGGCTACTATTTATCTCGGAAAATCAAAGAGTTCTCACGGGACTTTTAAAACTTAAATCGACAGGGACGAAGTCGCGGGCACCAACTAGTTATTTATATACTGAATTATTTTTACATCTGGTATATAAAATACTTTAGAGTGGATCAAGTATAAGGTTTTAAAAGAACGGTAATGTATTGTAATAAATTAGGTAAAATAGTAAAATGTTTTCGACGAGATATATATTGTATAGTACGCGACAGGTCGAAATTGCAATCAGAGTCCTACTCTGATTGCAACTGGCGGGGGTCGCCTCGCACGTCACCCGCACTCGCCCGCACAGGGTTAGCGCGGGGGCTAAGCGTTCCCTGCCTGATTGCCAACTCGACCTGTACCGGAACTCTGGTTTGAAAGAAGATGAATTGAATTTTGTAAGGAATTTTGATTAGATAATTACTTACTTTTGTACGCCATTGTATTATACATAATTATTTGTGGTGATACTTTTGTAACATCCGCCTATACCCGTCACACCTGTCTACCCGTATTTATGCAAATAATTTGATATGAATTGAACTTACCTTTGCGATTTAATTTATAACAATTACTACTAAAAAGATAAGATAAAATACCAACTTACTAATTCATCTCACCAATAAAATCACATACAAAACTACGTCGCTGTCTTTGTCAAGCCCAATTAATGAGGGTGCAATTTAAGATAACATCGCGCCTTCGGTATTAGACCTTCACAATCTAGTGAGAACATAAACTGTGATAGGGGACGCTCCTGGGCTTGTTTAATTTCACGACTGAATAAATCCGAATGTTGGTCGTCTTTCGCATTGACATTTCTGTTATCCCATCTCTAAGGGCATTATTCAACTAGGACAGCACTGGCGGCGCAACCAGTCGCGCTACCAACTAAATGTATACTGTTCTAAGTACTTCACCTGGTGTCCGCTTGGTTGCGCAACCAATTTGGTGGCGGTAACTGAGATCACCCGCTGGTGGCGCAACCACTAATAATATTATGTACAGTACGCGGCAGAAAGTAATATAGGTACATCTCGGCTTTTAGAATGTCATTTCGGCTTTGTAGAGCATTGTCTCTGTGACTCATGAATATAACTGTGACTATAATATGAAGTTTAGTCGGTCTCAACGACAGGGACAACGCTCTACAAATCTGCTATCTCCTTCTAAAGGTCGATTTACATTACTTTCGGCCGCGTACTGTCTCGGCCGCTTATCCGAGCGACCGACGCGAGCTATCCCGACACATTCGCACACTCGCTCATAGCTTAGCAACAAAACAGCTATCCTAACTACAGACTCGCTTCTTGTTGCCATCTTGTTACTCAACTCGTTTCTTGCTAATACACAACAACTCAAACACAAGACACAAGACAAGTGGGACAAGAAACTCAAATTCTTCCCTTCCGTTGGAATATTTAATTCATACAATTTGTTTCAAGCTCCTGTTTGACTGATAAAACAATTACGCATTACCTTCCTTTGTAAATTGTTGAAACAATTAAAACTGAGTTAGTACAGAAACCAGATCTTATAGATCCAGGCCTTTATTTATTAATGTTTCTCAAAAGTCACAATGGAGATATGCTTGTCTTTGTTTTCCAATTTATATCTCATTATTTCTTCGAGCGCGCCAAACATATTCTAAGGATTTATTTTCTCCATAATGATATCGCATAGTCCGTATTTCTTTTCCCAACGGTATTAATAATGGATTAAGAGCCAGCGCGTGCCAGACCTTCGTTATTTTATAAAAGCTGAAAGTTTCTCTGCGTATTGTCCCCAATACTGGAAGGAACGTTTGTTTGGATGTTGGCTTTGGACATAACGGGTAATAAACTTTATTTTCTCCCAAAGCCACCATAATCCAAACCAACATCCAAACAAACGTTGGGGACAATACATACTCAGAAAAACTTTCAGCTTTTATAAAATAACGAAGGTCTGGCACGCGCTGGCTCTCTCTTTATAAATATGTACATATCTCCGTAAAGCAATTGTATTGTTAGAAATAAATCAGGAAACGCTAAATTATGTCCGATGTCCTCCGCGATATCTGGGACATTGTTATATTAATCTTGTCTAAATGGGAGGGCATAACGGAGGAATTGGTAACGTAGGGCGACGTAAAAGGTAATATTCAAAGTACAAATGATGGAAATATGCCGGAGACGCTAACATGACAGAATAATTAATGAGGACATCTTTTTCTACCAAATATTTTTAAAGTCTACCAAATATTTTTAAAGAGAAAGTAAAAAATAATTATGTCAACCGAACGTCGAATTTGAGATATTACTTCGTTATTATTGGAGGTACCTACTTCCAAGTGGTTTGCATAATTTTGAGAAATTGAAAATATGGAATTACCTACCTAAAAAAATTGTGAAAATACAATTTACGTAGGAAGATTTAAGAATTAATTTTATCTTCGGAAACTTGGCACACAATTATGGATTGATAATATTGATGTAAGGAACGTTGAAACCAAAGCTATGAAGAAACTAACAACGCAATTGTTGGAAAGAGAACTAGGTATACCAATATTTCTTAAAATCGGTAAAGCAATAAAAAAGTTGTATAATTAATTTATTTGCGGGTGCGAAAGTAAAAAAATTGCCACTGTTCAAGAAAATTCAGTCAAAAGATTGTCTTTAGGTTATAGGTAACTATAGCTTATCCCTGCGACATCGTCCGCGTCAAAACCCGCATATTACCCCCATAGGGATTGAATTCTCAAGAATCCTTTCTCAGCAGACGTTTACTATCTGCCTGTTAAATTTAAGTCCGATCCGTCCAGTAGTTTGAGCTGTGCGTTTATAGATCAGTCAATCAGTCAGTCAAAAGCTGATTGACTGCAATCAGCTTTTGCTTCTATATTATAAATATTTACTGTTTTATGATTATATTGATAAAACAAAAACTACTTGAAATAAGTCGAGGTAATAAACTTTCAAGGTACTCCTAGAGGAGCATATAGCGCTAAAGGATTTTATCAATTTTGGTTCATAGAATAAATGCGAATTTATACCAGAAGCTTTCGAACTTAGTAAATTTAGCTCAAAAGACAAAAGTACTCCAATAAAAGAAGAACAATCATAAAGAGTGTACCTACGCGAGGCAATTTACTTAAAAAGGTGAAGGTATATACGTATTTTATACGAGACGCCATCTTTGATATTATATCTAGTAAGCTTATGCCCGCAAATTCATCCGTGTGGTCTACCCAAATTATAAGCCCCTACTTTAGCCCCTTAGGGGTTCAATTTTCAAAAAATCTTTCTTGGCGGATATCTACGTCATAAGGCATAATCTGCATGCCAAATTTCAGCCAGATCCGTCCAGTAGTTGTGCGTTGATAGATCATTCAATCAGCCAGTCAGCTTTTCCATTATATAGATTAAAAGTTTACTTTTTACGCTACTTGTGTAATTCCTGCGTTTGAAATCAATTTTTGTAAGATGTTTCCTCTTAACCCCCAATTTTTATGTTAGGGGGTTTTGTTTTACTCGCTCTTTTTATAGAAAACTAGCCCTTGACCACTTGACCTTGACTGCGGTTTTACCTGATGATAAGTGACGATGCAGTTTGCCAAACCTACTGAAGCCTTTCCAGGTGACATCCAAATGTTACTGGGAGCGCCTTAGCTATTTTTATTAAACCCATACCCCCTATCGGTTTCTACACGGCATCGTACCGGAACGTTAAATCGCTTGGCGGTACGTCTATGCCGGTAGCGTGGTAAGCCAGACCAGACCAGACTAAAAAGAATTTAGAAATAAATTCTCAAATTGCGCACAGAGGCCACAGCCTCACCACTGCGCCAGGGAGGTCGTTTTAAACGAATGATCACGTATTATCACCAGACTGGGCAAATCCACTGCCAGTTTATGAACCAAGCTGGATATCGAAGCTGCGGCCTTATTAGAGTCCATAATTCAAGACAATGCATGCAATGCTCACATGCAGCAATGCGTCGTACACTACACGGTCCCATCGATTGTCAAATGCACATGCTATAGACAGGACGAACAATGAATCTCGGGCATACATCAGGCGTGGTAGACCCTTTAGTTAATCATGTTAATTGCATTTGCAATTACTAATCAGGTATGCCTACGCATTGTCAACAACTATTAAGAGGAATTCATTCGTAGCGTACTCTAAACAAGCGTACTCTAGTTTTCTTTTGAATACTAACCAATCGATTTGTTTTGCTTTGTGTGTGTTTTTCTGTAACAGTTTTATGGTGTACAATAAAAGTATATATATTCATTCAATCACACTCGTTGAATTTTGTTGACACGTTCTAGAAATTAATATCTCTAGAGGTCTCTGATTTTCCAAATATCTGTAAAATGTGTAATTTTAAAATAATGCGGGTACAAAGATTTATTAATATTCAAATGGCAACCAAACTACGTTTCTATGGAAAACGCTGTAGAGTGCGCTAGGAAAACTTCTCTTAGACCTGTCAATTAGTTTTGAGTGCAACCGAATGAGCACCAATTAAAAAAAACTTATTGGATACTTTTGGAGATAAATACAACACTACCTTAGAACAGGGACATCACTAGTCCATGGTCATCTTACTACAGTCTGTGATCTGTCATTTTATTTTTTTCCTTCACTTGCCATTTGTTGCGTTTGTAAAATCTCTTATCTTGAATATAATTTAATTATAACGAGTAGTTTTATTTTAAATAGTTTTATTAGGTTATGGGCCCAGGACTACTAATATAACACTACGCATAATACATTAAAATCGAAAAAATACAGTGTATTTTTGCGGATTCAGATTGATTTCAGACAAACGCATGGGGGCTTCATTTTTCAGGACATCATGGCGTCAATTAACCCACTTGCACTTATCGAGAAGTTAACTGGTCGAGACAATTACAACACATGGAAATTCGCTAAGAAAGAATAAAATAGCGTTCTATATTTGTAAGTCTGTCACTTATGAGTCGTTGTTATCGTTGGAAAAAAGTAATGTCTTTCTGTTAAATAATAAATTATGTTTTATGTATTTATGAAGATTGAGTTTATTGGGTGATCCACCTCCTAATCATAAATAAGCTGAAACTCACAACTTCATGCAAGTGGATTTAGGTTTGGCAAAAATCCTATGGGAACTATTTGCTATACTGGGATAAAACGTGGCTAAACTTAATCCAACCTCTACCTCTATTTTAAATGAAATTCCCACAAGCTAATTGGAAAATATTTTCATCTAGGATAGAGGAAAAACGGCTTGGGAATATTTCGCAGTAATCAGTGCAAGGTAAGTAGTGATGGCGGGATTAGATGAGATGAAATTATCCAGTGACCGCTACGGTTACGGTGAAAATTGGATTTTTTTAATACAAAACCTCTGATGCAACTTTCATTACAGATCTTTTTTTATGTTTTGCTGCAGTCCTATACCTACGTTCAATAAAATTATTACACAATTGCCCAACATCAAGAAAATATTGGTCAAGTGCGAGCCGAACTTATACTGAACCATCATACAAGATATAATAATTATCATAAGAAAGCTCAGAGTCACTCAGCGGGCGATGGAGAGCTATGCTTGGAGTTTCTCTACGTGATCAAATCAGAAATGAGGAGATCCGTAGGAGAACTATAGAGTAACCGACATAGCTCAACGGGTTGCGAAGCTGAAGTGGCAATGGGCAGGGCACATAATTCGTATAACCGATAGACGTTGGGGTCCCAAGATGCTGGAATGGCGACCTCGCACCGGAAGACGCAGTGTTGGAAGACCTCCCAACTGGTGGACGGCCGGACGACATCAGACGAGTCGCAGGGAGCCGCTGGATTCAGGCGGCACAAGACCGTGGCGTATGGAAGTCCCTACAAGAGACCTATATCCAGCAGTGGACGTCTATCGGTTGATGATGATGATGATGATGATGAATATTTTTTTTGAATTTGTATTGCGGTGGCCATTTTGTTCTTTTTTCTTGGTATAGTGGTAAATATAGAAGTACACATGCTTTGTGAAAATTTCAACCCTTTGCGAATTATGGTTCATAAGATACAGTCCGCTGATAGACAGACGGACGGACAGTGGAGGCTTAGTGATAGGGTCCCGTTGACACCCTTCGGGTACGGAACCCTAAAATGCAGAATGTCATGTGTACAAATGATGTATGTAGGTAGGTATGTGAGATTCTTCATTCCATCAGACCTAAACCTTTCTCATTCTGAGAGGAGATCCGTGCTCAGTAGTGGGCCGGTCATGGGTTGATCGTGTTGATAATAATTATTATATGAAGATAACCTTAGATATCATAACGTTTGTGTTATTCTGACATCCCATATTGAAACTCAGCTGATAATGGC
This sequence comes from Maniola hyperantus, assembly GCF_902806685.2. NCBI lineage: Eukaryota > Metazoa > Arthropoda > Insecta > Lepidoptera > Nymphalidae > Maniola > Maniola hyperantus. The sequence goes on from NC_048541.1 coordinate 11,807,285, forward strand.
ATATGTAAATGCTAGGCAAATGTTTGCTCAGGCACAGTTAATATCTGATCTAGATATTAGTGCAGTGTTTGAGTTATAGACCGTCTTACTGAGACACGTAGTGTGACTAAGAATTCTTATTGCTAATTAGGAAATTGTATTGATATCACCTTACTAGATGACCCGCTCTGGTTTTGCTGAAAATCTAGATGGGGGTCTCAAGGCTATGAAGGGAAATTTATAAAAAATCTCAAGTTCCTAGACCTAGAGCAGTTTGAGCTGTACGATATGTCAATCAGTCGGTTTTTCCTTTCCGTCATAATCATCATCATGATCAATCCATCGATGGCACTACTGAGCACGGGTTTCCTCTCAGAATGAGAAGGATTAGGTCATAGTCTACCACGTGCTGGTGGCCAAGTGCTGATTGGCATACTTTACACACCTAAACAAACAGGCCAAGTGCGAGTCAGACTCGCGCACCGAGGGTTCGTTTCGACATTTTGCACAATAAAGCAAAAACTGTTATGAATAAAAATAAATAAAAAACTGTTTTAGAATATTCAAGTAAAATCCTTTCATATTATGATACCCCACTTGGTATAGTCATCTTACTTTGAAAATTGAAAATACTTATTATTAATTTTAATTTTTTTTTGTGATGTAACCACAAATCCACGGTTTTCGGATTTATTCCTTTATTTGTGCAATAAGACCCTACCTAACTGCCAAATTTCATGACTGTATCCTGTAGGGTTTCTTGACAGATACGACAAACAGACGGACAGACAGACAGAGACAGGCAACAAAGTGATCTTATAAAGGTTCCTTTTTCCTATTAACGAACGGAACCCTAAAAAACAATAGACACCCTTTTTTGGACAGTCATGTAATAACAATGCTATTTTTGTATGTAAACAAAAATCTTTCGTGAAAACACATGCGCTGTAATATCGCGTGCTGCTTACATTACCACGATGTTTATTAAAATGTACATGACCTCATAATTAAAACTTTACGACAATAGGACCCCACCTTTGTTATTTATGATCCAATAAAACAAACCACCCACACAATGTAAGGAAAAACTCTCCTTTATTATTTTGAACGTGATAAAGAATTGTAAATGAACTTACTTGCATTGTTTTCCTTTTCACAAAAATAAAAGTATTACGGGTCTAAAGTAGGGGGGACTCTACGCGCCATCATTTTCAGGGTTCCTTACCCGAAGGGTGCGAACGGGACCCTATTACTAAGCATCCGCTGTCCGTCCGTCTAAAGTTTAGACGGACGGACTACTAGAACCTTCTTACAACGTTAGTTTAGACTCGTAAACTAACGTTGTAAGAAGGTACTAGTTTGACTGAGACGGGCGTGGCGGGGCAATGAAGTTCGGATTGCGAAAGGGTGACAACGACATCAAAAACCTTGATTTTTACGCCCCTCCCTTAACCCATGCCGTAGCTGCTATCAGTGCAATATGAGTAATAAGTACATAACAATGAATCACCAAACAGCCTGAAACCATATAAGTAACTTTGAAAATAAGCAGTTTAATGCATAGATATATTTTTCTTTTGAAGATTTTGCTTGCGTTTTAGGTAAGCGTAATCTTCAAAAGAAAGTTTTCCTTTGTCCAAGCACGGACCAAAAACTGCTCATAAAACACAATTTTTGGTAGATTCAGTACGAGTTTTTACACAGATGTAGCAATATACCATTATTATAAGTATAACTTTACTGGAAATACCAATCGAAGTCAAGGCGATAATATAGGGTCCATTATTAAACCTATCTATAAAGGAGACGTGTGGTTGACAGCATACTTAATAGGTATAGGTCTGTGGCCCAGCTGGGAGCGTTTGCGTCCTGCGGGGCGGCCAGCGGGCGCGATGCCATACTTTGCGACCCGTTAGGCTAACATGCGCACCACGAGAAAATTTTGTCTACGCATTTACTCGTCTTATTTGTATGAAGAAACACGAGATAATGCGTAGACAAAATTTTCTCGCGGGGCGCACCGGTCTCGATTAGGACGTGTCTACGCGTCTTCCTTCCAATTTCTGTAAATATTAAAGCGCAGGTCACACTGGGAGTGCAGCGAAACGAAACCAAGTCCGTTTCGCTTTGCTCGTGTCGCTGTCTACGTCTTTTCATACTTCGGTTGATACCGTGACCTACAGTGCTAAACTAAACGAGCGATTTCTTCTTACTATGCGAGGGAGATGGCATTCGGGGAAGGAACACCCCGCACACCTGCATAGCCTCTGCACTAACCCGGTGTGAGTGACGTGTGTGTGGGTGTGCCTCATACCCCGATTACCATCTCGATCTGTTGAGTACTATAGTTTCGTTTCAGTGTGGCCTGCGCTTAAGAGTTTGTTCTACACGCTGGCCGCTGCAGGACGCACTCGCTCCCACTTTGGCCGCAGACTGAGATGCCTCAGTGTATGTATAGGTACATCGTATTATTACATACAGTCATTATGTGCTGGAAGCTTCTTGTTATGAATTAATTACGAGAGTCTCTAACAAGACAGCCGTGTCAACAGCTGGTTTAGTTTCCAAACAGGTTTGCTCTCTCCGTAGTTAGCACTTCGATAACAATAACTTTGGATTTGTATTGATTATGTTATAGGCATAAAGTTTGATGGGATAACCTCCCTAGCTAACCTATTATTATGCTTCCTACTATGTTGTTTTAGGCTTTTTGCACTCTGTACAGCCTGTTGGTACTATTGTGTATTATGTGACTCGGCCACAAGACTCGGCTGTGATAGCCTAGCCCTAGTGGTTAGGTTAGGTTAGCTATCTAGTCTGCCAATTCGCACTTGGCCAGCGTGGTAGACTATGGCTAAAACGCTTCTCACACTGAGAGGAGACCTGTGCTCTCTAGTGAGCCGACGATGGGTTGTTCATGATGATGCATCCTACGGTTCCTACAGGATGTCGAGCTATTTTCAGTTCTTAAGTCCTAATAAAGGCAATCCATACTAAAATTATAAATGCGAAAGTGTGTCTGTCTGTCTGTCCGTCTGTCTGTCTGTCTGCTAGCTTTTTATCCGTTTAACCGATTTTGATGAAATTTGGTATAGAGATAGCTTACATCCCGGGGAAGGACATAGGCTATACTTTTAATCCCGGAAAATTAAAGAGTTCCCACGGGATTTTTAGAAACCTAAATCCACGCGGGCGAAGTCGCGGGCATCATCTAGTGAAAAATAAGATGAGTTTTCCTTTGCCTTTGATCTTAAATGTAATGAGACATTAATAAAAAGCTTAATTAAAATTCCTTTGTTACTTTGCCTAGCAAAAGTTTTTGTTACTTATTCGTATACAAACAACTTCATGTTTTACTTTTTTAGGAAAGCTTAGAAAATGAAGTCTTGTTTTTCAAAAAAAAAAATATATGTCTATTTTCTGAAAACTACCTAGCTTTGTAACTTTCTTAACAATTAGTAGATAATTCTTTGTTTTATTTCTATGTATTTCATTCAATACATTAAAAAAATGTTTTGCCTTTTTAGTTTCTTTCTATTGTACTTCATATATTTAACCGACTTCATAAAATGAGGCACTGTTAATTTGACGGGCACCTTACGTTTGATCCAAAATTGACCATAAATCTAAATCGATAATTTTATTATTTTAAATGGTCATGGCATGGAATATTTTGTAACTTCCAAGAGAACGAACTCTTGGAAGTTACAAAATATTCCGGCCTTATTCGTTGTCTATACTTATTACAGGGTTGAACCAGAACGCTAGCAAAAACGAAGACATGTGATAGTACTGATGATTAGGTACTGATATGATACCATAAGAAAAAAACGCGAGAAAAAACAATTAAAAAATATCCTGTATTTTGTAAAACTTTACGATATATTGCAAATAAAACATCTGACTGGCGCTAGAGGTCAACAGACATTGCGTAAGTAGGCCACTCGGAGTCAATGCCGCGTCGTAGGTGGGGCAGCGTTCTGGTTACACCCTGTATAAAGGGAACTTCTGTGCAAAATTTGAGATTTATAAGTTCAAAGGTTTGGGCTAAGCGTTAATAGATAGTTTGAAGATTATGCTACTTAACGTACCTAAGTATATAAAGTATTCATTATAATCAGTTATTTTGTCTTCCTATTAACTTTGCTTTATACCTAGTATTATGGCCACTGATAATATATCTTTCTTTGTTTATTTTTTATTTTAAGTCAATATTCTGAACTCTTGAAAGTTGACTAATTAGTCCAACTAACTATTTCCATTTCATGCCAATACCGTCAGCTACTGTGTGTGTCTATTGAAGCAGAAAGCTTATTGCTATGAATTAATTACGGTCTCTCACAAGACAGTCACGTTAACAGCTGGTTTAGTTTGCAAACTGTCAACAGACTGCTCCATAGTTTGCTAGACACTTGGGTCACGTTAACTTTGACTTCCTTTCGATTCAATAACCATAAGGTTTAGTTGACGAACTTTGACGTCCTTTTGAAGAAGTACCCACTAATAGAAAACATGTAGATACAGTCCTTCTAATAGGTACCTAGGTACCTATAATATAAAACACAAAAAATGTTTCTACCTAATTATGTCCGTTATAGACTTTGAAATCGTCCAACCTATGTGCTCCAAACCAATTTCATTAGAAAGGCAATAATGCGAAGATGTATTAGACACATTTTTTAGCAGTAGCGCACGCCCAGTATTCGCTAGTGCAAAACAACGAAATAATATAACTTTTTTTTTAATCTTTAATTTTTAGCCCGGGCATTATCACTTCGCGATGCGAAGATGGTTTTATATCACTAAAACAATGTATTAGGCACATTTTTTTGCAGTAGCACACGCCCAGTAAGTATTCGCTAGTGCAAAACAACGAAATATAACTTTTTTTTAAATCTTTAATTTTTAGCCCGGGCTTTATAATTTCGCGATTATGTCGCCCCCATAAACAAATCAACTTATATTAAAACTAAATCACTAATTAAAGACTATTTATATACATTAAACTAAAATTACTGGACCACAAATAGCAATGTATAGAGCATCCTCGCCTGCTCCAATAAGGGGCAAGCTAAGATGCACGCCCCTACATCCAAATTTTGAGACAGAACCTGCTTCCTTTATCTATGGACAGAACACGTCTACGCTGAGCTGCGTTCAACTCACACTCCATCAGTGCATGTTGAACGTCATCAATGACCCCACAATCTTTATAAGGTAGTGGTCTCTGTGTAGGTACTTAAGTAAGTAGGTAATTACTAAAGTTTGTCAAGCTACTGAATCGAAATAAACCCTATTACCAGCTTGCTACTCTCATGCAAAAACATAAAACTGTACCGGACGTAGTTGATTGACTAAAAAGATTAGCATAACTGCACCAAAGCTCTGCACGCGAGGCCATATAGCTTTTAATAATTAGAAACTTCTCATAAATTGCACGATACTACGTGACATTGGCAAAGTAAATAGAGTACCGCTATACAAAATATCTCATCATTTTATTACTCATGAGATATTTTGTATAGCGGTAGTCTATAGTGCTAGAATTCATTATTATAGAAAATAATTTGAAAAACTCTGGGATTGGGATTTGAATCTTTGAGTATGCTTTCGAATTTCACTCTGATATTAGATAATTGACCTCAACAGTAAAACCCTGGGCCAGAAGGATCAATCAGTGTTGACCTAACGATTACCTAGACTTTACTCATTTTGTTTTCATTAGAAGTAATCGGTACACATATACTTTAGATTATTCATGGCTTTAAGTAAATTAAAATACAGTTTAATATATCACGTTATCTTGGAAAGGTAAAGTAAGTTGGTGGCACGCCCGTGCAGAAATATAAAATTTCACCATGGCCTAATTCTCTAAAAACTTTCGACGCTAACACAGCGACGACGTCGTCATAGATCTTGACTTTTTGTACTACAATTATCACACAAATTCAATAAACCTCAGTCACGCCAGAGCAACAACAGTGCGACACTCTGGCATTCCACAGGACTGCGCAAGATAATGTCGGCAGTATGTACCTAATAATATTCTAATTTTACATCATGATGTTTTTTCGGCATAAACTAATATCATTAATATTTCTATTTTTAGCATGCTGTATTGTCGCATGTTGTTGCTTCAGCGTAAAACAGCATCTAGATATGTCACATAGTGTTATACCAGCAAAACCCAGACGCGATACCACCTAAGGCGACAGATTTGAGTTATGAGGAAGGATCTCTAGGCATGGCTGGACCACCCACTAAGATGTTAAAGTAAAACCTGCAAAGATTTCACACGTAGTCTACTTGTCAAATATAGCTCAACGGTGAACGTAACGATGAACAAAGCATATTAGAGAATAACAAAGAAAGACAGAGTGGATTGACTAATAAGATTAGCATAATTGTGCGAGGCACTGCACGCGAGCCCATAGCATTTCATAATTAGTGCCCGTTGTTATAAAGTGCATGTGTTACTTTGCGCACTCCAACTTATATTGCACGTAAGTGCAGGGAAGTGGGTCGTGCACTCTTTGTCCTTACTGCGTGCAGTTTTTTGCTGACGGCATGGCGTCACGAGCTATGTCGGTTTTAGTGCTTTAACATTTTTTACTGTCGGTAATTATTATATTACATGATTCTACTCTAATGAGAAATTATAGAATAAAATTAACTGCTGCAGAATTTTTAGGTTCTTTTTAGTGCATGGTATAAGCTATAGCATATAGCATGATATTGTGTTATTCCGTTTATGGTAGGTATACCTCGGCTGGGTTGCGGGTATGATTTGGAGTACGTTGGGCAGAGATAGGTGTACTTATAATAAAATGGAGGAGGCTTTTACCGCCACTGGCGACCCTTACATGGAATTTAAATTAGTAAAGTGCAATGTAAACTTTTTATGAAGATAAGTATTAGATTATTTAAATTGTTTAGTGTAAATATTAAGTCCTAAGTTAGTAATAATAAAAATAGAATATCTAATTTAGTAAACTATAGATTAAGTAATGTAAAATTAGTTAGTAAGGGATAAAAATAAAGCTTTTATTATATTATATTATTATTATACCGCGGGTGGGTTCCCGGTGGAGGGTCCGCCTCGGCGGACGTCGCTGGCTGGGTCGCGGTTGGTTGCTTCGGTGTTCCCGTGACCCAGTCGCCAGGCGACGCGCAGGAGCGCCGCGTAGTATACCTCGGCTAGATAGTTGTCAGGAAGGGTTTCTAACAACATTTACACCAACATTTGGGAGCGCGCTAAGGGTGACTTCTCTGAAACAATTTTTGTCGAAAAATTTAGCTTACAAGACAAAATAAATTGTAGCATGTTTTTGAATATTTATTTCTAAGCCAACTTTTTTAACTTTGATGCATGATAAATAATCCTAACGCCTCCACACAATATTTCGTGTTTTGTAAATAAAAAAGGCTCGATTGCCAATAAATAACTAACAATTGTCATGTTTTCTTTCCTCAGGTCGTTAGTCCCGCTGGGGTAATGTGCGGGGCCATTAAAAGAGCATAAATATATTCCCCTGTCTATAAATGTCACTGGGTTTCGTAGTTTGCCACTGTAAATAGACCTTTCGATGCAATCTACAATGTTGTTGACGGAAAACTTGGTTGGAAGACATTTTTATCTACGAAAGAATAACGCTAATGACATACTTTTCTTGGAACGCGGCTTATTTATGTGCCAGCGAAGAAAATGTGCACATAATTTTGTTTACCTTCTGTAAAAGGATTGTAATTCCCTTTTTTTACAGACAGACTTGGTCGTGTTATTGAGATCGTGGTTTTAGGGTTTGAAAATATTTTATATGCTGTTTTTCACTATAAGTATTAATTTAATCACTACCTATCAATATTATAAATGCGAAAGTGTGTTTGTTTGTTTGTTGGTTTAATGGTTTTTCCTTCAATCACGTCGCAACGTAGTAACGAATTGACCTAATTTTTGCATGAGTAATAGTTTATTAGATTAGATGAGAGTTGCGTAGGCTACTTTTACTTTAAAAGCCTAAATCCATACGAACGATGTCGCGGGCATCAATACTAGTATTAAATAATAATAAAAAAATACAAAAAAAATAAAAACCGACTTCGATACACAAACACTGAAAATTTAAAAATAATTTAATTTATTACCGAATATATTATGTATACAAGAGTTGATATAGTTCCATAATAATATTTTTTGGTGCCGGTGCCAATTAGCTTCAGCTGCGCGAATCGTCTAGACTTCGAATTTTTATGAGACTCCGCAATGGCACCTCATTGGCACCGACCCCAAAAAATATTACTATGGAACTATATCAACTCTTGTATACATAATATATTCGGTAATAAATTAAATTATTTTTCAATTTTTAGTGTTTGTGTATCGAAGTCGATTTTTATTTTTTTTGGAAAAAAAAATTATTTCACAATTTTTAGTGGACCCATGGTATTAAAATATGCTATGCCTGGTTACAAATCTACTGTTTACTAAGCTATTACACTGATCGCGAGCAATGTACTCTTATCCGTTGAGGAGTTCCATTATCTAATTTCGAAGATGTTCATCAGATCTTCACCAAATTTAAATGGGACCAACTTTGAAGTATACCCTTTCAAATAAAAAAAGAATTTTCAAAATCGGTCCAGGCGTCTTCGAGTAATCGGGGAACATACATAAAAAAAAGAGAACTTCCTCCTTTTTTTGAAGTCGGTTAAAAATATAAAATAATTTATACTTGTATGATTGCGTCTATGTGCGTTATAATTTTTCAGATTTTTTTTAGACGGATAAACTTTAATTTTAAGTAGTTTAAATACTACCTATCTGCTAGATGATACTGTACCGAATACCAACACACTAACAAAGAACCTATACATAGTCAAGTAGATAGATTTATATATCTCTGAATAGCAAAGGAAAATTTTCCACCAAATTTTTATAGGATTAATTAATTTCTGACAAAATAACTTTACACTCATCAATCAAATGTTAATTACTACAACCAACCACCCAACAAAGAAGAACCCTTAAACAAAGAAAGGTCAGATCTTGAAGCACGTATTTGCTTACATTTTATCAATACACACTTTTAAAGAGCACGCAACATTTTTTAGGGGTTGACGAATGGCGTGGCACACAAGTTTAATTAAAAAGAGTCACGCGATCCTATTTCCAGTGTGGCACTGGCGTGAGAGATTCGTTTAAAATTTCACCGAACTAGGCTTTTATTAAATGCTCTTTCAATTTGAGTTAATGACTTTTCTGTCGGTTTCCTATCGCGGGTGCGTGTTAAAGATAGAAACTGATAGAGAGGGAGAGCCATGCCAGACCTTCATAATTTTATAAAAGCTGAAAGTTTCTCCGCGTATTGTCCTCAACACAGGAGGAACGATCAGCGATTGCGATTATGAAGTTTGGATCATGGTAGTTTTGAGAGATAACAGGTAATAATAGTGAGGCAAGTAGAAGGTGTCGTAGCAACCCCCTGCCAGATGCCCTTAAAGGTTAAAAATTTGAGGGTGTCTGGGCAGGGGGTCGCCACGATACTATCTTTGGCAATGCATGACGTGATTTATAATACTATCCCGAAGAAAATATAAAAAATAGACCTAGCGACATAGCGGGTGGCAAAGCTGAAGTGACAATGAACTGGGCACAAAGTTCGAAAAACCGATAGACGTTGGGGTCCCAAGGTGTTGGAATGGTGACCTCGTACCGGGAAGCGCAGCGTTGGACGACATCAGGCGAGTTGCAGGAGGCGCTGGATTCAGGCGGTGCGAGGCCGTGGCGTGTGGAAGTCCCTACAAGAGACCTGTGTCCAGTTGTGGACGTCTATTGGTTGTTGTTGTTGTTGTTGTTGTTGTTGTTGATGATGATGATGATGATTCTATAATTCATTCGTTTCGTCCGGGGATGGCGACTAGGTCCACATTTTGAACTATTATTTTCCTGTAAACTATATGCATTTGGATTCAAAAATTGGCCTTGGGATGTAAACATATCACTCAAAGACGTAGTGATATGTTTGGCCACGTGTTCGTGGGAGTTTTTCCTACAGGTAAAATTTTCATGCAAGCGTTAACAAGCAAAAGAAACCAACCGATTGAATGTTTTTCAAATGTATTTGTGACAGTGCAATGCACAAACGGAAAATATCTATTTTCGCTTTATTTGGTGTCCATGAAAAAAGCGTTATAGGGCTCGCCGAATTTATTGTATCCCGCAAAGACCCAGATGGCTCGCCTCATAAAACACACCGAGTTCCTCTGTTAGTGGCAACGCTGTACTCGAAGATAATCACAATTTACGGCATTCCTTTAACGAAAATTTGGAAACACTGTAACTCTACCGAGGCCTACCTAATGAATTTACCCTACCTCATATACTGATCTACCTAAAGAATACGCTTCCTATTTCATATCTTTTAGTGGCACGCGTATCATCTAACAGTAGAAACCTTTTAACATGTTGTGAACGCAATAACCCAAGGACGTTTAGAGTATCAGAAATAGTGAGTTCATCAGACCTAACGGACCTTACGGGGTATGAGCTGAGGAAGTGGGCATTCACGTATTGAATGCTCAAATGACTGTAGGTGTTCGGGCTTTGAAGGTATGTATTCACGCATAGAAACTAACACATTATTTTGGAACGTGCGTTCGTGTATAGGAGTTGTCTGGTCGATCATTCAGTTGTTCGCGTATTGAATACCAAATGTCTACCGTGTTCGGGTATAGAATTTAAACCATTGGGGTTTAAGATGTGGGTTCAGCAATTGAGACGTATTAAAAGAAGTGTAATAATATTAGTACCCATACTCAACGTGTGTAAACCTAAATGTAAGCTCTTCCTCCTACTGTAGGAAGAAGAAGCCCTGTGTAATGGCACCATTCACTCCAGTTCGCGTAAAAGGGGTTAGGAGTGAATGATGGTTGAAAGCTCCGCCGCGCCTTCAACGGTGAGCTTCTGCCTTCCCTTGGTATCCTATCACATTAAGAACATAAAATACCAACGAACACGAGCTCCCCCCCCACTACGCGTCATCATTCAAGGGATAGCGCAATGTATGCAAGCATACTGTTAGGAGAGGTGCGTTCCTCTCATGAGATAGCACGGCGCATGCAAGCATACTTTATAGTGGCGTGTTCCACTGTAAATGGTTTGTGTAGTGTGGTGTGGTGTAGGTATATCGATCTCTTAGAGATCTAAAGGATGAGTGGCTTACTCTACGATACCGCCGAAGCAAGCTATAAACGCAGGCCTAACCTCAATCCTTTGTGTGTGAATGAGTGTAATGATCTTAGAGATCTCAAGGATGAGCGGCTTGCACTACGATACCGCCGAAGCAAGTTATAATCGCAGGCCTGACCTCAATCCATTGTGTGAAGGTATGTTGCATTTTATTATTTTTACTTGTAAGTGATAAAGTAGTCCATGCTAGAAATCACTCTAGCAAAAGATTCACAAGCACTGGGCGCTAGGCTCTCCTTTAGGCAGGATGCACAAACACCAGAGCGCTATGGTCGTCTCTCGCATAGGTGTCTTCAAACGCTAATGCTGGGTTTTTGTATTTTACTTGTAAGTGATAAAGTACTCACGCTAGAAATCACTCTCTAGCAAAAGATTCACAAGCACTGGGGCGCTAGGCTCTCCTTTAGGCAGGATGCACAAACACCAGAGTGCTATGGTCCTCTTTCGCTTAAGTGCTCTCGAACGCTAAAGTTGCTTATGTATTATTTATAAATATCCATCAGAAGAATGCAACGCTCCAAGCAATATTAGGGTAACATAGAGATCAACAGACCTATCTGGTGTCTCTAGTCAATTCAATTCAATGTTTAGACACATGCGTAGCCCAATAGGTAAGGAACGTGTCCCTTTACACACATACCCTTGTAATTTAGCACTCAGAGTGCTCGGTCTCAAGTGATAAGTCATCACTTATTTGTGTACGCTAGAAATCACTATAGTAAAGATTCACAAGCACTGGGCGCTAGGCTCTCCTTTAGGTAGGATGCACAAACACCAGAGTGCTATGTTCCTCTCTCGCTAAAGTGCTCTCGAACGCTAAAGTTGCTTTATGTATTATGCGTGTATTCACTAACCACCATAAGGCGGTTAAGTATTCCAACGAATGTCAGAGTACAAACAGAACAGCAGTATTACCTGCCCTCTGTGATCGGTAGTTATTAAAGTATGCTAGAATCAGCTCAGCAAAGGATTCACAAAGCGCCAAGTGGCGCCATTAATGGCACTAGGGTTCTCCTTCGCATAATCATCTTCTAACGCACTCCAACGTATACCAGCAATTAGATCGAAAGTAAACACAGAGTACAACTCCGTCTGCCAGCTCAAGCAAGGATTTACCGAGTATCCTAAAGGACGCGCGGTTCACCTCGCCTAAGCAGCCACATTACCAGATCAATCATGAATCGCTTTTAGACTTTAGAAGTATCGCCCCTATAACATAAGAAAAGTATCCTTGTACTTAAAGTGGTCCCATTCTCAAATTTTCTTACTTGAGTAAAAATCTTATGTGTCGTCCAGCACATAAGTTTAATTAGATAGATTATATTATCTATTTTTATAACGTCGGTTGAGTTATTACTCAATCCACAATCCGGACGTTATTACGTAACAATTTGCGAGCACACACACCGTTCCGACCGATGGGGTCGAAGCGATGCCGCACGCGCTTTCCAATGAAATATTGATATTTGGATAATATTTATAATTGCACCATCTATTTAAACTGGCTTGTAAGTAATAAGAGCTATGCTCTCAAGTTATAATATTCCAAACTTGGTTTACAATAGAGCCATGCTCCCATGTTTCCACCTACCATAGTGGTGTTCTAATAGACAGCACGTACGATCATGTGCATGCCTGCCCGCTCTTGCGTTCATTTTATAGCACCCTGCTTTGAGACTTTGTATTTACATAAGTGTATAACCTCTGGCTATGCCAGTAAATCCCTGTATTTTACCCCTTTTTTCCACTTAGTGGTAGCATTCAATGTATGGCGCAGCGGACCCAACACGCGCAACACTGATTCGGCATTAGGACATTGACCGCTTGGTCGTTCCTTTCTTCCAATTATTCTCCTTTAGTGAAACAGCGATAGACATAGTGCAAGGTGTCACCGACAAGCACGTCTACCGTCTTAGACAACCTCACCTCCATATCATTCAACTAGTTGCACCTTAGGGAAAAAAATAGCGATAGACATAGTGCAAAGTGCCACCGACAAGCACGTCTACCGTCTTAGACAACCTCACCTCCATATCATTCAACTATTTTATAATTCCACAGACCTGTTTAAATGAAGACTATGTCCTCTATAAGAACACTTAATGCAAGCACCCATTTCCACAAATATTTCCACCACACGAGCGCTAGACTGCACGCACCTTAGTGCGCGCATGTCCCGCCTCGCCTCTACTCATTATAGTTTCACAGACCTGTTTAATTGAAGACTATGTCTTCCTCCATAAGAGCACTTAATGCAAGCACCCATTTCCACAAATATTTCCACCACACGAGCGCTAGGCTGCACGCACCTTAGTGCGCGCATGTCCCGCCTCGCCTCTACTCATTATAGTTTCACAGACCTGTTTAATTGAAGACTATGTCTTCCTCCATAAGAGCACTTAATGCAAGCACCCATTTCCACAAATATTTCCACCACACGAGCGCTAGGCTGCACGCACCTTAGTGCGCGCATGTCCCGCCTCGCCTCTACTCATTATAGGTGTCTACCACTATGGTCCTCGTCAGCGTGTTAGAGTCTACGAACGTTAAGTGCTCGCACTTCCATTACACTCACACACATGAAGCCATATGGTCGACCACCAGTTAATTGCTCAGCCCTCGCGGACCACCCCTTGCAATGATAAGGGAATTTGTTCTTTCACATAAGTGTTCGAACTGTGGCCCAACGCAGTAGAGAAAACTAATGTCAAGTGTTTGATTTTGATTCTAACTCCCGCGACCGTCTGGTCCGCAGGCTCCAACCGACTAGAGACAGTTTTCCTCGATAGACTACATTGACTGGCGGCCGTATGAAAACCTAAATAAAAACCGAATTTCTCATGCACCGACTAGACTGACTGACTTACATTGATAAAAAAAAAAAAATTATATACATAATTTTTTTTTTTTTTTTTTTTTTTTTTTTTTTTTTTTTTTTTTTTTTTTTTTTTTTTTTTTTTTTTTTTTTTAAGGTCCCTATGTTGTATGTAGGCTATGTTCGTTACAACACTTGCGTCTTAATAAAACATTATGGCAACTATATTAGGCTTTATGACGTCAACACCATCATCAAGTGATAAGTTGATAAGCTGATTCTTAGTTCCATGATAATCATGATCAACCTATGACCGGTGCACCACTGAGCACGGGTCTCCACTGAGTGAGAAGGATTTGACCACATGGCTGGGCAATTAATTGCGGATTGGTAGACTTTACACACTCATGAGAACATTATAGAGAACTTTTAGGCATGCAGCTTTTCTCACGATGTTTTCCTTCACCGGTAAAGCGTTATGTTATGTTATGTTATATCTCATTGCTTAAAACGCGCAACTCCGAAAAGTTTGAGGTGCATGCCCGGAATCGAACCCGGATCCCCAACTAGGAGACCAACATTTTAACTACTAGGATATCACCGCTTAACGATATATCTCCTCATAACAACACTATAATGAAATCCGTTTAGCTCTTTTTCTAGCACTTTCTCTGCTAAAATAAAGAGATCCTTAGACGAACAGACAGAGTATCCGACATAGCTTAATGCGTCGCCGTACCGAAGTGGTAATAAGTAAAGCACATATGAGTAGTTCGGCGGACCGACAAACATTACCCCCGGCCACACACGGCCCGTGTGGCATGCAAAGTAGCGAGGAAAGGAGGCAGAGACGACGTAGTGTGGCTGCGTTACACGCATGCCACACGCCATGCTCGTCGTTCGCGCCACCGCCGGGCATAAACGCTAGTAACGCAGCCGCACTACGTCTCTGCCTCCTTTCCTCGCTACTTCCCATGCCACACGGGCAATGGCCAAGGGGTTAGGTTCCCAAGATGCTAACGTGCTTTCGCACTAAGAACACTAGTACACTCTGCTAAGAAACATAGCGTCAGTATGCCGCGTCTAAATCACTTCTAAAGAAACGGCACAAGGCCATGGAGTGGCGAAATCCTTATTCCTATATCCAACAGTATTAACATTTATTGATTAAGAAGATATTATAGTGATAATGATAATGTCAGTATATTTCTACTATAATATTTCACAAAGGATAAAAAAATCACAAAGAGGCTTACGACATTGTAACTCCTCTGGCACGAGGATTCAAATAAGAGTAGCGAGTATCAATAAATCACGGAATAACAGCAAATATCGTACGACTTAATCGTAAATCACTGGTGTAGATAAAATAGAAGCAGCTCAGATTTTCTTTATTTTCACGTTTTTATATGTAACCGGGATATGAAAGATGGCCTATTTATATATTCATACCACATTGGTGGGAATGGCTCGAACACGGTTTTATGTTATATCGGATTCAAGATTGCAGTTACAGTTGAATTTTAATTTATCATACACTTTGTAGAGATTTCTATGAAAAGAATCATAATATATCCGCTTCCGATATTGAATTAATATTAAAATCTCATTATCAGAGCAGGATTTGAAGTTTCCTTATCAAAAAGTATAGAACTGTATCAAGAAACTGTATCGCAAGTCCTCAGGCGTCCCTACTCCCGATAACCCGCCCTATAAACTCTCATCACCATCCCCCAAGCTAAGGACAAATTCTTTTGATCTTGTTTAGGGTAAATCTTTCCATTTATATGTAAATTTACGACTGAATCTTTTGCAGATTACGGTATAATAAATACAATCGAGGTAAATAGGTGTTTGTCGTATTAATCTATTAAATGATCAAATGATTAATCTTTGAAAACGTCTCTGAAATAAAATAAAGTATTAAATTAATAGGTTATACTATCGTTTTACCGCACACTTCAGTCACGGTAATATTAATTAGATAACATCCGAATCTTCAGTAAAGCATTAATATGTCTAGGCAAGAAGCATAAAGGATTCCATATAATTTGATGAGAAGAGCATTTCTCAGTAAATCTAACTAGACAGTTACCAAACATCGTAATTTATGTACCGCTTTCAACACAACTGTCCGTTGCAGCTTGCAACTGTAATTTTGGCGCCTAGGAGTCCTTGGGGACAAATTATTACATAAATAGTATACAATGTCTTCGTTACAATTTACCTTAATACACTAAGTAGGTAAAGTCTTTACAATTATAATATAAATATATACAATTTGTTAAAATAGCAGAAAAGGTTCATCATTATTATCATCATCATATTATCTACTTCGGAACAGTAGTTTTTTTATTTTATTTTGAAAAGAGTATTAGCCATGTTAAATGACTAATATTCCTACTACGACAATAGTGCAGCGGGCAGGGTTTAAACCGTCGACCTTTCGGTTTTCAGTCCACTCCTTTACACACAGCCAGACTAAACGAGAACCTGTGCCTGTAAAATCCGGGCTCAATGATTTATTTTGTACGGAGTATGCATGTTTGTTTTGCTCTATGGAAGCATCATCAAAGAGGGAAAGTGCTCGAAGTAAACTCCTCTTGACACACGCTCATTTCTTTCGCACCACGGAAGCAAAATGCTTATTTGCTCTGATGACAGAGACTCTCAAACCTCCCACAGTTATTTATTTAAGTATTTCTGAGGTGATATAGAGTTAGGAGAGCTCGAATATATCACTCTTGAATTAATACGTTACGTGTGTGGTTACGTCATACGTTATGCAGGGAGCGGAATCGTCGCAGCTGTGGTTTCTCAGGTTGCGGTTTTTCATCCTAATGTAGTAATATTACACGACACGTTGAGATGGCAATCGTCGTATGAGGTGGACCTATCCCGGACTGGGTTTGAGCAGGGGCTGTGCAGGTGTGCGGGGCGTTCTCATCCCGAATGCCATCTCGACCTGTCGCAAACTATAATCAATATGCCCTCTAAGATACTAGGTATTTTATATAGAAAGTGCTCCAAGGAAACTCCTCTGAACACACACTCATTTCTTTCGCACCACGTAAGCATCATCAGAGACTCTCAAACCTCATAGTTATTCATTCAAGTATTTCTGAATAGGTAATATAGAGTTAGGAGAACTCGAATATATCACTCTTGAATTATTACGTTACGTGTGTGGTTACGTCATACGTTATGCAAGGAGCGGGATCGTCGCAGCTGTGGTTTCTCAGGTTGCGGTTTTTCATCCTAATGTAGGAAATTATACCCTCTTAAGAATTTAGGAGCCTGCCTGCGAGCGGAATGAACGAGTGAAATGACACGGGTTTCAAACAGACTTGTACCTTTTACTAATGAAAATCGTGTCAGTATACCTACCAATTATACGTTGACTGCAGTTTGTTTTTCATAAGTAGGTAAATAGATATGCCTATAGATTTTGTCGCCGGAAATGAACAAAACTTGTATGGACGCGTGCCCCAGAATGTACATTCTGGGGCACGCGTCAAACTCCATCCCAATGCAGCAAAAATAGGTATTCCTTATTGTGAAAAATTGTGCTACTATATTAGTTATTTGGTTGATAAAATTTAAACTAAAGTTTATTATAGTAATAGGATTTCCAATGTTATTATAATAATTATTAATTAAGGAAAGTATGGCTTCGTAGAAAATAAGGGCTACATAGCGGGTCGCGCTGCTACTCATTGCTTTATAAAAATCATGATAGTTCCTACGGATATGTACCTAGTACTTTTTTCTTTATCCAGTGAAAAATAAAAATAAAAATTTGGGAATCCTTACGCCATCTGTTATTTAATTGAGACATTAAGCGTGGGATCGCTCAAATGGGTCTGCTTTAATAACGCGCATACATAACTGATGGCGGACAAAATGTACGGGAATTGGACGAGCGGCGCCCGCCCGGCTAAATGATGGCCATTGCCCGCAATCGTCGCCGGGAAAACTCCGGGATAATTGACATGAATATGGCGAAACGAGCGCCCGAATATGCTCGACTGTGTCCTTAGTACGAGTTTGTGACGTCTCGACAACGTTGATAGTTTGTTAGGCTTCAGTTTTAAAGTGAAAACTTCTTTAGGCGCGTTGCGTGAGTTTGGGATGGGTTAAGGTTCCGTCTCCGACATGCTTGTGTTAATAGTTAAATGTTCGTAATGCCGATAGATGTAAAAACTTAACTAATGTTAATGGTTTTAATTTACAATTTAATAATTTTCTGAAACCTACTACATTCAATTTGAAAATCCAAACAAAAAAATCACTGTTATTGCATAAGTTTTTAATATAACATTGTTAACATCACCTTGCCGTAGTAAAAAAAATGCTTATTACTATGGATTTTGATTAGGTTTCTTCTACCATCTAGTAATCATTCTAAATACGTAAATAGTTAATATCATCAGCACTATTTTACTATAATATAAAATTGATTCAATACTAACTATTGAAAAATTTACATGGAATGGCTTCTTTATGTTTTCAAGCCGTGCATTACTGGACAAAATTTTTACTTAACAAAATTTCCTCCAGAGGGAGGGAAGTGTATCGACGAAAAGAGTTAAAGCAAGATAGTTAAGGTAAATTTTACTCTTAGGCTATACTTAGTGTTTCGATACTCGAAATCTATCGTTATCGAGATGTGGAAACTCATACTTAAAAGTAACAACTGTATTCGTGGGAGGACGTCAACAATTCTCTTTCGAAATGACCTAGGGACACTTTTGATGTTTATCCCTGAATATATTCAGGCAATTCGTGACTATTTAGGCTTTGGAATAATTATTTTGACTACGAATCGCTGGCCGCTGCCTTTTGGCTTCTTAATTTGGTAGAAAATTTTGTTGGAACGTGGACTAAATATTTTATAGAGATAATTCAGAATTTCGTGGTTTAGAAATAAAAAAAGGTTACGAAAAGAATTAACGTATAGTAACTTTAAATAAAATATTCGACTTTGACTTTGAAGGACAAAATAAGTTATAGGTACAATTACTGACAATAATTAATGCCACGGACGAGAGAACTACGTGTCTAATAATAATAAAACTATATAGATTCCTGGTAAAACAAAGAAGGAAATGGTTTTTCTTATATTTTTCCGTACCAGGCTGATTTAAATTAAAGCTATACGTAATACTTACTCTGGTATTAGTCATTTAACATGGCTAATATTCTTAAAAAAAAAATGCCAATCCTAACCAACTGCAACAATTGCGAGGCCTCCGCCGAGAGCGTCAACATATCAAAACTTGTCTTGTTGTTTGTAGTCGTTGTGTCTGTCCACGTTAAAGCCACTCTAGTGTTTTATAGGTAACTCTGATGCCCATGAAAAAGACGTAATAGGGTGCGTCGAATTTATTATAGTCGACAAAGACCCAGATGGCCGGCCTCGTAAAATACTGCGAGTGGCTCTGTTGGTAGCAACGCTGTACTTAAAGTTAATCACAATTTACGGACACCCTTGGGCGATTATTTGGAAAAATACTTAAGGCACATGTCCGACCGCCGACATTTAGCGAGAAACGAGTTGAGCTAAAAACTAGAAACTAGTTAGCGAGCAACGAGAAGCTAGTGTGTAGTTGGGATAATTTTGTCGCTTGACTAAATTGATGTAGAATTAGTAGGTAGATGACAAATCACGAGTAAAATGACTGCGCTGTTTGTTGTGATTTTTGTTAGTCAAACCATTGATGTTGGAATCCCCCTCTTTTATTATTCTAGGAGTCAAACCATGTCTCAGCTCAGACGAATTGTCAATGGTCAATGTGATAAAATCTGGATTTTTTTATTCATTGCGTGGCTACGGTACTTAATTTATTGTACTGCCAGCTGCAAACCTACTTTATGAGTATTGAAAACCCCGTGAAATTCTTGAAAAACTTAAATCTACGCGGATGAAGTCACTTGCAGAAGTTGTTGAAAAATAGAGTTCCTAAATACTTCTCGTACATTTGCAAGCATACCACACATACAACCTTTTGAGTACACGTCAACTCCGCAATCTTGAAGTATTGCCAACAGTAGAAGCCCATTTAGTATCCACGTACGTATTGACTCCTATCGGGAGCGATGCATTGTTGAAGGGTTCAGTGAACCGGTTGCGCGATTCAGCTCCTTACAAAGAGCGATGAAGGGATTATCAGATTTGATAGTACCTATTGAGGAATTGAAATTTTAATTCCATTGTGGCAACTTAGGTTGAGATCCATAGATCGTATATTTTTATTTAAAAATACGACTTGACGACAATCATGCTTTAAAAAGCAATATCAGGTTGGAGTGCGCTTGCAAAGAAGATGTCTTTTCATTTTAAGTGCTTAGTATGTTTTCCTAGTAGATAATAAAAATGACACTCACAATCATTGACTTATATATTACTTCGTATGGACAGGGTTATTAAACAAACAAAATGGCACCAACTCATTGGTGCTTATGCACCAATGCAACCTCAGTGACGTCTGGATTTCAAACGAGTCGTTCATTAGTATCTAAGAGTTGGCGCTGATTTATTTGCTTTCTAAACCGTGAAAAATTTTGTTCGCTTGACCATATCTTGTAATTTATATCGATGCTCACAATATTCTCCTAGCCATCAAATTGGCACGTGCTTTTGTGAGTGAATTGAACTTCATAGCTTTGGATTTCTGTCAATCTAGATTCGCATGCAAAGCCGGCTTAGCAAGTCCTTTGTCAAAATTAGCTTTGTAGATTCATTAGCCAACTATGCAAGGGCTAACTGATACAGAGTTTAGCAGATACCTGTCCTTGCTAACTTTCAATATAATGATGAAAATATTATGATAATGATAACATTAAAAAAAATTAAATACTATTATCGTCGTTGTAATTTTAAAGGTATTATGATGTCAAATCTAATATGGCACACGTCATGGGCAAACAAACATAGATCAGTACCTACCCTTATTATAAATGCGAAAGTGTGTTTGTTTGTTGGTTTGTCTTTCAATCACGTCGCAACGGTGCAACGGATTGACGTGATGTTTTGCATGGGTAGGTATAGATAAAGACCTGGAGAGTGACATAGGCTACTTTGTATCCCGGAAAATGAAAGAGTTCCCGCGGGATTTAAAAAAAACCTAATTCCACGCGGACGAAGTCGCGGGCATCAGCTAGTAACTAATATTTAGAAACAACAGGTGATGATTACACAAACTAATAATTTGTTATTTTAGAAAAAGCGACTATCATTATAAAAATAAAAAATACATTAAAAAGATTCCATCGCAAGATTTTAGCAGATCAAATAAACATGGTAAACGATAAAACTTTTTCAATTTTCCAAATACTTTCCCAAACAGGCTACGGAAACTTTTCCAAAGTGGCTAAAAGTCTAACAATGCTAGATTACTGAATAAAGTTATGGCCTTTTATTTGTCCCATGTTCTGCATCTATAGGTAGATACGATAAAGAGGGGATAAACAGGCTTAACTAAATTATTGTTTGGCAGTTTGCACATAATCACAATATTTTCAACTAGCTGATGCCCGCGACTTCGTTCACGTTAAGTTAGGGTTTTAAAAATCTCGTGGGAACTCTTTGATTATCCGGGATAAAAAGCCTATGTCACTCTCCAGGTCTTTAACTATATTCATGCAAAAAATCACCTTGATCCGTTGCTCTGTTGCGACGTGATTGAAGTACAAACCAACAAACAAACACACTTTCGCATTTAGAATATGGGTAGTGATTAGTGAGAATGAGAACAAAAAAGAGGCTTTTTAATTTAAACAAAAAATCGTATTATTCTAATTAATAATTAAAACAAAAATGTTCAGGGAAGCGATATTTTTCCCTACGGATGAAATATTTAGGTTTTATATGAAGTGTGATAACATTATACAAAATAACCTTATTATGTCTTTGTTTACCTATATCGCAGGCCAATTCAATTTGCACCTTGGGTGGGATGCTTTTAAGTTTAAAATGGAAGGACAGGGTTAGGGAAGGTTCACGTGGTAGCCCAAATACTAAGGTAGAGCACGCGATGTGGCACTTCCATAACTCAGTGTCATAATTGGCCAACGCGTTAATTAGTTGCAGTGTGGTACCGTGCTCTTAATAGCCTTTTAGGCCTAGCCCCTGAGCCCTCTCTATTTTTTTTCTACCTATTCTATCTAATAATGTGCGTTAGAGTCGTGATAGCCTAGTGGTTACGACGTCCGACTCCTATTCGGGAGGTCGGGGATTCCATCCCGGGCACGCACCTTTTCGGAGTTTTGTGCGTTTTAAGAAATTAGGTAAATATCGACAATCATTTGACACATAGAGCTATAATGACGTGCAGATCTCAAAATGTATGCATTAAGACTTTAGGTTATCAAGTAGGTAAGTGTTAAGTAAGATTTTTTTAAATTCTTTTAATTCTGATACATTTACTGGTAACAAATAGGTAAACTAATAGTTAACTAGCGTAAAATACAATACATACCTACTAATTGAAAAGAACTGGAATAAACATCTTATCACAAAATAAAGAACAAAGTCTAGATCTTTTAGATAATACAGTGCCTGAGGCCCGCCTATTGTTTTGTTTAAGATTTTTGCTTTTACTTTTTAACTGCAGTGTTTTTTTTTATATAATCTTAGCACAAGAATTTGTATACAACTTATTAGAATATCTGAGGAAGCCGCTTCCTCAGATGTTCTAATAAATGTTATAATATACGCTGCCGTGTGAGAACAATACACTGTATCTGCACAATCACAAAGTTTTGTGGTAATAAGGATAGAATAGACTAGAATAGAATATATTTTATTCAAGTAAACTTTTTAGAAGTGCTTTTGAATCGTCAGGTAGTTTTAATTTACCACTGGTTCGGAATGCTGTTCCTACCGAGAAGAACCAGCAAGAAACTCGGAGGTTGCTCTTTTTAATTTTTCAATTTACAATGTTATTATACCATACTATACAAGTCATTGCAGCCCCGTGCATTGCTGGAGCGAGCAATTTATTAGAATATCACAGCGTAAAGTGCGCCTCTTACGCAATTTCAACGAGAAGCTACCTGTTTAACTTTTAAGCCAGTTAGCGAAAAATGGATTATAAAATGTTTGCCCAGAGTTTTTCCACGTTAAGAAACGGTTATCCTATTACGAGGCGCTTAACGGAGGTGAATGAAACTTCCCATAAAATTCGAGTAGACAGGCATGTGCCATTTTGTAAGGCATTGAATGTGACCGTATTTCACGCTTCACGCACCATTACAGATCTTTACAACGTGTACCTACATTCGGCATAGTAGCTATATACTGACGAAAAGGGAAGAGCATAAAAATAAAAATCTTAAGTCTTTTAAGCAACAAAATTGCTTCAAAGAAGATGTTTACTTACCTAATAATATAGAAGAAAATCTGGTAAATTAAAATCCCGCTAGTTTTTTGCACCAATTTTGATCTTCGGAACAGTATTAAAATCAATTTTTTATAACAAACAAATACTTAGACAATTTTACAATAGTAAGATAAGATAATTATGGCCATAATTGATCTAATGAAAGAATTTTTAAAAAATGATCACCGCTTGTTTTGTTATTAGATACAAACCAAAATATCAATTACAATTTTGTGTTTTTGGTCATATGCGGTACGGTACAATATAGACAGACACCACCTACCTGGTAACAAGTAGGGATAAGTGTAATAAAAGATATTAGTTAGGTTAGGTTAGGTTAGTTAATGTAAAAAGAAGTAGATTACTTTACATACATATCTAAAGTAGAGCACTATGTCTTTTAATAATTGTCATGATTTTTGTATTTTCTGTTTTACTAATCGCCGAGCATGAATTATATAGGTACAAAAGCAGAAAGTAATGTACCTTCATCGGCCTTTAGAATGACATTTCGGCTTTGTAGAGCGTTGTCTCTGTCACTCATACCCACATAACATTTTGTCGGTTTCTACGACAGAGACAATGCTCTACAAATCTGCTATCTCCTTCTAAAAGTCAATGTACATAACTTTCTGCCGCGTACTGTAAACACGTTGTCTATGGTATAATGTCATTGGGGATGGCTATATTTTTCTAAATACATAATAGCAATAACTCAACGGGTTGCAAAGCTGAAGTGGCAATGGGCAGGGCACATAGTTCGTAAAACTGATAGACGTTGGGGTCCCAAGGTGCTGAAATGGCAACCTCGCACCGGAAGACGCAGTGTTGGAAGAGCCCCCACTAGGTGGATGGACGACATCAGACGAGTCGCAGGGAGCCGCTGGATTAAGGCGGCGCAAGACCGTGGCGTGTGGAAGTCCCTACAAGAGACCTATGTGTGGACGTCTATCGGTTGATGATGATGATAGATAGATAGATAGAAATACTTTATTGCACACAAAAAATATTACATAACTATTACAGAAACTAAAACTAAAAAAATAATTGTATGCGAAGGCGGCCTTATTGCTCACAGCAATCTCTACCAGGCAACCTTTGGTGAAAGGAGAAACTAGATGATGTTGATGATGAATAGCAATAAAGAAAAATTATTTCTATAATTTTACCCTATAGCAGAGCTTCGGGAAAATCGTGCTATATTTTAAGTTTAATTTTGAGTAATAATTTAAACGAAGCTCCCAAGCGCAGCCTGAATATCTTTCTAATTAAAACGGCTAACGATCTTTTAGGAACTGTTCACTGCCAGCTAGGTTTAATTTGTAACGAGTGCTTAAAGCGTTAAAAGGATTACGCCAACATAGTAAATGGCACGGATTTATGTAGATAATAATTATGAATTCAGAGGTATAAGGTATTCAGAACCATCATTAAAATAAAAAATGAATAGACTGAAAACTGTTCGCATTTTAATTAGACACCGCATGCTCGCTACTCGTATACAATCACTGAAAGACGGTACCTACAACTTTGCAGTTAGTTTTCACTTTTCTTTATAGACTACTAGACTAGATGATGCACGCGACTTCGTACGCGTGGATTTAGGTTTTTAAAAACCCTGTGGGAACTCTTCAATTTTCCGGGATAAAAAGTAGCATATGTCCTTTCCCGGGATGTAAACTAACTCTGTATCAAATTTCATCAAAATCAGTTATACTGTTGCGCCGTGAAAAGCTAGCAGACAGACAGACAGACATGCTTTCGTAGCTTCAGTTTTAACTTTATGTAATAATTAATTATCATCATGATACATCATTAACTTACAAATCCAACAATTATTGACTATCAAAAAGTGAACATTGTTAACTGCGTCTTATCCATATCCATACTAATATTATAAATGCGAAAGTGTGTCTCTCTGTCTATCTGTCTGTCTGTCTGCTAGCTTTTCACGGCTCAACCGTTCAACCGATTTTGAGGAAATTTGGTACAGAGATAGCTTACATCCCGGGGAAGGACATAGGCTACTTTTTATTCCGGAAAAATTGAAGAGATCCCACAGGATTTTTAAAAAGCTAAATCCACGGGGACGAAGACGCGGGCATCATCTAGTTTTGAATTAATGATTTGACTTTGACTTTCGGGGCAGTATTGGTGAAATACACACGAACTTTCAGAGGGAAACAATGGATTTTAAAATGAAGACAGACGTGGCGTAGAATTGAAATCCAAAACATCGTCTACCATTTATTTATTCAAATCAACGTCTGTCAGTCACAGGGCCATAATCAGTACAAAGGAAAGAGCTTTTAAATCACATTGAGTGCGTAATCCATAGGTTCCTACTGTAGTACGTGTTCACAAAAACACGAATGCATTGATGAGCGCTGGCTCTTTTCAACAGGAAAGGTAACTATAGTACGCGACAGTTCAAAATGGCAATCGGGGAGGGAACGCCTCTTACACCCGCACAGCCACCGCGCTAACCCGGTTCGGGAGAGCGCGGGTTACGTGGGGGTGTGCGGGGCGTTCCCCCGCCTCACACCCAGATTGCCATCTCAACCTGTTGCGGACTATAGGTAGGTATGTGTCGTTTCTCCGCCTCTTTAGTTAATGGATGAACCTTTCACTATACCTACCTACTATCAATCACGTTATGATTTTTAGACATCAACGAACGTTGCGTAGATAAGTGCTGCAGTGGTCAATGCTGCGTCGTAGGCGGCGCATTAACCCCGAGTTTTGCACGCTATCCATTGCGGATTTGGGAAATACTAAATCAATTGAACTACAAGTATAAGGCAAATGGTTATTGGTAATGGATTGTGTTTAGGTAGTACAACAATAGTGCCTAGATGTCTAATTGCAACATGTATTTATTGTAAAAATAACAATAAAAACCATAATAATTATCAATCACCATTAATATTGTACGTGACGTTAAAGGTGAATAATTCGGCTTATTAATTTCGCGGCGCACTCAAGGTGCGGTTTCCACTTTACATGACTGGAGCTCCTTAATCACGCCCCGCTCCAAGCCGGGGGAGCGCGATTCAGCTTTTATTACAATCGTTATTCATTCGATGAAAATTCAATCTTCAATCGAATTAAAAAAGCCGTGAGACATGGGCCTCATAATCGATTGATCCGGGGGCTCGATCCTGGACACGCACGTCTTACTTTTCGGAGTTATGTGTGTTTGAAGCAATTTCATAACACTTAACTTGAAACTTAACTTTTTTTATTCTATTACAAGTTAGTTAGGTGGTAAGAGATGATGCAGTCTAAGATGGTAGCGGGCTAACTTGGAAGGGGTGTGTCAGTTTTTCCTACACCCATCATACCTCTTATCGGTTGCCACACGGCATCGTACCGGAAAGCTCTCCATAAGAAGCTCGAAGAGTTCTCCATAGTATTCTCAAAGGTTCATAAATCGAGTTATATTTAATTGCTTAAACTTCAAACATCTCCTAAAAAGCTATAGCAGACAGAAGACATACTTTCGCATTTATGGTATTAGTATGGATATGGATATAAGAATGGAAGAAAAAATCAAGTCATAAAAGAAATATTAATTACAAAGAATCTTGTGTTTTCATAAAACATCAAGTCTGATTAGGAAAAAGTCTTTTGTTTTCTTTATCATACCGTCGGTCCGTCGATTTAAGTGCACAATGGTCTCCCCCTGACATGCTTACAATGCTCCGATAGCTTGGGGAACCACAATAAAAACGTACAAACAATAGAATCTAATGGAAATGAAAACGTTTGCGTTTCATATCATTTCTATTCAAGATTGTTTGTATCCAAGTGAGATATCTATCTTAGTATGTATACTCTATTCACGAAAAGAAGTAAGTATAGCAGTCTAATACGTAATCTTCTAAATATACAAAAGGATAAGGTGACTGATTGACTGACTAACTGATCTATCAACGCACAACTCAAACTACTTTACGGAGCGGGCTGAAATTTGGTATGCAGATAGGTATTATGACGTAGGCATCCGCTAAGAAAGGATTTTTGAAAATTCGACGCCTGAGTGGATAAAATAATATACATCGTGGAAAAATCGTCGAGCATTTGAGGGTTGGTGCCTTCCTCATAAATGAAGAAATATTTGGCTTTCTATTGTTACACGAAACAGTAAAATACCCAAACGAAACAATAAAATAATCCAGTTATCTGGCCTTCGAGGATCAACCGTGGAAACTCCTAGAAGGATCCTCGTTGTAGGTGACCGTAAAAGCAAGCTTCCTCCATACGACGACGGTTGTATGAGTATACCTACAACCGTCCCTATAAGAATAAAGAAAGTAATATTGTAACCAACTCTACTTGCAACATTATTACCCCAAGGAAAGCCCTAAGATATTTCAAACTGAAGGTAATTGTAATAGCGCCAGCATTTATGGTTCGTTTAACTGCTGCCAGTCACCATCAATATTATTTATGTGACGTTAAGGAGAGTAATTCTGAGTATTAATTTCTCGACGTGTTAAAGGTGCGCCCGTACATGATTCGTAACTCTTAATCACACGAAGGGGAAGCGAGCTTTTATTCAAGCTCAAAGGCGAGATTTATTGCTACCATTTTTTATTTAACTTCAAATTTGAAATATAATTAACTGTTTGTTACCTTTGAGAAATGTAAAAGGCTAGCTTATTCCCGCGACTTTGTCCGCGTAGACTACACAAACGGCCTATTTTATTAAAATTCCAAAAATCCTTTCTTAACGGAATGGATGTCTACGTCACAATAGCAATTTCAGTCTGATCCGTCCAGTATTTTGAGCTGCGCGTTGATAGATCAGTCAGTCAGTCAGTCACCTTTTCCTTTTATAGATTGTATAACCAAATATCTATATATAAAAGGAAAAGCTTACTGACTGACTAATCTATCAACGCACAGCTTAAACCACAGGACGGATCGGGCTGAAATTTGGCATGCGGATAGCTATTATGACGTAGGCCTCCGCTAAGAAAGGATTTTTGAAAATTCAACGCCTAAGTGGATAAAACAGGGGTTTGAAGTTTGTGTAGTCCACGCGGACGAAGTCGCGAGCGTATGCTAGGATATAATATACATCGTAGAAAAATCTTCGAGCATTTGAGGGTTACAGTATGCCTTCCTCATAAATGAAGAAATATTTGGCTTTCTATTGTTACACGAAACAGTAAAATACCTCATAAATCTTATGTTATTCATTGCATCGAGTTATTCTTATCGTAACAATAAAACAACAGAAGCTGGTTCCATAAAACTCTTATCGCTAAGTATGATTTCATTTTGTGGTATTAAAAGTTGTGCTGTAAAAGTTTGTTGATAAAAAAGCTGTATCTTATTTACTACGTGAACTTTTATTGCGTCATAACAATAAAACATACAATAGAATGTAATGAGAATCGCTGCTAAGTCTATTTTTATTTTACATTATTTAGCTGCAACACTTTTTTTTAAAAAAGAATATTAGCCATGTTAAATGACTAATATTCCCCTTTCCTCTCCAACTAAGCGTCAGGCTTGTGCTGGGAGTAGGTACGACAATAGTGCAACGGGCAGGGTTTGAACCGGCAACCTTTCGGTTTTCAGTCCACTCCTTTACCGGTTGAGCTATTAAGGCTCTAAACTTCTACTTTGTAATCTTCTTCTTCGTCGCAACACTCTTGTCAGAGCGGTCGTGGCCATCACGAAGCGACGTCTTTGAGGGCAGATATATCACGAGCATTGCCCACAGCTCCTTGCTGGCCGAAAGCCATGCCTGAGAGTTTTCCATAATGTTCTCAAAGGTGTGTGAAGTCTGAAAATCCGCACTTGGCCAGCATGATGGACTATGGCATTGGCATAAACTTCTCATTCTGAGAGGAAGCACGCCATAGTATGCCGGTGATGGGTTGAGATGATGATGATTATGACGATAAAATCTAATTGCTGCGACAAACTACCATACTTCTACGTCCCGCAAACTTCGCACCCTTCAGCGACGTAAGATTTTTATTATTATGTTCCCCTTTTCGCCATAACACACCGCGCCGAATGTATACGTTGTAAGGAGCAGTAATGATGCGTGAAGCGTGAAATACGGTCACATTTCAGCGCCTGCGAAATGGAACGCACCTGGCTCCTTAGGTTTTATGTGAAGTTTCCTCACCTTCTTACGGCGCCTGGCAAGGGCTGCCAATATCGCCGTCCTCACTTTGTGACCCCTCATAATACGAGTAATACTTCTTGAGAGGGTATTGAACGTGGGCGGGTTCCGTCGCGCCGCTGTAATTTTACGACCGTCCTTTTAGGCCTTTTGATACTCGGCGACATTAAATTTCTTGGTGAATAACGCAATATATCATACATCCGACAAAATGTCTTACAGTAACCGGCAGAAAATATTGTACATTGACCTTTAGAAAGAGGTTTCGGCTTCGTAAAGCGTTGTCTCTGTCACTCATACCTATGTGACGTTTTGTCGGTCTCAAGGACAGAGTCAACGCTCTACCAAACCGCTATCTTTTTCTAAAGGTTGGTGTGCAATATTTTCTGCCGGGTACTGTAATAATGTAATGTCAGTAATCTTCTCTGTCGTTACGTTCTAGAGTTTGTGGCACGCTTGACTATACGTCTTTGTTTCTCCACAGTTCACTCTGATTCCTCTCTGGTCTGGTCTGGGCTGGTCTGGTGCCTTCCTTGAACACTCATGTACCTAAAGCGACGTCCATCATCGCCTTTACTCGGTCGGTTAAAAAGCGGACTGAAATCTGAAAATATTATCTAAATTAATCTTCATTATCAACCGATAGACGTCCACCGCTGGATATAGGGTCCACACACCACGGCCCACGGTCTTACTGAACTCAGCAGTTTTCTGCGACTCGTTTGCTGTCGTCTGTCTACGTTATTAGTATTATTTTATATGTGAAACGATACTAATGACGACTCACTAAGAGTCATATGTTTGTTGCCTTTTAATAATATCGTTGTGAATGTAACGTTATCCTTTATAAAATAAGGTAGGCATGAACTTTTTGTCGTGCGACAAGTCGTTATTGAGATTTTGCACTTATTTATGATCAGTCTTTACTCTACTGCTTTTGCCTGTTATAAAAATGTTACGCATAAAGCTTTCAGCGAAAACAAAATACTTTTCTTATTATTCTTATGAGAATTGGAAAGATAACACGTTTGAAATATTTCTTGGAATCCGGTTGATTATATCTGATTTAACGATAAAAGTATGAGGCTGTATCGTCTACCCAAATTTATTTTCGTAACAATATAACATGAATAAGACATGGTATGAAAATAAACTCTAATGAGCGATTTTTCTTTTTCTGTTTGCGCTTGGGGCAAACAAACAACATCTTTTTACCTTTAGATTAAGGATTGTGAATATTTTGTTTGTCATTTTTTTTTTAAATAATTTAGTCTTGTTTGTAACACCGAACTTTTGATGTTTATAAAGTACTAGCTGATAATATAAGCTCCTGGGAAAGTATATAGGTACCTACCTACTGAGATAGTGTTACACATAAAATAATTACAACCATTCTTCATGAAATTTCCTAAAATGTGGAAACAAGTGCATAGGAATTCATTATGAAACTTAGAAGTTTTAATCAAATGCACAGACAAATTCAGAATACAAATTAATAGTAATTAGAGATAGAAATAAGAGTAAAATTTTGTATTTATTTCGCTTAATATGTATAGACATTATGAGCAAGCTTATATAGACATACGGAGTAGATATAAGACTACCATTTTGAGCAAATATCCCACACAGCAAGGTTCCAACAATAGAATACAAAATTTGATTCGCTCGGCTCCGTCAAATCTGATAAGCGCTCCTAAGCTCTGTGACTAGGATACCCCGCATTCTAGAGATACTAGGACAGTCCCAAATCCAAAATTAAAGTTTTATTAAATCTGATATTTGAACTAGGTGTTTCACCTCTTAACGAAAAACCTACTAGAATTATGTTATAATTACAAGTAGATATACACTTTTTAGAAGAATAATAGCTACGTTATTATGATCATTAATATTTCCCTTTCACCTCCAATTAAGCGTAAAGTTTGTGCTAGGAGTAGGTACGATAATATAATAGTGCAACGGGTGGGGTTTGAACCTGCAACCTTTCGGATGTCAGTCTGCTCTTTAACCGTTGAGCTATTGAGGCTCTAAAAGGAATGGCCGCGACTTTATTTGCGTGGATCTAGGATTTTTTAAATCCCGTAATCCCGTAGGACTTCTTTAATTTTCTGGCATAAAAAGTAGCCCACGTTAGATCTTTTGCTAAGTATATTATTCAGGCAAATAATCATGTCGATCTGTGCTACGGCGTGATCGAAGAACAAACACACTGTCACACTTGTAATTATTGGTACCTATGTAGGTATGCATGAATTTATTGCGTTTATTTTTCTTACAACAATTGTATTTTTTTAAATATTTCAATAAATATGTTTAAGTAGGTATACAGCTATACTCTATACGTTCATTAAAAATGTAGCTCTAGAGATGATTT
Organism: Maniola hyperantus; assembly: GCF_902806685.2. Lineage (NCBI taxonomy): Eukaryota > Metazoa > Arthropoda > Insecta > Lepidoptera > Nymphalidae > Maniola > Maniola hyperantus. The sequence continues at coordinate 11,839,232 of NC_048541.1, forward strand.
AAGCTAACACATGAAGCATCAACTGGTTCATATAAAATATTCGTGACTCGTCCGCACCTCGTACGTGGCAAGGCCTGCGCCTGCCTCGTGTTGGCATAAATTACCCCTTTCTTCTTCTTCTTCACTCTGGGCTGGTCTCCGCACTTAAACGTTTCCGTCTGTTGAAAAATCACCCCTTACAATGGTAAGTTTATGGAACAGAATTCAAAACATATATATTCAGAATTTGTTTTGTTTCTCTGCATATTTTTTTACATCCGTTGGATACCCTACCTGTAGGTTGTCATGCCGATTCGAGTTTCTTGGCCCGTACTACAATGCATCCTCTGCTCTGAGCAGAGAGTCTACAAATGTATCTAAAGGTAAATAGATTTCTGCACCTATATCTAAGTAGGTACCTACTCGTACAAGTCTTATACCTCAAAAATATTATCATTTTTCTTTAGCTCGTACTTTTTATCTAACTTAAATATCATACAGTCTTATCTTCGTAAACAGTTGAATTTAGGATTCCGTATCTCAAAAGGAAAAATGGAACCCTAAGATCACTTGTCTGTTGTTTGTGTGTTAAGATCTTTTTTCTTAAATATCACATTAAGTTGAAAATAATATCAATTACTCAGCTCTAAAGTCTCTTGGAGTTGTACAAAAATCAAGCTTCTAAGACAACGCAATTAAAAGAAGACAACTCGCAAATTAATCAAAACCAAAAGGGGTTATTTCAAGTTGTCCTAGAAAAATAAAATTTGGCAAGAAGGAAGGTCTCACAGCACAAGTAAAGGAAATAATCCAGAAATCGTTAGTTTGACGCTATACCTGTCCATATTTTTTGTGATTAGCTACAAACTTGTATTATCAGTTGGAGATAATCGTATCCTTCTAAGGTACGACTTTCATATTTCTAGTCTGGCAAATAATTATGTCTTAACTTAATTAAAAACACAAACATCTAATCAACTCCTCTGTAACTTTGAATGAGTTTGTTAATAAACTCTTTGCTTTGTTCGCAGTTATTTTAGATTGGCTGAGTGTGATACAGTCACGTAGCAAAGCGTGTATGAGAGTTCACATCGTTCTGTGGATGCAAGACGATAATACAAGCTTACAGAGGTAAGCTCCTATTATCTCCTTGCAGATGTAACCTGGCAACACTGTAAGCTCTTGTTAGGTGTCTCGTTGCAAGTGTTACTTCACGAATATCCCATAGAGTTATCTTTAGGGACATTTGGTACAAAGGTGCAGTTTCAGGGATGTGACCTGACATTTACTCATAACATAGCTCTTATTTTATTGCCGTCAAAACGGTAAAGTGGACTATTATCGTACAAGTGCAATAAAAAAAATACCACACAGTACAAACTATTCCTGGGATATATCACAGGTATAGTATCAGTATCATGACATCGCGAAAATCGCGTCCGCCCAAGAAGGCAAGATCCTGAGCGACGGTTTAAGAAACCATCAAAATGAAAAGCGGACAAAGAGCGCTAGAATAATATACTGCTATACAAAAAATCGTTAAGTTGAAAAACTTAAAAAAAAAGTGAACTGACTTCAAAAGCGGAAAAGTGAAGTTTAAATGAGGTTTAGACTATGGTACTTCCACCTGTGATGACGTATGGCGCTGAAACGTGTACACTGACAGTTGGCCTTGTCCGTAAGGTAAAAGTCGCTCAGCGGGCTATGTTGGCTCTCTGAGAGACAAAATTCGTAACGAGGAAATCCGTAGGAGAACCAGAGTGATCGACATGGCTCAACGAATTAGCCAGCTGAAGTGGCAGTGGGCAGGCCACGTCTGCTGTGTTCTGTAGTGGAGACCGTGTATCAGCAAGCGCAGTCTGGGAGGGCCTCCAACCCACTGGACCTTAAGAAGGTAGCGGGAAGTGGGTGGATGAGGATGGCGGAGGACCATGTATGGTGGCGCGCTCTTGGGAAGGCCTATGATGGCCAGTAGTTGACGCAAACAGGCTGATTGATTGTTTGATTGATGAACAAATAATAGTGTTTGTCTCTTTTTCGTTTGGCGCCGTCGATTTCAAAAACTTCTTTGATAACGTACACACATACATAACTCCTGGTCAAATACATAACCTCCTTTTGTTGTTGACAAGCAGAAGTGTGTAGTTATAAATAATGTAGGTGTGCACCTTTAATATAAAGGGGAATAGAGAATTTATATCGGCAGACATTCTTCATGGAAAAGGAAACGGAGCTGAACCTTCGTTACGTCAAAACGAGACCATTATTCACACGTTTGGCATATAGTGCGCCGTAGTCGGCGAATACAAAAGGAATTACTTTTATTTTTCATCTCAACCGCAGCATGTTGCCTTATGATAAATCACTTTGGCGCCAACACTGCAGGAAGAGACAAAAACATTTAGAGCACATCTAAAACATACGTCTTTATTCTTTTATATATTTTATGTTACTTACATTTGCATGAATTTTACTTATTATTTTTCTATTAGCTGATGCCCGATTTCATTTGCTTGGATAAAAAAAATACCCATGGCAACTTTGTAATTTCTTATGTCCATTTCCAGGGTGCAAACACTTTCACATCAGCAGGATTTTGTAACGACAAAGCGTTGCAGAATCCCCAAAATAGTTGTATCCACACATTTTTTTAAATATTTAGAAACAAGTTAGACCTTGACTGCATTCACACTTGGGGGTAATGCTTGGACTGTTATTGACTTGCAACTATAGAGGTGCACCGCTTTACCGAGACAGCTCGTGTATAGCTAGCGGAGCAGCGGAGTATAATAGAATGGAATAGAAATATTTTTTATTGAACAGAATAGAATATTCTTAAGGCTTGTCGGAAGTGGTATGAGTGCCATAGTAGGTACTGCGGTTTCATACCTCCAAGGCGGTAACTGGCACCACTCAAGAGAAAATTGTCATTTATACCAAATCGCGTTCGTGGTAAATCGGCTTTTATCGGAATAGCGCTTTCATAAAGAAGGTGGGTTATCCAGCGGTCACTTTTCCGAGGGGCCGATTTAGAGGAAACCGTACGTGTTAGCAATTTATGGCGGCGATAATATCTGGATATAAATTCAAAGGATAACAATAAAACCCTTTATTGCCTTCGTTGTTGTCACAAAAACGATTCGGCGGGGGATGCGGAGTTTTTTTGCGGACATAAAATTGTAATATCATGTAACTTGATAAACAAATCTGCAAATTACAATGTAGCATGTTTATTGGAAGACGATATTATACTTATATACTTATATTTTTTCACGGAAATAATTATTTGTTTGTTTAGAAAGAGCTAAGTTAACGCTAGCAAAAACGCGTTATTGTTAAACTGTATAACAATAACGCTTAGTTTTTGCTAGCGTTCTGGTTACACCCTGTGTACCTATATATAGGTAGGTACTAGTATAATAATAACAAGATGAAAATATAAATTGGTTGGAATAGGTTGGATGATCCAAGAGCAGGGAAATATTACAATGAGGCGTTAGGATGCTTGGATCATTGAATGCAAATGAGGGATCAAAGGAAATTACGAGTGCTATACAAAATTTGCGCTGAGTAAAGAAATCTCACTTTCTTTCCTATTTGCATGCGTTCAACGTTAAAATTGAAAAAGTAGTCCTTTTTATGTGACTAGCTTATGCCCGAGACTTTGTCCGCGTGGACTACACAAATTTCAAACCCCTATTTTATCCTATTAGGGATTGAACTTTTAAAAATCCTTTCTTAGCGTAGGTCTACATCATAATAGCTATCTGCATTCCAAATATCAGCCCGATCCATCCAGTAGTTTGGCTGTGCGTTGATAGATCGATCAGTCTGTCAGTCAGTCAGTAATATATCTATACTAATATTATAAAGAGGTAATTTCGTTAAGTTTGTTTGTAGGGGGTAATCTCTGGAACTACTGAACCGATTTTGAAAATTCTTTCACCAATGGAAAGCTACATTATTTCTGGGTGACATAGGCTATATTATATACACGCGGGCGAAGCCGCGGGGATCAGCTAGTCTCTCTATATAAAAATGAATCGCTGAATGTGTTGCTGATCGCAAATCTCGAGCACATGGCTGAACCGATTTCGCTAATTCTTTTTTATAATATTCCTTTAAGTACGAGGATGGTTCTTACGGAGAGAAAAATTTAATTCAACCTCCCCCTCAATTTTCTAAACTCCACCCGGGGCGGTTCAGCTAGTTAAGTATATATAGATTGCTTTCTGACGCAACTTCAGGCTTCAGGCTTCTTTGAAATGAACATGACAAGAAAAGAAATGAAAGAAAAGAAAGAAAAATCGTAATTTATACTAATTACGATTTTTCTAATTAATTAATTCTAAATCATTAATTACATCGTTGAGGTTTTCACGTTGCTTCCTAATAAACGAATACTTAGATAGATTGCTCTATTATCTATAGATATACCTATCATCATCATGATCAACCCATCACCGGCTCACTACCTACAGAGCACAGGTCTCCTCTCAGAGTGTGAAGGGTTTTGGCCATAGTCTACCACGCTGGCCAAGTGCGGATTGGCAGATAAACCTATACTGATATAGTTTCTTTCTGAGCTCTTGATAAATTTAATATACAAACACCAGCCGCTTGAATACAAATACAATATATTCGAATTCAAATAGTCAAGTGCTGCCAGTCCAGGATTATGGAGAGTTTCATATTATTTCCATCTAAGCAGCTCCTTTCAAACGCCTTTCAATAGTAGAGAAAATTTCATTGCATTTCTATATGCAAATATACACCTTCATATCTGAAATTCACTTGTATGTATTGGGTTTATGCCGCTTACTTTGTTCAATAGAATGTTACCTCTTATAGTAACCCTACAGAAATGTAATCATCATCATCATGATCAACTCATCGCCGGCTCACTACAGAGTCTTTCAGAGTGAGAAGGGGTTTCACGCTAGCCATGTGCGGATTGGTAGACTTCACACACGTTTGAGAACATTATGGAGAACTCTCAGACATGCAGGTTTCCTCACGATGTTTTCCTTCACCGTTAAAGCAAGTGATATTAATTAATTACTAAAACGCACATAACTCAGAAATGTAATGCAAGACAGTAATTCATGTTTTCAGAAGTTTGTTAGACTAAATACCCTACCCTAGTATATACTATATATATAGTATACATAATATGTGGTATGTGTATGTACGTGACAGACAGACATACAGACAGACAACGAAGTGATCCTTTTTTTCCTTTTGAGGAATAGAACCGTAAAAATCTTATGAAAATGCTTTAAAATCAAGAGAATAAATACTTCATACAAGTCAAGTGGTAAGAGCTATAGTTCTCACAACTATTCATATCTAAACTTCAAGTTATCATAAACAAAATTGCCTAACCACAATAATGCAAAGCCCGGTCGTCTTCTGTACAGTTTAGTTAGGCAAAGTGAAATAATTATTCCGGGTCTAAGTACCAACAATTTGACTAAATATATTTACGGATACACGCAGTCAGGGTCTAGAGACCATTCCAAAAGGAGAATTGTCGTGAACCGCCCTCGAATACAGTTGTTCACAGGGAGTTGTCGTTTTACTAGAGGCAGTGATGTCCCTCAAAACGACTCAACCTGAATGATACACAAGAGAACTAGTCGTGTAAATTAGCACTGGAACTGCTTTCATTTTTTCAATCTAATAAAATCACGTGATTAGGATGAGGTATTATTCTCAGCGTCGTATTCTACATTGCTGAGTGTCTTTCCCCTTTCCTTTCATCACATTGTGGAAGGAGTTGTTTTGGAAGATCTTTGTGCACACGACTAGACTACGAGCTAGCGTGCACCACGGGAAATTTCGTTCTTTTTCCGCAAAATCTGTGAACTATAAGAACTACATAGAAGTGCGCGCACTGTGGAATCAATTCCGCACCGGATTTTGATAGATCAAAATTCAAATTTGCGGATTTTAAAACGCACCGCAACTCACCGTACCGTGGTGTGCGCTAGCTCTAAGAGAACAAGATGTTGACTCTTAGGTTTAACAGTTATTATTATTATCATCAGATGTTACTGAAACGTGATAGTTTAGGTAAAGATTACCTACCTTATTTTTTTATTAAGTAATTACAAACTTACATGCACTGTAACACTCACTCAAGTAACACCTACCAATACCACTTGCAGACCTCTGGCAAGTTACTAGAGAAAAATCTTAAGTAGCCAAAAGTCAATTTGTACAAGAAATTTTACTAAATTAATTCTACAATTTGCTAATGGGTAGAACTCAGTTGTTACTGTTGTACGGGAGCGGTGTGCAGGCTCGATCGTACCAAAGGGGAGATCTCCCACCGAGCGGTTGGTTGTGCTCGGTAGTGCCAGCTGGGCCGACGGTTGTATCTTGAAACTTCTATATATAGTCCAGATTGCAGAACACTCTGTTAGTGCGAGTACTGTCGGGCGGTACATTTGTTCGGGACTAAGTCATCGATTGAACAGCGCCATCTAGTTTCTATTGTGGCAACCGCCACACTGTCATATGTCAATTTCTGCAAATATTAGTTCCAAAAGGTAGGCTGGAAACTTACAACTTGTAATTGTATTACAAATAACATTACATGGCACATTAGATTTTTAAGGTTTGCGTCTCTAGTAATATGACATCTCTCTGGTTGGGCATATTTGGGTGGCCGCTTTGAAACATCCGTGTCAATTATCCGGGAGTTTTCCCACAGTTTAGCCAACGAGAATAGCGGACGATGGTCATAATTTAGCCGAGCGGCTTGTCTTGTGATACTTCACTCTGCCGTTATTTCGACGACCCCACAGCTAATGTCTGAATTCAGAAAACAGAGGCCGACGCTCAAGCACAATCAGTGCGACAAAACTTTCTCGCAAGATATTATGAGAATAGAATACTAGCTGATTTATAACATCTATAATCACAAAATACTACTATAATATTACCTAGTTACCTACCTACTATGCAAAGAAGCGACACTCGCTGCTTCCGCTTTATCGACGCCCGTAAAGTTACTTGTTCTGCCGCGCTGGCGTCCGTCACTCAGTTCTCACCTTGTTGTCACGTAAGCCAGAAGCACTGACACACACATACACGCACAAATCGTGTGCGGACAGGTTGGTGTTCCGGTAGTACCTAGCAATAGGTAATTAAATCAGTTCGCTTGTATTGAGTATCGGGGGTTTACGTGCCTATATCGTACGAGAATATATTGCAACATAGAACGACCTTAAAAACACTTTATATTATATCGATAAAATGGCGAGCGTCTGCTAGTTTATTGTAAGTGCATAGAACATAGCCCTCTCGTAAAATAGGCGACTTAACCCGCGGTCACTTTTGTAAGCAACCGATTTGGAGGAAATTGTACGTATTAGCTATTTATGGGAACGATAATATCTGGATATAAATTCAAAGGATAACAGTAATTCCCTTTATTGCCTTCGTTGTTTCCAGAACGGACCCAGTAAGCGATGTAGAGATTTTTTAGGGAAAAAATGGTTAATGTCATGCTTCATTCGATTGGGATGCTACTTACATAAACTGAATTTAGATTGTTATAAAAATAAAATGAATAATTTATGAATTAAGATTTATATTCTAAATAGGTTTTTCATAAGTTTTATCATTGATCGTAGGCAAAATTATCTAATTATGAATTAGATAAAACAATACTTAATACTTACCTAGTTATTACTGTTATTGACGACAAATCAAGACGTTATCGAAAAATCAATGGCCGTTTACGAGTTTCTCTTTTTTGCCTTATATAGGTATCTATATGATTTTGAGTCAGTAGATTCTTACAATCTCTACCTATAATTATGAGTATATACCTAGATAGGTAGTTCTATCTATTTATGTTAATTCGTCCGTTGCACAAATTGTTAGAATTAGGCCGATTTTTCGATTTCAAGTTTTAACTAAACCTAAAGTTATTTTTTTATTAAAAATATAAGATAACGCAACAAATTGAATGGTAAGGCCGTAAATACTTGTATAACACGAAGACGCTCCTATTTTTCACAAAATAGTGTCGTTTACGGAAACATTCATCCCATAAGCTGAATCATAAATTCTTAAGAGGGTATAATTTCCTACATTAGGATGAAAAACCGCAACCTGAGAAACCACAGCTGCTACGATCTCGCAATAGTCCTGTATTATATAGGTACTTGTAACTTGTAGCTATATATGCTCATACGTGAGGTATACTAACTTATGAGCAAAACTTTTGGATCTGTGGATTAATTTTCGATTTAAATAGAGAACCGATTTTCTTTTCTTTTATTAAATGACACAATGACGTCCGTGTAAGTTAAACTTTTTGTTTTTCCAGATTAAAAGAAGCCTACGTCCTTCTCCGGGATGCAATGCATAACGTGATTTCTACTACTATTCCGAAGACAATATAAAAAAAAAGACTCAGGTAATTCTTTGACGTAAGATTTTTTATACTTTTATTACCTGTTATCACCCAAAGTCACCATGATCCAACCTCATAGTCGCTGGTCAATTCCTCCCAGTGTTAGGAACAACACGCAGAAAAACTTTCAGCTTTTATAAAATAACGAAAGTATGGCACGCGCTGGCTCTTAGTCCATTATGACAAAACAAATGCAGCGTTGAAGCACTATACAAAAGTAGGACAACAATATGCGCATCAGTTTATCGTTAAAGATGTAAGTCATTCATCACCGGCATCATTTACTCCTGGATAACCGCTGAATACCAAAATGATAGCCAAAATGAAGTTGCCTCAATAACATAGAATAAAGATGAGATGATCTTGGGATATTGTGCGCGTCGTAAAAGCCCGAGTTTACGTGAAAGGCTTGCATTGTGAGTTGTGTTGTTAATATGTATGTCGTGAAAATTTTATAATGTTGAGTTCATCGAATAATGATAATTATAATGTGAGGTAGAGCAGGTATACGAGTATCATCGTTTCTTAATTTAAGGATCCAAGATTAATACATGGCAGATACATCGCAGGCCCTAATGTCATACTATGTATATTAAACAGTGTACCTATTATGTATATCTCTATATATAAAAATGAATCGCTGAATGTATTACTGATCGCAAATCTTGAGAACAGCTGAACCGATTTCACTAATTCTTTTTTCATAATATTCCTTGGACGTACGAGGATGGTTCTTAAAGAGAGATTTTTTTAAAAAAAATTGCCTGAAAAAGAATCGACTGTTAGGCGGTATGAAGTTCGCCGGGTCAGCTAGTTGTATATACTTTATTTATTGCAACAAAAAACACAAATGACAGGTTACAAAAAAGAGAACCTTAAAATATGTAGGTATGTATGAAATGTATAGGCCTAGCTAAAATTAGGATGTAGAACAGTTTATAAATATATTCATCATTATTAAAGGTTTATGTTTATGTCTTAGTCTGCTAGGCTGGCCAATTCATGTATAAGGGATGATTTATGCTAACACGTGGCGGGCACGAGCCGTGCCATGTACGAAACACGATGGAGGATTTGAATCCGTAACTCGCCCGCGCCTCGCACGTGACACGGCTGGAGCCTGCCACGTGTTAGCATAATTCATCCCTAATTCGTAAAATTTTAGAAAAGGGAAATATTGTTAAAACTGACAGCAATAAAGACTTCACTATTATAAAATTATGACTCATTTTAATTAATTTAATTAATTAATTTAATTAATTAATTTAATTACCTATAATTTTAGTATAATATTAGATATAATATATTAAGTCCTTAGTTTAAAAAAAACTTGTAACTGCCTTCTGCAATACAGGGTTTTCCTAGTGCAGAGGGTAGGAAACTTGTTTCTTGTGTCTAAATTCTAAATTCTAAATTCAAAATAAATTATTCTTATTCTTATTCTAATTAATAATTTTTAATAATTAATTTTGGGCCGACGCAATAATAAAACTTTACACAATTACCTACCTATATATTTGCAGAAGATGATTGATTTCTTGCAAAAAGATTTCAGTAAATCAGTATCTTGGTCTATAAAACACTTTTGCCAATGTCCTCCATTATAAACTTAAGAACCATACAAAGGTGAAAGTCATCTTCAAAATAAGGTATAAAAGAAAGAAAATTGATGGGATAGGTTTAAGTTTAGCATACGAATATAATGAATTCGCTTACGAAGCGTTACGATGCGCTCGGATCATTGAATATAGATGGGGGATCAAAGAAACTTACGAGTTCTCAACAAAATTTGCGCTGCGCTAAGAATTTCCGGTTATTTCCTCATTTGCATGGCTTAGGACCAGCGTTTTAAAGCCAAAAGTTGAAAGACTTTCAGGTTTCGATAACTCTATGCATTTAAAACTTTTTTATTCTTGGAAATCTAGGTAGGAATCTTTACTATGTAGGTACATACTTACTTTTACTCAGATTTGATATCATAAAAGTTTGAGAACTATATTTATTCTAGATAAGATTTTGGCTTTAATTTTTATTCAGAAAATATAAAGATGGAGTGGCAATGGACAGGTAGCATAATTCGAAAAAGCGAAGGTAGACGTCGGGGTCTCAAGATGCTAGAATCTCGCTTGTGTTGTATTCTATTACTAGCTGATGCCCGCGACTTCGTCCGCGTGAACTTAGATTTTTGAAAATCCCGTGGGAACTCTTTGATTTTCTGGGATGGGAAAAGTAAGCTTATGTCACTCTCCCAGTCTTTATCTATACCCATGCAAAAAATCACGCCAATCCGTTGCACCGTTGCGACGTGATTGAAGGACAAACCAACAAACAAACACTTTCACATTTATAATAAGGGTACTGATGGGCTTATACAAGTCCCTTCAAGAGACATTATAATAGTATGTCCAGCTTCCATCGGTTGATAATGATGATGATGATGATGATGATGATGATAACCTATGATAACGAAGAAAACCAGAAATTACAAATTTCTGGTAATAAGTAAAGTAAGTTTCATGTAAAAAGTAAATATGAATCGACGTTAAACAGTTGATTTGTAAACGCATACCTACGCTGAGAATCTGCAAAAGTTCCAAATTTTAAAATTAGCATATAAATGGAAAGATTTACCCTAAACAAGATCAAAAGAATTTGTTCTAAGCTTAGGGGAAGCTGATGAGTGTTTATGAGGAGGATTATCGAGTGTTCGCCCGAGGACTTAAGATACAATTTCCTATTTACATTTTGAATACTTTTTAATCCAACGGATCTTGCAAAATCTTATTATAGTATTATCCTTAGAGAGTTTTATTTTTTACCCGCGAAATATTCAAAAAATCCTTTATTTAGTGTGGATTACGTCAAGTGATCTAGATTTATTTATAATGCAGTCACTTTATTATACAGTTATTACTCAGCAGTGATAAACAATAATATTCAGCTACTTACATCAAGTTCAATAAACGATCTGGGGAGCTTTTTTAAGACTCGATTCATGTATGGACGAGGAATCAAGGCACATCGATGCGTGTTGTGAAAATGTTTCAAAACTGTGTTGTAAGTTGTAACTACATTAGAATATTATTTAGGTATCTTGTGTGAAAAAATTATCCACAACAAATTAATAGACACGCGTGTGAGTGACATTTGCGCTTTATTTTTCATTAGCTGATGCCCGTTACTTCGTCCGCGTGGAATTAAGTTTTTCAAAATCCCGTGGTAACTCTTTCATTTTCCGGGATAAAAAGTAGTCTAGGTATGTCACTCTCCAGGTCTTTATCTACACCCGTGCAAAAAATCACGTCAATCCGTTGCACCGTTGCGACGTGATTGAAGGACAAACCAACAGACACTTTCGCATTTTTAATAAGGGTACTGATAAGAGTACTGAAGGGTACTGACTTCGTTTCACTCTTTTGTACAAATAAAGCTCAGTATACTTTGTCACTTTTTCCATATTTTTACGCGTCGTTTTACTACGACTGCGCCAATAAAACTTTACGATAAAAGAGTTCTTCTGCATTTGGGAACAGTATTAACCATTTAGTTAGCAACCTGAAATAAAGGAAATCTATTTGATATACCTAGGTTCCCTACATTTACTATGACATGTATTAATTATTTATAGTACGCGACAGGTCGAGATGGCAATCGGGGTATGAGGCGGGGGAGGGGGGGGACCCGCACACCCGCACATCACCCGCGATATCCCGCACCTGGTTAGCGCGGGGGCTGTGCTGGTGTGCGCGGCGTCCCCACCCCGATTGCCATTTCTATCTGTCGCGTACTACAATAACAAACTAATCTCTAAATCAAATGGACACTGTGCTTTGTAAAAGCCTACTTAAGGGTGGTTTAGGGTAATTTTCAAAGAAACTCGGCCGTTGTCCTTCGAACAGAATCGCGTGACTATTTTTAATTAAACCTGTAAAGTCGCTCCATTCATCAAGCACTAAAATATTGCGTGTTTTTTAAAATATTATGTTAAGATGATCGTATACTACGACTTACGAGACAACATGCAAGAGACGCAAGAACCGCAATTGGCACAAGAGATGTTATAGATAGAACGCGAAAGCTCGAGATGGCAATCGGGGTAAAGGCGGGGGAACGCCCCGCACACCCGGACATCATCCGTGCTATCCCGCACCAGGTTAGCGCAGGGGCTGTGCGGATTTGCGGGGCGTCCCCACCCCTATTACCATCTCGACCTGACCTATAGGTATCCGCGATTAGGTAGGTACTTACCTCTAAGGCTGTAACTCGCACCACTCAAGAGAATTTATTGTCAGTTATACCAAGTTACGTTTGTGGTAAATCGGCTTTTATCGGATTAGCTGCACTTTCGTAAAGGTACCCCACCTTCCATCCTACCCATCCTACTATACGTAGGCAACGATTTTGGTCAATGCTAAAATTGCATGTGACAAAATTTAATAGTAATAATCGCGTAACAAACATACAAAAAAGTACAGTCTAATTGAGAACCTCCTCCTTTTTTTTAAGTCGGTTAAAAAGTGTCATCATCATCAGCATCGGAAGAAGTTCTGTTTACCTTTGCTGCTTATTTATACGTGTGATGCTGCTGATTTCCTCGGAATTTTATTCTCGTGTTTCGGTTAGGTTAGTCGTAGTCGTACTGCAATTTTCTTAAATAAACTGTGTACAACATTATTTTTAAATACAATTTGACCTGTTTCTGTAAATATATTTTTTCTATGTAAGACAGAAAGTATTGTTAATGTACGACGTGTCAACATACCCGATAAGAACCTGGCATGCTTTGTTGGAACTTGTAAGTCCTGTTTTCTTGACTACTAAATTAATAGCCACCCTTTTTCATCGCAGATTGTTGCGTGCGCTAATGCGACAAGACCCCCTGAAAGTCGGAATCGGTCATACCTCAGCAGCCGATTCAGCCGTGCAAGTTGTACAATTGGGTATTTTCCTACTTTTGAATTTGATAAATATTATCACTTTATTTATTATATAAACTAGGATAAAAATAATGTACGTACGCTGAAAAAAATATTAAAATTCAACAAAGATTTACAATGTTACAGGCATTTTAATTTTGGAGTGGGAGGGGCTTCTATCCCTTTCTCGCAAAACGAAAATTTATATGAAACCGCACGAAGCTAATATCGCATTAGTAAGGTATGACGTCAAAATTCTATATCGCTATCTCTGACTAATCAGAAATATTTAAATGCTTAACTTTTTTGTTATTTGATCGATTTAATTAGTTTTTTCAGTTTACGTCATTATTTTTAAACTAGTTTATAATAAAGTATTAAAAAAATTAGAGTCAAATACCCAATTGCACCACAAATGTTTGTCAAACTGACGATTAAAAAAATACCTATTATGATTTTTTATATAGGTACTTTTCTATGTTGGTATAGCGTGGCAATGATTAATCAACTAATCCTCCTGTTTGCGTCTATTGCTGAACAAAGGTGTTCCCAAGAAGGCTTTACCACCCATGGTGTTCTGCCTTCCTCATCATAGGGCCGTGTTCTGGAATGGAGACACTCCAGAACACGTCTGCCCCAGGCGGCCATCTGTTCTGCGACAGACGACAGACATGACTTGCCGGCCACTTCAGACTGCTAATCCGTTGGGTCGGTCATTTTGGGTCTCCGATAATACTAGATTATATCATTATATCGGGTGCTGGAGAGTATTTCGTTACTACGAAATACGAATACCGTTCACAGCCAAGCGCGCGATGGTGTTTCTTGTTCGTCGCGAAGGGGTTATGCCACTATTGCTACTTAAGGGGACTCACTTCAGTGCTTTCTTCATACAAACGTAGGAGGGAAAATACAACAATATTCGATATTGTACGCACAAAAATAAGAATTATATCGATTTATCTCGTCTTTATCTAGGTTCATTGATACATAAAACATTGAAAAAAATATTCATTTAAAAGTTACGAGCCTCAAAAGATCCCTATTTTAACACTAAATTTATGACAACTTTGGGCGTAAATAAATAAGATTAGGTATATGAAAATTCTAAAAAAAATTATCATTAGACATAGTTTATTTATTCATTAGTTGAAATAACTTTACTTTGCAAACATAAATTCAGTAGTTTTTTCTCAAAAATACTTTTCCTAAACCCCTTTCGCGCGCTTGATTTCGGTGAAAATCATCGTGCCTCTCAGCTTTCTCATACAATGTCAAGTGAAAAGCAAACATGTTACCCACGTGCGCTGCCAACTTCGGTCGAGCGTCCTGCGTCACCTTAACTTAAAGATTGCGTGTGATAAGTACCTCTACCTACGTACACAATAATATGACTCCATTGCTCTAGTAACAAGTTTTATATACTTTGTACAAATTAAAGCAGTAGATGTTAATTTTAACTTTGAAATATATGTTTCAAGCGAGTGAATAATGAGCAACGTCTAAGAGGTATACAGCATTTTTTTCTTTTGCCTCCTTCGCTAATATTATTTTAGTAGTAGGTAACTGCTTGACTCTAAATAAATGAGAGGAAATTGTTTAAAAAAATAAAATTAAAAAAAAATCCTAAAAAAGAATCGACTGTTAGGCGTTACGAAGTTCGCCGGGACAGCTAATTTTTAATAATTAAGTATTGTTTACAAGGGAAAAGGGGATCAGTCATCACCATCAGTCCTGATGACTGATGGTGATGACTGATCCCCTTTTCCCTTGTAAACATAGGTAAGTAAAAAAATGATTTTAATATTATTATTGGCCATTATTTTAAAATACAATTTATGTTCCGTAGTGACATTCATTTTTATTTATTTACTAGAAAATTACTTGTGCATAAACAGCGCTATCAGAAAAAACGTCGTTCCATTTTATAGCTTTTCCAATAAACCTCTTTATTCAAATTCAAACCGAATTTTTATGTGCAATGAAGCAAAGTCCTTATAATGGGTATCTGTTCAATCGGTATAAATGTTTTCTTTTTTGGGAATGAGTAGGGACATTGAGTTAGTAGACCATGGAGCAGCAAACTTCATACATTAGTCGTCAAAAAGCGTCGTTAGCTAATTGCACTAAACACAAATATAAATTGTTTGGTAATAAATTATAAGTACCTATTTATAATATTTTTTTAATTCTGTTGCTATATAGTAAGGGCCAATGCATACATACGAAATGGAATCGAGTCTTTTTGATAACTAGTTAACTACCTAAACTCAGCTTTTTATACCTACTCTAAATATGTACTTATTCCATACCATTGAATTAGGTAAGTAGGTATATCGTAAACAAAATACCCAGGACGCACCCCGAGTTGAGCGCGCCGGGGTTTTCCATTTGCCACTTACATCCTAAATAAATGAAGCTTAGTTTAATGATGCAGTCTTTAATGAAATAAGTAAATATGCTTTGTCTCGGCTCTTCCGATGTGCGTTGTCCCTAAAAGTTGCGTCATATGATAAAATAGCGATATTATTATTGAAAAACGACGCAAAGGCAAAGTCCAGCGCCAAAGGACAATGGGCATTTTGGACCCAATTTGCCCATCCTCCTTTACCGCATGACAATAATCAGGGCTTTCACACCAATCAGCCCCCCAATTGTGTAAGAATAACCATTTCATGGCTATCGCAATCGTCAAGAATTCTGCCCTTTGATTGGCTGTGAAAAAATGTAAACAGCAAATCAACCAATCAAAGGGCAGAATTTCTTGACGATTGCGATAGCCATGAAATGGTTATTCTTACACAATTGGGGGGCAGGTCAACTCTGTTTGATGTCGCTCTAGAAACGTGACAACTCTCTGAGTAAGGGTATCATTATAACTTCCAGCCATTGAAAGGAGTGAAAGCTTCAGGGAATTATTTAGTAAAGAAAGAGAATTTGTGGTGTAAGAATTTTATTTTCGATTTTTTGTGGCAACTTGGATATAAATCAGAAAAGATCCAATTACAATGTTGCCCCTTTTTACTATATTCAAGTAAGTACCTATAAGTTTTATTTTTTTAAACAATACTAAGGCCGACAACGCATTGGTGGTACCTCTGGTACTGCAAATGTTCAAGAGCGGCGGTAATCACTTATCATCAGGTGACCCGCCTGCTCGATTGCTCGCCATTTTTATTTAAAAAAAAAAAACTATCAATCTGCTACGGCCTTCTACGGCTTGCCACCACACAAGGTACCTCCGTCTTACCACCAGGTGAGATTACAGTAATGGAATAGCTTGTCCATATAATATAGAAACCGGCCAAGTGCGTGGCGGGCCACGGGCGCAGTGTAGGGTTCCGTATTAACAATCCTCGAAAAACAGATATAACTCCTTAACCTGTGAACCCTACTAAGCCATGATAGTTTTCCTTAAAATTGATTATACGAGTATATACTACTGCTGTGAATTTTTTCACGTTCCTATATACTACCATTTGGCTGATAGAGGGGGGAACACTAGACTCTAATAAAAATTTGCACTTTAAAACATCATATTTTACAAACGGATCTAGAAATCGAAAAATAATGTTCCCACACCGACTGTTTTTTTTAAAGACGTATTCAACGATACCCCACACTATGGGGTAGACGAGAAAAAATAATTTCATCCCCACTTTACATGTAGGGGAGCTACCCTAAAAAAAAAAATTATCACAATTTTATTTCACCACTTTGTCGGCGTGATTAATATTTATATTCATGGCAAATTACAGATTTCTAGCACTAATAGTCTCTGAGATTAACCGAGGACGGCCGGACGGACGGACGGACATGGCGAAACTATAAGGGTTCCTTGTTTACTACGGAACCCTAAAAAGGCATATTAAATCATAGCTTTATTATCATGTCTCCCATATCGCCCCCAATATGAATACACAAGTCGTACTTCAGTTATAAAAAATATCGTAAAATATTTACTCCCACATACGTGCCGTCCGTATTGATGGCCCGTTATAAAGTTTATGAAGTTGTTAACTTTTATACAGACGACTATCGGTGTTAGTCTATCGAAGTTCCAATACTTGAGATCGTGATGACATCCATAAAGTGGTTTGAAGACTTGTGATTCACTTAACGACTAGTAGCTAAGACAAACTTTAAACAATTTAATTGATGAGTTCAGGTTATCAATGGTGTTCTAGCAGTGGTTTTGTGGATTTTTAAATTAATCTAACTATATAAAAGGAAAAGCTACAACTACTACACTAGATTACAACATGGGGCTATTCAAGGGGCAGACCAACAAATTCCTAAAAGGCCGGCAACGCATCAGCGGTTCCTCTGGTGCTGCAAATGTTCATGGGCGGCGGTAATCACTTAACCTTAGGTGACCCACCTGCTCGTTTGCCTGCTATCTCTATTTAAAAAAAAGCGGACTGACTGATCTATCAACGCACAGCTCAAACTACTGGACGGATCGGACTGAAATTTGGCATGCAGATAGCTATTATGACGTAAATGTCCGCTAAGAAAGGATTTTTGAAAATTCAACCACTAGGGGTTAAATAGGTGTTTGAAATTTGTGTAGTCCACGCAGACGAAGTCGCGAGCATAAGTTAGTTTAGTGTTAAAAGTTTAAAATTCATAATTTGTAATTAAAAATCACTAGCGTAAGTTTAGTTTTTACATCTACGTATCGGCTATCCGAGCACTATTAACATTAGCATGTCAGTGACGCGACCTTGAAGTTTTTTTACCCAATTCAAAATCGCCCACCACGCCTAAAAAGTTTTCAATTCAAATTCTCTACCTTATACTTTGACTACTACGTTCCAGTTCGAACTAGAATTGGCGAATTTCATGCTAAAATTTCGGTTTGCCATAGCAACTCTATATAAATACAATTACAAGAAAATAACAAATTGTGACAAGACAAAACATACGTATGTATCGTAGCGCTAGCAAAAAGCGATATGTCGTTGTAGGCACGATAAATGAGCCTCGTTAGTGCTGTATAACAAAGGGCCTAGCGACTAGCGAGAAGTCGTCGACAACTAATAAGTGTCTGTTCGCATTATGACATACCGGCAGTTTGTGAGATAGTAGAAAGTGAATCTATATATTATTTTCTTTTTTTATTGGAGATACATTTTCGTTTGCGTTGCCATGTTGTGAGGCTGCCATCCTATTACGAAACAGAAGCCACATAACTACTGGTTGAATTCTTGCCTGCAAACTGCTATATATGTATATGACGTTTTGCCGGTCTCAACTGTGGCCCTACCGCGGTTGTTTGACAGCTACAATGTCACGATCGCAATCATCTCTGATTGGTTAATGCTCGCTCACTATTGGCCACAATGCATTGTTGCTTATTGTTGCAACAAGAATCGCACAAATTCAGCCAATCAGAACAATTGAGATTGTAATAATGATTGACGCAGGTTTTAGACAATCGCCCCACTGGTCTCAACGATAGAGACTAATGCTCTACAAATCTGCTATCTCCTTCTAAACGTCGATATACATTACTTTCTGCCTCGTACTGTAAAACCTTCCATTATAATTCCTGACTCCAAACTGAGTTAGATCCAGATTAGTATCTAGTAGTAGATCTAGATTAGTCCAAACAGATATTTAGGTTTTTCGAGGATAGCATTAGATTTTCTCAAAAATTTGTCACAGTCTACGTTATAGACAATACCTTTATGCACAATTTCAAGTTTGTAGATCCCACCACCCTTAGGATGTGCATGTTCAAGAATAAAACGACTGAAGCTATAAATAATCAGTATAAATTCCGCAAATTGCTTTTGCGCTGGAACCATGTCTCATTAACATCTGAATGACGTCATTTTGACGTCAGCCGAAACAAAAATATACCATCAGCTCGAAACTTCAGTCTAGTGCTGATGTCACTAAAAAGACGGCCACGCGCATTAGCAATTTGCGGGAATTAGAGGTAGCATAATGTATGTGTTTGTTAACATGTGAACAAAGGGACATAAAACGTAAAAAATGTCGTATATCTCCCGTGCAGCAAGCCGGACAATCGAAGACGTAACTCTTCACTAAAGCTGGAACTACCTTGGAACGGCTTTTGTGGGAAAAAAAAAAAAAAAAAAAAAACAGGTCTGGGACCCATATAGAAACATGTTGATAATAATTAAAAATTAAAATGTTTATAAACAATATTTACCATTTCTATTATTATTAGATTATTAGTAGTATGCAGTCTTAACAGGAACCCTCTACGCATTACCGCATAAAAGTCGTCAACCCTGTGCATCGCAAACAACGACATGTAGATATGTAAGTAGGTGATTTAGCGACAAATTCAACACATTAATTACACTTCTGGTTTTATGAATATTATGCTCACTATATCTATTTTTTAACCCCCGACGAAAAGAGGGGTGTTATAAGTTTGACGTGTGTATTTGCGTGTCTTTGTATCTGTCTGTGGCATCGTAGCTCCTAAACGAATGAACCGATTTTAATTTAGTTTTTTTTAGGGTTCCGTACCTCAAAAGGAAAAACGGAACCCTTATAGGATCACTTTGTTGTCTGTCTGTCTGTCTGTGAAGAAACCTACAGGGTACTTCACGTTGACCTAGAATCATGAAATTTGGCAGGTGGGTCTTATAGCTGGCTTTAGGGGAAAAATCTGAAAACCGTGAATTTAGGGTTAGATCACACAAAAAAAATTGAATTGTGGTTATGAACTAATAATTAGTATTTTCAATATTCGAAGTAAGGTAACTATATCAAGTGGGGTATCATATGAAAGGGCTTCACCTGTGCATTCTGAAACAGATTTTTATTTATTTTTATGCATCATAGTTTTTGAATTATCGTGCAAAATGTCGAAAAAATATGACTGTAGTACGGAACCCTCATTGCGCGAGCCTGACTCGCACTTGACCGGTTTTTTTATATAGATAGGTTGTACTAGTTGATGTTCGCGACTTCGTCCACGTGGATTCAGGTGAAATAAAACTAATGTTAACCTACATACCTATATATAAGAAAGGCATCTGAAGCATAGTTTTAAGGGTCATTTTATTTTTTCAGATTTAATTGAAAATTTATGAAGTAGGTATGTTAATATAATCAATCTATCTTCTCCATGATTCAATATAAAATTGTATTAGTACGATTTTCCAAAGCGACCCGTAGTAATAATGGGAACGAGCTCTAATATATCACGTCGCCCAACGATAAGAACGCCCGGATTTATGTTGCCGATTTCTAAGCGATACCGGCGTGTATTACTATATTTTGGACACTCATTTTGCCTATTTATTTCGTTACAGAGTAGGTAAGGGGCCGTCCATAAATTACGTGAGGTGTTTTTTTGAATTTTCTGTACCCCCCTCCCCCCGGTGAGATGTCGTGTGATTTTATTCAACCCCCTCCCACATCCCCCAATCTCACGTGAGGTTTTTCAAAATGTGGGTTTCTTACGTAAACGCGTTGGATACTCGAATGAAATTATTTTCTTTCGAACGAATTAGTGAATGATCTTAATCGTATTACGATTACGCTTACGATTAAATCTTAAGCATGTACAATATGGATTAAATGGACCAAAATAGTATAATTTAATTTTTTTCAATTAGAAAAAAAAATTACATGATATTTGCCGAGACCCCCCCCCCCCCCCCTCTCCAACGTAAGATTACATGAGATTTGACTCGACCCCCTTTCCCCCTTAAACATCTCACGTAATATTATATGGACTATGGACCCTAAGGTAACTATAAAAGTGTCATTAATTCTTCCTTTTAATCGCTGTGAGTACTTTACACCTAAAATTTTAAATTTAATACATAAAGAGACTCACTAATCTTCTTTGTTTAAACATTGAATTATTATGTACTGAAAGTGTTTAAATTTAATTTTCTATCCATGTCCATTTCTCTCCTTCCAGACTTATTCTGTTTATCTACCCTAAAGCTCATTTCACATTACGGGATATCGTCCGGTCAAAATAATATGAACTGAGAAGCAAAGATCATGACGGACACACGTTTCCATATATACACCCTAGGGTGGCTGTTATAGGGTGGATAAACGGAAGAAGCGATGAGAACGATGATCCTGCAGAAGTATGAAATATGAACTCGTAAGTTGTAAAGATCATCAGAGGGATCAGAAGAGCCCTCTTTATGTTTAAACCAGTGTCAATTATCATTTCTGCTAATTAAAAAAGTACAATGAAATAAATAATGTGTATAAAATAAAATAAATAAATAATAAAATGTATACTTATAGCAGAACGATTACGAAGTAGCAGTTAAAAAGCGTTCAACAGATTACCTCGTTCGCTCCCCCGGGAGCGATAGATCGTTATCGCTTATAAATCGCTCAAGCTTATCGCATGCATTCAGAGGAAATGTGGAAAAGGTACTTTCCGAAACGCTATTCGTTCCTGGTTCACGTTTTCGCTAAATTTTAACCCTGTATTTAGTACCAACGAGTGTGTTAGGCTACGATCTTTAAGCTAGAAACAAATATAGCGAAATTTTCTTAAGCATTTTGTCCGCGCAGATATGGCGTTCTGTCTGTCTGTTACCATTTAGCGGTGACGATTGCAATCACCTCTGATTGACCAAGCCCTTAAATCCATGTGGAGTAAGCCACAGGCATCAGCTAGTTAGTTACATAAAAGGAAAAACTGACTGATCACTAGCATACCAACATACAGTTCAATAGCTGGGTACGAGTAAGTATACAGTTTAGAGATTAGCATGTAGAGTTTTCTGAGTTTTTCTATAATGTACAGTAATCTACACTAATAAAGGATTTTCATGAATG
Organism: Maniola hyperantus; assembly: GCF_902806685.2. NCBI lineage: Eukaryota > Metazoa > Arthropoda > Insecta > Lepidoptera > Nymphalidae > Maniola > Maniola hyperantus. The sequence goes on from NC_048541.1 coordinate 11,861,363, forward strand.
CCACAGAAGCAAAGCCGGCGCAGGCAGCTAATTTTATCCACACAGGAAACTTACAGGTTTCACAGCTTCGTATCCATCAATTAAGTACAGTACATATTGTATATTGTACACCGACCCTTAGAAAGACATAGCTGTTTTGTAGAGCGTTGTCTCTGTCGTTAAGACCCACAAAACGTCACATAGGTGTGAGAGACAGAGACAACGCTCTACAAAGCCGAAACCTCGTTCTAAAGATCGATGTACAATATTTCCTGCCGGCTATTGTAAATATTTATGATACCTACAACTTTACAGTGTAACAAAACAATGTAGTAAATTAACAATTTTCTGTTTACTAGTGTCCTGTACGAAAACATGTTGTTTTCCCGGAGATGGTTCTGAACTAACAAGGCAAATAAATACTGTGTAGCACTTATTTATATTGTTTGTTCCTGCTGTTGGAAATACGACTATAATAAGTATTAGGTACTCAATTTAAAAACTGGTTAAGTGCGAGTCTCGCATACGAATGATTCCGTACCATCGTACAAGGTTATGTCCTTTTATAACTTACACGGCGGCTATTTCGAAATTTTTATTATACATATTTTGTTGTTATAGCATGCGGCAATAGGCACACAAAATATACACACAAATACACAAATATTAGTCAACACACAACTCTCTACCCATGACGGCTCATGCGTTACAGACAGCCGGACGGACGGACAGGGCACCCTTCGGGTATATGGAACCATAAAAACCTGAGATTGATATATTATTATATGTCTACTTAATATTATAAAAAGGGAAAGTTTGTAAGTTTGTTTGTAGGAAGTTATCTCTGGAACTGCTGAACCGATTTTGAAAATTCTTTCATCAGTAGAAAACTACATTAAGTATTCCTGTGTGACATAGGCTATATTTTATTTTCAAAAAAACTTAGAGATCCCTATGAATGTAATAAGCTACCCGTGCGAAGCCGGGGCGGGTCACTAGTTATTATATAAACCAAAACAGAAATTGATAATAATACTTACCTACTTATAATGCGCATAGGAAAAATAACAATAAGTACCTACAAGACTTTTGGTAATGTTCTTATATCGATACTCGTGTACCTACGTAGGTACACCAACAGTAGCAATTTATGATTCAATAGGTTCATCACAGTAACACCAACTTCCACAAAGGCTTCCAGCATTAATTGAACTGCTATCGATAATGAATAAAGGAGGAATAAAGGTTATTTAACGAAATTCCATGAATAAGAAACTGCTTCATTGAAATCACCGGGGGATTGATGAGGTTGTCTTAAATTATGGCGAAGCAAAGACTGAGTGTTTAAAACGTTTTCATTTGAATTGGAAATCATTAAAAAATCTATTATATTGCAGAAACGCTGTGCTAAGGTCTAACGCAGACTACTGTTTTTTATCTGAGACCGATTGATATTCGATAATAATTTACAAATGTCTTCTATCATGGAGTTTGAATTGGTGCGAAGGTTAGGTAGGTACTGAGTAGCGGTGAGTAGTGACCCATTTTAACTACCATATCGCGCAATGCTGTTTGGGTTAGCGCGTGTTCATTGACTTGATTTGTAACAACAATGTTTTCCGTCAGATTTTTGTAGGATTGTTTATATTAAACGTTTCCGTTACTTACCAAAAATATAATTATATCCTATTAGCAGTTATATTTATATCTAATACAGTGGAGATTTGGCTATTTTAGACTATTAATCGTTCGTCTGCAGTTGGCGTTACTTGCCGCGCTGAATATTATTCATGAAATATAAAAACGCAAGGAACTACGTAAAAGAACCGAAGAGACTGAAAATAGTTTCAGTGTCTGTACAAAAATTACAAAACAGCATCTACAGTTTACACTACCTACCCATGGTACGCGACAGGTCGAGATGGCAAACGGGGGTATGAGGCGTCGTATACTAATGGTATACAAACTTGTCGATTTGCTTATCCTCAGTCCGAATCAGGATAATAAAATTAAACTATTTTTTGTAAACAGAAAATTAATAACTGAATCTTCTCAAACTAGATGGCGCCACTGGGAATTTGCAATGCGCTACTGCTCACCTCAGTTCCGACTGTAAATAGAAGCCGAGACGAGTTTTGCGCAACGAAGTCACGGGTATTAGCATAATTTATTTATGCTCTACTATAAATGCGAAAGTGTGATTAATTATTTTTGAAGTGGGTACAAAATAATTACCCAATATAAAACATAAATTACCTAGTTTACACTTTACTTAGCACATGACTAGATAATTATTATTAATTATTGGCCCAGCAGCCAGCTATTTATATTAGGAAAACACAAAAAATGTATACTAGGTCTAGGTAGGTATGTATAATGTAAGAGAGATTGTATGTTTTTTTTGTTACCTTTCCACTGCTGCAGCTCAGAGAAGGGATTATCTACTCATGTGGCTGCAGTGGCCAATTTAATGCAACATAAAATAAAAATATCATCATCATCATCATGGTCAACCCATCGCCGGCTCACTGCAGAGCATGGGCCCCCTTTCAGAGTGGGAAGGGATGCCATAGGTAGTCCACGCTGGCCATGTGCGGATTGGTAGACTTCATTCACACACCTTCGAAAACAATGGAGAACTCTCAAGCATGCAGGTTTCTTCACGATGTTTTCCTTCACCGTTAAAGCAAGTGATATTTAATTACTTAAAAACGCACATAACTCCGAAAAGTTAGAGGTGCGTGCCCGGGATCGAACCCCCGACCTCCGTTTAGAAGGCGGACGTCGTAGCCACTACTATAATTTACTTCTCACGCGCCATTTTATTTGTGTCAACTGTCATGTCACAAGTACGGTTCACCCAAGGGTTCACCTTTAAAATAAGAAAATCGTAGGTACTTTGGACATGACACAAAGTTAAAATGGCGAATGAGTTCCCTTTTTGTACGCTTTACATTGCCAGCTGCTGAGACAGCTGATGTGTTCTGGAGTGAAGACTGCGTATCTTCCAGCAAGCGCAGTGTCCTCCGGTCCACTGGACCTTAAGAAGGTCGTCAGAAGGTAGCGGGAAGTGGATGGATGATGATGCGAAGAACGGCCTATGTCGACAGTGGACGCAAATACGCTGATTGATTGATTTTGATTTGATTTTTAAATGTCATTTATTTTTATAATAATTACAACAAAGTTATGCAACAGTTTTTCAAGATAACTTATTGCTAACAACAATTAAATATTTGTTTGTACAGACTTAACTAACACCTTTAAAAACATATACCTAAGTACAACTACATACGTAGCGTACAGACAATTAGATCCTAATTCGTATTATATTTTATCGCTAAATCATAACATTATTATAATGTGCATTATATTTGAGCTATAACACACAAATACTAAACTAACACACAAATACTAAACTAATTGATTGAAAATACCTCTTCGTAGCATCTAGTACAGTAGCAACAGGTTAGGTTTAATAGTTGCGCTTCATCTAACTAGATGGCATCACAAGACGTAAACTTCATGCTGCAACCTACGGAAGTCTCGACGTTAAATACAAATCGAAGAGTTGCCATGAGTGGACGAAGTCGGGGTTATATACTCCTTCACTGACTGACTTATATCAACAATTTTTGACATAGGTCTTAGAGGCCTACATAAAATTATCAGAAACTTTGTAATTGTATTTGCAAATTGCATTGCAAAATGCAACTACCGAGTACCGCTACCCGCTAGTTCAGCCTAGTACCTATTGTCCGTACAAAAAAAAAGATTCCGACGAATTGAGAACTTCCTCCTTTTTTTGAAGTCGGTTAATAACTTCACGCGCCATTTTAAATTTTTAACGGTCAACTGTCATATCAAAAGTACGGTTCACGTTCACCCAAAGAATTAATAAGGATTATTACCTCCTATGTCGATGCGTTCACCTAAATAAGGACTAAAATAGTACTTTTGACATGAAATTTGACACAAAAAGTTATAATGGCGCGTGAGGAGTTAAATTTTACGCGTTGTACGTATTCTGTACTTATTTAATAATAATAATAAATCTTTATTTTCAGATAAAAATCCAGTTATACAATATAATAAAATAACGTTTAAATGAAATTAAATTAAAATAAAATAAATAGCCAAAAGTATTTTTTTGCAAATTAATTAGGTATATAAAGTAAAATAAAATAAGATTATTTAAGTCAAAATTGCACACTAAAGGTGTGCTGAGCTATTTTCTATTCGCATTTCGATGTGTCAAGATCCAATGTGCTACCATTGGACTACGTAGGTCCTGGCCCACCACTCGGAGGATGCTGTTATCAGAGCTACGCAATCTTTCCCAAAAGGAAGATATACGCGCCCTAATAACAGCAAAGAAGTCGGGCATTCCCGCCTCGGCGAACATGCTCGATGCGCTGCAGTATCTGGGATGCGGTATGCATCATTATATTGCACCCTTATGGTGCTGAAGGACGCCCTCTTGTACCGGTACCATAGCTGACAGGTATAGAAACACTGACAGTAAGCCCTGAAGAGGGTGTCCTTGACTTCCTTACTGCATTTAGCAAATCTGCGCGCGAGCATGTTGCACCGAACCGACAATGCCCGCCTTTCCCGCTCCATGTCAAGGTCGTCCTTGCGATCGTCAGTGACGATTATTTAATGATTTATATTTTATACATAATTATATAACCGTAACAATAAGTAAAAGTCTTCTCATTTGTACTTTGTCTATTAAAAACTAAAATAAAATAATTCAATTTTACGACTAATTATTTCAAAATAAAACATTAAAATAATTTTAGAATTATTTCGTAGGGATACTTACAGTAAGCGATAGGTCGAGATGGCAAGCGGGGTGGGAACGCCCTGCCTCATACCACGATTGCCACCTCGACCTGTCGCGTAATATACTTACATGATATTCCGGTATTGTTCTTTTAGCCGGTATTGCTTGCTTGAAAAATAAAACAGTTTTTTTGTAAAAAAAAACAAAACATGTTTTGTTTGAAACTGTTTTTAGAGTTCCGTACCTCAAAAAAAAGAAACCCTTATAAAAGCAATACGTCGTGCCTGTCTGTCAAAATCCTTTTTATTTGATTTATTTGAATACTTTGGTCTACGATCCTTTAGAGCTGCGAAAAAATCAAACTTACAACTATTTCTAAGTGGTTTCTGGTCTAGTTTGGTGGGAGGCTTCGGCTGTGGCTAGGTACCACCCTACCGGCAAAGCCATGCCATGCCGCAAGCGATTACGCGTTCCGGTAAGAAGCCGCATAGAAACCGATCAAAGGTACGGGTTTAATGAAACTTTCATACCCGCTTCCATCTTGGACTACATCGTACATCATCACTTACCACCGTGAGATCACAGTCATGGGCTAACTTGTATCGGAATTTTCAAAAAGTAGAGGGAAAAATCCGGAAACCATAGATTTGCAAAATATATCACTTACTTATAATATTTTGCAGTTGGAGATAATTTAAGCAACAAAATAATTACACGTGTCCTTCCAAGGTAGGACTCGCATTGAAACGGTTTTTTTTAAAATAAAAAACATGTTTAAAACACTTGTTTTAAACAAAACGTGTTGTAAACTCTTGGCCATCATAATTAGTTACTTTACCCCATCACACTAGATGGCACCACATGTAGCTAAAATCGCGCGTGGACTCAGTTAAGCCGCGTATGTAAAGCGAAAAGTCCATTACATTTCCTCTAATAAGCAGACCCGTCTAAGGTCCCGGTTATTATTACTAACATATTTTTTGAAGTGGTCATTGTATAGTAATACAAATCCATGTTAGCTAATTAATTAGTAACATTTGAATTAATTTTATTGTGATGTGACATGTGGTGAAACTGAAACCATAAATTGATAACCTGTGAATTATTGTGATTGATAACATATTACATAATATAACGTACTTGTACTTCTCATAACAGCTTGCCCTAGGTTATCATCATCATCATCATCATGATCAACCCATCGCCGGCTCACTGCAGAGCACAGTTCTGTCTGTATAGTCCGCTGGCGTTCGGATTGGTAGACTTCAGAACACCCTTGGGAACATTATGGAAAACTCTCAGGCATGTAGGTTTCCTCACGAATAACGATGTTTTCCTTGTTATATTAATTAATTACCTTCTTAAAACGCACATGACTCCGAAAAGTTAGAGGTGCGTGCCCGGGATTGAAACCCCGACCTCTGATTAGAAGGTGGACGTCCTAACCACTAGGCTATCACAGCTTTTTGTTATGATTGTGAAAAAACTAAACGTTTTTCACAACTTTGAAATCAAATTACAGATTAAAAGTTGAGCGTTGTGCGGTTTCGAAGCATTGCAAATTGTGCATCTAGGTAAAACCACTCGGTCTGGTAATCCAGTAATGGAATTGGTTACCTGCAGCGCTGCAGGCACAGATAAGGTCGAAGTAATCTACTGACTCCACAATACTACTTGGACCTATTTTGCCGTTGCAGAATCCAGCAACTATTTTCGATGAAACTGGTTTAATATTGAAAGGAACTTGATAGATGCTTACTGTTTACGAATTTATTTGTAACTACTGAAGCGTGGGTTCATCATCATCATCTCCTCTCAGAGTGAGAAGGGTTTTGGCCATCGTCTACCACGCTGGCCATGTGCGGATTGGTAGACTTCACACACCTTTGAGAACATTATGGAGAACTCTCAGGCATGCAGGTTTCCTCACGATGTTTTCCTTCACCGTTAAAGCAAGTGACATTTAATTAATTATTAAAACGCACATAACTTCGAAAAGTTAGAGGTGCGTGCCTGGGATCGAACCCCCGACCTTCGGTTAGAAGGCGGACGTCTTAACTACTAGGCTATCACAGCTTATAAGCGTGGGTTATTAGAACATATTTATTTGTTTTTACTCTACTAAAGCATTCAAGCAAGCAGGCAAGGCTGCCATCCTATAATATCTAAAAAACTGAGTTTCACCTACGTTACATACATAAAAGACCTGAGTATTAGTTTGGTCCTATACGTAGCAATGTTTTTATAGCATCATAAGTCTTACTAAATTCCCATTTTTGAAAAGTTACAAATCCCGGGCTCGCATCTCTAACTTTTCGGAGTTAGGTGCGATTTAAGCATGAAATCATCACTTGCTTCACCGGTGAAGGAAATCATCGTGAGGTAACCTATATGCCTGAGAAACGTCCGTAATTTTGGCCAGCCTAGAGTAGACTATGGCCAAACCCTTCTCATCCTGAGAAGAGACCCGTGCTCAGTAATGAGCAGGCGATAGGTTGATCATGATGATCCGTTGCGGTTTTGGTGGCCTCAACCGTTTTGGAAAACAACTAGTTTCGTCCAAATGAACGGGAAAATTGCGTAGATAAATTAATAAACTACGCTATTCCTTGATAACATTGCTGTATGATTATGCATAGTGAAATTGGATGTTTGTAGTGTTGGAATATACCTAACCATTGGATAATATTTTGACGATAGAAATTCACTGCAATAAATGTGCTTATTACATAAAACATATTGCGCAGATAAAATGTAGGTAAGTAGGTATATCTTACTTATTTAAAAATATTAATAAAAATGTGAGAGTTTTGTCACTCATTTCTTCACGCCACAACGACTGAACTGATTTGGATGACATTTAGATAAAAAATATATGTAATATATTACACAGGCAAAATTTGAGAATCTACTTTCTTTACGACGAAAATGTTGCATGCTAATCAGGAAAATTATTTACTCACGTCTGAAGCGTGGTTGCGAAAATAATACAGGGTTGTCTACTCACATCACATATGTAGATACCTACATCCTAATAATATTATAAATGTGAGAGTGTGGATGTTTGGATGTTTGTTACGCAATCACGCAAAAACGGCAGAACGGATTTGGATGAAATTTGGAATGGAGATAGATTATACCCTGGATTAACACATAGGCTACTTTTTATCCCGGAAAATCAAAGAGTTCCCGCGGGATTTTGAAAAATGTAAATCCACGCGGACAAAGTCGCGGGCATCAGCTAGTAAATAATAAATTACACAAACAAAGTATTACTTAAGTTCCACTTTTTCAATCGACAAATAATATTTAGCCGAGGAATAAATTTACGACAGGTTTTGTAACGAAAATGTGTCTCTAATCTCTATTACTGAGTTGCTAGGTAAGGTATTCTACAATTTTGTAAGCTCTACACCGTTGTACTATTTTTTTAATATTCATGGAAAGAATTCACCAGGAGCTCTGCAAAAAGTCACCGCTGTGGCTTCTCGCAGATTAGTCAAAAGTTAAAACTTAATAATAAATTTAAAAAATTAGTTAAGTAAAATAAAAGTGTCAGCCCTAAGTCCTTTTGCCGGAACAATTATGACGGCACAGGAGGAGTTCGCCAGGAGCTCTGTAAATAGTCACCGCTGTGGCTTCTCACAGATTAATTCCAAGTGAGGGTGCTCCCCGATCCTTTCTCCATTCAAAGCCAGTCCGCTTGCGACAGACAATGTAGTCCCACTTTTATTAAACCTTTACTGCGAGGATGAGATGCGCTGAAATGTGATAGGTATAATATGTATAGTCTGAAACCTCAGTTGCTCAACGGTTAAGGAAGGGACTTAAGAATAGTAGGTTCAAACTACACCAGTTTTACTATTCTATATATTGTTATAGTCTCTAGCACAAGCTTAGTTGAAAGGGAATAGAAATTGAAAGACCTTATCAGTACTCTTATTAAAAATGCGAAAGTATGTTTGTTTATTGGTTTGTCCTTCAATCAATTTCCAACGGTGGAACGGATTGACGTGATTTCTTGCATATGGGTATAAAGACCTGGAAAGTGACTTAGGCTACTTTTATCCCGGAAAATCAGAGAGTTCCACGCGGACGACGGAGTGAAACGCCTAAATCAATTTTCACTTCAACAGTCACCTACATGAATAGAACTAAATGTATGGTTCAGTTTGCCGTGACGCTGGTACGTAACGTAATTGTCCCGTTGATTTCAAGCAGGAGCTCAATGTTTGCCGATACCACGTGTCGCACGAATACTGGCACATTGAGACTCATGCATCATCGATCGGTTTTCTCAACAAGAATGCTCGTCGGAACTTGTGCCTTTAAACTGAAATTCGAAACATAGGTACCCATAGCACTTGTGAGTTGTGACCGTTGGCAACAAAACATTGTAACAAATGCTGATCGTAGGTAGGCATGTAGGTTATGGATGCTTCAACGCGTTTTAGAGTATAAATAAGATCGCCTACCGCTACTTTTTGCCGTGTTACAGTATTGATACAGCCGCAAAAAAGTCCTCACGACTGCATCTCTACAAAAAGTCGCCATTTATATGAACTTATTATAGATAAGTCACATTATCATGTTAGCAGTTGGAGTAAATTTCACTGACTAGTTTTGCAAGATTTTCTCATCTGAATACAGTGAAATAGTAGAAATTAAAATAACTGCACGTAGGAATCGGACTGTTTCAATTTACTGTGAAGCACTTTAAATATTCAGCGGTAATTAAATACAGAGCTTAGTATAAAGCGCGGTGATTGCTCAGAGTCAGGCTGAGATTCACTAAAATAATTTCGCACTTTCAAGTTACACAATTAGTAGAACTGAAAAGAAAACTGCATTTTTAGGAGGGATATTTTTTTAAACCCAAAAACGGAAGAGTATATATTATAAAGTTTAGTCATAATTCTTTGTGAGTAACATTGGTACCTATGGTATTGGTAAGCTGTGGTAGCCTAGTGGTTAGGACGTCCGCCTTCCAATCGGAGGTCGGGGGTTCGATCCCGGGCACGCACCTCTAACTTTTCGGAGTTATGTGCATTTTTAAGTAATTATAATATCACTTGCTTTAACGGTGAAGGAAAACATCGTGAGGAAACCTGCATGCCTGAGAGTTCTCCGTAATGTTCTCAAAGGTGTGTGAAGTCTGCCAATCCGCACTTAGCCATCGTGGTAGACTATGGCCAAAACCCTTCTCACTCTGAGTGGAGACCTGTGCTCTGTAGTGAGCCGGTGATGGGTTGATCATGATGATGATGAACATTGGTACCTTGCAACGGAAGACGCAGCGTTGGAAGACCCTTCACTAGGTGGACGGACGACATCAGATGAGTCGCAGGGAGCCGCTGGATTCAAGTGGCGCAAGATCGTGGCGTGTGGAAGTCCCTACAAGAGACCTATGTCCAGCAGTGGACGTCTATCGGTTGATGATGATGATGATGATGATGATGAACATCGGTACCTTCATACCAAACTACTGATTACTTCTTAGGGTTCGAAGGATGCGAACGGGACCCTATTACTGAGAAGCCTTCGCTGTCCATTCCGTCTATCCGTCAGTCTGTCAGCGGGCTGTATCTCATGGACCGTAATAGGTAGAGAGAGTTGGACTTTTCACAGAATGTATATTGCCGCTCTAATAACAAAAAATTCAAAATGGCCGCCATTAAAAAAATGTTATTTCTTATACGATGCTTCATATGCGAGTCTGGCTCGTAGCCACTTGACCAGTTTTTTTATAAATTAGCTGCTCGAGTATCACAGGCTATAAAATGACGTCATGACAAATTCAAATTAGTGGATATGGCAAAAAATTATATGTCGAGGTAAATCTATGCCAGGATCAGCTAGTTGTCAATAAGATAATAAGGGTGCGTTTCCACTGACTTGGAGATGGGCGGCGTCAACTGGGCAGTCGTATAAAAATATTATAATAATTAATGTATGGGATGAGTAGCATTGTACGTCTGAAACCACATCAAGCATTGTGCATGGTAGATATTGGTAAAATTGGAATGTCATGGAATATTTACGAGTCATGTTTATTCAGGCAACGGATTCGCTGCTTATTACTCGTAGTCCCATTGTCTCTGTTCGTTTTAACTTTTAATTACTAGGTGAAATTTTGTATTTGGATTTTATGAAACCGAAAATAAACCTTTCAATAAACTTTATATAAAAACACAAAATGAAACATTCGTGAGGTATCTGTACCTACATTTACGAACAAAAAGATAAAATGCACACTTAATAAAAAACCGTTGACACCTGCTGGTTCTAGAAATATATTTTGCATGTAGGTTTTCACTTTTTTCTTTCTTTATAACGTAAGAAATTCCCTCTAAGAAAACTGCTTAGAAATTTCACCCAACAAATATTAAAAAAAAAGTATTTTTAAACTTTAACTTTTACGGACGGATTACGTCTTGAACTTTTCACTCTGCTATTGTAGTATTTTTCTTTTTATAATTAAAGAAAGATACGATTCGAAGAATTCAAAGAAGATCAGAGCTCAGATAAGATCAATATCTCGCTGGCTGTTAACTCTATTCAAGATAGAATACCTATCTATCCAGTGTCAAACAACAGCATTGTGGTAACCCCATTTATTACGAAGTGCAAATACACGCAGTAAACATTAATGTTAATTTACAACAGGTGCTTGCAACAGCACCTATTGCAATAAACAAATGGATAACATCACGGGAAGGCGATACTCGTAAAAAGCATAGCTGACACGCACGCCCTCGCGTAAAACACGGGCTTTATTCTCAATGTAACAATCGCAATACGGGACTAGTAGAGAGATTTCGATTTTCCGAACCCAAATCTTGGTGGAAAATTTTGTTACTAGTATTTCGTGTTTGTTTTTCTTGCATTTTCCCATAATACAACAGAAATGTTTAGTTTGACTATTTGATACTCTGGTTGTGACATTTAAACATTATATAGGAGATACATACTTATCAGCGAACCGAGTCATTTGCCATGAGTCAATTTAAACATAACTTCATTGGCAGAGACGGTCCCGACAAAAACTGTACTAAGTACCAAGGGATTGAGCATTCTGGTACGACTACGATGCCACATAGAAACCCATAGGATTTTTAAGAATCTATATCCTCGGAAACGAAGTCGCGAGAAAAAGCTAGTCACGGAATCAAAAGATTTTAAGGGAGATAATCACCGCCTACCGTGCTTAAAATAGCCAGGAATAAGCAAACCTTTAAAAAAGTTCTTAGCTATTCTTAAAATAATTTGATTCCACACTCAATGCAAATATGTTACGTATTTGCATTCTAATATTTTCGATCAAAAACTTTCAGGAAGGAGCTTTCAGGATTTAACCGAAGCGTCAGCTGCGGTTTAAAAGGCGCTCGTAAATCCGATAATGCTGCGAGAAACCTACTTTTGGAATAATATTCCAGAACTCATATTTGTCTGGAATAATATGAGTGCTTATGAAAGCGCGGGGTGTAGCCGAATGATATAACTGAAGGGGTTAAAGTTTTTTTTAAATAACAAACTGCACACGTCTCTCTTGTGTTGTCGATAAAGAAGCTGCAAGAACGCGGTATCGCACTGATCCTACTTGGGCTGCTCAGATATGTATTGTTGCTGTATTGCATGCTATTTTTTTGGAGAACCAATTAAGTGACAGATATAGCTCAACGAATTAGGAAGCTGAAGCGATAGTGGGCAGCGGGGTGATTCGCTAACTCCGTGTCTAACACTGAATGATAGCCACCGAGCTCATTTGACATTGGTTGGTTCACATTGCTGTTTCATTTAGTGATATTAAAATGACATGTCGTAGAAAACCTTCAATGAATTAAAAATAAATGTCAAATGAGCTCGTTGGCTAACACTCAGTGTTAGACACTGAGTTAGTGAATCAGTAGGCTGGTCAAGTCTGTCGCACAGGATTCTTAAAAACATAAATCTACGTGAATCACGGTCATCATATTATTATTTGGTACAAAGATAGCTTACATGCATCCTGAAGACGAACGTACGATACTTTTTATTAGTGAAAATCAAAGAGTTCCGACAGAGTTTTTAAAAACCTGAATCCACGCGGACGAAGTCGTGGGTGTGATCTAGTCTTAATTAATATAAAACACAATAAATGTTTCTAGTTTCGAGAAAGAGGCCAGCCGCCGAATCCAACTTGGCTGGGCAGCATTCAGGAAGGTTCGAGATGTCTTCTTTTCCAAAATTCCTCAGTGCTTGAAGACCAAAGTCTTCGGACAGTACGTGTTGCCAGTGATTACATATGAATCCGAGACATGGTCGCTAACTGTGGGCCTCATAAGAAAGCTTAGGGTGACTCAGCGAGCGACGGAGAGAGCTATGCTTGGAGTTTCTCTACGTACTTAAATCAGAAATTAGAAGATCCGTAGGAAAATTAGAGTAACTGACATAGTTCAACGGTTTGCGAAGCTTAAATGGCAATGTGCAGGGCACCAGCGGCGTGCACAGGGTTTGAAGCTAGGGTAGGCATTAGTTAGGTAGGCCTGTTTACTGGCAGGTCATAATGAAAAATATGCATTGAGCTATTACAACTGGGGTAAGCAGTGCATTTATGCCTCTATGACCTGCACGCCACTGCAGGGCACATAGTTCGGAAATCCGATAGACGTCGGGGTGCCAAGGTGCTGGAATGGCGACCTCGCACTGGTAGGTAAACCCAGCGTTGGAAGACCACCCACTAGGTGCATGGACGACATCAGACGAGTCGCAGGGAGCCGCTGGATTCAGGCGGCGCAAAACCATGGCGTATGGAAGTACAAGAGACCCTTGTCCAGCAGTGGATGTCTATCGTTTGCTGATGATGATTTCTACCTATGTCCATTATAGACCTTGAAATCATCCAACCGATGTGCCCTAAAACGATTTAATTAGAAAGGCAATAATTAAGCACATTCTTTTTTAAACGTTCGCACACGCAGCGCAGGGTATCCACTAGTAGATAATAATAAAAAGGAGTAGGTAGTAACCAGTGGCGTGCAGCTCATAGAAGCATAAACGCATTGCTTACCCTCATTGTAATAAATCAATGCTTATTTTTCATTATAACCTGCCGTAAAATAAGTTCATACCTAAATGCATACCCTGGCTTGAACTCCTGTGCACGCCACTGGTAGTAACATCCATTAGTTTCGGTAAGTATCGAAGCGCTGTGGCTTCGCAAAGAGGTGCGAGGCTCGTGATTTGAATCTAAAGAACTTCGCGATAAAGCCTGTCGAAGCCGATTTGAATATGAATAGAATGCTAATGAAAAACTTGTACCCGGGCATAACGTCTCTCGTAAAATTGTTTTACTTAAGTGAAATATATCCGGGTGATAGATAACAGGAATTGAAATAAATAAGAACTGAAGTGGCGAATAATCTGTGCCGCGGCGATATTGGTTTGTTAGTCAACCATTTGCTTCCCGCACTATAAGAAAGTAGGTAGGTACAGTACCCGTACCGTACGCAGACACATCCCTCCATTGTTGTCCAGAGCATGCGTACACATTTACATTTTGGGATCAATGCCTATGTATAAATTATTAAATACGGGGTCTTCTAAAAGTCGTAAAATCGACGTTCACTGTTAGGTAGTTTTAAGTTTGCTAACCATTTAAAATTCGTTAACAGAACGTCATACATGATGCCACATACTTACTTGCGCCCTTACTTTTTGAAGTTTGATAAAAAGTCGCTGATTTGACTAGAAGTCATCATCCCTATTCCCTATTACACCCACGCATCAGATCGAATCTGATATTACTTATAATATAAGAAATGTGAAAGTTTGTAACTCTACGCCTCCCTCTGTTATGGGCAGATTACACCTACCGAGTACAGTGGCGAGTCAGTGTCCTCGGCCGAGTACTCGGTTGGTATAAACATTTTACGAATGCAATTTCGCCGCAATTTCTCAGCCACAGCACTGTCTCGGCCGAGTGACATTTTACTGTCTCGCTTCGCTACTCGGTAGGTGTAATCTGCCCATTACCTTTTCACGGGCTATCCGCTATGGGTCTGCTATATCCAAATTTGGTGTACCTACATGATAGCGATAGCTATGTACCAAAAGTAGCCTAAAATCAAAGAGTCCCCACAGAAATTTTTAAAACCTAAATCTGCGCGGACATGGCCGCGGATATCATTAAGTAAGCAATAAGTTGCAAATCTACTACTACTACTATGTAAACTGTTTTTTAATAATTTTTCATCCAAATCCACAAAGCCAAATAAAAAGTTTCAAATTACTCGTGCAACTTATTATTTGTGTAATTGTGCCTAGTAGGTAGGTAAAGTAATTAGTGTTCTCTTTGTTTTGTTAAAATGTTCCTGGACAGCTAATTTATCACGATAAAAAAACTACAACATAGTAAAGTAATTATATTTTTTATGGTTCCGTACCCAAAGGGACCCTAATGCTAGGACTCCGCTGTCCGTCCGTCTGTCTGGCAGTCAGCGTGCTGTATCTCATGAACCTTAGGTACCTAATAGGTAGAGAGTTGAAATTTTTAGTGTGTATTGTCCGCGACAGGTTGAGATGGCAATCGGGGTATGAGACGGGGAGATGCCCCGCACACCCGCACATCACCAGCACTCGCCCGCACCAGGTTAGCGCGGGGGCTGTGCGGGTGTGCAGGGCATTCCCTCCCCAATTGCCATCTTGACCTGTCGCGTACTATATATATATTTTGCCACTATAATAGCAAATAATAAAAAATTCAAAATGACCGTCATGTAAATAGGCAGGCACAATGCACTATAACAGCAAATAATAAAAATCAATATGGTGACTTTAAAAATGGTCGCCGCGACAAATTAAAAAGAAAAGAAAATTGCTTACCTAGTATTATATTTTGTACGATGCGATGGTACAGAACCCTTTGTATGCGTGTCTGACTCGCACTTGAACGGTTTTTTATTTTTAATTTTGCTAAAGCTTGTTCATAAACGGTGCGCGTACCAAACTCTAATTTGCTAAAACTACTGGGAGTTGCACGAGCAAGTCGCGATAAACGAAATGAATATTACTCAAGAGACTGCTCGAGGGTGTTTATTTGAATATGAAAATATAAAATGAATTTATAAATATTTCTACTATAAAAATTATACGGTAGTGGCTATTTATTTTTAGATAATATTTTATAAATAACACTTGAAAGCGAGTTTTATAAGGAAAATAATAAAGGCTTCAAACAAAAATAAGTACTACGTAGAGCTTAAAGCATCATCCAAACCTACGCGACCAAAGCAGTTGCTTTGTATGCAACGTTCCCTCTTCACCATGCGCGCCATGCACACTTAGGTAGGCGACCACAATACTACATTTATATTATGCATCCCGCGTTCATGACGCGCAGTTGTGACCGTAGCTTTAACTGAGAGAAGCCGGTGAAAAACTAAGGAAATATAATTTCATAACAGTCCCCAAATGCATTTCGAAATTCGTATTCTGAGCAAATTTCTAAATGTTAATTTTGGGCCTTAATTAAAAAATTACATTTATCATTACTTTAAAAAATTTACTAAAAAAACTGACTTCGAAAACCACTACAAAGTAAAAAATAAGTAATTTTTGTTTCTACACGTATGTATGTTGAAGAGGCGAGATTCACGCTTTGATTAATTCTAGTTTCTTTTATTATGCTCGCCCGACTAATCAGGCATCTCTTTTACCAATGGTGATGTCCAATTAGGAAGTTTCATGGTATATTAATGTAGGTAGATGAACGTAAAATATTTTAAAGTTAAAAGACCATTTGCTTTTCGAACCGGTGGTAGAATCGTATCATAAGTGGCTCATAATATGCTGTCCTAACATACATTAAATAAATAAATTCATTTAATTTAAGTTCGCGAGCAATTACTCGTTCTAAAGCGGGTCGTGATGCAACCTCACTCAAAAGTTGAGCGACTCTAAAAAGCATACCTACTACTCTTTTACGAAAAAAGAGTCAAAAGTAATTTCCTATTAGGAAGTTTCGTAGTATATTTGAAACCGCATTCAAATTAAGTAGATGAACGTCAAATATTTAAAGTTAAAGATACATTTGGTTCGCGAGCGTCTCGTCGTTGCTATGAAAGAGGGTCGCGATGCACTCTCACTCAAAATTAATCAGCGAGAAGCTATTGCGGCGACTATTTACAAAAGCTTCCTGGCGCACTCTCTCGCTTCATCATTTTGTCGTAAAAAGGAGCCAGGGATGTCTCAGCCGAATGAATAAATTTTATATCCTACGTGTTGGAACTTTAAACAGGAATCTTAGCAAGAATCCGGCAAGAATTTAGTTACTTTTGAATCTAGTTACGTTACCAAATTCCTATTTGAACAATGTAACTGCTAAGTTTCTTGCCGATTCATAGCCTTCTTCAGCATGGCGTTGGTGTTTCCACTCACCCTGCGCATCAGTGCGAAGCGACTTGCTTATGCATGAATGAATAAAAGTCATCCGTGTAAACAAACATACAACTACAAGTGTATAATATCCAAAACGCTTTCAAAAGTGTTACTTTGACGTCTAAACTACACCATGTGAAATAATAGAGGTCTTTCAATAGGTCCCATAAGTTGGAAACACTGTTCCCAACTTATTATACTATTTAATTAGAGAGAGATTAGAGACAACCCTAAATGTATTTCGCAACAAGGCCCACAGACATGAGTAAATAATTTTCCTGATTACCGCGCCCCGTCTTCGGCGAGCAAAAGGAAGTCTGGAGACCCGACCTCGACAAAAATAATAAAACTTTCCTTCTCCACGTTCCTTATTTAACTCCGAGAGCTTGTAGGAAATTTCGAGGAGCTTCTTTATAAAAGCTGAAACTTAGTTCTTCAGTGCTACCCGTGTAATTTGTATGGTAGGTAAGATTGACCTGAAAGCCGGATCAAGGCGTGTTCGCGAGTTACGTTTTAATTTAAAACTAGGTCAAGGGGAAGTACCCTATAAGTTTCTTGACAAACACGACAGACAGACAAACAACGAAGTGATCCTATAAGGGTTCCTTTTTTCCTTTTGAAGTACGGAACCCTATAAAGGTTAAAATATTATGAGTAGGTATCCTTAATTTTTTTGTTAGAAATGAATATTAAAGAATTTGAAAAATTTAAATAGCAGGCGACTCAGTTTTAGCGATTTAAAAGATGGCAGGGCATGTTTAAGGTGATTGCAAGAATACTTAAACTTTATAAAGCTAAAACTTCACTGCACCAATTTCATGAGATGTTTTGGCATGATAAATAATTATAGAAATCTGAAGTCTCATTTTAACATTAGATTTAAAAATTGTGAACCCACCCACAAACCAACTGGGTGGTCTAATTTACCATTAAATCAGAAAAATGCAGAATACTAATACTTAGCAGCTTTTATCAAGCACCTCTTCAAAATTTCCTAGAAACTCTTGGAGTATTTCGTTTTTTCTAGCCAGCTTGGTATTGCAAAAGAAAATTGATTTCCTGTTACGTATTTTGAGTGCAATAGTGCGAAATTCGAGTAGGTACTTAGTTAACTAGATGTCGTTTGTCACAGAGCACTCCGTGATAGCTTTTGCAGTGTTTGCTAACGAAAATTGTAATTTCCAGTAGCAAATTATCTAATGGCAATTTCTGTTATTGAAATTTCTGGCATTGAAATGCACTTTGAGGTTTACCGTTTACCAGAGATTACTGACGTTATTTTCTCACGGCTCAAAATTGATGTTTCTATTGATAGAAATACTGATCATTTATTGATTGATTCTCAATGTAAATTAAATTATTTGACGATACAAATTAGCACTTGTAAAAGTTCACTTGAATAAAAATATATTCTATTCTATATGATACACGGCAATTGCAACGTTTTTGAAACAATGCTTAATTGTCTTGAGGTAAGGGAGCACATACAAAAGACTAAGCCAACCCTTTTCTATTTAACTGCAATCCCTTTCTCTCTCTCTATCTCTCTTTCTCTATCGAAGCATACAAGTCACATCCGTACACACTTCAGAAAATGAAGAAGAAGAAGGAAGCCTGGCTATTGTTAACGTGCATCATGAAGAAAGGACGTACCTACATCACATTGGCTAGTAAAGTAAGTCTCTAAGTCGGAAATTATTTCAACGCCCTTCAGGCTTTTTCATTCGTAAGCGATCTAGTGTATAACGTAGCTAAATGAAGCGACGCGTACAACGGATATTACAAAGATCCAATTAATAGATAAAAAGCGCATTAATTCCATTTTAGCGCACAAAATCATGAGAGCTCGAAACGTAAAAAGTAATATTATTTTGCTTCCGACAGAGAGTTGCCATATTGCTAGAGTCAGATATGTCCTACAACTTGGCTTACAAGAGCAACAATTATTGTGTTTTACTTATATGCCATTCAGTAAATTGTATCAAATGATTTTACTGTCTCTCGCTATCTTTATCATACTTAATACTATGACGCAAAACTTACAGTTATGTAACAAAAGTAAAAGAGGAAGATAGTGTTAAATCTAAAGACAAATCTAGCGGGAATCTGCTCAAATGTGTAAGCCTCAGCTGTCGGTCCGTCTGGCTGTCAGCGGGCTGTATTTTATGAACCGTAATAGGTAGATAGTTAACATTGTCACGGAAAGTGTATTAATTCTATTGCTGCTATAACAACATAATTATTATAATATAAAAATTAACAAAAATGTTATTGTTGTTATTTCTTGGACGATGGTACGGAAGGAACCGTTCGTGTTTGAATGATTGCACTGATTGAACAGTATCTGTAAAAAAATATTACTTTAGCTGCAGCAAAGGTACGTTTTTGCAAGAGGCGGTGATTTTATGCAGTTATTGTAAGGTACGGATTAATTACATGTCTGCCAATCCGCACATGGACAGCGTGGTAGACTATGGCCAAAACCCTTCTCACTCTGAGAGGAGACCAGTGCTCTGTAGTGAGCCGCCGATGGGTTGATCATAATGATGATGATGATTAATTACATTATGATGTATGAGATATCTAAATCTCTATGAATCTATAACCCAACGGCTTCCGATAAATGAGATTGATTTCGAATAAATCTCGGGATCATATCCTAAAAATCCGGAAGAAAGAGAGCGGAATAATTCCATGACGCGAATTAATAAAGGTTTCGTTTGAAGGAGATTGCTTTTATGTGTAAAAGGAATTCGGCGCAGGTGGGGAGCGCAATTAAATTGTGCAGGTCGAAACGCTCGCGTCCCGGGGAATGTAATAAACGAGTCACCTTCGAGCAAATATTTAGGAAATTACCCGTGGTCATGTGGGAAGAAGCGGTTAATTGATTTTTGAAACAGTTTCATTTAGTTTGGCTTAAGTATATTTATTTCAAAAGCGATAGATTCAATTACTTCTAGTGAGTAGGTAGTGAACCGATCCATATTATGGAACATTATTAGGATGCGTTTCTACTGAAGTGGAGTGGAGTGGAGCTAAGCGGAGACGTGTTTCCTACCAAACAAAAATTATTGAGAGATACTATAAAATTAGCGTGTATGGTGCGTGTGTAAAGCGTGCGAGTGTGTCACGCATGTGTCAAGCGTGTGTCGCGCTTGTGTCTAGCTTGAGTATACCGTATGTGGTGCGTGTGTGGTGCGTAAGTCACGCGTGTGTGGCGCGTGAGTGGTGCATGTGTTGAACGTGTGTAATACGTGGGGAGCGCGTTAGTAGCACGTTTGTGGCGTGTGTGTGGCTCGAGTGTGGTGTGTGCATGTATGCTGCGTGTGTTGTGCGTGTATGAAGCGCGTGTTGAGCGTGAGTGGTGCGTTGCGTTGCGGACATCGTCTAGGAAAATAGTTCATCAATCCGGAAATTAAAAAACTTAGATATTTTGACAAATTGTTATATTATACTTACACGTGTAGGTATGTCACGCTAGTTTGAAGCATGCTCAATGTTTACTGACGCAATGTGACGTATAATGCAAATATTGGCTTGTTTAGACAGGTTTAGACATACGCGTGACTAGTCTATCGATCTGTTTGATTAATAATCTGGCTAAACTAAACAGTAACATCGATGTTAGCTTGTAGAGTACCTCCGAAATTCACGTGTAGAACGCAACTATCACGTTATTTCAACACAATATTAAATGTATCTTACTCCCTGCGTGCCTAATAGCTAGATGGACCATTTCACACGTAGCGAAAAATCACGTGAAAAGTCTTTTGATAATTATGTAACACTACCTGACGTAGCCTGTGAAAAATCACTGAGCAAAAATCTTACAAAGTTTGAAAATTATCACATTTAATCTCGGTTTTTTTTTTTAAATTTCGCGTGCACATGATCATTGTACCTACTGAGCTAAGCCAAACACCGAAAGCGCTTGGCACTCTATGTAGGTATACAATTATAGAAGTCATCATACCAATAGACTTCCACTGCTGGACATAGGTCTCTTGTAGCCAAACGCCACGGTCTTGCGCCGGCTGGGTCCAGCGGCTCCCTGCGACTCGTCTGATGTCATCCGTCCACCTAGTGGTCTTATAGAAGTATTGCACCAGAATTGCGTTTTCTTAGCGAAACCAGTGTAGGCAGCATATTTTTATGCTATTACCTTTTATTTACCTATTATCTTTTATTTAAATCCTGCTGCGCGATTGCGGTAAAATGACAGCTACAATGTCACTATCACAATCACCTCTGATTGCTTGACGCTCGCTCACTATTGGTTACATACGCGTACTTGGTTCCGCGATTCATAAATGAACTACCTCCAACGCTGATTAAAAAAATAGATATTAAAAACATTAAGTATAAATTAAAAGAATATTTTTTAGCAAAGTTAGATGGCTGAGTCTTTTGTGTCTATGTAGATTATATAATTATTTATATTAGTGCTAATCCTATTCACCTAATAAACCTTAAATTTAATAAACCTACTCACGATTATAACGTCATGTTGCATACTTACGTGATTCGTCGCGTTATATACCTACTGTAGATTATTTAGTTAATAGGTATCTTCGTTGCAGCTAGGCACCGAGGACAAACCTCTGTGGTTTTTTCGGTGTTTTTAGTTTAAGCTTTTATTTGTATGTATTTTTATTTGATAATAAATTAAAAAAAAAAAAAAAAAAAACATACAATGCATTATTGCAACAAGAATAGCACAAATTCAGCCGATCACAACAATTGAGATTGTAATACTGATTGATGCAGGTTTTACGCAATCGCCCTACAGATTCTTTTATAGACTGTCACACGCATTCGATGTTTGTAGTTACCTACCTACTTTGTAGTATGATCCTTGTGATAAAAATACCTACCTACTATGATTTGAATTCAAAACCGTCGCATTTCGTGCAGACTTGTTGGGATTTATAAATATGTTTCTGTCCATAATACTCTGAAACCATAAAAATCCGTGCGCGTGCTTGTTAAAATACACGTGTTGAGTGGGTTCATAACAACTGTCACGTTGAGTTGAAGCTCGCTCAATGTTTATTAACACGGTATGACGTAATATAACGCAAATATATTAAGCGTGTCAAGATATTTTGTGGCTACGCACGGCACGGCTGACTATCAATCGATATGATTTTAAATTCATCACCGCCATCTCCATCATGGATCTCCTCTAAGAATAAGAATGGTAAATTAAAACTACTTGACTATTCATAAGTACTTGTAAAAAGTTTACATGAATAAATAAACATTCTATTCTATTCTATTCTATTCTAAGAAGGGATTAGACCATAATCTGCAACGCTGCAGAAGCAGGAAAGGTTTTCATACACCCTTTCGAGGGAAGCCGGGGCCGAGTTTCAAATAAAAAAACCGGCCAAGTGCGAGTTAGACTCGCGCACTGAGGGTTCCGTATTACGATTGTATTTTATCGACCTTTTGGATGATAAATCAAAAACTATTATGCCTAAAAATAAATAAAAATCTGTTTTAGAGTGTACAAATAAAGCTCTTTCATATGATACCCCACTTGGTATAATAATCTTACTTTGAAAGTTGAAAATCGCAATATTTGTTCATGAACACACTTTAATTTTTTTTCTTGTGATGTAACCACAAATTCACAGTTTTCAGATTTTTCTCCTAATGTCTGATATAAGACCTACCTACCTCCCGAATTTCCTGATTCTAAGACAACGGGAAGTACCCTCTAGGTTTCTTGACAGACCGACAGACAGACAGACAACAAAGTGTAATAAGGGTTCCGTTTTTCCTTTTGAGGTACGGAACCCTAAAAAAATATTCTGCTCACAAAATAACCACGAAGTAGGTATATACAACTTATTTATTACCTACCTGAATACTGAATGGTATTCAGGTAGGTAATAAATTCATTCATAATCAATTCATTTAGACGAAACTGTAACAAACGTGAAATGAGCAGTCTTGATAGTGTTGCGCAAGTTTTTCATTAACATTCTATTCATATTCAAATCGGCTACGGCAGGCTTTATCGCAAAATATGTTCCTGGATTCAAATCACGTTCCTCGCACCTCTTTGCAAAGCCACCGTGCGCAATGAGATAGCCAAACTCTTGATTATCTGCATTCTACATAAACTAACTTCGTACGAACTCATCACGCATGTTCTATGTGGATCATTCGTTAGTTATGAAGCAACATATTAATAATATACCCATTCATTGAGATTTGTTTGTTGTTAACTAGCAATCCGCCACCGCATCGCAGGAGTAGCTGATCAATGATCATGCTACAGTCAGATAACTTCTGGTAGATAAACGGGGGTTGGTCATGTGACAAAATTTACACTTCATATGAACCCTTTTTCTATGATTGTCAGTTAAGCTCTAAAGTCAATAGGGACTGGGTTGTACCGTACATTGTTGACCTGTATTATTAGTAGGTAGATTGGCACAGACCTTTGAAAACATTAAGTATGGAAAACTCTGCGGCAGGCATCGATATAAATGACAAGATATGCCCAAACGCACAAAATTTTTCACGGTTTTGGAACCAAATAAATAAGCGCCCCCTCTTAGATACTAATGAACGACCCGTTTGTAATCCAGACGTCACTGAGATTGCATTGGTGCTAAAGCACCAATGAGTCGGTGCCATTTTGTTTGTTCAATCAAATGGCCCTGTCCATACGAAGTAATATAGGTATAAGTCAATGGCGGCAGGTTTCCTCATGATATTTTTCATCACTGATAAAGTGTGTTATTTTAATTGCTAGTACATAACTCCTACATAACAATAGTACATAACAAGGTGGACGGACGACATAAGACGAGGCGCAGGGAGCCGCTGGATCCAGGCGGTGCAAGACCGTGGCGTGTGGAAGTCCCTACAAGACAGTAGCGTGCAGGTCATAGAGGCATAAATGCACTGCTTACCCCAGTTGTAAGCTCAATGCATATTTTTTATTATGACCTGCCAGTAAACAGGTTCCTACCTAACTAATGCCTACCCTGGCTTCAAACCCTGTGCACGCCACTGCTACAAGAGATCTATGTCCAGCAGTGGACGTCTATTGGTTGATGATGATGATGATGACATAACTCTAGTAAGTAATAATATAGTAGGTAATAATAATATTATTACATTTGTAAAACAGCAAAATATATTTGGCACAGAAGATACTGAATTTCAAATGTAGAGAGCACCGTAACCTGTTTTCGTGGAAACTGTTTTGCATGCTGACTTCGCATTGTGACTACACTACGAGTAAGCGGCCAAGTTGCAAGAGAATTATGACTTCTATGTAATTTGTGCCTATTCGATAGAGAAATATACATACCAAGTACCTACACTTGGTACACATAATCGTCGTCGTCACGCCTCGGTCTTGCGCTGCTTAAATCCAGCGGCGTCTGAGATTGTCAAACTAGAGGATGTTCTGCCAACACTGCGCTTTTCAGAGCGAGTTCGCTTTTCCAGCACCTTGGGAATCTAATGTCTATCGGTTGTATGTGCCCTACAGTCCATTGCCACTTCAGCTTCGCAAACCGTTGAGCTATGTCGGCTGCTTTGATTATTCCATAGCTCGATCCTTGTTTGACTACAAAACAGATCTCAGCGGGACTTGTGCCCTTGGCTCTACCTGCGCACATCACCATGTTGCAACTTCAGGTTGGACTACTTGTTTTCACTTGATGATGCTCTCTTCAGATATAAATAAATAAATAAATAAATAAAAATCTTTTTTATTCAAATAAACTTTCACAAGTGCTTTCGAATCGTCGGATACATCTACCACTGGTTCGGAATGCCTTTCCTACCGAGAAGAACCAGCAAGAAACTCGGCGGTTGCTCTTTACAAATATTTGAAATACAAGATTATGGCATGTATAAAAAAGTATTTGGAGTCCTGTGCGTTGCTGGAACGAGCTGCAGGTCAAATCCACTCCAAAACTTTGACTATATCTATGCAAAAACTCACGTCGTTGATCCGTTGCTCCGTTGTGGCGTGATTGAAAGTCAAACAAACACACTTTCACATTTTATAATATTAGTAGTAAGTGCAGTAGAGTAGAACTCTAAAGATTCAGGCTAATACATCTTTTAGGGCATGGACAAACTTAATTAAGCTAATTACCTACCTTTGTGTTCAAATTAACTCAAGTCGCAGTGTTCGGTATCGTTTTTGCCCATCCGTCCCTCTCCTGTCCAAATCCATTACACGAACGCATTTTCTAAGGTACAATAGGGGATCTCAAAAGGGACCCTACGTCGTCTTTTTCCGTTCCGTAGTAAATTAATAAGGAACCTTCACAAAAAAACCAAGTTTAACTTAAACTTTATTAAGCTTCAAAGGTGTCTGGTAAGGGGTTGCCACGATAGTTACTAAGTGTCTTTGTGTTGTTGCTTATTAAATTAATTTACAAGTAAGTACAATGAACTGCCGCCATTCTGAGCGTCACCCGAGAGTCCTTGGTTTCCCTAAAGCAAAGACACTTAGAGAACCATCAGAGAGGGTTAGGACGTGTCTACACTATTAGCAATCCATCTAACACTATAGTAACTATAGTGTTAGATGGATTGCTAATACTCATAATCTACTATAGTATAGTAGATTATGAGTAACTATACTAACGTGTTTCTATTTCGAGCTTTTATTACGTCTTGTCGACCAGAATACACAGGTTCATTCCATTTAGCCAAAAGTTCCGAACAATCTTACAAAAACAATTAAGTAAGAAAAAGACGAAAAAACGGAGGATGGGCCTGGTAGACGCCTATTTCTTCCGCGCGATATTCCCCATTGTCTCTTAGAAAAAGTATTGCAGAAATGGAATTAGATGGACGAAGGGACGGATGGGTTAAACAGATACCGTGCGCGGACTTGAGCAAAGATGAAGATAAAGCTAATTAGCGAAATGAATTATCATTATAATGGGCGGTTCGCTTGTTTAGATTTTCCTGTCAACCATTTTTTTTACTGGGCTCTTCTATCCCATTTACTTTGACAATAGGAATTGGGACGAGATTAACTAAAAACATTTTATTTATTTCTCAATAGTTATGCAGATAAGAGGGCTGCTACAGGGAGAGCTATATGCTTTGTTGAAACAGGATAGATATAACATAATGGGAGATAGAAATAAATGTAGTAGATATGTTAAATTACTGAAAATAAAGCTTAAATAAAATAAAAAATCTTCAGTCAGCTTACAGGTGATATTTGAATTTTCATAAAAAGTAAACTTTAAACTACAACTCAACTTGATTTTTATCCTAAATTAAGGGGGCATTTATTTCACTTTTGTAATTTTACATAATGTTAGTACACATAGGGCGCTGTTCATTGATTTTACATTGATTTTCATAATATGTGTAGTTTCTTTAATATATTTTCAGATAGTAGGTGCATCAGGGCTTTAGAACATACCTACTACTACAACGTTTGTAAGTAAAGGTTGACGTCCTCGTATTTTACAATCATCCATTGTAAGGCAATGCATCCAAGGGAATAATCCCGAAAACACGATGCGGAGATTTCGTTCGGAAATTCGAGCATAGGGAACTTCACCGAGGAGATTTGTGTTCAGGAATTGAGTGAAGGCTATTGTTGCGCACTGACTGGAGGCGGATCGCGTCGATACTTGATATTTTGTGGCTTTATCGGCATTTGCTGGAAAAGCTTTCAACGGTTTAGTTTGTCGGAGCAGACAGCCATTGTACTATTTTGAGTAGATGGGTATCTATGTGAGTAGATAAATGTAGACTTCATTCCTTATATTGTTTTAGTCGCATTCTTTAGTTCTAAACTCTATAGGGTAGGGTCTTAGTTACCTTTGGTACAGCCTTTTTACTTAACCCATTAATTTTATTACATCTTGCATACGTTTCATTCAATGCAATTATTATAATAGCCGTCTTATCTCAGCTTTACACAGGTTAAAATAAACTTTTTGTTTTTTTTATTGCACGTAATTAACAAACGAATGTACATAGACGAAAACAATGCCTAGAGGTATTTCAAAACCTTTTTTATGAGAAACTGTGTGTAAAAGTTTCTACCAATTTCCAATTATTAACATTTTCCTATTTACCATTTAACAAAACAATTACTGAACTATCAAAGAGACAGACCGGGAGAGCTTACTTTATTTTATGAAAGTGATTTATTTTAGCACTTGTAAAGCAACCATCTGCTCATTTTCGTAGCTATCTTATTTTTCTTTTCCAAAATGATCTTGTTTCAGAAAATGTCTGATAGGATAGAATTTAGACGAGGTTCAAACTATTGTAGTACAAGTAGTACGTGTAGGCTTGAGAGAGCAAATCGGTGTTTAGGATATTTCTGAGTATGTAGCGAGGTTTGTGGTCTATAGGACATAGGCGTTTATGTCAGTAGAGAGTCACTAGTTTAAAGTACAATGCGACGCACAGCAGCAGTGCCGATTTCAAACCGTAACTGCCCTTAAAGTTTAAAAGTTCACGGGTAGCCACCCGTGAACTTTTCAGGTTGTCCAGGGGATTGCCACGATACTGTTTTTGGCAATGCATGACGTGATTTCTAATACTATTGCGAAGAAAAAGGTAAAAAATTAGACTTTATACTTGGACATAAGATTTTTTACACCTTTGTTAGGTACGTGTTTCCTCCCAAAGCCATCCATTATTCAAACTTCGTAGTCGCTCATCGTTTCTCCCTGTGTTGAGGACAATTTTACGCAGAGAAACTTTCAGCTAAAACTAAAATAACGAAAGTTTGGCATTCGCTGGCTCTTATAGTCTATTAGTATTGTTGCGTCAGTCGCTTCGGAGACCTACGGAAGTCTACCTTAAGTGTATGACAATTTTTATTCACCAATAATAATTGTTAAGATCATCTATTTATTCAGTCTTTATAAAGACACTAGCTGGTGCC
Organism: Maniola hyperantus; assembly: GCF_902806685.2. Lineage (NCBI taxonomy): Eukaryota > Metazoa > Arthropoda > Insecta > Lepidoptera > Nymphalidae > Maniola > Maniola hyperantus. The sequence continues at coordinate 11,889,457 of NC_048541.1, forward strand.
TGCGACTTCGTGCGCGTGGATTGAGATTTTTAAAAATCCTGTGGGAAATTTTTGATTTTTACGGATAAAAAGTAGCCTATGTCACTCTCCAGGCCTTAAACTATATCCATGCAAAAAAAGGTCGATCCTTTGCTCCGTTGCGAAATGATTGAAGGACAAACCAACAAACAAACACACTTTCGCATTTATAATAAGAGCACTGAGGAACTGATAAAAAGGGTACTGATTTTAAGACACTTTCTGAAGAAACAAAAAAACTGTTGCATGAGGCTCCACGCCTACAGCAATGTTAAGCTTGAGTAAAGAAGGTATTTTATTTCGATACATTTAGTATTTACATTGATAAATATTCGAGAACATTTCAGCCAACAGTACTGGGAAACTGAACACAATAGCTCGTTTGTGACAACTGTCTTCCGCCATTCAATTAAAGTAAATGGATTTGCTGAAACACGATTAAAGTTTGCAATCAGCGGCGTAAACAGTACTGTGCCGTTCCTGAGAGCGACAACGACGAATTTATGTGAACTTGATAGGATTAAAGGATTTAAGTAATTGCCTGGCTAAATTTTATGTTTGAACGGGAGAGGTGTAAGTTATTCTTGCACAAATAGACCGAGAAACTGATCATTTTGCTAAAATACGATTAAAGTTTGTGATCAGTGGCATAAACAGTACCTAAGTAGGTTCCTGAGTGCGACAACGACGAATTTATGTGAACTTAATAGGATTAAAGGATTTAAGCCATTGCCTGGCATATATTTTATGTTTAAACAGGAGAGGCGTAAGTTATTCTTGCACAAATAGACAGAGGAACTGATCGTTTTGCTGAAATACGATTAAAGTTTGCGATCAGTGGCGTAAACATTACCTAAGTAGGTAAGTACCTACTGTGCTGTTCCTGAGAGCGGCAACGACGAATTTTATATGTGAACTTGATAGGATTAAACGGTTTAAACCATTGCCTGGCATGGCATTAACTGTTTAAACACGAGAAGTGTAAGTAATTCTAACACAAAATAGACATGTGACATGGATATGTGACAATAAGACATGGACAGATGAACTAATAGTTTTGCTGGACACGATTTAAAATTTACTATCAGCGGAGGCTAGAAAGTTGAACCTACCTACTGATAATTATTGCGCTTTGATATGACACTTACCTTGTTCATATAACATGATCCGCGTACAGTATATTGTGTACTAGATATAGATGATGCCGATAATATTATTCATCTGCGTCAATTTTGTTTTTTAGAAATCCCGGATAAAATGTAGTCAATAGACACTCTCTAGGTCTTTAACTACCTACCTATATCCATAAAAAAAAATTGTCGATTGATCGATGGAACATCGATGTTGAAGGCGTAATTGAAGGACAAACAAACACTATAGCATTATCGCATACGTTTAGAAAACCTCTCCGTAGCTATATAAGAATGTGTATCTAACAGTGCATGTTATTTAAGTATTATTCAAATATCTATTTCTTTTCTTATATTCGTTTCTTAATAATTATAAATTTTAATACTGTCTGAATTTAAACCATCATCATTTTAGCACTATAATTAAAACCGCCTTCGCATTTAATAAACTTAATGGAACCGGGACACAATGTAAAATTCATGGGTGCTAAAACATTCTTTTTATAGCGGACACCTTTCAAGAAAATAACAGCTATTCGAAAACAAAAGCCCCGGCGCTCTCGTCAACAAAACAGCGAATGTTCTCTCCAACCTCTAAGTAGGCGCAGGCCTTTTCAATCTCAACGTGTAGAGGCGAAGAGTAAACAAAAGTCTACGTTCTAGAGGTGCGCTGAGGTTTTTACTCGGTATTCGACATTTTTGTCAGTTTTCATAACATGAAAAAGGCGAGATAGCTATGTGATCCAGTGCAACGTGATTTGACAGATATCTGTAAAGTTAATTGATATCATAGGCACTTCTTCGACATTTTTTGTCTAAATGCATGTAGGCATATGTAATAATGTGTGTGTAATTTTTATTGATTATTTATTTTATTTAGAAATCTTTATTGCACACACATGCAAGAAAAGGGTAAAACATTGCTAAAGCAATCTCTTACAGACAACTTTTACTAAAATCAAAGTCAAATTCAATTAATATTTTATTCAAAATAGGTAATAAATTACACTTTTTGATGGTCGTTTATTGGATTTGTAAAATCATAATAGTGGTGATAATTTTTACGCGAACTTAAAACTAATGCTACGAGGGTTCCAAACGCACCCTGGTCTGAGAAGAGCCCACAACAAATTCAGCCGGATTTTTTTATAATTATTATTAGTTTTTTATTAGTAATGGTTGTTTATCATTGTTTATAATAAAAGAAGTAGGTAATGAGAGAAGAATGTATAACTCCGATAACATTAATTTAATTGACGCTTGTCAATACTATCGTTCGCGCCATCGATAATATTGTGGTTACAAAAATATACCTACCTATCTAAAATATTTTACACAGCGCATCACTATTACCTAGTACCTACTTTCGGAAAAACGAAACTTTTCTTATTATTTAAGAGCCCCGAATGTTTAATGCATGAACAACGATTTATCGAGAGCGAATAATGTGAAGTATAATTTCAGTGATTGCGTTTCTGCACTCAGCATTTTATTTATTTTGTTTCAAAGTGGAATTCTCTTCATGCAAATTGCATAATGCATATAAAAGCAGTACATAATAAATATATTATGTTTTTTATTGAATTATTTAGTGCGTATGCTACTTTCAGAGAACGCTTTTGAATTATAGATGCATTTATTTTATCATTTTTGTTTTTACTTTGTAACCAGTTCATCTATACAAACCTTTTATTTGATAATAATGTTTTGTACCTACAATTCAAGTATTTAAAGTGTTCGTTTAGTGTAAAAAATCGGCCAAGTGCGAGTCAGACACGCGCACTGAGGGTTCCGTAAGTACTCCAGTCGTATTTTTTTGGCATTTTGCTCAATAAATCAGAAACTGTTATGCGTAAAAATAAATAAAAATCTGTCTTAGAATGTACAGGTAAAGCCCTTTCATATAATACCGCATATGGTATAGTTATCTTACTTTAAAAGTTGAAAATACTAAATATTTGTTCATAAACACATTTTAATTTATTTTTTGTGACGAAACGACAAACTTACGGTTTTCAGATTTGCCCTCTTATGTGTGCTATGAGACCTGGCTACCTACCAAATTTCATGATTCTAGGTCGACGGGTTTATAAACCTATAGGTTTCTTGACAGACACGACAGGCAGATAGACAGACATACAACGAAGTGATCCAATAAGGGTTCTTTTTTTTCTTTTGAGGCACGGAACCCTAAACAACAGTCACCACTTCTTTCCACCTAAAGAAGGCTCCAGCGGCTATCGAATTTAAATTGTCATCAAACAAAAATTGGTTGTTTGCGTTAGTAGTTAAGTGGTAGCCCAAGTTTATCAAAGACGAAATAAATTGTGTAAAAAGTAAAAAGTAAAAATACTAGCGCGCCAAAAATTAGTAGTTACCACCACTATTATACCTAACAGCTAACTAACGTCAGGCCATTTCTTAGTTTGTAGGAGAGAATAAAAATCCAACAATGTATTTTCCTCGTAAACTCAGGCATACTTTCACATTTGATACCAAAAACAGACAATTTAGAGTGCTGATATTATAGAAAAATCCAGTAAGCGAAGAATCCTGCTGGCTGCGAGCGAGACGTGCCTTGATTAATGGAATACTTAGATCTCTTGCATCTTCAGGAAAAACAACGTGTTATTTCATTGAAGTGACGCACAGGAATAACTTGGTAGTATATATTTTTACAACATGGTACTATAGTAAAAAGCTTGAGGAAACCTGCATGCCTGAGAGTTCTCCATAACATTCTCAAAGGTGTGTGAATTTTAACAATCTGCACATGGCCAGCGTGGTAGAGGCCAAAACCCTTCTCTCAACAAACGAAGTAAATGCAAGGGTTAAAATAGGATCCTCAGAACTTATCACCCAACAGATAGATATATTTTTAAAACCATCGATCTCTATGTATGCTTCAAGCACTTTCTACTCCGTGGCTTTAAGCCATATTTTTTTTTACTTTGCTCATGGTGAAATAATAAAAGTCTATATTATTATTAATGTGAGTAAACTCCGAAACCATTATCTTGAGTCGCAGACTTTCCCGTAGTCTTTCATTTTCCATGATTTTCCTCAATTTATTTCTTGGGCTCTTAAAATACAAGTGGCTTACAATATAGTTATATCTACCTTATACACAAAAAATATCTTTTGTACACCGAAATTGCGAAATTCTTTCGATATAATAGGTATACGATACCCGCTGTCAAAAGGTTAAAAGGTTACCAGAAAATGTATTCCTTTGATAAAGCCGAAAGCTATAAAGAAAACAGAAATGACCGGATAAATATTGACGATCCCAAAGAACAAACGGTTATCCATAAAAACGTGATTTTTCAGGGGAGCATTTTTATTGTGCTCACTTTTTAATATAACACAGCCACAACACAGCTAAATGTGTTCACAATACTTTATTAATAGGCCAACTACCTAAGAAATGGTTAAGGAAAATTAATTTTTTTCCAAAATACAGCAGGCTTTATCTACTACACAAAAGCTGTATTGATTTATTAAAACTATTACTTGTTATTTAAAATTATAAACAATTAATATAAATACTAAATATGATCTTGAAGCAAGAATATGTAACATAATGAGTTAAATAGTGGTTGTCTTTTGGGTAGTAGCTAGGGGCACATATAAGTTTATTGTGCTAGGGGTAACTTGTGAACTCCGATGTAGGTATATACCTACTGACGACTGCGACATTTATGTATTTTTTTAGAATTAGAATTAGAATTTGTTTTTTAATCACTTGGTACACAATCAATTAATTTACAAAACCACTATAATAATTAATAATCTGTAAAATAATATGTGTAAACAAAAACAACACAATCGATAGAACTGCATTAGTGAAACACTGCGTCGCAATTCTATCGCCCATCCCATTTACTATATTATTATGTCCTTTTGTACTTGGTATTTTTTTTAAAAATGGGTGTAGTTGTTATATGGAGAAAATATCGAAAGATTTTAAAGAAATCTGTAACAGAATAAGAAATTCTAAGTTAATTTATGCCAAAAATTGAATTTCACCAAAATTGTAGTTGCCCGTTTGTTCTTTGAGGCCGTCGATTATTTCGCCGTATCGTTTTCCATCACAGCAGCAAGATAATTGTCTCGAAATAACGTCTGGCTCATTTCAGTATTTCATTTTGTTCAGTGTTTCACCTTATATAAGCTAAGATCCTCCGGAGAGTAGGTATTGATAAACGAGCGCTACGAATATACGACCAGCATACAAATATTGTATTGCGGAGTATTTGTAATATATTTTTAGGGCTAGTACAGACTAAGGAGAATCTAATAGACACTAGATTCTTTGAAAAACTGGAACCATTGATATAATAATATAGTATTGCGATGAAATAAGTCTTACCTTGTACACGTGGATTTAGGTTGTTTAAAAATCCCGTGGGATCTTTTTGTTTTTCCGTCATAAAACCAAGCTATATCCGTCTATCAAGCAGGGAAGCTATCTCTGCACGAAAAAGATGATTCAACTTCCTCGGTTTAAGTCTTCGATTTTCCGGGACAACGAACAGCCTTATGACCTTCCCCGGGTTGCAAATGTGCCCATTAAATCTGTTAATTGCTGTGAAAAGCTAGTAGAGAGACATACCTACACACTTTCATATTCATAGTATGGATTATATAAAGACGGAGATACAGTACGTAATTAAAAAAGGATTAAAACACGGCTTTATGATTGAAAAGCAGCGGCGCGGCGCTTGGATAAACATGAATCATAAATGTTTTATGGATTTCGAATTTAACCAATATTCACATGCGGGTAGCACTGCCGCTGAACATTAACAATGCGTGTTACAGGCCTACGAGTGAGCAATTATAGGATGCGAATGGGACTTACACCAAAAATGGAATATTAACAGAATTAATTAATTTGATTTCAAATATAATTTTAATGACCTCGAGCATTGGAAGCCCGCCCGGTAAAAAGGCTTTATAAAAGAACTGTGTCCAGCAGTGAGTTACCTTAATCGAATAAAACTGGTTTTTCTCCTAATGGTCGTGTAAAACATGCGTATTCTGGGGAAACTTCGCAATTTTTTGGTATCGAGCCAAATTGTGCCAATCGTGTTTTGGCTTTTGTTATTCACTTAAAATATCTTTGATTTTTATAATATTAAAAAATAAATAAACAAACGATTCTTTGAACATCCAAAATGTGCCTAAACACCGCTTTTGGGACGCATATCGCCTTAATTTTCTTATGTACATATTCAATGGTATCTATTTGGAATAAATTACTTTGATTTTGACGTTTTTTGGTTGACTACAACGTAAATGGTATGATGTATTAATTAATATATCAATTATAGATCGAATGGTAATCGCAAACAAAACGCAAGGTAAACACTAGGCACTCTATGTACCAATTTATTGATTACACAAGGATTACGTACACTGTTAACAGGTAAGCGAATGTAGGTATCCAATTAGTCAGAAGACTACCATGTGTTGTCGTTTGGATTAAGGTTTTATTTAATCCTGAAACGCAATTAGTGTAACTACCTACCTACTAGGTATCTGTAACAAAAGTCTTGCTCTAGTTAATTAATGTTTATTCTATCACCTAGGTAGGTTGTGAGCTCAGATTTATGTTAGCCAAAGAAATAAAAATAAGTATAGAAGATTGTAGGAGAACCAGAGTAACCGATATAGTTCAATGGGTTGCGAAGATTCAGTGCCAATGCGCAGGGCGTATTGTTCGAAAAACTGGTAGACGTTGGGGTCCCAAGATGCTGGAAATGGCAACCCCGCATCGGAAAATACAGCTATCGAAGACCCCTCTCTAAGTGGACAGACTTGGAAACAGACAACTTGGAAGAACCTTCGTACAGTTCCTTTTATTACAATGTCTAGGAGCAGTGTTGGATACGTTTTTGTCGATTTCTGAAAAACTTTTGACCGTAGATAGCAAATAGGAACTTATTACAGAATTTTTTGAAAAGAAGTATATATTTTTTTTTTCAGAAAAAACCAGCCGCCAGCTAATTTATAATATTAAAAGAATAGTTCCACGTTGAAGTTCCGTACCTATTAAAAGCTACTCTTCTGCCAACTTCTGATAAAGTGTCTCCCATTGTATTTAAACAGTGCACACTAATAACAATAAAACCAACATTACTCCAATATAAATGAGAGAATATCTATAACGCCGCATACTTTTAGAAGTAAAGTAGGTCATTTGTTGCATTCCAAAATCCAGTCTTTTCCACTTTCTGCAATAAAATTGTAAATACTTTACTTGAGTGTCTCTTTCTCTATACTTATGCATATTTTTTACTGTAGGTATCACTAGGTCTTTAGCGACTCGGTCACTTAGATCTTTAAAAAAAGCTGACAGATGAGAAAATATTAAATCTTGGTCCATCGGATCTAATTTATTTTATTTATTTATTTATACAAGCCTATAACAATTAAATATTAAAATTACCCTAAAACAACTAAGTAGGCAATTTATCCAAGATTAACCCAATTCCATACTTACTAAATATCAACTCGTGCATTTAACAAATTAATAATAAAGAAGTAGACATACTTTAATAAAACGGTATATTACCAAGTTGTTGCCTAATTATACCGACAGTTCTTGAAATCTACAGAATGTTATTGTTGAGAACCGTTTGACGTTTCCAGTGAGATTATTGTGAATTTCCTCGAAGACTTGGTTCGAGAGAGGAAATAATTGTTATTGTGTAAGATCGTTGGTAAATTCTGTATCGAACTCAAACCCAAATTAAACCCAATCTACGCTTGAATACATAACATTTAGACAGAAATATAGCAATGTACCGAAGTTGATTTTCTCTAAAAATCGTTAATAGTGATATTCCAAATTTAAAAAAAGCTAGTCCAACAGTCCAACAGCGATTGTTACGAAACCCTAATTTCATACGTTGTCTTCGTGGTCATCGTTAAATCGTTTCGTTTGATTAAATCTGTCCACCTAGTGGGGGTTCTACATACACTGCGATTTCCGTTGCGAGGTCGCAATTCCAGCGTCTTGTGGGATTCCAATGTTCTTGGAAATATGTACCCCATGATGTGTTGCCACTTCAGTTTCGTAACCCATTTCTGATTTCATCGCGTAGAGAAACTCCGAGCAAAGCTTTATCCGCGGCCCGCTGAGTGCCTCTAAAATTTCCTACGAGGCCCATATTTCCGGATATGCAGTGGCAATACGCACTCTTCGAAGATTTTGGTCTTCAGGCACTAAAGAATTTTGATACAAATTAACCTGTATTAATAAAACAGATCTAAAAGAATTCCAGAATAGAGTTATCCTTGTAGCAATGTTAGGATAATTTAATTGAAAAAATAGGATAATTTAATTTAGTTTAGAGACTTAGGTGTAACTGAAAAGGCAAATTGCTTAAAAAATATGAATTGGTACATTTGGTACATTTGATTTTCTTAATGTTGTCTGATATTGTTTGAATTGACGACATAATTCGCAGAAAAAATTTAAGCAAAATTAATTTCACTTGATGAAAACTCAGTCGGGCAGAAGTTTTCATTATCTACCGTAAAGTTTCATTAAAACAGTACCGCCTTCCGTTGTAATTTCATCCCTGCTCAGATGGGTTCATAATGAATAGTTCATTGGTAACTTTGTGACGAAGGACCAAGGACGCAACGTTGCATACGCTTATTAAATTGCTTTTAACTAGGAAGTGGTCTAGCCCGTGAGATTGAAGTTAATTGTATCCTGTTCAATCGCAAAGTAAAAGAAAAATGTCAGCGACTTTGCATAGCGTAATAACGTATCATCATCATCATCATCATCATGATCAACCCATCACCGGCTTACTGCAGAACATGGGTCTCCTCTCAAAGTGAGAAGGGTTTGGCCATAGTCTACCACGCTGGCCATGTGCGGATTGGTAGACTTCACACACCTTTGAGAACATTATGGATAGCTCTCAGGCATGTAGGTTTTCTCACGATGTTTTCCTTCACCGTTAAAGCAAGTGATATTTAATTAATTAAAACGCACATAACTCCGAAAAGTTAGAGGTACGTGCCCGGGATCGAACCCCCGACTTCCGATTACGTCGCATGCTGCATGTTGCACCATACAGATTCAACCTGTTTCAACGGATTATAGCAAATTAAGCTTTTCGTTCATTGAATATTATGGATTTTCGCAAAGTAACGCCTGCTTCTATACAACGAAAATATTTTGAATAAATAGTAAGGAGCAGTATTTAAACGTAAGTAAACGCTCGGCTGATGAAATAATACGTCAGGTTTAAACGTGCGCTAACATTAACACTTTACAATTGAAGTACTTACTGAATATGTCGAAGATTTTTTGTGATAAAAAATTGTGAAATAAGTATTTTTAAAAGTACCTACCTGAGCACCGTTTCAAAATCAAGCGAACTCTGGTTAAATACCTCGAACATACGTCCATGAAAAGTTTAGCTGCATTTAAAAAAATATCTAATGTTAGTTCATTCGCTGTGTCCAGTGAGTAAATTTTAAATGTAAAATATTCGCGAAATGTAAAATTTATGCTATTCCAAGTAAAGAATTTACGGTGCCGCGTTTCGTGCGTGGGGATTTTCTAAAACGCCATATATCTTCCTTATTTATGTTTACAGCTTATACCAGCCACAGCCGTTGGTGTAGACTCTGGATCCCGTTTATCGGATTTCGTACACGTTTTGATCGGAACCGAAGAGACCTACTAACCGTATACCTATATAGAGCGGACATTGGTAATATCTAAACCCATGATAGAACAGTGGGTTGGAGGATGGGGTCGTTTGTGTGTACGGCCATTATAATTTTCATCAAAACCCTCGTTTCTATTTTTATGCGATTGTTTAGCACTAGATCTTGATGAAGATGAACTTTATAACTTCCAGGCAGGTTCTTAGATATTTTTTTACGGTTGTAAGTGACCAGGGGAAGCTGTAGTCAACTTTTCTTCATAATTTACTTATTGTATCTAAATAATGATCCCATGTTTTAGTATGACATTTTATCTTCTTTTTTCTTAAGATTACTGGTATGTACTTTATTAAAAGACAGCATTTTTTATTGGAGCTGCATTTATTGGTTGGTTTGTAAACTAGAAAATCATGAATGGCTGAGTATGCACTTTTTGTATTCTAAAATCTATCAATCTAACAATCTAAAATCTATAGCTTCCGTTTATCAAGAATAAACGGAAGCTATAGTCTATAGATTTTAGATTGTTGTCTATTAAACTAAAATAAATTGTAGCCAAATGGCCCTTTTCCATACATTAATTATTTTGTAAAATGTTTAAATATCTTTGAGCGGAACCCGTGTCATAGATTTGATATAAACGGTCGACCTTCTTAAATTATAAGGAAAAATTTTACCTCAAACGATCAGATCAGATCACATAACATTGGAAATATACGAATGGAATTATTATGAGGATCTGTCTACTTTTAAGGCTTTGGGATATGATTGCTTTAGACGGAATATGAATATTGTTGACGACATTTTTCGGTAATACTTAAAGATTGGGAGAGATTCCAGATTCGATTCCCATTTTCCAGTAAGCTAAATGATCGATTTATTACTATATGATGCCCGCGACTTCATTCGCGTGCATTTAGATTTTTAAAAATTCCGTGGGAACTCTTTGATTTTCGTGTATAAAAAGTAGCCTATGTCCTTCTCCGGGATGCAAGCTATCGCTGTACCAAATTTCGTCAAAATCGGTTGAACGGATGGGCCGTGAAAGGCTAGTAGACAGACAGAGAGACAGACAGACAGACACACTTTCGCATTTATAATACTAGAATGGAAGTATGGATTAAGTAAATTTAGATTACCAACAAAACATGAATATAAAAGCAAAAATAACAACCTTATCCTTTTGAAAATTAATAGTAAAAAAAATATCTGAGATCTGATAAGAATAATATGTTTATTATTCTTATCTTTGTTATACTTGTTTCATTAAAGTACCTACTTTTTTTAGCTGCATTAGTCACCACATAAATGTTAAGTTGAAACAGGAATGTATCAATAGAATTGAATGACTCTCTTTAACTCGACAGTAGTTTTTAACAACACGAACAAAGTAAAAATAAACAGGTGTGGCAATCGAAGCCCAAACTAAACCTCGTATCTTTTTCAAACCATTATCTCGGCAAATATAGATAACCTAGCTATGTGTAAGACTTTATCTTGCTGATAACGTTCCAGTAACGATCCGATCGTCGAGTGGACAACCCTAAGTTCTACTTTCCAGTAATAGTTTTCCTGTTTGTAGTGAAGTGAAATATTAAAGTGCAATGGCGGGGGTTGGCAGAGGCGACGGGCAAGGGCCGGCGGTTGGAAAACTCGAGTCACAGATTTATTGCATCAAGTATACTCTGTTCTGCTTCAACATTGTATTATGGGTGGGTATATTGGATGTTCCGTCCAGTTCTATTTCTCTTGTTTACTTTGAATTAGCTTTACGTATTTACGGTTCTACACTAGTTTGCTGTCTGTAGAGTGTAACTGTGGAATTGGATGTTGGGATTTGTGGTGTTTGTTTTCTAACTCTATAAAAGGTGCTACATTAAAAAGGATATGGGGAATTTATATGACTCATAGACGGTTTGTTATTTTGGTTTACGGTGCCGTCATTTCCGGTGTATCATGAGTCATGATACTTTAAGAACTACAATATATGTATATAGAAAAAGGCCATACAAGTTAAATGCCTAATGCTGGTTGGTACTTGGCAGCCATCTTTAAATGTACAGCATATAACCATGTTTTACAAGGTCACAATTCATAAAATACTGAATTACAGCATTAATCTAAAAGTACCATTAAAATGTCCAGGACAACTAAATGAAGAGGTCAATCAATTTGTTGTAGACATACAACAGGCGGCCTGGAAAAATACTCCATCACAATATAAAAATATACCTAAAAGTACAGTGTATCCGAAACATATATTAAACCTAATAACTGAAAAGAGAAGGGCAAGAAATAGATGGCATCAGACTAGATCTCCATTAGATAAAAGAATATTGAATAAACTTACAAAAAAAATCAAGCGCGAAATCAAAAAGTATGAACAAATAACTATGGACAATTACCTTCAAAATTTGACAAATGACCGGAGCACCAATTATTCACTCTGGAAAGCGACAAAGAATATGGACAAGTCACTAATGCATATTCCCCCAATTAAAAAAGAAAACAATGAGTGGGCGATAAATAACGACCAAAAGGCTAAACGATTTGCAGAACACTTAGAGAATATATTTCAGCCATACGAAGGAGAAGAAATTGATAAAGACTCTACTAGGGAAATCAAGGAAGATGTAGACATCAAACTAGTGACACCCAATGAAATATGTAGAGAAATAAAGCTCAAATTGGGTCCCAAGAAAGCTCCTGGATATGATTTAATTACGAGAGAAATTTTATTAAACCTTCCAAGGAAAGCCATAGTTAAGCTCACCACAATAATAAACGCTGCATTTAGGCTCAGGTACGTGCCTAATGTGTGGAAAGTGGCCGAGGTCATTATGATAGCTAAGCCAGGAAAACCACCTCATGAAGCAACATCATATAGGCCTATCTCTTTGTTGCCTATTATGTCAAAACTATTTGAAAAGCTCCTACTGAAGAGGATGAAACCAATATTAGAAAACAAAAACCTGATACCAGATCATCAGTTTGGATTCAGAGAGAAACATTCAACTATTGATCAAGTACATAGAATTGTTAACACCATAGAAAAAACAATTGAAGAAAAGAAAGTTTGTTCCACGGTATTTCTTGATATTGAAAAGGCTTTTGATAAAGTTTGGCATGAAGGTCTTATTCATAAAATTAGAAACGAGCTACCCAAATCATTCGCAGATATCCTGGAATCATACATAACAGATAGAGCATTTAGAGTAAGACAAGAAGATGCCTACTCTGAGCTTAAATGTATAAAAGCTGGAGTTCCGCAAGGGAGTGTTTTAGGGCCGGTCCTGTACCTATTATATACCTGCGATATTCCAGACCTTGAAAACAATACTATTGCCACTTTTGCTGATGATACTGCCATTATGGCCGTAGGAGGCACACATGAAGAGGCAGTGGGTAACGTACAAATAGCGCTAAATAAAGTCTATAAATGGACTAAAAAGTGGAGAATAAAGCTAAATGAATCAAAGTCAGTTCATATAGATTTCACAAATAAAACAAAAAAGTATCACGCTGTCTTCATAAACGACCAAAAAATCTCCTACGTGGATACAGCTAAATACCTTGGTATGACACTTGATGTGAAGTTGCGCTGGAAAGCTCATGTCAAGAAAAAAAGGAAAGAACTTGATATAAAGTATAAACAGATGTATTGGCTACTTGGTAGATATTCCTCGCTGTCAATACACAACAAGATTCTTTTGTACAGACAAGTCCTGATGCCCATTTGGACTTATGGCATACAGCTGTGGGGCTGTACCAAAAAAAGTAACATCCAAATCATCCAACGGTTCCAAAACAAAGTACTCAGGAATATTGTAAATGCACCCTGGTACATCAGAAATGATGATATTCATAGGGACCTTCAAATTGAATACGTCCATAAAGTTATCACCAAATCTGCCAAAGCCCACGACTATAGGCTTCACCACCACGTTAACGTTGAAGCAATCCAGCTGCTTGACGTAACGGAGACAGTGAGAAGACTAAAAAGGACCAAACCTTTTGAGTTAGTGTATAGTGATTAGTGATAGTGTACATAGTGTAAGCGCTGAAAGAACACGTGAACAAAGTGTCATATCTCAAATCAAGAAAGACTAAGATGCGTCAGTGGACAATTTCTTAGTATATAAGATAATTTATAAGTTTAGGTTAAAATAAAATTACTTATTAGTCATACATTAGGCTAGATCGTAATATAATTGAGTAGCTAATTGGCACTCAACAATAAGGAAAAAAAAAAAAAAAAAAAACAATTCATAAAAACAGCGAGTCTTGTTAGCTTCTCAAAGAGTATCTGACTATTAAGATTTCATTTCCGGAAGAAATCGTAGTGTCTCGTATTTTTATAAGAGCCTATAACATTAATCTCCAGAAAAAAGTATTATTTCATGAAATTTCTCATTTGCTAATTTTGTCATAAATCTTATACATACCTATAAAGACAAAAAGCAAAAACATTGTTTATTATGTGTTTTACAGTGTAGAATATGTATAGTTGTCGTACACCCGAAGTAATGTCATATCAGATTAGCTGAAATAAAGGGCTACGCATAAAGAATCCGGTTATCAGAACGTTATCATTGCTTGTCCCGTTTTCCAAGTACAAACGTGTCATAGTGTGAATCACATAATCTACCTACTATATTAAAAGTATAATATCTAGAGCATGTATAGAGAATAGAATATAGACTAGATTTTTCATTTAACTACACTTTTATAAGCGTTTCTAACATTAGAAAATGTTTTTCTTTCTAAAACGAATAGGCTCTACTTATATTGTTTAATTTTATAAAAATCCTTCAACATTTAAGATCTAAGGTATCCAAAAACCTATAATGAATTTATTTACATAATAAGCTCGCGATTTTGTGCGCGTGGGTTATACAAATTGCAAACCCCTATTTTATCACCTTAGGGGTAAAATTTTCAAAAATCCATTCTGAGCGGATATCATAATAGCTATCTATTAAATATGGAAAATTTCAGCCTGATCCATCCAGTATTTTGAGCTGTGGGTTAATAGATCAGTCAGCCAGCTTATGAAATAGAGTATCACAGTACCTATTTTAGGAGTAGGTAATCATAAAAAACAATAGTCCCGTTTATTGGTAGAGTTAAAAGTTTCATAATCTCCTCATAAATTCCGTAAAAGCTACTATTTCCCTGAACTTGGGAGACAAAAAAGATATTCAATGTAACTCTTTGTAATAGACTTGTTTTTGTAATAATAAATTTTTATAGGTTTAAGTTGTAACAGTTTCCATCTCTATTTTGCTTTGTTGTTTAAGACAGTCTTAGTACTTGTCTTATTGAGTAGCAATATCTCATCTGTTTAATAAGGCTTATTTCGGTAAAAGGCTTTACTCTCATAGTACATATTCAGTAAGTACTTATATTAGTATTCTCGTCATTCAGTGTGCAAAAAAAAACTTCAGAAAGGATTGATAAATTATTATACAAAATTTGCTGTATTTTTATATTTATGTATTTAAAGTAGATTATAATTTGTTATATCCATTCTAACTAATCTTATAAATGCGAATGTGTGTCTGTCTGTCTGCTAGCTTTTCATGGCCATCTATTTAACCGATTGTGATAAAATTTGAAAATTTGGTAGGTAAGGAAATGTTCAGGTATTCGGACTATTAATTAGTCAGAAATTAGTAACTTTTTTTTTATTCTATTAAGTACATTTTTATATTTTACGTTATGTTATGTTTAGAATATAATATTTTTATATATTTAAATCACTGTAATATATTAATATATTTCATGATTATTTTTATTTAAATATTCATACAAATCCCAGCGTAGAGTTTCAGTGAAAATCCACTATCATGAAAAACACGATCAAATTATTTTATTACAAGCTCCAAGCGCAACTTTTTCAGTTATTAAACTTATTTATAGGTATTTTTCCTCGAGAAACCCAGAGTAAGTATTTTAGTTATCCTAGAAATGTCTGGCTGGAAATATAACCTCTGTAGAGCTGACAAATTGCGGTACATCAACTATCGGGCAAAGTTTTCTACCTTGTTCAAACTTGTAAAATATTTACCAGTTCTTGTCCGCTGTCGGTGTTTCTGTGTAGTAGTATTATTTTGGCTGTCCGTTGGGATAAGACTCAAATTACTATTTGGTTTTAAAATAAGAATATAGTTACCTAGTAATACTATAAATGCGAAAGTGGATCTGTCTGTCTGCTAGCTTTTCACAAACAATTTTGACAAAATTTGCAACAGAGATAGCTTGCATTCCAAGAAAATACATACTTTTGGTCCTTAAATCAAATAATTCCAGCGCGAATGAAAAAAACTTAATTACACGTGGTAAAAAATGAAATCCATTTTAATCTAAGAAATTTCTAATCTAAGAAACGAATATGAGAAAATCCCCCCTAAAGGGGTGAAATGGGGGTTGGAAGGTTATATGTGTTATTCGGTGCTGTTCAGAGTACGCGTCCTGATGTTATAATGTTTGTTTCTGAAAAAAAAATGCCATTTGTTTCCTGTAGGCCACGCGGGCGAAGCCGCGGGCAGAAGCTAGTTCTCAATATATAATTTATAGGAGAGAAAAGTCAAAGAACATTCATATTTATAAACTCGTTCTAGTATCCAACCAATCTCTAGCATCAAAGATGCAAATAATCAAGCTGAAACTAAGAATCAGGTCGTCACACTATGACTAGTAGGTACCAACAGTTCTTTTGCAACGCTACATTATTCCGCAAGCAAAAAAGATCCACATCTCTGCGTCATTATACTTTGTCTGCAAAAACCTTTGTCGAGACAACAACACTGTTCGCAATCCATTAGGGCCTCGGCAAATGACGCGAAAAGTTGACTTGTACGTTTGTACGGTTTGCTGCGGGAAAAATCATACAATACTCTGGGTAGTAACCACTCATCATAAGCAATTTATCAACTCACGACCGTGGTCTGAGGAAAATTGAGAAGAAGCTGCCAATTTGAAATAAAAATAATATAGTATGCGGCGCTATTTAGATCTATACCATTTAGAGCTATGTCTTAATAGATACGTAGATAAAAAGCTATTGCTATTGAGCTAATGCTTTTGTGGTTTTGATTGAAAAGATGATTAAATAAGTTACAATAATACTTATTTGTTATCAGGGGAATAAATTTAAAAAATTCTAGAAAGAAACAAGTCTATGCTAATTAATGCTGATTGTGTTTTCGACAATTTTAGGGCAGAGTTTCTTAGGGATTTGATTTTTAGGACGATTATTGGATTATTTAAGATTTGGACACCTATCACAAAGTATTTATTATTTTTATTATTTTCTTTATTGGGTTTACCAACAGCTTAGTCATTCACAAAAACAGTCACAAAAACAATTTTAACTATTTAAAATACATTCACAAAATGACAAGTTTATTATAGGCAACCACACCATGCATAAACATATCATACATTTCCTAAAGCTAATTAACAAAATTAAATTAGATTACATATTAAATACAGATTAATGATTATTATTTACATACAAATATTTGTTGTATGTGTATACTTATTTATTTAATTATTATTAATCGTCACTTCGCACCTATTGCTTAATACTATATTTAGAAATTTTCGCCTAACTATTAGAGAATATGTCTATTTCACTCTGTTGACGCACGCTGTTGTTATAGAGATTAGAGATTCGAGGAATGGCGGAATGTTTACCTAAGTTAGTTCTGCAATACCTGACATTAACAAATTACAAGGGTGCCGCGGATAATTCATGCGTGGTGCTTTAATCGCAAATCTATAAAGCAGTTCTGAACAATCAACTTTGTTATTAAACAGCTTGAACAAGAATGTCATGGCTATTAGATTTCTTCTATCCCCAAGGCTAAGTCAAGGTTTAATCAAGTATGTATTGCGTACCTATTACGATTAGATGCAAGTTACCTCCAGAAGTTATAGTGCAAAAATCTGATTCATGATTTCATTCGTGCTAGCTTTAAGTTATATTGTAATATTTTCAAAAAATATATATAAGTATAAATTGAATACATTAAAAAAATCTGATTTATCAGTCATGTCTAATTATGTTGTAAAACTGAAAATTTACAGCATGAAAGCGTTTGTTTTTTACATCAATTGCCTACATCATCAGCATACTCATTTATATTCCTGCCGCATAATACGTACTCCATGTTTTGCTCTTCGCAACCTAAAAACAGACTTTTTGTGATGTTAAAAATTTATAGCGTCGTAAAAACACATACCGCGTTCGTCTTCTTGGCCGGGGTGTCTTTGTAAGTGCGGCTATGACACCACAATGTAGCGTACTTGAATATTTAAGATATTTTAAGAACCTTCTTGAAGGTTTCCTGCATCGTATTCCTCATTGCTAAAAGTGGTTACCCCTTTCCATTAATCACATAAGATCACGTAAGAGTTTTCTTGGGATAATAATGCAGTAGACTCCCAGATCCTTCCGTAGGTATACGAAGACTAAGAAAGTTTCTCAACCTAATAGTCTAAAGAAATTTCGACTATTAGGTTGAGAAACTTAATACGACGTAAAAAGACTTTTTTTACTTTCAAAATAACATATTTGTAATTATTTGGATAGTATTTCTTCGATAAGTAGGTAGAAATATTGTCACCACCCATTTTTTTGAAATGTTACGTAGCCACAGAAAAAGTGTCACTTTGGCTTTATTTTTTTACACAACAAAAAATATAAAGGTATTTCTTAAATAAATAGATATGCCAACTTTTATAGCACGTATCTACCTACGTGGTTTAACGTCTAATAAAAGAGAAGGTTACAGCAACACTTATAAATTTAAGATAGAATCACGTAGATACGTATGCCGCAAACAGTGTAACAGAAATGGAACAAAATCCAGAAGTGAGCGACATCTTGGCGTAGCTCCAAAAGTCAATTATTGGGGCAAGCCGCAGCGCGGTCGGGTCGAGCAATTATTTCTCTTCAGTGTAGGAACACCTTAACTAATGTTCAGAATTTGGACAGTATTTTATAGCGTTTTTAACTTAAAAAGTAAGAAGTAAGTATTTTCTCCATTTTCATTTATTAAGAATGTAGGTACCTAATTTTATTTAAAAAACAGCAAAAAAAATCATTACTTTTGTACGCATAATGATACCTATTGTTTTTTTAAAGTTTTTAATATTATATTATATCTAGGTAGGTACCTACTCAATATTTTTATAATGGCAAGCTTTATGATAAAATGTGAATAGCAATTCCACCATGCTTGTGTATAATTTTATTGTAATCTATGTGATTTCGTACAAAGTTAATTTACAATTCAAATTGATACCTACGTTAACTAACGGTTACAAAAACCAGATTTTCGATTTATCAACTAACTATTGTACCTAATTGCATCATTGATTAGGTAGGTATTGTGAGAGTCAATTAATTCTAAATGCAGTTCTAAATAAGCTTTGAAATAGTCAACTACAAGCATGAGTGAAGGATCTGGGATGAAATAAAAAGTCTTATAATCAACCCGGATTTTTTGGCTCGTAAGTTTAATGAGCTGGTTAAAAACTCACGAGCCAAAAAATCCTGGTTGATTAAAACACTTTTTATTTCATCTTATTAAACTTTGGCGTCCCATCTTAGGCCACATCATTACTTCCCATCAGGTATGATCGTGGTCAAGCGTACTCTTATAATGAATTTAAAAAAAACTTTTGAGTAAAAGTGATGTGAGTACTTATAAATCCAAGTGCCAAGCCAATAGGATCCCATTGGCACTCTTTAGGTACGGAACCCTAGAAAGCTATAGCATCCCTTCATTAATAAGCTTTATGGCTTATGTCGGTAGTTTTTTTACGAAGGTGCAATAATTCCACCGCACCGTGGTTCACAACAGCTTATAATATTACTCGGGGCATAAAAAACGAAAAGTTATTCCTTGGATGAAACGAGGATTTACAACATTATGCTTACAACACGGCAGCTGGCTTCCTGAATTACCTTCTTCTCAAAACATAACCTGAATAGGGGATAACACGGAATGAATTTATGACAGAAATTATGTTCGGAAAAATTACGAAAATCTTTATAACTTTATTCGTTTGTTTTAAACTCTTTATCTTCTCTATATATAAAAACTAGCTTCTGCTCGCGGCTTCGCCCGCGTGGCCTACAGGAAACAAATGACATTTTTTTTCAGAAACAAACATTATAACATCAGGACGCGCACTCTGAACAGCACCGAATAACACATATAACCTTCCAACCCCCATTTCACCCCTTTGGGGGGGATTTTCTCATAGTCGTTTCTTAGCTGACACCTAACCTCAAGAAAAAACCTACTTTCCAAATTTCAAGTTAATTATAATATCAATAATTAAAACTTTCCCATACAAACTTTCATCCCCTATTTTACCACCCTAATGGGCAAATTTTCCAAAAATCCTGAAATACGTATTTCTTCATTTGTGACCGAAAACCCAAATACCAATTTTCATGCAAATAACTTGAAAAATGACCGACTTTCATACAAACTTCCATCCCCCATTTAACCCACTTAGGGGTAGAATTTCGAAAAATCCTTTCTTAGTGGATACCTACTCTTTACAAAGAATAGACCCTCCAAATTTCATGTCTTTAGGACCAGCGGTTTAGGCTGTGCGTTGATATATTATATGTCAGTCAGTCAG
The DNA here is from genome assembly GCF_902806685.2 of Maniola hyperantus. Classification (NCBI taxonomy): domain Eukaryota; kingdom Metazoa; phylum Arthropoda; class Insecta; order Lepidoptera; family Nymphalidae; genus Maniola; species Maniola hyperantus. Next base: position 11,909,973 of record NC_048541.1, read on the forward strand.
TCAGGACTTTGAATTTTATATAAATATAGATGAATCGCTGAATGTGTTGCTGATCGCAAATCTCGAGAACAGCTGAACCGATTTCGCTAATTCATTTTTATAATATTCCTTGAAGTAACTATGAGCCCAGTTCTTACGGAGAGAAAAATTTTAAAATTGCAAGTATTAAAAAAAAAGAATTGACTGTTAGGCGGTACGAAGTTCGCCGGGTCAGCTAGTTGCAAAATAGAATGTAGGTAAGTACATAGGCGAACTTAATACCTAGAGATGTTCTCTTAATGGGGACAGGATCCCAAGGAACTGTACCTACGTTGATTTACTACACAACAATCTTGCAATTCATATCAAATTAAGGAATAATTATTGAGATAACGTAAACCCGCTCTAATTAATTTAATTGTAATATGTCGATCTATCTGGTGTAAAATATATTGCAATTTCTAACTTAAATATAAATATTTTATTTTATTAGGTACCTACCTCTTCTCGATTTTAAGGAACTGAACCGTTTTTAACGATATCTGATGCTTAGATATTTTACGACAGGTCAAGATGGCAATTGTGGTATGAGGAGGGCGGACGCCCCCCGCACACCCGCACGTCACTCGCGTTATCCTGCACCGGTTTAGCGCGGGGGCTATGCGGGTGGGTCCCCATCCCGATTTCAATCTCGACCTGTCGCCTACTGTAGATGATCATCCTTATCCTAATTGCATCCTGAAAAATTAAATAGTTCCCACGGGATTCTTAAAGACCTAGGTAAATCCACATGAACGAAGTCGCGAGCATCGTCTAGTCGTAAATAAAACCTTCTGCTAAAACATTAAACAGAGCTTCAATTATTCGTTTTAAGCCTATACATACCTAATATTTTCTAACATTGAATCATTCTAACTATAAAGGTCTAGACGTAGTATTTATGTCACAGTTTCTTTCAGTTAGATCGTCTCAACTGTCGCCAGAGCCTATTCTGAGACACCTGTGATACGAGAAATAAAGAGCTTTACAATGTCCCTGAACGGGCCTTTTTTCCCGCAATCCTACCTCATCGTGTATATATATATATATATACCTGACTACCTACTCAAAGGACATGAATATCTTATATCGCGGATTTTATCTATTCAACGCAACTCCCCAGGACGGGATGCGTCGTAAATTTTAAGTCATAAGCAAACAATGCTGAACCGATTTCGCTAATTCTTTTTTCATAATATTCCTTGAAGTACGAGGATGGTTCCTACGGAGAGAAAAATTTAAAAAAACCCTGAAAAAGAATCGACTGTTAGGCGGTACGAAATTCGCCGGGGCAGCTAGTAATAAATAAATAAATCAGACTCATTATTATATTCTACGTACTCTATTCTACTACGTAGAATGGTCCAAGGACTATCATCCTCACAGTTCTATTATAATATCAGTAACATACATACAGCAAGATAATACGCGTATAAATAACTATGTTATAACTTGTACATAAGTCTCACCCCCAACTATTCTAAACTTGGAAGTACCTATTATCTTCGTCACATCGCCGTACCATTATAATACTAGTGACAATGATACTTATACTACGATAATGTGCTTAACTAAGTATGCCCCATGGATTTGGTGTAGCTAGATACCGCATGCAACTCGTCCAGGCGTGCTCGTTTGAGCCAAAAAGGCAAGCCTATTTTATTTTCATTCCGCTGTCAATACTATCATTCCTCTTCGCAAATACAAAAAGAAGTGCGAGTCAGAATCGCGCACGAAGTCGGTTTTTGTTTGTAAAAAAAAATTTACAATTTTTAGTAGTCCCCTTATATTAAAATATGCTATGTACCTATGGTTAAAAATCTACTACTTACTTAGCTATTTCACAGATCGCGAGCAATTTACTCTTATCTGTTGAGGAGTTACATGATCTGTCTTTGCAGACGTTCATCAGGTCTTCACCAAATTTATATGGGACCACCTTGGAAGACCCTTTCAAAAAAAGGAAAAAATAATATAGGCCCAGGCGTCTTCAACGAATCGCAAAACGAAAAGATTCTGACGAATTGAGAACCATCTTTTTTGAAGTCAGTTAAAAAATAGGAACGGTTGGTTTGCATACTATTATAAGAGCATGCGGCATCTAGCTATTAAAAGTCCGTGATATGTCCTCTATGTAACCTATTCCAATGGTTTCAAGTACCTATTCTAAACTTAGAAGTACCTATTACCTTCGTCACCTCGCTGCACCATTATACAAGTGACAACTATACTCATATCAGTTGTCACGTGTTGTATCTCTTCAGACTTCCGACTCCTTTGAGACCAGCTAAAATAATAATGGCTCTAGCTCGGCATTCCAAAACGGGACATTTTCTCGCGATTCAACCACGCCGCCCACTTAGGGGATTTGAATATATTCCTCTTTCTTCCTTATATCGGATTTTATCTATTTGAGACAATTTCCGGGACAAATACGTAGCGAAAAACAGATTAAGTATATTAGTGTAAAATGTATTTTGTGTCAAAGCGGGATGGATAGAACATTATACTGAACGTGTCGTATATTTAGAAATACAAGGAATTGAATGTAATTATTACCTGGAGTGTTGAGTGTAGCCAAGACGCAGCATCTCATTGGAACAAGTCGTAACTAAAAAAGAAAAAAAAAACCAAGACTGCTAAAAAACGAACATATTTTTTTAAAATTTTAAAATGGTACTAGATACAGCCGCCATGTTAATTTTTTTTTTTTCAAATTTTATAGCTCGTGTAACTTGGATGATGTAAAGATTCTAACGATACCCCTTACATCACAATCTGCTCAGGTATTAAGAATTCGTGGTAGAATAAAGAACCTCACATGTAACTTTAGATAACCCTTAAAAAATCACATTCTTTTTTGGGCAGTCTTGTAAAATATTCAAAAAACCGGTCAAGTGCGAGACGGAATCGCACAGTAAGGATTCCGTATACCATTGTATAATAAACAAAATTTATTTATTTTTATTATAGTGCCGGCAATTTTGAAATTTTTAGTATTTGCTGTTATAGCGGCAATAGAAATATACATTGTAAAAATTTCAACTCTCTACCACGGTTCTACGGTCCCTACGGTTTACAAGATATAGCCCGCTGACAGATAGAGACGAACGGACGGACGTTGGCACCTTTCGGGTACGGAACCATGAAAGGTATCTTTCTAGGATTAAAATCACAACCGTAGCACGATGATGTGTCAGTCCAGGCAATCCACCAGGCCAGGCACAGTGACATTGTTAAAATACAGACGAGTAAAATTGCAAGGTGTCATTTTAATACGAGTGCAATATTGGTTCAGTTCCAAAAGTCAATTATTGTGAGTGACCTCGACGGTGCGAGCAATTATTTCCCATTTGTGCGGGAACACCTTAACGAGTGCACTTTTGAACGACGCTTGACGTACAATAGTTTTGGATTTTTAGCGTTGAGTCGACACTTCAATATAATGTGCTTACCATTTAGCAATAACCATACAAAGCTAAATATATCTATATATAATATAAAAGGAAAAGGTGACTGACTGATCTATCAACGCACAGCTCAAACTACTGGACGGATCGGGCTGAAATTCTTCATGCAGATCCGCTAACTAAGGATTTTCGAAAATTCAACCCCTAAGGGGGTAATATAGGGGTTTGAAATTTGTGTAGTTCACGCGGACGAAGTAGCGAGCATACGCTAGTTTTAGATAAAACTTTTTGCCTTAAGCGCAGGCCACATTGGGAGCGAAACGAAACGGAACTATGTTCGTTTCGCTTCGCTCATGTCGCTACCGTGTCTTTTCATACTTCGGTTCACACCGCGAACTAAAGAGCTAAACTGAACCAGCGATTCGTACCTACTAAGTAAGCGAGCAAAAAGAACTTAGTATCGTTTCGCTTCGCTTCGCTCTCAATGTAGCTTGGGCTTTGAAAATAGAAAATAATTTTGTTGAAATAAACTTTCTAAAAGTGCTTTTCTCGTAGATAGGTACAACGTAAGGTAAGCTCACATACATTAGACGCTTATTAGACGTGTACTCGTATTTTCAACAATGATTAACATAAACAATAACAGTATTATAACAGCAATCTCGCATTTATATTGCACCCTAATAGTTGATGTTTAATTTTGCTAATTAACCCAGCTTAATAACGCTGTATCGGGCAAGTTGTGTAGAGCAAGACGATTTACTGCTGACGCCACGTGCCGCTAATGTTTGCCTTAGATAAAGCGGTAAAGGCTTGTTCGTAATGGACGACACTATTATTGACCGAGCAAAGCGGGGTCTCTGAGTCTCTTGAGTGAAATTGCACTTATCCGTTTGTCCGTCTGTCACAGCTACAGGATATAATATTGCGATCACACGTGAAAAAGGTGAACATACACATGCTCACCTTTATGAAATACAACCTTCTATTTTTTATGATACAAATAGATTTTTACGATTTACTATGAATCGTTAAAGTTGCAAACGAAATAATATGAGCCACGTGTTGATTCAATGGTATGACTTTATGAGCATTACTTTTTAAGTGAACTTTGAAGCTAAACAAGATTTACTGTTAACACAATGTGACTTTAATTTTTATTTGCGAATGCATTCTTTCAAATGGTTTTTTTATTGGCTTGCGTTTAATAAGCTTAATAAAAAGCAATGATCACGATAGCTTAAAGTGCGTTTGCCTAAAAGAAGTTTATTTACTCTTGCCTTGAAAGTATTTAGGTTATTCGTGGCAGGAAACACGGACGCCGATATAGGGCATTTATACCTACTACCTTATGAGGCATTATGACAATCGGAACATTACAACATAATTCATTGCAACATAGATATTCGTGTTATGCAAAACGTGTACTTAGTTGGATTGTCATCATCCTCTGACCAAGTCATCCATAGCTCGAGGCAGTGTGGAACAAAGCATAGTCTCGCAAATTTTCCAAGCATAATGAAGACCCTGCTTTTAACACCAGTTCACAATTTTGTACGATCACGTAATCACGTTCTATTAGGACGTCATTACGGAGAATTATATCTAACAATTATTTATTAATAAATAACTAGTGCCAGTTAATTTTCTTTATGGACATAGCTTTAGGAGAGGGGTAACTCTACAAAATTACCGACCCGAGGCCATAATTCGTCTGTCCATCTAAAATTATGTGGAGCATCTGCCTTTTTATACAAGTTTCTTGCGCTTAATTTTGCTCTGAAAGGAAGCTGCTCACGAAGTTTTATATATAAAGCTGAAATTTTTCTAATTTGCTACTACGATATTTAAAATAAAAAGTGGCTTCGTGGGCATAAGTTTTATAAAAACCAATGAACTAAATGGAGCCAAGTACACTTTTAAATAAGGCAGTAATATGGAATACCAGTTAATAACATTAATGCAGCTGTTGCCTAATTATACCAAGTCTCCCATAAAATTATTTCTTACCTTTTTTCAGTTGTTCGGCGCATCAGTCTTTGCTCTATGTCTCTGGATATGCATCGAGCCTGGATTCAACGAGTGGATGAACATTCTCCAGCTGCAGAAGTACTTCATCGGCATCTACATCATACTCATTGGCTCACTGGGCGTCATGGTCGTTTCCTTCCTCGGGTGTGGTTCAGCACTTATGGAAAATGTTAAGCTTCTATATGCGGTAAGTTGACTGAAGAGTCACTTTTTTATAAGGTTCAAATGACACAACCACCAACTGAGAGGTGAAGCCAAACATTCGTCCGCGTGGATTTAAAAATACCGAATAAAAAGTATTTCCGGGATAACATAGACATGTTCATTTTCGGGATGCAAGCTGAATTGTCGGTTAAACAAATTGGCCGTAAAAAGGTAACACATAGACACGTTCGCATTCATAATATTAGTACGGGTTGTAATATTTAAGAACATTCTTGGCCATAATCACAGCCGATTGAAAATAATAATGTGACTTAAATGAGAAGTGACGCTTTGTAAAGGAAAAGCCTTAGTACACTGTTGTTTTAAAGGTACCCGGATTCTGAATTACAAAACAATACTAATCTCAAAAAGAATTCCAGACCAATCAAAAAAAATTATAACTTTGAAGTGTCCCTGCAATTCAACCACCCAAGTCATAATAATTAATGCCCACATATTATTATGGGAAACCATATGCTCAAAGCATTCTAATGCTTACACATTGGTCACCCAATGTACAGGAGATTTCAAGAATAAGGATTTAAACTGACTAATTTTTCTACTCACTTTCCCGCTCGCGGAATATATGCAGATATGCTATATATATTGACCGAGTTATTGAACAAAGAAAGTGAGCCATAATAATAAGATTATGACTATAATCACTTTGTATACAAGTTTTTTTCTATTCCAGTATATAATATCGCAAATAGCGTCCTTTGTGTTCGGACTGGTCGGCGCCTGTGTTGTGCTGGACTTCTCTACGTATGACTCTAGCATTCAACCTCTCATCAAAGACGTAATTTTAAGGCTAATGAATAACCCTCAGCATGAAGGCAGTCGAGAAATCCTTAGGATGGTACAAGAAGGGGTAAGTTGACATTTAGTAACAAAATTCATTCGTTCTTCCTCTAGTCGTCATTAAATTCACATTCCCTTAGTTTTTTATTAAATTACCTAATCTACCATTTCTATCATCATCATCATCATCATCATCGTCAACAACAACCGATAGACGTCCATATGCACATAGATCTCTTGTAGGGGCTTCCACATGCAACAGCGTTGCGCTGCCTGAATCCAGCGGCTCTATGCGACTCGCCTGATGTCGTCCGTCCACCTATTGGACAATTTCTATACATTCCGAAAAAAGAGCTGATAATAATCCTTAAATGGCTGTAAAAAGGATAAAAGAAGTGAAGCTGTGTCAAAAGAATGTCCGAAATGATCGGTTGTACGGCAAAGTATCGGATGAAAATCAGAACCAGACCCAAAAAACAAACAGTTGACGAATGGACAGCCGCCGATGGAACGGCAGCGGAGCGTAGGGAGCAGTCACGCTGCCCGTGACGGCCGTACTAATCAAATGACCGAAGCGCTTCGTTGATCAATCGGACACTGCGACCGAAATCCAGATACGTATGTACATCTGTAAAAAAGAAAAAGCCAGAAACAATCCAGACCAACCCAATTTTTTTAAAGGTTCCAATAATAGAACGGATTTTTATACCACTGAGAGGAATTCCAACTATTTATTTGTTGGTTTAGGCTTTCGTTTGACGACAATCATACCTTATAAGCAATCCTCGAGTGCTAGTTGGACTCGCACACGATGGATTCCTTACATCGTAGTTACAAGATAAAACAGTATTTTTTGTGAACGGAAAAAAAGACGGGCCGAATTGAGAACCACCGCCTTTTTGGAAGTCGGTTAAAAAGTAGGTACATAATCTTGTATGATGATATGGAACCGGTGTATGGAACCATTCATGTGCGAGTCCGACTCGTATTTGACCGGTTTTATTCTTCCTATAAAAAACCAAATAACACTCAATTTTCATTTCTGTCTAGATCGGCTGCTGCGGAGCTGATGGCCCAATGGACTACCTCCACCTGAACAAGCCGTTGCCATCAGAATGCCGCGACTCCGTCACCGGCAACGCCCATTTCCACGGCTGCGTGGACGAGCTCACCTGGTTCCTGGAATCCAAAACTGGATGGTTGGCGGGCATCGTTCTTGCGTCTTGTATGATTTGTGTAAGTTCGTTTTCCTCATAACCTACTAAAATATATTAGACACTAGATGATGCCCGCGACTTCATTCGCGTTGAATTAGGTTTTTAAAAATCCCGTGGGAACTCTTTAATTTTCCGGGATAAAAAGTAGCTTATGTCCTTTCCCGGGATGTAAGCTAACTCTGTACCTACCAAATTTCATTGGGTCGTGAACAGATAGCAGACATACAGACAGATAGACAGACACACTTTCGCATTTATAATATTAGTATGGATATAAGTATGGACTAACGGATATATCCGGCGTGTGCTATTAGATCATAACTTTAACATTTGAAAAATATACTTAGTATCTAAGTAACTAGGTACTTAACATTTTCAACAACTAAAAATATTTTTTTTCCAGGTGATAAACGCGGTCATGTCTATGGTCCTCATCCAAGCAGTCAAGAAGGAAGAAGAAGAATCAGTGACATACAAAAACTGAATCACTTTAACTTTAAGATACTTAATCTTAATTTTTAGGCTTACAAAGTTATAGAAATAGATTTATATTTTGTTTTTATATACCTAAAGAGTTAAACGACTTATTATATTACAACGATATTAAGAATACAAAACAGAAAATATATCTTCCATTTAGGAAAAACTAATTACTGCACATGATTGTCTGTTCTTGTAGGTGATAGTAATGAAATACAGTAGCCAGCATTAAATATTGTTTGTCGATTTTTGGAAAGAGATAGCAGTTTCGTAGAGCGTTGTCTCTGTCGTTGAGACCGACAAAACGTCACATAGGTATGAGTGACAGAGACTATGCTATACGAAGCCGAACTCCCTTTCTAAAGATCGATGTACAATATGTTCTGCCGGCTACTATACATGCTTACTTTATGTAAAAAATTTACCACCGTCTTATATAGAAACCAAAGTAATTTAATATGACATCTACAATACTTTTTTATAATAAATCTGGAAAAACCACATTTTTTTTATTTCATGCAAATCATTGTAGGTACTTAGTTACTACATCACTGTAACACAGTATAAGGAGAGACACAGTAGTCCTACGTCTTTCATCTCATGGTAAATGACACCACGACGACCGACCCTTCAACATAGGTCCCGGAATTACTGGAGCCGTCTCGGGTATGAGCCTTATAAGAAAGCTCAGAGTCACTCATCAGCGGGCGATGGAGAGAGCTTTGCTTGGAGTTTCTCTACGTGATCAAATCAGACATGAGAAGATCCGTAGGAGAACTAGAGTAACCGACATAGCTCAACGGGTTGCGAAGCTGAAGTGGCAATGGGCAGGGCACATACTTCGTAAAACCGATAGACGTTGGAGTCCCAAGGTGCTGGAATGGCGAGCTTGCACCGGAAAACGCAGTGTTGGAAGACCTCCCACTAGGTGGACGGACGACATCAGACGAGTCGCAGGGAGCCGCTGGATTTAGGCGGCGCAAGACCGTGGCGTGTGGAAGTCCCTACAAGAGACCTATGTCCAGCAGTGAACCTCTATCGGTTGATGATGATGATGATTAATGAATATAAACAGGCAACACTTTAGGATTATTACATTTAATAACAATTACGCGATGCAAAGTTACTAAATCTGAAACTCAAAGCTTTGGCTAATGCATCCACAGCTGTATTACGGCGAATAGTTTGTTTCTGCTACAACTACAACTAAAACCATAGAACGCAACCACAAAGGCATAAATTCATGTTAAGCTATTTGAATTGTTTTCCGTTACTGGTTGTTTAACTCATTTTAACGTTTTATGCATTATGCAACCATAATATTTTGTATGATTATGCAAGTTAAGTTTATTAAAACTTCGTCCACGATACATTATAATTTATAGAAGGCATACCACTCGAGGATAATGTGGCTTTCTATTAATGAAAGAATTTTTGAAATCGGATAAATAGTTTAGAAGATTTTCTACTTCTTCTATATCCAAACTTACAAACTTTATACTTCTTTATAATATCAGTATTGAAAATGTACAACAGATTATGCGCTTAATAATAATGTCAGTTAAACAAACTATCAGGCTTCTTACTGATTTACTGGCTGACAGATCTATCAAGGCATAACTAAAAGTACTGGATGGATCAAGTTGAAGTTTGGCATGCAGATACCTAGCTGCTATGACGTAGACATCATTTAAGAAAGGATTTTTGAAAATTAACCCCTAAGAGGGTAAAATAGGGGTTCACGCGGATAAAGTCGCGGGCATAAGCTAGAGTCTGATAAATATTAACCTTAAGTACAGATACTGGCTCATGGAGCCGACTTTGACTTTTTAGTACGCACTCATCCGATCCGAATCTGTGAAAATACGTTCCGTTAAACTATTTGTATGGTATCTTATGACATAATATGACGTAGATATTTTTATATCCGCATTTTTACGGATTCGGATCGGATGAGTGCGTGATCGCTTAAAGTATTTAACGGTAATCTTATTTATCCGCTTGCTTGATATGCAACTGAGCCTTGCAAGACGAAAACACACCTCTATGCTATAGAGTTATTTATTCATTATTATCTTTTTATGATTACTTATAATATTATAGGTAATATACCTACGTATTTGTGGAAACTACATAAAATTGTACAGTATTAGGCACGCTACAGAAAATAGAGTTCGCCTTCTGTAATTTGCTTCATGTGCGATTGGAATTATAGGAAATATACAAACAAGGAACGCCCTGTCAATCACCCCGAGTATGAAGCACGAGGTTCCCCCTAGCAAATACATTAACATTTTTTTATTACACAGTGCAAACAAAATGATGAAACTGGGGAATAGAAAATGCACCGTCACTTATTTCAAATACAACAATCTGTTTATTTATACCTACTTTAATATCTCTTTATTTATAGCAACTGTACCTACCTACTACCTGTACCTGTACACTAGCGATCATTTAATCCTTTGTGGATCCTAAATTAGAACTGTCCATTCCATACCTACCAATATTTTGCAAAGATTGTAGTCCTGTAAATAGAGAGTCCTGTTAATGAACCAGTTTTTCCAATATTTTAAAAATTATCGGCCGAAACAGAAAAACCGGTTCATTCAATCGGCCATAAATCGTAAACGATAAGTTTTACAAAAAAGTTTACGGAAAACAAAAGATGCCAAATTTTATTTTCTACAATAATAGTTTTTATAACTTTTGCCCTAAAGTGGATAGTTTTCGAGATATCAGCTAAAAACTTTCCTTCAAGATTGCGATCGAAGCTCCACCTGGATCTATTAGCATTTTGTGATTTTATGGTCAGTAAGTGACTCTTAACCTAAAAATAAAATAAAATTAGATCGGAAATTTAGTGCGCGGTAGACCAAAAAAAACGGCTTTATTTACTGGACTATTGACAATTATGAGTTTAGGAATACGACCTGCGTGCTACTGATTCTGCAAACATGAGTGTGACAACTGACAAAGCTTTCTCTTGGATTTGTCGCGTCTTTTTTATCGATAAAAGCCGCTTGAAGAATGTGTCCCACTTATAATGTGCTGGACCTATTTAGAACATAATAATATGGCGTCCATTATACTTATTCTACCCACGATATTATGTTTGTCAAATAACGAGTAAGTATTATGAAACAGACAAATACGCACTAAAAGAAGAAAAGGTCTTATTAAAAAAGTTTTAATGTGCTTCACGTAAATAAATAAAACGAGATAAGTATTTATCTATGCGACCCCTAAAGTTTGCCTCAGACAATGAAGTCACCCACTTTCTAATAAAGATCGCCGCGGCAAAAGAAAGAGATGTTCAAGAACAAATTAAAAAAGGATAAGTGAGGGCTGGAATACACATGCATCCGGACCAGGTCTAATATCCGGTGGAGAATGTTTATTGCCAACAAACAACTAGTCGGCGCAAACAAATCCGTTGAGCCCCGATCCTAACTTGCTTCCTCTAATTGTTTGCCGGCAACTTTGCTACAACCGCCGCTAATATACCTACCACTTGGGGAATAATCGACGTGTCTAAACACTCGATGGATTGGATCGATATCAATGATAATAAGTCCTAACATAAATTATACAGCCAAGCAATTTTATAGTCATTTATACCTTAGATTAAAGAACTGTCTGGGAAGTCCCGCAAATTGCTAATGCGCGTGGTTGACATTTTAGTGACGTCAAAATGACGTCATTTTGATGTTAATGAGACATGATTCCAGCTTGATAGCAATTTGCGGGAGCTAGACACTGTAGTAGGTACTGTTTAATAGTTGACCATAAAGTTTATTTACCATTTTTTGACAACTTCCAGTAGATCAAACTAGGGTCTAAGCGAAAAAAAACCTTGTAATTAAATGACATGCAACCGATCCCAGATAGAATCTACATAATTTTAAACATACTTACCTAAAGAAAATGAAACTATTTTTATATCATTCTATACTTGCGAACTAATTGCACCATAACCTAAATTTACTTAGTTTTCTTTTAGCGATCTTTGCTACATAAAGCACCCGATAAATCTTCTTCGTAATAGGAAAACCATGAGACACAAGTCGAAATTAGAGGAAAACTATCTCAAATATAATATGCGAGATACATTGTGTACAAGGGAATAGTAAATAAATTACTATTTATCGTATTAAAAGTGTCAAATGAAAGTAATTCCACTCGAATAATTAAGCTGTAGAGTATTATTCGAAAGTTAATAATAATAAATAATCATCATTGCGAAATAAATTGAAGTGTCGAATCGACGCCAAAAAATGCTGAAAGTCAAGTGTCGTTCAAATCTGAACGCCCATTGAGGTGTTCGTGCACAGATAAGAAATAATTGCTCGCGTCCCGTCTAGGTCACTCCCTATAATTGACTTTTGGCACTACGCCAGGATCACTCCCCTGTAAACCGTCACTTTTGACTTCGTTGTGTTTTCATGACATACTCGCAGCCAACTCGTAGGATTCGAATAACATTATTTTTGCAATTTTTTATCTATCTACGTACTATAAGTATGTACAAGTATAGTTGATAGGAGACAATGAAGCAGTGATAGCCTAGTGACTAAGACGTCAATCTCCTTTTCGGGATGTCAGGAATTCGATCCCGGGCACCTCAACAACTTTTCAACATATTCAACAATTGTAATATCTTTTTCTAACTTGTTTAATCGATGAAGAAAAACATCGCGAGGAAGTCTGCACTCCATAATGTTCTCAAAGGTGTTCGAAATCTGCTAATCCACACTAGGCAAGCATGGCAGACAGGCATAAACCCTTCTCATTCTGATGATGATGATGAATAATGTTCTGCTGACGAAACTTCGACTATTGCAGCCAATCTCAGCAAAGACAGTCGAGACTGACTATGTAAAAGCTATTTTTAACCGACTTCAAAAAAAGGAGGAGGTTCTCAATTCGTCGGTTTTTTTTTATAGTAACTAAATAATATAGTGCACAAGTAGGTATACGCGCAAGCACGTGCTCTCTCTGTTCCCTTCCTCTAATGGACTCGATCAATCTGGTCTCCAATCGTGTTGGTAATCTGACATACGCAATAGGTTTGAACCTTCAGACCTTTGATTTCAGTCCGCCTCCGCCGTTGTGCTATTGAGGCTTATTTTATCTCTATTTACGCTCGTTGAAATTCAATCACTAATAAAATTCACTGAACTCGAAATCATAACACCCCTTACGCAAAGTGAAAGCCGATTAACCAAAAGTGACATCAAAAGCTGCCGCCTTTGTCAAGTGTTTGTTTAAAAACTTAAAATTCGTCACGGATTCGTCCCCGGTAAGTTGCGTAGAATAAATAAAATCCGCCATAAGATATTCAAATCCCTTAAGTGCACGTTGCGGTTGAATCGCGAGAAAAGTCCCATTTTGGCGCGTTGTAAAACTCTTTATTATTCCAGCTTCACAGGTCTCGGTGGGAGGCATCGTGAAAAGGGAGTGACAGTAAGTTTCTCTATGGACCAGAACCGCGTGATACGAAATCTAGATCTCTTTTGACACTGAAAATAGTGTGAGTAATGCTAATGTGAGAAGAACTCTTTGGAGAGAGCAAAAAGTAACTTTAAAACATATCTCAACCTAGAAACATCCACACATCAGATTGAAAATGACTTAGTGAAGATTTCTTCCCAGAATATTGAGTGCCTCCTTTTTGGCATGCCAAAGCAATTCGAGCCGTTATTCATAAGTCAAACACCCTCTTTGTTTTAATAGGCTGGTAGCCTGTAGCATTTACAACTTGATTTTTCGGTAATACAATCAATCAACTTATCGAAAACATTTGACCTAGCTTACTTTACATTTGCACCTGTGTCCAGGAATGGGTAAACCTTTCCATACAACGGTAGATACAGAAAACATAACTTTAGTTCACGTTGTTTTACTTTAAAATATCACATTCAAAGAAAGGAAGAAAGAAAAGACGTTTATTTACATAACTGTACCACACATCACATCTTAAAACTAAGAGCTAGTTCCGGCGCTTCTTCCACCTGAGAACAAGCCAAAGAAGCGCCGGAACAAACTGTCATGTATGGCACAACCCGAAAATGGGTCCCAGCTCAGCATTATGCTGTATGCCTTGTTGCACAAGAACATACAGCGCTGATTTTCAGCTGGTACCCTGAACCGGTATTTTCTCAAAGCTCTTAATTTCATCAAATTCAAATTCAATCCTAGTTATTGATAAGCTGAGCTATCTGTGTAAAATATATCTACTTACGACTGTTTATCAATATGGTGTTATCGAGTTACTTTTGTGCGCCTTACTTAGCCATCTAAGATCCGCTATAAAATTTAACGCTCACAATATTCATGAATCTACATTGTAATGTCATACTTGTGCTTAGAAAATGCCTCTGGCTGAATAAAAGCGGTACGAGTTTTTACGGCGTCGTAAATTTTTAACATCACAGAAAGTCTGTCTTTGGTGGTGGAAAATCGAGTGAGTTCATAACATGCGTAAGAATATAAATTGCATTTTTTAACGTTATGGGAAGGTTTTGCTGTCGTAAAGCCCATACAGTCAACAGAGCAGTTGACAGAGAGCTGTGGCCAAAGTAGTTAGTAGTCTATAGTAGAGACTACGAAAAGAACGAAACTGAAATGTTCTCTCTATATTCAGTGTTACAATATTTTTGTTTCAATCAATATGAATATTCAGAGATTCCCATAGATATATTGTGCTAATAAATTATCCAAGTAATCAGAAAGACGTGTCTCATATATTATAACAAACAAAGTTGAAGGAACTGCCTCAACTTTTATCTATAATAATTTAGGAGGCACAACAAAGCTATTAGATAGAATCTCCCGATTACTGGATGTCTTATTTCTCTTTTCGTATTTCAGTTGATGGTTTTCACGGAATTAATGGCACTATACAACTTTCGCTATAAACAACAAAGCAAAATAAGCAGGTAATAATTTAATAGAACATTGACCTTTTATTGACCAAGTTGATGTGAAAATAGCTAACGTGATTGAGCATTGCCATAGTTTACGAGGTAAATCTGTTATTTAATATGGACAGACCACAGGTATACACCTACAGATATGCAACTAGCGTGGCCCCCTCAGTCCTTCTCGCTCAAGCAGAGGTACTAGTGAAATGTTATTCCTTCTATTAGTAAACTGCAACACACCATTGCACAATAACTTTAAAAACAAAAACAACAAAACGAATCAATTAGTTCTTTAAAATACTTGAGTCAACATAACCTCGCTTCACGTTGTTTGTCAAGATCTTACGTACAAATACATCTTGACAAACAAAAAAGTGAACACGGTGATAAGGACAGAAAATAATCATTTTGTCACGTTCTAATAATTGCCTAAATGCATTTAACTATCTCCCTCGACATCTCCATAGTGACAGATTAACGTTACTCGAATGTTACGTCTCAAAACAACTGCCCAAAAAAGGAGTCTAAATGTTTTCAGGGTTCATGTATGAATGTGAGTTTATTTGTTCCACCATACCTTCTAAATGCCTGAACTGATTCATATCGCTACAATCCTCTCATCATTTCAAGTGATACTGGCAATACATTTTTTTTAAAAAACCTCAATATAGCAGAGCAGCACGTTGGTGTCGTGACCTTAAAATTTTTATCTATCCCGAAATCATAATCATCATGAGCTTAAAGATGTTTTCATTTTAAAAAGAAGATATTATTTACGAGGAACTAATTAAAACAAAATTATCAAAACACAAATTCAAACAATTAGTTCAGAATGTGTTAAGCAAATCGCTTGTAGGTACATAAGGTACGGAATACACGAGCGAAGCTAAACGTCGCTGAGCAACCGTTGTAATTACTCAGGAACTAGAGTGTCTAGCGTCAAGGAACTATAAGCGCTACAATAAATCCAGATAACTGATGTTATCGTAGTGATATTAGAGGCGCATGCCCAGGATCGACCCCCAACCCCCCAAATAGGAGGCGGACGTGTTAACCACTAGGCTATCACGGCTTGAAAAAAATTAACGAAGAATTTATTAAAACACAAATTCAAACAATTAGTTC
This sequence comes from Maniola hyperantus, assembly GCF_902806685.2. Lineage (NCBI taxonomy): Eukaryota > Metazoa > Arthropoda > Insecta > Lepidoptera > Nymphalidae > Maniola > Maniola hyperantus. The sequence continues at coordinate 11,926,185 of NC_048541.1, forward strand.
AGAATGTGTTAGCAAATCGCTTGTAGGTATATAAGGTACGGAATACACGAGCGAAGCTAAACGTTGCTGAGCACACGTTGTAATTACACAGGAACTAGATTGTCTAGCATCAAGGAACTAAGCGCTACAGTAAATCTACTTGATGTGATCGTCGCCTGCGGTTACACGATTACACGGTTACACGATTTTAACAGCGACTTATTTCTGTGTTTTATATCTTGCTTTTGGATTTTGTTTTACACCATCGCTGACCCACTACTGAGCACGGCTTCTCAAAATTAGAAAAAATAGGCCAAAGACCACCAAGCTACTAAGTGTGCATCAGCAGATCTACTTTTGGGAACATTATGGAGAACTCTCAGGCATGCAGGTATCCTTCCATTTAGTTCAGCCCACTTTAAAGGGACTGCTTGGATTTTATAAAATTGTAAACATGATACCTATATCTAAGAGAAACCGACTTTACTCAGGTATTTAGTCGATGTTAGTCACGTAGTTAGTCGGATGGGTTCGAAACTAGTCGGGCTAACGTCGACTAAATTCGTGATTAAAGCCGGTTTCTCCTGCATGTATAATGGAAATAACTCGATACGTTTAAACGCTAAAATATAAACATAATATTCATAGAAATAGAAAGACGTTTTATTCAAATTAACTTTTAAGTGCTTTTGAATCGTTAAGTAAATCTTTTTTATCTCAACCACATGGTTAATCACCTCGATTTCATATTTATAATTACTGTATTACTACAGAAAACCATTCGATTCTAATCATGTTCACTTCAGTAACCATTGAGTTATTGAGAGAAGTGTATTCAATTAAAACCGCATTTCCCGTGTTCATAGTACAAGAATACAAGCCGGGCTAATCATCGCCCAGCACACAATAAAGTTGTAATTACTCAGGAACTAGGACGAGTAGCATCGAGGAACGAAGGCGGCATAATAAATCTATTCTAGTCGCCTGCGGTTGGTAGATTGTAACGACTTGTTGTTGTGTAACTAGCTTTAATAACATAATAATATCACAACGTCAACGATCTTGTTGCGAAAAGCTTCGATGTCTAGTGCATGGGCAATTTTTTAAGCATTTGTTGCTCGGCAACACGTATAAATCAATCTGGAGGAATTAGCTTAATTTTCACTCGCTATCTGTTTAATGGTCCATCTCTAGTCTCTATTTTCCAGTAGGTAGGTATCAAAAAAGGCCAAAGTAGAAAATTAACTTCCTTTTATAAAGTCTGATTGCGTACCTACCTGAATTTTCTAGATCATTTTAATGGAAATAATATTGAATTTTCCAATACTAAAAACTCAATCAAAAATATTTTTGATTGAGTTTGTAACAGAAAAGTTGCTAAGAGGGATGACCTAGTAGGTACTCTCTGCTGGTCTACACTTAGGCTTTTGAACTCGTTATCGGGTATAAAAATATTTTCACCACAGGACTGCGAATTGGATATCTTTATTTATAGCACAGAAACCTAAAAAATTCCAATACCTACCCAGTAAAATGAAAATCTCGACTGTGATTGGAATATTCGATTACTTTATTGCCAAAGTTGTTATGTCAGGGATTAAAAAATCCAATTCAGGCCAAAGTAGAAAATTAACTTAATCAGTTCCTCTTTTCAGGATTCGATGTAAGGCGAAATGGGATTAAAGTTGTACACGGGTGCTCTCTAAGATGCATACATATTCTAAATGTTAATAAAACTGCATGAAAAGTAAGGAAATCCAAAAAGTTATTTGGAAGCTATAAGCAAATATCTAGACAAACGCTGATTGTAACTTCAGAGATTTCCGAAAGACTTTTATAACTTTTTCAATAAATAAAACAATACTCCAGTAGGTAACCGGAAAATGAATAAAATAAGTCTAAGCAAAGTATTAATTTCAATAAAAACGGTGATCTTGAATTTATTTCATCTGAATTTGCAAATTCGTTCGCAACGCCAATTGATCCGATTATGGTCGGAATAGAATAAAATCCGGCGATAGGATTTCGGTGTAGAGTTTGATACATTAATTTATTCGAAAGTAAATGAGGCTTTAAATTAAAAGTTAGAAAGGTTCTGTATATAATATTATATCTAAATATATAAAAGAGAACTACCACTCACTCACTGACTGACTGACTGACTGACTAATCACGAAATCTCAGAAACTATAAAGACTACAAACTTGAAATTTGGAAGATAGGTTCCTTCTAAGACAAAGGTGTCAGCTAAGAAACGGTTTTGAAAAATTTCCCTAAGGGTGCGAAAGGGGGGTCGAAGGTTGTATGAAAGTTCTATGTTTTTGGAGTTAGAGACGTGAAAATCGACATTTAGGTTATTAGCTTTAGAGAATAAAAGTCTGTATAATTTAATTTGGGAAATTCCCCCCTTAAGGGTGGTAAAATAGGGGGGCAATGTTTTTATAGAAAAGTTTTAACAATTGTTATTTTTACTAGAAATTTGAAATGTAGGCTATTTCTAGGGGGTAGGTATCAGATAATAAAAGGATCTAACGAAATTCCCCCCCCCCCCCCTAAGGGGGTAAATGGGGGTGGAAGGGTTATATGAAAATCCTATGTTTTTGAAGTTAGAGATATGAAAATTGGTATTTAGGTATTCTGGGTTCCGTGTCTTAAGGTGAGACTGAGTGAGTAGGTAAGTGAGGCCTTTTGCAGCGGGAAATTTTCAGATCTCATGAGAAACCAGTTCGCGGGCGAAGTCGCGGGCATCTGCTAGTATAGATATAAACTAGCTGATGCCAGTGATCTCTCTCGTGTGAATTTAGGTTTTTAAAAATCCCATGGAAACTCCTCAATGTTTCGGGATAAAAAGTAGCCTATGTCATTTTTTACGACTGTAACTACCTACCTATCTATATTCATGCAAATAAATCAAGGTGCACCGTTTCGGCGTGATTGAATGACCTAACTACCTAGTCACCATGAGTACGTTTGAGTCAATGACTAAACAAAAGTAAGTAAGTAGGTTTTATTCCAATCCTAAATCAATTGAATATGTTGATCATTCCCCAAGCGTTACATTAGTAGCGGTCTCTAACAAAGTTATAGCCAAACGGTTAGAGGAAAGTTAGGCTCGGACTAAATGGATTTGTTTGAGCGGGCTTGTTGTTTGTTGCCAATAAACATCCTTTAACGGGTATTAGCCCTTCTGGAGAATGCGTTGTGTGTGTCTTAGAACCAATTGTTTTGTCTGGTCAATTCACCCTCAAACATTTCTTTTAATTGTAATCTACGATCGTTATTAACTGAAGTTTACTGATTTATAAGAAAACTCATTTAAATTTAAGTAGTGCAAGAATAGACTAGATAAGTTTTTTTGTTAAATTGAATAAAAATATTACTTATAGGTGATAATAATATAAAAGGAGAACTAAACGGAACGGAACGGGAAAGGAGAACTGACAAATAAGTAAATCAACGTACTGCTTGAAGCTAGCTCGAAGTATCTGGATACTTGAGGCACAAAATACTAATTATTACTACTTATAAAGATAAACCCAGGCTATACCACATTATTAATATACCTTTAATTAACTTTACCGTATTCTATCGCCATTTTTTGCTTCATCAGAGAAAATGACAAAAGCAAAGACTCCTAGGAAACGGTAGAGAGCGTTAGGCCGTGTATATTGAAAATTCCATGTAACATTATGTACTTGAGGTTGTACTTTTATTTACGACGTACGTAGCTACGCTAGCCTTTAAAAAGAATTTCAAAAAAATCAATGGAATCTTCAAAAATTAACGAAAAGGCAGTAGGCATATTAGAGTCCCTTCATTACTTTGTTATAATGGCAAACACACATTATTATATTTTTCAATCCCAAATAAGACGAAAGATAACATTCCAAGAAAAACATAAAAGGAAATTGTTTCCGAATGAAAACGTGGCGTAAGTGTGCGAATGTTATTCCACGATAATAAGAAAAATAGGACACGTCTCCATGACAAATAAATGTCTGCGTTTCCTTCAATAGAAACCTATCAAACGTTGGTGTATCACAACTTATTACTGAAGCAAATGAACCGATAACAGAGTTACATGTTTCTTCGACGGCGTAGCAATTCTGATGAGATCTCAGCGAGCGTAGGAAGATATCGTTCGATCCTTTGACTGTATAAGTAATGTCGATTGTATTACAGGTCTCGTTATGCTGGTCGTTGCTACTCTGTGCTATAGCAGAAATTCATACAAGCTAGGGGCGCCTTCCGCCGCGACGCTAGCTGTTTCGGCGAGGAAATAGAGTCCTAGTACTGAACGGAAGGCTCTGCGTCTCTCATTATCGTCGTTGTTATCATTATAGTGGGTGTGTTAACAAAAAAAATACACACTGTCGCACTGTTTAGAAAACACTTTGGTGATATCTCTTTTCTCTAGTGGTTTATAGCACCTTCAATACAAATTGAAGCGCGTGATATAAGCTTTCATTGCCTATGCAAGCGGTTTTTATTGGATATGCCCGCCAACTTGTCCCATCGTCCTTTATCTCTTTGTGGCGGGCTGTAAGTTAGTTGCTGAACAAACTATTTGGTCGTATACCACGGGGAACGCATTAGCCAAAGCTTTGTGCTTCTGATTTATTTACTCCGCGTTCGCCTTTGGCAACAGACCGATTGTACATTTCTATTTTCACAGTGTCATCATTCCAAATCCGCTTAGAAAATTAAACTATTTGCTTGGAAAAGTCCGTGTTAACCGGTTTTGTATAAATAATACTCTTGAGACCGAAAACAGTGTTCGTCTGACCAAAAACTGACTACTTATCATTAAAATTTAGTGTACCCAGCTTTTGTATACTGTTTACTAAGACTAGCTAGGTAACTAACAACAGGACTATGCTACTCCAATAAATAATAATCCATAGTAGGTATAGGACAGGTTGAAATAGCAATCGGGGAGGGAACGCCTCGCACACTTGCACAGCCCCTGCGCTAACCTGGTGCGGGTGAGCGCGGGTGACGTGCGGGTGTGCGGGGCGTCTTTCCACCTCATACCCCAATTGAAATCTCAACCTGCCAAGTAATCAATTCCGAATAATTACACTTTCGTATCGATATCCCTTGGAAAATAGAATACTTTTAACCTTCAAACAACAAAAATTACACTTTCGTATCGATAGAGCCTCAATAGCTCAACCGGTAAAGGAGTGGACTAAAAACCGAAAGGTCGACGGTTCAAATCCCGCCCGTTGCACTATTGCCGTATCTACTCCTAGCACAAGCCTGCCGCTTAGTTGGAGAGGAAAGAGGAATATTAGTCATTTAAAATGGCTAATATTCTTAAAAAAAAAAAAAGATATCCCTAGGAAACCAGAATACTAAAAAGAGAGTAAAAGAGATAAACTTCACCCACTATATTAGAGTCATCGAGTACACCACTGCAGTACGCGACAGGTCGAGAGGGTACTCGGGGAGGGAACGCCCCGCACACTCGCACAGCCTCCGCGTTAACCCGGTGCGGGCGAGCGCGGGTATCATGCCGGGGTGCAGGGCGTCCCCCCGCCTCATACCCCGATTGCCTTCTCAACCTGTCGCGTACTATACTTATACGTCGAATTTATACCTACTTACGACAATTATAATATTATATACCACTTACCAGCTGTCCAAGCACAAGCAGTGAGACTACGCTTTGCATATAAGCTGCAAGAGAGCTTTGTCTTACTGGTTGTACTTGGGCTGCTAGAATACGTAAGTTTACACTTTACTTTAACTTTATCCTGTTCGATAAGTAAACAAAATTCAACCGCTATTTTATAAATGGCCACTTTATCTTTGCTTGAGCTGTATCTGTTTAGGACGTACTTACTTAATAAGTTGTGAGCGTTGTTGTTCAGTATGCCAAGTACAATCTTCTAAGTTTACTGTTATTGCAAACTCTTAAGATGGGTCCACACCTGATATTTTCAGCGATCACTATCATATCGTTGAACCAAAATGTCGACGCTTACTAGTCTAGTCACAAAAGGATGTTGTCAATGATCGGTGTGCTAGATCGGGATGCTAGAAACTTTTTACGAAACACGTTCATATACTTAATGACCACTTTACGCGTGATAAAATGAAATGAATAATTTATTTCATGTAAGCGCTTATGCCAAGTCAAGACTACCACTGGTTTGAAAAGCAAATTTACTGAGTAGAGCCGGTAAAACATTTTTGATCCTGCTGCCATAGTAGGCCATTATATCAGTTCAGCAATCACATCGATCTATTTTTCTCCAATCTGGGGGGCCTGCTTCTGTAGTGTACTCGGCTGGTTGGAGTGACCAACGGGAAGCTGCACCAGTGGTCTCACGTATAGGTCTAAGTGAGAAAAATAAACCCAGGACGAAGAGGACGATATCACAAGATTTTAAGTTTACGTAGGTAATTAATTATCACCACTATATCTGTATTATATAAAAGGAAAAGTTGACTGACTGACTGACTATCAATACACAGCTAAAACTACTGGACGGATCAGGCTGAAATTTGGCACGTAAACATTATGACGTAGACATCTGCTAAGAAAGTGATTTTTGAAAATTCAATCCCTACAGGGGTAAAACAGGGGTTTGAAATTTCTGTAGTCCACGCGCGTCGCGGGCATAGGCTAGTCATCTTACAAATCCAACAACTGACAATCAAAAAGTGTAAATATTACCTATCCATATCCATACTAATATTATAAATGTAGTGTGTCTGTCTATCTGCTAGCTTTTCATGGCCAACAGTTTAATCAATTTTGATAAAATTTAGTTCAGAGTGGCTTACATCTCGGGAAAGGACACAGGCTACTTTTTATCACGAAAAATCAAAGAGTTCCCACGGGATCTTAAAAATCAAAGTCCGCGCGGACGCAGTCGCGGGCATCATCTAGTTCTGAATTAATTATTTGACTTTGACTTTGATTTGCTTTTAAACTACTTACTGAGCATGACTTTAGCGATGCCACGTGATAGGGATTGTGATCGGCGAAAAGAGCAGGTGTAGACCCACCCTTATTCAGCTATAGCGAGTAGCTGAAGTTTATTGGTACAAAGTATATCTGTTTATGTTGTACCAATTTCATAGCTTCAATATATATGTTTATACTAAAACAATAATGTACCCCCCTTACTCTGGAATCTAGATATTTTGATCGGTTGCCAAGTATAACATTTTCCGATTTCATGTCTCATATACTTAGCAAAGAAAATATCCTAAGATAAGTAAAGTAAAGTATTCTTTATTGCACACCATATATAACAAAGATCGCTAATATAGCAATCCCTTCCAGGCAACTTTAGGGTAGAGGATATAATAAAAATTAAAGAAAGTGGAAGGAGTGTACTAAATAAAGTAAATACACATAATATACCTACTTATGTATAATATGTATAATAATAAAAATACAACAGTAAACAAGAGAGGAATAGACAACAGATAAGCAGAATAAAAACCGGCCAAGTGCGAGTTAGGCTCGCACAACGAGGGTTCCGTAATACAATCGTATTTTTTCGACATTTTGCACGATAATTCAAAAACTATGATGCAAACAAATAATTAAAAATCTGTTTTAGAATGCACAGGTGAACCTTTCATATTATGATACCCCACTTGATATAGTTATCTTACTTCGAAAATTGAAAATACGAATTATTAGTTCATGACCACAATTTAATTTTTGTAGTGTTATGTAACCACAAGTTCATGTTTTTCAGATTTTTTCCCGAATGTCTGCTATAAGACCTACCTACCTGCCAAATTTCATGATTCTAGGTCAACGGGAAGTACCCTGTAGGTTTCTTGACAGACAGACAGACAACAAAGTGGGTTCCGTTTTTCCTTTTGAGGTACGGAACCCTAAAAAGTAAAAATAAATAAATAAACACATCAAATTGAGCCCATCATACATCATCCCTAACACGTGTATACCTAATTGGGTATTTGACTACATCAAAAATAAATTATTTCTCAGTGATTTTTAAATAGAGGGTCTTCCAAAATACGTAAAATCCACATCCTTTGTTAATTTTAAGTGTAATAAACATTTTAAATTATCGATTAAACTAAAAAGTACGTCATTATGATGTGACGTCACATTATATTATTTCATAGAATATCGTATACTAAGTGCGCGTTTTGACGTTTAATAAAAAGTTACTGATTTGACTAGCTGTTGTCAAATACCGTATTATACGTAGTGCATTATCCAATGCAATTACACCGCGATCTCCAACGCGCCTCTATCATGGCGGGTAATGATTTCCTGCACTGCAGGATATAATGTGTGCAGGCCTGACTGCCAACCAACTAACTAAACACTATTAGCAAGGTGTATTGCGCTATATGTATTGTACTAGCTGATGCCCGCGACTTCGTCCGCGTGGATTTAGGTTTATAAAAATTCCGTTGAACTCTTTGATTTTCCGGTATAAAAGTATGTTACTACCTATGTTACTTTTTGTCCTGTCAACTATAGTCCACGACAGTTCGAGATGGCAATCAGGGTATGAGGCGGGGGGGATGCCCAGCACACGTCACCCGCGCTCGTCCGCACCGGGTTAGCAAGGGGGTTGTGTGCGGGCGTCCCCTCCCCGATTACCATTTCAACCTGTCGCGTACTATATCTCTAATCTCTATGCCGAAAAGCAAGACGATTGATGGCTTAGTTAGGGTGTGAAGATAGGACTAACAAACAAACAAACACACTTTCGCATTTAAAATATTTCTTTAAAGATTATATTCAAGAATAGACACCTGAGACTTTATTACGATTTTCATAAAAATATATAGCCTACTTATCTCGCTGGCCTAATATTTCCTTTTTCTTCTCAGAATCTTTTAAAAAGAAATACCTATAATGATTTGTGTGGTGTGAGTGTGTGTGTGTGTTTGTATAATCCCCACGGACTCAAAATATAATGATATTTATAATATGATTCCTCAAAAGTTAAGGATCTTGCAATACCTAATTGGCGATAAGACTTTCCGTTTTAGTGAAATAAATAGACATGGAAATATTTTCATATTTTATTCATTTTACCATTCAACGAGTTCCAGAATATAGTGAGGTTAAGAGCACTTCATATGAACTGAAATTCCATTTGCTTTCAATCAGAATATGAAATGTGTAATATTTTGAAAATGTTTGGCAGTAGCGTATTCCTAGGATACCTACATAGACAGTGTAGTAAAGTAGGTACTTGAACAGTGAACTGTGGCAATATTTTCGGAATGAAAGAAATACAAATAGATTGACTGTTATTTTATAGAGAACACTTTCGCTGTCGGGTCGTGACACTAGGGCTCTGCCTGAAAATCAGCGCTGCAGTAGTCAAATACTGCAGCATCATGCTGAGGCAATAGCCCTTTCAGCTCAAACAAGACATATCATATAATCATTTTTGTTCTTAGTACTGTCGAGCTCGTAGTTTTAAGTTTACCTAATTTTAAATAATATCTGTCGCGGCTTTACTCACGTGTTTAGTCGACGTAAGCCCGACTAGTTTCGAACCCATACGGGGTCCTTTTTCAAGGGAGTCCGTTCGCGCACGTGCCGCGGCTTTGACTGCGGGTTTTATTATTTCGAATGGAAATCACTCATGGTAGTTTAAACGCTAAAAAAGCTTACCTAGTTTTAATTTTTAATTTTTAAGAGTTGGTTTATATGTTTTGCTTTTTGTCTTTTCTTGTTTTGTGAGCCGAATAAACTTTTATTTGTTTGTTTATTTATTTATTTATTGATGAAAAAACTAAAACATTTAAAAAAAAATATATACGTTATAGATGATCGTAATCTATAACACTAACGATTGCAACCTTAGATGAATGATTGCAACAATGATAATTCGTGTAGTAGGTGTGTCAACTTTCAGATGGCTTGGCAAACATGGTCTTCACCATACCAAGTGGCGATGAATCTCACCTCTACAATACCGTAGGCGTAATAGGTTTAGCCGTTCCGAAGATTAGAGCGTTCAAACAGACAGACCAAAATTTTAAAAACGTTTGATTCAGTTATGATACAGTTCAAATCACCATAATATGAGCTTAATATTAGGTAGTTATTTCGAAATTACAGACAGACACTTCAATTTATTAGTATAGAAGATAAGATATAATAGATAGGTACTAACTAATTTAGTTCAAAGACAGCCCTATACACAGAATCGGAACAAATATTATTAAAGCTAGTTACACACCAGACAATCAACGTCACAATCTGCCGCGGGCCACGATCGAATCGCATCAACTAGATTTATTGCGTCGCTTTGTTCGCAGGCGTTAGACGACTTACATCCTGAGTAATTACAACCTTATTGTGTGTTCGCGACGCTTACCTTTACAGGTGTGATTTAATATAATAAATAATCCGTTGTTCTATTAATATTCTCCTCGATAGCTCAACGGTTGAAGGAGCGGACTGAAATCTGTAAAGGTCAGAGAGACTATTGTCGCACTTACTCCTAGCTGGAGTCTGGAGATGGTAAGAGGAATGTTAGACATGGCTAATATTCTTTTATTTTTAATTGTTGTAATCCATACTAATATTATAAATGCGAAAGTGTGTCTGTCTGTCTGTCCGTCTGTCTGTCTGTCTGCTAGCTTTTCACGGCCCATCCGTTAAACCGATTTTGATGAAAATTGATATAGAGATAGCTTGCATCCCGGGGAAGGACATAGTTTGATCCCGGAAAATTAATGAGTTCCCACGGGATTTTTAAAAACCTAAATCCACGCGGACGAAGTCGCGGGCATCATCTAGTAATGAATAATTTAATTAAAATTTATCTAAACTATATAAAAGTGTATTTCATCATCATCATTATCAACCGATAGACGTCCGCTGCTGGACATAGGTCTCTAATCTCTTGTAGAGACTTTCACATGCCTCGGTCTTGCGCCGCCTGAATCCTGCGACTCCCTGCGACTCGTCTGATGTCGTCCGTCCACCTAGTGGGGGGTCTTCCAACGCTGCGTCTTCCGGTGCGAGGTCGCCATTCCAGCACCTTGAGACCCCAACGTCTGTCGGTTTTTCGAATTATGTGCCCTGCCCATTGCCGCTTCAGCTTCGCAACCCCGCAACGAAAGGGAATTTCATTATAAATTAAATTAAATTAAATTAAATTAAATTAGTTTGTCAAATACATCACATGGGTAAGTAGTAAAAGACATACGTGTACCTGTCTTAGGTGTAAAACTATTTAGTTCCTGAGTAATTACAACTTTAATGTGTGTTCAGCGAGGCTTAGCGCCGCTCGTGTGTTCTGTACTTTATTTTACACCTACGAACTCACAAGATTGTCTTTGGAATGTAGGTGTAATTAAAATTCAAGCTTCGCATTCAACTTGCTTTAAATCGAGAAGTTTCGTTAATTATCGTCATTTTAGCAATTATCGCTTCGAAGCATTTGGCTTCACATATGCAAAGGCACCGCTTATCCTGAAGCTATTAGCTATTAGCATTGTAAGTGAACAAAAGCATTGACGTTCTTAATGGAAAATAAAAATGTTCATCTGTACATATAAAATTCAAAGTCCTGACTGACTGACTGACTAACTATCAACGCACAGCCTAAACTGCTGAACCTAGAGACATGAAATTTGAAGGTCGTGTTCCTTGTAAAGCGTAGATGTAACCAGTGAGAAAAGATTTTTCGAAATTCAACTCCTAAGTGGGTTAAATAGGGGTTTGAAAATTATGTAGTCCACGCCAACGAAGTCGCGAGCAAAAGCTAGTGATCTATTAAAAGCTTTTTCATTCTAAGAGGAGAGCCGTACTCGGTAGTCGGCCGGCGATGGGTTTCTAACATTTGAACACAAAAAAAATCAGTATAAGTACCTACGCTTATAACGAGGTGATATTTTACTACAAGCAAAGGATGATGAGAAAAGGTGAGCTCGCTATCGCAAATCGATCTAAGTCAGTCCCATAATAATATCAGAGCATACATTATATCCGATATTCAATTTTACCACTACGTTCGCCGCAAATTCCGTTTCTATTCCGAAAATGGAAAATTAAAGCTTGCAGTGGAGCTTAGTTAATATTTAATTGGGAAATTATGATTTCAGCTAAAGCTTTCAAAGCTTTTAATCATTTACAAGGCGGATTGAAATCCATAGTCGTAGTCGCTGGTTCAAATTGTACCCGTTGCACAATTTTTGTCTTGCAACTATTAGGTGTCACGTTATGGCAAGTATGTTGAAGGGGAAAGGAAAATTTAATAATCAATCTACTTATCTGTAATCTGTCTATAAGTTACAGCATTGCTACTTTTCAAAAAAGACCTCACATATTTTGACAAGTTCTTAACTAACAACGTTGCTAAGTACATAACTTATCGATGCTTAGCTGATGCCCGCGACTTCGTTTGCGTGGAATTAGGTTTTTTAAAAATCCCGTGGGGACTCTTTGATTTTCCGGGATATAACGTAGTTTATGTCATTCTACAGGTCTTTATTTATACCTACCCATGCAAAAAATCACGTCAATCAGTTGCACCGTTGATTGAAGGACAAACCAACAAACAAGCACACTTTGGCATTTATAATAAGAGTATACTGATAGGATTGGTTTTTAATTTAGGCACACTCCTGACAATCCATACAATTAACTGTTTTTATTAGCTATTACTACTACCGGAACACCAGCCTTGTCTGCACATGATTTGTGTGTGGGTCGTTCAGACCTCAGCTAGGGCAATGCCAGCCCATCGTCAGTGCGTCTCATATGCGTGATAACAAAGTAAGACCAAGTGACACTGGCACGGCAGTGCCAGTAGCCGTGCCGTGCCGCGGGCGACGATAATTCAGAGCTTACAGCTCTGAACAGTTGCGCAGTTGGTTTGGGCAATTCTTTGAGCAGTTGACAATGACTGCTCGAGCGGTTCTTATAAGTTGTTAAACGACCAATTGCTCAAACTGTACATATTACCTTTACCTATTATGACCAAACTACCTACAACAAATTTAAGTACACTAACTTTAGAGAACTACGTTGCTGCAAATAAAAAGAACGTGTAAGAAATGAGGTAAAAAACTAACTTCAAGTTTTGCGTTGTTGAAACAAATGATTTAATCATTAATCGAAACGGTAGAAGTGCGAACTGAGCAAGATTTACATTTGAGCAAATGGACGTGCATTAACGAAACATTGAACCGGGTTCGTTATTTATTGTGAACATTACGCTCCAGAAATGCAATACAACTTCATTAAGTCGAAAGGAAAAGGTTATAAATTCCAATCAACTCGGCACTTTCAATATAGCGTTAGATTCAGGATCGGTGTTTATTCGTGCCAGTACATTTATATTAGATTGTCTGAGACGAATTGCTGTGGGTATTGTTCGAAACAAGGTGGCCAAGGTGCTGTAATGGAACTAGAAAATAGGTCTGGCTTACCTAGTGTTGGAAGTGGTTATAAAATATTTTATTAAGCTGAGGTTTAGGTAATATAAAATGTATATATTACCTAAAAAATTGTATTTGAGTCCGGCATAATATGAACTAAATAGCTCATAAAATGCCATAGTAATACTCTTATTTGACGAAGATTTTTCTTAGTAACACCCTGATTTTTTTCTTAAGATAAATCCACCCTCATGCTGGTGTTTTTGTTGAGATATTGTGCCAAAGAGTATATTTTATCAATTAATAGATTGCAATATCAAATCACCAATTCCGTGTTTCCAGTTTTTTACATCAAGGATATCTTACTATATACTTACGTTTGAAATATGTAGACTACAAAAAGCGTCTATTATTTAGAAGTAGATCAATATTACGTCTCATTTAGGGCTGAGAATCAAAACAGTAACATTAGATAAACTTCAGCAGCACGCCTGCCCCATTCCATTTGTGGTAATTGATCTTCAATTAAGGAACTACGCAAGTGATTCCCGAAGGATTGCCCAATCAACGCCTTGTGGTGCGATTGAATTGCTTCCTGCAAACGAATCAATTTAAATCTATCGGTAAGAATAAGTAAAAGGTGAACCATGGCTTATTCATGTTCCACATCTAAACAAAGCTTACAATAAAGCAGATTTTTTATGTTGAATATGCATAAGTATGACTGACTAGATGCAGCATCTATTTAAGTTTTTAAATCCTGCGGGAACTTTTTAATTTGCTAGAGCAATAAGTGCCTATGTCACTCTCCAGGTCTTTGCAAAAATTACTTCGGTCTATTGTTCCGTTGCAGATTGATTTAAGGTCAAACCAACAAACAAACACTTTCGTATTTACCTATAATATAAATTAGTAGGTATGATATTCGCTAGACGCCAATATTTTATAACTCGCCAAAATAATCATAAAAGCAATTTTGTTTTTCTTTGGACAGATACAAGTTTGCCCTTGACTGCAATCTCACTTGGTGGTAAGTGATGAATGATTATGCACTCTAAGATGGAAGCGGGCTAACCTGGAAGGGATATGGCAGTTTTTTATTGAACCCATACAAATTTGGTTTCTACACGGCATCGCACCGGAACGCTAAATCGCTTGGTGGAATGGCTTTTCCGGTATAGGCAGTAACTAGCCAGAAAAAACTTAGAAATTCTTCTTATTCTTTATTAGCTCTTATTCATCCATTGTGGGACCTAGGCCTCCTCACGTGCACGCCATTCTCCTCAGAGTTGAGCGAGCATCCTCCAAGTTTTCCCCGCAAGCTGTCATCACACCAACATGGAAATTATAACATTCCAAAGACCTGCTGGGAAGTGAACCCGAAACCTCCCACTAATAAGGCCTCAGCGCTCACCACTGCGCCAGGGAGTTCGTCAAGGAGACATTGAAAGCATACGAATCAAACGGCTGTGCTGAATTCATTGACGCTTGTTGAAAATATACGCTGACTTAAAGCGACTGCGTCCGGTTTTATTTAAATTTGAGCATCCTCGCTAAGACAAACAATCGGAGCAATTTCACAGAAAGACAAACAATTACTCGGAGACAAGGCTGATTCTTAAATAAACATGGATGTCCGTGAAATCGCTGCTGGGACATTTGCGTTGAGAACTCTTCAACTTTCCCCGGGGAAATAAAAGCCATTGTGTGACAGGAGGAAAAATAAAGGGAAGGGATGAAAACATTCTTCTGTTATTATTAAAAATTCAATACCTAATTTTATTTCGGTTTTCTAACCCGATTAAACTTTTCCTCCTTCGAAAATTAAAAGAAACAGCCGGCTAAAAGTTTTATGCGCTCAAAAATATCTAGACTTAGCAGTCAGTATTCTTCAACGTTGTAGATAGATAGATAGACACTTTATTGTATACAAAACATGAAATAACTAAGTAAGACAAAACAAAGAAACTAAAAACAATAATTGTATGCAAAGGCGGCCTTATTGCTCAGAGTCATCTCCACCAGGATCGTTTTCGATCAGCTCGCTGTAGACACATCAATCTATTATTTACACTACAAATAAAAAATATACGTCATCTCTCTAGCAAACACAGTCTAAATTGGGAAATTTTTAACTCTAGAACAGGACACACGACTCGTCGATGTTTTTGGCCAAAATATTTGAATTTTATCTCGAAAAAACCCTCATGTAATGGGTAACAGGGACTGAACTCATTATTGCAAAAATATGAACGTTGAATATCCTAAAAATTTACACATTTTTATGTACCTAGGTAGGTAGAATATGTACCTATACTTGTATTTAAGTATCGTAAAATTAGCGTTTAAACTATCGTGGATGAATATCATATTCGTTATCAATATAGGAACGTACGTATATATGTATGATGGCTTAACTTGTTTGTCGGAGTATGCCCGACTAGACTAGTCTCTTGGGTTCGTTGAATAAGACCCTCGGACGGGTTTGAAATTATTCGGACATACTCCGACAAACATGAGAGTTAATCCATCATGCATAATAATAATATGTACTTTTAGAGAGTTCAATTTAATTTCAATAGTTGTAACTATATAAACATAGCAATAGTATTCATTTTATTCGTTCTGTGTTTTCAACGTATTATTACAATGTACGAGTGTGTGAGGCTTTAGGGGTTTTTACAGCCGACTGCAGTTCCCACGAATATTATTTTTGGTTTTATGTTTTATTTTGATGGGATCAATTCATTTATATGCGGTTTTATTAATATCATTGGACATTGACGCGGCGGGCGTAGACATTGCAGAACAGAATACCATTTTCTTGTTTCGATAATTTCTGGTTTAGGCTAGTGAGAAATCTAGCTTTAAAACGCGCGCAAATGTGGTGTTCGGCTAAAGGCTCACGCACATTAACTGTCGCGTAGTGGCATTCATTTAAGAGCACATGATTATAATTACAGGATCTATGAAGGAGCATAGAAGAAGAGGAAGCAAACAATATAGCACTATATGTATAAATAACTCGATACATAGGAATAAGTATTGAGTTATCGCACGTAACGAAAACTCGATACTTTGTTCAGTTTTTAAAATCTTACAAAAGATGTTGAAAAATAGTGCAAAGCCTACCTATATAAAAAGATCGCGACAGGTTGAAATGGCAATTGGGGAGGGTACACCCGCACAGCCACACAGCTCCCGCGCTAACTCGGTGCGGGCGAGCGCGGGTGACGTGTGGGGTGTATGGGGCGTCCCCCCGCCTCATACCCCGATTGCCATCTCAACCTGTCGCGTCGCGGACTATATACTCGCCGAGTAGCACAAACGAAACGAGGGAATACACGCAAAAAATATACCGATCTGAATCCGTGCTATCTGTTTATTCGTCGTGTTTTTTGGGAGTTTGTAAAGGACAGGGCATCCAAGGTTCCTGGGGGAACGATAACCTAAAAAACGGGGGTCTTCCGTGATTGATGAGGAACTGGGCTTAAGTGCCGGATAAACAGACCCTCACGTACTGAAACGGCCTCAGGTGCTTATATTTTTAAATTTGCTGTGAAATACGACTTGTTTTTCGAACTCTTGATTTTTGTAGATATCTACGTTTCAGCGCGCTTGCCTACATTTTGCTTATTCACTCATGCCTTGAAGGTACTCAAGTTATACATGGCAGGAAGCACATTGCACACCACACGTAAATGGCATTCCACACCTTAGTGGTTCGTGTCAGAAACGTTGAACAAAAAGCTTTCGTGCGAGTTGATTGGATGTCAACCACGGACTCCAACTCTCCTTCGTGATGCTTACCTCACCATACTTAATAGCATCTACTTAGAAAAGTACAGACCGATATTATTATTTCTCAGTAACAGGTTTACCTACTTACCGCTTTGTGATAAGTGACGATGCGTGCGAACTGTGAAGGTGGCAAGGGAATGTACCGACTTAAATGGAATTTAAGTTGTAACAGTTCAGTTATTGTGACGTGACGTGTGAACTTGCAAGTAAAAACAAATTTTAACGAAAGATGCTTTAAAAATTAAATCAAAATGATCAGACATGGCTGTCGTTTGACAAATAGCTATAGCATTAAGATATAAATCACGATTAATTTCAGAATACTCGTAAACACTCATGAAACAAATGTCTAAAACTGCTTCAAGTTTGATGTATTTGCACTGACTCTAGAGATATATTTGTTTGAAAACTTTGTGAATATGAAAAGTTTGAAGCTGACTTCAATCCATTAGGTACGCGAGTGAATGTTACTTTGTTTTCCATGTTTCGTGACGTCATTGTACGCGATCTTTCTCACTCACAGACCACCACCTAGATAGAGGTTGAATTCTCTGTGGTCGCACTAGATCGGTTCTTTTGTTATAAAGTTTCAGGCGTCAGTTATTATTTATTACGTAGGTTGATGCCTTCGACGTCATCCGCGTGAATTTAGGTTCTTAAAATTATGTAGGATTTTCTAGAATAAACGTACCTACTTAGTCTGTGTCCGTCTCCGTCTTGCAAGCTGTCTATGTAACCGTCAAAATCGGTTAAGCAGTAAAAACTGCAGCAGGAAAATTTTATTTTCATGAAAACTTAGACCTGCTTCTAAGCATGCAAGGTTGCTTGCAATCGCTAGTTTATATATAAAAACAGGTAGTTTCATTCGTCTGTGAAGTTCGAGCCCGCGCAAGGCGCAAGTTTTAACGAGGTAGCACTGACTTGCATTAGTCGCTTCAACAACTTGTTAATCTTTCTATCCGATCCAAGTTTCAGAAACGCGAGCTATTTAGTGGAAACACTACCAATTAGGAAGTACTATTCGGTAAACAGTGAGATATTTCTGAAAACTCTTGACAAGTTAAATAGAGAGGACGTGAAAGGAGCGTGCTACAAAAAGAGCTTACTTGGATCGTCATAGTATAAACATACCAGAAGTGAAATTAAATAAAGAAATAAGTACAAACAAATATAGCCCTTGTAAACCAAAATTAATTAAGTGCAGTGTACCAAATTGATATAACACGTCTACACGCTCCGAGCATCTGAGTCAAAGTGCAAAACTCTCGCGGCCCGGGCCATTCAAAAGATTGTCTTCGGTCGCATTCGTAAATACTTTTCCGACAGTTGTCACGTGACGTTCGTTCAAAAAGGCGGCAATATATATAGCTTTTTTCATTCTGTTACAAATGAGCCCATGACTGCGATCTCATCTGATGGTATGTGATGATGCAGTGTAAGAGGGAAGCGGGCTAACTTGAAAGGCCACTTTCATTAAGCCAATACCCCTGATTGGTTTCTACACGGCCGTACCGGAAGACTACGTCACTTGGTGGCATGGCTTTGCTAGTCGGGTGGTAACTAGCCGTGGCCTTACACCAGACAAAAAGAAACTAGCTGAAGGGACGAACCGTACGCATACTTGGAAGTCTGTAAAGATTAACATGAAGTGGCGCAGGAAAAATTTGAGTGGCATCTTCCAATGTCGGAAGCCAATATGAGGATATTGGCTCTTAGTCACTAAGCAGCGAAGAAGGTAAGTAAATACGTTAAAAAATAACATTAACTACTTATATCGTCGATTTTTCTTCCACTGATATCAATTAAGCCAAAAGTTAACGTGATCTGCGCAACACTGAAGTCATGAGTGAATTACTGCTTCATAAGAGCTCAATAATTTTGAATATTTACAAGTAAGTTTTTAAGTTCTAATGCGGAAGGTTTTGAGAACATTATTACTCCAAGTCCACTTATTTTTGATTAATTGAAAAGGTATACAATCCTCTTCAATAAGCAATATAACAAAACTACGCAAAAAGAAAGACATGGGAAGAGTACTTCTTTCTTAAAGATCTTTAAAATAGACATGAATTTCACAGATAAAACAAAAATATCATTCATCAGGTATTTGATTCTTTTCTTACAGCTCCAAATATCTATTGATCTGGTTCTTTTCACTCCACTCGCTTCTGATCCTCTATCGCTGATATAATGCGCCCAACACTCCTTTTATGTTCGCCGTGTTTTTGTTTCCTCCATCATTAAAATCATTGCAGCCTGTTCGCGCTTCGGAAACGTACAAAGAAATTCACAACGCAAAGTTATCAAAAGAAAAAGCTTCTGCGTTATTCATTCGGTAGAAGTCAAAAACAAACCCGTCAAATATTAAAAATGCGTAGCTTTGTGTATTGTTGAATACTAAATTATTACGTTTTAAAACCAGAAAATCTTGTAATATTAACATAATATTTTTGTTCTATTATAGTTGTATAATGCCCTACCCAAGAAGTTTTTGCTGTGAGTGAACCCATACTGCCCCACTAAACTTCATAGATAGGCATTTCATAATAAGTTTGTTTTCATTTACTTTATAGTATTATATTTTCATAGTTTTAACTGTTTTGGAGCTGGTGTGCAAAATTATGTGAATATTCTTTTTGCAAATAAAGATTGTTATTATTATTTATTAGTTAGACATAATATGCTACTTTTTGTCTCGGAAAATCAAAGAGTCCTCACGAGATTTTAAAGTCCACGCGGACGAAATTATGGTCATCAATTATTGTCATATAAAACAGTGCGGTGCGCTGCGGTGCGGTGCGGTACAGCGCGGTGCGATGCAGTGCGCTGCGGTGCAGTGAGGTGCGGTTCGGTGTCCGTCCGTACGTCCCGAGAACCCTGTTGTCTACATAAGTAGGTTATCAAAATCTTACAACATAACATGTAGTTATAGCTCCCTTTACTAGAGTTGCCGATAATAACATGTTATTTTACTTTGAATATTATGTTTTAACAATTCCCATTGAATAATTTATCACTTCGTCTAGTGTTTCAAATTTATAAATGTAATGAAAAGTATAATGAAAACCTTACGTATCTTAACACTAACTTACGTTACTTTCCTCAGTATGTTATGGATTAAATACAGTGTAGGTACATAAACTGTAGAAGCCTTTGCTTGAAACTACTTCAACTTTGATATATTTGCACTCGCTCATAATATAGAGATTTCGTTACAAAACTTAGGTAGATGTGAAAAGTTTGAGACTTCAATCCATTATAATATTATGAAATTAAATGTCTCTTTACTTAGTATGAGAGGGTGTAATGTTACAAATTACAAGTTTGTCATTATTTTGATTCGAAGATATCTGATACTTGTTCTATCACGAACGATTTACCAAATTGGCCAGTGTTTAACGAAATCTCAATGTGAATAAACCTTTAAGAAGCTCAGATTTAAAATTGTCATAACTATTCATAGTTAGACACTAAAATAGGTAAGTAAGTACCAATTACAAAATTTAAATTTGGCTAAAAATGACTTAACTTCTCGAGATATCTCAAGGTATCGTATTTTAGCTCGATTCCTCTCAGTCCGCGCCTTACAAATCACAACATTAGCAAGACTGGCATTTGTGAGGGTCGTTACGCAGATTTGCCGAATTCTCCACTAAGAATAAAGCATTTTCATTAATATTGTCGTTATTCAAATTACCTACAGAGAGTTTCTGATGAGATGTATTAAGCTTTCCAAGAATAAAATCGAAGCGTTTTATCTCAACACGAATTCGTCAGGCTCAACCGCTTTGGAGAAAATAAAGTGTAAACCCTAGTACCTTTTTCAGGGTTCCATACCCGAAGGGTGCCAATCACGTTGCAACAAAGCAACGGATCGACGTGGTTTTATGGCACGGGTACAGATAAACACCTGGAGATTGACAGCCAACAGGATTTTAAAAAACCTAAACCCACGCGTACGAAGTCAATGATCAAAGGAGGGTGCAGGAATCTGGGACCCAGATGATGGCAGGGGGTGTTTATCCCTTCTTCTTCGTCGTATCACTCTTGGCAGAGTGGTCGTGGTCATCACGAAGCAACGTCTTTGAGGGCAGATGTTATATGCCTCACAAGCATTCGCCACTTCTCTCTGCTGGCTGACAGCCTGGTACACTCGTGCAAAGGACCGCCCACAGCAGACTTAATTTGGTCGGTCCATCGCATGGGTGACCTTCCTCACCCTCTATCCTAGGGATCCTAGGGATCCTAGGGATCCTAGGGATATTCCATCCCTAAGAACGGCTAAAGTCTCGGATGAGTCTTGAGGAAGTTGTTTATATTATGATATTCGTGACAATAATGTGTAGTTTTTTTTCCTTTTTTTAAATTAAATCTTTATTACTCAAAAATCAAATATGTAATCAAATAAATATCATACAAAGGAACTGAGAGCTTTTCCGGAATGTTAGGAACGAATAGGAGGATAGAGTAGTGAACAGTTGTGATCGATACTCTATCTCTCAGTTTTTATAGGGCTCTTTCTTCTTTCCCCAGCTGCTCTCTTTCTTTTTGCTGATTGATTTTTTTTTTCTCTTTCAACAGTTTGTCAAGCTGTTTACGACTCTGTTGCTCCTTTCTCTGTTACAAAGTCAAAAGGCTTAACCATTATTTGAATTGGTTGAAGGGTTTCTTATTTAATACACAATTTTCTTTGTTTTCTGATAAGGTGGAAGGCTTACTGCCCCCCTTTTCTGGGCTTGCACCCCTTTCTGGTGCAGGGGGTGGCTTGTTAATAACTTCTGTCAATTCTGTCAATGGCTTGGGCACTGTAAGTGGTTTTTTTTGAATCCCGGGTAATTTTTTGGGCACTTTGATTTTAATTTTGCTGAAATCTTCTTTCTCCTTTTGGGACAAAATGTTAGGTGAACGGGCCCGATCCTTAGTTCTGAGTTTGGGTGATTGCGGGCAAGTGAGGCCACGAGGGACAAATTGTGCTTGTCGCTTATAAGTATTGTTAGTCAATCGGCCAGGCGTATTCCCCTGAAATCGGCTAGTTAATTCAATTATGGACAAAACTCAGTTTTTTTATTGTAGATAAGTCACCCTAAAACAACGACTTTTTCATATGACAGTTAACTTTATCAAAGCTTTGTTCACTCAGCTCCAGAAACCCCACGACTTTCACCTTCAATCCGTTTAGTGGCATATCCTCGAAATCAACTCGAAAATCGGTAATATGGTTCCTGGACATTATTCGATTACAAGCAATATGTATATTGCACTTTACAATCACAGAACCACGAGAACGAAAGTCGCGGGCATCATCTAATTCCATTCAGAGGGTTTCTATATCCATGGTAATATTAAAGGCCTCTTTTCCGAAGCCAGGGATAGTCAGCTAGTTAATTAATAAGAGTCAGTTGAATTGTACTTGCCGTACACAATGCCATTCAGTAATTACCGGCTGAGGGGCTCCGTATGTTCGTGACATTTATTAATAGACTGCTTGTCAATTGCAGGGTATCATTTATTCCTTAGCTAATCATTGTAATAAAGCCATTGAATTCTTTTGTTATTGCTTTTTGTATACGACTAGAATTGTGGTTCAGTCTAAGTCCAGTTGCATGACAGATGGGTAGTTATGTTACGGTAACCGCAACTTTGACTGTCAATAAAAGGAAAAGTAGGTTACACGAGTTAGTATGCATACCTCCATAGAGTCATCAGCTTCTCCAAATTTCCGTATATAGGTAAAAATTCACAAAATACGTTTTAGGTTTAGTCGCCTTTTAGCTAAATGAAGACAGAACGTTAGCTCTTAACTGTATTCTCATTTACTTAGTAATAAAATGTAAGCCAAAATGGAAGCGCCCTAACGTGAAAGAAGTTAAGCAATACCATACTTACGTCATGCATAAAATTGATTTCTACAAGGCATATTTTGTCGGAAGCCGGAACGCTTAATTGCTTTTTTCCCGATATAATCGTTACTGACCACGACCAAGGCCATAGCTGAAGCCTCAACAGATCAGAACCAATATGAAAATCATAAATTTCCAATTGCTCCTGCTAAGAATCTAACCTAGAACCTTCCACTTAGAACAACCGTGCTCATACTGCACCAAGCAGGCCGTTAAATTATGTTACACTTCTTTATATCACAGCATATATACATGTGAAATCACCAACAATGTACTACACTCCCTCATCACAACGTTTGATCAGAAATTGTAATTATTCCTGTCACAAAACATGTGCGGGCTCCCTTATCATTCTCCATGATGTTGACATAGATTTTTCCCTTTATGCAACGTCCCCGTTCATTCCCGATCCTCGACATAATGTACCAGCGCTCCCTTTATGCTCCCTTTTTGTATCCTACATCATTAAAATCATCGCAGCCTGTCCGCGCTTTGGGGAGATACAAAGAAACCGCCAACTTGTCAAAAGCATCCCCAGTTCCCCCTTTATGCAACGTAAAAGGTTTTTTTTGTATTAAGTTATTGAAGTTTACTTGGATATACGCTTATTGGATTTCTATTAAATGCCTCAGGCTGCCTTTCCGCTAGAGATGTGCTACGTTGCTAAGTTACGGATGTATGTCAAACCCACCATTTTCATAGCATAGCTTAGCTTAGCTCTGGTATAGAAGGAGTTCAACGACGTTAAGTTTTTTACATAGTAGGTAGTTGAAGCGGGAATGCAAGCTAAGGATGCGTCATGCGGGTGCTTAACATAAGCTAAAGATGTGAGCTAAGCTCCCGTTTCCCACACCTAGCTACTGTACTAGCAAATAGCAATACATCGCTTGGCTCGCGGCGTGCATCTTCCTCGTATAGCTACATCGCGCAAAGCGTATCTTCGTTATGCCAAAGTAAATAAAGCTTAGTTTGAGTTGTTATGAAGAAAAATGTGACGCCTTGTTTCTACCCGTGTGCCTTGTGCCTAAGCCCAAGGACATCTACGCACGCGGGGTCTACGGCGTATCTACAGACACTAGTTTCGGCATTTTGTCCGCAGAGCTTTGGTGCTCTTCCAACATTTTCATACAACACATTCGCGCAAAATTCCACGTAGGTACCTACGTTTTTCCGCAAGCAATTTTTCGCTAGATTTGTGCCCGCCATTTAGCTAAATATTTTACACTAGATAGTGCCCGCAACTTCGTCCACGTGAACACAGGTTCAGGTCCGGGGCAACCCTGATTTTCCAGGATAAAAAGTACCTTATGTGTTAATTCACGGTATAAGTTACCTAAATTCCAAACAGCCAAATCGGTTGTCACTTGTTATTGTGGCAGGTCACAAACTTTCTCAATTGTTAGGATTAGGATTTCGATAGTAGATAAATATTATCTACCAAGATTATTCTCGCGAACATTGGCTGTGTCACAGATTCGAATCTACCAGTATATTTGTATGACAGCAGCGAATTGGACGTCTATTTTCTGCAACAAAATAGTGGCTGACTGTAATTGGAAACGCCAAATCAAAACTATACGGGGCTGCAAAAATAGATTTGAAAACTTCTGCTCTGCTCTGTGAAACTGAGAGATTTTTAGTTATCGTTAAATTGAATCAGTACAAAGTCTGGCTGGCTAAACTTAAAAATTGTGTTTGTTTTGCCATTATATAACCATATTATTGAACGTAAAATATATACATAACGAACTTATAGAGACGGCTAGATAATATATAAAGCTTTGATAAATTTTATTAAAGTTCAGTTTTAGCGGGATTCGATCCCATGGCGAAATCTTTATGAACACCTTTTATCGAGAGAGCTACGTCCACCTTTTTGAAGCTCTTTGTAAGAACATTTTTTTGTTTTTTAGGGTTCCGTACCTCAAAAGGAAAAAGAAACCTTTATAGGATCACTTCATTGTCTGTCTGTCTGTCTGTCTCTCTGTCCGTCTGCCGTGTAGGTAGGTCTTATAGCACAAGTAAAGGAAAAAATTCGAAAACCGTGAATTTGTGTTTACGTCATTAAAAAAATTAAAATGTGTTCATGAACAAATACTTAATTAGTATTTTCAATTTTCAAAATAAGATGACTATACTAAGTGGGGTATCATACGAAAGGGATTGGAAACCTGTGCATTCTAAAACACTGTAGACTCGCACTTGATCGGTTTTTTGAATAACAGATACCTACGCTCTGGAGGAAGACAGCAATGGACAAGAAAAGAAAGTTGAAAAATGAGTAACAATAACCAGCAGTAAAAGTTGTAAGCATTTAAGTAGGTAGCCATTAAGCAAGAGTGAGCTTCTTGCACTGGCGCCATTGGAGCTAATAAATCAAAAGTTTTTGAGCACAAAAAGCACTCTGTCCGATGGATTGAATCGAGCAACTTTGCAAATTTATTTTTTATTCGACTGATTAGTTTTCATTCGATGGTAGTGACTGGTAAGGAAGTACTTCAATTTTATATTCAAGTGGTATTATGGGCGGTAGGTATAGTAATAATAATATGAAAAATAATATAGCCTTTATTTACTGAAAAAATCTAGCAAAACTTACATCTTTAGAGCCTCAATAGCTCAACGGCTAAAGGTGCGGACTGAAATTTGAAAGGTCACCGGTTCAAACTCCACCCGTTGCACTATTGTCGTACCTACTCTACATCTTTCATAATAATTATTTAACAATTAAAAAAACTTATCCTAATAGTTCCAATGTTAGTATCCAATGTTAATTTAGTCTAGGTTTAGTACGTAAAATAATGCCTTGTTAAGCTATACAAAGTCTCCGATAACCATGTCGGAGAATTGCCAGCGTTTACATAAGTTAAAATAAAAAAACCTTTAGTAAATACGTGTAGGTAAGTGTAAAGCTTTGAAAGCTGAAAACTAACTTATCTCCATTCTAACTGATTTATTATGTGAATGATCCTTTCTATAATACACTAACGACCAATGTAAGTCATTTACCTGATTATTCAACTACTACCGTACTATAATAGTACCATAATGAATGTGAATCTATGGTGTAATAGCATTACAACCATTAGCTTGAACGTGTATTATGAATGGGTAAATGAAAACTAGCTATTGAATGTAGCTTAATCAAAACTAATGACTGTTTATTTGCTAACGTAGCATGATATATTGAAAAATAATGGGATTGCAAAATGGCACGTTTTTAACTGATTAACAGTCCCATTCATTTATTCATTCATTCCCAACAGAAAAATGTGTTTATTTGTTGGTTTGTTCTCCAATCAAATAGCAACGGAACAACGGATCGACGTGATTTTGTGGATAAGTATAGTTAAAGACCTGGAGAGTGACATAGGACCAAGCTGTCTCTTGTGCATCCTTGATAAAGTCGAGTCGCTAGTAAAATGAAATTTTTGCGTTAAATTAATGAATTATGTGTACCTATACCTCTAGAATTTCAATTGTTTCGAATTTTGTATAAGAATTCTCTTTTTATTATTTAGAGGTTGTTTAGTAAGCTAACGTTTGATTTACGACGACTTTTTAATTTCTGCTCCCATAGTGTATCTAGGTTATTTATTGCTTATTAATTCTTCTCGCGTGGGGCATAACTTTATTAAACAGTTTATACTCGTACCTATTATTATTTTAAGGGGTGTTCCAAGGATTAACCGGTAGGTCGATTTCGTAAAACCTGCATCAATCATTATTACAATCTCAATTGTTGTGATTGGCTAAATTTGTGCGATTCTTGTTGCAACAATACATTGTAGCCTATAGTGAGCGAGCGTCAACCAATCAGAGGTGATTGCGATCGTGACATTGTAGGTGTCATTCTACCGCAATCGAGCAGCGGATTCTTCTTTTGATAACGGAGTGGGTACTTACCTCATAAACACACATAGCCGCATAATATGAATATGGAGTTGGTAATGCTCACTCCTCTGGATCGGATCTCTTCGGATTCAACAGCGGCCAGTTCAACTTGTGGACAATCTTTAACTAATCAGAAGATTAGAAAGATGAAAGCCAGCGGCAAGACATAGCCTCTCTGTATGTTCTATCGTCCTTAAAATGAAGAGTGCTGTGAAGAGTTTTTATCTATTTGGCATTCCCAGGTTGCCTATAGTAATCTTTAACCACCCGTTATAAGAGTCCTCGTAATTTGTGGAACCGTCTCCGTTCAACCGAAGTAACCAATTAAACTTTGATTTCAGGGGACGGATAAACAGATTCCTAAAAAGCCAGCATAGTATTGGCGGTTCAACTTCAAATGTAGACTACCTACTTAAACAGTCAGTACAAATACCGAATAAATCAACTAGCTGTAGACTCTGTAGACTACATTGACTAGTTGGATTGCTTGGTATTTGTTTACTGACTACCCTTCCCGATTTTGCTGTAGTGGAATTTTTGAAAATCGGTGAGAGGGTGGAACAGTATCATTATTATAAAAGTGAAAGTGTGTTTGTTTGTTGGTTTGGCCTTCAATCACGTCGCAACGGTGCAACGGATTGACATGATTTTTTTGCATGGATATAAATAATATAGACCTGGAGAGTGACATAGGCTATTTTATATCCCGGAAAATCAAAGAGTTCCCACAGGATTTTTAAAAACCTAATTACCTAAAACGGATGAAGTCTGGGGCATCAGCTAGTTTACAATAATTCTGAAACTAGTGAGTACTTTTTTCGAAAGCCCAAATACTAACATAGATATACCAAACTTGGAAAATGACGGACATCATACCCTTTTAACGCACTTAATTTCCAAAAAAAACCTTTCTTAGTGCCTAGTGCCTACGTTATAAATAGTACGCGACAGGTTGGAATGGCAATCGGGGAGGAATCACCCCGCATACCCGCATAGTCCCCGCGCTAACCCGGTGCGGGTGAGCGCGGGTTGACGTGCAGGTGTGCGGGGCGTCCCCCCGCCTCATACTCCGATTGCCATATCAATCTGACACGGACTATATCTACTGTCAAAATTTCTTACCCCCGCAGTAAGTAAGTTCATTTAGGACGTCTTTTTAAATAAAAACACCAAAAGTTATGATCTCCCAGTGAAAAAATATAGCAATAACGAAATTCTACTTTTGTGAATTTCTTAAAGACTAGCTTATGCTCGCGACTTCGTCCGCGTGGACTACACAAATTTCAAACCCCTATTTCACCCCCTTAGGGGTTGAATTTTCAAAAATCCTTTCTTAGCGGATGTCTACGTCGTAATAGCTATCTGCATTCCAAATTTCAGCCCGATCCGTCCAATAGTTTGAGCTGTGCGTTGATAGATCAGTCAGTCAGTCAGTCAGTCAGTCAGTCAGTCAGTCAGTCAGTCAGTCAGTCAGTCAGTCAGTCAGTCAGTCAGTCCGTCAGTCAGTCACCTTTTCCTTTTATATATTTAGATTAAGCCCCAAAAAAGCTAAACAACTGAAAAGCTACCATCTCATCCCGAAACTTGAGTCGCAGGTGCGCATTTGTCACCGAGATTCAATAAGTGACAGCGAGATAGAAGAGGAAGGGAAACGGGAAAGTGACGTGACGTGAATAGCGTGGATGTCCAATTTGTTTCAACTCAAATAAATGATGTTAAAGAGATACAGTTCAGTTTCGTTGATCTAAATCTAAGTATAACCAAATAATTATTTACTACAGCTGATGCCCGCGACTTCGTACGCGTGGATTTATGTTTTTAAAAATCCAGTGGGAACTCTTTCATTTTCCGGAATAAAAAGTAACTTATGTCACTCTCCAGATCTTGTACTATACAAAAAATCACGTCGATCCGTTGCTCCGTTGCGACGTGATTGTAGGATAACCCAAAAAACAAACATACTTTCGCATTTATAATATGGGTAGTGAATTGACCTATTCGCGTGAAACATAGGTACAAATATAAATTACAAAATCTTCAAAATTAATATACAACAGTCGAAAAGTAGATAAAGTAAATAAAAGTCATTCAAAAATGAAAAACTTTCCTTAGTAGGTAATATTGCAATATAAGAAAGAACGCTAAGAGATATTATTTGTAAATATAAATGCATATCTGCCGACTCGAAATAGGTCATCTTTGAATAGAAAAGAATACTCCTTATACTTACTACTACTATATAACTCCTATTATTATAGATACGAGTTACTTTAGCTGTGCTTTAGCTACCAATAATGCTAAGTAAGTTTTCATTTTTCCGCCGACGACGCCCTAACACCTTACACCTATAGACCTTTACACACAATAACCCTTTCAGGAGGGACCACAACCTAATCTTATCTTAGAAGTTATGATGAGATAGCTGTACTAAACTAGATTGTAGAGTTACTTACATAAAGTTTGTGTGTCTGCAAATCACTAGGTACTTCACTATTCAGTAATATTATGAATGCGAAAGTGTGTTTGTTTGTTGGTTTGTCCTTCAATCACGTCGCAACGGAACAACAGATCGATGTGATTTTATTTGCTCTTTTTGGTTTCGAGGGTTCCGTACCTCAAAAGGAAAAACGGAACCCTTATAGGATCACTTTGTTGTCCGTCTGTCTGTCTGTCGGTCTGTCAAGAAACCTACAGGATACTTTCCGTTGACATAGAGTCATGAAATTTGGCAAGTAGGTAGATCTTATAGCTGGCATTCGGAAAAAAATCTGAAAACCGTGAATTTGTGGTTACATCACACAAAAAAAATTAAATTGTGGTCATGAACTAATAATTGGTATTTTCAATTTTCTAAGTAAGATAACTATATCATGTGGTATCATATGAAAGGTCTTCTCCTGTGCATTCTAAAACAGATTTATATTTATTTTTATGTATCATAGTTTTTGAATTATCCTGCAAAATGTCGAAGACTGTAGTACGGAACCCTCATTGCGCGAGCCTGACTCGCACTTGGCCGGTTTTTTGATTACATGAGTATAGTTAAAAACCTTGAGAGTGGCATAGGCTACTTTTATCCCGGAAAATCAAAGGGTTCCCAAGAAATATAAAAACCTAAATTCACGTAGACAGAGTTGCAGGCAACAACTAGTCCTGTAATAAATAAAACATGTCTTGTTTCCATTGTTGTGTCACTACTCACTCTAAAAGATTTTGATACCAATTTAATTGATATCTAGTCATGAAAAACTATTCCAGACTAGATCAAATTGAAATAGATTGCAGCGCCACATTGCCTTAGTTCTAGGAAACTCATAGAACCATCGATCATACCTGTCTTTTCAATGTTATCAATTTTGAACTATGAGCGAACAAACGAGGTCTCTGATAATATGTTAGGGAGTAGGGACTTGAGATAAAAAAAATTGTAGCAATTTTTACACGTGGGTAGGTACATTCATGTATAATACGCGAAAGGTCGAGATGGCAATCGGGGGGGGAACGCCCCGCACACCCGCACAGACCCTGTGCTAACCCGGCCTAGATCACATTTTTTTTTATTTTGTTCATAGGAGAAAACCTCATGGACACCAACTGGGTAATGCCGTACTCTTACTGGCTAAAACCAACTACAGTACGCAGCAGAAAATAATATATATCGACCCTTAGAAGGACCATTGTCTCTGTCGTTGAGACCGATAAAACGTCACATAGGTATGAGTGACAGAGACAACGCTCTACAAAGCTGAAATGTCATTCTAAAGGCCGATGTACATTATTTTCTGCTGCGTAGTGTAGGTACCTATACTTGTCTCTCAGCTCCATGCTAGTAACTTAATATGGATAAAATACAATGTTCAACTATTTCGCATATTCGATATGCACCAAACGTATCACACAGAAATACAGTTATGGTTCTAGCTCAACAGTGGCCTGAATATTCATTCGACAGCGCAACATTAGATTTAACGTCTCCAGCGTTGGCAGCAATCAGTTCATACATTTCTATAATGTTTCCGAACCCGACCATGAATGCCCGAGCGAGGGAATTGTTCGAAATGTTTTATTCTATTACATAACTAGGAGTAGAAACATTGAGTTATAGACCATAGAGAAGCTGATATCGTCTTCTCCGTGGTCTCAACTGATGACATTCACTATTGGCTAACAGCCTCTAACTAGGATTTCCAAAGAACACGGTCTTGTGGTACTAGTACTCTAGGCTTCTAGCTACTTCCGTCCATTTAGAGAGGTGTCATCCAACGCTGTGCTCTCCAGAGCTGGGAACCAACCGCTTGTCGGTTCTTCGAGTTATCAACTTATAAAAATTGCTGCTGTTTCCAACTTATAATCTAAATATTATATAAAAGGAAAAGGTGACTTACTGACTGACTGACTGATCTAACAACGCACAGCTCAAACTACTGGACAGATAGTTATTATGAAGTAGGCATCCACTAAGAAAGGATTTTTGAAAATTCAACTCCTAAGGGGGTGAAATAGGCATTTCAAATTTGTGTAGTTCACGCGGACGAAGTCGCAGGCATTAGCGGTAAGTGTAATAGAATAAGTAAATTCCTACAGTAAAGTAAACATAATGTCTTCAATCAAGTTGGAGCGGTTTTGCAGAACGTCTCCACCTCTAGCATATTATACCTCTGTGACTTTAAAGAGGGTCCCACGTCTGGGGCAGTTATAAGCACTAAATCAAAACTTTCTCCTTTCGGATATGACTCGAGTGAATAGGTACGCTTGCCAAAAGTTAGATATTCCATACGTTATGCACTGAATGTGAAATACAACGCGTGACGGCAAGACATCACACTAAACGCGCGTGAAGGTGTGTAGGATTTGTAAACAAAGAGCTGATTGAAGCACACATATATACAGTGAGACGGATTTTTCGTCTACTTATATTACAAATAGACGAAAAAATCGTCTAAAGCTTATTTTAAACTACGGGAGATAAATTATATATTATAGCATAATATCCTGCGATTGACAGCAGCATATTATTCTCTATTATTTTTCTAATAATACACGTCTCTCACACTCCACCCTTGGCAAATTAATTATATTGTTCAGTCCCCGTTCTGTTAGTCAACTTGAATTCTTATAAATTAATGTCATTGTCAATAACTAACGTATTTGTAGTGTGACTCCGAATAGTTGTTGGCGGCAAATCAAATTCTACGAAAAACTAATGTCTTGGGTTGCCTTAGAAATAGAAAGATTTTTTACGCACGAAACTCGGAAAAGTTAGAGGTGGGAGGGCGTACCCGGGATCGAACCCCCGACCTCCCGAATAGGAGGCGGACATCTTAACCACTAAGCTATCACGGCTCACACTCACTGACGACACTTTCTCATTAATACGATTTGGATAGGTACTTAGGTAGCGTACCTACCCGCGCGGTGAAGTTTGGAAAACAAAGAAATATTTCACCCGCGTAATGGATTGAAGTCATCTTCAAACTTTTCACATTCACCCAGATTTCGTGCTTTTATCTCAAAAGAGATGAGCAAGTATTAAATACGTCGAAAATTTTAAAATTATTTTTTGTTTTAGAAAATTAGTTTCGTTGCACATAATGCAAGGGGACAAAGACTTTCCATCCATCAGTACAACAGTCTAACCACCAGTACAACTTTGATAGTTTAATATCTCGGAAACGTGACACGATCGAACCCCCGACTTCTGATTAGAAGGTGGACGTCCTAACCACCACAGCTTCCTATATTATAGTAGATACTTAGCTACCTAATATTATATTTAATCTATTCTGATCAAAGTTATGAGTAAATTATAGTGAACATGCTCGACAAAATAACTCACCCCATTTTTTTGAACGAAGTAGGTACAAAACTTTGAAGATAATAAAGTTTTATGAAGAGGTGGTGTTTTGATAGTTGATCGCCTCGTCTCATTTTGTTTTAATACCGAAGTTTTGATTTATTACCTTTCCTTTCGCTTAGATCCGAGCGACTGGAAGTTCTGTAATGGTTTTATTAAAATAACTTTCCTGGTTCCTTAAGTATAAAAGCGCTTAATGTAGTTAGCGAAAAAGTAAAAATAATGAACCTTACGAGCCACACTACTGCCAAATTATATGTGTTACTATACCGCACAGCCATGATAGCCTAGTGGTTAAGACGTCCGCCTCCTACTCGGATGTCGGGAATTCGATCCCGGGCACGCACCTCTGACTTTTCAGAGTTATATCCGTTTTACGAAATTAAATATTACTTACTATAACGGTGAAGGAAACATCGTGAGAAAACCTACATACTTAAGAATTCTCCATAATATTCTCAAAGGTGTTTGAAGTCTGCCAATCCATACTTCTCATTCTGAGAGGAGACTCGTGCTCAGTAGTGTGCCAGCGATGGATTGTTCATGATGATGATGATACCGTAAACGACATCTATTTCAAGTAAATGTAGGTACCTACTCGTAAATGAACTGAAAACTTGTAGAATTTTGCACTTTAACTTTCATCCCCAATACGATGCCAAAGTCTGTCGTTGACCTAAAAGCATGAATTCTTGTTCGAAACCTGACAAAGACGGCGGGGGTGAGTGAAAAATATCTCTTTTTGCATTTAGTTAGATTGCCCTTTTCTTTCTTAATCTGTACGAATGATATACAAAATAATATACCTACTTATAGGGGAAAATGTGTCAGCTTGTCTGTTTGTCTGTAAACCTTTCCAAGCGCTTAACCGATCTTGATTAACACACACGCATGGAGACTTAAGGACAAAGAGTACTTAAGGTATATTTGAAAAATTTAAATCCACGGATGAAGTCACGGGCACCTGCTAGTAAAATATTATGAAGAGATTCGAAGATGGTACAGCTGTAGTACGAAATAAGGAGTCTGACGAAAAGTGCCTGGATGAGAGAGACAAAAGATCGGGTATGGCTAGAGAAGAACAATTATCTCAAGAAAACTCCTACCAATAAGTGATTAATATGGGAGGAGTCACGATCCGAAACAATGAGGAATACGACACAGAGAGAGAGAGCGAGATGTCCAACAGTGGACGTCCACAGGTTGACGAATGATGATAACAATTGCGCCAACGCACATGTGGTATCACACGATTGCACTTGCAATATTGACCAAAATTCGGTGACTGAGTTCTGATATAGTAATTGTCCTTTTCATTTTTTTATAAAATAGGGAGAAAACGAGCAGGCGAGTCGCCTGATGTTAAGTGATTACCGCATACCGCCACCTATTGCCATTTGATTTGAACCCAGAGGAACTACCGTTGATGCATTGCCGGCTTGTCAAAAATGAATGTTGAAATCTAGTGGGAACACCGCCGAGCTGAGTTCGTTTCACAGTTTGCATTTGCATGGAAAAAAAGATCTGACATAAAGACTTCTTCCTCAGCAACCCGTTAATCTCGATTACAATCAGTAATCGAGATTACAATCAGTAATATCTCAATAAATTTACTAATCGTTAGATCTAAGAGTGATTACCCCATACTGAGTGACTGTGTGGAAAAATCTAGGAGCTCAGCGCTTTAATGTCCTAAAACCATTTAGGTTAATGAAAAGGGTCAGACCCTCAGTAATCAGGAATTGACGCAGAGATAGAAAGACGTATCTACCTACTTAAAGTAACAACCAATAACAAGATCGATTCCAATGTTTGTGTCCAATGTATGGCAAAAGGGTATGTTTACTCGACGTTTAGCCCCGGTTCCTCATCAATCACCCAAGGTCTGCCACTCAGTCCTGCCCGAAACTGCTCCAACTAAAAAAACTAAATCAACAACCAACTAATCCAACTTAGTTTCTATTTCGTTTGAAATTCGAACTCGTTGCGGACCGACTTTTCACGGAACGTAATTTTCGAATTTTTCTGTTTTGAGTTTCGGGAAATCGTGAATGTTCCGGTGTTTGTTTCTCTTGGTTTTATTTTAGATGCAAGCCGATTTATTTCATGTCTAGTATTATATTATGATAAAATAGGTGACTCTATGTGCCCCTATCAAATTTTTGCGATATGGTTTAGCGGACAATACCTGCAAAAGTCGGTTTAACCTTAAAATAATCAAAACACTTTAACAATCAAAACCAATCAAAATTATTTCAACATTATGTTGTCAGCCCTCTAGTGAGTACGGGTCTCCACTCAAAATGACAAGGGACTTAGGCCATAGTCCACCACGCAGGAAAGTACGAATTGGCAGACTTCACAAACCTTTGAGAACATTATGAAAAATTCTCATGCATGCAGATTACCTCACGATGTTTTCCTTCACCGTTACCAATGAACAT
Source organism: Maniola hyperantus (assembly GCF_902806685.2). NCBI lineage: Eukaryota > Metazoa > Arthropoda > Insecta > Lepidoptera > Nymphalidae > Maniola > Maniola hyperantus. The sequence continues at coordinate 11,961,416 of NC_048541.1, forward strand.
GGTGGGAGAAAAGGAGAGAGATAAGTACTTAGAATTATTTAATATAAGTAGATACCTAAATATTATTCTTAAACAAAAAAGGTAATAGCTAAGTGTGAGCGCTAATTCGAATTGCCTGTTTCTTCTGATATCTCGGTTTTTAACATTGACAGTGTTGATTCAACGGGATATTGTAGAGAATTCTTATATTGCTGATATTGCCGCTGATGTTGACTGAAATTATTCTGCGACGGGCTCGTTCGAACCTCTTCTAGAAGCAATAACACTTTAATTCTAAAATCCCGCATTTGCTCATCAGAAAGAGTCTCAACGTCTGGTAATAAACTGAATAGAAACATCTTTCTAGAATCATCTTTGTTACAATCTCTCTCTTTCAACCAATCGACTTCCGTTTCAGTTTTTCTATATTTAGGCTTTTTAAATGCATTCAACACTGCAGCTGGTGACAAAACGGCCTCAGAAACAATTACAGAATCTTCCTCGAATGGAGAATATGCTTCTTCACGTGAAGCATCTTGTGGAGAGCTATTCCCGGCATCTTCTGTGTGAATGTTTGTCTTAATATATGGCAGGATGAACTGCAGCTCATTGTGCAAATAATACAATTTCTTTTGTTTCTTCGATGACCCGTCGGCGCATAGCTTTAGGCTGCGTACAAATCCGTTCCTTATGTTTTTCCATTTACTTTGGCAATAATGTACTGTAACAAAATAATAATTTTATCAATTTTAAATAGACGTTTTCAAGAATAGGTTAATTTTCGATGTTTTAGTGTGGATAGATAGGAATTTCATCTCACTCTAGTTTTCTAATTTAAAAGATGATTTAAAACATAAATTAATTTTGTTACGGCTAAGTTCATTTCCCTTTTTTTCTGTACCTACTACTGAAACAAAAAAAAATACGCTCGCTGCGCTCACACTTCTGTTTAACGTTGGATTCTACGTTAGTGACAAATCGAAAGGTAAAATTCCAGTAACCAAGTAAGCACCTACTTCCAGTAACTCCGATAAGTAAACCAAAAGACTCTCGGGTGGGAGGGGGGTCTGCCCCCCCCCCCCCCTCGCTACTTAGGTACGGCTAGGTACGGTAAGACTACAACAACCTTTAGAATTTCTGTGGTTCCAACTAAAACCGGTTCTTTTTAAAGTCGAGCGTGCAAAGTCAGTCTTTCAAATTATAGTAAAGATTAAACATAAAATAAAACGCAATTAACATATTACCCAATGCCAAGTAGGTACAAATAAATGAATAAGTACGATGATGCCTACTTACCAGTCCACTGCATAGTCTCTGCAACTTCATTCCATGCCTTGTCCACGATATCCTTCCTTGAATAGTCGGGCAAAGTGTTGTTGTAAAGGCAAGGATACTGCTCAATTATCTGGACAAAGTTTAACACCGATTCCATAGTAAAAAGAGTAAAACACGTGCATGCCACTCGTCATACGCTAGAGCTCTGAGACGCTGCCGCTTCGCGTCGGCGTCGCGTCGTTGGCATGACGCGGCCCGCCGATTGCGTGCAGCGAGGCGAGCGCGACGTTGCCGCTCCGCCTATTGATAACGAAGCAACACGCAGGCGTACATTTGACTTTGAAACATGTTGCGGATTTTAGATTGCATCATCACTTACCACCAGGTGAGATTGCAGTCAAGGGCTAACCTGTACCTGAATTAAAAAAAATGCACACACCACCTTACAATACGCAACCGGTTGAGATGGAAATCGGGGTGGGGAAGCCTCGCACACCCGTTTAGCCCCCGCGCTATCCCGCATAAATCCCCATAATATCACAAGGTTCATTTAATCAAAAAAGTAAAAAAGGAAACAATTATTTCGGATCGCTAAAGCATTTAACTAACCTTTTAATCCTGCCACAAAGATCCTAAAAGCCAGACGCAACGAATTGTTATAGAAAAATGGCAGCAATTGGAAGAGTAAGCACGGGAAGTGGGCATTGTTCAGTCACAGGTCATTCAGTAGCTATATTGTTCAAATTACCTACTGTCCTGACTCCTGGCAATAAAAGTTTTGGGACGTAGTTATTCTGTACTACATCGAGACCCAAAGAGCTTTTACCAAGTTTACTTTAGACTTCAGTGTGGCGTCGTCGTCGTGGTAATATGGTCGTCGTCCGCTTGACGTCCTTGCTGGATATTATAGCTCCTCGTTAGAAGAGTGAAGCTTGCAACAACAGCTTAATTAACCCGTCTAATAAATGAATTCAATCCATACGCTTTTAATTTGAATTTAAAATTATAACACATAATAAAACCCTTCAGGGTCGGCACCTGGCAAGAATAGAACAAAAGGGCCGGGGCTTAATTAAATACAACGCCTGAACAACTCCAGCCACCATTACGGTGTTATTAAATCGTTCGACGCGCTCCCAACATTCTACAATAATAATTGTGATGTACTGCGACACTTGACTTCATATGGCGTAGTAGGTATCAAATCAAACCTTTTATACGTCTTTATCCCCGTTTTGATAGAGTAAACAATAAATAATTGTAGAGAATAGCTTCTTTATGTTTCCAAACAATTATGTAAATTTACTACTTTACAGATTATATCATTTTACAACAATTCACTAATATTTCTTAATCTCCAATATTTAAACCTTGAAAGTTCAAGTTAATTGATCTAATAATTAGTTATTAAACACCTCTGGAATTGACTCTATTGCGTCCTTTAATAAATTCAATCCATACTCTTTTAATTTGAATTTAAAATTATAACACATAATAAAACCCTTCAGGGTCGGCACTTGGCGAGAGTAGAACAAAAGGGCCGGGGCTTAATTAAATACAACGCCTGAACAACTCCAGCCGCCATTACGGTGTTATTAAATCGTTCGACGCGCGCCCAACACGCTACATTATGATGTACTTCGATGTCGGTGATTTTATTTGAACTGCTCGTACCTAATCAAGAATGTATTACAAATTAAGTTTCATGTAACTACGACCTGCTATTTTGATTTGGTTAGAGTTTACAGTGCTGCGAACTCTGAAAGCTTCTTCATCTATTCGCGGGCATCAACTAGCTGATGCCCGCGAATTTAAAAATCCCGTGGGAACTCTTTGATTTTCCGGGATAAAAGGTAGCCTATGTCAATCTCCATTTGCATTTGCATGGGTATAACTATAGATGACCATCTATACCTAGTTATACCCATGCAAAAAATCACGTCAATCCGTTGCACCGTTGCGACGTGATTGAAGAACAAACACACTTTTGCATTTATAATAAGGGTACTGATTTAAACGTCTACTGCTTATTGATTAGTTGATTAGTTAGGTATAAAATAAAAAGTGCGGATCGTCAAAATTCACATTTGATAACATTATGAAGCACTCTCAGGCATGCAGGTTTCTTCACGATGTTTTCCTTCACTGTTAAAGCAAGCGATATCAAAAAGTTATCTAGATGCAGGCCCGGGATCGAACCACTATGAAAATATAAGTAGGTAGGTATAAGTAGGTAAAATTTAATAAGTTATTTATGATCAAAACTATCAAGTATGTTTTATGAAATTAAGTCAACTTCATAGTGATTTAATTTTACATTTGAATTGTCAGCACAATAATTATTATTATAGCTCTTGGGGATTGAATGTCATGTTGAATCGACATACAGACAAATATATCTACTGATTCAATAATGGAAACATTTAATTGAAAATAATGTACCTACATGTATTAGGTACCTACTTATGATAGGTACCTAATTTAACGCTAATAAATAAATATGATTTATATACTCGAACTACGGTAAATTTCAGTAAAACCTAAGATTTAGCAAGTCTTAATAATTGTATCCCATTTAAAAAGAAAAAAAAATAGAAAAAAAAACTATGATTATAGTACTTATATAAATAAATATTAGTATATTTTATAGATTTAAATGTGTATGCAGTAAGTAGTTAATTGAATATATTTTATAATTATTAGACACCACCTGCAGTCTATTTCTCCTCATATTTTCCTAATCCTAAGTTTGCCTGGTAGAGAATAGAGATCGCTAATAAGCGGTAAGGCCGCCTTTTATATCCTACTTTTGTATTACTTTCTGTTCTTGTGTTGAAAGAAAGAAAGAAAGAAAGAAAGAAAGAAAGAAAGAAAACTTTTATTTGATCACAATACCTACTACAATAAACCTTAAAAGCTAATTAAGTTAATCTACATAATTAAACTAATAACAAAAAAATATAATAATAAAAAATAATACCTATATATATACAAGTACGTGTGACCAAATATAGGTCTCCCACTCAGCATCATGCTGCAGCAAGCTGCAGCGCTGGTTTTCAGTGGGAGCCTTAACAAGTGAAGTCACGGACGATTTACCTAGTACAGTATATTATAAAAATAAAATACGCAAACAACTAAACTAAGGTTTGAACAAGTAACTAAAAAAAAAAGACAAACAATATAAGAAAACTAAGACCGTACATAAAAAAAATAAAAAAATAAAAAAAAAAAATATGAGAAGAGGTATAACGGAATTATTATAAATGATGATTGTAAAAACAATAAGTGCAATATAATATGTGACATAAGTGCTGAAACGATAGGTGCTGATCCGAATAGTATGAAATGATTAAGTAATTAATTTTAACTTGTAATTTTTTGTTGTATAAGAAGATAAGTTTTTAATTTAGTTTTAAAAGTTCCAAGAGATATTTGTTATTTTGTTGAGATGTTGTTATTTTCCTTCTTGTGGTGGTACAAATAAAGTGTATAATAATAATAAACGAAAGCAATGTCTACACTTTACAGTGTACTGTGTAGTGTAGATACAAGGTACGGTCTATATTGCATGGAATTCGCGGAACGCATCAGGCTAATATAGCTTAGTGGAACCACAAAAAAAGCAAACGCAATCAAATGGAAATGCAAAATGGCAGGGCTGATTGCCGTCACATGTCGCGACCTGTCACCAACATTCAGCAAGCCGCCTGCCGTGATTGATAGTCTGTTCCGAATAAATCAGTTCGATATTACATTACAAACATTAAACAAACAAGATTGATCGACTCCCATTTAGCCAGATAGGACGTTTCAATTTTATTCCAGTTATATCCAGATAATTTGTTATGTATCCTGGATTGGAAAATCCACCGGATGGTGTTGGCTGTTTGTGATAACCACATTGGGGCCGATTCTCTAGTACACAATCTCTAAACTAAACTAAATTAACAGGTCTAAATCTAGTGCTTTCCTTTTCCGCAAGCAACATTATGAAAGGGATAGCAATAGATTTAGACGTGATATTTTAGTTTAGTTTAGAGATTGTGTACAAAGGAATTAGCCACAATGTCTACCTTAAATAAAACAATATTATCATGGATGGAAATAGTATAGATGAGCATCGGCCGCCACAGAAATCAATGCCGTTGCACACAGACTAACGTAGAAGGTTGGTTGGGTTTAACCAAGACAACCATGAATTTGATTGGTAAAGAAGCTGGAAAATGAGCGCCAATTATTTCGATGGGGAATCTTCTTTAAATCTTTGACGCAAGCAAAACAAAAATACTACAAAGCTATTCTTGATGTTGATGTCACCAAAGCCAATTGTCTTAGGATTATATTGGTCGAGTATAGTTATTGGACAAAAAAATGCTTAAAATAAATGATTAAAATGTAGTTAAATCGTTAACAAATTTATCAAAGAGCACCAGGTGCGCTTAGGTCTCTGATCATCATGTTGTAGGACAAAAAAGCGGACACACAAAAAAAAACCTCTAATAAAACTTTATCACGTTTACACACAAGCACATTGCTTTAACAGTTCAACACTGAATCATTATTATTAACCATTATAAATTGACTTTTGTAGCTGTGTTCGATTTCGTCTATTCTTTAATGCGATCAAAGATTTCCTGGAAAGAGGGAGATCAAGTTTAGTTGGCCCTTTGTGGTTTTTTGACCCGGCTAGTTCACAATAATAAAAAGACCGACAGATTTTTAATGATACCGGCTCAGTTAAAGGCCAAAAGTAAGTAACAACACGACACGACAACGACAAGATAACGATACGAAAACGACACGGCAATGACAAGACAACGACACGGCAACGATAAGGCAAAGACATGGCAAAGACAAGGCTACGACATGGCAACAACAAGTTAACGACAAGACAACGACACGGCAAAGGCAAGCGAACGACAAGATAACGCTACTATGAGAATCTCAATTTATTGCGTTGTAACAAGAGTCACTATTTATTTATATGTAGTAAGTATCTAGTTTATAAAGTTAATAAATAAAAAAAATATAGTCGCAGAAAATGTAGGTAGTATACTCGGTAGGTAGACAAGAAAATATTTCTTCACATCGTACCCTAGTGCTTCATAGTAGATAAAGTATGCTGAAGTATTGTTAGGTACTTAATCTTTATAATACTGAGCAGATGCTCAGTATTATAATACTACCTACTTGATATAGGACTCATTACTCGATATTAGACTCAGACAGATGTCTGAGTACCTATATCAAGCACGTGAGAGTATGTTTATTCGACTTAAGCCCGGTTCCTCATCAATCACCCAGTTTTTTCAGGGTTATCGTTCCCTCAGGATCCCTGCATACCGTGCCCTTTACTGATTCCAAAAAACTGAACAAATCAACGGCCAACTGGGAGTTGGATTAGCTTACTTTTTGCCCGGATTCCGACGCTTTTCGTATCTGCAGACTTTTTTATTGAGCATAATATTATATTGAACACCACTGGTTTGTGTTTTTGAAAAATGTTTTTGAGTTAAACATAAGTATAATATTGCTTAGTTTATTTGGTTAAGTCTGTCGATTGGATCATGAAAGACTATATCTAGATAAATATTTATAATTTAGATTTTAGAATAAGTTCCTTCATATCCCTACTTGTCGTGGCTTCGTATCAATCGAAGTGAGGTCATACAATAAAACCAATATTCTAAAGTTCACACCTAACAATAATGTAATTAGGTAACACGATAACTTTAGCGGCTTATTTAAGGGCTCTATCTAAATAATTCTAATGATCCAAATTTGTATAAAAAGTAAGTAGCTAGAAAAGGTACCTAAATCCCTTTTAACTTTGAAAGCCACTTAAAATTATTTAGAATTTGTCAGATAAGTAGGTAGGTTTTATCCTACTTCCGGAAACAGCAGATCACGTCTTATAACTTTGCATCTTAAAAAGCAAGACGTTACATCGAAAAGCTTTTACCACCATCCTCTAACTGAATCCAAATAACCTAAGCTCGTAGTACTATAAACTCAAAAGATTGCCCAAGACGCGTTCCAAATTCGAAATTGAAAAAGTTTACGAACTAGGTACACAAAAATATGACAGAATACGATAAACTCGATCTCCATTCGACTTTTGAGTCTGGACTTATATCTAAGCTCCCTAACCCGAGCGAAATGTCGTCATCAACACAACCCCCTGTCGCCCACCCCACGGGCTTGCGCCTAGTGTGGCGTGGCGGTAGGCTAAAATCAAGTTGCGATATAGATACTCTAATCATCATTGATAAGAATTTAATAATCACTACTAGTTGAAAGGCTTTTGGTGGTTGGTGGTGTACCAGGGAAGGCTCTTTTGACACAGTTTTTACTTTTTTGGGAGCTAGTGGTAAAAATTATGTGAACATTCGTTTTGCAAATAAAGATTATTATTATTTTATTATAATTTATTATTATTCCTTATTCGCTAGCAATCTTCGTAAATCGTGTCAAGAAACACTGTCACTGTCTTACAGTTCTATATGTTCCCTGGAAGAGATCACTATTAAGGTCGCCCTGTATTAAAACTCTTTGTCATAGTATGAATTTAATCAATAAAGATGTATTAAATTAAAACTAATTACTTTTTTATTGATTTATTATAAGTATAGATATGACGAAAAGGATTCTGAAATATTTACGACAACGACAAAAAGTTTCACTTCAACCCCGCCCGCCTAAATGTGACAGGCACTAATATTTTTTGTTTATTATACCTAAGACACAGCCTATTTTGTCTACCTATTCAGATTGTTCTACTTCTTAGGGTAGGTATATTGAATGAATGGTATTATTTATTTTGCCGCCAGCGAAGATCACCGGAACGCATGCGTGGTTCCCGAACGACCCGCAGTAAAACGACTGGTCACGTGACTCGACGCGGCATTCGTTCGTCTCACTTCGGCAGTCGTCGGCGAATCTGCCTCGCGGACGGGTGTGTCCGTGTTCGATAAATCAAAATACCACTAATGTGTCAAATTAAACGATTCCGTTGAAAAAAAAGTGACATGTGCTCCGGGAGTGTTGTAAACACGGGTTGTAATATCGGCTTTTTGTAGAATATCAGTATTTATTACGTACGAAAAGCGTATTTACTTAAAATTTTGTGTAGCCTACAGTTTCGTTCGTGATTGTGGTTCGCTGACATTCCTGGTCGGGTTCGCCGTAAATGGTATTTGCTTACAAGTTCTGGGATTTGGATAGTGCTGTGTTTTGATACATTCAGGATGGTTTGATTCACGATGGACCGTGTGAGTGGCGTGTGCCGATTTGGCGGAGTGGTATCAGCTGTGAGGACTCGAACTGGTCGGAGTCGGAGGAGGGTGACCGGGCCCACTCAGGCCGCCGAAGAGTTGCCTGAGGCCCCGCGAAGAGGTCTCGGGGCTGTCCTTGTCCTCGCTTGTATAGTCGTTTACCACAACTGCCTTTACTGCGGCTTCGTTTTTGATGACATCAGTGCCATAAAAGAGAACAGAGATCTGAGACCGCAGACTCCCATCTCGAATATCTTCCTCAACGACTTTTGGGGAACTCCAATACACAAGGTGAGACGCGCGGTTAAGTGTTATAAAACTTAATGACTTAAGAAGTTGGATACCCCAGTTAAAAGAAACTGTGTGTACTTCATAATTAGTCTAATGTGGTGAAGTTTTGTTTATTACTTTATATCTACTCAGAAAATATGTAGAGTAAAAGTACTTAAAGGAATTGTATGAAAAGTAGGTAATTATGAACCTAGAACCTACCTAAATGGTCGTACACATTTTGTGACAACTTATAACCCGGCTTTGAAATTTCGAGAAGATTGAACTCAAGAAAAAAGTTTCAAGTCTCTCCGTATGATCTAACCTAAAAGACAAATTTCAGATTTTAGTAGTCATTTCAAGTAGAAAAATCTTTCACAGCTAAGTAAGTACCTACTAAATAAAGTTGTCTGAAGTATTTAACCACCACCTATCTACCTATATTCACAGTAATAAACATATTTCAATGAATTTACAAACTGAAACCTAATACTGAGAGTGCTTGTAAAATGCCTAATAATACTCCCTGTGAAAGGGATAACACTTACGTGAGATTAAATTAACAAATAGAAAGTTTCAAGTAAAATTTTTGCCCAAAGTTTAACTTACTTAATTGTAAATACTAAATCATAATATATAAGTACTTAGGTATCTACTCAGCTACAACATCTCAGTTCCAAACACAAAACAGTTGCATGATCCAAATCCCCGTCATCAACCATCGCTAATCCGGCAATTATGCAACGCCAGCCCCTGCGTTAAAAAGGGCGCAATTTGTTTGTGTCGAAATGGACCATTTATTGCTAACGACCACTTGCGGCTGTAGCAATCAAATTAACTATGGATACTGGATAGTGTTTTGTAAAGAAACGTGCGAAAGAATACAAGCTGATATTAAAAGAAGAATTAGAAATAAGAAATGAATTGTTTACAAACAGCGATCTCATGAAGAAAAAAAATATAAAATCATAATACTTACCTATTAACTACAGTCTACATGCCATGCAAAATAACATCAAGTTTCATCTGCGCTATAAAGTTAAAGTCATGTCAGCTGTGATATTGTGACGTCATATTTCGCAGTTATTGTATGAAGAAAATATTATGTTAAAATGACGTTTCAAAATAGCACGCGTATATTTATATACGGCGAAAACCAGGGCCCAGAATTAAAAATGCTTAGGTGCTACGAAAACAATTTAAAGTTATGACAGCATTTTGAATAGTAAAAAATCTTGGCCAGTCACTCAATATATCAAAATCACGAAGATAGATAAAATTATCCCATTTAAGTCAAGATCGATGAAAAGTGACTTGGCAAAATATACATAACTTCCAAACAATTCCAATTTTCCTATCAATCTTTGGAAATCTTCAACCCTAATGTCTAATGAATGGGGTAAAGATTTCGAATTGGAGCAAGTTTTGTAGAGTTCTACCGTTTACATTCCGATCCTAACATTAACATTTAAATGAAGTAGGAATCGCTTTTGTTTGAGATTTGTCTGAAGCATTGAGCTGATTTGTTATTCTTTTATATATTTGAATTTGAATGGATCAGTTAAGCAACTCTGTTAGTTAATTGCAATGGATTTGTATACCGTACTAGCTGACACGCCCCGGCTTCGCTCGGGTGGAGCTTAGAGAATTGAGGGGGAGGTTGAATTAAATTTTTCTCTCCGTAAGAACCATCCTCGTACTTCAAGGAATATTATAAAAAAAGAATGAGCGAAATCACACACATTCAGGGATTTATTTTTATATTATACATAGATATGCATTTGCTTTACAATAAAAGTAACTAGAAGTCTTATATTTAAACAAAACATAATAGTACGTACCTCTATTTGGTTTGATTTATCCATCGTAGCACGAGTTGGGGGAATTATAAGCTTTGATTGCACGAGTGTTTCTTATGCATTATCTTAAATATTATATTTAATTCGGTCCTACGTTAAAAGGGCTTAAAACTATTCTCTACTAGATTATATTTTCACGTAAAAGATTTTGTATCAAAAATATTCTTATGCTAAGTATATTTTCCCATTTTTATCCAATTCACTGTTTTTGAAACCGGCCAACACACTTTTATGCCATTTTTTCTTATTTCTCGCGGCTAAAACTCAATTAATCATATAAATTGGAAGGTCATGTGATACTTTGCCTTACCCTTGTCACATGTAAAAGAGCTGCTTGCTTGTATCTTGTGGAATATATCACCGAAAGTCACTTTACTGGAAAACTCTGTTCACAAATCACCGTGGATTATTTTGGTTTTGGTTTATTTTACTACAAGTTGGCGGTCTCATCTATAATTTAATAAAATGTAAGCTTATCAACCTGTATGGGCTTGTATAATATAATTATTAAACAAGTTCTGTGGGGAAAAGAATAACACTGATTTTGGACATGTCTGTTTGAGTTTAGAGATTTATTACAACCCAATTGTGTATTTAACTTCATAAATACTTAATTTACTCAAACTCTTAAAAGATCTTTTGAATCAGTGTTAGCTATTAGTTATCAGAAAAATCTAAATAATTTTAAATACATATCAAAAATTGCGTAACTGACAGGAATGGAACCTGAATCTTCTGGGTTCGCGCCCGATGCCTTGACCAATAGGCCACGGTTTCGCTTACTGCCAGTGACGAAATTTGTCACTCAGTACTGAAGCGACCGTTTTTGTTGAAGTGTAGGTAAAAATACTAAAGAAATTATAAAAATACAGAAAAATCTAGTACTTAATATTATTAGAGACTGTACTGTACATAAGCCTAACCGCAAGCGGGTGTTAATCAAGATAAATTATTCACTAACCATGAAACCAATTTCATATATTATAGCTCTTGCATGAAATATTAAGAACCGTGAGAGTGGATCACATGTATCAAGTAACTACTTCGTAACGATAATTATATAATATGAAAGCTTAGAGTTTATGCGGGAGTTTTGTTATATAGCTGACTTAAGTCCTCTTACTTTCTTTATTATGAGTAATTCAATGCCTTTTGTTTTAACCCAGTATAAATACACGCTTCACTGTGATGGAAAGTGCTGATTTCAAAAACGAGAAGCGTTTGCTAGAAAATATCTTTAACAAGTGTTATAAAGATCGCCTATAACATCCGTCCTATGATGGAATACGCTAATGAAAGAGTTGACACCTGACATAAAATTTTACTCATATTATTCTTCCTTGTCATTCCGAAATTAGAATTTAGTTTTATTTTAATCTTTCAGAAAATATTGCTTGAGTTTTTGATGTAAAACTATGTATAGCTGAGATTTCAGTATGTATACTATAAACATAATATGTATATTGTATAGATATGGTATATGTATGATACTGGTATCGTAGTAAATAAATTGGACAAAATTACGTCGCTCTCTCCCCTTCGTATAACCTCGCTCACCCTAATAGCATAGCATTGTTAAAAATATCGATTATGCTTTTGAGCAACATCTCAATTCGCGATCGGGGAACGTAAGAGGGATGTATACTTCCCCCTGATTTTTTGCAAACTCGGTTGAAAATTGATGTAGACATATCTCCACTTTTCCCCCTCCGTCCGTCTGTTCGTTTAAATATCAAATAGAATGAAAATATACGTTATTCAAATAGACGTTTACAAGATCTTTTGGATCTTAAAAGGTCTCTCCGTTGGTTCCTAATGAATCTACTACTACTACTACTACTACGACCAAAACATCTTCTTTTATACATATCGACGTTGCAAAACGATCTTGTTGAATAGAAAAATCTCGATAAATTGAGCTTTACACCAGAGCCAAAAAATACGTATTTTCAAAAATTCCTAATTCGTAATTTATCAGGAGTAGGTAACACTACCTTATATTATTACTAAGCGTATGTACCTACTAAGAAATAAATGTTAAACTTTTTACACATACCTATAACGGGTTTAATTTGAATTTAAGTAATTAACATAATATAATTAATTAACTTTAGGAATTCGTGTGCATGATAAATAGAAGCAAAAACCGTTGAATCTCTAAATTGTTTAATTCATCAGCTTTATGTGGACGAGATTAATTAATGTTGTCAGATTTGATTAAATGTTTTTGAAGTTGTTGTTAATTAAAATTTATCTATGGTAGTGGCTTGCTCCTCTTGATCCCTGTTTAACGCCATCGAAATAGCGCATCATCATTCGTTTAATTTTGATGATTAGGTACGAATATAATTACAACTATCCAGGAACTCCATTTTAATGAAATTACTACGCTCAGTAATTATGAAATTACAAAATATAGTGCGCTATGATTTATTTTCCCGAGTCAACGTTCCTATACTTATTTAACAATAGGAACAGAAAACTATTTACTTAAAAACTTAGCACTAAAAATTAATACATGTATATTTACAAAAAATTATAGGTATACCGTCCAAGTCGTCGTTAATGGACATAATGCCCAATACACTGGATGGCACTAATGCAGCGAGGAATGGCTAGGCTTAGCGATTTGCCATTGTCAAGATATCAATTTTGTCTAGTTAATATTAACTAAGATTGAATATTTGATTTAATTATAATAATATGACAGATTCTATAAATCTAAGTAAATACGTAGGTAACCATAATGTAATGGATTAAACAAAATGGTGACACAATTATTGAATACTGACACTTGATTAAGTCTTTTGACGCTCCTCTTCCAAAGTTCTCACGTCGATAATGAGTTTCATGGTTTCAAGTCAAAGCAAAGGCAAGATCGGCTAAACTAAGCTTTGCCTTTTAGCATATTGTATACGAGAGCCACGCGAGACCCCAAGAAACACAAACAGAGTTTCAGCAAACAGCAAACTTTGTCCGGTAATTTACAATGTGCATTTGTAACTATCCTTATGGTCATCAAGGATAAACAGGGTTTTCAAAGTATTCAGGACAAGCAATTTGAAGCATAAATCACTGTCACTAACCACTAGAGTTTCGCTCGTGAACAGGAACGCTGGTTTTCTTACTGCGTTTTTTTTACTCGATCATAAGTTAGCCGCTGACCGTGGTACTATTATCTCTTACACAGTGCTAATTGTAGATGCTGTTAAATGAGCTTAAAGTACTTAAATTATTCTATAGAAAATTTAGCAGTAGCATTAGCATACTTCTTAGAAGTAACTGGGACGAACAATCTGCAAGACGTCTCTGAAAGTTTTCGCGCCCTGGAATTTTGAGTGAGGACATGAACACTGGATTCCTTAATGTGTTTATTCTGGAGTTCAAAAAAGTTTCTATAGTCTCTGATAATACGCAAATGGCACGTTATCGGTAAAGTTAAATGTAATTAAGTAGGTAATTATTACTTAAGTAATATAGATAAGTGTCCATAAAGTAACATAAATCGTCCTTAATATTGTGCTGCAATTAAGTGCCAATATTTTTTAAATGCTTGTCGCCAGTAGTAAAATATTCATAAATGGTGCCAAAGAAAAAATTGTGACTTGGGAAAGTTTCTTCCGTAGACTTCGATGCTGAATTTCTCAATACTGGAATGGTAAAAAGATATAGCGCATGATCTTAGATGTTAATGAAATGTTGTTTATTGTTTGGAGAATCATTATGATTGCAAACCAGTTTTTATCCTAATTTAAAAACTTAATAAGTACCGCAAACTACCAAGGATAACATCAATTCTTTGAAAGCAACCGGGATGGAAAATCTGCAAAGGTTACTGAAAGTTCTGCGCCCTGGAATGTGAATTTGGAACGTGAACATTCAATTCCTTAATGTATTATAATTCCTTGTTCTGGAATGGAAAAAAGTTGCTATAATATATGGATCGGGCTACCTTGGATGATGACTGAAACTTCATTCATTATTTTGCAGTGCGCTGCAAATGAATGAATGAAAGTAAATGTAAACTAACAAGCCAACCAGACTCCAGAGTTGCTGCTGTTACGCGTACCTACAATGCAATTATTTAGTTTTACGGGGGTGAACTTTTCTGAACGACTACATCTGATTCCTAGGTAAATTGTTACCTGGCTGGCGGAGACTTCATAAATAAATATTTAATAATATCTAGGTTTTTTCTGAGTCTGTTACATAAATCATTAAGGTTGCCTGGAAGAGATCGCTACGATGCAACTTCCTACATAGACTAATTACTTTTTAATTTTTTTTATCCTGTCCATTTATATTTTTGTGGTGTGCAATAAAGAAACCCATGCACACATACAAACATATATAAACCTACTTAAATGGTCTATCAGTAAATAATATTATATTAAGTAGGTAAGATACTAGATAGAATATTATATTGAAGCAGTCCAAGTAATTTGTAACACAACTTCAGAAATGGAAGGAAGAAACTAGGAAAGCTTTTTATTATTAAGTTACCCCTTCCAACTTAGCCCGGTTCCGTCTTAGATTGCATCGTCACTTACCATCAGGTTACCATTGCAGTAAAGGGTTAACTTGTATCTGAATTTAAAAAAAAAAAATTATTACTTAGACGAAGACAACTCATTAATGCTTGTAACATAGAACTCTCATTGAAAATAATAAAATTCAGCAACCCAACCAGGATGGTAAATCAAGTAAACATGTTTCGCGAATAAGTGAAAATTTATGGACGTAATCATCATGAATGTTTCATCCGAGTGCAGTTGAACGCCATCCGAGCTGGATTTATGCTTGCCCAAACGACAGAAGTAATTAGGCTACATGAATTAATTTCCAATACGCCACTATGACAAAAGTGAAAAGACGTGAATCTACGGTGGATAAACTACTATATCGAGATCGTCTTAACATGAGTCAAACTCCTCAGGCAAATAGTATACTTACACTACGGGATATAAATTATACCTATTATAGTCCAATCAATATTGGTGTTCCCAACACTTTTTAGCTCTATGCGAATTATTGTAACCTTGAATGTCTATTTTGACCGGACGATAATATATATTACTGTATATCCCGTATTGTGAAATGAGCTTACAAAGACATTAAGGAGCCCAAAAATCTTATTACAGCTTGACCAAATTGTATTCAGTAGGTAGTATCTTATCTCTATCTCTACTTAATACAAAAGAAAAGCACTTCCCTTTTGTCTTAAGAACAATTTTGTAATCATCCCTAGAGTAACATTTTTTTATTGCATGACATGATAAGCTTGCGATTGATGACAATCATGCTTCAAAAAGCAATGATGTGGCACGCTTGCCTAGAAGATGCCTATTCACTCTTGTTTTGATGGATGGATTTAGGTTATACGCGGCAGGAAACGGATGCTAGAAGGGCATTCCAACATCTTAGCGGTTCGTATCAGAGACGTTAAGCAAAAACGTTTTATGCGCGATTGAATGTCGACCACATAAGGATGCCAACGTTCATGGTTACGAGATCCTGACGTAGAAATATCTACGTTAGGATTATCAGAAACGTTGAGAAAAACGTTTGGTGCGCGTTGACTGAATGTCAACCACAAAAGGATGCCAACGTTCATGGTTTCAAGATCCTAACGTAGAATCATCTACGTTAGGATCTTAGGATCAAGTACGTTAGGAACACCAGTTGTAGATTTTCTCCTGATTCATTCATTTATGCATTAAAATAATAACAAGCAACACTTTCAATAGCAACACTTAATATTTTTGCCTCAACACATTTCAATGGCCATACAAAATATTTTATGATACCTAGACATAGCAATATTGCACGACAATTTTATATTCAGATGTCATACACGTCGTTTTGAAAAGCTTCGGACCCATTAGCAAATGAATAGTAAAAATGTTCGTGACTCCACCATTCAGGTTCGGTATTATAAAATACGAAATAAGCGAGGATAAAAAGATCTACGTCCAACAGTGGTTATTTTTTTGTCGTTTTATTCGTTCCTTTTTATTTTTACCGTTGAATTAGATATTGAATTCGGCTTTTTATCATTATTTTTATGTGGTTGTATTTAGATCCTATATTTTATTGTGAATAATGTGAACGTTTATTTGTTATGTATCTGTTATGTTATGAATCACCTAATTTGTAATGCACGAATATATTATCATTTTAGGTAATTAGAAACGCGAAAGCGCGGCTCTACATTGTAGCAATGAGCATATTTTACATTGAAGAACCTAATTTGTACAAGTAGGTACTTATCTACATACGCCTTTTATTTTGATTGTCGTAATGTCTGTAACTACTTTACTTTTAGTCCAAATAAAGCTTTTTGTATTTAAATTATCTCTGCATCTACAAAATTATAGTTTATTTTTATTTTTATACAAGAATATTAGCCAATATTAAATGACTAATATTCCCCTTTCCTCTCCAATTAAGCGTCAGGCTTGTGCTAGGAGTAGGTACGACAATAGTGCAACGGGCGGGGTTTGAACCGTCGACCTTTCGAATTATTGAAAAGCAACATAAATTGTTTTTATTAATTGGCTTATAAGTTTATCATAAGACCGGTGTAGTTTGGTTTTATGCAAAGGGAAACGCCCATTCGTCAAAGGGTTTTTGGCCAAAGTCCATCAATGAAATTAATTAAAGGAATTAGGACTGAAATCACAGATCAAGAAACAAGCACTATTTTGGACATAGAACTCGGAGGAAGTTGTATAAACCCTTTTGTTTATTTGTTTTCTCAATACCTACATTGCCAAGATTGTCATTACGAGCGGAATTAGTTGAGTGTCTTTTAATTACGCCGGAGTGTTACGCACAAACCGTTACGAGCAATATTTCAGTCATTAGATAAGATTTTTTTAATATTAATAACATTAATGGATGAACTTTGACTAAAAATGGGCATTTCCCTTTATGTCTTTCCTTTCTGCACGAAAAAACAACTATTCAAGAATATTCAAGTCTTTCCTTCTCACATATTTTGCTTTGATATTTTATTTTCGAAGTATGTAAGTAATTAATAAGCTGCCCTTTACATTTAATTATTTCAACATTTAATTCAATCAAATCATCATTTTCAAATTCACTAATCAAAACTACATATTTAGTTTTCTCATGATATTAAAATCTTCTTATTCATTTTAAAGTGTCTACTTAATTTTAATCTCGCTTCTGTATCCTTCATAATGGCGTGAGGATGGGACAGTGAGTGTTTGGATAAGAGATTAACGCCATTTCGCACGTCGGCTTAGCCAGAAGAGGATTATACGAGTATTTTATACACTGTCCTATGAAAGAGATAATAACTATGCTAATCACCTAATTAGTAGCAAAGCTCTCCCGTGATTTGAACAAGAAACAAACGTAATACGAGTATTTCTGAACTAAACTAGTAAGAAATACATACATATTAAGCAGGTACTTATATACAACTAGCTGACCCGCCCGGCTTCGCTCGGGTGGAATTTAGAAAATCGGCGTGGGGGTAGAATTTTCAAAAATCCTGAAATAGGTACCTACGTACTTTTGTAACTGATAACTCAAATATCGATTTTCATTTAAATAACTCAAAAAATTACGGACTCTCATACAAAATTTTATCCCCTTTAACCCATTTGGCAGTAGAATTTTCAAAAATCGTGAAATTATTTTTATTTTTAACTGAAAGCCTGAATACCAATTTTCATCGATGTAACTTTTAAAATGAAAGACTTTCATACGAACTTCCATCCCCTATTTACCCCCCTTAGGAGTAGAACTTCAAAAAATCCTTTCTTAGTGGATAGCTACTCTTTACAAAGAACAGACCCTCCAAATTTCATGTCTCTAGGACCAGTGGCTTAGGCTGTGCGTTGATATATAAGTCAGTCAGTCAGTCAGTCAGTCAGTCAATCAGTCAGTGAGTCAATCAGTCAGTCAGTCAGGACTTTGAATTTTATATAGATAACCAGTAGCTTGTCCAAAGTTGTGTAATGAGTTGATTACCTAATAACATAATAAAAATAGGCTGAATTATCACTAGTTTTGAATATATAATATACCTAGCTGATATGATATGGCTAGAATAAGTCAAGTAATTTCTTGTTATTTTTATCATCATGAGTTTAACTTTATGTACCTACTAAGTTACTATTAAGTAAGTATATATTTTTAATTAAAAATCCCATGTCATTTTTCTTCCTTAAATCCTTCAACTTGCGTAGAAACCCAATTAATCATACAAATTGGAAGGTCATGTGATATTTACGCCTTACCCTTGTCACGTGGAAAGAGCTGCCTACGTCGTTATCTATCAGACATATTGCTAAAAGCGATGTCAACGTGAAATTCTGTTCGCAAATCACCCTGGTAAACTGACGCTCCCGTTTTTAGCCTTTTTGTGTGTCTAGTTTATTTAAAAATCCAAACTTTCATTTACAACAGCCTGCCGAACGCATTCATCAATGTCAACTAACCATGTAACGTTTTGCATACTCTTTTTCGTGAACCAGTAACCAATATCTATGTTAGTTTAAAGTTTAAACACACTTAATAATTTTAGGAAGAAAGCTATCACTACCTATATTATCACTACCCATATTATAAATGCGAAAGTGTGTTTGTTTATTGGTTTGTTGGTTCGTTGGTTTGTCCTTCAATCATGACGCAACGGATCGACGTGATTTTTGCATGGGTATAGTTTAAGACCTGGAGAATGACATACTTAGGCTACTTTTTATCCCGGAAAATCAATAAGTTCCTTCGGGATTTTTAAAAACCTAAATCCACGCGTACGAAGTCGCGGGCATCAGCTAGTAATTAATAAATCTAGCGTCTTCTGTTACATTAATTAAAGACTTGCTAGTGTAGAAAATCTCAACTTACTTCAAGTGAACTAAAATTCTACTGGACGTTAAATTTTTCATCAGTGAACTTTTATTTTTACAAATTTCTGAAGCCAGTTTGAAGTTAAAAGCTTTCGTTCATTAAGCTAAATTATTCCACCAAAAACAATTATTAATTTATAAACGTAGACGGTAGTTGTACTGTGCAAAGTTGAAAAGAAAGTCTGATCATGCCAAAAATAACGGACCAAAAAGGTACATTATCATCCGAAACAGAACGCCCATTTATTAAAATATTAATTAACCTTGCGCTTATCTCCAATAAGGCTCGGAAACCCCAGTGAAAATTTGGAAGCTTTCAGCTAAATATAGGTGTAGTTACGTAAATTACTCATTTTAGAGTAGGCAATGTTTCAAGACTTCCAGACAAGTTCTTTAGTAATGAATCAACAATGAGGTGAAAATGGTTCAGTGTTTTTTGCTCTTAGTGTTTTTACAAAATGGTTGGAGAGTGATGCGCAGACATGCTTTTAGAATTCCATTGTAATTTGCCTCCTTTCTATCTAAAACCGCTCGATATTTTTATATGACCTCCATCCTCCTCCATCTTCACATGCTTAAAATGCAGGAACAATCTATTATACTTAACTAACTCAATATTCAACTGCCTTCATAGATTCAGTTTTAAGTTTATAACATCAATGAATATAACTTTTTCTACGGCGATTTTCTGATTCTTATTAGTTAGTCTTTGGAATCATTTTTCATTTTTCCTTCGATTATTCTTCCTATAGTTCATCGTTGCTTATAACATTTATAAGAGACAATACATTCAATCGAGGCGTATGATTTCGAGGGGCGTTGTTTAATACGGATGAAACCGCGAGCGGGTGTCAATCGATAATAAATTATTCACAAACCATGAAACACATTTCATATCGCTTGTGCATGTAATATCAAGAACCGACAGAGCGGATCGCGCGTATCGAGTATTTTGTCAAGTGATTATTTTGCGCTGAAGCCTGCAATTTATGTGAGAGCTGTGTCATGTTACCGCGGTTGGTCCATTGTTGTTCATAAAAAGTTAATCGACAGCCTAAATTCGAGCCTATCAACTTTTATTTTGCTTGATTTTTTAAGTTTAACCACTAAATGCTGTCCACGTTTGAGTCCATAATGCTTTGCTTTAAAAATGTTTAACATTTTAAAGCACAATTTTTTTAACCCTTGTTTTTATTACTGAAGTGGGACTGGGCTGGACACTGGGATACGCATGTCCGATGAATTATGAGCAAATAAATTGAGTGCCAGAAAAACAAAGACGTTAAATCAGACCAAGGCGTCGTCGTTGGTGCGATGAACTCGATGCATTTTTATGAAAGGTTGCCCCGCCCCAACTATCAATAGAACGGGATAAATGGAAGATTGAAAGGGAGGCCTTTGGCCAACACTGGGGCACATCAGGTATTAAATAATGATTAAGTATTATTATTTTATTACATTAATGTTTTAATCCCCATACGATGATCGCAGTTTTCGATTGAAGTTTGGATCTAACTTGACCAAATTCCAGTAAGTAAGTATCAACTTAGTTACTTCCTAAGTTATTCATTTGAAAATAAATGGAGCGAAAACTTTTGTTTTTAAATACGAAGTAATTACTGAAATTCTATATCTCTGTGCTTGTCTATTTTTACCTACTATTTAAATATTAACGGAAGCAATTGTTCCAAAGTAAATTACATAATGTTAGTTTCTGACAGTTTCACTTAACTATGTCTACGCCCTCAATCACCAGTCAATAAGTACAGTTAGATTCCTATGACCTTTCCAGTTTAATATGCGATGAGTAAATAAAGCATGATAGTTTCGGTGGTCGCGTGACTGGACCTACACGTGAAGCCATATTTCAACGACCTTTTCAAGAAATTCATTTGTACGTGAGTTATTTATGGCCTAGCGTGGTTTCTGTTACGTGCCACTACGGAGCAGTTAAACTTGTTTATTAACATAATGAAATAATACTAGCTTTTGAACTACCCTCTGTGCAGGCGAAAACAGTAATTCCTTTGTTTAATTCATAACTTTTATGCATATTTCGAGCTTACGTTTTAGTTTTAACAATATAGTTTACGGCTTTTGTATTCTAAGGTTATAACTGGTACGTAATTATATATCTAGTTCTAGTTTATTTTTAGAGAATGTCTAATAGTCCGAATCAGTTTGTCTAACTATGTACATATTTTTTCAAAAATTTGGTGCGTAGAAAGTAATAGATATCGATATTTTTAAAACATTTTCACTGTTACTCGCATGGTTTTTGCAATCGGAATTCCACGGACACTATCGAAGTGATTTGTCTCCTCGTTTCTAATTCAAACCGCTAAAATTAGGAAATCCCTTCCGCTTTCCCCTCAACTTTTAATATACCTTCATTACTCTAGAACTACTAATCTTTCAGGATGATCTGCTTTACTTACAAAGTTTGAACGTTGCAACATTAATCCAAAACCAAAGACTCGTACGGGAAACGCGTATCAGCAAACTAGGTCCGGTAATTTGCAGCGTGCATTTGTATCCTTATCGCAACCGGTGGCTGGGACGAACCGGGACTTTGGAGGCGACCGGGACAAACAAACGGAGACATAAATCAATGTCACAGCGAGTTTATCGCGCCTTCGCGTCTCGCCCGCGGACGTGAATGCTGGATCCCCTAATGCGTTTGTTCTGGGGAAGGAAAAAGTTTGTTGTACGTGGATAGCGCTATCACGGATGCTGATTGCGGAAACTCCATTCACTATTTTAAACTGTGATATTTTGTTCCTTGACCAACTTTGTGAGTTACCTATTTAGTGCAAGAATTACGTTTTATGACGGCGGAGCGTATTATCGGGTATTAAATTTTTTGTTGTTTGGAAAATGATTTGGTCTTGTTACCTTTGCTTGCAAAATATTACAAAGTCTGCGAAAGTGGGTTTTTTTGTGAAGTGTGTAAGTCTTTCGCTTTATGACATGGTTCTGATTCCATACAAAATTCAAATCATGTTTTTTTCTCTTGTGAGTTATATTAAATGGCACCACCATTTTTACAAGAACTATCTACGTATGTAGAGCCATGATTAGCATGTATCACGATCAAACTACAAAACTTTACAGAGTCAAAATTGTTACCTATTTTTAGGGTGCCGTACCTCAAAAGGAAATGAGGAACTCTTATAGGATCACTTTGTTGTCTGTCTGTCCATCTGTCTATTGCAAAATCACTTCGACTGACTTGCAGGTACCATTGAAAGTGGTGGGAAAAACTTATGTCGGAAAGGCGGTCCATATCCTAGCAGCTCGAATTAGAAACGAGGAAGCAAAATCGCTTAAGATTTTGACTACGAACCTTGACGATGCCCGGTACGATAGCACACGATAGTAGAAAGGTGAAGGAGAAACCAGGTAAAAAAATTGTTGGGCACACTTTCTAAAATATATCCTATACTCTAAAGAATACCGTAAGCCTTAAAACATTAGGGACCTGTCATTGTAGAGCAAAATAACTGTAACATTCTTCCATATTATTTTCGCATGTCAATGGATTATTACTTAAATCCACTATTAAAGCAATGTTATGTTTCTATTACCTTCTTTAGGCCTTTCGGTGACCACGCAAGCTGTAACAATAGTAATTATAGGCACGAAGCTGGTCAAACCTTTTCGCTTAGTTATTGAGGCAATTACGGCTTTATCTTGTTCTTGATCGACCAATCCATACTTCCATACTTATATTATAAATGCGAAACTGTGTACATGTCTGTCTGTCTGTCCATCAGCCTGTCTGCTAGCCTTTCACGGCCCATCCGTTCAACCGATTTTGTCGAAATTTGGTACAGCGGTGATAGCCTAGTGGTTAATACGTCCCCCTTCTTTTCGGTAGGTCGGGGGTTTCGATCCGGGGCACGCGCCTCTAACTTTTCGGAGTTATGTGTATGTGTGCATCTCAAAGGTGCGTTAATTCTGCCAATCCGCATTGGGCCAGAGTGGCAGACTTTGGCCTAAACCCTTCTCACTCTGAAAGAAGACCCATGCTCAACAGTTGTACGTACTGGTAGTGGGTTGATTTTGATGATGATGATTCTAGGCATAAATAAAAACATAAGCAGGTACTTTGCTATATTTTCTTATAAATAATATCTAAGTAGTTATTTAATCAATACAATATGGCAGAGACATAAATCTCTCTCGGAATATAGTTCCTCGTAAAGCTTAGGACAAGATACAGGATTTCGAGGCGTGTTGCGGCTTTTTGAAGATCCCTTAATTCTACCACTAGGGAGTATAAATCCATTCGTCACACGCTTCCAAGACGCGTTACGTATTTTCCTCTAAAAACTACTCTTTTAGTAAATCTATTACGTAGAGAATGACGGAGATACTTACCGCAGTTATACCTTGTGGAATATATACTACCTGACGCCCGCGACTTCGTTCGCGTGGATTTAGATTTCAAAAATCCCTTGGGAACTCTTTCATTTACTGGGATAAAAAGTAGCCTATGGCACTCTCCAGGTCTTTAAATATACCCATGCCAAAAATTACGTTAATCTGTTGCTCTGTGATTGAAAGACAAACCAACAATCCAATAAACCGACAAACCAACAAACAAAGTAAGTCACGGCTAGCGCAACTTTGAACCAGAAATTTACCTTTAAACTTTATCATGGAGTTACATGAAATCTTAGAATAACAATGAAATTATGAATACTGACTTGTGCAACCCATTTTGCTTTTAACTTGTGATCAAAGTTAATCGTAACGTGACTTTAACCGCATATATGCAACTTACCCTTATTCTAATTTGCATTTCATTTCCACCTACCTACATATTATATAGTCTTACAAAACCGTTTGCAAGTTTTTTATTTGAATTAGGAAAGTAGGTACCTAAGTAATAAATAAAATGAAACTACTAGTAGTAGTAGTAGTAATAAAAAAATCTCAAAAAGTTGATATTAGTTTTAAATTTAGACTCACGAAATAGGGCACTTGATTTAATTTTTTTAAATAGGATTTTTTTTTGTAAACGAGTATCAATAATAATTAATAGTCTAAAGTCTTTACTTAACAATGTCCTAATCGTCTTTGATTGTCTAGGTTAGGGAATTAACTCTCTACCTACCTACTGTCTCAAGAGGTACACAGCAAATTCCGTCTAATGCTCACAATCTATTAGCATGAACTTAATATCAATTACGTCCCGATCCTATCCGAGCAACTGTTTATCTTGAATCCTAATTCCGCTCTAAGATGGTTATTATGAGCATCCGAGACAGTTTATTGGAATTTCAACAGTCTCTTTGAACTTGAGACGACAATGGCGTAGTATTCTGCGCTACAATTAACAATGAGACTGAGATCTATAGAGCGCACTTTGACTTTGCTCAGACTTAAGATTGAGTTAAAACGAGATAGATTTATGTGAGAGATATAGCTCTGTCTAGTTTTAACTCTGTCTTAAGTCTAAGCTAAGTCAGAGTACGCTCTAAAGATCTCACCCTGAGTTCTCCATCGAACCATATTTTGATTTTGACGCACAAACTAAGTTCCCAACATAGGTTTTTAATTCAATCTGTGGCTGTAATAGCATTAAAAATCCAAATTTATGTAATCCTCAACTTGCCTGTGAATGTCCCGTCAAAATAGGTTCAGCCGTTCCGAAGATTAGCCCGTTCAGACAGACAGACAGACAAAAATTTAAAAACGCGTGATTCAGTTATGGCACAATTCAAATAATTATATGAGCTTAATATGGTTATTGTAGTTATTTCAAAATTACAGACTGACACTTCAATTTGATTTATTAGTATAGATTCTTCACATACGGCGACTTGTGAAACATTCACAATGTTTCGGTGCATATTCACGGTAAGGAAATATCGTAGGGTACATGCTACTATTTGTCACCGACATAAGGGTTACCCCACATACACAGATTTACGTAACACAAGAGTCGCCGTAATTGTTGTCTGCTCGAATTTATTATCCAGAGCATTTGTCACTCTTACAAGGAGGCAGGAGGCGGACTTGCTTGGCACCGCGCCCCAACCATGCTGCGTTATATTGAGTGCCAACAACTGCAACATTTACCCTGTTATGCTCGGTTTATTGCAGACGATTTTATGGTGCCGAAGCGTACTGCGTATCTCAAGAATGCTTATTTTGTATATCTACTGATCTACTGCTTTTGTATGCAGTATTGCAGTATTCCATTTGAAGTGGCATGTAACATAATTTCAACTATGTACAAGTTAAACTGATAGAGGTCCACTGCTGGACATAGGTCTCTTGTAGGGACTTCCACACGCCACGGTCTTGCGCCGCCTGAATCCTGCGGCTCCCTGCGACTTGTCTGATGTCGTCTGTCCACCTAGTGGGGGGGTCTTCCAACGCTGCGTCTTCCGGTGCGAGGTCGCCATTCCAGCACTTTGAGACCCCAACGTCTATCGGTTGTACGAACTATGTGCCCTGCCCATTGCCACTTCAGCTTCATAACCCGTTGAGCTATGTCGGTTATTCTAGTTCTTCTGTCTCCTCATTTCTGATTTGATCACGTAGAGAAACTCCAAGCATAGCTCTCTCCATCGCCCGCTGGGTCACTCTGAGCTTTCTTATGAGGCCCATAGTTAGCGACCTTGTCTCGGATCCATATGACATCACTTTAGAAGATGAAGTTAAAACTATGTAAAATGCTCCAACTAACAACTTGTACCTACTTTGTTGAAACTACGTTACATGCCTACACATAATTTTTGACAAAATGTGTTCTTGTTTTGATAAAATATTTACAACAAAAGATTTTCGGCTGTAACAGTAGTTACCTACTAATAATAATTAAGTTTCACTATGAAAGTGGTCATTTTTCCGATCCTAATAAGGTATGTAGGTAGTTTGTAAATAAATACCGCCCGTACCTATAGTATCATATTTGGGTGGGAGCTTCGTAATTAGCAAATTAGTTTAAACAGTAGAAAATTGGATATTAGGGAAGGTAAATAACTATATTAATTATGTCTTCAATACTCGTTAATTAAGCCACGCCAGCTTCTCTTAATTGAGTCTTTAAACTAATTTTAGAATAGATAAAGCAATATTTAATGGATTCTACTTCATTAATAATTGTAAAGCTTCATTGCTTTGAAGTCTGCGGTTCGTTAATTGATCTAAAAAAACAGAGGATCTGTTAAAAGTACTTTTGATATGACAGTATTTGACACAAGCAAACATGGCCAGTTCTTTCTTAAAATTTACGAACTATATTTAACTTTTTATCAGTTCAGCACTCTCTGATTTCTATACCCCCTACTACGCAGCTGATGATAAGATAACTGAGACACGAGAATAACAACGTATAGTCTGCGACAGGTTAAAATGGCAAACGGGGTATGAGGCGGGGGACGCCCTGCATACCCGCACGTCACCCGCACTCGCCAGCACCCCTGTGTGGATGTGCGGGGCATTCCCTCCCCGATTGCCATTTCAACCTGTCGCGTACTTATAACTATCTTTTTCACGCACAACGCTGCCTCTCGTACTATATTGCTTGAAATTCAGGTACTGGTCAGAATATACGTTAACTAGTCAGAATTTGCCATCCAACCGTGAAATCCTCTTTACCCCGTCCGGCGTAAATCGTCCTGAGGTAAATAAAGTCCACGGCAACAATAAAACCTGGGCGGGCTTAAACAATAACAAGCGGAGGAGAGCTAACATTGCACCGGCCTGATTGGATGTTGAAACTTTTAAATGCTTCAACATTCCCAACGTAAAAGGCTAAGAGCTGGGTTTTTACACGACTGCCCAAAAAGAAAAGGAGATAAAAGAGTGTAATCTATGCCACTGACGTTTGGGTAGTATAAAAGCCGGTCACTGAAAATCAGCGTTGGGGCGTCTGTTACCTCAGAATCAGATATTCGCCATAGAGGTTTGTGTCTGAGGGGCCCGATGTTTCAACACAAGCTAAGTGGCCTACCTGTTCGAGGTGTTGCACTGCTGTACAGGACGATATTGCCTACACCATGTATATGATAGGTACCTCGAATAAACATTATTATATTCTATTCTATTCTAATGTTTTCAAGGTGCATGTATCTATGAATGTATAGAGTTTCTTTATTCCACGTCTTTAATGGAAGATTTTATACGCCTTACATGCATTCGTCATTTCTCCCTTTTGACCGACAGCATGGCATACACAAGAATTGCTCACAGCAGATTTAATTTGGTCTGTCCATCGCATGGACAACCTTCCTCGTCCTCTGGTGCCCTCCACTTTATACTGCACGACAAAGCGCTCTATGGAATCACTCGCATGCCTGTGTATTACCCTTGCCGGAAATTGAACCAGGATACGCCACAATTGTCTTTTCTTTAAATAGAGATAGCGAGCAAACCAGAGAAACTGCCGATGCGTTGCTAGCCTTTCAGGAATTTGTTGGTCCGCTCTTGAATAACCCCATGTTGTTCGCATGTGCGTGGAAAGAAGGATCGTGCGTGTCTATAAGATCCTCACTGCTCTAGCGAGGTTGTAAAAAAATACAGGTCTGAATATTTATAATCTAAGGCCTAATAAACTAAGTGTCAATACTAAATCCCTTTATCTGATACAGTTCAATGTTCGCAGTACCCGAGTCAGAAATTCAGCTTAAACCAATTAACTGTTAGCTGGGTATATAAAGTTAATCCATAACCTACTAAGGTATTCCATTGGCTTCAATTAATTGATGTTACGGATATACCTTTGATAATAAGCAGGAATATTCTTTAGTTACCACAATGTTGCTTTTACGGATATGTCCTACTTTAGTTCATGAAAGTTTTTCAAGTTTTTAAGGGTTTTTAGGGTTCCATCCCTCAAAAGGAAAAATAGAACCCTTATACGATCACTTTGTTGACTGTTTGTCCGTCTGTCTGTCTGTCTGTCGGTCTGTCAAGAAACCTACAGGGTACTTCCCGTTGACTTAGAATCATGGGCAGGTAGGTAGGTCTTATAGCAGACATAAAGGAACAAATCTCAAAACCGTGACTTTAGGGTTACATCGCACAAGAAAAATTAAATTGTGTTCAAGAACAAATATTGCTATTTTCAACTTTAGATTACTATACCAAGTGGGGTATCATAAAATAAAATAAAAATAAAATAAAAATCTTTTTTATTCAAATAAACTTTTACAAGTACTTTCGAATAGTCGGATGCATCTACCACTGGTTTGGAATGGCTTTCCTACCGAGAAGAACCAGCAAGAAACTCGGCGGTTGCTCTTTTCAAATATTTGATATAGGTACAAGATTATGCCATGTATAAAAAAGTACTTGCAGTCTTGTGCGTTGCTGGAACGAGCTGCAGGTCAAATCCACGCTCTTTTATTATTTAGATAATCTTCAATTATTGTGTAATATGCATTTTTCAGGAGCATATTTTTTAAAGATTTTTTTAACTTGTGCAGAGGTAAGTCTAAAATAGTTTGCGGGATTTTATTATAAAAGGTTGTTTATACCCATACCCACAAATGACTTTTGGACTTTCCTGAGGCGGAAGGTAGGAGCTGCAAGCTTGTTACTGTTTCTAGTTAGCCTATTGTGTAGATCACCAATTTTCTTGTAACTAAAAATATTTTGTCTTACAAAAATTATGTTATTATAAATATATTGAGAGGCTACTGTAAGGATATCTATTTCCTTAAATTTCTCTCGAAGGGAATCGCGTGGTCTTAAGTTATAAATTGCGCATATGAAAGGGCTTTACCTGTCCATTCTAAAATAAATTTTTATTTATTTTTATGCATAGGTAACAGTTTTTAATTTATCGTGCACAATGTCGAAAAACTAGTAGTACGGGACCCTCAGTGCGCGAGTCTGACTCGCACTTGGCCAGTTTTTATAGTTTTAGAGCTATGCTAGTTGCTAAAAACATTGACGGTCATTATACTTTATAGTCTACCATTAGAATACTATTTAGTGCGCATGTAAATTAAAACTACCTGACTGTTCATAAGCACTTTTATACACTTTTACACTTACAAAGTTACCTTGAATAAAAAACATTATATTCTGTAATTTATTAAAAAGATTCTCTGCGTGGAAAGAAATATTCAAATTAGCTCTGAGTTAGGTAGACTTACTGTGTTTCTTTATTAATCACTTTATCCTTTATCTTTATTGTCGGAGGACTTATTTTACTTGTTTAAAATATTCTGTGTTAGGGAAATTGCAAAAACCCTTCGTAGCTTTGTTATTCAATTGGATTTTCGTTGTTTCAGGTACTAATGAGCTGGATATTTCTTCTCCACGCACTTTCTTCACCGCCCTTCCACTTATTTACATTATCCGATAACGTAAATACCTAAGCGGAACTCGACTAGGGTTGCCAGATTAAAATATAAAAAAGAAGAGCAAATTAGTGCTGCTTTGGAAAACAGGAAATTTTTAGTAAAAGGAGGACATATTATTTAATATCTATTATCTATATTTTTTTGTAATGTTATAAAAAAAACTTGGTTTTTTTGTAGCAATTTGGTCTTATTATGTAAATGTACAAAATGTATTGTTGCTGAACAAATAGTTATTGCATAATTTTAATAATGTTGTAAATATTCGTAATTTTTACTTTCATTTCGTTCAAATTATTCATTTTTAACCGATTTCCTAGCCAGCTTTCAAACGGAGGAGATTCTAAATTGGCTTATTTTATTTGTTCACACACACTATAGGTAGTATTATGATCAAGCATTACTATGAAATCATTCTAAATTCTAATAATAAATATCGATGCGTTTATAATCCTAATCGATTCACTTATAGAAGCGAATTAATTAATCGATGAAGAGTGATCGCTTCGGTACATCATTAAATATAATCCAATTAACTGAATACTAATAGGAATATTGGACGTATAGGTAGGCCAGTATACTATTGATGGGTTAAATGTACTTAGGGTAAACGGATAATGCCGCAAATAGATTCAAGATTAATTTGAAATCATGTGTCAACGCACTACTTAGTTTGAGCTTATCTGTCGCTTTTTGCGCAGGTATACCATAGGTATACTTAACTGTGACAGTATGCGACAGGTCGAGATGGCAATTGGGGAAGGAACACCCTGCCCGCACAGCCCTAGCGCTAACCCGATCCGATATCTATGGTCTATATATGTATGTATCTGTGGTATCTCTTTAAAGGGAAGAAAACCATGAAAAACGCTTCATAGTCATTGCTAATCTTACGTAGCTAGGTACCTAAGTACATAATTATACTAAGTTTAAATGAAAATGGTATCTCTTTGTCTCGAAACATAAAACGCTAAGTAACAAAATAAATCAGGAATATATTTTTGCGCGAGAAAAGTAATTATGTTAACTTACTTATAAAAAAACTTCCTTCTATTCACAAATTTTCTCGAGGGACGCAAAAACGTTTCAGACGTTCTTGGATCTAGTTATGGCAAAATATTTTCCTGAAATTCGGAGTAACATCGGTCGGGCATTGTGTAAAACTCGGTCTCAATGGAAGGCGCAAGTCTCATACTTTTGAGGAGTTAGTACCTGTTAGAGTAAGTAAGAATTTGCAAACTAAAGGATGGTTTCCAAGAAAAGAAAAGAGTGCTTGACCAAGCTTGTTTGGAAGCTACATAAGGAACATGTGAATGTGTAGAATAGAGTAGAATTTGATTGGTAAATATCAGTACATAGGATGTTTACAATAAATTAAAACTAAGTATACGCGGCCTTAGTATCAGCAAGCGCAGTGTGGGACGACCTCCAACCCGCTGGACTGACGACCTTAAGAAGATAGCAGGAAGTGGGTGGATGAGGAAGGCGGAGGATCGTGTGTGGTGGCGTGCTCTTGGGAAGGCCTATGTCCAGCAGTGGACGCAAATAGGCTGATTGATTGATTAATTGATACGCGGCCTTTATATTCTACTACATACTCGTTCGTATCTAGCATGCAAATATTCAATACTCATCAGGAAATCTACACAGATAATCCTATTGAGATTAAAATTGGTAACTACTATCCGACCTGAACTGAACCTAGAGCCTTCTTAAAGCTTCTCAAATAGGGACAGTTCTACCAGGCTGGTCACGTCAGGTCACGTCACGTTACCCGAGATATCTATCAATCCATCACGGAACAACTGGCAAGTCTAGTTTACCACAATCAGGCAACACTTCAGCCTTTATTCAACATAGATAGATAGGTAGGTAGGTAGGTACCTACTCTTTGT
This sequence comes from Maniola hyperantus, assembly GCF_902806685.2. Taxonomy (NCBI): domain Eukaryota; kingdom Metazoa; phylum Arthropoda; class Insecta; order Lepidoptera; family Nymphalidae; genus Maniola; species Maniola hyperantus. The sequence continues at coordinate 11,993,184 of NC_048541.1, forward strand.
TCAAAGGCAATTAAATTTCAGAAAAGACCGTAAAAATAAAACCTGTAGGTTATAAAACTATTTATTTGGATTACCCAAACAGTTTTATTGCGTGGTTTTTATTCTAATACTTTATTTGAATGCCACTGTATGTTGTTGAATAAAATAAATGCCTAAACGTAAATTCCCCTAACAAATACTATAGAAAGAGAGCCAGCGCGTGCAAGACCTTCGTTGTTGGATTAAAAGCTGAAAGTTTCTCTGCATATTGCCCCCAACACAGGGAGGATCGATCAGCTACTACGAAATTTGGCTCATGGTGGCTCTGGGAGATAAAAGGAAAGGGATAAAAGGGTGTACAAAATCTTATGTCAAAGTATAAAGTCAATTTTTTTATATTTTCTTCGGAATAGTATTAGAAATCACGTCATGCATTGCACATTGCACAGACACTTACGTGGCAACCCGCTGCCAGACGCCTTTAAACTTTTAAACTTTGGGGCGTCTGGCGCGCTGGCTCTTAGTCCACTAGGTACCTATAGTTAACAGTGGACATAAAAACAGTTAAAAAAGGTACAACTACAAAGCGTATCGTCAAAAGCTCTCGTTTATTTTGGGAAACATGTCCAAAACAAAACACGGCCATTTTCGAAGGCGTGATCACATATAGTACGCGACAGGTCGAGATGACAATCGGGAAGGGAACGCCCCGCACACCCGTACATCCCCCGCGCTAACCCGGTGCGGGCGAGCGCGGGTGACGTGCGGGTGTGCAGGGCGTCGCCCCCCGCCTCATACCCCGATTGCCATCTCGACCTGTTACGTACTATACGCACGTTTCGCTTTAGCAATGCTCGTTTTCAAACGATAGTCACCACAAAAAACGCGTTCACAAATCGAAAAATGAATAAAATCGATTTCGACAGCACCGCGGCTATCTAAATATCCAATTTTTCGTCCATTTGCAATTTTAAATAGCATGCCATGCGCTGCAATATCAGTTAACAATAAAGCGTTATACTTGCCTAGTTATCAGAACATACTATAATATGCTTTCATTAATATTGATTGTGTGGATGATTAAATTACATGATTGTTCAAAATTTAATTGTGCCACTTAGTTTTGTCAAATGTTGAGTTGAATTTAACTATCAGCTCTGGATTTTACTCATTGTGATTATGAAAATCTATAGATAACAGTTTAGATTCTGGGATAGACAAGAGTTATATAATGTTAGGAACTATTCATCTGAACCTTAAATAATATTTCAGCGATACCTGCTACTCATATCGTACGAGTAGTTGGGTATGTTCGATTTTGTTCACTATCACAACAGCAAATAGTCACATAACACATTATAAAAAAACTTTCTGTAATAACAAACGGGGTAGTAAGTTCTTAGTAATATTATGCATAACCTAAATGCATGTTTTTTTTGTCGGTTTGTCCTTTAATCACCCAGCAACAGATCAACAGGTCCATGTGATTGTTCATATCGGCATAGTTGTATTTTGGAAAATCAGAATTACCACGGGAATTTTGAAACCCGACATTCATGCGAATGAAGTTGCGGTTATCAAGTAGTTATCTATACCTACTATAAAACAAAGTATAATCTAAATAGGTATATAAAAGCAAAAGGACTGACTGACTGATTGACTGACTTAGGTACCTACTGATCTATCAACGCACAGCTTAAACTATTGGACGGATCGGGCTGTTTGGCATGCAGATAGCTATTATGACGCAAACATCTGCCAATAAAGGATTTTTGAAAATTCAAGGCCCTAAGGGGGTGAAATAGGGGTTAAAAATTTGTGTAGTCCACGCGGACGAAGTCGCGATCTTATGCTAGTCTTACCATAAACATAGATAGACCGTAAGATAGATAAGTAATCTAGACTAGTTTAATACTTATCGCTTAGCGATTACAACAGAGATCGGATTGTAAATCGTAGCCCGCAAGAATCTGCGTCGTCGTAATTCCAGAGATAGAGTGTTCGGTGGCAAACTCTATTACGAAGTCTGCTCAGAGAGCCTTATTGATAGCACAGAGGTTTCAGCGGTCCAAAGTACGCGACCGCGCCTTCAGAATAATCTGGATCATTTAATAGACAAATTAATCGCTTAAGGCCGCTTTAAAAATTATATAAGATTTTTAGAAATCTTTACACTTTAAGTAGGCTAAAAACGTAGCATCTTTCTTTTCTAAAATTAGAGGCTTCGTTTTTCATACCTTGATTTATGCTTAGTGTAAACGTTTACACAGTTTATAAAAATACAGAAAATACTTCGTCCGCGTGAATGTAGATTTTGTAAATATCCTGTTTTGAAATTGGCTACTTTTATCCCGGGAAATCAAAGTACCTACTCTTTAGTTAAAAAGTAGCTATGTCCATTTCCGAAATGTAGGTAGGTTTGTTTGTATAATAATATAAGATACTAGCTTATGCTCGCGACTTCGTCTGCGTGGACTACACAAATTTCAAACCCTTATTTTACTCCCTTAGGGGATGAATTTTCAAAAAAAAAAATAATGTCGAATTTAGCCCGATCTGTCCAGTTGTTTGAGCTGTGCGTTGATAGATCATCAGTCAGTCAGTCAGCCACCTTTTCCTTTTATATTATTTAGATTAAGTACTAAATATGGAATAGTATGGATGATTGTAAAAACAATGTAGGCAGACATTCCAGATAATCTTGAATAGTTTCAGATCACACTAAAGATCTTACATTACAGATTACATTAAAGATCGGATTGTAAAACTTAAGCCTGCAAGAATCTACGTCACTGTAATCCCAAAGATAAAGTGTTTGGCGGCAAACTGTATTACGGAAACTCCTTAGAAAGCCTTATTGATGGCGTCGAGATTTCAGCGTTTCAAGAAAGCGACCGCGCCTTCTGAATAACCTTTGTATAATCTGTAAATTTACTACACTAGATACACGCTCCAAAATGTATGGAGTGTATCATTTGTCTCTGTTTAAATTAGAGTTAAAACAGACGACCGTCTTTTTACCCGACTATCGCAAAGCCTAAAGGAAGGGTTATGATTTTGGCAGTATATGTGTGTATTTATGTAGGTTTGCATTTATGTGTGTTCACTGTAGCGATTAAACTACTTGGCCGATTTTGATGAATGGGGTGTAAATTGATTCATTGTTATAGTCCGCGTGACATAGGCTACATTTTACACGAACAAATATGACCTGACAGATGCAAAATTCCAAAAAGTGGGGGTCTCCAAAAATTTTTACTCACTTCTGATTCTGGGCCTCTTCACTTCACACACCTTGGAGAACATTCGTTTTGTTTCTAAAAAAAAGAGAAAAATGACGACTTCCATACGACTACAAACATTTGCTTGACCTTTTTTAACAGTGTAGTCTTAACTTATAGATTAAAAATAGACCATATTATGTTGACTTATAAATAAAGCTCTGAAAACGATCCGATAGCTGATGTACCTACACAAATGTAAAAAATTAAAAACCAATTCTAATCTCTTTATGTGCGTAAAATTTTAGGTGAAAAATATTTCAAACTCAAAAGGAAATACATAAACAATATTTAAATTTATTTTCGTCGCGATTCAAAAATTGCGCAGACTATAAAAATATAAAATTCGACATTCAAATATTAAAATTTCTATTTAATTGAAACTAGATTGTCTGCCGCTTAGATTCATAAAGGCATACATTTTGAAGCAATGTTCTTGTTACTTATAAAAATTCTCGGCCTGACGGATCTATCGACTAGTTCAACTTGGCTCAGCCAAGCCTAGACTAGATTTATGGCTTGGATTCGGTAGTTTTTTATTTGGCAATTAAGATGATTGTATGATATCCTTTTGATTTTAGCATTATCAGAAAAATACGCCTTCTTTACTTTCTGATTCTGACGCATTGGTATCAATAAATAATGATAACTACGTCAGTGCCGACCTCTGCTTCATTAACATTGCAACTGTAATTTTTATTTTAAATCTATATAGGTACACGTGAAAAAGGAAAATTTGACTGATCTTGACTGATGGTTTGAAATATGTGTAGTCCACGCGAACGAAGTCGTGGGAATAAGCTAGTATTACAATAAAACTTAAAGCTAGCCTTATCTAATTACCATACAAATCATGCCCGCGTGGTATGGTGCCAAGAATACTGGCTGCATTTCCGCGCTGGACAGCCAGGTAACTGTAACTGACTTACAGCTTACACGTTTTCAGTCTTATTAAAAAATTCGTTGCATGTTTTTTTTAAAGTTTAAGATGGAGCGCGCTTGCCTAGAAGATGCCTATTCACTCTTGACTTGAAGGTACCCCTATAATTGTCCCATAGCCTAAATATCCTTGTGGTTGATGTGCCTTTTGCTGGTCATCTCGTGGCATACGATTACATTTTCAGGACTCATGTAAAATACAAAAATATTCTTCTTATTATACCTACTGTTCAAAACAATCATATCCCATATCATTTTCAAAGTCCACGAGAAGAAATCTCTGGGAAAAGCAAGTGTTCATGAAAAATAAAATGAAGAGTAGAGAGTATTGTAGTACGTACCTATTTCATTTTATTCTTTGACGTTCAAAAGGCCCTTTCATCTTTTTACGAGTCCCTCTTATGAAGGAGGCCTTAAACCTAACTTGAGGACCTCTGTGCGCGAAAAACACTCAAGTGTTCATTTTCACAATAAGACTTTGTTTGTTTAAATAGGTAGACTTTGTTTTGAGATTTTTATCGTTGACAAATTTTCGCCTCGATAGGTAGAAAATTTCTTGAATAAATTATTCTAATTAAAATAGGTACTTATACACTTTAAGCGCCGAATCCTACTCGGCTAGGCTGCGTCCGGGAAGCATCGAGATATTATCTTCTCTCGAAATGACATCAAACAAGATGCAGGGAGCCGCTGGATTTAGACGGCGCAAGACCGTGGCGTGTGAAAGTCTCTACATGAGACCTATGTCCAACTATGGACGTCTATCGATTGACGAAGATGATGATAATTGATAATACACTTTATAATATTATATTATATCAGTTTTGTACATCACCATCTTCCTCTCAATCCATCGCCGGCCCATTTTGTGTGCACCCTTTTTATAAACATTTATATTTAAAATTCTATTTGCTCTGTTATGATAAAATAATACCGTTTAAAGATGGGCGTTATTGGCTATTTCTGGCCACGGTTATTAAACCGCTATTTAGTTACAATAGCGCTATTGATAACAGTTGCCTAGTATCGGTATCAAAGCTGTGTTTCAACTAATTTAATATGCGCACCGTTTTTGTTTGTAGTAAGTAGTAACTTAGTTAGCTGCCGTATCGAATCCGTCTGTAGGTATGGCTAAAGTTTCAAGTCGTGTAAGTGCATTAGAATAATATTGACGATTTCCCTTCATGCTTTTCTAGGCTTAGGACTAGCACAATTTTCAAAAACGTTTAATCAAAGTTTTGTACACCACTAATTATATCACTTAAGTACCTAAAACTATTAAAACTTTATTTTTTATCTTAACACCTTTTTACAATTTTATACACCTACTAAGTTATTTACAAATTATAGTCAATCGTCAATATCACCCACACTACAGGCAAAAGCTACCTAAATAAAACAAAGCAATATCTCAAGACAAAACTTTAGTATTTACTGAATACAAACACCGCTCAAACTATCTAATTAGGTATTAAAACTTTCATCAAAAGTCAAAACAAACAAACGCGCCGTAACACCACCTGATCTGCGCGCGCATATTTCACTAAAATAAAACCAATTTTACTTTCATGAAAATCGTGAAGTAATCACAACCTTAAGTTCATATCAGCAAAGTTTAATTATCATGATCATTGAGGTCAAACTATATTGGACGCTTGCACGGATAGTTTGCCACAGTCAAGTTAACCAACAACATTTCACAAAGATTGATAAACGAAAAACGACCTTATTTTTATTAGTCTAAGGCTTAACTGTAATAAGCTTGATAGATCAAACCTTAATGGACAAGTACTTGAACAGTTAACCAAACAAATTAGCGCCTTAGAGTAATAGACATAAGGTCGTTTTTGGTTTATCAATTTTCGTGAAATGTTCTTAGTTAAGTTACTAAGCCGGTAGCCATTAGCCAATAGCCATTAGCCAATAACCGCTCCTTCTCAGCTTTCAGTGAAAGAAAGAAAGAGAAGGCATAATTATTGCGTTTCTAGTTACCAAAAAACCAAACAATGCATTGTCAGTTGCCAGTTGGCAGCGTTGCGTTGTTAGGTGGTTCGTCATAGATGATATCTGTTAACCGTTGCTAGCTACGACAATAACGCTATGGTACGCTAAAGGCATGGCAGCGGTTTTCAGTTAAGTTAAGCTATAGCGGACACATGTCTAATACCGTTATCCCAGTGTACTAAAGGTTGAACGTAAATACGAAATTTTATTGAAATTGGTTTTACATTTATCGAATAAAACTGGGTTTTCTTCTAATGGTCGTGTAAAAATGCGTATTTTGGGGAAACTGCGTTTTTTTGTATCAAGCCAAATTGTGTCAATCGTGTTTTGGCTCTCGTAATTCAATTAAGAATATCTTTAATTTTTATAATTGAAAAAAAACAGTAGTTTTTGAGGCCAAACCTTGATTCTTTGCACATCCGAAATGTGTCTCAACACCGCTTTTGGGACGCATTTCGCCTTAACTATACTATTTACCTACTAGATAGGTATCCACAATCTTCCCATCCGCATTCTACTTTATCCAATTAACTGTATGATAACAGGTAAGCAGGTATGTTAACAATGAGCCCATGTTATTGCTGACTGGCTCTACATGATTAGGATTACCGCGTTATTGATTGAAATAATATTTGTTAAATTATCTAGTCGACGTATTTGACTAGATATAATATTTAGCTAGCTAATATTTATTAAATTACCTCGCACTATTCGTATTTAACTTCGCAAATTGGCTCTTGACACCAGTGTCAATAAGTTAAAATAGGCTTTGTTTGTATAAGCTTTTTTTAAAAAATTTAGCTAGCAAGTGAGTTGACCTGAACTGCTTGAACTTTAAATACCTAACTGTACTGTAACTAAAAGCTATCAAAGCTCTTTTTAAGAGTTCCGTACCTCAAAATAAAACGGAACCCTTATAGGATCACTTTGTTGTCTGTCTGTCTGTCGTGTCTGTCAAGAAACCTAGGGGTACTTCTTGACCTAGAATCATGAAATTTGAATTTTCATCTACATAGTACCCGCGACTTTGTCCACGAGGATTTAGATTTTAAATCTCGTGGGGACTCCTTGATTTTCCGGGATAAAAAGTTTTATGTGTCCATTTCCAGGATGCAAACTATATCTTTGTACCAAGTGAATGATACCTGCAACTTCGACTGTGTGGATTTAGAGCTTAGGCTGTTGATAATCTAGATTTTCCGAAACCAAACAGATAGACACACTTTGGCATCGCATTTAAAAAGTTTTTGTATAATCCATACTAGCCATCCATACTAATACACCTATTATGAATGCGAAAGTATGCCTGTCTGCTAACTTTTCAAGGTTAACCGATTTTGATGAAATTTGGTACAGAGATAGCTTGCTTGCACACCCACACACACACACATATACACCCACACACCCACACAATCATACACCCACACACATATGCATACACGCCATGTGAATTTTTATTTTATTTTACTTATTTATCTTATTTTATTGTTTAATTTAGATTTTATTTTTAAGTAATAGTTAGATACTCAATAATTGTATTGTAAATTAAAAAAAGCTTATGTAACAGGGAAGGCACTGGCTCCCATGACACAGTTTATACTTCTTTGGGAGCCAGTGGTCAAAGTCTTATGTGTCAAACCTTTTTTGCAAATAAAGATATATATTATTATATTATATTATTATTCCGGGGAAGGACATAGCCATTTGATCCTAGAAAATCAAAGAGTTCCCACGTGATTTTTAAAAATCTAAATCCACGCGGACGAAGTCGTGGGCATCATTTAGTTAGTAATAAATAGTAATCCTTACTTAATGAAGCATGCGAAAAGACTTTTTCTTCGTTTATCAAACATCTCGGGCGCTGAGAAAACACGATAGTACCTACACATTCATTTAAAACGGCTGATCTCAGGTTCTCATAAGATCCTTGCTATTGATAGCGAGCCCGGCTTAAGTCCTATAGTTAATCCCTGGATACACTAGTCACTAGAATGTTCGATATCAGCCTTACACGAAGTAAGACCGACTTACGAATACGAATAGATAGTCACATAGATTAGCCTTTTTATTACTTACGTCGTCGTAGAAAAACCGAAAAGACATCTTTAAAAATTTACTAAGTTTTTCTCCCTTTACCACATTAGGACTCAAGATGTCATGAAGTTATACCGCGTCCTAGAAAAACCGAAAAGGATATCTTAAAAAAGTAACAAAGTTCGTCCCTTTACCATCTAAGGACTCAATTGTCATAAAGTTATATTAGCGACATCTTAAATGAGATAAAATACTTATTTATGTAAGCACCTGTTGTAAAAATTACCCAAGCAGACACTTCCTTATTATTGGTAAATATTTTATACTAGCTTATTCCTGCGACTTTGTTCGCGTGGATTTAGGTTTTTCAATATCCCGCGGAAACTCGTTGATAAAAATAAGCCTATGTCACTTTCCAGGTCTTAAATTATATCCATACAAAAAATCACGTCGATCCGTAGCTCCGTTGCGACGTACATGAAGGACAAACCAACAAACCGACAAACGAACAAACAATCACACTTTCGCATTCATAATATGCGTTGTGATAAAATATTAAGGAGTTATTGTTCCGTGTAGATAAAAAGCTATAAAGTCTTAACCAATTAAGATAAATATTTAGGATTCCTAAATATTTATCTTAATTGGTAATAGGCACGAATCAGAATGTTTGATTACTTTCCTGAATTCCATACAGTAACTGCTATTACTTAAACTTTTTGAAGAAAATATTCTAGGTAAATCAATCAATAATTCTAAAATCTATCGTCGTCAATAATTCTAAAATCTGTTAATGTCTTGATTAGCATTCAATAGGTATACGATTAGATTCCTTCCTACTGAATTCCTTTAGCATTTTATATTCGAGAGAAAATTGTAGCACAGGAAAATCGTCTGTTGTGAGCCACATCCCTGTGAGGTTATTTTTCGGCTTCCCCTGGTAAGCCGGAACCGTAAAACTGCAGTATACATTAATCAAACCCGTATTTTGATGGATCAATCCGATTCTTTATTTCTTTTTAGGATTACGGGCAAGCTTTTTAGCTTTTTTAGGGTCCCGTACCTCAAAAAGAAAAAAGGGACCCTTATAGGATCACTTTGTTGTCTGTCTGTCGGTCTGTCAAGAAACCTACAGGGTATTTCTTGTTGACCTAGAATCATGAAATTTGGCAGGTAGGTAGGTTTCATAATAGGCATTAGGGGAAAAAATCTGAAAACTGTATTTGTGGTTATATCACCCAAAAAAAATTAAATTGTGGTCATGAACTAATAATTAGTATTTTCAATTATCAAAGTAAGATAACTATACTTATCAAATGGGGTATCATATGAAAGGGCTTTACCTGTGGATTTTAAAACAGATTTATTTTTATGAATCATAGTTTTTGATTTATCGTGCAAAATGTGGAAAAAAGACTGTACTACGGAACCCTCGGTGCGCGAGCCTGACTCTCACTTGGCCGGGTTTTTAGGTAGGTAGTACTTATATTCATTCGAATTCTAATTGATGGCTTTTATGAGGGTTTAAAATTAGGAATCAAGTTTAGTAAACTTGATTCCTAATTTTAAACCTGCGTATTATGCTTGAATCTGATGAGAGGAGTACCTACATTTAAAGCTCACTGCATACAAACGAATTTTGATTATTTATCAAACTCAATGAAATTTTGTGTACACGGTTCTACAAATTAATATCTGTGTAGTATTGGTAGGTCATATTACGTTAGATTTCCTTAAAAACATCTACCTTTTTGAAATCATATGTCTTTTTTAGCGTTTAAACTACCGTGAGTGATTTCCATTCTAAATAATATCTGTCCCGGCTTTACTCACGTGTGTAGTCGACGTTAGCCCGACTAGTTTCGAACCCATACGGGGTCCTTTTTCAAGGGAGTCCGTTCGCGCAGGCGCCGCGGTTTTGACTCATAATATGATGATATATATGGTTATTTAGAATCATAATATGTCTTCAAGACTAAAAATTGAATCAGTAATTGACTTTATCTTATGTACTTATTATCCAGATTTTGATCTGCTAAGTTCAAACTATGTAGGTACGTAGGTATTAATACAGTGAATAGGTAAATGATATGTTATGAATATCACGCTACCAAATGTATCTAGTTACTCTGCTCTACTAAATTATATTTAGGCCCCATATTATGCCGGTTAGACAGCTCGTCGAATACACAAAAGCGATAATATATTAAGGCAATGCGTATTAATACACATAAATCTTGTATCTAAATCCAAATTAATTCGTCCAGTGGGAGAGTTTACTATGAATAGGTAGATAATTGGTATCAAATTACTTACGCATCTACATACCTACCCATTATAGATATTATTCTTGTCAATAGGGAGCTAGGGACGGGTTTAATGACTTCATTTCCTAATCCATACTAATATTATAATTGCGACAGTCTGTCTGCTAGCCTATCACGGCCCATCCGTTCAACCGATATTGATGAAATTTAGTACAGAGATAGTTTGCATTTCGGGGAAGGACATGGGCTACTTTTTATGCCGGAAAATCAGAAAGTTCCCATGGGATTTTTAAAAACCTAAATTCACGCGGACGAAGTCGCGGGCATCATCTAGTCTAAAATATTTCCTTGAAGCATGCTTGAAGTATTCGTTTTAAGATGTGATAGCCTAGTGGTTAGGGCGTCCGCCTAATAATCGGAGGTCGAGGGTTCGATCCCGGGCACGCACTTTTAACTTTTCGCAGTTCGGTGCGTTTTCAAGTAATTAAAATATCACTTGCTTTAAAGGTGAAGTAGCAGGGCGGAGGGAGGTACCTCCCACTTTGATTTTGTTGTTTTTTTCATCTGTACATAAGTACCTATAGACTTTTGGCGAAGAACTCTGGTTTACGAAGTAACTATTATACTTTAATTTGTGCTCAGGTTATAGGTACACATATCAAATCAAATCAAATCAAATATTCTTTATTGCACATGTGGGTATGTATGTATATACAGATGTTACAGTTATTAAAGTTTCACCACAAATAGCCATATTATGGCATGCAAAAAATAAAAACTAAAACCAACTTACTGACTTAAATTACAATTGAATTATCTATTATTACTTATCTTTATACAGTTAATAATTATATTTTATACATATCTACTAAATTTAACAATATAATACAATACTATTTAATTTAAAGACTGCTAATAAAAAAATGCTACAACTTATTATAAATTTGTGTCTGTTAAATACTCTTTAATGGAATAGTATCTTTTATGTAGTAAAAATTCTTTAATTTTATATTTAAAAGTTTTAAATATAAAACTTTAACTGAATTTGAACCATGTCCTTGCTATTACTATACTAGGTACTTATATTCGATTACAAAATAACGAAATAGGTGCTATGACGTAGGAATGAAGTAAAATTGGTTTCATTTCGTTGGCAACATTAATTAGATTGAGGGCGGGTAGATTGTAATTTACGTCAAACGTGAACGTACGTTGCGTGCAGTTCGATTAGATTAACGTTCAGTTACTTCTGTGCTGATGTATGTTGGGCCACAGAAATAAAATGAAGCATATCATTGGGTTGTGGAGCATTGTCATTCAAACTTTGACCCAGGGAAAAACTATAAAAAATAATAGAAACAAACATGCTTTCAAATTCAAATCTGTTTTTGAACTGTCAGTTAATTTCAACTTAGGATACTCGTAATTGTTACAATATTAGTAGTTAGTACCATCATTAAACGATGTACTTATATGTTATACTTAAAACTAGCTTATGCCCTCGACTTCGTCCGCGTGGACTACTCAAATTTCGAACCCCTATTTTACCCCCTTAGGGGTTGAATTTTCAAAAATCTTTTCTTGGTGGATGTCTACGTCATAATAGCTAATTCTGCATGCCAAATTTCAGCCTAATCCGTCCAATAGGTTGAGCTGTAGGTACGTTGATACGTTGATCAGTCAGTCAGTCAGTCACCTTTTCGTTTTATATAATTAGAAAAATATACTTACGAGTAATTGATTATTTATATAGTTAGGTATATATTCACTACTAAAAAAATACATTATTCTTTTTACTTTACTCAATTTTAAAACAACCTTCGTCTTTTCGTAAACACAAATGAATCCATTTAAGACCATTTTATTGCTAGTAAAAAAATTCCTAAATAAAATGTGTAGCAAAAAATATCGAGTTACGAGCTTTGTATTCGAAAGCGCACCGAACTCGATTACGGGAGGATAATTGCTGGTTAAGTTTAAACCTTTACAACATGCAAGCGGTATTAAATATCGAAACATTGTCCAATTAGGGCATTAACCGAGTACCTATTCACCATCTCAATCCATTGCATTGCCGGCCCACTTCTGAGCAAGGGCCGGCCGGCGGCTACTTCTCAGAAAAAAGAGAAGGCCATAGTCCACGACACTGGCCAAGTGCAGATTGGTAGACTTCACCCACTTTTAAGAACTTTGTGGACAACATAGTATACAGATCTCTTAACGATGTTTTCCTTCACCGTTAAAGCAAGTGATATTAAATTTCTTAAAACGCCCATAACTCGGAAAAGTTAGAGGTGCTTGTAGGGAGCGAACCCCCGACCTCCCGGATTGGAGGACGTTGGAACCATTAGACTATCACGGCTTGTGTATCAAGTATCGTGAATCAAAATGTCAACACACCAAGTGACGAGTAAGTAACTACAATGTATTCGTGAATTCAAAAGCGCGTGAAACTCAATTACGTATGGACGTAATCCCAAATTTTATACCTATTCAACATGCAAATAGCATGAAATATCCAATTACAATACAGCCTAAGCCGATTTTATAATAGAGCATTATTTTGTTTTTAATAATTTTAAAACTCCGCTCTGGCAACCGACAAATGGCGGTATAACCATTCAAACTGGCTAGACTGGATGAATGGCACAGACCGGTGTCGTGCAGCAGCGACACCGGTGCGACCAGTCTTGCCCTGCGATGACCAACACGCCTGTCCAGCACGGTCATTACGGGCAAACCTTTGTATGGGAGGCGATATAAGGCCCCTAGTCCCCGGCGGCCCTGCTATTCCTAGCTCTGGCAGCGATCGTGGCAACGGCGGGGCAGGAGGTGAGAAGAATCTCCGGCAGAGAATCCGCTGCCAACCCCGACGACTGAACCTGGCTACTAACAACGCACGCACTTTGAGGACTGACGAGAAGGTCATTGAGCTGGAAGAAGCTGTGATCAATTTTCATTGGGACAATATAGGATTGACGAGCATAATCCCAATTTGAATACCAGTTCAACATGCAAATAGCAATAAATATTCAATTTAGAGCCTCAATAGCTCAACCGGTAAAGGAGTGGACTGAAAACCGCAAGGTCGATGGTTCAAACCCCGCCCGTTGCACTATTGTCGTACCTACTCCTAGCACAAGCCTGACGCTTAGTTGGAGAGGAAAGGGGAATATTAGTCATTTAACATGGCTAATATTATTATTTTTAAAAACTTACAGCCGATTCATTAGCTGATTCTATAACAGAGTATTAGCACCTTATACAAATGCATGACGATTGTATTCGTAACATGAAATATCGGAAGTAATTGAAAATGAAAATTGCATGTAGTTATGAATAAATTGCTCACAACATGCAAATGAAAATTCCGATAATGTTTTTAAACAAGTTACACAATAGAATGTCATTGAAGTTACATGACAAAACATCCAATTTGAAAATGTTTTTTCAATCTACATAACATCAAGTATCGATAGAGTAGGTATTTGTTACTAGTAACTGAAGCGTGCCGAATTCAATTAACTAGATGTGAATGAAAAAGAATGTAATTATCAGCAGTTAATAGTTAACGGTCAATTAGTTAAATGCAAAAATCAATATGACAATTTCACTGTACCTATCTACATTTTTAGTGTTAAATTTTTTCCACGCTGAATATATCCATATATCCGTGGATATAGTAAATCGGTACAATTATTTTGAATGTGTGTTTGTTTGTTTGTCAATAAATACTTGACTGCGCAATGACATTACTTAAGCAGGAAGATACTAGGAGTAGAACATATTTTTCATCTCGAAAAAATAGAAAAATCTGACGGGATTTTATAACCCAAACCAAAAATAACGTTGACAAAGTTATGTGCAAAAGCTAATATAACTACTTATATGTCGCAAAAAAAATCATTTCAGAATATAAGTATATACGCCGAGGACCTCTTTTAGTCAATAAAGTTGAAAAGTTTATTAAACATTCCAAAATAACACCCTGAAAAGATATAGGCTAAAGTCGTGGAAATGATGAACCTTCTTAATTTACTTCAATAGGTACCTTAGAATTTTTAAGGAAAAGTAAAAATTTTATCGAGCTCTTAAAATTCTCTAGCAACGAAAATTCAATTCCTGAAAATTATAAATCATCCTGTAGGTATCATACAGAAGTCGTGAAAGTTTGAAGCAATATATATTTGTTATGACTAAATTAATAAGAAGAAACCATAAATAAAAGGTTATTGGAATATTTAAATTAACTCCGATAAATAATATAAGGGTTCATAACTTCATGAATAATGAATACCTACCGTTGCCCACACAATTTGTAGATAGGTATTCATTATTTTTTCATCATTTTCATGATATTATGCTGGCTTCTCAGTTTTGATAAAAAAAAATTTACAAAAAAAATAAAAACCGACTTCGATACACAAACACTAAAAATTGAAAAATAATTTAATTTATTACCGAATATCTTATGTATACAAGAGTTAATATAGTTCCATAATAATACTTTTTGGTGCCGGTGCCAATTAGCTTTAGCTGCGCGAATCGTCTAGACTTCATATTTTTATGAGACTCCACAATGGCACCTCATTGGCACCGACCCCAAAAAATATTATTATGGAACTATATTAACTCTTGTATACATAAGATATTCGGTAATAAATTAAATTATTTTTCAATTTTTAGTGTTTGTGTATCGAAGTCGGTTTTTATTTTTTTTGTAAAAATTTTTTATTTCACAATTTTTAGTGGCCCCATGGAATTATGCTATGACTGGTTAAAAATCTACTGTTTACTAAGCTTATACACTGATCGCGAGCAATTTACTCTTATCCGTTGAGGAGTTCCAGTATCTATCTTCGAAGATGTTCATCAGATCTTCACCAAATTTAAATGGGACCAACTTTGAAGTATACCCTTTCAAACAAAAAAAAATTTTTCAAAATCGGTCCAGGCGTCTTCGAGTAATCGGGGAACATACATAAAAAAAAAAAAAAAAAAAAAAGATTCCGACGAATTGAGAACCTCCTCCTTTTTTTGAAGTCGGTTAAAAATAATTTTAGAGTTTGGTTTTGGTAACTCAAGAGTGTCAATTTCGATAAGTTAAGAAAGCGTAAGCATTAAACTAATATTAAGTAGGTAACTGGAATTAAAACGCAAATTCACTGCGAAAATAAAGCAATGTAATAAGTAAATTCCACTGATTTATTATTAAAAGAAAATTGATAATAATCTACTTACCTATCAAAGATCTTTTCGTAAAGAATTTGCTTGCTCTCTCTATTTTAGGTTTCTTCTCGAAAAAAATATAACCGATGGCTGGGAATTCTTATAAAGTAGTACGGACGAATTATTTCTAATTTAAGTAGCTTATTAATTATTAATTTTTTATTGATTACTACGCCCAAGCGTTATAAGTTATGAAGAACCTACAAGTTAATGGCATAATAATAATAAATGTCCACATAGAATTATAGACGTCCACAACTAGACGAAGGGTCCCTGCAAGAATCTCCACAGAATACGGTATTGTGCTGCTTCAGTCCAGCAGCGGCCCCCGGATTAAAATCGTAAGTCTATTAGAGGGGTCTTCCAACACTGAGCTATCCGGTAAACGGTCGCAATTAAAAAACTTGGGATCCCAAAATGTATCAGTTTGTCAAGTTATGCTCATGGCCACTTCAGTTTTTTGAGTCGTTGAACTATGTCGCTCTCATTCAGGATCTTCTAACAATCTCTTAGTTTCTAATTAGGTATTTGCCTACTTTTGAATTTGATAAATATTATTACTTTATTATAAACTAGGATAAAAATAATGACGTACACTGAAAAAAATATTAAAATCCAACAAAGATTAACAAAGTTACAGGCATTTTAATTTCTTTTCTATCCCTTTCTCGCAAAACGAAAATTTTTATGAAACCGCACAAGGCTACTTTGACTTCTGTAGTACATGATGGCATTAGTAGGTGTGACGTCAAACTGCTGTATCGCTATCTCTGTCTAATCAGAAATATTTAAATGCTTATAACTTTTTTGTTATTTGATCGATTTAATTAGTTTTTTTCAGTTTACGTCATTATTTTTATTCTAGTTTATAATAAAGTAATAAAAAATTAGAGTCAAATACCCAATTTGATCGTGCAGGAACTTCGAACAACGACCATAGCGAACGAATTCTCAATCCTGAAGTTCTTATCTTCTCAAGAATAAATTTATTATAATATATTAATAATAATATCATCTTTATTTCAGATATTACATCCATTTTGTTACTAATAAAATTAATTGCTAATGACTATGTTAGGCCCGTCTCGGGAAAGCAATACAAGCTATCTTTGTACACAATAGACGATCATCGTCCACGTGGATTCATTTTTTTAAATGCCATGGGAACTTCTTGATTTTCCGAGATAAAAAATAGCCTATATCCGTCTCCTGGATTGAAGCTACGTCTGTACCAAATTTCGTCAAAATCCGGCCTTGAAGAAGTAACAGAAACAGATAGACACATTTTTACATGTGTAATATTAGTATAGATTTGGATTTAACTGTTTTATAATAATTATGGGAAAGGAAATATTTAAATACATAGCAAAAGTTGTCGATTAGACTGGGAAAGATACGTATCAAAATTTCGGCATCGACAGTAGGTATGTGGTCCATGGTTTAAATGGTCTAAAAGTACTCACGGCGCATTACCCAGAGAAATGCAAGATTCTGCCTGTTCCGCAATTTTTGATATTTTCAAAATATCATACTAAATATTATTTTGTGTACAAAAATTCGCTTTGCTTAGATGCAACATGAAGAGTGAAATAAAGAACTCCTGTCTTGCACAGTACGAGATAAAGGTCACCTTTCACGCGGTATTCCTGTGAGAGCTGAAGTGTTGTGCCATCAAAGTCGATAGTTCACTGTTGAGGTGCCATTTACAACACTGGATATTTTCATAAACCGCTCGCGTGAGGGGCAAATGGGCTTAACTTCAGCGCTGGTGCAAATTGATCCCTTCCTGCGGAAGACAATATTACGCTAAGTGTTTCGTATTGGATTATATTGTGTGAATGGAATTATTTACACACACGTCAAAAGCTCTCGTGTTAATACGAGTATAAAGTTTTTTATTAGTTCAACTTGTTCTTATGTTGTCTAGACTCTCTATCTTATTAAAACATCTAACTGTCATGTTAAAAATCTTTTCCAAGAATTTAACGAAATAATAATTTAGTTATAAGATACAGAAACTTTCCTAGACCAAAGATTCGAAAGTGCTATTAGGAATCGAATTCGAATCACGCTTACAAAATACAAAGCAAAAAAATCATCTCTGTGTCGCGCGTCGGAAGGTCGTAATTTTCATAAACCCCGAAATAATTTGCCTCTTTCACAAAATTCGAGCACGTCCAGACCTTATCCGAGACTATAGACTTAATAAGCGAAGCCTCAATTTAACTTCGTAATTTTAAAACATTTTTTGCTATCGTGGCTGATGGCGGCTTCGAAAATGGAATCACCATTAAGGCTCGAAGGTACTTCACCATTTTATCGGAAATAGACTTAACGGTTGTGACGTTGTAAATTTTGAACTACTAATTAGCGTTTCGCTTTTAATTAAAATCTATTTTGTTCAAAGTATGTTGGTGCCACCTAGCATCAAGGTGCAGAACTACGCGTGGGTCGATGTTCAGAGTTCATTCGAGCCACAATAGATGGCGTTTGCTTCGTTGTCAATTGTCGTAAAAATAAAACAAAATAATTAAATAAAACCATAATATCATTTGTTTATTGTTAAGTCATTAACAAAACGGTTCTTATAATATATCCTTAGGTTCCGCAAATATTCAAAAATGAATTGGCTTTATGATCAAACTAACTGAGAGCGGCCACACTCGGGTTGCGTCTAGCAACACCGATTGGTGAGATTTAGAATTTTTCTGGAGTCAACATGTGAAGACGAATTTTTTTCGTTCCAGGAAAATCTCATTCTTTTTCGCCCATGGCTTCGCCTGGGAAAATACAATAGTTATAAATTTAGTCATCCTAACGTATTTCAATGTTTCATCAATTATGGTGAGTGAAAAATCAAGTAATGTGGATTCGACAAAATGGCGGTTTGGTTAGAGAAAATCCTAATTTCATGATTTTCCCTTTCAGTTCCAGTTATGTTACCTTCCCAAATAAATGAGGATAATGGGTTGTGGGTGGACTCCTGAAAACCATTGGTGGCCAGGAGTTCAATAGGTGAGTTGTGTTTGATCGGGAAAATTCCACGTGTCGAAATTTTCACACAGCACAAATTATAATCTTGTTTTTCTTTGTTACAGGGTTTACGTTTACGTTTACGTTTACGTTTACGTTTTACGTTTAGCTTCAGTTTTCCGTTTTAGTTTTCCGTTTGCGTTTTCGGTTTTCGTATTTATTTCTTTTGCACATTCACGTTGACAACTTAATTGCTATGGATAAGACTTGGTGAAAATCTTTGTAATGAAACATTTCGGTTGTGAAGAATCAAATAAATTGAGTTTTGGATCTTGGCCGATGCCGTCCAGCTACCTTGCAGTCTTCGCACCTACAAGTAAGCAAATGTTTGTATCCTGCAACAGTTTAGTGAACCTTCTTAGTGTATGTGTACAGTAAGAACCCTGTCTTTACTACTGAGCTTTTATTTTGAAACAATTTTATGAATTTTACTGTGTCATTGTCTATTCCATGCCAATGGCATCTTAAATTTAAAACATAGATCTTATGTACTATCTACCTAAGTCATTCTAATGTATCTAAATTAAGTCTTGGCATTAAGCTAGAATAACTAAGCATTATTAGCCATCATTCTGTATTAAGCGACCCCGGTAAAAGTTACATTAAAAACAATTTTGCCTAACATCTAGCAAATTTCATTTATAACACCTCATATACATTACAAGGGAGTCGACGGCTAGCTTCTATTCTTTACTAGGTAGATAGATCAAGTAAATTATTTTTTTTTCCTCTAATCTTTGTAAGGTGGTAGATTATTCCGTATCCGGGTATATTTCTATTCCGCCCAATTTACCACCCTTACAAATGGCGCCCGAACGTTTTTTTATATAGTTATTTCAGTATATTTTGAGAAATTTTGTGAATTTTATGAAATGTACTCCGCTGATTGTACAATTTTCTAAGTAGTGACACATTGCAAAGAGCACTAAGCTGTTTTTATGGTTAACTAACTAAATAATAACTAATAGTTAGAAATTTTGTTTGATAGTTTAAGTAATTTTCTGAGTATAGTCCAACATTTTTTTTCTTATTTAATTAACACATTATAAATGGTGCTTATGCCGTTCAATTATGTTATTTGACTTACCTTGGAGGTGTATAAGTGAATGTTTGCCTTCAGTTTAGTAATAAACATTGCTTAACTGAGTTGTTGTTGGGTATTGCTTTCAATAGTAAGTACATCTTATGTTTGAAAATTCCGGTAACTTAGTATAATTAAAGTTTTGAAACGCTATGTGCTGTTAACTAGTTACACACATACATTTATAAAAACTAAGAGTTACAACTTGTGAAACTAAATATATAAACTATATTCAGAGATTACATTAAGTTCAAGTATGAAGTTATGAACAATTTTTTTTTCAGTGACTTGATACTTCATTATTTTGTTGAAATTTTGTTTAGAGCTGTGTTAAGGTTATGATAAAAGCTACTTCACACACAAAACATGTTAAGTTTAATTGAATGCTGGTAGTTTAAAGTGACATTTAGAAACAGATTTTGTTGTATTTTAGGTTATGTGTTAAAAGTGTAAAGTAACAGTCATCAAACCATTGCACAATCTCTTTGTTTTTTTTGTTTTGAAAGATAATATGCTAGTCAGAGTTCATTGCAACTTTGTTGCCTGTTTACTTTTGTAATTGTAAAGGTTGTAACACACTGTGTACTCATAAAGGTGATACTGCACCTTACAATCATTTATTCAATTTTGGGAAGTTTTATTTTGTTATATTTTGTTTACTATAGTAATAATATGTGCTTGTATTATTAACAATATTTTGGAATAGGAACATAATTGATAAAATAGGTTAGGATAGACTTAAGAATATTGTTTTTGTTGTGTATTTTGCTTGTGTATATTTAATAGTTTAAATAACTTCTTTTGTGTTTGTGTTTAACCAATTTGTATAAGGCTAAACATAGACAGTTACACAAGCTCGATATTTTGTTAAATGTGTTTTGACTTAACACAATGGAACAGACTTTTGCCCAGTTTCATTCACTTTTGAAGGACGAATTGTGTTATGAGGTATCCATTCGTTCCGAAACTCCAGCACCTACAGTGCTAGGTTCAGTGGTAGGTAGGTAGGTGCTAGGTGGTAGGTACAGGAAATTCCTTCTGAATCAATTTTAGAGACGGATTTCACTTCTGAAAGTGAGTTAGGGGTTATTACTAAAAAACTTCAAGACTTAGAAGATTTATTAAAAAAGTGTTCTGACACTAAAGATAGACATGCCCTCTGTAGGTCTAAAGCTTTAGCTTCACATTTGTACTTTAGAATTTTGAGAATACAGTGTTCCGAACTCAGCTTAATAAGTAGGAAGAGTGAATTACATACAAAGTTGCAGAGTTTGATTTCCAGATTAGATGCTGACAATGAGTCGTCTCACGACGAATCACTGGATTCCGAGAGTACCGCCGTTGACTGCACTGGTGATAAAAATGTTGCCAAGTGGAAGTTACATTTCAACGGACAGGGTGATCCGCGCAGTTTCATCGAACGCGTTGAGGAATATAAAAGATCTTATGGCGTTTCAGATGGAAAATTATTTGTTTCTGCATTTCATCTTTTTACAGGCCGAGCATTGTTATGGTACAGAGGCAACAAATGTCAAGTTTCGTCTTGGTCAGAATTGAAAACTTTATTTTTAGAGGAATTTGATGCAGTAGATTATGACTACAGGTTGCTAGGTGAAATTCGAGCAAGAACACAAGGCTCTGAAGAACCTGTGTCTATCTATTTCGCTGTAATGTTTGGCATGTTTTCAAGGTTGTCAACACCACTTTCCGAAGAACAAAAGTTACAAATTTTATTACATAATATTCGCCCTTTTTACTCAGAACAATTAGCTCTTGTTGACATTAAGTCTGTCGCAATGTTGAAGGAAAAGTGTCGCAAACTAGAGGCTGCGAGGCAGCGTTCCGCCTTATTTTCTGAGCCTACTAACAGTAAGGCAACTTTAAGTTCAGAGTTTGCTTACAAACAAGTGACAAAACAGATAAACACACTTTCAGTCACACCTGCACCTAAGGTTGATACAAGTAAAGGCACTGATTTTACGAAAACAAATAAACAACTATGTTACAAGTGCGGCAAGGGTAACCATTCCTTTAAATTTTGCAGGACAGTTCCGAAATTTATTAGATGTTTTTCGTGTGGACGTCAGAACTTTACAGTAAAGACATGTCCAAGTTGTAGTAAAAAGGCGACTAGTAAACCCGCTCCGGACAAAAATTCAAAAACTAATTAGTAAGAACTGTGCAGAGACACAAGTAAAGAACTTGGTCATTAACAACAAAACATCCCTTTTACCTGACACAGTTCTGTATTCAGTGGATAAACGAGACTTTAGGCCACATTTAAAGGTTTTTGTTGACGGTTTTGAGATTACAGGTTTACTAGATTCCGGTGCTTGCGCGTCAATTTTGGGTAACCAGGCGCACAAGGTTTTTTTGAGATTCGGTTATAAATTGCATAGCAGTATTGATACCACATTTTCAGTGGCAAATGGAGACAAACTTGATTGCATGGGTTATATGTTTATTCCGATTACTTATAATTCCGTAACTCACATAATAAAATTTTTTGTAGTACCCTCTATAATAGCGGATGTTATTTTTGGCTGTGACTTTTGGAAAACATTTCAGTTAGCCCCTGGCATTTTTGATAATTTAGAATTAATTAAGGCACCTTCTCAATTTTACAATATTTGTGCGATTGATAATAAACAAATTCATACCATCACTTCTTTTGAAAACTTATCATCTCAACAGAAAGAATTAGCCCAGTCTGTAGTAAATAAATTTTTAGATATTTCTTCAACGAAAATTGGATTGGGTAGAACAAAATTAATTGAACATGTTATTGACACCGGTGATGCCTTGCCAATAAAAATAAAACAATATCCACTTTCTCCCGAAAAGAAGGAAGCTTTAAGTAAAGAGTTAGATGGGATGCTGGAAATGGACGTAGTTACTCCGAGTGAAAGCCCTTGGAATAACCCAGCAATTTTAGTGAAAAAGGCAAATGGAGACTGGAGATTTTGCCTAGATTGCAGGAAATTAAATTCAGTGACAAAGGGGGATTCATACTCAATACCGTACATTCCACAAATTCTAGATAGCTTGAAAGAGGCAAGGTTTTTATCATCGATTGATTTAAGTTCAAGTTTCTGGCAAATTCCGTTAGCTAACGACTCTCAGGAAAAAACCAGTTTTACAGTTCCTGGTAGAGGGTTATTCAAATTTAAAGTCATGCCGTTTGGCCTATGCGGTGCACCAGCACGACAGCAGAGGTTAATGGACCAGTTATTTAATCAAAATTTTTGTAGTGATATTGAAAATGGAATAGTATTTTGTTATATAGATGATATTGTTATTTGTTCTGCTGATTTTGAAACCCATTTAATTTTATTAAACAGAGTTCTGGATAAACTAAAAATGGCTCAACTATCCATAAATTTTGATAAATGTAATTTTTTTAGAAACTCTTTGAAATATTTAGGGTATATAGTGGATGAATTTGGTTTACGCACAGATCCTGGAAAAGTTGCCGCAGTTTTGAACTTTCCGACCCCAAAAACTGCACAGGAGATAAAGATTTTCCTAGGCACTTGTTCTTGGTACAGGCGCTTTATTAGGAATTTTTCAACCATCGCTGCACCACTCAATAGACTAACGAGTAAAGGAAAGAACGCACCTAAATTTGAGTGGAGCGAACAGGCAGAGGTAGCATTTAATACATTGAAGAATGCGTTGGTAACCGCACCTGTTCTTGCGGTACCGAATTTTGAAAAACCATTCAAAATACATTGTGATGCTTCTGCATATGGTGTTGGCGGTATGCTAACGCAAGAAACCGATGGTTGCGATCATCCCATTGCGTATGTCAGTAGGAGCCTAAATAAAAACGAAAGGAATTACAGCGCGACGGAACGCGAGGCTCTAGCTGTGATTTTTGCAGTGGAGAAATTTCAGGCTTATTTTGGTTCCAAGCCAGTCACAATTATCACAGACCATGCATCCCTAAAGTGGTTCTTAAATTTAGAAAATCCCTCAGGACGACTCGCCAGATGGGGTTGTAGATTATCACAGTATAATTTTGTTATCGAACATAGGAAGGGTTGTGATAATGTAGTTCCGGATACCTTGTCGAGACTCATACACGTAGATGTAGTTGGTGATCGTAATGATAACTCTAGTCAACAAGTTTTGGTAGATGACTGGTATGACAAAACATTTAATGGCTGTAAAATCAATCCAGCAAATTTTCCGAATTTTAGTATTTTGAACGATAAACTATATCGTTACAGTAAATGTAAATACCAGCTTCTCAGTGAGTTCGACTGGAAAGAGGTAGTCCACAAGAACGACATCCTTAGAATTATGCAACAAAACCATGCAGATGCAACTGCAGGTCATTTTGGTGTGTTCAAAACTCATCGCAGATTATCCCTCAGATATTTTTGGCGTGGTATGTATAAGGACGTGGTTGAGTACGTTAAGAATTGTGATACTTGCTCTGCGTATAAACACACGACATCAGCCACTCCAGGTCTGCTTGGGAAGCCTAAAGTCTGCGAGAGACCTTTTCAGGTCATTTCGGCTGATTTAGTCGGACCTTTGCCTAGGTCTAAATCAGGATTTACATTTCTTTTTGTGGTGACGTGTTGTTTTTCGAAATATACAATGTTGTTTCCGTTACGGCGTGCCACAGGTGCCGCTGTTGTTAAAGCGCTAGAGAATTTTGTATTTTTGAACCATAGTGTTCCAGAGACTGTGATTGTGGACAATGGGTCCCAATTTACAGGATCTGAATTCCGTAATCTCATTAAGCGTTATAATATTCCGAAATTACACTACACACCACTGTACACTCCGCAAGTTAACCTTGTTGAGAGGTACAATAAGGTTGTTATGACTGCTGTAGCCGCTTTTGTGAAAGATAACCACAGGTCCTGGGACGAAAACCTGTACAAGGTCCAGTTCGCCATAAACAGTGCGGTTAATGAATCCACTGGATTCTCCCCGTTCTTCCTTGTCCACGCTAGAGAACCGGTTTTAAATGGTTCCTTCTATAAGGACACGGATAAGGAGTACGAGGCCGGAATTCCAAGGGAGGAATACGCAGGAAAGTTTGGAACTTTGGAGGACATATTTGGTCAGGTTAGGAGAAATTTGTTTCAGGCTCATGCAGAGTATGCAACGCATTACAACTTAAGGCGTAGGTCTGCAAGCTATTCTGTTGGGGATATAGTGTGGAAAAAGACCTATCCACAAAGCGACGCTACAAATTTTTTCGCAGCTAAGCTGGCACCTAAGTATGAAAAGTGCAGGGTTGTCAAGGTTTTGTCACCTTTGGTTTATGAACTAGTTAGAGTAGCTGACAACCACCCAATAGGCACTTGGCATATTAAGGATATTAAGAAGTAGATATTTGCCATTACTTAGTTTGGTCTAAACTGTTTGAATATTTAAGTTATCAATATTCAATTAGGAATTTGAATGAGTGTAGTGATGTTCTGAGTTAACAGTTACATTACCATGGTTCAGTTGAGGATGAATGTAGTGGATGTATGTAGGGATGAATATGTGATGATTGGAATGCTTGTGGTAGACCAACCGGTTGAGAAAGTAAAAATGCAAATATCGTACTTTGGGGATAACGAAAAGGGGGGGGTTTGTGTTTTGTTTTCGTTTTCCTTCTAGATAATGGATCATTTCTGTTATTTTTCCGATTCTGTTCCGAGATCTATTTTCTAGGAGAGTTATTTCGTTTTTTTTTCTCATATTCCGATTTTGATTCGGTTTTATTTTTCCGAATGGGATAGAGAACGGTTGCCATATCAGATGGACCCGTTCACAACCAGTTTTTCCGTATTTGTTGAGTAACAATTATTACGATGGTAGTTTAAAAGAGTGAACCACCGTAGGCCTAGACGCATTCTATCAGTCAGCTGAAGAATGATGCCAAGATGTTTCCACTCAAGTGTCTTAGACACCATGAAGTTTTTTGTATATATTCTTTTTAGAAGTTAGGGTTGTGTAGTTAAGTATAACGTATAAAACCTTACACTGTTTTCAGTATATTTATTTTGTTAGACAATTTTCCTTGTTAGTAGTAGATGTGCGTTCACGCGTAACTTCTGTGTTTTTTTTTTTGTTTGTTTGTTTCAGGCAAATTGTTAGTAGTTGTTGGATGACGCTGAGGGCAGCGTGGTTCAACCTGTTGAACCTTTTCGTAGGAGGGGAAGTATTGTGACGTTGTAAATTTTGAACTACTAATTAGCGTTTCGCTTTTAATTAAAATCTATTTTGTTCAAAGTATGTTGGTGCCACCTAGCATCAAGGTGCAGAACTACGCGTGGGTCGATGTTCAGAGTTCATTCGAGCCACAATAGATGGCGTTTGCTTCGTTGTCAATTGTCGTAAAAATAAAACAAAATAATTAAATAAAACCATAATATCATTTGTTTATTGTTAAGTCATTAACAAAACGGTTCTTATAATATATCCTTAGGTTCCGCAAATATTCAAAAATGAATTGGCTTTATGATCAAACTAACTGAGAGCGGCCACACTCGGGTTGCGTCTAGCAACACCGATTGGTGAGATTTAGAATTTTTCTGGAGTCAACATGTGAAGACGAATTTTTTTCGTTCCAGGAAAATCTCATTCTTTTTCGCCCATGGCTTCGCCTGGGAAAATACAATAGTTATAAATTTAGTCATCCTAACGTATTTCAATGTTTCATCAATTATGGTGAGTGAAAAATCAAGTAATGTGGATTCGACAAAATGGCGGTTTGGTTAGAGAAAATCCTAATTTCATGATTTTCCCTTTCAGTTCCAGTTATGTTACCTTCCCAAATAAATGAGGATAATGGGTTGTGGGTGGACTCCTGAAAACCATTGGTGGCCAGGAGTTCAATAGGTGAGTTGTGTTTGATCGGGAAAATTCCACGTGTCGAAATTTTCACACAGCACAAATTATAATCTTGTTTTTCTTTGTTACAGGGTTTACGTTTACGTTTACGTTTACGTTTACGTTTTACGTTTAGCTTCAGTTTTCCGTTTTAGTTTTCCGTTTGCGTTTTCGGTTTTCGTATTTATTTCTTTTGCACATTCACGTTGACAACTTAATTGCTATGGATAAGACTTGGTGAAAATCTTTGTAATGAAACATTTCGGTTGTGAAGAATCAAATAAATTGAGTTTTGGATCTTGGCCGATGCCGTCCAGCTACCTTGCAGTCTTCGCACCTACAAGTAAGCAAATGTTTGTATCCTGCAACAGTTTAGTGAACCTTCTTAGTGTATGTGTACAGTAAGAACCCTGTCTTTACTACTGAGCTTTTATTTTGAAACAATTTTATGAATTTTACTGTGTCATTGTCTATTCCATGCCAATGGCATCTTAAATTTAAAACATAGATCTTATGTACTATCTACCTAAGTCATTCTAATGTATCTAAATTAAGTCTTGGCATTAAGCTAGAATAACTAAGCATTATTAGCCATCATTCTGTATTAAGCGACCCCGGTAAAAGTTACATTAAAAACAATTTTGCCTAACATCTAGCAAATTTCATTTATAACACCTCATATACATTACAAGGGAGTCGACGGCTAGCCTCTATTCTTTACTAGGTAGATAGATCAAGTAAAGTAAATTATTATTTTCCTCTAATCTTTGTAAGGTGGTAGATTATTCCGTATCCGGGTATATTTCTATTCCGCCCAATTTATCACCCTTACACGGTGACTTTTTTGGGCTCCCAACCCGCATGAATATTTATGAGCCTTGCTTCTTTCGCGGCCTCGCAGACGCAATTTTTTCTTAGATGATGCCTGATCAATTTTCTCTTCTTTTTATTGAATTATTATCATTCGTTGTCAGCTTCTTAAATCTTTGAGATAAAAAAATTGTTACAAGCTGGGCACTGGTAACTTTTGATTATTTCATAAAATTTATATATGTTCAGGTTCCTAATTATAATACCTAAATAAGGTGTTAATACCTAAATGTAACTTAATCCCACTCTCCTGATTTTAAACTATATCCATGCCAAAAATCACGTGGACCCGTTCCTCCGTTGCGGCACGATTGAAGGACAAACTAACAAACACACTTTCGCACTTATAATATTACTATGGATTCTTGCTTTCTCCGCATGTCTTTTAGTTCGAAATTCCACCTTATCTCTCTATATAAAAATGAATCGCTGAATGTGTTGCCGATCGCAAATCTCGAGAACAGCCGAACCGATTTCGCTAATTCTTTTTTTATAATATTCCTTGAAGTACTAGGATGGTTCTTACAGAGAGAAAAATTTAAAATATTAGAATCGACTGGTAGGCGGTACGAAGTTCGCCGGGTCAGCTAGTACTTAATACAAATTTTTCGTCTTTTTAACATTAGCCATACCCCCGTGACGTGCAGGTGTGCGGGGCGTCTCCCCGCCTTATACCCCGATTGCCATCTCGGCCTATCACGTACTATACAAGATATTATATTTTTTTATTAGTAAAGAGCCTAATTAATAAATTTTAGTTTGAATCATGTGCATGTCCATACCTATTTGTAGAGGTAACAAAATCTCAAGATACTCGGGTTCGATATTAGATACGACGTGAGACAAGGCGGTTTCAATTCACGGTTGATATCATATTTGATATCAAACAAGAAGACATCAGCATCGAAGTAAATGAGCCTCTACACACACTCTACAAACAGTTTCAACGTGAATCTGTGAATTGTGATAAGGGTAATATCAATACAAAGGCAACATTTACATAGATATGTTGGTTGAGTGAGCAGATTTTGGAAGCTCTACGCTATAGAGCTTATAAAATCTGTCCACTCTGCTGTCAAGTCAAGTCCAAACTGCAACATTTTTTGCCATAAAGTTTGGGTCGTAAACCATAAATCTCAACGCAGTGCAGACAGTTTTTCTTTGATAGGTACATGAGAAGTAAAAAAACAGTCCATAAACAGAAGAAACACCGAGGTTTTGTAGGTAATAGCTATGCGCTGCGCTCTATGTATTAAACAAAATTAATTAATTACCAACAAAGGAATAGCTAACTTTACTTAGTATTCTTCATATTTCTATGCACATCTTTATAATAATAAATAATAATAATAATATAGTGTATATAAAAGGTATATAATAGACTTAATGCTTGTAATTTCAAAAGTGCTTTACCACTATTACTGTAACGGGGGTTGCAAGTATCATTCAGTCGGTACTTAATAGTAATTAACTGCTTTGCGCACTGTTCTTTTGTATTGATCATTTGAAGGGAGAGAATATAGAACTGAGATACATGGGAGGAAAAAATAAAAACCACGTTATTAATAAAACGACACTGTAAAAGAGTTAGTAGGAAACTCCAATAAAGACTCTGTAATCATGAATCCTAAAGATAGGAACTTCAAGTTCATCGTCATTACACGGCTGCCCAAAAAAGGAGTGTAGGGTTTTCAGGATTCATGTATGTATGTGTGTTTATTTATGCCAACATAACATCGAAATGCCTACGTTAATTACATTACATATTAACAGACGCCAAGTTTTCAATTTCCACACAAATGACACGAGAGGCTTATGGTAACTATTAACTAATATTATAATAGAAAACCTGAACCCCCCCGCACACCCATGCAGCCCCCGCGCTAACGTGCGGGTGTGCGGGGCATCCCCCGCCTAATACCCCGATTTCCATCTCAACCGGTCGCGGATTATAGAGAGTTATCAAAACCAAAAAAATCCTTTCAATGCCCTCAAAAATAAGTGTTTTACAAAATTTAATTTATAAACTCTTACATCTCGTACCTAGTTGTAGTTAGACATCTGTAATAATAGTCATTGAAATCCGTTCGAGTAGGTACGAGTGTCGACCCTCCCTCGTAGATTTTGAAGAAAAAAGGCAATCACATTAGAAGTCTTTTTTCGGAACCATTCAAGCTCGGTTTTACTACTAAGATATTTTTTATTCCCTAAGCACCTACATTTATATACCTATAACATAAAATATAGAACGTGCTTTCAGAAGCCCCTTACCGTAATCTATTCAAAAAACCGGCCAAGTGCGAGTCAGGCTCTCGCAATGAGGGTTCCGTACTACAGTCGTATTTTTTCGACATTTTGCACGATAATTCAAAAACTATGATGCATAAATTTTTTTTTTTTTTTTTTTTAACCCTAAATTCACGGTTTTCATTTTTCCCCAAATGTCAGCTATAAGATCTACCTACCTGCCAAATTTCATGATTCTAGGTCAACGGGAAGTACCCTGTAGGTTTCTTGACAGACAGACGGACAGACAGACAGACAGACAGACAGACAACAAAGTGATCCTATAAGGGTTCCGTTTTTCCTTTTGAGGTACGGAACCCTAAAATTGTCGAAAAAGTAAATATAAAATGTATAAGCAGACTGAAACCTCTCTGAAATGGAATGCTATGATGTGCTAGATTGGTTTTTCAAACATTATGTGCCCCGCCCATTGCCACTTCAGGCTTAAAGTAGGGCTTTTGACATCTGTCAGTTACACATAAACATTGGATAAGGATAATGTGTCCGAGAGGGCACACAATATCATTTTACATTTATATGAAACTGACAGAATATTATGTCAAATGTGATCTATTAAATTGATCCTACTTTAGTTGGCTGGTGTCTGGTGATTGGCCGCCATGGCCGAGTGTCAGTCTGAAAGAACTCGAACGGAAAAATTTGAACAATATTCAAATTTTAAACGAAGGTTTCAGTGGAGTTTTATTATACTTAATCATTTTAAATTCCCATCTTCCCATTCAGACCGAATTAAGGTTTGTGTAACGGCAAAAAGTCTGCGCATCCTCGCATTTGTTAACATGTAAATTTATTCTGAGAAACCCGAGCGGAGTCGATGGTAACACAAAATGTAACCGATTTTATTACTATGGTGCTCTCTTTGGATAAACACTGAGTTTATTTTCCACTAGAAGGGACGTTTCATATAACAACATTTTCCAACGAACATCGGTGTAAATCGTAATTTCGTTATCGACTTTAAACGCAGTCCGTTTGTAATTACATTAAACTTTCACGATAACTCTAAGTTTTATTATTATTCACATAGGTAGCTTCAGTACTCCAGTAATAGAACTTATCTATGTTTGTAGAAACGGATTGCGTTAGCTTAGAATAACAACTGCGTTAGAGAGGAGTGTGGACACCGATGTTCGTTGGAACATATTGTTACTATGAAGCGCCCAATCTAGTGGAACATTTATATCGCTGGATTTACAGTATCCTGTTGGTGGTAAGAGGCGGTAAGAAATTTTTAATAGCCTAACGAACGTTCAGTCACGTATAGATCAGTAGTGGTATTTTAAAGGTAAAACTGTAAGAAGTATGGTTTCGAACGTCGGCTCTTATACTATAAAATCAAACCCAAAGCCGTCCGCGCCGCGTGTTACAAAAAGGGTGCGTTCACCCATAATGACTTAGCCTGACTGTAAGAACTTTCCGGCTTTAATGAACTGAACGTTTCATTAATATTTATTACGGTTAAGTTTTTCACAGCACCGCGCTGTCGCTTAGGATGGCCACACACTTGAGCGTCTGCCCACTTTAGCACCCATAGCACAGTATAAGGAGAGACAATAGTCCAATACCTTTGATCTCCTGGTAAATGTCGTACCACAATGACTCTGTCATAGTATAGGACCGGAATCTCTGGGGCCATCTCGGGTCGCTGCCTTACCGCACGATTGTTCTGTCTAGATGGCTTCGTCGAATCGAACAACATACTATCCTTACGTTGTGCCTATAGTGTTATGTTACCTTCTGCCGTAGACAAGCTTGAGTTGGAAGCTATAAAATCCCCTAATGGTCCCATTTTGCACCCAAACTTCTCTCGAGCGAGCGTCTCAAAGGAAGCCTAAGCTGCTAAATAAAGGAAGCGATCACTCACGATAGTAGCCAATGTGCGCCCAGTCTTATACATTCTAAAAGTCTTTCCCTCTAACAAATAAACCTGGAATAGCGGTGGAATAGTTATACTCTGTTTTGTCTTTCTCTGTCATCAGTAATTTGACATTTGAAGAAAAAAGACAAAACAGAGTATAACTATTCCACCGCTATTCCAGGTTTATTTGTTAGAGGGTAAATCGTTAGTTAATAAACTATAATAGTAAAGGGATTTTTAATAATAAGGTTCTCTTTTATATTGGTTCAAAGCTGTACTTTAGTTGACCGTGTTGTGTTGTATTTCAGTGATTTAATCACCATCACCAGTCCCCACATACCGCTGGGTTCAGCCAGCGCGGCGGTCAAACCTCATTCAGAGAAGAGACCCGTGCTCAATGGCTTAGTGATGATGATGAAGAACTTCCAGATCTAGACACTATTTTTGTGCTTCTATGTAAAATAAGTGCGTTCTATTTTGTCACATACCAACTCCTATTTAAGAACTAGCGCGCACCACTAGTGCGGTGAGTTGGGTGCGTTTTAAAATCCGTAAATTTGAATTTGAATGTATCAAAATCTGGTGCGGAATTAATTCTGCAGTGCGCTCGCTTCCTTATAGTTCTACAGTTCACAGATTTTGCGGCCGTACGGTAAAAAAGTGCGACCATGGTGTGCGCTAGCTCTAAATAGTCATACCAAACCAAATGTTCAAGTAGTAGCCACATCGTGAAACAAGCAAGTCGACTGACGTTTGTACTTTCCGGGTATTTCCGTTTAGACTAGGGCCTTTTGTGTCTTGTAAGAGTTACACAGCTTCTAAGCCCTAGCCGTTTGTAGCACATGCAAATGTTTGCATTGCCGTGGTTAACTGCTTTGACATTCCTATACGAGTACCTATACCATTAACACTAGGTTGCACTTTGTTCATGTCCAAGTTGACAGAAAGTTTTAATGAATCCTGACCCCAGACTTAGTAGTGTTATTTGAAAAGGGCGATTACGACAGATAAGACGATAAGACGATAGATTTTACAATAACCACAGTTCTCAGCTTTCTAAGAGACAGTATCATACCAATAATTTCATCATCATCATCATCAAGATCAATCATTTCAGAGCTCCACACCTTAGTCATTGACCTTACATAATATACAGACTATGTATCAAATTAAGTGTTTGGTAGGTACCGATAAGTATTAATAATGAAGATTTTCTATCCTGTTGGAACAAACTGTTAAAACTACGTATTTTCTTAAATAGCAATCTTCGAACGGAAAGTTTTCGAGTTCAATGTGTATTTTTGTAAAGTTTTTAATGAAAATCTGATGTAGATTTTCAGAGATCGGACGTAGTATGGAATGCCTCAGTCCTAAAAGCATAAAAATTAGATAAACTATTTTTATCGTCAATGTATGTAAGCGCCTTACTTCTACAATTTTAATTACAGCCAAGTTAATTAAAACATCACAGATACGATCCGGCTTCATGGGATTGCTGTAATATCAATTTCAAAGCGAAATGTAAGTAGGTATATTGCGTTAAATTTCTATCTATACATTAATAATTTATTGCCATGATTAATTACAGTACATAGATTTCCAATTAATTTTAAATATAACAACCTCATGGAAATGTTCCCTGAGGTTTGTGTAAACTATATTTATGTCAACGCGTATGTATTAGGTACTAGCTTATGCTCGTGACTTAGTCCGCGTGGACTACACAAATTTCAAACCCTATGTTTCACCCCCTTATATTACCTATATATCAGCCAGATAGATCAGTCAGTCAGTCAGATTTTCCTTTTATATATTAGTAGATGATGCCCGCGACTTCTGCCGCGTGGTTTTTGGTTTTCTTAAAATCCCGGGGGAACTCATTAATTTTCCGGGATAAAAGTAGCCTATGTCGCTCTTCAGGTCTTTAACAATACCCGTCGATCCGTTCCGTTCCGTTCCTTTGTTCCGTTGCGACGTCATTGAAGGACAAACCAATAAACCAACAAACAAACACACTTTCGCACTTATAATACGTTGATTATGCATACAATTTGAATATCTTCTATCCTGATAAGATATTTCTTTGTTCCTGTTATTTTCTTTGTATTAGAATAAAAAGATTATTTTATTTGCACACAACAAGCTATTATAAAATTTGAATAAAATTCCTGTCAACTAAAATAATATTAACGGTATTTATTTTACTTAACATCGATAAAATCCGGGCGGCTTTTATATGAGCGCTTAATATGAAAGAATCAGGGATATGCTTAGTAAATTGTCCGCTATAATATGAATGAAAATAAATCATGAATAGCTGGAACCTTTCACTGAGATGAAATTCCATATTGCCATGGCTCGATAATATTAATGCTCCTTTCTTCAGAATGGGGCATCTGTAAACGACGAGTCATCTCTATTATTGAAGCTACAAGCTACTTATGTCCGCAGCCCGTACTCTTTTGTTGTTTACGTTCAGAGTACAGACTGTTATCCTTTAATAGTTACGGCTTATTATAGAAAACCGGCCAAGTGCGAGTCAGGCTCGCGCACCGAGGGTTCCGTACCACAGTCGTATTTTTCGACATTTTGCACGATAATTCAAAAACTATGATGCATAAAAGTAAATAAAAATCAGTTTTAGAATGCACAGGTAAACCCCTTTCATATGATACCCCATTTGATATAGTTATCTTACTTCGAAAATTGAAAATACTATTATTAGTTCATGACCACAATTTAATATTTTTTGTGTGATGTAACCCTAAATTCACGGTTTTCAGATTTTTCCCCTTAAGGTATGATTCCGAACCACGCTGCACGCAGCAGTGCTGCCGCAACAGTGCTGTCATCAGCTATCACAGTGCTGTCGCGGCACTACTGGTCCCCATACAATCTCTATAAGCTTATATGACATTACATTTTGAGCTAGGCAGCAATGTCGCGGCAGCAATGTAGCGGAACATTGCTGCCAAGGTGCTTCATAATAAGGGTACTGATTAAAGTGGAATCAAAAAATTGTACATCTGTAGTTGTTGTAAAAGGCAAAACAGAAACTATCCAAATAGTGCACAAGGCATCGTGTTCATGACAACGTATTCGTAACACGAAAAGCGGACTCAATTATAGAGGGGGTAAAGGGGGTAATAGCTGAGTAAGTTAATACCTCCACAACATGCAAATAGCATTAAATGCCGGAGCAACAATTAAAGTCGTGAACTTTAATTGATATTCATGGAGCCGTAATGGGAATGTAACAGGATTCGGACGAAAACGGCACTCAGGGTGTGTTTTATTGAGTACCTTACTCTACAAATGAGGTGAGTTACTCGTGTGCTACGCTTTAAAGTGATAAATTGATAAACTTTTTGGATCACTTTAGATGATCTATTATAGTTTGAAACTTTTCGACTTCTAAATAAAGTACTGAATTTCAGTAGGGTACTGAAACGGAGATCCGTAGGAGAACTATAGAGTAAACGACAGCTCAACGGGTTGCGAAGCTGAAGTGGCAATGGGCAGGGCACATAGTTCGTAAAACTGGAATGGCGACCTCGCACCGGAAAACGCCGCAGTGTTGTAAGATCCCCCACTAGATGGACGGATGACATCAGACGAGTCGCAGGGAGCCGCTGGATTCAGGCTGTGCAAGACCGTGGCGTGTGGAAGTCCCTACAAGAGACCGAATACATTTATATATCATTTAATTTGATGATGATGACTGAAACGGTAAATACCTATACCTAGTACGCAACAGGTCGAGATGGCAATCGGGGATCGCCTCGCTCACCAGCTCAGCCTCCGTGTTAACCCGTTGCGGGCGACCGCGGGTGACGTGCGGGTGTACGGGGCGTCCCCCCACCTCATTCCCCCGATTGTCATCTCGACCTGTCGCGTACTATACGCCGTATGTGGGGGGTAGGTACCTACCTTGTGGCGGGTGTGTAAATCATCCTCAGCTTCTTATCAAATTAAGTATTTCTCTACATAGTATAAAGTAATGTCGCTTCCCGTCGTCTGTATGTATGAACGCGTAGATCTTTTAAACTACGCAATGGATTTTAATGCGGTTTTCATCAATAGATAGAGTGATTCAAGAGGAAGGTTTATAGCTATAGTTTAATATTGGCTTGTGTTAATTTGTTGAAATATGACGATATTTGAACAAAATTTTGGTAGAAATCAAGCATACATCGATAATTAACCAATATTACGCGCAACAAATCACATTTATAATAGGAACAAGTATGGACCACATTATTATCTACATTGCACCCATGCGAAGCCGGGGCGGGTCGCTAGTAAAATAATAAACAGATCCGGGTTAAGCAACTGAAATATGCAAGGAAGAAGAAGAAGAGAGTAGTTAGGTATGAAATTCTATTTAAAAGTTTATCGTGTAGTACTTTTCACTATTATAATATTTATCACCACATTGGGCGGCAAAGTAATAAATACTTAAGACATAGGTACTTACCGACTCTTCGTGCAACAGGGGTGGTGTATAAGTTATAAAACTATCTATTGGAGTTTATACTTTTACCTTTCCCTTGGTTTGTTAGTATTTTAATAATATTATTGACGACTTCATTTTTTTGCGCTAGTAAAAATGCAATTTCGCATGAGCGAGTATGTGGGACTCACTGGCACGTGTTACAGCCTTCAGCATAGCCACTAGCGCAGTGGTGAGCGCTGTGGTCGTATTAGTGGGAGGTACCGAGTTCGATTCCCGGCAGGAAAAATTTGGAGTTTTATAATTTCTATATTTAATTTGTAGGTCTGGTATTAAGGCTTCGGGTGTATCTAGCTGCCGCCCTGTTTGCAAAGCCGTGCCGATATGCGATTTAGCGTTCCAATTCGATACCGTGTAGTTAGCCCTTGACTGCAATCTCACCTGGTTTTAAGTGATGATGCAGTATAAGATGGGAGCGAGCTGACCTGGAAGGGGTATGCCAGTTTTTATTAAACCCATGCCCCTTTGGTTTCTACGCGACATCGTACCGGTACGCTAAATCGCTAGGCAGCACGGCTTTGCCGGTAGAGTGGTAACTAGCCACGGCTGAAGCCTCCCTCCAGATCAGACCAGAAGTTTAGAAATTATAAATTTCGAAACCGCTGCCAGGAATTAAACCCGGGACCTCCCACTAATAAGACCACAACGCTACCACTGCGCCAGGGAGGTCGTTCCGTAGCGTTAGCTGTGTAAATAGTTGTAAAGTTATACGAAAACAATGTCATATTAGAATAGTCTTCTCAAGATACCCGTGCGAAGCTGGGGCGAATCCTAGTTATAATTATAAGTAAGATCTATCATTAAAAATGGCTGCCGTTTAAAGAACAGAGCTATAAGAAGCGCAAGCAACACAGTCCTGGGATTTTTTTAGTAGGTATGTATTTTAATAACTACTACATTTTTATTTTACTTTTCTACTCCGAGCAAGGATTAAAACAGTTTTTAAACATTTTCTTTTTAATAGAAAACCGTCGTCCGGCGTCGCGTCGTTTCTATCGATAACAGGCGACTCTACCTAATAGTGTGTTTGACACTTTTATTACTTTCTTGTTGCTTTTATTAATAAGAACAAGTAAATTAACGTGCAAAACTCAAGTTAAACTGTGTCATTTTACTCATAATTTTAGTTTTAACATCAGCGATCGGCGATTTAGTTGTTTTTCGGAAACTATACCTACTCTATCAACGGAGAGAAGAGTTACGAGATATTTCACGGCGATTAATAGCATAATCTGGTGACAAAAGGACTGGCTCATTTTTTGCGTAACGGATCAGCCTGGCTGTCCAGCGCGGAAATGCAGCCAGTATTCTTGGCACCATTCCACGCGGGCTGATTTGTATAGTGATTAGATAAGGCTAGCTTTAAGTTTATTGTAATATTTTCATCATTAAAAAAATATATTTTAATTTAGAATATCTACCTATATTATAAGTATTTTAAATGCAACATAATTATCTTATGGTGCCATGTTGTTGCAGGTATGTAACACCGTGAATACAACATGAGTGAAATTATTGTAAGTTTATACATATACCTAGTTAAGAGTTATCTTACGTTCTAGAATAACTTACTATTTTTCGTTCCAATATCGAGTAGGGATCTTTCTCCGGAACAACTAATAAAACTAATAAAAGGGACACCCTATACAACCAAGAAAAGTGGCAAAAGGAGCAACATACCTACTAGATCATCAATGTAATATTTTTAATTCAGCGTATTTCGACAAAGTTCGTAAGTTAATGGGAAGGAATTTCATCGCTGTAAAACAATCCAGCAATCCAAGGATGATTTTAACTAATAAAATCGCGGGCAGCGGAATCTCGCAGATTCTATATTAAAATAGCTTCCTTATAAATGCCAATCATAATATTTTAATGAGTTTATTGTAATAACCATTGCACCTAATTTCAAAAATAATTGGTCCAATAAATTCGTAGCATATTGGCTGTCACAGACGGACAGACTGACACACGAGTTGTAGTTTAAGAGTTCCAAATTTTAATTCAGACATACGGAACCCTTAAAAGGTACTCAAATAGCTCAAATGTAATAGGTATCACCTATACCTTCTACGAATAAAGGTGAAAGAATTAACTCAACATTATATGAGTCAGTATCAATTCCGATAGAAACTCGGCAATTTCATCGATACCCAAAGTCAGTTTCTCAGTCGGAGGGAAATCGACCAAACTAAAATAAATGGCGCATAGTTCGAACCTCTCAGGGAGATGAAATTCTGGGTCACCCCTACCCCTAGAATAATAATCTACGGATTCCAACATCAATGCCCCTACCTCGATATGATCGAATAACCCCGCCCATCTAGCGACGTCTTTGCGAGACAAGTTCGCTTCGAGGAAACCCACCTATAATAGATACAATATATTTTGATAATATCGGTACAAATATGTAACACGTATACTTAGTAACTACTTACTAACTTATGTCGTCTGACTTCATCCGCGGTAACTAAGGATTCTTAAGAATCGTTTAAGAATTGGGATAAAAGTAGCCTCGATTAATCCTTGTATAGACCTCTATTAGTTCATGCAAATGAACCGACAAATGGACAAAAAATTTAAAAATATTTTCATGTGCTTTAAAAACGTGTAAATAAAACATTTATTTCCAAATAACACAGACAGTTCCATTTTTATTTATCTATATTCATATATTATACACGCGTATTGATAGTGCATATTTTGAAATATTTAAACTAAATTATAGACCTCATTTCATTTTAGCGGATGTTGATATAAACCGGAGCATTAAAACAATTCTCGTAAATATATACTTGCTACACAATA
Source organism: Maniola hyperantus (assembly GCF_902806685.2). Lineage (NCBI taxonomy): Eukaryota > Metazoa > Arthropoda > Insecta > Lepidoptera > Nymphalidae > Maniola > Maniola hyperantus. The sequence continues at coordinate 12,032,230 of NC_048541.1, forward strand.
TACGTATAGTGCATACTTTTGTAACACTTTATTATGCAGAGATGGAAAATATACAGCGAATTTCTTTTATACCAACGAAAAATCCACGATTGGAGAGCAATTCAACAAACAAATGACCCGGTTTGCGCTCACGGTACCCAGAGAGCTCTTCAGATAATCACCAACCTCTTGTTTGACGGGAGATTTCCTGTCAAGGTGCTACAAAATTCATTTTTTGTGAAAACGTCCGAATTTTCCTTAAACGCCGTAACGGAAAATGAAAAACCTCTACAGTAAAAAATAAATGCAATACTTAGTCTTTATAATGACAAGAGCTCTTTTGTTTAATTCTTGCATACGTTTCATTTATATTAAACCGCCTTGGCAGTTCTATTCTGATACCAGCACTAGCCGACACGCTCCGGTTTCGATCGTGTGGAATTTTTGAAAATTGGTAAGCTGTGGTAGCGTAGTGGTTAGGACGTCCGCCTTCCAATCGAAGGTCGGGGTTTCGATCCTGGGCACGCACCTCTAATTTTTCGGAGTTATGAGCGTTTTTAAGTAATTTAAATATCACTTGCTTTAACGGTGAAGGAAAACATCGTGAGGAAACCTGCATGCCTGAGAGTTCTCCATAATGTTCTCAAAGGTGTGTGAAGTCTGCCAATCCGCACTTGGCCAGCGTGGTAGACTATGGCCAAAAACCCTTCTCACTCTGAGAGGAGACCTGTGCTCTGTAGTTAGCCGGTGATGGGTTGATCATGATGATGTTGAAGCGGGTGGAATCTTTAAAATCCTGAAACACATGCCTATTTCTTTATTTTCTAACAAAAAGCCCAAATACTAATTTTCTTACGGATAGGTATAACTTAAAAAATTACAGACTTATTCAAACTTTCCACCCTTATCTATGTATAGGCAAAACTACGTTATTCCCGCTACTTTGTCTGCGTGGACTACACAAACTTCAAAGCCCTATTTTATTCCCTTAGGGGTTGAATTTTCAAAAATCCTTTCTTAGCGGATGTCTACGTCATAATAGCTATCTGCATGTCGAATTGCAGCCTGATAGGTATGTCCAGTAGTTTGAGCTGTGCGTTGATAGGTTAGTCAGTCAGTCAGCTTTTCCTTTTATATATTTAGATAAATTAAATAATATCACTCAACGGCTGTACTCACATATTTAGTAGACGTTAGCCCGACTAGTTTCGAACCCATCGGAGGTCCTTTTTCAAAGGAGTCAGTTCGCGCACGCGTCGCGGTTGAGACTGCGCGCCGCGCGTGCCGCTGCCCGCAGAGCCCGTTGTTGTTCGAAACTAGTCAGGCTAACGTCGACTTAATACGTGAGTACAGCCGTTGAGAGATATTATTTATAATGGAAATCACTCACGATAGTTTAAACGCTAAAATAAATGAAATAGTCTTTAATGATAAAAGTTCCATTGTTTAATTATTGCATAAGTTTCACTTAAATTAAACAACCTTGGCAGTTCTATTCTTATACCGGTATTATGGCAAAGCCAGCGGATGCACTTTGGACCTTTTGGATCTATTGTTCGATCCTCTTTCCTCTCTCAGTTTGTTTCAATGACCTACTTGAGTAGTTTAACCGATAGCCTAGATTAGATATGCTTTAGATTTCTAGTTTTCCGAAGATATATTTGATTTCTAGCCAACCCATCACATAAGCATAGTAATTGTTCTTCCCAAAAATGTCTGAAGAATTAATACCGTTGCTTTCTATATGGCCCTGGAAACTTTGAAATTGAAATACTACCAACATTAGTTTTAAGTCTGTTTAATGTTGCCAGCCAAGCTGTAGAGTTACAAACGTGTAACTAAATTGTTGTCATGTCATGTAGATACTCGTATATTATATATTGGCTCAGATGAATTGGCATTTTTAATTAAAAAAAATACAATAAAACTTATAGCCTAATAGCTTTATCAAAATACGTCTTGTTCTCAGCTCACGTGGAATAGTGTAAACAACAACGTAATTTTAATCTTATTTTGTTACGAACCCGGATAAAATATTCTTGATTAATAACCAGTTACGAAAAGACGAAATATTAATCTTATTTCGTAGCTGGTTAAACATTGGTTACCAACGTGGACGGATCCAAATATCGGTCTTCTTGCTCAGGGTTGGTATTTCAGAGATTCATCAAATCATCACTATTCATCACATTCCTTATAAAAATGCTGTCATACTACTCATCACTAGATTAATTACATTAGCTTCATAAAGGAACATCCTGAAAGCGACTTCTCGTAAAAATGGCAGTGTTAATGTTTACCGTGTCACTGAGAGCGACGTGAAATGATAAAGTGTCGCGCTGAGTGTCCCGAGTCGTGCTCTATCGACACCCGCGCTTTTTGTCTCATGATCGATGTTGCTCAGTCGACATCGACTATCAGCAGCTGATCTATTCACACTATTTTTGAAAATATTCCTAGTTCTTAGTTTCATCATCGTCGTCCACCAATAGACGTCAGAAATGAGGAGATTTGTAGAAGGACCAGAATTCTTAGTTTACTTAGTCATTATATTTTATAATAATGAACTAATTGTCTAAACATATCAAGTAACTTTATTGAAGAACTAGAGGATGCCCGCGACTTCGTCCGCGTGGATTTAGGTTTTTAAAAATCCCGTGGGAACTCATTGATTTTCCGGGATAAAAAGTAGCCTATGTCCTTCTCTGGGATGTAAGCTAAGTCTGTACCAAATTTCATCAAAATCGGTTAAACTGTTGGGCCGTGAAAAGTTAGCAGACATACAGATAGACAGACGGACACACTTTCTCATTTATAATATTAGTATGGATTTTAACTTATCAATAACTTATAAACTTGTTATCGTAATGAAATAACTATCATAAATGCTTACTGTGACTGATATATTTTTTGCATCATCCAATTTCCTTACAAATTAGGATGTTGTTAGTTATTTGAACTAACACCGAAGACCCGATAGGCAGATCTTCTAATTTTTAGGTTCGGAGAAGGAACAATGAAACAACGTACTTTTCAGCGGAGAGTGTGTGTATGTAACGGTTTATTTTGACATTTCTTATATAGGTACAATTCTGACCATAGACTAATTTTAGGCATAATCTACATGATAGTTCCGATAGGCCGCGAACGCACTGTCAACTTAATAAGAAGCGTTGACATAAATTCCCCCCCTCTTAAACGTCGTTTAAGAGAAAACAAATTCGTCTGGAGAAGCAAGGTGCAAGCGGCATGAGATCTTCCACGCTCAGCCCTTTTCGTTTCGTGGGCCACGTAGTGCGCTGTAGAAGTTCGCTGATTCTTTGCCAGCCACGCCAGAACTGCTGGCGTATCTTCTCGAGCCCCGAGTAGCAGTCGAGGCTGCTGAAACTGAAGTCTTCGACATTCGTTGACGGCAGCGCAGCCAGAGGCCATCCAATCAGGAAGTGTCCTGAGGAAAGAGGGAAAAGATCGTCAGGAGAGGAAGTCATGGGATATAAGGGGCGACTATTCAGTATAGCCTCCACTTGCGAAAAAAGACTATTTAATTTCTCTAAAGCCAAATTATTATGAGCCAAATATCTTTTAATAAAAATGTTTTTGGCGGATTTGATCCCAACCTCTCCAATTTCTCTTGAATATAAAGACGTAAAAGAAAATTTTATTTGTTCGTCAACTGCAAAGTCAGAAATGACGGGATTGGAATTTAAAAATTGAGTTATTCCTTTAGCAGTAGCTACGTTAACGGAGAAACATTCTGCCGGTTTCAGATTTGTAGGTACGTGACGACTAGCGGCGAGCTGCGCCGCGGATAACGCTAGTTGTGGAATCGTCATAGGCCTCCCGGCCGGAGCTACCCACGACTTCGAGTACGATAAATGAACGCTCGACCTACCTAACGCGTCGATCGATTTTAAATTAATGCATTTCTCAAGGTCGCGGATAGATCTTTGAGAAGTAAATTTAACACGAAATCGACCTGATTTTAGGCGAGTAGTGTGAGTCTTAAAATTCTGCTCACAACCCTTCTCGCTATTACTTAATAATATTTTTTGGGGGTCCCAAAATTTGGCTATTTGATTATCTAAGCGATCATCGAACGACTCGCTTGATGAAAAATTGCAATAAGTTTGCTTAGGGTCACAATTTAATGAAATAGGACCGGAAATAACCCACCCAAATCGTGAGTTACACAGATATGGTTTTCTGTCACCTAATGATTTGACGGTGTTACCTATTACATCCCAGAATAGGTCGGCCCCTAAAAGCGCATCTACAGGCGCAGGGCTGCAAAAATTAGGGTCCGCGAGTTGAATGTTCTCGGGGAGACTAAATAGTTTGTAATCTATATTTATTTGTGGAATATTCGCCGTTAATTCTGGCATAATAAAACAAGACAAACTTGCATGATAGTCGCCTTGCAATGAGTTAAACCTAACCAAACACCTCTCAGTAACATGATTATTTGAATTATTACCTATACCTACGACGGTGAGATTAGTGGGTATCGCCTCTAAATTTAATTTTTCCTTGACGCGCTTTGTCAAAAAGCTAGACTGGCTTCCACAGTCTAGAAGCGCGCGAATGACTTCAGTCTTGGAGTTTAGAGGGTTCAGAACTTCTACCATCACGGTGGATAACATGACGTGAGAAGTTGCCTGCCTAGCTAGGTTCACACTAAGTTCATCGACGGAATTCTGAACTGTGGGTGCAGAGTGCTCCTCTGTGGGCTTGTGAAGCAGGGTAGAATGTGGTTTTCTGCACTCCCTACAACGACTCGAAAAGCATTGACGAGTTCGATGGTTTGACCTTAAGCAGTTCAGACATAGCTTCAGCTTCTGAGCCTCGGCTATCCGGAGTTCAGGGGTTTTGGCTAAGAATGAAGGACAGTTGTAGATTGCATGGTCAAGCTTGCAAACTACACAGCGAGCGCGATTTCTATCTGCATTATTGTATCCCGATTGAACAGCATACGAAAAAGATTTATTTTGTCTTGTATTTTTGTTATAGTTATTACTATTGCTCGCGATTGGCGCGGCATTAGACGAAACACGTTTGTTTTGAGTTTTATTTTGATTAAATGATTCCAAAACATCTGCACGCTCCTTTAAAAACTTATTAAATTGATCTAAAGTCGGCATATCACTTAGCGAGTTTCGATGCTCCTCCCATTTCATACTAGTATGGCTGTCTAATTTAGAACTAACCATATGTATTATTAAACTATCCCACTTATCAACGGGCTGGCCTAGACTCGCTAACGCACGTAAATTTTTATTTACATTATCTACTAATGAACGCAATGACTGTTCCGATTCGCGGGACAGTGTTTCGATATTGAATAAAGCGTTGAGGTGATTGCTAATTAGCTGCCTCTTGTTGTCATAACGTTCACATAATAAACTCCAAGCCTTCTTGTAGTTCAATGCACAAACTTCGAGATTGGATATAACACGCGCGGCATCTCCCTCTAAATACGAGTTTAAATAATGAAACTTATAGATGGGCAGTATGTGCTCGTTATCATGAATGAGAGACCGGTAAGTATCTCGAAATTCTAACCATTTAAAAACTGTTCCGTCAAATTTCGAGATTTGAATTAGAGGTAATTTGAACCCAATGCCTTGTGAGACGCCTCGTTCTTGCCCCGAAGAACTACTGTGCGCGTCTTCAAAGCACGGAACCTTCGAATTACGCGACAGAATGTCCTGAGCTAACGAAGTCACGCTGTCTAATTCATTTTCGATCTCCTCGCGAATATCTAGTTCGGCATCTAACGTGTCCCCGCTTAACGATTCAATCTGACTTTGCACGTCACTAAACTCAGTAGCTAAGCACTCAATTTTACCTAATTTAAGTTTTAATTCGCCTAATTCCAATGAATCTAACACTGAAAGCTTATTAATCTTAGAAATATAGTTTTTAAATTTAGTAACGCGCCCTTTCACGCTGCTGCGTTTAATAATTAATTCTTTCAGAGACATATTGAAGCGTTATTATAACAGCTGTAGGTGAACAAAAACTGGTTTGTTATCGGTGGCCGCTAGATCGCTGCAAAATAATAAGTAAAACGTATATCTATCTATGACTAGGTACGTTACCTATGCACGTCGCTTGAAGTTGTCGTCCAACCGATGAACATGAACCGGTTTCCAGTCGTCCGCGCAGCTCCAATAAGTGCACGCGCCAGTTAAAAATCGTATGAATTATGATAATATGAAGTAATGAGTAGGTAGGTACGGCTAATGCGTAACGGATGAAGTGACGAATAACGTGCAAATTTTGAATTTTGTGATTGATTGTGCAAAGTGGTATGGCCCTTTGAATAGTGCGTGAAGTACGGATGATTATGGAGCAATGGATGTATGCATAAGGTAGCTGTGAAATTGAATTATGGATGTTTGGATGAATGTGTTGTGTTTTATGTGGGATAGGACACTTATCTGAAATATTGGTCCGGCCTCGCTGTTGCCGGCGTAGAAAAGTGCTCCATCTGTCTGAGCCCAAATGCTGCGGGTCCGATCAGCGTCCCGGCGATGGCTTCAGACGTCTTCTTGAGTTGAGCCTGATGCTGCGGTCCGATTGGCGTCCCGGGGCTACAACGATGGTGATTTGAGTTGAGCCTGATGCTGCGAAACGATTGGCGTCCCGGCTGGCGTCAACGACGATGATTTGCGTTGAACCTGATGCTGCGAAACGATTGGCGTCCCGGCTGGCGTCAACGACGATGATTCTCTCGCTGGATGGCTTGGCTTCTTCCTTCTCAGGTGTCCAGTTTACGGTCGCCACTATGTTAGTTATTTGAACTAACACCGAAGACCCGATAGGCAGATCTTCTAATTTTTAGGTTCGGAGAAGGAACAATGAAACAACGTACTTTTCAGCGGAGAGTGTGTGTATGTAACGGTTTATTTTGACATTTCTTATATAGGTACAATTCTGACCATAGACTAATTTTAGGCATAATCTACATGATAGTTCCGATAGGCCGCGAACGCACTGTCAACTTAATAAGAAGCGTTGACAGATGTATTTTTCATGAATAACTCAGGTATTTGTTATGTTTGTCTCAAACACTATTTCATTTTCTTCTCTTTTTTCCTATAATAATGAATATGAATTTGGCAGCGCACTTCTCACCGCGCACCCATATATAATGAGATTCACTACATTGTACCCGAAGAAGTTTCATATTTATCGGAATCCAATAATGAGTCTGCTACATTTATACTATTGGATACAATCGAAGCGTAAAGTAAAAGGGAACTAATGACAGAAGTTTAAGCCGATGTATATGTCGGTCACGTCCCTCCTCCAACAGAACTGCCCTTTGTTTCCATTGATTGATGTCCTTCGGCTCGCTTCTTCATGATTTCTTACTGTTCGTCGAGCAAATTTCCCAGAGCCCTTTGTTAAAACTTTCTTGTTTGTCGACGAAATGGGTCGAACATCCAATTGCTTATCAGTTCGCAATGAAATTTGTTTTAAAGCTAACGACAAGTGAAATTTGTTTCGCCTTTTGTTGACAACGTCGGTTTATGATAAGCTGCCTGGCGGAAAGGACGCGAACGTGCCAAAACTCCTATTCATTTTGTGTATCGCGAAATAAACTACATTGGAATTTTCTGCAAGCTTCGAAGAAAATTCGTTCTTGTACAGCGTCGGGAGTATTGTTCCCTTTTATGTAGAAACTATTTCTATTTTAGAAGTTTTAGAATATTATAAAATGCAATTGTACGTTTTCTTTTTTCCATAACTTTTTTGTGTGACTAGGGATATGGATTAACACAAGGAGCGTCTCCCTTTGTTCTGAGAAGAAAATAATTATTCTTATTTCCATATACCTCCTCCACCCCGATTGCCATGTTAACTTGTCGCGTACTATGCTTATGTAGCTTTTATGATGGCGTTAACTTCATGTCGTATACGTCGTGCTCGACGATAAGTAAGACAGAAGATACAAAACGCGGTAGAGGAAGAGAAAACGTTCTATAAAATGTGACCCAAATGTCGTCGTTTTAAGTCTTCACGTTAGATGAGTATAATATAAAGTATCTTCTTTTTAAAATTATATAATAGCATTGAATGAACGAGTAAATAAAACCAACCCGCTGGACTGACAACCTTAAAAAGGTAGCGGGAAGTAGGCTCATGAGCAAGGTAGAGGTCCGTGTGTAGTGACGAGCGCGCGACGGACGCGAACAGGCTAATTGATTGATTGAACTAAGTAAATAAAATAGTACTTACCTACAAACATAAATTGTTTAAAAGGAAGGGCTTAGACCTAAAAGCTTTGCAAAAAGTTTAATTAAATATTGAAGATATTGTTACTCACAGATTGTTTTGTTAAGAACTCGTAATGTTATTATATTACGCTTTAAGTCTGGTTCAGTACACACCAACTTCCAGAGCCTAGCCATAATCAAGACTCGAGATCTTAAGCCTAACGTAATATTCCCTCGAGCAGAAAGATTAGACAGACATTAATTGCTTTTGTAAGTATTAGCTGTACACAAAGACAACTCTTAATTATTTTTTGTAACTATGAGTAACTTCAGGAAGGCGAGTGTTCTATTCTTTGAATCTCGTTGGTGCTACATAATATAGCAAGTTCTATTGTTATTTTACTATTTGTGTGATCACTTTATAATTTACTAGCTGATGCCCGCGACTTCGTCCGCGTGGAATTAGGTTTTGAAAATCCCGTGGAAACTCTTTGATTTTCCGGGATAAATAAGAGCTGTCTTGTCCAATCCAAACGAAATGAAAAATCACGTTGATCGATTGAAAGACATTCCAACAAACAAACACAATTAAGCGTTTATAATATAGGCAAAAATTGTTTCGTTTCATTTAGGTACACCATTTTTTATTAATCTTCTAGGCTATGTTATTTATCATTTTAATTGAAAATACCAATAAAAAGTACTAAGTACATAAAAATATTATTATCTTGAAAATGTATTCAACATTTTATAAAAGCTACAATAATTTAGGTTTTATTTTTGTGAAAATTATCTCTTTACGAAATAGACTCCTTTATAAAATCTTCCGTGAAAAACCTTTCCTAATGATACATCCTTGATCGCTCGGTTGAGTGCCGGCCTGAGACCGGAAAATTCTTATATTCACTTCCATTCAGCAAGTCGTGAGGTCTATAGGAAACGATCTAGTAACTACGGAGAAAATATTCTTGGAAAAGATAAGGCAAATTGACATCATTAAAAACTGATTCAAATCCAGTCATCCATAGTCTATACTAACTATTTAACCATTTTGATGAAATTTGGTACAGAGTTAGCTTACATCCCGAGGAAGGACATAGACTACTTTTTATCCCGGAAAATTAAGGAGTTCCTACAGGATGTCTAAAAACCTAAATCCACGCGGATTAAGTCGCGGGCATCTTCTAGTCGTTAGTAATTTCTTGGCTTTCCTTCGCAAATAGATACATAGATTAAATTTGATCAAAATCGTCAAATGCATTGCGCCAAAAGCTACCTAATTCAATAAAGTAATACAAAACGTGAAAATCTTCATGCAATTTCACATCATTATTACAACAAGTCGGCATAAAGCTCGACCACAGCCCAGAGGAGGACATAATTCGATGCAAACAATATAAATTTGATTTGCATGAACTACTCAAATAAATCACAGAGTAGAGCATTGTTGGACCCTGGTTGTGTTGTAGCAATAAATCCTTGCAGCTATCTGATTGAAAAACTTCAGCTTTGCTTTAATTTTTTGCTGGACGTGCAATGTACATCACACCACACACCCAAAAGTTAATATAAAAAAGCAGAGGAAGATTTAGATGGATAATAACTTATTTTGATTTAAGGATAGTAGATTGCTGAATGGCTGAATTATTGTCGATTTAGGCCCAGTTGCAGGACAGGCGGTTAAAGATACAATCACGGTTGTATACTTTGACCACGAATAAAAATCAAAGTAGATTGCTCCACAATTAAGAGTTTTAAAGGGTAAAATAGCCTAAAGGTAGCCTATAGGTAATCGGCGAAAATTGCCGCCTATCTATCGGTGTTTTACAGATCTTTAAAAAATCAAAATTCACGCGCAGTAAGTCGCCAGAATGAGCTAGTCAAACTTATAACGTAAGATGTGTGTAACTACAAGTATAATATATCAAACGTTCAATTCTATTTTCATTTGGAAACTTTCGCTTCGAGTTTACAATTATTACTGTCGGACAACCCCATTGGGGCCAAAGTTATACGATATTCACTGGCTCCCGTATTGGTTATAAATAAAATAGTATACTCGTACAAGCGAAACAATCAAGAAATTTCACCAAAGATTTTATAAAAAACATACGAGGAACCATAAGCTCAATTGGCTATAATCTGCTAAAACATGGCTAAAACAGACTAATCATTACGGAGAAAAATACTTACAGTACGCGGCAGAAAGTAATGTACATCGACCTTTAGAAGGAGATAGCAGATTGTAGAGCATTGTCTGTGTCGTTGAGACCGCCAAAACGTCATATAGGTATGAGTGACACAGGCAACGCTCTACAAAGCCGAAACATTCTAAAGGCCGATGTAGTTTAATTGAATAAAAAACTGTTTTATTTTTATTTTATTTCATTTTATTTAAATGCTAGTATAGACCCAAATGAACGCCTCTATGTACACCAAATAGACCAAATAAAGTCTACTCTTGCTCGAGTGTATCAGGCAATGATAGCAAGCGAGCTGGCTAGGCAGAAGCATGGAGAAGTGGCGAAAGCTCGTGAGGCATATAACATTTGCCCTCAAAGTTATCGCTTCTTGATGAATACAATCGCTCTGCCACGAAGGAAAAGAACCAGCACATCTCCAAAATAAACAAACTTAGACAACCCTTCCGTAATCTGATAATAAAAGAAATTTCACGAAAGTTTGGTGAATAAAATAGCTATAATATAAGTCATTAAAGTAGTTCTGATAGTGCGATATAAACATAAAACTGGTGCTTTAATATCGTCATTATGCACGTGGAGCGTCGTGATATAAGTCGTTAATAGAAAAAGTTTTTGCGCATAGCGAAGCGCGAGTTTTCTGATTTCCATATTGTTTGCATTTAGTTGGAATAGGTGGGGTAACGTTAACTTTACATAATATCCGCGAAAAAAATTGTCGTTATAATAAAAGTTAGCGGGAATACACCTTCAAGAATCATACGATACTATCAGTAAAACAAACAATTTTTCGCATGTTATACCTCACTAGGCCGTAGAAGTACCTATTGTAATACAATGACTTTTTTTTATATATTCTCATTTAAAGAGCTGAGTCACTTGTGTGACTATGTAGCTCTCGTAAGTCTACATAATGTTATTCAAACACTTGAAACTAGATCTAAATACTACTTATTTCCTATTTCTACGACTTGTGTTGCTACGGACCATCTTATACATACGTCTTGCTTTGCTGCCTCGGACGTCGGGTTTGGCAAAATAATATTTATATTACTTATTTCTGTATAGTTACACTATGATATTTTTATTGAAAAAGTATGAATAATGAATGAGTTGTTTATTTTAAATCAACAGTCGACCGTTATAGACTCAGAATTTGTATATATTATTTGTATCTATAGAATTAGACTTTACCCGGAGCTTCGCCCACGTGACATACAGAAATTTTCATTAATCGATAGATTTTTCACCATAATTTGTAGCCTTATAGTACCTACTCGAGGATCTATTAGTGAAATAATAATGTTAAGAATCGGATCATTAGTTCTGGTTCCTTCTGGAGTTTACCCCCTACATCAAACTCATTATAACTCACTCTTTATAACATTACAAGTAAATACTTATATCTATAAGTTATAAAATTGGTAAGTATAAGTCTTGCAAATTGCTAATGCGCGTGGCCGCCATTTTAGTGACGTCAGCACTAGGCTGAAGTTTCGAGCTGATTGTATATTTTTATTTCGGCTGACGTCAAAATGACGTAATTTCGATGTAAATGAGACATGGTTCCAGCGCCATAGCAATTTGGGGGACTTATATAAGATAATTTTGAGCCTCAATAGCTCAATCGGTGTAGGAGTGGACTGAAAACCGAAAGGTCGACGGTTCAAACCCCGCCCGTTGCACTATTGTCGTACCTACTCCTAGCACAAGCCTGACGCTAAATTGGAGAGGAAAGGGGAATATTAGTCATTTAACATGGCTAATATTCTTTAAAAAAAAAGTTCAAATTTCCGCTTCGATACATTAAATTTACCGTAAATATTTTCTTTATGATATTGTAAGTTAATGACAGACTGCGCTATATATATGTGATTTAGTAAATTATTTTTTCGTGCACCCGTTTTAATAAATTTTTTGGGGTTATCCGGGTTTTTTCTTTACTTGTGCTATAAGACCTACCTTCCAAATTTCATGATTCTATGTTATCGGGAAGTACCATATACTTAGGTTTTGTTGACAGACACGACAGACAGACGGACAGACAGAGGTTAAGGGTTTCTTTTTCCTTCTGAGTTACGGAACCCTAAAAACAAAGCTCTCTCGAACAAAGATAAAAATTGTATTGTGGAAATACCGCCACAGCCAGAGGAAAGGAAAAGCTCTACATTGTTGTTCTTAGTTCTTGCAAATCAGATTTAGGTACATTGTTTGCAGCGCATAATGTACGGTATGCGGTAGAGTCATGTGCCAGGCTCACTTAGTTTGTACCGTTTTATTAAGCACTAGCTGATCCCCGCGGCTTCGCCCGCGTAGATTTAGGTTTTTAAAGATCCCGTATAGCCTATGTCACTCAGGAATAATGTAGCTTTCTACTGGTGAAAGAATTTTTAAAATCGGTCCAGTAGTTTTTGAGCCTATTCAGTACAAACAAACAAACAAACAAACAAACAAACAAAGTTTTCCTCTTTATAATATTAGTGTAGATAATACAACGGGCCGTGCAGCAGAAATCGTAATATTTTAATTTCGCCATAACTTCAAAACCAAACGTCCAATTTTAATCATTCAAAGACCAAATATTATCTCCATAAACTGTTCTTAGTGATGAAATCATTTATTTTGATAAGGATTAATAGCATGAGTAAAATAAACGCGTTTAAATGTAGTCCAAAAAAAATTCAAGATTTTTAAATAAAAAAATGGTTGCTGTGCCTCACTCGACATAGATGGGTATAGTGTGTCGCGGACTTTTTTGTAGATATTTATAAGATCTACAATTAATTAGAACATTTTATGGTTCTATCTTTTATAGTTTAGGCAGCGTACGCAAAATAAGTAACTTTTCTGGTTGATTTTTTACACCTTGTGTCCGAAAAACCCAAATATCTTACGGAACCCTATTTTTTTCCAAAATAAAATATAGCCTATGTTACTCGTGGATAATGTAGCTTTCGAATGGTGAAAGAATTTTTAAAATCGGTCCAGTAGTTTTTGAGCCTATTCAGTACAACCAAACAAACAAACAAACAAACAAACAAACAAACAAACAAACAAAGTTTTCCTCTTTATAATATTAGTGTAGACTATAGATATGGTCGGCCTCAGAATTCGAGTAGCAATTCTGCAAAACAAAACGTCACAGGTATGAGTGACAGAGACTACAAATCCGATATCTCATTCTAAAGGTCGATGTACATTATTTTCTGCCGCGTACTGTATACTGTATCAGGCTTATAAGAAAGTACAGAAGACCCAAAACTACAGAACCATGCTAGCTCAAATAAATGTCGGTTGCTTTTATCACCCGCGCGTGATGCTGTACCCGGAAATATTTCGCGCAAATAAACATAACAATACACGCAAAAGAAAATGTTATTTCCGCTCTATTTGCGTGTGATGTACGATCTTATTCGTCTTGTGCATTGTACGGGACCCTTTCTAGCAGCAAATAGACCGTTCACTATAAGAGGGCGAATGATGTTTATGTAAACTTTTATACCTACCCCTAGTACAGCCCCGGGCGCGTGTTTCTCCTCAAATTTGATATCATTCCTTTACGCTTCCGTGGAAATAAATAGGGGTATATTCAAACGTTGGACGAGATAGGGTCATGATGGGACCCTTAGCTGAAGTTTACATAGGAGACTTTTTGTTTTCAAAACTCCTATTGGCAGTGGTTCTTATAGAACACACACACAGGATCGCATGAAAGTGACAGATCATCTCATTGATAAACACCGTCTCCTAATTTGTAAACCAAGAAACTATTTTCATGTTTAATATATTAAATGGGAGGATAATATACTTACAGCCCTTCCACAGCGTCCAGTTTTTTGCAGGATCCCGTTTGATGGCGAATGTGTTTATATGCTAGCGAGCATCCCGCGTTAACGCTAGCAAAAAACTACGCGGTGTGAAAGGGCTGTTAGTTTTAAATTGACTTTCTTCTATTTGTTAAATTCAATTATTTATCGACATTTAAAAAGTTTTCAAAATACACTTATTTGAATCAATAATATGTATTATAATCCCTAATTTTCAATCTATCAGTCCAGTTGTATTCATCACTCATGATTGATGTATTTAATTCACTAATTTGAAATCTTTTTTGGTAAAGGTGGCTATTAAATGAATGAAAATGTAGACAGAAGTATTTCAGATTTCTACCTACAGTAACATTTTGTCGAGCGACAGTTTTGTCGCTAGTGTGAACTAATGACGTGAGTGTAATGCGAATTACGTCCCTTGGACCCTATACATGCGTGGCTGTTTCACAAATGAATGGGAATGTACGTCTGTAAAGTCCCCCATTACATTTTATAAAGCCATCATCCACGACATTATATATAACTCCTCGGAGAACAGAGGCCTATAACCTTAATTAGGATCGATGTTGATGAGGATACCAACCGACAAGATGTCTTAAGGTGTTTACTCACTAAGAGTCGTAGCATGTACCTAATGTATCTAATCCATACTAATGTAAATCTAAATATATAAAAGGATTGACTGACTGACTGATCTATCAACGCACAGCTCAAACTACTAGACGGATCGGGCTGAAATTTGGCATGCAGATAGCTATTATGACGTAGGCATCCGCTAAGAAAGAATTTTTGAAAATTCAATCCCTAAGGGGGTGAAAGGGGTTTGAAATTTGTGTAGTCCACGCGGATGTAGTCGCGAGTATAAGCTAGATAGTAATATTATAAATGCGAAAGTGGATCTGTCTGTTTGTCTGTCTGCTAGCTTTTCACGGCCGATTTGATCTACCGATTTTGACGGACACAGAAATAGCTTGGCATCGTGGGGAAGGACATAGGCTTTTGGTCTTCTAAAAAACTCAATTTCTAAAATTCTAAACTAATCTTCTACTATATTATATAACGTTTCGGCAAAAAAAAATTCAAGGTAAGAAATTATTTACGTGTCCATTATTTTCTAATTGCCTCTTGCCCTTTTTACGACGGCACCTATACAATATTCTTGGGAAAAAGTTCCGTTGATTTAAAGGAATGTTTACCATTTAAGGTAATTGTTTGTTTTCATACTGTTACAAGGCCCACAATTGTTTGGACTGTGTATTTAATGTGGAGGTATCAAGTAGATTGGATTGTATTGGCTAACAGTAATTGAATATACGTAGCTCTTTTGTTTTCATTATTCCCGAATAGGTTTAGGGTAACGTGGACTTTCCGTCTAATGTCTAGGTTTTCACGAAAGCAATATATATTTTTTTTTGTATAAAATTATTTTGTAATATTAGTAAAACCTTTTATTTTTGTAATTTGAAGATGGCGTCCAAATAATGTACATAGGTAAGTACATGTACAAATGTAAGAAATATCCATACTATTATTATAAACGCGAAAGTGTGTCCGTCTGTCTGTCTGCTAGCTTTTTACGGCCCAACAAATTAACCGATTTTCATGAAATTTGGTACAGAATTAGCTTACCACTCTTTGTCCCGGAAAATTAAGTAAATAGTAGCTGACCCAGTAACATTTCATAAACGTTAATTCCTTAACTCCCGTACTCAGAGTCGCTTAATTGTTACTTACGTTAAGTTAAAACGAGACAGATCTATATCTCTCATATAAATCTGTCTCGTTTTAACTCAATCTTAAGTAACGATTAGCGACTCTGAGTACGGCAGTAAAAAGTTAATTCCCCGAAAACTGTTACATACGAGTAGGTAGTTAATACCTCAAAATACCCTAAAATTAATCACTTAACAGTTTACAAAGTCGTTTAAGTGGAGATCCATTATCAAAAACACAAGTCATTCACATATCATTAACTTCGGTTGTTAAATACTTTTAATTACAAAACTTTTAATAGAACTGTGACATTACAATGCTGAGTGAAGTCGGCCTTGTTTAGGTAATCATGGTATTTAAAATAACGTTTAAAAGTTAGACTAGGTAAACGGAAATTTAAAGAAAATCCTGTAATTATAGAGCACTGAAGTTTATACCTGCTAATTATCTACCTACCGTTATATTTTCTTCTACAATCCAATTATTTCTTAAATCAAAACCTATATATTTAGACTTTTCTACGTCCACGATGGACAGAGAAAAGTCTAAATAAATAGGTTCTGATTATCATTGCTTAGGAGTTTTCTTGGGCTAATACAATGCGTGTTCGATAATTCTAAAAAAAAATAGCTAACATCTAAATATGCATGCAATCACACACTCCCACTTACACACACTCATACACACAACGCACACATCACACACACACACACACACACACACACACACACACACACACACACACACACACACACACACAAGCATACACACACACTGTTGTAATTTTATTATTGTATTTACATTTATTCTAAAACTATTCTGTTAAAATAGTTTTCATTATAATTTTAAGTAATCTCTTGTGGCCTTCTGTTAAAACTAAATTTAAATTTAAATAATAATTATGTAATTACGCTGTTGATTACTTTCAAATACTTAAACAAAATAAAATAAAATAAAATAGGTACTTACGAAAACAAAAGCAATATAACTTCAAAAAGTTAGAGGTGCCCAGGATCGAACCCCGGACCCCCGATCGATTAAAATTTTAACTAAATTCAGTAAGTACATGTTTTCAATAAACAATAATATCGTGAAAATTTAAATTGGCAATCTGATAAAGTTTTTTAACCAACTGAACGGTGTTTGCTAACTGATACCGCTAGCTAACCATTATATTATACTCGAATAAGTTCTCAATTCAATTTCTGTAGATTCTGTTAATAAACAAAGTAAGTACCCAAAGTAAATACAACAAGTCAGAAACGAGAAAATCGAAACGTTGCTATTTCGCTCTTGAACTCGCAAACAGTTTAGGAAATTGTACTAAACCGAGTTTAAACTTAATTCCATTAAGAGCCGGTTATACGGGAGCCCGTCGTTTTAAACTAACTTTACTTTCGTTTAACTTTTAAGACTTGGGCATACACAACACGCGATGACTGTAGGAACTAGTCCAACGCGGCTTCTAGCTTATAGAAGCCGCGTTGGACTAGTTCCTACAGTAATAATAAATAAATAATTGTATGAAAATTTTCGTACCGCAGACAAACTAAACCTCAACTGCCGCTTCAATCTAGAATATGGAGTGCACTTTCGGCTTCCGTTTTCCTCGCTAGCTATAAATATTGGTACCTTACCTAAGTCATACGTGTCACGTGCATTCTTGCCGCTCTAAAATTACGATATTTTATAGTAAATATAGTTAAAAACGAAAATTGAATATCTTGAATGTCTTCGTATATTTAATACATTGAATAGTTAAATTATTATTTGACACCTCTGCGATCTCTATCCACGCACCCTGCACCTATACACATACTCTATGTGACGTCCTGCAATAGGTACAGCTGCCGTCACGCTTCATGTATGTCCAAGCCTTTATCCAGGCACTCTTCGTTTGAAACTAACTTACTTTCGTTTAACTTTTACGATTTAAAAACCTGGAAGATACGACTTAGAGCGTGTCCACACGGCGCGTTGCGTTGCGTTGCGTCGTCGCAACGCAAATATTTTGACGCATAGCCGGCCACACGGGCGCTGCAGCGTTACTATGACGCAGTCAACGTTCCGTCGGCGCAGCGGCGACGCACAGTTGCGGCAAGTATTTTGAAAAAAATTCGCAGTCAGTCTATAGCAAATCATGGATCGGAAAAGACGTCTAGCATTGCTCCTATTACTACGTCACCGCCGAAATCGACGCAAGATCACAAGACGGTACTGGATCAGTCCTTTCATTTCATTAAGAAATCGTGATGGACAGTTTTTTTTTTTAGAATATCGGGAGTTGCTATTAGACGAAAAGAAGTTTTATAATTTTTTTAGAATGAGTGTATCCAGCTTCGAATGTTTATTGAAGTCCTTAGAACCACACATACGAAAAAACTATACTAATATGAGGAATCCAGTGGAACCAGTAGAAATGCTGGGAATCACTTTAAGGTAACTATATAAATATATTTAAGTAATAAAAATATAACAGTTTTTTTGGTTTGTTTAATTAGTAATCAACTCACAAATAATCAGCAATTGTCATAATTTTAAATTTAGACATTATTTAAGAGAGTAATCAACTCACAAATAATCAGCAATTGTCATAATTTTAAATTTAGACATTATTTAAGAGAGATATCATCCAGTAATTACAAATTAGAAAAATCGTATTCAGTTTCTTCACTTGCTTGAGATGTTTCTGGAGATGTAATTGAATTATTAAAATCAGAAATGTATGTACTTTGAAAATTTGCTGTTTGATACCCATATGGTGGTTGGTGAGACGTTGATGGGCCACTCACATATGATGATGTTTGTCCATACCGCATTTCATCTATAATTTGTATAACTTTACTTTGGAAACGGAGAGTTTCTCGGTCGGAAAATTCTTGAATAGATGGCAATATAGCTCTGAAAAAGGACATATGGCGATTTTCCGGCTCCTTGAGAAGTTTTAGTCCTTCTCTTTCAAACTCATCCATTTGCATTGCCCTTTTGCGCGCGACTGGAACATAGCGCGGAGTGTTGTCTGTGGTAATGTCATCATTTGTAGACGTAGATTCATTGTTGATTTCTCTAGGCGAGTCTAAGCTAGATTCGGTGGCATTTTGTTCCACTTTTCTCAAAAAAAGGAGTTGATTGTATAAATGATACTTCTTCAGTTTCGTAGCGCCCGAGCCCGATTTTGATGCTTCTTTTAATTTTTTTGAATATCTGAAGTAATTATCTTTTACACTTCTCCATTTTTTTATTAAATCATTACCTGCAAAACCAATAGTAAACATGATTTAATAATTTATACATAGTGAATTTCTCGATAAAATTTAATGACATATTCAGATATCGTTAACAAACACTATGTGACCGACTCTGGAATCGTGAAAATATAACAGCTGTTACATACAAAAAGCAATACCTACTGAATCAAAATGTATGCAACAGCTGCTATTTTTTTCGCGATTCCAGAATTAATTGGTTACATAGAGAAAGTTATTTGCTATCGATGTCTGAATATGTCAGTATTTTTTTTCGGGTATCTATCTATCTCATAAATGCATATTATAATAATTATTTTCTTTTCAGATACCTAGGAAGTGGAAATTCAATAACTGATTTACATTTCAAATTCAAACGGGGAAAATCTACTATTGCATATATAATACAAAGAGTTTGTCGTGCTATATGGACCAATCTTCTTCGAGACAACATCCCTGAACTGACAACTGAAAGTTTCCAAACAATAGCGAGGGGTTTTGATGTAAAGGCAAATTTTCCTCAATGTGTTGGTGCCATCGACGGCAAACATATCCGCGTGTGTAATCCTGCAAATAGTGGCTCACTTTTTTTTAATTATAAAGCCTTTTTTTCGATTGTGTTGCTAGCTATTGTGGATTCAAATTACAAATTCGTATTTGTCGACATCGGTGCATACGGAAAAGAATGCGATTCAACCATATTACAAAATTCTAAACTGTACGAGCTAATGATTAACAACAACTTACCACTACCTCAACCCCAGCCACTCTCTGGTAGCAATATACCAACCCCGTATGTATTTGTGGGTGACGAAGCTTTTGGACTGAGCAAACATATTATGCGTCCATATGGCGGTCAAAATCTCGACTTACAACAAAAGGTTTTCAATTACCGTCTAAGCAGAGCCAGAAGATATGTCGAATGCGCTTTTGGGATTATGGCTAACAAATGGCGCATTTTTCACAGACCGATAGACGTGTCCTATGACTTCGCTACTGACATTATAAAAGCATGTTGTGTATTACACAATTTTGTCGCTGATCGAGATGGTTTTAGACAAAGAGATAAATTTGCTATAAGTGTTGATGAATTTCTCCCAATACAACCCGTACATGAAGAACAGACAGCACCGAATGTCATAAGACAGCAATATGCGACCTATTTTATGACTAGAGGAACTCTGCCTTGGCAGCTAAATAAGGTATAATTGTATTATGAGGGTTTTCAAGATTTTCTTGCACCGCCAATTCCGCGATCAGTAAAAAAATAATATTTTATACCTACTCAGCGTAGTCTAGGTTAGTTTTGAGCTAAGTAATAAAATAGTACTCACGCTAATCTAAATTCCCTAAGTTTTAAAATTTTAGAGTGTCGAGATATTAATTTTGTACTGATCGCGGAATTGGCGGTGCAAGAAAATCTTGAAAGCCCTCTTAAATAAAAAAAACATAAATATCTGTACTGTGAACTCACCAACTTTATTTTTTCGTTCAGCTGTGAAATTCTCGTAATCAGGAAATAAAACTTTTGATATGTCTTCCCAGGCTTTTGTTTTTAAATTTTTATTTTTAAAATCTACGTTTGACTTGTCCCATATAATTTCCCTTTCCTGTATCAATGTAATCAAGTAATCTATGTCAATTTCTTCAATGGTATTCATTTTACCCTGCAAATAAAACTAATTACCCTGCAAATAAAACTAAATACAAAAACGTAAACGTAAAACGAAATGAGCTTCCGTGTATCCTCTCTGTCAACGCACAAGCAACTGAGCGCTGACGCTCCGACGTCGCACGAGTACACCCCCTCCCGCTTCGTCTCGGGGGCTGCTGTCCGTCATGTGTGCGTTGCGACGACGCAGCGCGCCGTGTGAACACCTTGGTTATTTGTATGTAAAACAACGCAGTGGTAGCGCTGCGTCGACGCAACGCTGACGCAACGCGCCGTGTGGACTGGCTCTTAGCAAATTGACCGTAGCATTTTCGCCGAGTAATATTGTTACGGTACCGAAAAGTTAATCTCTTTGTTTTAAACTTCTTTCTTAATTTGCAGTCGTTAATCATGTGTGGGTTTAGAACAAGTACCTACTAAAATTGAGTTTATTTTTAATAAAGTTTAGAGTGGGTAGGGCGCTTAGTGAACTCTTATTATTTCAAGGAGAATTTTGATCAATTTTAAATATTTTATATAGAAAAGATTTAGATGAGGTCTACGACTTCGTCCGCGTGGTTTCTTAAAACCTCATAGGAATAAAAAATAACTCTCGTCCGTTTCCGGGAACCAAACTACCACTGTACCAAATCGGTTTAGACATACAGACACTTTTGCATTTATATATTAGTATGGATTACGGCAAGGTATAGGTACGTATGTGATTGCTATGAGATTTGATTTTTAATCTTTGTGCAGTGTTGTTATACCAATATAACATTTTCACTCTACCCTTAAATTCCCCTTGCGCACTCGAAACCAAATATGTAGATAGATACGTCCCTAGGGCAAAGAAACTAAACACATTCTGTTGCTACCGCAAGCATAGTTTCATATTAATACAAACGCTTTGTTTAGTGCCCTTTTCATGTGACTAGTCACTAGTGTATCATATCTATTTCATCCAGATATGATGTGAAACGTTACAATGATGAATGAGGTCTCTTAAAGGTTTCAAGGGACTCCTTTGTTTTAAATCTAGCTGAAATAATGGGGTTCATAATTTTATGAAACTCAGTGGCATTTTTCGATATTTCATAGAAGATTAACAAAATGTTGGGAGGTTTTTAGACTTTTATTAAATAAAGGTAATGTAAATTATTATTATGATACATGTCTGACAGTTTTTCTTTAGTTTTATTAATTTTGCTTAGTGATATTTTCAGTTAAAAGTTTAACATAGCTGATACAAAGCTTTTTGACTGATATTCACTTGAATTGACAATATATAGGTACTTTCCATTCAAGTTTATGACTAATTTTGTAATACTTTAACAGACATGTTGAACATGGCTAATAATAATTGTCTCCCAAACTCATCTAAGTAATAAATCTGTTTTAGAATATACAGGTTTACCCTTTTATAATAATATGGTACCCCACTTGGACGTCAAAATGACGTCATTTCGATTTTAATGAGACATGGTTCCAGCGTAATATCAATTTGCGGGACTTATAACACAAATATTTGTCCAGTTTATGCGTTTAGGCCTACAGCAGGGGAAGGTAAAGGCAGAAGTTAATTGACCCGTCGTCGTGTTTGCGCTGGCGTGGTGCCGGGTGTTTGCACACTGCCATCCAATTGTCCTGCTCATTATCTACACGCGACTAGCACTAAAATAGGCATATTTAGCCACACCAAAAAAGTTAAGCATGAGTGATAGGATCTGTTAATTAACGGAATTAAGTAATTGAAGACTATCGTTGAACTCGAGGACCCAACTCCTCATCCCTGATGCTATAAGGAATCTCATTCTTAAATCACGGTGATGCCACGGGATTTGTAAAGAATCATGCGTTTTAATATTTTAACGAAATTTGGTACTGAGATATCTTGAAACTGGGGAACGGGCTACCACGGATAGGTATACTATTTTTGTCGTGGAAAATCAAAAGTTCCCACGCGGTCGAAGCCGCGGGCATCAGCTAGTCTGCAATACCTACCTACATCTCAAAATTATTGCGAAAGTTAGTTAGCTTAATTAATAAGGTAGATCGTAAACTTTGGACGTCCTTTGTCCCTCTCAAGGTTGTTGAGATCCAATATTGACAATCCAATCGTCGATATTGAAAATTTACTTAGTGAAATTTCCACCATCTTTAACGAAAGCTTACCAATTCACATAGTAAAACTAATATTTGCTTAGGTACCAACATTTCAACCAACCCTTGTCCATGGGCAAGGCAAAGATGGCACTTAATGGCTGAACAGTAGCTGAGTACTTAGGTACAATAATACAATTAGGGTTATTAGATTAGATTTAGGGTTTATTTTTTAGGTAGTCATTTAGATAGATTTGTAGACAATAATGGTACTATTAAGGGTTGTGTAGATATAATGAATATTATAATATCTCGAGCGAGCACTAGGAACGCTGGTGCACAGATAAACCCGACCAGGTTTTTGCTGCATCGGAATGATATCTGTAATGTAGTATTTAAAATGTATGTTTGTTTTAAATAAATAAATAAACAATGATAATGTCGCCACACTTAGAAAAAAATCGCATCCAGTTTCGGCACCTTTTGTATTACTTTTAGTAGTAATTGTATTTAATGAGTATTTATTAATCACAAAAATTGCTTACATGGGTATGATTAACATGGAATCCTGGCCCCTAAACTAGGAGATCCCGTATCTTTAGGGCCAGTGCCTTCCCATACATAAACGTTGTACTTAAAATTAATTATTAACAAAATACAATGCTTGCGTGTTTATGTGTTACTGTGTGTGTGTTAGTGTGCGCGTATGTGAATTGTGATTTGTGAGTGCCTGTGGTTGTTTTAAGATCGGAGTACTTTTAAATGCTATTTAAAGATGCATATTTTTGAATAGCTTTTAAAAAAAATCTAACTTCTTTTTCAACAAAAGATGACCAATAAATCTTGTATTTGCCGCAAACATTTGCTTACGTAATGTACGTTTGAACCAACCCTGGTCCTTGGTGTCGGGCAAGGCAAAGGCGGCAGTTAATGGCCGTCGTGTTTGCATTGGCGCGCCTGTGCTGTTTGCGCACTACCCGATTGTCCCACTCATTGACTACATACCTAGTTTTACCGCTTCGTTTACTTTCGTCGCGTGAAAAACTACGGCCATGATAAATTCAATGAACTTTACATTTACTCGTACTGTATGCACTAAATATTTAGAGTTTTGATTCTCATATATGTACGTAGGTAAGTAGTTTGATTTAAACCTCTTTTTACTTAGATAAGTAATTTTTGTGAAGTAAAAATTCTTTAGACTCTAGAAAGTGTTAAATCAAATCTTTCTCGGACGAAGTTCATACGTCACTTCAACCGAATATGGCCGCCAAACAGATCGGCTGTGTTGAGGCCGCCATTTTGTATCGAGATGGTACCTAGTAGGTTGTTAGTGCCATAGATTAAAAGCTCTATTTTTATTTCAATCAATCAGCCTATTTACGTTCACTGCTGGACGTAGGCCGTCGCGAGAACGCGCCATCAGACGCGGTCCTCCGCCTTCCTCAAACTCCCACTTCCCGCTACCGTCTTAAGGTATAGATACCTCAATCTCTTCTCTTATTTATAAGCCTTTATTATTATACATTGTATGGGCAATGGTCAAAGACCTCCTCCTCCGGTCGCCATTTTTCCCGGTGCTGGGCGAGCCTCTTTCAAGTTTTTCCCACAAGCTTGGTGATGCCGTCGGACCAACGCACGGGATGGTTGCAACGTTTTTTTTTTACAATATACGTCAATGCTACGAAGTTATTTATATCGCTACGCTGTAGCACGTCAATGTTAAGGTCTACGAACATGAAAGGCGAGTAAGTTATTTGAAAACTAGCTGATCCCCGCGGCTTCGCCCGCGTAGATTTAGGTTTTTAAAGATCCCGTATAGCCTATGTCACTCAGGAATAATGTAGCTTTCTACTGGTGAAAGAATTTTTAAAATCGGTTCAGTAGTTCTAAAGATTACCCCCTACAAACAAACTTAACGACATTACCTCTTTATATAATACAACGGGCCGTGCAGCAGAAATCGTAATATTTTAATTTCGCCATAACTTCAAAACCAAACGTCCAATTTTAATCATTCAAAGACCAAATATTATCTCCATAAACTGTTCTTAGTGATGAAATCATTTATTTTGATAAGGATTAATAGCATGAGTAAAATAAACGCGTTTAAATGTAGTCCAAAAAAAATTCAAGATTTTTAAATAAAAAAATGGTTGCTGTGCCTCACTCGACATAGATGGGTATAGTGTGTCGCGGACTTTTTTGTAGATATTTATAAGATCTACAATTAATTAGAACATTTTATGGTTCTATCTTTTATAGTTTAGGCAGCGTACGCAAAATAAGTAACTTTTCTGGTTGATTTTTTACACCTTGTGTCCGAAAAACCCAAATATCTTACGGAACCCTATTTTTTTCCAAAATAAAATATAGCCTATGTTACTCGTGGATAATGTAGCTTTCGAATGGTGAAAGAATTTTTAAAATCGGTCCAGTAGTTTTTGAGCCTATTCAGTACAAACAAACAAACAAACAAACAAACAAACAAACAAACAAACAAAGTTTTCCTCTTTATAATATTAGTGTAGATATGTACTAGTACGTTATAGTTCGCATCTGTTCCACATTGTAAATACTTTTCCACGTCGACGCTCGACGCCTTTGTGCTGGTGGCAGCTGCGGTTTATAGTGAATCGAGTTCGACTACGTGCTCAGCAAAACTTAGCTATTTTGAGCTTTGGTTACGATTTCCTCTACCGAAGTCGCTTGAAATCTCACCTTAACCACAACTTTTTATACTACTACGTAGGTGCGCGCGTGTGTGTATAAGTTTATCGATTCCCTTATAGTTACCAAACTACTCATAAGTTTTCATAAATGAGCTATATTTGGGGTTTTCTTAGCGGGCCGAGTGTCTTATGCTATTAAGAATGAGCTATATCTATAGTAATATTATAAAGAGGTAAAGTTTGTAAGTTTGTAAAGTTTGTAAGGAGGTAATCTCTGGAACTACTGAACCGATTTTAAAAATTCTTTCACCAGTAAAAAGTTACATTATTCCTGATAGACATAATTTATTTTAAAAAAATAGAGCCCCCATGAAAATCGTTCATGGGGTATTTAGACAAGCAGCCGGGTTTGCTTAATTTTATATCCCGTATAAGTTATAACAAATAATGTATTTAACTATAAGACCGCCTTTGCAATATTCTGTACCCGTAGTAGGTACCTATAAGATTTTACGTCTCACCAAACGTTGCTAGAATTCGAGAATCGAAACACAATAACATCAAAGTAAAACCGACCTAAAGAGCCTTGAATTGAAGTAAAAATTCAATGCCACTGATTTTAATTTCGCCAGGTTTCCGCTTGGAGCGCTGGCTGTAGATGTGTAGACAAATTTGAGCTTTAAAACAAGGCTCTTAAGATCCAGTTTACTATAACGCAGTAGTGTTTCGACTCTCGAATTCTAGCAACGTTTGGTGTGACGTAAAATCTTATACTACGGGTACCTACGGTATATATTGTTCGGTATCTTATATTGCTTTTCTAAACTTTCCTATGTATGTTATGCAATAAAGATTTTTACATGAAAATAAATGAAAAACACCCTTACTACTGGAAAATAGCCCAACCATTTATCTTCGTAGAACAAATTCAATGTAGTGAACGTGGAATTCCGTCGCGTGACGCGTCCACTTTTTCAAACTTCTAATCTTATCGCCACGACGCCTGTTGACGTTGGTGCCAGACCACACTTTACACAATAGCCTGCATTGTTGAAAGTAATGTTGACTGACACAAAAACATAGTGTTCTACTAGAAACTTGTTTTTGTGCCCAAAGAAAATCCTGCTAACTATCGTTTTCTGGCCACACCACTAAATTCTAAATCTATTATAAATAAAAAGAAAAGCTAAGTGACTGACTGACTCTGACTGTTCTATCAACGCACAGCTCAAACTACTGGATGGATTGGGCAGAATTTGGGATGGCAGATATCTATAATTATGACGTAGACATCCGCAAAGAAAGGATTTTTAACCGACTTCAAAAAAGGAGGAGGTTCTCAATTCGTCGGAATCTTTTTTTTTTTTAATGTATGTTCCCCGATTACTCGAAGACGCCTGGACCGATTTTGAAAATTCTTTTTTTGTTTGAAAGGGTATACTTCAAAGTTGGTCCCATTTAAATTTGGTGAAGATCTGATGCACATCTTCGAAGATAGATAATGGAATTCCTCAACGGATAAGAGTAAATTGCTCGCGATCAGTGTAATAGCTTAGTAAACAGTAGATTTTTAACCAGGCATAGCATATTTTAATACCATGGGGCCACTAAAAATTGTGAAATAAATTTTTTTTATAAAAAAAATAAAAACCGACTTCGATACACAAACACTAAAAATTGAAAAATAATTTAATTTATTACCGCATATATTATGTATACAAGAGTTGATATAGTTCCATAATAATATTTTTTGGGGTCGGTGCCAATGAGGTGCCATTGTGGAGTCTCATAAAAATTCGAAGTCTAGACGATTCGCGCAGCTGAAGCTAATTGGCACCGGCACCAAAAATATTATTATGGAACTATATCAACTCTTGTATACATAATATATTCGGTAATAAATTAAATTATTTTTCAATTTTTAGTGTTTGTGTATCGAAGTCGGTTTTTATTTTTTTTTGTAAAAAATTTTGAATATTCAATCCCTACAGGGGTAATTATGTAGTCCACATTGAAGAAGTCGCAGGCATAAGCTAGTAAGTTTTATAAATAGTATGTACCTACTAGCTTATGCTCGCGACTTCATCCGCGTGGACTACACGAATTTCAAACCCCTATTTCACCCCCTTAGAGGTTGAATTTTCAAAACATTTAACTGACATCATAATTGCTAAAAGCTCGCTATCAATTAAACACTAAACTCGATAATTAATCTTTGTAGGCAAAATACGAAATACAACAAAAGTGAATCGCCACAATGTGGTTTTGGCTAAATTATCACTTCGCCGCAAATTATGCATAGGTTACAATTAAACATGATAAATAGAACAGATTGAAAAGCGAAAATCCGTACAAATTGCATGTATTGTGTTGCTATTGACATATGATAAAATTGGTAGGTCGCACTATTTGATTTGATTTTAGTTAGAGCCTAGGGCTAAGCTAAGTTAGATTCAGAGGCTCTACTGATGCCGGAAGGGCGTAACCCAAGCGGTTCGAAAAAAAACCAGGAGGCGGTGCTAGCTTTGATTCAAGTATACCACTTTGCCCGTCCGTCTGAATGAGTCCTATAAATTATTGTTGTCCTATTTAACTTTTTTTGGTATATAAACAAACAAAATGGAAACCATACTTAGGTAGTTAGTACCTACACGCAGAATACATTTTTAGCGCTTAAACTATCGTGAGTGATTTCCATTATATATAGTATACTAGATGATGCCCGCGACTTCGTCCGCGTGGATTTAGGTTTTTAAAAATCCTGTGGGAACTCTAATATTTTCCGGGATAAAAAGTAGCCTATGTCCTTCCCCAGGATGCAAGCTATCTCTATACCAAATTTCGTCAAAATCGGTTGAACGGTTGAGCCGTGAAAAGCTAGCAGACAGACAGACAGACGGACAGACAGACAGACAGACACACTTTCGCACTTAAAGTATGGATTTCTACATACAATACGTATAGTATAGAACAAATTATCTAGAACTTTGTCTAAACGCGTTAATATAATATTATTCAATGTACAAAGTATCCATATAAACGGACCGAAATAAGGAACGATAGTATATTTATCTTGCTAAGTTATTTAAGGAAATAAAAATTATACGATGACATAATAGAATATGAATTCGTAACGAAAGTACCTACTACACAAACCCAGCCGCGCATTATTTAGAGCATGATATTATATTTCATCTAAACCCAGTTGCCAATTGCGCCGTAAAGTCAGATTTTTATTGGAATGATTCTATTTATCCATTCAAAGACAAATATATAGTTGAATGAGGAGGTACTAAATATGCGCAAAACATCGCGTTCAAATATATAAATAACAATCATCTTCCTACGTCAGTATGTCTCAATCCCAAAATAAATATTGTATATTTTATACCTAGCACTTCTACAGCCGAAGGGTGATCAAGCCTTTGGTTTGCAGAGTCCTAATTTGTCAAAGCCGGGTATAGTCTTATATCGTCAAAACTTGCACGAAACTAGACGAAAAACGTCTGTAGGGGAAAAAATTCTCCTTATTTCATATTAATTTCCTTGTATTTGCAAATTGCATCTCCAGCAAAACCATTGTCTCGTATAACAATACAAAATGTTCGGGTACGCGTGTGTCGTTGACCACGCGATGACACCGTTATAATTCTCTGAATTATTATATTTCGATTTTAACACCGAATATTTACGAAAGAAGTAAGTACCACTTATTCATTTATTAATTATCTATTATTATTTTAAACTATCCTACACACTATATAAAATCTTACAAATAAAGCACGAATGGAACTTATTAGTAGATAGTGGAGCAAGTATTATTTATTATTATAAAACCAATATTCACATAACCTACGTACAAAATTAAATTATCTAGGTACCCAAGAAAAAAAATTACAAGCTACACATTCTACCTATTTGCCCATTACGAGAGATAAATTGCACTTACTTTAACTGTTAGCGACGCATTTCAATAGTCAATTTCGTGACCGCCGTGTAGTCGCCGTCGTCATCAGGACAGGTTTTGGTCATCAGGTCCGGAGGTCTGGAGTCTGCGCCTCTTCTATCTTCTTGGTGGGCCGGGAAAACCCTGGACTCCTCGAACTGGGCCGGGAATACCCTGGACACCTCCTAGTTGTGGCCGGGATAACCCTGGACGCACGATGATGCTGGGCCGATCAATGAAGCTTGAGATGTCTTCTGTTCATTATGGATTCATTTTTTTTGGCTTATTTCTTGATGTTAGTGTTTTTTGATTTTTAATACAGGACGTGGAATTATTTTCTTCTTTTTGTTCTAATTGAGTCTTGAATCTTGATATTCTTTAGAAAATTGTGTAGTCTTCTTCTTGATCGGTGCCCAGCCGGTGCACGCACTTAGATTAGGCATGCACCGACTGGCAAGGGTCGCCATGAGATATGTTGTGGCCGTATGGTAATAATTAAATGCGGCAACGGTGAAAGATGTTTATTGAGAGCCGGCTTATGATCTACTCTCGCTTATGGACTAACAATAACAATAAATAAATCTTACATACTATTGTTTTAAATCTTATTGCTTAACTACCTAACCTACATAATTTTGCATCACCTCTCTTTCAATCCGATGTGCAGGCAACCTACTTTGATATATTGAGGAGTTGCATTTTTATGTTACAGCTAATATGAACATGCTACGTTTAAACTGTCAATTCGTACATATTACAATACTTGGCTCCCTAGTTTTGCCGAGTGCACTGAATCGAATTTAACTCGACATAGAATTGAATGCTCGAAGTTTATTACAACGCTATTATCTGTGGCAGAGCCAAGAACGTAAATTTTATGTATTTTGCATTCAAATTTCGTGAATTCATTATACCTAAGAGATGTATGTACCTAACTCAGTAAGTAGTTGTTTACTTTGTATAAGAGATAGTAAGAATATACATTGATGACATTGATCTAATTGGGTCAAATGTCAAATATTGGTGAATCTAACAAAACCATATCGTGCCAATATTCCTACGTAATACCCATGAATTAATTTAGAACGTAATATTCAAACCAAGTTTATGTAAATTACCAATGGACAAATTGACATTCCAAAAAGATACAAATATCGCTTTACTCTCTAAAATACTTCTATTATACTTTATAATAATAGGAGTCATGGATAAAAAAAATCGTTTGGTAAAAATCTAAAGGTATTAAGAACAAACAATAAATGCCAGTAGTATCGCAATTCGCACCTATAAGCGCATTCTTATTTAGTTTGTAGAAAAGGGTGGTTCGAGCCTCTTAACTGTTTTCCACGTTTATCTATTTACCATTCTCTATTTACAGTAGCCTTAAACGAGATTCTCTTCAATTGGAATTCAATTTACCGTCAAAATGGACGTTAGGCCTCATTTGGCGACGTACCTATTCCCTCGGCGAATACTCACACCATTCTGTGCTTGTTTCGTAAACAGTGTTTAAGATAATTTTGCAGTATCAAGGACCCTTTTACCCGACTGCACCAGAACCAGAGTCATGTTTTAGATACAATTTACAACAATTACTACTACTAATCTGTATATCTAAATATATAAAAGGAAAAGGTGACTTACTGACTGATTGACTGATCTATCAACGCACGGCTCAAACTACTGGACGGATCGGGCTGAAATTTGGCATGCAGATAGCTATTACGACGTAGGCATCCGCTAAGAAAGGATTTTTGAAAATTCAACCCCTAAGGGGCTGAAATAGGCGTTTGAAATTTGTGTAGTCCACGCGGACGAAGTCGTGAGCATAAGCTAGTGTATATATAAAATTTAAAGTCCTGACTGACTGACTCACGCACAGCTTAAACCGCTGGTCCTAGAGACATGAAATTTGGAGGATGTGTTCTTTGTAAAGTGTAGAGTTTGTATGCCACTAAGAAAATATTGTTTTTAATTCCACCCCTAAGTGGGTTGAATGGGAGTTTGAAATGTATGTAGTCTACGTAAATGAAATCGCGAGTATAGGTTAGGCTAGGGTTATAACTATAATAGTAAGTAGTAGTAGTAAATAACTATAATTCCGTTGTACACAATCTCTAAACTAAAATGGCACTTCTGAATCTATTCCTGTCCCTTTCATAATGTTGCTTGCGGTGAAGAATAGCACTAGATCTAGACCTGTTAATTTAGTTTAGTTTAGAGATTGTGTGCAAGAGAATCGGCCCCATCTTATCTGGAGCATTACTCTTACGTACTTGAGATCAATACCTACAGACTCGCCGCGTTTACTAAATTAAATTGACCTTTTGCTTTTCATCAAGTTTTAATTTTGTGTAAGAAAATAATATAGAGTAGATTTTAATTAACTTTCTTTTATATTTAAAGTGGTTTGATGAGGTAAAGTAATTAGCTGGGATCCTATTCAGTTCTGATTTGCTAGCTTTTCCTCGGTCTTCGTCTGCGACCACGATTATGGTTTCTGAACGATCCCGTTAGAATTTTTATCAATAAATATTTTTGTTAAATAAGAGTCTACGTTGAAGCAAGAATCTAGATTAACGTCTTATTTTGCGGCAGCTACAGCGTGGTTGAATTATAATTAAAAAATATTTTTATAAAACGATGCGTAGCAAAACAACAGCTTTGTACCTAACTTCATACATAATAATTAATAATACTTATGGTTTAGATTTATCCAAGGACTTCCTCAGAACTTAGACCGTATAATATGTATAATATTATAATATGTATATTATTGGCTTCCCATAGCACAGGGAATCCTAGTTTGGGGGCCAGGAACTTTGCATTGCTTCTACCAGGGTTATGTATTATTGTGTATATACCTTGTAAACTTTTATCAAATAAAGATTTATATTACAGTCTTGAGGCAGATACAGCGTAGTTGACATTGAATTAAAAAAAAAACTTGAAATGCGATAGCATTCCTACTACGGTGCAAAACAACAAGTAGGTAGGTAACTTCATACATAATAATATTTAATGGTTTAGATTTCCCCAAGAACCTCCTCAGAACTTATATTACGGTTCTAGTTTGCGGCAGATATAGCGTGGTTTCTAACCATATGCGAGACATTACGACAGCCGTTAAAGTTAAATAACTCTAACGATATGGTGCCATGATAGTCATTATCACGCGGCCTTTGCATGAAACACATGGTCGTTTCGTAAATCAATCTAGACAATAGATTATCTACCATCCGGCAGACAAGTGGAAGCGGTGATAGCCTAGGGGATAAGACGTCATCCTTCTATTCTGGAGGCCGAGGGTTCGATACCGAACACGCGCCTCTCACTTTTAGGCGTTGTGCGTTTTAAACAATTAACGGTGAAGGAAAAAATCGTGACGAAACCTGTATGCCTGAGAGTTTTGAGAGAGAGAGAAAGGTGTGTGAAGTCTGCCGATTCATACTGGGCCAGCGTGGCAGACTGATGTCTAAGGCCTTCTCAACCCCAGAGTAGTGATAATATTACCAAAGCAATTAAACTTAGGCAACCTAAGATGCCGCTCTTATATTATATAACATACAAAGGAGTCGGATTTGGCGACAACCCAAAATTGTACTAATGGGGTCGCAAGTAAAATTGTTCCAATGAATTAAATGCCTCACTGCTTGATGTACGAGTATGTAGATATACTTAACGGCAAGGAACTAAATTAATTGCCAGCTTCATATTTTATGTTAAGGCATTTTTTTATCGATGCCATGGTTGGTGCCAAGACTTTGAAGAATAGCCTTTTATTCGATAAAATTTTCGCCTCACAGAGCGCTCCCAAAATAAACAACATCCCATATTGTTGTAACTATTTAGGTATTGTAATATTTTCATTTAAAAAAAAAGGTACTAGGTACTTTAGGTACTAAATATAAAATTTAACAAAAACCGATCTCCTATTCAGTAAACGAAGGTAGATGATATGTGTATCGAATTGAACACATTTTTGAGTTGTAAGTTATCAAACGGGGAACACGAGTTTTTTTTATTATTTGCTAGCAGATGCCCGCGATTTCGTCCGCGTGGATTTAGGATTTTAAAAATCCCGTAGGATATCTTTGATTTTCCGGGATAAAAAGGAGCCTATGTCCTTCCCTGGGCTCTGTACCAAACATCGAAATCGGTTAAACTCTATTGGGCCATGAAAAGCGAGCAGACAGACAGACACCCTGATTGCCATTTCGACCTGTCGCGGACTATAAGGATGTGAAAAACCGGCCAAGTGCGAATCAGACTCGCGCACTGAGGGTTCCGTACTACAATCGTATTTTATCGACATGTTGCACGATAAATGAAAAACTACTTAAGTACTAGATCTCGTTCAAACCAATTTTTTTTTTCAAAGTTTGCATGGCAATGTACATCATATATTTTTTTTAGTTTTATCATTCTCTTATTTTAGAAGTTACAGGGGGGGACACACATTTTACCACTTTGGAAGTGTCTCTCGCGCAAACTATTCAGTTTAGAAAAAAATGATATTAGAAACCTCAATATCATTTTTGAAGACCTATCCATAGACACACATGGGTTTGATGAAAAAAAAAATTGTGTTTCAGTTCTAGTTATGGGGAACCCCAAAATTTATTGTTTTTTTTTTCTATTTTTGTGTAAAAATCTTAATGCGGTTTACAGAACACATCTACTTACCAAGTTTCAACAATATAGCTCTTATAGTTTCGGAGAAAAGTGGCTGTGACATACGGACGGACAGACAGACAGACATGACGAATCTATAAGGGTTCCGTTTTTTGCCATTCGGCTACGGAACCCTAAAAATAACATAACTGATTTCAGATTTACTTCATTCAACCCTTACAAGCTTAAACATGCAAAGTAATTTGCATGCATGTTCGGGTAAAGGGATTAAGCGAAGCGGAGTGGCGGACAGTAAATATATCAGAGCGACAAGGACATTCATCTTGGGGATGAAAAACGTCCCACCTTTAAACGATTTACGAGAGTTATCCGCTGCGCTGGTGGATGTTTGAATTTCTACATGAACTACCAATTTTA
The DNA here is from genome assembly GCF_902806685.2 of Maniola hyperantus. Taxonomy (NCBI): domain Eukaryota; kingdom Metazoa; phylum Arthropoda; class Insecta; order Lepidoptera; family Nymphalidae; genus Maniola; species Maniola hyperantus. Next base: position 12,066,844 of record NC_048541.1, read on the forward strand.
TTTATTTGCTCCTTGTATTTTATGGAAATTTATATATTTAATATTAGCTTACGCCCGCGACTTTGTCCGCGTGGACTACATAAATTTCAAACCCCTTTTTACCCCTTTAGGGGTTGAAAAATCCTTTTTTAGCGGATGCCTACGTCATAATAGCTATCTGCATGCCAAATTTCAGCCCGATCCGTACAGATGTTTGTACTACCTATGTAGTATTGAAATACATCCACTACTAAATGGGTTACGGAATCCTGCAAAAACCGTTCATGTTCAGAACAGATTGTTGCCATGGAAACGGACCCTTAGGGTCCATTAATTTAGCCTTTGAAATATATGACAGTTAAAGACCTTCTCAAACGAGGTCTTACTTGGATGAATCTAACAGAAAATTCTTTGTTCAAAGAACGAAAGGATATTTGCTTTAGCTTTTTACAGCCTTCCTACGAAAATGTAAAATGGGAAGTAGGTACATTTTTCTAAGTTCATGAGACTACAATCACTTTAAAAAAGAATCACTTTACGACAGTTTCACGATACCTATAAGCTTGAGAGACGTATCAAAACTCATGCATCAAGAGTTGCAAAATCGGTCAAGTGCGAGTCGGACTTGCACACAAAGGGTTCCGTACCAACGTACAAGAAATAAAACTTTAATTTTCCTAAATTTTCATGGCAGCTTTTTATGAAATTTTCATTATTTGTTGTTATAGCGCCAATAGAAATAGACTTTCTGTGAAATTTTTAAATCTCGGCCTATTACGGTTCAGAAAGTGACCCTACCTAATGATTACTAAGACCTTGGAAGTTGGAACTAATAAATACTTTAAAGTAAACATACCTATAGTACGTGACAGGTTGAAATGGCCACCAGGGTAGGGACGCCCCGCACACCGCACAGTCCCCGCACTAACCCGGTGCGGAACAGCGCGGATGACGTGTCGATGTGCGGGGTGTCCCCCCGCCTCATGCCCGATTGCCATCTCGACCTGTCGTGTACTATACCCATTATCTCATTTATTCTCGTTACATTATCCTTAATTCTGACACATGTAAAAGAAAATTTATGCAGACATTGTAAAGCGAAGGAGCGTGAAAATCCCTGACTTTCTAAATAATGTAAATAAACCTAGGGAGAAAAACATTAATATACATGAGTTTAGCTAGTTTTCGCTTGAAATCTAGATTTTCACTCTCGTCAGTGAATAAAGAACATCTAGTCAGCAGTTCAGCTAGTCTAGGTATTGCGTGACTTAAGCTTTGATGCTATCTACGAAGTCGAGGTTCTAACCAGTTCTACTATCTATTCTATGCCTTCACAGTTCACTTGTTATCACTGAGTTAGCTTTATAGCAATAAAATAGAATGGCTGTAATAAGCATTAGATTAAGGTATAAAGGCGGGAACAAACTATCGGATGTGTCCGTAAGCTGCGGCTTTAGTAGCTGCGTTTGGTACGTGGCTTGCGGACTCATTCGAGTGTTTTCGGCTGACAAAAACATCCAGTGGACCAGCCCCCCAATTGTGTAAGAATAACCATTTCATGGCTATCGCAATCGTCAAGAAATTTTGCCCTTTGAATGGCTGTGAAAAAATGTAAACAGCGAATCAACCAATCAAAGGGCAGAATTTCTTGACGATTGCGATAGCCATGAAATGGTTATTCTTACACAATCGGGGGGCAGAATTCTATCAGATGTCCAAGCGCTCAAGGACGGCCCAATATTACGTCCGCTACTTACGTCGGATAGTTTGCAAAGTTCAGTGTACATTTTATTATCCAGGCGTCTAGCGGTCAGCCACGTCCATAAGCCGCGTCCGATAATTTGTTTGTTTCCAGCTTTAGTTGTTGTAAATTACTTGACAGTCTTTCTCCGATTTTGCTGACAAGGTATAGGTACTTTGTCAAAAAAATCGGCAATAAGATTTAGTGATGAGGGGTAAGTAATAGGCGGGCATGGTATGGGCATATAATGCAGAGGGAAGAAAGCTATATGGCACCAGAAGAATGTTAAATATGCATGTTGAAGGAACGGGAGGAGAGAACGACCAAAGAAAAGGTAGATGGATTGCGTGTAAAAGGGGTGGAAAATACGTTGACGGATAACAAGAGTGAGTGGAAGAAGAAGACATGTTGTGCCTACCCCACGTAGCGTAGGATAAGGTAAGGAAGAAGAAGAGTAAGATTTAGTGCCATCAAATTTTGCATACCAATTCCAATACTGACTGCGGAGAGCAGTGCTATCAGGACTACCACTTTTTACTAAAGTCATTTACTTTCTTTAGTAAGTATGTCATTGCAAAAAGCTCTCAGCTCTGCCATTCCACATTGTAAGAAGTGTTATCAAAGGGGACGAACCTTTTGGCAGAAATCCAAAACGCTACTAATTGTGTCACATACAAGGCCGCTACTATCAAGAACAAAGTACATTTATTTACTTAGACATATTCTTACATAATTTATGTTTGCTCATTATGAAACGATTGTGTTGTTGACTAGTTTTGCAGGCGGCTCCGCTCGCTTGAATTCTTAATTGTAAAAACCAGATTCCTAGTTTTAGCGTTTTTGAAAACTCCACGGGAACTCTTTGATTTTATAGAATAACAAGCTTGATCCCGCGACTTCGTCCGCGTGGACTGTACAAATTTCAAACCCCTTTTAGGGAATGAATTTTCAATAATCATTTCTTAGCGGATGTCTACGCCATAATAGCTTTCAGCCCGATCCTTCCAGTAGTTTGAGCTGTGCGTTGATAGATCAGTTAGCCAGTCAGTCAGCTTTTCATTTTATATATTTAGGTTAATAGTAAACTGTCTCTGTCTCTGGGATAAAAGTCTCTGCACCAAATTTCGTTAAACTGATGATCCGTGTGAAAAAGTTAGAAACAGAAAGATACCTTTTTCTACGTGACATTGGCAAAGTGCATTGTGCTCGGTGTGGCACTACTGAAAGCCATGAAGCAAATTAAGAAGAAGAAGAAGAAAGATACCTTACACACTAGGAAGTGGGGATTGGTGGCACATTATAGCCGTTCTCTTGTAACCTATCTCCTAACTTTATATTCCATCTAAAATGGATATTGAACCACGCACGACTTACGTAATTTAGTAGAAGCAATAACGTACCAGTGTTCATAAAATTAGTCGTTCAAGGAACAATGTAAGCAACGTTTGAGAGCTCTAACCGTAGAGAATTTCGTTATTGTTTCATTCCGTAGCCCCGCAAGCCCACGACCATGATCGATGCACGGTACATTTGAATAATCGCTTTGAGGGACGCCCTGTCACAAGTAGACTAGTTCGGATTCCTTTGCGGGAACAAAACAACAAAAGGGGTCGAGGCAATCTTCGCTGAATTTGCTTCGCTCGAAGTTTTGTTACGTGAAAATTTTGCAATGCATTTTAAGCAAACACAATTCATATTTTGTCTCTCTGCACTTGCAAACACGTCCGTGTACGAAATAAAGCTAGGCGTACATTTTTTATGGATACTTAGAAAAGGAATTTACTTTGGCTAAAGGTGGTTATAAAAACCATTTTAGCTGGTAAAGTTAGACACATAAATTACGATATACTATTCTAATTCATCATCATCATCATCATCATCATGAATAACCCATCGTCGGCTCACCACTGAGCACGGATCTCCTCTCGGAATGAGAAGGGTTTAGGCCATAGACTGGGCCAGCATGGAAGTCTATGGAAGTCTATGGTCAACGTATAGGTAAGTATAATTATTTTTCTATTTATCCTTAAAATTTCAATTAACAATTTTCAATTCAACCTGATCAAATACCTAGTAACCTGGCTTCACTCGCGTGGAATTTAGGAAAATCCTTTCTTATAGCGCAGAGATTTGCGGCCTGGAATCGATCCCCGAACCATCCGACTGGAAGGCTGACGTCTTAACCACTAGGCTCTCACCGCTTTATGTACTTATGCTTTATGTATAGATAGAGTAAAATATTTAAAAGATCGGGAAGACGATATAACGTGCCATAAATATATCAGACCGACAAGGGTATTCATCTTGAGGATGGGAACGCCCAACCTTTAAACGATTTACGAGGGAAAAGGACGCTTCCATGGTAAACACCAACACGTCGAGCTTTTAAAATATGAATAAATTGCTTTATTCATGCTACGAAGAACCTTAACAGACGAATGGATATGATCCGGCGGATTTGATCCGTCCGGACTTTATCCAATCATCTGTAAGGCTAAATAGAATTGAATTGAGCCCCAATAGCTCAACGGTTAAGGAGCTGACTATGGGGGGTCGGCGGTTCAAACTAGAGGTGTTTAAAAAAACTTTCCTGCATACTTTAACAATACTACTACTATTTTATTCCTTAACCTTAGAGGTTTTCTGTAAAAAATTAACCGCGACGCGTGCGCGAACTGACTCCCTTTATAAAGGACCCCGAATGGGTTCAAAACTTGTCGGGCTAACGGCGACTAAATACGTGAGTATAGCTGTTGAGAGATATGTTATTTTATATAATAATAAATTACAGTTTATTACAGATGTGTTTTGGCCCTTACAATATTAAAAATACAGTAGCCGGCAAGAAATATTGTACCTACATGGATCTTTAGAATGAGATTTCAGCTTTGTAGAGCGTTCTCACTGTCACTCATACCTATGTGACCTTTTTGTCGACCTCAACGACAGAGACAATGCTCTACAAAACCACTGTCTCTTTCTAAAGGTCGATATAGGTCTGTAAGAAAGTGTGTTTGTTGGTTTTTCCTTTAATCACGTCGCTACGGCGCAACGGGTAGGCGTGGTTTTTGCATGAATTTAATTTAAGACTTGGAGAGTGACTACTAACCACAATTTAATTTTTTTGTGTGATGTAACCACAAATTCACGGTTTTCAGATTTTTCCCCTAATGTCTGCTATAAGACCTACCTACCTGCAAAATTTCATGATTCTAGGTCAACGGGAATTACCCTGTAGGTTTCTTGACAGACCGACAGACAGACAGACGGACAGACAGGCAGACAGACAACAAAGTGATCCTATAAGGGTTCCGTTTTTCCTTTTGAGGTAGGTACGGAACCCTAAAAAGCAACGACTTCTCACACAATTTATAAAAAACCTAAATTCACGCAGATGAATCATTTCATAAATGCATTTCATACATGCACTAAACTAGTATTTATATCGAGTCTAAGCCAGCCTTCAGAATAAAGGTGCGGACACACATGAGGCATAGGTACCTATGTAGTGAGTTATTAGTTTTAAGACTCATTGGAAAACAAATAAGTAATTAATTTTTATTTAGCTTTTCAAATATTTCACAAACATTATTATGATTGATCACCTAAAGCATATTTGGCCAAAAGTAATTAAGTAAGTAAAGGCTTTAAAGTAATAAACTCATAATACCTATCTAGGTATTCTATAATTTAAATAACGAAATAATTAAATTCTTTATGTATTTGCTTTGATAGCTTTTTTAAAAGGATTCTCTAAAACTGCTACTGTAATAGACTTTTCTCATTATATAGCTTTTTAATGAAAAGCTTAAACACTATAATGGGTTTGGTTATTTGTTATTTCGCCGTTACTGGGAACGGCCGCAGGCTGTCAAGGCTGCTATTAGAAGGAAAACTAACCGGATTTATATTTCGCTCGTACCTAAAGACTGAAATATCTGAAATAGCCGAGAATTTGTTAGTTTCACCAAAATATTCCGCTTAGCACAGCCATTAGGTACATGTCTCGGAGTCATAAACAATGCGCTTTAAATTTTAATGGTAGGTAGCTACTTTCGTAAAATTGAAACGTTAGGTAATGTAAGTTTCATTGAAAAAGGTTCTTAGATATTTTTATTGTTTTAGCTTAACAATGTGAAGGCTAGTGTTATTTACGAATTTGAGAATATAACATATAATACTAGCTTATACTCGTGACTTTGTCCGCGTGGACTAAACAAATTTCAAACCCCTATTTCACCCCCTTAGGGGTTGAATTTTCAAAAATCCTTTCTTAGCGGATGCCTACGTCATAATAACTATCTGAATGCCAAATTTCAGCCCAATCCGTCCAGTAGTTTGAGCTGTGCGTTGCAAGATCAGTCAGTCAGCTTGAGTTTGGGCTGATGCATGGTCCATATTTGTTTAAACTCTTTATTCCCATAACATAAATAGAATGTACCAACTTACATAGGCGAACTTAATACATAGAGGTATTATCTTCTATTAACCTTTAGTAAAGGGGACAGGGTGATAGAACAGTGTTTATGTAGTTTTAGTAAGGTAACAGAAAGAAAGTCCATGTTTTTATGAAAATTACTTACCGAAAAAATCTCTTAGTTACATTATGGCTAAGGAATGGTAGCAAATTGCATCAGTTAAATAGGTATGCATCAGTTAATGCATCAGTTAAATAGGTATGCAGCAGTTAATGCATCAGTTAAATAGGTATGCATCAGTTAATGCATCAGTTAAATAGGTATGCATCAGTTAATGCATCAGTTAAATAGGTAGGCCTACTATGTTACAGTTGCTAACGCCTTCTTCTAGATTGAGAATTTACAAGTTTATTTATTATCAGATAAGTTTAACGTTGGGGTCTCAAAGTGCTACGATTCTTTGACGACCTCGCATCAGCTGGAAGCTGCTGGATTCAGGCGGCGCAAAATCGTGACGGGTGGAAGTCCCTACAAGAGACTAGATCAGGACCATGTCCAGCAGTCAACGTCTTTCTATTGACGACGACGAACTGCTAAAGTCTTTAGGTTTATTTTTAAAACACACAATTTAAAACTTTTATACCTATTCTTATTTCTTAACGATTAGTTTTATAAGCATAATAGCGCGTTATAGCGCACTAAATAAAGTGGTGCTAGGTTTAAAGCCACCTTCGCGCTTAGGTGGCTCGATTTTATTGCATTTTTACACGAAAACACCGCACTGGGCGCATTTCACGTACAAAAACCCACGAATGAGCCGTTAGAGCGAGTTTCCACTACACCATTTGGATAGAAACCAGCGCAAGTGCATTTTTACATACACCGATTCGGATCTCTTGAAGCATCGGACGCCGTTATTTCAGATGTCATCATGGTCAACCAATCGCATGCTCACTACTGAGCAGAGCTCCTTTCAGAATGAGAAGGGTTTGGGCATAGTCCACTTTGGCCAAGTGCGGATTAGCAGACTTCACACTCCTTTGAGAACAGTATGGAGAACTCTCAGAGAATCATATAAGTTTTCTCGCTATGTTTATCTTCACCGTTATCCGCTTGACCCTAGCTAGTTTCCAAAAAGTGTTTATTGCTACTAAATAGTACTAGTAATAGCATCTTGAAGTCTAGATCTACCAATTTATATAAGTGAGTGAATTCTACTGGCACCAAATTACTTTATTTATTTGATATTTATTCTATACATCTACTTTGAACTCTTTTCAGTTTTATCAACGCTTTGGAAAACGGACGTCCTAGAACGATGGAAACTTGCTCGTATAATGGGATTACTGACGATAAAGTGCGCCGCGTTATACGCGCAAAGGAACATAATTCGCGCTATTTAGATGAAAAATGACTTCAGTGCCGTAAACTACTTTATATGTTCCGCCACAAAGTTGCCGTTATTTATAAGGGTGCTTCTTCAAACTAGCATGTTGCCGCTATTTTAGCATTATCTGCTTATCACGCCCCAAAAAGCTGGTTTCAGATGTTTTGTCAGATCAACCAGGCGTCCAAACGTCTAAATAGCTTCTGTTTCTCCAATCCATCAGCCTGTTTGCGCCCACTGCTGGACATAAGCCTTTCCAAGAGCGTGCCACCAAACACGATCCTCCGCCTTCCTCATCCATCCGCTCCCCACTACCTTCTTCAGGTCATCGGTCCAGCGGGCTCGTGGTCGTCCCACACTGCGCTTACCGGTACGCAGTCTCCACTCCAGAACACGTCTACCCCATCGGCCGTCGACCCCATTTTTTTTAATTTTTAATATTAGTATGGACAAGCTTTCTCCAGTCTCAAGTTAAATACTTTGTTCCATTTCAACTTTAAGTAAGTACCTATTACATTTATCCTATGCCATTCTTTCTAAAATTCTAACCACATCCACATTTACGGAAAATTCAAACAGTTTGCATACATACGAATACCAGGTCAGGAAATGCAAATCGTCGCAGCACCAAGTATCACCCTGAAAATGCAAATCCGGTGGTCAAACTTTGCCAAGATTCATGCATTAAACATACTTCCTTCAATACTTGCACATTTTAGAAATGGACAAACAAAACTCGTGGCGACCGACAGCGATGCCCGATTGTACTTAATTTGTTAACGATTCCAGAAATTTTACTACAAGGAACTATAAATTATTATGCGTCGTCTTTGTCAACTGATAGACGACCATTGCTGGACATGAAGGTCTCTCGTATGGACTTCTACACGCCGCGGTGTTGTGCCGCCTGGATCTAGCGGCTCCCTGAGACTCATTTGATGTCGTACCTATATCTACCTAGTGAAGGGACTGCCGACGTTGCTCTTTCAATAATAACAACAAAGTTAAGAATAAAAAAGGTAGATTCACCTGTGATATATCCTCTAATGCCCGCGACCCCGTCCGCGTGGATTTAGGGTTTTAAAAATCCTGTGGGAACTCTTTAATTTTCCGGGATAAAAAGTAGCCTATGTTCTTCCCCGGGATGTAAGCTATCTCTGTACCAAATTTCCTCAAAATTGGTTAAACTTTAGGTTCATAGAAAGCTAGCAGACAGACAGACTGACACACTTTCGCATTTATAATATTAGTATGGATGGATATTACAGGAGCAAAAAATTTTTTTTGTGTGCTATCATATTGCTGCTGTCATGAATATATTGTGGAAACTCGAAACCATCCTTCTAATGTGGAGATGTGATAAATGAAACCTCAAACAAGTCACGGGCAGGAAATTATACTGTAGGTACCTCAAATAATGTGCCCGAATCTCGACGAGAGGCCTAATGTGTTCTACACTCCACACTAGAATACTTCGTGTGTACAAAAAACTGGCCAAGTGCGAGTCAGGCTCGCGCATTGAGGGTTCCGTACTACAGTCGTATTTTTTCGACATTTTGCAGGATAATTCAAAAACTATGATACATAAAAATAAAAATAAATCTGTTTTAGAATGCACAGGTGAAGACCTTTCATAATGATACCCCACTTGATATAGTTATCTTACTTTGAAAATTAAAAATACCAATTATTAGTTCATGACCACAATTTAATTTTTTTTGTGTGATGTAATTCACGGTTTTCAGATTTTTCCCCTAATATCTGCTGTAAGACCTACCTACCTGCACGATTTTAAGTCAACGGGAAGTTACCTGTAGCTTTCTTGACAGACCGACAAACAGACAGACATAACAAAATGATCCTATAAGGGTTTTGTTTTTCCTTTTGAAGTACGGAACCCTAAAAAGTGAAGAGACAATCTGTTATCTACTCTTGACACGTGTAACGAGAATTTCGGCGAACAACTGGCTAAGTAATGTATGAAAACTTCTATATTTATACTCACTTGGAGCTTAGATTTTCACAAAATTCCTAGAAAGCTTCACAAGTAAATAAGTGTAGAGGCGAACTGATTTCGACACATGTAAGTTCGACAATTTCACGAACAATGGGCTAAGAAAATTGTAAGCAACTTGTCTATTTAGATTTGGGGTTTAGATTTACAGGAGCCTTCTAAATTTAGAAAATGCCACACGTGTACCTACAAAAAATGTAAAGATAAACTTATTTTGATGTAGATAACGAGTACGTACCACGATTAATATGATGTTTTTATTCGTCGACATTTCAACCCAATTGCACGGGTCGTGGTCACGACGGGACTGCGGTGCTGACGAGAGACGAGAGATGAAGTTCGAGCTGTTAAGGGTAGTAGCGAACTACCCTCTTTCTTGTCCTTTTCGCTGGAACTTAACGAGCTGCCCGGCGAAATACACTCACAACATCACTAAAGCATAAAGCAAATTAAGAAGAAGAAGAACATCACTATTAACTTACGATGTCGTACGATGCTGTCATTAAAATATGTCGTTAAACCACGAAAAGCTGTGACAGCCTAGTGGTTTGGACGTCCACCTTATAATCGGAGGTCGGAGGTTCGATCCCGGGCACGCACCTCTAACTTTTCGGAGTTATGTGCGTTTTATGTAATTAAATATCACTTGCTTTAACGGTGAAGGAAAACATCGTGAGGAAACCTGCATGCCTGAGAGTTCTCCATAATGTTCTCAAAGGTGTGTGAAGTCTACCAATCCGCACATGGCCAGCGTGGCAGACTATGGCCAAAACCCTTCTCTCTGAGAGGAGACCCGTGCTCTGTAGTGAGCCGGCGATGGGTTGATCATGATGATAATGATGAAACCACGAAATAAGCTTAAATTCATTAAAGACAAACTGTTAAGTAGGTACCTTAACTTAACATTTCGGCTCATGAATCGAAAATACACGCGAACAACTACTTACCAAGTTGAATAAGTAGGTAATGGAATAACATTAATATGTATGAAACTTGTCTATTTAGATTTGGGGCTTAGATTTTGGCGACCCTTTCAGGAAATGCCTCGCATATACAAAAAGTGTAGAGATGAACTGAGAATTTCTGTTAACACAATAAAACATTGAAAATAAAATATTATTTAGTAATTTATGTATGTGCTTTCCGTAAAAAATAGCCTGTAAATTACTGTAAAATTACTATAAATGAATAAACTCATGAAAATTCAGAGTAAGTAGCAATAATGCCCATCTCTGGTGGTTTCCAGACTCTACACGGTTTCTTGTAAATGTGCTTGCATGCTGGCAAACACCCGCACAGCCTCTGCGCTAACCCAATGCGGGATAGCGCGGGTGACTTGCGGGTGTGCCGAGAACCCCCGCCCCATACCCCGATTGCGATCTCGACCTGTCGCGCACTATAATGAAGATCGGTTCGCGCTTCACGTGATTCACAGTTTCTTGTATCACAAATCATACACAGTGTGACGTCCGGTCATATAGACTCTTTAGTCATGCAACGTAAGGGTGTAACAGGCCTTAGAATAGAATAGAATAGAATAGAATAGATTTTTATTCAAGTAAACTTTTACAAGTGCTTTTGAATCGTCAACTAGTTTAAATTACCACTGGTTCGGAATGCCGTTTCTAAATAAATAAATGTTCTTCTACAAGGTATCACACCTCGACGCGCTAAGTTAATGTAAATAAAATATCAATATGCATCAGTCTCGTTTACGCTTAAGGCTTAGATTTCACAAACCTCAATGAATAAAGAACATCTAGGCTAACTCTTGTTAGGTGTTGCGTGACTTAAACTGATGCCATCTACGTAACCGGCCTTCAGCTTGTTATCAAAAAGGCAGGTTTATAGCAGGAAACAACGCGCCCAGGCCGGTAGTAATTGTTAATGAATATTTAAATAGAAGCTTTACATATACGATTAAGTTGCTTAGATGTAATGGCTCCTTACTGCAAATGATGAAACATAAAAGCAGTTTTTATGCTCTATTATGGCGTAAAGAAAACTTACACTTTGGTGGCACGTGTCTTCAGTTTGATTGTACTCCGTAACTGTCATTTTGAGTTGACCAATCAGCGAAGCATAAGCATGCAGCATGGCAGCGTCCAGACTCCAGTGTTGCATGACACATGGTTCGTATTGTACATAAGCCTAAAGACGCAAATCAATTTGGTTGAAGTTGAGTTTGTTGCCTCAGTATTTGAATGCTAATTGTTAGAAACAAGTCTTCTCTATGTTTTATCATTCGCTGGTTCCTTACGATATCATCCCACGTTATTATATACTATATTATTTTCTTCCATTGCCAATTGACAGTTTATAAATCTAAGCCTTTACCGTAAATAAACAAGTCTTATTATACTCGTGCATAATATGAATATTTATCAAAATTAGTGCGTGGGTGTAGTAACTCGTAACTTTGACGTGTATTCTCGGAAAATTTCCTTTTACGTTGCTAAATTTTGATTTAGTTTATGTGTACACTTCATGTACGGGTACGTGTCGAGCATTGTAAGAGTTGAACACAACTTATTGATGAGATGTTGCCAAAGTTTCGCGAACACCGATTTCACTGTCACAAACTTTTGTACTATAGCTTATTTAGATTTTATTGAGCTACTTACTAGCTGATGCCCGCGACTTTATCCGCGTGTATTTAGGTTTTTAAAAACCCCGTGGGAACTGTTTCATTTTCCGGGATAAAAAGTAGCCTATGTCATTCTCCAGGTCTTTAACTATACCCACACAAAAAACACATTAATCCGTTGCTCCGTTGCGACGTGATTGAAGGATAAACCAACAAACAAACACACTTTCGCATTTATATTAAAAGTAGTGATATTAAAATGTATTTATTGTGTTAAAATGGTTAAAGAGAAGTTAATATAATGTTATAACGTCTGAAAACCCAAAGACTTTCAAGCGAAGACTTTTAAATGAGATCTCGTGGTTGAACTTGTCACGAATTGGAAATGAAACTTGTATAGAGACTTGTGTACTTGAGAGTGACTCGATTCACCACAATAGACCCGCACCATACAGGCTAAATAGTTTACATCAGGAATCGCACTGTAGACTTAGTACAAGTTTGTATATCTCGACAACGTTGATAGTTTTCGAGTATCGAATTACTATTATCATGAGGTAAAATTGACCTTAACGGTTTTGTTTAAGTTGACTTTATCTTTGCGAAACAAATGTCAGTAAAACAGAATGTGCAACTTAAAATTAATGGTAATTTTATTTAGATAGAATAATGATTTACTAGATTTGATGATACTCGAAATCTAACAACGTTGTTGAGATGTCCGAACTCGTACTAAGGGTAGGGTAGGTACTGTTGAACTGAAACACGGAAAATGCAATAGTAATTTCATGCAAACGTTACACAATATTGTATCTTTGGCAGGAATTCAACTCGAGCTATATAAAAGCATCGAGTACATATCTGGATGAAAAATGTACGGAAATTGATAAAAATGGCTGTCAAGTAACAAACGGCGATTTCCAAGCATTTTATGCCAAATGCCAGACATTTTTTCGTGTATTTAAAATCGTTTATGGTACTTTTCAGGGTTCTGTATCCAAAGGGTGCTAACGTGCCCTATGAGCCTGCGATGTCTTTCCATCTGTCAGTGCGCTGTATCTCATGAACCGTAATAGGTAGAGAAATAAAATTTTCACAGAATGTGTATTTCTATTACCACTATAACAAGAAATAATAAAAATTTAAAAAAAAAGTACATAATCTTGTACGGTAAGGAGTACGACTCGCACTTGATCGGTTTTTGGTGCAGTGGTGTGCGTTCTTGACTTATAAGCAACTAGCTGATGCCCGCGACTTTCTTGCACGTGTATTAGTTTGCTCGTTTGTTGATTTGCCCTTCAATGACGTCCCAACGGAGCAACGAACGGGTTGACGAGATTTTACATGAGTATAGATACCTGGAGAGTGGATAGGTTATTTTTATCCCGGAAAATCAAAGTTCCCCGAGATTTTTAAAAACCTGAATCCACGCGGACGAAGGCATAAGCTAGTCAACCATATTTTACCCAACTTACAAAAGCCAACTTTTTTCTCTATTCATTACTCAATACGGTGCCGAGCATAATTTTTGTTACTTTCTTGAACTACTAAAGTAGGCCACTCATGTTATTTAACGTTACAACTTATCTTGAATAGGTAATAAAGTTCTTACGAGATTTCTTATCTTAAGCTCTTTGAAAAACATTCGCACTCTTGTAGCAAACTTACTACAACAGTTTCTTTTTCAACTCAATTTTATGTACCTACCTATCTGATCACCTTAAAAAAGCTAAATTACAGCTATCTTTGATCCCACATTCTCCCGTTTATTTTAGCCAGAAACCAAGGCTTTCGTATACCTTTGAAGCAATCGCAAAAATCCTAATCACAAGACATAATATTATAATTTATGTTACAATTATATTAACACGGTAATAGAAATACAATTATCTGCTGTCTTTAGCTAGACGGAGAGCTATCACAAATTTTACCTAACTCAAACGAAAATAACTCCAGAAAACATAATACCTCTAGCATCCAAAGCAATGTAAGTTAAACGGTAACGTTATACAAATACGTCTGTTTTTACAATAACTGATGTTTCACTAGTCAGCTGCACGCCAAAAGCTCCACGCTCCACTTCTATGTAAGAGTAAATACTGAATTCTGTGTTTCAAATGATATTGCCGAAATATTTGGTTATTGAAGCCATTATTTACTTTGGAAGACTAACGATACGCGAATATAGTCATGTCAATAATTTATTTTTAATGAGCATCGAATATCCTCGATATTAATAAAATATAAGTAGGGCTCTTAGGGCCAGCGCAAACAGATGAAGTGGAAAAGCGGCTCTTTTCCACTACGTCTTCATCGTTTTCTGCTTTTATGAAATACCGTGCCCGTAAATGTAGGTTTTTTTCTGTGAATTGACGCGTTAATATTCATATTTTTCAGCAGCTTAGTCGGGCATTATTAGTCAGTTAGTCTTAGACCGCGTAAAAAGCCTTATACATAGCAGTAATGTAACCTTGTAGACCTAGTCGTCAAACGCAAGCCAATCACGCAATAAAATAAAATAAAATACTCCGCGTGCGTTACTTGTGTGCGTACTTTTATGCGTTTTTTAACAAACATCCAACTAAAACCTTGGTGTAATTTACAGCGTAATGTGCACTGAAGCCTTAACGTAGCACAGAAAAAAGTGTGTTTACCCACTTAATTTAATTTTCTGATCCTTTTTCCTTTTTCTTTCAGCCTAAAAGTATTTCCAAGTAATATCTAAAAGCTGACATATTCATCCATCACCGCATCTCCGGGGCCTATGTCTATACAAAAACTTAGTAAAATAATTTTTGCCTGTCGGCTACGGAAACATGCGGTTGGCGTTTTGACGGTCAAAGGAGCAGATTGTAGTTGACTGCTCTATATTTTAGCTCAATATGTTCTGTTTTAGGGTTCCGTGCCTCAAAAGGAAAAAGGAACCCTTATAGGATCACTTCGTTGTCTGTTTGTCTGTCGTGTCTAGTGTCAAGAAACCTATAGGGTACTTCCCGTTGACCTAGACTAATGAAATTTGGCAGTGGTGAAAGTTAAAACAAAACAGAAAATCCTGTGGCCATTCCACATCACAAAAAAAATGTGTTCATGAACAAATAATTAGTATTTTCAACATTCAAAATAAGATTACTGTACCAAGGGGGTATCATATAAAAGGGCATGTTGACATACTTTTTTCCACTTTTGATGTCTGTTTACATAATATATTATTAATTTTAATAATTGACGTTTTGTAATCGCAATATTTTATTTTGTTTCGTACTCAACATTCTCCTTTAAATACTAATTATTGATGACTTATTTAAATTAGGTATATATTATTGACATTATTGTACTTAATAACATTGCACGCCATACTTGGTAATACAGTTTCCAAAAAAATATTGTAACACCACTTCACGTGTATTTTTTGCAATAAAAAATTATGAATTATGAATTACATGTACCTACATTCTAAAACAGATTTGATTTATTTTGATGCATGAGAGTTTTGATTAGTTGTGCAAAATGTCGAAAAAATACGACTGTAGTACGGCACCCTCGGTGCAAGAGTCTGACTCGCACTTGGCCGAGAGATACCTCAGAAGCTTTAGAATTTTGTAAAGTACACTTTAAATTAATACCTAGATATTTAAGGAGCTAGGTAAACCAGTTTAGTAACCTCAAGATCCTTGTATCTGCACAACACAGACCTGCTTATAGCTCATTGAAACAGCTTTGCTCCCGGCCCCATTAGCAATGTTTTGGATTTTCGCCAAAACGAAAACTCTAGAAACCGCTCCATAATGTTCTACGTCGGCGACGTCGAGCTTGGAGCGGGGCTTCCCGCAAGTGTTATTGCTTCGTCAATATGTTATGCGAAAATAAATTGTTTTGATGACGAGTGCTTCGTAACACTTACTTTTTTTTTATAGCTAGTAGTCACAGACTACCTAATAGACGCCTGATAGTTGCGTTGACATTGTAAACTGATCTTCCGATTCTTCTGATTAATAAAATTATTCAGAAAATTCCAGGCAAAAGAAGTCGCGGGCCACAGCAAGAAAGAAAGAATTCAAATCTTTGCCCTCCAAAAATAAAGCTTACACTTGTGTCAATAATTTGATACGTGCTCAGACGTGTAAGGTATTTAGATGTTGTTAATCTGATCACGTAGAGAGTTCATATTGAATAGTGCAAATTATACCGCCCGCCCTCCCAGCGAAGGGCAGATGATATCTTCTACATATAATAATACTCAAGACCTTTCACCGAAAGCTATTTAGGATAATATGATTCCTATAACAGTTAATATGATTTTGGATATGTGGATCTTATGACGACCTCCCTGGCACATTAGCGTTGAGCTCTGTGGTGTTGTAAATGAAAAATTCCGGGCCCGATTCCGACAGGGGCAATTTGGGAATAATTTTAAAATCGTCTCTGGTCTGGTCTGTTGGGATAAACCGTGTAACCGGTAAAGCCGTGTGGTCAAGCGATTTAGCGTTCCGGTACGATGTCGTGTAGAAACCGATCAAGGGTATGGGTGTAATAAAAACTGCCACACCCCTTCCAAGTGAACCCGCTACCATTTTGGACTGCATCATCTTGCATCATCGTGCAAGGGTTAACTTTTAATGGAATTCAAAACAAAATCTCTTCAGTGGCGTAGTATATTTTGATCTGTCAATGAAAATGCATTCTAGAAATCCTACACCCCGAATCCATTTCCTCAAATACCACAGTGAATCATAGGTTAGAACGTGGAATGTCTTTTTTTTTTTTTTGGAATATGCCAATTTTTTTTAAATAATATTATTTTTTACAAAATTAAAATTAGCCTAATAGTAAATAATGGAAAGCCGTATTGCAAAACCGTACTGCCAAATTATACTGTTTTGGTACCTAATAGGTACCTATTATATTATGCTGGTAATGGAAAATAGATACCAAACTGACGTAGGTGGACCCTTTAAATGTTAGCACAGTTCTGTCTACATATCTATTTCTGTATCTACTCTTATACTTCTAATATAAGAAAGAAGAAAATGTGATAAACAAACAAACCCCACCAAAACCCACCCTTATAAAATATAGCGTCAACTAGGGTAGATAGCGCAAAACACACCTAAAGCGCGTTATGGCATATAAACCATTTTTCATCTAAATCGTGACTTCTGTTCGTTCGCGGGTGTAATATGGAGCACTTTATCGTCAGTAATCCCATTGTAGCGGTTCTTCTTTGACTTTTTGTTCTCCATGTGAAACGCGTTTTCATGTGAAAATGTAATAAAACCGAACCGAGTGGGCTTAAAACCTACAGGCCAAGCACAATCATTACGACAAAAGTTTCTCGTGGCTTTCACAACGCTTTGTCGATAGCAATACAAACCCATGAGAAAGGGGTCTAGCACTGATTGTGCTTGGGTCTCTAGTAATTTAGAGCGAGCGATAGCGCGTTGTACGCAGTGCTCATAAAATTAATCATTCAAGTTACAATTTAATCCGCTTGATACTGGCTTGTTTAATGCTATATAGGACAAAGAACTTTGAATGGCCCATACTTTATCGATTTGCAACAGTTTTACTTTGACTTTTTGTAGTATCTACCTATAAAACGCGTCCTTGTTTTCATGTGAAAATGCAATAAATCAAAATACGGTGAGTGGGCTTAAAACCTGGTACCACTTAATATGGTGCGAGCGATATGTACGTGGCGCTCATAAAATTAATCATTTACGTTTTAAGCGACATTGTTTAATGCCATAAAATAAAAAATAAAATTATTTATTTATTTTTATTTAGACTCTTGGACTAGTAAATATTTGATCAGTGGGCAGGCCTATTTCTTATTTCAGTGCCTAAGGTGTGCCCAGGGAAAGTGTCCACTAAATCACTGGCAAACTCCTAATTTGTTTGGCTTATTTCGATAACAAACGAGATCTATGACATCAAAAGCAGTGAATTTCAGTGATAAATACCGGTATGAACATCGTAACATCCCCGACCTCACTCCATGAAGCCCTCGGCAACCTGGGCGGTCTATTTGGCTTCTGGAGCGAGCTTGGATGGCTGGAGTGAAGACTTCGGCGGGGAGGGGCGATGCACACACAACAGACGGAAACGTTTAAGTGCGGAAACCTGCCCAGAGCGAAGAAAGAAAGAAAGAAGATCGTAACATCACTAGACCGGTATCGTAGTGAACAACTGGATTACCACCTAAGAGTCCCCGCAGACCACAAACTTTTTATCGGCCGATAGTTTGGTCGGTTTCTTAATCAGTATGAAGATGTATGTAAGTGCGCAAATTATAACGATTCGGTATCGGCGGATAAAAAAAATTGATGGGCTACACGATTGCCTTCAAACTGAATTGTCGGCGAACTATCGGCTGACTGTTAATCAGTATGGCGCTCTTCCACGCGCGCACATTACCGATTATTTAGTCGGCCGATAGTTCAGTTTGCTCCGAGCTTTGGCGCTGGCTGGTCATACGCATTTGTCACGATGGCTATGTCAAGTTGTAATTCGTCGCTGCTTGTCGAAACGTCCGTTGTAAATTTAATAGAAAAAGTTGAAAAAAGACCCGCGCTCTATAAAAAAACATTAAAAGAGTACTCAGATGTAAATCAAAAGAAAAAACTATGGGAGGAAGTCTGTGAAGTAGTTGGTCCTATAATTGGAATCATTATGCAACCGCTTTCTTCAAAAGTCACGTCTTAACAACTAGCAAATCATTCAAGACCGACTGTTGTCTGGTATGCGCACTCATCACCAACCGGACTGTTTAGTTGGGCGGGTGCGCGCGCTAGTAGCCAAATCTGATCAAACTATCGGCCGATAAAAAGTTTGTGGTCTGTGGGGACTCTAAAAGTCTGTGGTCTGAAGAAGCCATTAATGCTTTAAGCAAAGTTCCACATGTACCAGCGATTATCGGTGAACGGTTCATTAGAATTTCTTTGAAGCACCTCTCTTCAGAATTAGGCCGGCCATGCTTCCTTTGCGGTGAGGCTACAAAGGCGGTCCGCACGAGCGACCTTCTTTGAATAAAGCGGAATAATCCAAATTTTCTCACGCCTTAAGATCTTAAGGAGTAGATATTCGTGCCTGCTCAGCACCACATATTATTAATGTTTCATTTAGCAATGAAACTTTAGTAAGCTCTAAATTTACTTTATGTAAGTAGTTGGTAAAACTTGTATGAATCTATGAAGGAGTAGGTACTGCTATCGCATATCACAATGGTCGCCAATTTGAATGCACCTTAACTAGTTTTGAACAGGTTTCATTGTTTTTTTTATTGCAAAAACTCGCATCGAAACAGGTACCTACTTATATTGATAGTAATTAATAGCTCCGCCACCCGCTGTTATCGAGGCCGCGGGCTAAAACTCCAGTGTTACCCGAGAAAAAAATGGAATGTAAAAATCCACCGAAGTAAAGCTCTCCACAGTCCGAAATTTAATAAAATACCGTAATCATAACACCACGTACGTATACATACACATAAATTTATTAAAGCATACTGAAACATATCCCAAACTTCGCTACATGCTAGCATTTGTAAGCGCACACACACATAAATGCTCATCCCTCTCAATATCGCAGTCTCCTTGAATATAATTCTATCCGCAGTATAAACTGAGGCAGTGTAAACACAACGGTCCTAGCCCGACCCTTGTCACCACGTCACATATCTGTCCGACTTAATTTTAACGAACCCGTACCCTCGGCTCCAAGGAAACCGGCTTATTTTGTTTGACCATAGAAAATCAGACCCAGTCCTCTTTCACGAGCTCAAATGTTTACAGTATCTGCCAATAAAATTGGCCTTTTAACACATAATAACTACTCCGATATTGGGGTTCCAAAATTGAGGTTTGAGATAGGATTTCTTGAGTTTTTCTTTATCGGTACCTAGGTACATAAGAAAACAGTTATTTCTCTACTTACAAGTATAAGCCACTACTTTAAGCTGGAGGTTAACTTATACCGTTTGTTTGTAATGTACCATTGGATGCTATCTTGTTACAATATGGCGATACAGACTGACTTATACCGTTTGTTTGTAATGTACCATTGGATGCTATCTTGTTACAATATGGCGATACAGACTGACTTATACCGTTTGTTTGTAATGTACCATTGGATGCTATCTTGTTACAATATGGCGATACAGACTGACTTATACCGTTTGTTTGTAATGTATCATTCGATGCTATCTTGTTACAATATGGCGATACAGACTGACTTATACCGTTTGTTTGTAATGTACCATTGGATGCTATCTTGTTACAATATGGCGATACAGACTGACTTATACCGTTTGTTTGTAATGTACCATTGGATGCTATCTTGTTACAATATGGCGATACAGACTGACTTATACCGTTTGTTTGTAATGTACCATTGGATGCTATCTTGTTACAATATGGCGATACAGATTACATACTGACTTGTAGCATAGGTTTGTAATGTATCATTCGAGCTCTTGGCTCAATGTGCTCCATTTTTACGGCTTGCGCTTGCAATTTTCTCTCGCGATGACGCGACTTGCATTGACGTATGTAATTCATATCAAAGGGAATTCGCAAAAAAACTGACAGTCGAGTGGAGCACGCGGCGCTCACCGCATACATTACAAACTAACGATTCAAGTCGGTCTTTGGTTTGAGGTACAAAAACTCGATACATTACACCAAAATATTACAATTCAATCTCCAGCTTAACGCCTCTACTTAAGCTACATCACTTTCGAGTTACTATTAGAAGTGATTGCAGTAAACGCAAGCCTACAAAACAAGTAAAAAAAATGTACAACATATCCTACTCGTCTAATTTGTACTGAATGACGTAGTTCTCCCATTTTCCCTCCCTAATAATAATATGATCCATAAAGATTCCTAACAAAGTTACTTTACAAATGTCATTTAAAGAACCTAACAAGAATTAAGTGTCTATTTGCATAAGATATTATAATATAATCTTAGCTTACCCGAGGTACTTTAATGTTAAGATGTAACATTTTAACGTTCTTTATGTATTTAATAACGATAAAGCATACGTACGTAATTTTATGTTTTTTGTAAATACACGCATGCTTTTTCACGGTACCATTTCTATACATATCCTACATAATATATTAAAAGGATATATAGGAAAAATATACAGGAAAAGGTAACTGACTGACTGACTGGCTGACTGACTTACTGATCTATCAAGGCACAGCTCAAACTACTGGACGGATCGGGCTGAAATTTGGCATGCAGATAGCTATTATGGCGTAGGTATCCGCTAAGAAAGGATTTTTGAAAATTCAACCCCTAAGGGGGTGAAAAAGGGGTTTGAAATTTGAATAGTCCACGCGGACGAAGTCGTGAGCATAGCAGTCAGTCAGTCAATCCGTCAGTCAGTCACATTTTTTTCCTTTTATATATTAAGATATCCATATCACTTTATCGTATTACTATAAGTATTGAGTCTGTTCCTTGCTTTAAAGGTTTCAACCCAAACTTTTCTGTATCTTCAAACTAATCACCATTAAATTACTATCAATCTATCACAAAAACCAGTTTTTATGTAGTTGGTACATTTTATATATTTCCTTGACTTTATGAAACAAGAAAACTGAAACTCTTAAGCAAGAAATATTGATTTTCGATTAACCTTTTTTTCTATTATATAGGTCAAGTTCAAGAATATAGGAGGGTCCGGAGAATACACCCGTGCTCTATTTCCCATGGCGCCTCTGTTAATAATAAAAAAGTTTCTACTATACGGAACGATATACTTGAATCTATTCCTTTGTGGCTACTGGCTTACTCTGAACCTTTTTATTACGAAGAGATCTTTTGTAAACCGCGGCTACTAGGATATTGCTTAATCACTTTCTTTTTGTGACTTGTTTTATCATTGTTGATTTTATGCACGCTTTTTCTACGGTATAAACATCTTTTATTAAAATGGGCTTTGTTCGGGATCTTATTTGTGGTTTTATTATTGTCACGATATCTGAGTTTTCATACAACTATAAATTAATTCAGTGTTACATCTGCGGGAGTTAGCCATGTAGAAAATGAGACATGGCCAGCATCCAAACCATGCTGTGTATTCGTCTACGTACTGCATTGTGGCAAAACTTTTTGATTTTAAGTCATAATAATAAGATAGACTGCTCCGGATTGATAGTGCATATTATATATCTTTCTTTATTTTGATATCAAATTACACAGTACAAAAAGTTTTTAAGTAAAACGTGATTTCCTAGCAAATTTTCTGCTCCTTAAACTAGAACCCCTTTGTGCTATAAAAGATTCACTTATTTTTCAACTAGCTTATGCCCGCGACTTCCTCTGCGTGGACTACGCAAATTTTGAACCCCTGTTTTACCCCTTTAGGAATAGAATTTTCTAAAATCCTTTCTTAGCTGATGTCTACGTCATAATAGGTATCTACATGCCAAATTTTTGACCGATCCGTCTTGTAGTTTGAGCTGTGCATTGACAAATCAGTCAGTCAGTCAGTTAGTTAGCTTTTCCTTTTATATAAATATAGATCAACCTTGAAAAAGCAACTCTGTTTTTGAGACTTATATTTGTCTAACTATGCAATCATCTCCGATTGGCAGACACTCTCTCACTATTGGTTGTAGCAAGAATACCATAAATTCAGCTAATCACAACAATTGAGATTGATGATAGCAACTCAAGCACAATCAGTGCGACAAAGCTTTGCTAAAGCCACGAGAGAGATGTATCATGTCGCATGTTGATTCTGCTCTGGCTGCAGCTTCGAGTACAAATACCAGTCCACTAAGGATAACAATGTGATATTTCGTAGCAACAGGACGTGAGTAAATTCTCCGAAAAACAATAAGCGTGGCTGGCTGTGCATTAGGTACACAATGTATTTTCTTCCACGCGAGAGAAACAGTATACGATACAATACCGCGCCGCCGCTGCATCAACTGAATTATCCGTCCAGTGCATTGAATCAGACGGTAGTTACATAAATTCATATTTGTTCAGAATGCACGGCCTGCGCTGTTGCTCTGTTTGCTTTCACCATAATTGGATTGTGTGATTGACTATAGTACGTGTGCTAATGCGTCTGCAGTTTCTGTATATTTGTTTGATACATTAAACTGATATTAATCAATTTAATTGAGTACGTGTGCTAATGCGTCTGCAGTTTCTGTATATTTGTTTGATACATTAAACTGATATTAATCAATTTAATTGGATCATGTGATTGATCATCAGTTATCAGCGAATCATTGTTAATGTTATCGTTAACTAAGTGACCTGTCCCGGCATCGAACTTTTTCGAATATCCTTTATTTTTAGGGGTCTATGTTATAGAGAATCATCTCAAGTTTTAACTGTAGGTACGGTGATACCTATATCCGTCAGTATATCCTTTTATATAAATTTTAGAGAAGATCAAATGAACACTGTATAATTCATCAATCACAAAAACTATCCATACTATAAATGCAAAATTGTGTCTGTCTGTCTGTCTGCTAGACTTTCACGGCCCATGCGTTCAACCGATTTTGATGAAATTTCGTACAGAGATGTATTATACCGTAGAAGGACATAGACTCCTTTTTATCCCGTAAAATCAAAAAGTTCCCACGGGATTTTAAAAACCTAAATCCATGCGGACGAAGTCGTGGGCATCATCTAGCTTAGTCTACCATAAAAATAAAAAACACAAGTTTTACCAAGTACGAGCTACCAGTGAGCTAGTTAGATCTCCTTTTATGTGTAGCTTTGTTTATGTTGTTACATAGAGAGCAGAGACTTTGAGTACCACGGTTTTAGCGTGAACGAGCTTGGTTGTATTTGTAAATCAGTCGATCGTTCTATTTTATTGGTTTGTGTCCATTTTAATTGGATTGTGCGATTGCCTATACATCAAAGCCCGTAGCTGCAGAGCTGAATATTAGTCTATTAAATTGGTTTACATTTTTAAACTGTTCATTTCACATAGCGATACAGCATAATTTCTTTTTTAACATATCAGAGCCTGTCATGCTTAGAATTAGTCTCTATTCCCTGTGTACAAAAATATAAATACTTTTTGAGGTTTGCGGTTTTAATGACATGTATGGAGCAAGTTATATACAATTAACAAGAAATCCTGTATACAGAGAGACCACGCGACACTTTTAGCATCGCCGATTAGCAACTTTGTGACTTCATCAATGCTTCATCATATTTGGGTGACTGTGCGATTTTAGCTACTGTTTCGTTGCTATTCTCTTTTAAGAAGTATTAGAAGTACCTACGACAGTGTCATGAAAGGAAGGTATACTTGACAGGTTAAAAGGTTTTATAGATGCCTGGTGCACTTAGACCGCCCGTTGAACCATATCTTTTTTCCACACTTACATAATATGCAAACTGTGGCACTAACTCTCTTCGGTGGTGTTTCTGCTAGATTTCATCATAGAGTTATTCAAGGGGCCGAATCAACCAATTCCTGAAAGAACGGCAACGCATTGGCGGTTCCTCCTATGCTGCAAATGTTCATGGGCGGTGGTAATCACCTAACATCAGGTGACCCGCCTGATAAAAAATAGTTTTATTTATTTAAAAAAAAAACTATGTCATTGCGGATTTTAGTCTGCCTCGCTCGATCTATTCAGCGTTTTTATAACTATTTTCCAAAAAAGATTTTCAACTCGGTGCTTCTTTTTATGAGGTTTATGAAGTTTTAAAAACGTCTTAAGCATGCATTCTGCTGGAGAAGATTCTATTCCGGTTCAATGCCTCGAAAGAAAACGGCGTACCACAGAACTGGCAAACAACAACGCTATAAATATAAAACTGGTTTGCAAGTCTAGACTCAATTCGCTCTCGCGCCATTGCGTATGGCTCTCAAAAAGAGCTTTATTAAAAAAAGTTTTTATGATGTCTCGACGCTGCTGCTGAAAACTAGTAGTTTACTTGTAAGGTAATAAAAGTACCTTTTCATCAGAACAAGTAGGTGTTAGTAGTATACTTTTATAGAATTCTGTGGTCATCTAAATATATAAAAGGAAAAGCTGACTGACGGACTTATCAACACAAAGCTCAAACTACTGGACAGATTGGGCTGAAATTTGAGAAACGATTTTTGAAAATTCAACCAATAATGGGTTAAATAGGGGTTTTAAATTTGTATTGTCCATGTGGACGAAATCACGGGCATGAGCTAGTCACGTATAATATGTATAAAGTTACTATCGACTACACGTTAAGTCCTTGACTGCTTTCTTACCTAAGATGAACGTGCGCTATCTTTTCAAAAGATACTGTCTGTTTCAAATTGAAAGCTAATGCATACTAATATTATAAATGCGAAAGTGTGTCTGTCTGTCTGTCTGCTAGCTTTTCACGGCCCAACAGTTCAACCGATTTTGATGAAATTTGGTACAGAGTTAGCTTACATCCCGGGGAAGAACATACGCTACTTTTTATCTCGGAAAATTAAAGAGTCCCCACGAGATTTTTAAAAAACCTAAATCCATTTATTATATTAAAATTCATATCCAAAAGTAGATACGACTACCACTCTTGGACTATGAGATTTTGGGATCAAAGGAAACTTCATATTTTTTTACAAAATAGAGTTTAACTGGAAAGGATATGTTACCCTAATATGTTAGCATGATTACTATGGTTCAGGAAACTTCCAAATTAAGCTCCTGAAAATAGATGCAATTTATTTTAGTGCGGAATGGCACTTCCTCGTAAAAAGTATCCGCCAACATTTCGTCAGTGCGCTTAGTACGAGATTTTATGTCTCACCAACGTTGATAGTATTCGAGAGTCGAAACACTTCCGAGTTATAGTAAATTGGATCTTAACTACCTTGTTTTAAACTCCAGTTTGTCTACACATCTACAGCCAGCGCTCCAAGCGGAAACGTCGCGAAACTAAAATCAATGGCATTGAATTTTTGACTTCGATTCAAGGCACTTTAGGTCCATTTTACTTTGACGTTATTGTGTTTCAACCCTCGAATCCTAGCAACTTTGGTGAGACGTAAAATCTTATACTAAGCGCACAGATTCAGTATTACATTTTGAATCTCACTTTGGTTACGTTGTATCCATTTTTAGCGAGCTGAAATGCAAATATAGGATTTGAATTTCATCATAGTGCGGTTTCAAAAACGCAGTTCGCTCGTTAACGAAGTACGAAGTACTTTTAGCATATTTTTCGACGAAATATTAATAGCCACAAACTCATTAACTTCTGACCGCAATTGAAAATCAAAAATAATAATTAAAATAACTGGCAATTGTGGTTCAATTTAACGAACGTGATTTGATTATTCAATAACTTGAAATAATTTATTTGTTCAAAAACTATATTATAGTATATACATACAGAAAAACTTATCACTAAAAAATTTATATTTACAAAAAATATACGCCGTCCAAATGGTCATTTATGGGCATTGTGCCCAAAACACTGGCGCTATTACCTCGCTGAACGGCAAGGCTCAACCGTTGAGCGATATAATTTGAAATAAAATATTGATGATAAAATATAGTTATTATATTAAAAGCTAAAGTATTTTTAATGAAATAGTTATTTAGGTAAATAGGTACATTTAGCTCAAGATATAATATATATATATATATATATATATATATATATATATATATATACTCGTACAAGCAACATGGTTGAAAGCAGAATGAAGCTTTCTGTGCTTACTTAAATAATACGAATAAAAGTGTCTACATAAAATGTGTATACCTACTTGAACTGTGTGAAAAGTTTTGTAATAACCTATATCCACGCAAACAAAGTCGCTGACAAAAGCTAGTATAGAAAACGTCATAAAGAAATTAGTAGCTTTTTAATTTTATTTTGAAAGCTCAGAAACCTGCATTCTGCTTTCAACCATATTATGAATAAATAAATAAATAAATAAAATAATTTTATTTCAGGCAATGAAAATACAACCCATAACAATTAACTAAAATATTGCTTCTATTAACTTTACCTGCCTCGATAGTTTTAATAGAACCTAGATTAATACCCACAGGCTTATCAATAGAACTAGGCAATACTCGACGATAGAAAAAAACGGCAAATGGTTTAGGGACGAAAACGAGATCGCGTGACTGTGTCTGACTAAGAAAGCTGTGAGAATGCTCGGGACATAATATACTTAACCCACAAAAAACCAGAAAAGTGCGAATCGGACTCGCGCACCATGAGTTCCGTACTTTAGAAGGATTTTTCTTGTGATCTAAGTAACTACAAATTAATTTCAACTTGTTATCTTCACTTGTTTTTTAGTCATGCCACGGTCATGATTCACAGGCGGACCGACAGACGGACAACGAATTGATCCTATCATGATTAACTGAGTACGGGTCTTCTTTCAGAATGAGAAAAGTGTAGGCCATTGTCCGCCATGCTAGCCCAGTGCGGATGGGCAGTTTCACACACTTTTGAGAAATTATAGAGACCTCTCAGGCATAATGGTTTCCTCACAATGATTTAATATTTAATTGCTTAAAACACGCATATTATCTAACTCCGAAAAGTTACCGGTGCGTGGCCGGGCCGACGACGTCTTAATCAAGTGATCCTCCCTATAAGGGTTTCATTTTTCTTTTGAATACGGAACCCTAAAAAGTCTGGTACTACAAGACTTTATTAGAATAGGGACGGGACAGTGAACAAGAAAAGAGCAGCGATAGACCCCTATTGTGATGGCAGGCTGACATAAAAATGATAGCGCGGATGAACTGGATAAAAGCCATCAAGGACAGACAAAAATGGCGGAAGTTAAATAAAAGCTAGACGAAATCAATTGTCAGAAAAGGCTGACGACTGGTTACTAAAGCTTTAGTGAAAGCTTCATTTAGGTACAGAATCAGAGTGAACTAGAGTGAGGGAGCTCTCGGTTTGATCCTGAATCGGTGATATGTCAAATATTAGGCTATGGTGACGTGAAAAATAGGGCTACTTTAGGGCTACCTGCGACAAATGTACTAACATTCGTGTGGCGTGTTTACAGAAAAATGTCATAAGGGTGACTGCTTTTTCATGCAATAGTTTTGCGGAATTGCTACTTGGATTCTGAGGCCGACCGTACCTTATACGTTCAATACCTATAGCTAACGAGATTCTGAAAATAATCAAATTTACAAAAACTCCCTTCAGTAGGTAAAAAAATATGCTGTGAGCGAAATGAAATACACACAATTTACCCGGAAACATTCATGTAAATTATGCCTGTTTGTGACAACTCCTATAATGTTGTGTAGGTATTAACCTTTCTCATTTCGAATTAACAATTCCAAACAGTTAAGTACTAACTCTCAATGTCCGGTTATTTTCTTATTTATTAAATTTATAATCTATATATTTTAGGAAACTACAAATATTAAGGTCGACTTTTAGTCATTACGCGAGTTACATTACATATTATATTATGTTTGCAACATCTGTTAGAGTAATCATAATCATTATTAGGTTCACAACCCCTCACAATGATTTTGCGGATTTAATTTCTCCTACTATACCCTATCCGCGGAATGAATTTAATATATCGCTCTCTCTACCTAATCCCATTCAAAAACAGAGAGAGCGCTATACTAACGTCATTCTGCCGATGGGGTATAAATAGGGGTATAAACATATGGAGCATGAATATGAAACATTCGGTCTCATTTTAGCAAATGGAAGTAAGTAATTTACAAAGACCTTTACGTTGCAGCTATTAATTCTTTTATTGAGTCATTATTCGGAATGGCATCTATTAAGTTAAACATTACCTCTTTTATATTTACCATAAAATGTTACCATATTGAAGATTATGAAAGTAGGGAATGTAAAATGTGAGTCTGATGGTAAAAGCTCGGTAAATTAAAAATTTAGTCCATATAATACTAGAATACAATCCACTCATGGCTCGTGCCCACACGTTCTCTTCAAAATATAAAATGACGTACTTTGAAAATGTCCCGAACAAAATATTCCTTTTAGGTGAAGCCAAACTAAGCCAATTTATAGCAAATAGGAAGAGACATTTACATCCTATGTGGGGGATTGCTATGTTATATTTCTAAGGCTGAAATCTCTAGAGTGCTTAGACTTTGCTTAGACTTAAGTCACTGTTAAAACGAGACAGATATATGCCAGCTATATAACGCTGTCTCGTTTTAACCATTTCTTAAGTCTGAGCAAAGTCAGAGAGCTCTGTATAGATCTCACTTGAGTCCATTTTAATCGATTACATAGGTCGAACGAAGGACCACAGATACTAGAATTTGTATATCTAAAATCACAATAGTCCTGTTGACTATTGTGATTTTACTGTCTATTATTACATTAAAATGTTTCATAATCATAATAGTATACGGTCAATTTGCTATAGACTTAATAATTATCAATCGATGAAAAATTTTAAGTTGCCGATAAAAAGGTAGTAGGTATGTGAAACACCAATGATATATAAATAAGGATAGTCCATCAAAAAATTAATGATTATAGTCAAATAAACTATACTATAAACCATAACATGCCTAGGTTAGTAAAAAAAGGAAAAACAACCGTAAGTATACACAACTGTACAAGCATTAAATATTCGGCGAATAAATTACGCTGAGCGGAAACTTTAGAGCGTTGTAGTTTTGGGATTCTCAATAAAATTAGTCAAATTAATTGTTTGGTCTATTCTAGTTGGACAAGAACCAATGTCCTAGACCAACAAGGCAGGTTAACGATAGGGATAGCTAAATAAACAAGGTAAATAAAGTAAAAACAACTTCAAGCAAAACTAATGCAAACCCGTATACATAAGCAGGCGAGCATGAAAGATTCGGAGATTAAATAACGTTGAGCGGAAACTTACTACGTTGTAATTTTGGAATGCTCAATAACAAATTGTTAGGGTTATTTCTAGTTGGGCAGGGGCCGCGGCAATTTATTTTTCGGTCGCGATCCAATTATTTTTGGGCAGGGTAGTGGGGTATAAATCTGGCCCGCAGCCGCACGCACCCGATACCTTGTAATGCTTCCAACACTAAGTTATTGCTTATACCCTCACAAATTTGTTTTCATGTCTCGATTTTACTAACTTCATTCTATTATGTATACCTAGTATCTTCATATAATTAAACGCTCCGATGAAGATACTTGTCGGAAGTGAGTGGCAACTAAATATTTTATAATAATTATACACGGATTCATTGATTTTGATATTATATCACAGACCACAGTATACTTAATAGTACCTTCCAGGACGATACACTTAACTTACAACTACCAGCAGTCAGCACGAACCTTGTAGGTTCCTGAATCTTCAGTCAACAAAATCTAAATACACATTTGTCAGCAATTAATTTTCTGTTGGAAAATGAAGATCACAGGAATCTTAAATATATGATGAAAACTGCTGATACTAATTTTGTATTTAACATTAATTTCTCGTGTTTCAGGTAAACGTCTGGACTCATTCATAATTCATCTATGTACAAGTACTCATACTATAATTATCTATCTCTGCATCCACACTCTCTACGAGAGGACTCGACACGAGATTGTGCGGCGCCGTTTTTGCCTCGCATCCGGGATGGTCTACCGTGTCGATATTTTGGCCGGAGTCAAAGAAAGTAAATCGAGGGCGTATGAATAAATAGAGTGTAAATGGCTCGTGTGGCTTACAGCGTCTTCGATGGCGAAGATGAGGTCCCCGACTTCTAACGTCACCTGGACGTGGACTCACGCCACGGCCTCGAGAGCGTACGGACTAACCAAATCAAACCAATCCATCCATCCCAACGTTATCTTAAGCCGTGGTCTGAGACTCAAATAGGTGGCCTTAGGACAACGTTGATCTTATCAATTATTTCTTCAAGCCCTAGGACTCACCCCCAGGCGTAACTGAGTGATGAAGCTATAGCAGGCAGTAGTGCCTACGATGCCTCAATCCGAACTCATCTGCTCGTGTGGCCTTCAAGAGGCATCCTCGCGTTCGAGTGTAGATTCGAGGTAAAGTTTACACATCTGGTACATGTCTCGGTGCTTTACGACACAATCCACGCCGCTGAGATGTTCCTGCGCAAAAATTAATTATTTGCTCGAACGCTTTGGTAAATTTTATCCATTTAACTTAATTACAGAGTAGGTAATGGAGTTTATAGCCCCATTATTAATCTTGCGAGACGTGCAAAAAGGGAAGGTGCCTTAGCTTTGCTGAAAATAGCTCAAAATAATTCTAGAGATAGGCGATTATGAACTTTATGTTATGGTTATAGTGAAAGGTTTATTTTAAATTACTAGCTTCTTGGAATAACCCTGCTTTAATTTTACTATATGCTAGTCATACATTTGTCTCAATGATTAAATCAAAAACTTGCATAGGTTTTCACTATTTTTGTAGCCTGTCATTTGTGTTTTGTGGTGCAATAAATAATATACGTACAATGTACATACATACATAAGTTAGTAGGTCGCGTTATCTTTTATCAGGACAGTTAACTGTACTAGGAAACCTCTAAAGAGCACCCTTACATATAATAAGTAGTAGTCCAAAGCCATTATTCTGAGGTAGAAATCTGTTCCTAATTCTTAAAGCCCGTGTTTCTTTAAAATAAGGATGAACATTGAATAGGCAGCCTCTGTACCTAGTTAACCATATCATTAGAGGTAGAGAGAGCCTTCTACTCATAGATCGTCAAAATAATCAGGGTAGATAGAGCTGCAAGTGTCTTTTCAAACTCAAATTTACGACAATCACATCGAACTCGGCCCGCCCGTTTGCTATTCACGCTAAATAAAACCACAAGCAGTTCGATAAAACCCCCTATAAACATAATTAGTGTGTAATGACCCAAATGTTATAAATCTCGAACCCCGACGCGTCGATTGGCAAGGCGTCTCATTAATTCTGGCCGGTCGACATCTTGAGCAACTAATTGCTTGTTTCGTCTGATCTCCTCGATAGTGCTTCTAATATTCATTGTAATTTATTCCTAATATTGTTATCTTATTGGAATTTCAAATGAGATACGAATATGTTTTATTCAAATAATTTAATCTAAAAGCTCTTTTGATTTAATTGAAACCTTTACATGAAATTTTCTCATGATTATAGAAACTCAGTGGTTACTTTTATCAAAATCACAATTATATTTTTATGACTAACATTTTATGAAACATCGTCAATAATTTCGACATTTTATCACTGTCAAAAAGATTGCTGATCAATTATGGAAAAGCTACATTTAATAATTACTTCAATCTCAATCTCAATTTAATCTCTGAGAGTTGAATTATGATTATCTACTTAAGCCAGAGTGGACTGTAATTTAACCCAGTCGTTCTGAAAGGAGATCCGTTCTCAGTAGTGGTTCGGTGATAAGTTGAGACGATGACGATGAAAGCCGTAAAAAAGTAAAGCATTTTTGTATTTAGAATATTAAGTAGGTACTTAGAAAATGTAAAAAACAAAACGAAGGAAATTAATTTATCCTCTTTTTTACTTTAATTTTATTAAGCATCGTTGTATTTCTTCAGAAATAAAGTTCCTTATGAAAGCTATTACAATAAGTGGGCGGGCTTTTGTTGCGAGTTGAATTAATAATTATCTGCTAAAGAGCCCAAATGGCGTACTGGGTTTATACTTACTTACCTAATAAACTCGCGATGTAATCCAAAATACGTTTGCATTCTTAATTTATTGTCACAATAATGTGTTTACATCACACTATGACTAGCAATGCGTTGCAAAGCGCCTCACACGCCACCTATTTTGATATGCCAGAAACTTTCACGCAAGTTCTAACACCAACTGTACAAAGTTGCAATCGGATGTCGGTGTGGGGTTGTGTCACGAGTGGGTTGCACAAGACAGTATTCCATACCTTCATTATTAGGGTTAAAGGTACAATTTTGGTCCAAAGTTAACAAACCATTTTGGTTAGGAAGTAGGTACTTGGTGTACGAGGTATTAGTTCTTAATTCTATGCGGTAATGTACCTTAAACCGACACACACTGTATGCGCGTGTACACGTGTATGGTAACTTGAATACAAGGAACTGTATGGGCCTCATAAGAAAGCTTAAAGTTACTCAGCAGGCTATGAAGATGCTTGGAATTTTTCTACGTGATCAAATCGTAAATGAGTTGATCCGTAGGAGAACCAGAGTAACCGACGAAATACAACTTTGAAGAGCTGCGATGGACAGTTTTGTTGTCAGGCAGTTGTTATTGTTTTGTTATGTAGTTAAAATAAAAAGTTGAAAAAAGAAAAACTTTCGTGCCTGTAACCTTTACGCGCCTTAGGTGGTGGTATATATTTTCATCTGAGCTAACAATAGAAAAATCGACATCTTAATTTCATATTTCCTCCTAGTTCATAACGAAGTTATAGAGTTATCTCATTTTGATTCACGGCTAGCATTAATTTTGAATTTATTTTAGTGAATTTCTCGAGCGCCGGCTTAAATTCACCGGAATAAGACGGTCAGGACCGGGCTACCTACTCGTATAATAGACCGGGATGTTTCGTTGCTAATAAGTGCTTTAACAGCTTAAAGGATGACACATTAAAAGCTTGGACACACCTGTTTAATGCGGCGCCCAGGAGTTGTAATAGACTGTTCACAATCCATACTACTGAGCGAGCGTAATTTAGACGCGCTTGCTGAAACTGCGTGCGTTCTGTGTATTGATACAGCCTGCCATAATATTATAATTTCCGTCGCGTGTGTTTCCAAGTCTTTTGAGTGATAATAAATTTCAACTAAACTCTTTAAATATATAATTATTACCTATTTAATGAAATAATTGTATAGATATTATACCGAAGATTAGAAGCCAATCGATATGTGTCGACAACCTACAAAAACGCACCTAATCGAGAACCTCCTCCTTCTGTTTAAAAGTTGGTTAAAAATACTTTTTAACAATATTCGCAGTTTGTATAATTTGGTCGTGGGACACAGCAGTAAGATTAACAAAACGGTAATTTTATTTAAAAAGAGTCCTTACGTCCTGAATATAGTACAGATGTTAAAAAATATGTGACACTAAGGCCTGAACTTTGTCGCATGGTGTGGCAAAGGCTTCTACGAATGCTCAAAAATTCAAAATTGAAATCATTTATTCAATTGGGGTATTTATAGCACGGCTCATGTGCTTATAGTACGCTTGTGTCCGTTATTAGGGTAAGCAGTGTAGATAAACGTTACAGTACGCGGCAGAAAGTAATGTACATCGGCCTTTAGAATGAGATTTCGGCTTTGTAGAGCGTTCTCTCTGTCATTCAGTTATAGTAGGCACTATAACCACGGTAATGTTATCTATACAGTAATGTAACTCGTCCGTATCTTTAAAATAATCTGTTTGAAGTTAGAATACTGCATATAACATTACCGTGCTATAACTGTCTTCGTTTACAGACTGATTTTTACGACTGCATTTTGCGTTGGTTATTGAAACCACTATAGAAGTTTTATACATTTGCTCTAATATGCACTACTCATTAATCGCACATGGCAAATAGGTACTCTATCGCGCATAATTTAAAGGCTAAAGCCTAGTTAAGTACGCCAGATTAGGTGCTCATTATCAGAGAAATTCGCTGTCATTTTGATCGGTTGAAGCATAGGCTCAATAACGGCTGAATGTTCTATGATGACAAATCAATACGCCCAATATATACGAAATCAGGTCACAGGAAATGCATCTACCTACCTACTTTGTATTTAATAGTGGACTATATTTATGTATTTTTTAGTGTTTTTTAAATAAAGTAGCGAGCAACAGTAGGTGGGTGAGATGGTAATTGGGGTATGAGGCAGGACAACCTGTACTGCAACGGCACGTCCGCGCGTCACCCGCGCTCGCCCAAACCGGGTTAACGCGGAGGCTGTGCGGGTGTGCGGGGCGTTCCGTCCCCAACTGCCATTTCAACCTGTCGCGTTCTAATCGCCATGATTATTGCATGAACACAGAGTGACATAGACTACTTTTTATCCCAAAACACAAAAATGCAAACCCACGCGGACGAATTACGAGCACGAGCTAGCTACATTATAATTTACTAGATGATACCCGCGACTTCGTCCGCGTGGATTTAGTTTTTTGAAAATCCCGTGGGAACTCTTTAATTTTCCGGGATAAAAAGTAGCCCATGTCCTTCCCCGGGATGCAAGCTATCTCTTTACCAAATTTTGTCAAAATCGGTTGAACGGTTGAGCCGTGAAAAGCTAGCAGACAGACAGACAGACGGACAGACAGACACACTTTCGCATTTATAATATTACTAGATGATGCCCGCGACTACGTCCGCGAGGATTTAGGGTTTTAAAAATCCCGCGGGAACTCTTTGATTTTCCGGGATAAAAAGTAGTCTATGTCCTTCCCCGGGATGCAATACAAGCTATCTCTGTACCAAATTTTGTCAAAATCGGTTGAACGGTTGAGCCGTGAAAAGCTAGCAGACAGACAGACAGACACACTTTCGCATTTATAATAATAGTATGGATTTGCTGAATAAGAGTTCTAATAGAAATGATTATTTTCGATTAAGAACCAGGCGAAGTTGCATAAAGCAAGCAAAATCAGCGGGTCGGAAACGAAAGTTATTCTCAATTCTCAACCAAGTTTCCGTTCCCAATTAAAACTAGATACGCGTTCGGTTACAAACTTACAAGTTGAATACGTTGCAATCGCTAATCTAAAGGGGTCATTTTACCTAAAGGCAAATAACAAAAGAAGATATAAGGAAATAGTAAAAGATACAATAGAAGTTTTTAGGTCGGAAAATGAACACAATACATCTTACTTTACTTACCTTTCGTATATCGTGAAAATCATTATCATCGTCAACCGATAGCCGTCTACTGTTAGACTTAGGTCTCTTATATGAACATCCAAACGCCATGGTCTTGCTCCATCTGCATCCAGCAGCTTCCTGAAATCGTTCGATGTTATCTATTCCACCTTTTTTTTCGAGGAGGAAATCTTCTTAAGATACCCATTCGGGTTATGTGGGATTTCTACCGTCTCGGTGGCCCCCCTCAGCGCGTTATTCAGAGGCTCCGGGAGCTCTAAAGAACGTACGCCGGTGCCTCTCTCGCGCGACCTCCATTAGACTCGTTCTGAAGAAAGTACTTCTCTATTGTCTATTCACCTAGTGGAGGTTCTTCCAACGCTGCGCGGTCGCTACTAGTACGTACCTTAGGACTCCAACCAACGTCT
This sequence comes from Maniola hyperantus, assembly GCF_902806685.2. Lineage (NCBI taxonomy): Eukaryota > Metazoa > Arthropoda > Insecta > Lepidoptera > Nymphalidae > Maniola > Maniola hyperantus. Next base: position 12,103,177 of record NC_048541.1, read on the forward strand.
TATTGGTTTTTCGAGCTATGTGCCCTTCCGATTGCCACTTCAGCTTTGCAATGCATTGAGATACGTCAGTTACTCAGGTCCTCCTACGGATTATAGCAAGATAATCTGATACTACAAGATAGGCTCTGAATATAAAGGCAATAATATGGCTGGAAAAGGAAGGCCTGGCTGAGAATTCGAATTCGGTGCTGGCGTTCATTAAAAATTGTCCATATTCAACAGTCTATTGAATGGACGTCTAGTCCACAGGCTGAAGTGCTTATCACAACATTATGATTGCTGAACGTTTTATTGATTTACGATATTTAATTTAGTTAAAGTAGGTACTTTGCAAACTTAATATGAAAAATGACGCTATCATGGCGCGAGCTATAAATTATTCTCAACTCTCTTCGGCGGTGTTCCAATACGATGGGGCTATTCAAGAGGCAGACCAACAAATTACCGAAAGGCCGGCAACACATTGGCGGCTCCTCTGGTAGTGCAAATGTTCAAGGGCGGCGGTACAGTTTTACGAATATCATAAACTGTGGCGGCGGTAATCACTTAACATCAGGTGACCCGCCTGCTCGTTTGTGCTATTTTTATTTTAAAAAAGAATCTTAAAATAATGGAGTTTCAGATTGTATTTATGTAGCTTAATCAAACCTTCAAAATCAAGTTCAATAATAATAATTGCTCTAGCCATTTCATTAAAAAATAGGTACGCTATTTAAAAAAAGATATTCCCAACAAGTAAAAGCTTTGCTTAATAAAGGTTTTTTAGTAATATTTCAACTCTAAATTAGGTGTCACATGGCTAAAAGCAGCAAATTAGGTTGGGGCGGACAGTGAAGAGCGACCGGTTTAATTACACTGCGACGGCTTTATTTTTAAAGCTAGTATTTTATTATGGTTCTGTGTAAAAAGTTCATATTTGCCTGTTTTAGTTACTATAATATTTAGCCTAGTCGGTAGTGTTTTTATCGACTCATAAAGCAGAATAATATAGGTACTTTTATATTATTAAGTTAACTTAATATTGGGTAAACTTTGGGTTTCACTTATTGACTGACTCATCAAACCCCAGCACAAAACCTTGGAGACAACTGAAATTTGTACATAGGTGTCCTTTGTAATTAATGTAGTCAAATCAAATCCCTATATAGCCCTAACGCAATAAAAACTGTCCAAAACAAAAAATAAAAAACTTAGCATTTCACACAACGTAACCCCCAAACCAATATAGAACCTACTAGAGGATGTCCGTGACATCATCCGCTTTTCTCTTTAATTTTCCGGAATACAAAATAGCCTATGTCGCTCTCCATGTCCTTAATTATAACTATAATATGCAAAAAATCACGTCGTGCCGTTGCTCCGTTGTGACGACGTTCTATGACAAACCAACAAACAAACACACTTTCGCATTTATAATATGGGTAGTAATAGTTATGGCTTGCGATTCAATACAACAACTCTTACGCGAGCAAAGCCGTGGCCAAAACCTAACGAAAAAAAACATGGACCGGAGAAAGAAGGAATACCTACATATTTGAATGAAAATATTTGTAAAGTAATTCGGAACAGGGCGGATTTGTTTCACAGAAATTACGAAACAATTCGACCGGGCCCCGGGCATCCGGGCAGGCGAGTAGGTAAATTCACAAGGGACGGGTCGGGATGTCCTTTCATGGCTTAATTCAGAAAAAATCTTAACATCGCCGGATCTTTATGTACTGTTTACGAATCCGGCCGCTGATGTTTGAACCCCTCAATCGGTTAGCGGTTGTAATGAATAAAATGTTCGTCCTTTTTTTTTCTCATTGACAAGTTTTACCATATCGCTCGGAAACCTGCACGCCTGAGAGTCCATAATGTTCACAATGGTGTGTAAAGTCGACTAATTTGCACGTGGCGTACCTACTACAGCCAAAACCTTCTCAGTCTGAGAGGAGACCCGTCCTTAGTGAGTCGGTGATGGGTTGATGATGATGATAATATGTTGTTGTTACGATGTTTGCTCGTCCATACTTAATGAGTAATGACAGTTATGTGCAGCAACGCACATGTCACAATATGTCAACACATGAAGAAATTCACTAGAGCCTCTGAACAGAACTGATATTTACTATTTCTATACAGGATGCAACCAACGCTAGCAGAAACTTAACATTATTGTTATACTATCTAAACACAAACCAAAACCAATAACCGCATTTGCCTCATTTTGTAGTTTTAGTGATTTAGTATTTTTCAAACCCGCAATGCATAGCGTGCTAAGCTCGGGTCAATGCCCCGCCTACGACGCGACATTGACTCCGAGTGGCCTACTTACGCAACGTTCGTTAACCTCTAGCGTCAGTCAGATGTTTTATTTGCAATATGTCGTTAACTTTTACAAAATATAGGATTATTTTTTTCGCGGAGTTTTTTGTGGTCTTCGGTTTTGCTAGCGTTCTGGTTACAGCCTGTATTGTCTACATACATTTGGTCTTGAGTAAACCAACCAATTTTTTAACTTATACTTACTTTTAACCGGAAGCTAAACTTTTTGGACCTTCAAGCACACGTTGCTAGTGACTAATAATACCGTTGCGTTAAAGAAGTTGCCTTTAATCAGACTGGGTCATCAGGGCACTCATTTGCTATTAACAAAAACGAAAATCCGTTAAGTCATCAAATCCGAAATCCGTTGTCAGGCCCCTCTCCCGCTCTAAGCCCCGACACGAGCTGATTACAAAGTTTCAACAGAATGATGCCGGGAGGGATTTTTTAATGAATATTAATTCGTTGCCTGTAAAACAAACTTTACTTTCTGCCAAGATCAGTACCCTTAGTATAAGATTTTACGTCTCACCAAACGTTGCTAGAATTCAAGAGTCGAAACACAATAACATCAAAGTAAAATAGACCTAAAGAGCCTTGAATTGAAGTCAAAAATTCAAAGCCACTGATTTTAATTTCACAACGTTTCCGCTTGGAGCGCTGGCTGTAAATGTGTAGATAAACTTGAACTTTAAAACAAGGCGATTAAGATCCAGCTTACTATAACGCGGTGTTTAAAAGTGTTTCAACATTCAAATACTATCAACGTTTTGAGCCATAAAATCTCGTACTAAGCGTACAGTAATTGCTACGTTTCGTCTAAACTCTAAGCTGTAGGTATTCGAAATCTTCGCGAAGGTTGGAAAATTTTTGCTTCCACAGTATTTGGAGTGGAAATCGTTATTTATTACTGAATCGACGCCTACAAGTGCCTAGTCCAATTTTACGGTTCAACTGATACTTTTAAGGACTAATGAAGCGTTATATTATCTCTAGATGTACCTAGAGTGGTTATTTAAGTTTGTTTATCTTAAGTTTGATAGACCGACTCTTAGCCGAAATTATTCCTGATGATTATTTTAGTTTACGTTACGACTTCATCAGTGATTTTAGATCGTTTCAAAATATCCATACTAATATTATAAATGCGAAAGTTTGTTTGTCTGTCTACTAGTTTTTCACGGCCCATCCGTTCAACCGATTTTTTTATCCCGGAAAATTGAAGAGTTCCCACGGGTTACTAAAAACCCTAAATCACGCGGGCGAAGCCGCGGGCATCACCTAGTAATACCTAACATAAAACATTTCTAAAATAATCGATAAATAATTATTAGCGGTACAATGGGGCCGATTCTCTTATATTTCTCTATTACGGTTCATGAGATACAGCCCAGTGACAGATAGACACATAGACAGACGGACGGACGAAGATCAGAGACTAGTGATAGGGTTCCATTGGCACCCTTTGAGTACGGAATCTTAATTATGGGACCACCACGGAAACATCACCGTGATTTAAAAAAAAATTGCAAATCGGTCCAGAAACCTCGAAAAAATCTGTGTATTAAAAAACGGACCGAATTGAGCCACCTCCTTTTTGGAAGTCGGTTAAAAAGTAAGGCTATCCGGCGCAACTCTCAACTACCTAGATTCGTGGAGAAAAGTTGACTATGAAAAGTTGAGTCCAGGACTTTGCACATGCTGCGGACTTCTACTGCAAGATCCATACAAAGTAGGTATAAAAATATAGATGGAATGTTCGTTCAGCGCAATAAATCTGGTATAGTTTCGAGCATTATGAGCAGTCACGTACGCGCGTTGGCGGCAGTGGTTGACGCGATTTATGATTGTGGGGGAATTGTACACAACTTTTACGATTTTTTTAAATTTCACCCACTTTCACATAAAAATTCTATACACGAACGTTAAGTGCTTATGGCTATTATTATTTCCCTAATAGAAACATCAAGTTATTTGATACTTGAAACTAAACATTAGTTTAGTAGGAGAAATCGCTCAAATAGGTATATTGACAACAATAGATAAAGTAAAAACTATCTTCTATCCCGACCAAAAATATTTAATAGCTCGTAGCTAATTTTTTGTAGTATCAATAGCGAACTGAACGCCTTCATCGATTTACAGGATTGTACGTACTTTATGAATAAATACGTATAAGTGTCCACCTGTCTGTCTATATTAAGTGGGTACTTTTTCACGACACGAAAGCAAATCTTAGTAAAATTTGGTACTACTAAAACTAATATGGGTATTCTATGATTGCAATAGGTCCAAATTATTTGATAGTATGGTCTTAAAGTCCTTGGACCGTGAATAAATCGCCAGAGAACGTTGACTTGAAACAAAGGTCTTTGGGAACGAATTCTAAGCAGGCGTCTCTGAGATATGCGCTTAATTGATATCTCAGGGGAAATTCTGGCATACGTGAAGCCTTCTAAGGTAGTGTAGTAGCTGAAAACCCTTCTCCTCAAATAGAACAAAGGCTTTTCTCATCAGTCAATGTCTATATTATGATCGCTCTGGCCCTGGAGGATAAAAATTGGACCTATTTCGACGGCAGAAGAAATTTGTGTAAATCTAGGAGGATCTAAATAATAAAATATTGCAGTCATGTTAAATTATTTTATAGTGTTTGCAAGGAGGGCTTGACCAGAGAAACACTTTTTAGGACCGAATTGATGTTTATTTTCTTGTAAGCATGCTATGCTGTAGGGTTTTGTAATTTTTAGACTTACCAGTGAATTTTATTGCATTTTTCATTTGTATCAAATGTTTTAATAATGGCACTAAGAACATCCCTTCTTACTTGGGGTCTGCGATATAGAAAGAACCTGCATTCAAAATCTGAAGTTTTCTAGACCCAGCGGTTTAAGCACTACACGACCACCTAGAGAATGCAGTTACCTCGACTCCCACTTCCCCGTACCGCACACCCTCAAGTAGCGTTAGCATACAACGCTGTCAGACCTCTGTTTATTAAAATATATTACTGTACATGACCAGATTTAAAGTCATGTTCCATCATTAGTACTTTGTATGGAAATGGATATACTAGGTATGAAATAAAAACTCTCGTAACTTTAATTCGTCTGTGTTGTCCGTTGTGGCGATGTTTGTATATAAGCTGCTGAGCTTTATAGAATACTAGACTAGATGATAAAAAACATAGGCGCTTAATTTTTAAGAAATCGCGAATGTGTAGGTAAGTACTAGGCGCCATTTCTTGAACCATACTATAATTACAGCCAAATTATAATATAAAGGTATATATTCGTATTATTATTCACTAGACATTCACCTACATACGAATATTCAATATCATGATTCATAAGTAATAAATAAAAATATTAGTTTTTGTCAACCGTACCATTTTCCGTGGCTATGACGTCATTTCTAACGGTCGCGATCTGCATTCTCTCGGTGGTCGTGTAGTATACGTTTATATGTCACTCAGTCGGTTTATTATTTTATACGTATGTATAGATTTCCTTCAGCGATGAAGTAGAGAATTTTTTCTAGGTATTTTATAATATTTTATGTCGGATCTCATAATAATGCGCATATTCTCGGTCCGCAAACATTTTGATCCGCATCCTAAGCAGCGTGACAAAAGCCGACTGTATAAACAAGGGGAGCGCGGCAATCTTCGCAATGCTATGCCGGATATCTATTTATCACGGATTTGTGTGACGCGCAAATATGTGCGGTGGGTAAAAACGGTGCTTTTTAATCTGGAACTTTCTCTGAAAATTTCTCGATATGATTCGCAATTGTACAGTAAACTAGGCAGACAATCTGTTTTTAAAACAAAGTTTTGCAAAAAGCAAAAGCAAACGGACATTTGCAATCTTCTAAATATATTATATAAAAGCAAAAGGTGATTGACTGATCTATCAACGCACAGCTCAAACTATGGACGGATCAAGCTGACATTTGGCATGCAGATAGCTATTACGACGTAGGCATGCGCTAAGAAAGGATTTTTGAAAATTCAACCCCTGGGGGTGAAATAGGGGTTTGAAATTTGCATAGTCCACGCGGACAAAGTCGTGAGCATAAGCTAGTTGGAACCTAAATGGCAAAAAGTAAAACGAACGCAGAGCCTCATTAGCTAGGCAGCACTTATCAAACTTTGTATTTGCAGCAAAATTTGCTAAAATTGCAATTTATACTGCAAAATCTCAGTTAGGTATTGTATGCCAAGGCCAACGTCAATAACTAAATCCGACAATATTCTCCATGCAATAAATATAGTACGAGTATACTCAATATTTCCTTATTTAACGCCTTATTCAAACTCTCGGAATACGATTCGAGTTTCTCGAATATGATTTGGTTTATTCAAACATCTCGTAATATGATTTATCATAGCTAAAGTTCATTAAATGCAGGAATAAGCCCAAACAAATCCGCTCCGACTTGATAAAACGTGTTTTGAATTTCAATAATCCCGTAATTAGGGTGTATTCAGGGAACATATTTTGATACACTACGCGAAGTTAAATGAGAACTGAGATCTTACTCGAATTAAGGCTGAATAAAATAACGGATTATTAATGAGTCAATAAAATTTTCTCTTTTATGTTGGAAGATTTATTTTGCATTGACATAATATTTTTTTGTTGTGCCAAAAACATTTACACTAAAGATAGAAGAAGAGAAAGTGTAAAATTGTACAGTTATCTCTTTGAGAGATCTCTACCAGTGACCCAGCAGTGGGAGAGGTTGTAGACTGTAGAGGGAGTAGAATAGGTACAAAAAGAAGATAGAAAGTATTAATGAAAAGAACATAATAATATACATATACAATATTACATATACAATATAATGAAATATTATATATAGTGATACATACAACTAATAATTTAGGTTTATTAGCTACTTTGGTTTAAATGTCAACTAGGTATATCTTGGAAGATAGACCCAGTTCCCGAAACGCTATTTATTGGCCGAACTGGCCGAAATCTCACAGATAAATTATTATTATTTCACGAATCAACTTGCAATTTGGTAACAGATCGGGTAATCAATATTACAGTCACAGTTATATTTGGTATAATTTAAACAAAACTTTACGATGATCAGTCATTACTTTGTCATTTTTGTAACCCATTAACCTGATAAGTACTGTATGTTTTGCATAGAACATAAAAACAAAGCTTAGAATAGTTAAAAAGAGGTTTTTCACAAATGTTTGCGGCGGATTCACTTTAAAACATCTCAGTGCCTAGTGGAATCTAAAGGGCGCTGGTGTTTTTCGGGTTTTTAGGCATTTAGCATGCTCGCCGACGCCCGCTACACTTTTATGAGCCAGCCGCTCTGTTCAAGCGCTCTCCTTTCTTTTTTCAAGTGAGAAGCGATGAAATCCCATTTTTGATCAGCCTTTTGTACATTTCGACCTAAGCTTCGAGTATTTTTGGGTTTTCGTTAAAGGAACCCTGTTACTATGCCTCCGCTGCACGTCTGTCTGTCTGTCAACAGGCTACTCGTGAACCGTAATAGATTGTGTTAAGTAATTTTTATAGAATTTGTATTTTTATTTTATTTATTTAACAAGTACTTACCTAACTAATAAAAATTTCGAAATGGCTGCGATGAAAATTAAAAAAAATAGAATGTGGCATTTCTTGTTCAATGGTTTGGGACTCTTCCTGTGCGACTCCGACTCGCACTTGACCGATTTATTTTCTATGACGGTTCTGCACTAGAATGTTTTCTCACTTGTGGGCTCTGTTGGATGTGTCCATGACAGGTTGAGATGGCAATCGGGGTATGAGGCGGGGGGATGTCCCGCACACCCACACATCACTCGCGCTCGCCCACACCGGGTTAGTGCGGTGACTGTGCGGATGTGCGGGACTTTCCTTCCCCGATTCCCATTTCAACCTGCCGCGTACTATAGTTGTCTGGAATAACTCGCATCGATTTTGTTTTCTCTCTCTCTCTCTCTTCGGTCTTTCCTTAGTTACTAAAAATCGTGGTCCTAGCAAAATCCTTGCCTCGAATGGATCATCTGTTTCCATTTCTTTGTCGGTAAAATTTCTTATAGGATGCAGGAGCATGTCACAAATAACATGACACAATTTTCTCATCGCCTCTTGTTTCTACAAAGAAGTCATCAATATGAAATAAACATAAGATATTATGTAAAAAAAATTGAGCGCATCGACACAAAGGCATTCCTATATGTATTTTTGATCGCAGTGGAATCGTTAAAATCTCTGAGACTTGACGAACTTCATACATATTCCATCGGCGCCCACATGCGATCACATTCCAAAATTCATAAGAACTGCTAAGTTCGCGCAGCAAAACACATTCTGAATCACAAAATTGTTTTATCTGCCTCCTCGTATTATCATTTAAGCTTGAAACACACAAAACGCGTGGCGGCGTGTCTACATGCAATACGGCCTCTACATACTTCTACTTACCTAAAGCAAGCAGGTGTTAATTTGCAGAGGTCAACAACAGAGGAACAACCTTAAGGTGTATGAACCTACCTATCTATAGGTAATGAACAGGTAGACATTAGACAATCATAATTTTCTGTATATAAATGGAAAAGCTGACTGACTGACTGATCTATCAACGCACAGCTCAAACTACTGGATGGATCAGGCTGACATTTGACATGCAGATAGCTATTATGACGCAGGCATCCGCTAAGAAAGGATTTTTTAAATTTAGGGGTTACCTAAAGGAGTAGAATAGGGGAATTCGTCCACGCGGACGAAGTCGGGGCCATAAGCCAGTTTAGTACATAATCTGCCAAAATAGACAAATCAGTGTGGTACAACGTGCAGCATGCGATAGACACCACCCACCCTCTGACTACTAAATATGTTGGAAATCAAATCAAACAATCAAGCAATACGCACAACCACCACTTAATGTGCATTGTGGAGTCTATAAATCTCCTGAGGATGCTCTGGTATCGGAATGAAACGTACATTGACTGTTTTATAAGATTTGTGTGACGTACTTAATATAAATCCTTGTGTTTATAATAGTAGGCCACATCATCACTTCCTCTCGCAAATTGTGACATCCAGACGCGAGTTTTCGTTCCGCGTTGTGTTTATATCAGCCTTTAGCCTGAGATTACTTTTTCTAATGCGTGTCTTGGCTCTTTGAGAACTGTGAACGTGGAATGAAATTCAATAAGTTATTATTTGGATTCCTGCACATAAGAAATTCTAAAGGCATACATGTTTTTCAAGCAGGTACAACATAATTAATGCTTCTAATAATAGATATTGTGTACCTCTTATCTTTGCTTTTAGAAATAGTAGGTATAAAACGAAATCACAGTCCGTGTTTGTATATGTATTCGTAAATTTAAACTTAGAACAAATTTTAATCAAAATTAGCCGTATTGAAATCAAGATACTGTACTGGTCTAAATTCCACGCAGGTGGATCGGGTCTGTAAACTAAGAATATCAATCTTTCAACGAGTTCAGTGTTCACCTTAAAATAATAATAGTGTTAGTCATTATAAATATAATAACTAACACTGTTATTATTTTAGGGTAAACACGTTGAAACGTAAAACCTAACACACGAGTTTTAATGTTTATATTGTGATGCAATATATGCTGCAGTAGCGCTACCAGTAAACCACAGTTTAGTAATCATACAATTGGGCTATAATTGTACTTGGGTACAAAAGTAGACAGAGTGCACTCAATCCTGGGAGTTCAGTGTTGGCCCGAAAAACTAAGGCTAAGATCTATAGAGCGCACTTTGACTTTACTCAGACTTAAGATTGAGACAGATACATGTGATAGATATACATCTGTCTCGTTTTAACTCTGTCTTAAGTCCTAAGCATAGTCAGACTGCGCTCTATAGAAATTTAAGAGTTCGCAGATGTATTCACAACACAGACGCCGTAGTAGTACCTACGCCTTGAATCGTAGCAGCTCAAGTAATGCAACCTCAATCTGCCGCACGCCGGGCTATTTGACAACGTCGCATCGGCTTCTTCATAGTCTTGGAATCTAAACTTCTTCTTGTGTTGTGTTTTTGTAAATTAGCCGCGATTGAATTCGTAACGTGCTTCGAGCCGTGATAGCCTAATGGTTACGACGTCCGCATCCTATTCGGGAGGTCAGAGTTACGATCCCGGGTACGCACCTCTAACTTTTCGTAGTTATGTGCGTCTTTAAGTAATTAAAATATCACTTACTTTAACGGTGAAGGAAAACATCGTGAACAAACCTGCATGCCTGAGAGTTTTCCATAATGTTCTCAAATCCGCACTTGGCCAGCGTGGTGGACTATGGCCAAACTCTTGTCATACTGAGAGGAGACCCGTGCTCTAGTGAGCCGGATATGGGTAGATCATGATGATAATGATGATGATGATGATGATGATGATGAATTCGTACCTATCTGTATGATTGCTGAACAGTGGATTTGCTGAACAAGCCAGCACATCCCTTATGAATTATTGCTAGAACAAATCAAAACCAACGTTATTTTATGCAGAATATGTTGCCAACGCCGGCGCCGCCCACAGTGAATTGAATAAAACATGAATCCCTACTTATCTTACATTTCTCCTTACTACCTAACTTTCAAGAGGATTCTATACAGCTGCGTATGTCTTATGGTTTCAATTGTAGGGCGGTTTTTTAAAAGTTCCGTAGTAAAATGAAAATCAGTATTTATTTATTCCATGTAGATTGTAGATACTAAATGATGCCCGCGACTTCGATATAGGTTTTTAAAAATCCCGTGGAAACCGGATTTTCCGGGATAAAAAGTAGCATATGTCCATCCCTGGGATGTAAGCTAACTCTGTACCAAAATCAAGATCGGTTAAACAGTTGGACCGTGAAAAGCTAGCAAACAGACAGACAGAGAGGCAGACAGACACACTTTCGCATTTATAATTACGCATAGTATTAGTATAGAAGTATGGATTATAGTATCTCTTATGCTGCCTCTGACTTTACCACCGCGGGTTCGGAATAACAAGCCTGGCAATCGATTTTGAAGTCAGTTTTGGTATAGTACTGACAATATTAAACCACATCGTCTAATACAACTGATATTGTCCACAAATATCTGGGTAATAGAGACATTTTTTTTAATCCAGATACAAGTTAGCCCTTGACTGCAATCTCACCTGGTGGTAAGTGACGATGCAGTCTAAGACGATAGCGGGCTAACCTGGAAGGGGTATGGCAGTTTTTATTAAACCCATAGGTACCCCTTTGGTTTCTACACGGCATCGTACCGGAACGCTAAATCGCTTGGCGGCGCGGCTTTGCCGGTAGGGTGGTAACTAGCCACGGCCGAAGCCTCCCACCAGACCAAACCAGAAATTTAGAAATTATAAAATTCCAAACCCCTGCCAGGAATCGAACCCGGAACCTCCCACTATTAAGACCACAGCGCTCACCACTGCGCCAGGGAGGTCGTCAAAACATGGTCGCTAACTATGGGCCTCATTAGAAAGCTCAGAGTCACTCAGCGGGCGATGGAGAGAGCTATGCTTGGAGTTTCTCTACGTCATCAAATCAGAAATGAGGAGATGAGAACTAGAGTAACTGACATAGCTCAACGGGTTGCGAAGCTGAAGTGGCAATGGGCAGGGCACATAGTTCGTACAACCAATAGACGTTGGGGTCCCAAGGTGCTGGAATGGCAACCTCGCACCGGAAGACGCAGCGTTGGAAGACCCCCCACTAGGTGGACGGATGACATCAGACGAGTCGCAGGGAGCCGCTGGATCCAGGCGGCGCAAGACCGTGGCGCGTGGAAGTCCCTACAAGAAACCTATGTCCAGCAGTGGACGTCTATTGGTTGATGATGATGATGATGATGATCTGGGTAATTCTTTACTCCATCAGTCATTCGTCATGCATGAATGCCAAGATTGCCGATATCCATTGATGTATCTAATGTAGAACCCATCGTCTATTGAAAGCCTAACTTGCTGTAAAAGTCAAAGTGCAAAAGCGAACAAAAATGGCAAATTTTCTCATCGAAATTCGCTAAAATTACAAAGGCGGAAAAAATTCATTTGGCAAGTCACTAAGTCTCTCCCCATTTCAAACTCGACACCGCCTGATTACGAAGTTCAACAGAATGATGCTGAGAGGGATTTTTTTAATGAATATTAATTCTTCGCCGGTAAAACAAAGTTCTCCATCTAAGATCGGTAATGCTTCGTTTGCCGTTAAAGTTCCATTCGGAATTCAAAACTTAGGTGAATTCAAAATTGAACTTACTGAAGGTAATTTTGAGAATAAAGCTTTTTATCTTTTTACAGTACGACAAGGCTCAACAACAAGCGACAAGGTTAGACATTGACAGGGTGGCGCTGTAGGGAAACAAATGGTTAGAATATTCAAACAAGAACAAAGGGGACACTTGACGGCAATGTTAGTTCCGATTCTCGCCACGTGCCACTGAATATATCACTAGCATTTCCCACGACTTCGTCTGCGTGGACCGCACAAATTTCAAGCACCTATTTTACCCCTTTGGGGTTGGATTTTCAAAAATCCTTTCTTAGCGGATGCCTACGTCATAATAGATACTAGTATCTGCATGCCAAATTTCAGCCTATGGTTTATTTTTAAAAGGTATCCAAGCTACATAAAACTGTTAGGTATATCTTGTACGATGGTATGGAACCCTTCGTGTGCGAGCGCGACTCACACTTGTCCGGTTTTTTTAGTACATCACCACTTACCACTAAGTAAAATCGCAGCCAAGGACTAACTTTCTCATCAAATTAAAAAAAAACAGTACTAAATGCCTGTACATAGTTTTAAGCGTTATGTAAAATCACGTGCGAGTTCGCTGGGGGCGCGGGCGGCGGTCGTCGAGATTTATGAGCGTGAAAGGAGCAGCATTGCGACCCCTAGAGGTTTTGTTACTAATTGCGACCCACTTTCACAAAAACTCATGCAACTATTCTATATTCTGATGAAGTGAATAAAACTTTGTTGTTTCTTAACAAAGATCAACGCTTGAGGGGATAGTGAGTATGAGATCAACTTTTACTATTATTATAATGATAGAAGATGGACAAGGACGCATTGTAATTTGGAACCTTCGTGGTTTTTAGCCATGTTACAAAGCAGAGTTGTAAAAGTTCTTGTATGATAAAAAATTAGTAAAAAAAAACGATACGATTTAAAGGCACCTACTTAATTTAAGCTTTGATAGCCTAGTTGTTAGGACGTCCGCCTTCTAATCGGATGTCGGGGGTTCGATCCCGGGCAGACAACTCTAACTTTTCGGAGTTATGTGCGTTTTAAGTAATTAAATATCACTTGCTTTAATGGTGAAGGAAAACATCGTGAGGAAACCTGCATGCCTGACAGTTCTACATAATGTTCTCAAAGGTGTGTGAAGTCTACCAATCCGCACATGGCAGCGTGATAGACTATGGCCAAACCCTTCTCACTCTGAGAGGAGACCCGTAATCTGTAGTGAGCCGGCGATGGGTTAATCATGATGATGATGACCTAATTTAAAAGTTTGTTACCTAGAAAGTTAGTTCTGCGACAAAATTTTAAACTTGGTACCTTACATAGTAAGTCAAGCGCTTATATAGGATTGTAAGACTGATTAACATCAGGTCTAGTATCAACAATTTGGACTAAGGCCTTCCACATCCAACCCTTCCCACCAATCCCCTTACAAAGTCAGTTCCTTGATTTAAATTAGCGGTATAGAGTGACTATCCTTAACAAAACTCATGCTGACTTGATGACAATATTAAAAACTTGATAAATATATGAAAAGAAAAAGTGACTGACTGACTGACTGATCTATCAACGCACAGCTTAAACTACTGGACGCATCATGCTGTAATTAGGAATGTAGATAGCTATTATGACGTAGGTAGACATCGCTAAGAAAGGATTTTTGAAAATTCAGCCCCTAAGGGGGTAAAGTAAGGTCCACGCGGACAAAGTCGCGGAAAATAAGCTTGTAGCATAATATAATAATATTAAAAACTTGATTAAATAAATAAAAAATATTTTAGCTAGTAATAAAATAATGTACGCTTATTCATGTAAAATCACGATATCCATGAACGCGAAGGGAGCAGCACTCCAACCCCTAGAGGTTGTGTTACTAATTGCGACCCACTTTAACAAAAACTCGTATACACTAGTCTATATTCTGATGAAGTAAATAGGGCAACTTTATTATTCCGTTGTTGTTGCGATATACAGAGTTAATTGTTTCGACTTTTGACGAGATGGTTGAAACATAGCTGCCATTATGAAAAATAAATCTTGTATAGCCAGAGAGACTTGTAAAGCTTACTATTGAGAGTCGTGACGCCTTCTTAAATATACTTTTTTAAAACAGATAACGGGTACATATCACGATTCATTTGATGGTTTTATTTGTCGATATTTCGATCCAATTGCACGGGTCGTGGTCACGACTCACGACGGGACTGCACTCTGCAGTGCTGCGAGAGATGAAGTTCAAGTTGTCATGGACATTAGCGCACTACCCTTTTTCTTGTTTTTTTGTTTTTACAGCGTCACTATAATATACTTTTGTGTACGATGTTGGGCCATGACGTGTCTCGGTTGTTTTTTGGATTCTTGCTATCGAGAGTGATGCGGATTTGATCATTAGGTAAATTAATCATAAAAATTAATCTTAAATTTTTTTATTACCTAGCTAATCTAAACCTACCCTTTATTTTGCGCTTATTTCCACAAGAACAACCAATTAGTTCAACCGTTGAACTAGTGAAACTTTTAGTCCCAGTCGTTCAACTGCGTCTAAACCCTTTTAAGAGTTAAACAACCTAGTGGTACAAAACGCTGGAAGCTGTTGCTACAGGGAAACCAACTTGTGAGTACGATCTATAGGCTTATATTTCACAGCATTGTTGGACTAATGAGGCTTGAATTTACTAGGTAAACTTCCATTTGATCCGAATTAACGTACAATAAGTGCCTGGAATCCGTTGTTTCGACGATGAAATTGAGAGACGTGGAATAGCATTGTGCATAGAGAAGGCAGCAGTGCAGGTCTCTATTGTAGCTTGGAGCGAATAGCTTTTATTTTGAGCACAAAGGAAATCTTATCTGCGCAGGCTATTACAGTCAGCTTGAATGAAGCGATTTCAATTTGGATATGTGGTATTGTTTTAGAAGAAGATTTTTTTTTCAATTAAGTTAATGTGAGGCATTAAACTCAAATAGGTAATTGAACTTAATAAAAGGCAAAGAGAAAACGACTAATATGAAAGAATATAGATGGAAAATGTAACAAGAAGATGAACATCTATGAATACCTAACCATGGTAGGCAGTGTTACTTTTTATGTTTTTTTTTTTCGAAAATTCGGTACTAAATTCATACCGAATTTTTGACCCAAAGCGTTAGTCGCGGTCATATAAAGTATCAAACATGCAAAAGATACCATCGTAACCGCACTATTTTATAAGTTCGTACAAATTAAAGACATTTTAACAGTTTAAGTTTAGTTTTTCTAAGTTTGGTAATAGGATACCAAACAATTGAAATCATAGTCAACGGATATAATATGTCCACTGCTGGATATAGTCTTTTGTAAGAACGTCCACACGCCATAGTCTTGCGCCGCCTGAATTCAGCGGCTTCCTGCGACTCTTTTCATGTTGCCTGTCCACGTCGTGGGGGGTTTACCAACGCTGCGGGGTTGCCATTCCAGCACCTTGGGACCCCAACATCTATCGCTTTTCCGAACTATGTGCCCTGTCCATTGCCACTTCGGCTTCGCAACTCGCTGAGCTATGTTGGTTACTCTGGTTCTCCTACGGATCTCCTCATTTCTAATTTGATCACGTAGAGAAACTCCAAACATAGTTCTCCCCATTTCGAGAAGGGGGAAAGCTCATAGTTACGCAGTAGCCGATGAAAAGAGCTGACAATTGAAATATCTGCCTCGAATTAAATACATAAGCAAATAAATACATCTTTCGTATGATATAGCGATGTTTTTGTTGGTGACATTTTATTTTGAACCCTTTAATTAAAAAGGCAATCGCTGCTGAAAATAAAACCGACGCTGCTAATTAAAAAGGCAGCTTTTCACTGTCAACCCTTACCCAATTTGCTTCTCTCGGTCCAAGGATATTTGACACCGAACTCAGAGCTGGATTATAACGTCTCAAACAACATTTCTGACCACTAACTAAAATAGGTTTATCTCGATAAATAAGTTACTTCTCTCAGATGAATTAATCTAACTCTTTTATTACATTTTATCAAAACTATTATGAAGTACTAGGTATTAGGTTTGTCAGGTGTAAATTATTTAAGTTAGATACCTACCTAACTTTTAACAGTGAAATGGCTGAATTCCATAAGTGGTGCAAGAAGCGCTACGCTTCTTCTATCAAGACTCACAATAGTTGTTCCGTTCGCTGTGCCGTGGAGACTCTGGGACCCTGAAGTTGATGCATAAAATTCTTACGGGATATTTCACTGCGATTAATTGCTTCTTCTGAAAAAAGGTCATTTTTGCCCAAACAATCAGCTTGGTTCTCAACGAGGAAATGCAGCCTATTCTTAGCAAAATCCACATGGGCACAACTTGTTTGTATACCTATACCTAACTTAGAGTAGACTAAAAACTGTAATCTCATTTCAGGCTAGTGTTAGCTCTTACAAACGTTGATATATAAAATTACAAGATATGAAAAAATACAATTGAAAAATTAGTAGTAAAGTATCAAATTTCTTTCACCAGTGATAGAATTAGTGTTGGTTACACGAAGTCGTCTAATTTTAAGTGAACACGCAATCTAAAACGAAAACAAGCTTACCTGAAAAGGGTAAACGTATTTTCACAACAGTTTAAGACCATTTTCATTTGCATTTAGTTATATTTGGTATGTTCGTTGAATTTTGTGTGGTGTGCAAATATTTTGACTAGGTTATAGGAATGAAATGCATTTATTTTTGGACAATTTTTATTGTTGGACAAAGCAATTTCGTTTGAGACCGCTGCTATGTAGACCAGACCGTTGAATTTGCACGCGTGAAAATCTTTATTTTAGCGATTCGCCGCAGGTTGAAACGTACAAAACATAGAGCGGTCAAAAATGGGATTTCACCACTTCTCGTTGCATTTAAAAAGGGAAAAAGGTGCTGAACAGAGCGTGGTCGGCTCATAAAAACGAAGCTCGAGTGGCGGCAAGCAAGACAATTGCCAAAAAACACCTGAAATCCCTTTGTATTTTACTGGACATTGATATGTTTTGAACTGTTCAAAGCAAAATTCTTTTTAAGGTTCCGTACCTTAAAAGGAAAAAACCGGCCAAGTGCGAATCAGACTCGTGCACTGAGGGTTCCGTAGTACAATCGTATTTTTAACCGACTTTAAAAAAAGGAGGAGGTTCTCAATTCGTCGTAATCTTTTTTTTTTTAATGTTCCCCGATTACTCGCCTAACTTACTCGATAACGCCTGGACCGATTTTAAAAATTCTGTTTTTGTTCGAAAGGGCATACTTCAAAGTTCGTCCCATATAAATTTGGTGAAGATCTGATGAACATCTTCGAAGATAGATAATGGAACTCCTCAACGGATAAGAGTAAATTGCTCGCGATCAGTGTAATAGCTTAGTAAACAGTAGATTTTTAACCAGGCATAGCATATTTTAATACCATGGGGTCACTTAATTGTGAAATAAATTTTTTTTACAAAAAAAAAATAAAAACCGACTTCAATACCTAGCCACAAACACTGGCACCTAAGTGTAGCAGAACTCAGAACTGGCAAGCAACGCCGCCAGCAGTGTGAACTATATAGTGAGACACGGATTTATGAGGGAACGACTTGATCCTGGATCGACGATCTGTCAAATATTAGGCTATCAGTGATGTGAAATCAAAGACAAATAAACGTTCTGCCAGTGACGTGACGATGCCTCGATGTTTTATTATATTAAGTTCCCCAACTGTCGTGAACTGTGCTATTGGGCTACACCGGTATCTACCAGAGATTCTGTCCCTAACAGAAAATGAAATGTAACAAAACTCGGAACTGGCAAGCAACGCCGCCAGGCAGTTTGAAAGTAGAGGGCGCTGCCCCCGTCGCCCGAGGGAGCCCGTTTAGATTAGCAATTGAAATGTATTCAAATTCACAAGTTCATAACTGGAGTCTCTTTATCTCGATATAATTGGAAACTAAAGATGGGCGTTATTGGCTATTTACGGCAACGGTTAATCAACAGTTACTTAGTTTCAATACCGATATTGTTAACCGTTGCCGAATATCGGTATCAGAGTTGTGTTTCAACTAATTTAATATGCGCAACGCGCAGCGGTTTACGTAGTAGTAACTAAGCTAGCTGCCGTATCAATACCGTCTGTATAGCTAGCGCGCGCATATTCACTAAAATAAAACCAATTTTACTTTCATGAATATCGTGAAGTAATCACAACCTTAAGTTCATAGCAGTAAAGTTTAATTTGATCATTGACATAGGTCAAACTATAGTGGACGCCTGCACGAATAGTTTGCCACAGTCCAGTTAACCAAAAACATTTCATGAAGATTGATAAACCAAAGAGGACCTTATCTCTATTACTCTAAGGCTAACTGTATTTAGAATGATAGATCAAAGTGTAATGGACAAGTACTTGTACAGTTAAGCCTTAGCGTAATAGAGATAAGGTCGGCTTTGGTTTACCAAGTTCTTAGTTACTAAGCCGGTAGCCAATAACCGCTCCTTCTCAGCTTTCAGTGAAAGAAAGAAAGAGAAGGCATAATTATTGCGTTTCTAGTTACCAAAAAACCAAACAATGCATTGTCAGTTGCCAGTTGGCAGCGTTGCGTTGTCAGGTGGTTCGTCATAGATGATAACTGAAAACCGTTGCTAGCTACGACAATAACGCTACGGTACGCTATAGGCACGGCAGCGGTTTTCAGTTAAGTTAAGCTATAGCGGACACATGTCTATTGGAAACTAAAACTTAGTTTTTTGCGATGGTTTTCGTTTAAGTGTTGCTAATCTTCTTCTTAAATATATAAAAGGAAAAGGTGACTGACTGACTGACTGACAGCTGACTGACCGACTGACTGATCTATCAACGCACAGCTCAAACTACTGGACGGATCGGGCATGCAGATAGATAGCTATTATGACGTAGGCATCCGCTAAGAAAGGATTTTTGAAAATTAAACCCCTAAGGGGTTGAAATAGGGGTTTGAAATGATAATGATATCGATGTCATAAAAACTATCTGTATGCCAAATTCATACCTCCCTGATTAGCCTGATCCATCCATTAGATTGAGCTGTCCTTTGTTAGTTCAGTCAGTCAGCTTTTCCTTGTAATATTTAGACTAATTTACCGCCCGCCGCCGCTTCGTTGCTGTAGAAATTTCGAAACTTAGAATTTTCGAAAAATCTGGCGTTATTTCCTGTTTACATTATAAAAGAACCTCTACCAAAAATTTGAACTTTCTAGATCTAAAGGTTTGAGCTGGGCATTAGTGAGTCAATAAGAGAGTGTGACAGGACTTTTTCATTTATTTAGATGTGCAATTTATTCTTAAAAGTATAGTGTTTCCCTGTTGCGTATGAGTCGATTGTGCTTGTTAAGCAACGTTGAGCTGAGTCAGTAACTGGATCTGGGGAACCCAAAAAGCCCCTCGATTAGGTATGTAAGTGGATAAGTAATGGAAGGGATTACAATTCTCAGCGATAAGGAATAAGTACGATACAGAAAGTGCAATCACTATACTTATGTATACTTTATCTATCCTAAAGCTAATTTTCCAAGTGTGTGCTACTTGCTTGACTCTTTTAAATTAATTCAACGAAATTCAAAATTATGGACGCAAGGTTACGACAGTTGCTCAACGAGCTTGTATCTGTAATTTGGGCCATGAGCTATATTTCTAAGCCTTTATTCCGATCTGATATTGCAGGTTAAAAACTTCACCCATTCAATAAAAAATGCTTCGTAGTATTGCCACTCCTTCCTCCCTATTTTATTGTTTTATTCGAAGAAGTGTCGTTCAAGCGGCTTTTAGCTTGTATCCGGCTAAAGTTGTTCTCGCCTACATAGCCCCAGGGATACATTGCTTAATAGCTAAGCACCTACTTGACACGTATCAACGTTTCGGGAGATAACGATTTACCGTTCCGGTATATAAAGTTGCTAGTTGATTGGTGGCGATACGTCTTCCAGATTAGCGTGCTTGCTATATTAAGTATTCAGGTTAGATCAAGAAAATACTATCACGCACCTCAGATGTTTGAGGCTAATTATGGGCGTTATAAGAAAGTTCTGAGTCACTCAAAGATAGAGCTTTCTCTATCTTTGAGTGACTCGGAATTGCGAGCGCTTCACAGTGTAGGTAAACGGCTTTACATAGTTTCTTCTTCTATGTTTTAAACTTGTAGGAGTACCCTTGCGTAGGTACACGATCATGGCGCGTCTCTTCCATCGTGATTCGTGCCGTGTGGCTGTACTCTGTACTAGCCTTTAAAATAGATTGCACATTTCGTATTTTTATGAAATCACAAGGTTAAAATTGCAAGATGATCCAAGCTCATGTAGTTATAAAGTGGTGGGCGGCTGCCACTAACAAGAGTCTTAACAGCTCAAAGGATCACACTTTACGGTGATGCGAGGGGTGGGGCGGTATGGGCAGGGCCGGCTACGTTTACGACGGCTTCAGCCTGCCAAGGTAATGAGGCGTACGCTTCCAATTATGAGGGATTCATCTTGACTACCTATAGGTACCTACCTATATAACTTGGGTTCGTTATATTCACCTGCCTAATAACGTAGGGTATAGGCAGGGTAATTGAGAATCGAAAAAATATTGAAGCTCTCTCATCGTCATCATTATCAACTCATCCCCTCCCAAGTCTCTATAAGTCATTATAAGGTCTACATCTCCTGAGAATGCTCCGGTGTCGGAGCGAAACGTGCATAGAGTGTGTTTTGGGATTTGTGTGGTGCTACGTGGTGGTGGTGCGTATTGCTTACTTGGCGGTTGGCTTTTCCTGCATGTTTAGCAGTGGGAGGGCGGGTGGTGCATATCGCATGCTGCTCGTTGCACCATACAGATTTGTCTGTTTCAGCGGATTATAGCAAATGAAGCTTTCGGTTCACACTGTCACACATCTTTATGAATATCATGGAGAACTCTCAGGCATGCAGGTTTCCTCACGATCTTTTTCTCAAACTACTTACCTTTTGGGTGACGAAGTTTAATGCAGAATTTGAGGCATGCGACCGTGTGGAGAGATTATTTATCGTTGTGGTGCACAATAAACTGATTTTTATAGAATTGTCTCTATACAGTATTTACTCTATCTATACAAAGCTTGTGTACACAGTACAATGCTGTCCTGTTCCGTGTCCGGTTTCTGTCACGCATTGCGACATCATCATCATCATCATTAACCGATAGACGTCCACTGCTGGACATAGGTCTCTAGTAGGGACTTCCACACGCCACGGTCTTGCGCCGCATAAATCCAGCGGCTCCCTGCGACTCGTCTGATGTCGTCCGTCCTAGTGAGGGGGTCTTCCGACACGGCGTTTTCCGGTGCGAGGTCGCCATTCCAGCACCTTGGGAGCCCAACGTCTATCGGTTTTACGAACTATGTGCCCTGCCCATTGCCACTTCAGCTTCGCAACCCGTTGAGCTATGTCGGTTACCCTAGTTCTCCTGCGGATCTCCTTATTTCTTATTTGATCACGTAGAGAAACTCCAAGCTCCATAGCTCTCTCCATCACCCACTGAGCGACAACATGCCTCAATGTAATATGTCTTTAGGGTTAATTTACACTGATCTTTCAATAACACGTAACAATGCGGCACCCAATGTTGTCATCAATGCAGGGTATGTTATCTAAATGCAAATGAACCCTTATATATTCTCTAAGATGTTCAAGGGATAAGATACAACTGAAATCTCATACTAATTATACACTAGCTGATGCCCGCGACTACGTCCGCGTGGAATTAGGTTTTTAAAAATTCCGTGGGAACTCGTTGATTTTCCGGGATAAAAGTAGCCTATGCCACTCTCCAGGTCCAATAAAGGTGGATAAACCAACAAACCAACAAATCAACAAACCAACAAACAAACACACTTTCGCATTTATAATAAGTACCTACACTAATAAGGGTACCTACTCATTTTAATATTGTATACTTATTATACATTTTAATATTGTATCAGTGAATAATAATTATATCTTCGCAACAATTAGCATTGCAAATACATCCGGGTCACTTTCAGATTCATATTTAAGCTCGTTCCCGTTCCCCATTTACTCGTGGCGTCGCTGGAGGCTAATTAATAATTCAGCTTGCGACAAAAGCACGGTC
Organism: Maniola hyperantus; assembly: GCF_902806685.2. Lineage (NCBI taxonomy): Eukaryota > Metazoa > Arthropoda > Insecta > Lepidoptera > Nymphalidae > Maniola > Maniola hyperantus. The sequence goes on from NC_048541.1 coordinate 12,125,853, forward strand.
AACGCTTATTATAATGGCTTTTCATAAAGACTTGGAGTTCTAGTCAATAATTTTCTTTAAAACCTCTAGTAGGTACTAAGTTTATTAGAGTACCTAACTATTTAGTTTATTTAATTTCTGCCCCATTGCGTAGGTCTAGTGGTTAACATGTTCAACTGCGGATTATGAGGTCTTGGGTTCAATTTCTAAAAAATAGTGTAACTACACTATTGGGGTTTTCTGTCAAAAATTTCTCAGTACTAAGCTAGCTTGGAGTTAGCAAGTTTATTTATTTATTTATTTTATTTTATTTATTAGGAAAACACATACAATTCATTAATTTAACACAAACTACGACACTTATAAACAAACACAGGCTGATAAATGTATCTATAAAATGTGTACACAGCATTTTGCAAAATATCTTGAAAAGAAAAAGAACTTAACTAACTACTAAACTAAACAAATAACTAAGTTACTTAGGAGATGAACCCACCGTAAAATGATAAGAGCTTTTTTTTTAATGCAGTAGCTGAGTCATGAAATATGTCGATGCCAGGTATCTTTTTGATATTTCGTTAAATTTTGCACATATACGCATAATTGGGGCTTGATTTCCGAGATGTGATTTGGTGAAAGGTATATGGATGATTTTTGAGCATATAAAACTACGGGAGTGTCTATGTGGAACAGATAAGGATATTCGATTGAGAAGTTTACAACAAGTTGGCAGTGTATCATCCCCGTTCCTCGGTGACCACGTAAAGGCTTCGGTTCTGCGCCTGAACTGTCTCCGGTCGGGTCGGATTGCCGTCCCATCGGGTCATGAGAGTGAGGGAATAAAAAGAGCAACTGTGTTTGCGTTCTGGAGCAATGTTTTGTTGCTGGTTGACTTTACTACTATACTATGCACCTTTTCTTTAATACGTACCTACTGTAATTACCTCACGATGTAGTATTTAGTAGGTACGTTTCTTTCGGTTGCAAATATTAACCGTATTTAATAACTGAGAATACGATGTTAATTAACAGAGTTCTACTTCTCTTAAATTAATGATTTCTAAACAAAGTAACAGAGTAGCTACTTCAAAACTTCTGGTTGTTCAACAAAATATTCGAATTTTCGAGCCTAATGTTTCACTAACTAATATTTCATAGAAAGGTCGAGGGGTTAAACTTACTTAAAGCTTTTAGGTATTTGAAGAGGGCTTCGAAAGTAACGTTATTACATCAGACAAGTTGTTCAGACGACGCAAATTGAGATTAAGTGGTAGTTTTCAGTAATCCACAGCGTTACGAAATGAAAGGGTTTAAAGACCTTTCTTTCGTAGGTCCACGTGGAATAAAGTTTATAAAAATCTTGTTGAAATTCTGGTGGGAGGTTACGGCCGTAGCTAGTAACCCTCCTGCCGGCAAAGCACAATGCTTTGCTAAGTGATTTAGCGGGGTATCTACTTATGGGTTTAATAAAACTACCATACCCCTTCAAAGTTAGCCCTTTTACATCTTAGACTGCATCATCGCTTACCAGCAGGTGAGATTACAGTTAAGGGCTAACTTAAAATAAAATACCTACCTACCTAAAAAAGTGCCTACCGGCCAAGTGCTAGTCAGACTTGCGCACCGAGGGTTCCGTACTACAATCGTATTTTTTCGACATTGTACACGATAAATCAAATAATATTATGCATAAAAATAAAGATAAATCTGTTTTAAGATATACAGGTAAAGATGATACTTAACTCAATATGTATAGTTATCTTACTTTGAAAATTGAAAATACTAATTATTATTTGTTCATGGACACATTTTAATTATTTTTGTTGTGATGTAACCACACATTCACGGTTTTCAGATTTATTCCAAATGTCATGATTCTAGGTCAAGGGAAGTACCTTATAGGTTTTCTACAGACACGACGGACAGTCAGACATACAACAAAGTGATCCTATAAGGGTTCCTTTTTAGGGTTCCGTAGCTAAATGGCAAAAAACGGAACCCTTACAGATTTGTCATGTCTGTCTGTCTGTCTGCTCGCCTGTATGTCACAGCCACTTTTTTCCTTTTGAGGTACGGAACTCTGAAAATCCTTTCTTATTGAGGATCTACGTTATAGAATATCTCAAAATTAGCTGGCGGCTTGAAGCGTTATTCGCTAGTAGTTAACCCAACAGAGCCAAATGTCAGCCACCAAAAATTTAGTATCCTAATGCCCGATCTTCATTCATCGGGCTTAACAAAATAAAAATAAATAAAAAATAAGCTGAACTAAACAAAATAAAAGAGTTTGATAACAATGAATAGAGGTACCTATACCTACTATCTATTTGGTATAACAAGTTTCAATTTTCCCCAAAGTGAATTGAGCCGACCATTTCCTCGAAAGGTTTCCCTTTGTCTTGACAGAAAATTATAATCCCATGTTAAAGGATCAGTCACGTAAAGATGTGTCAGTTTTCTACTGTCCTAAGGGATTTCACAAAATGGCCGGGTTTTGAAGATAGCACGAAACGTAAGGGAATTACCTAAGCGCAATGGTGTCCACATTTGAAGGTTTTTGATATTATTAGGTAAGTGATATCAAAAACTTGATACCTAAGGTGGTCCCCTCACGGTAGATTTGAAGGTGGTCTACGTTAGCGTGACAAAAAATACAATTCGTAATACAATTCGTAAGTGGGGGTCCACGAAAATCTGCTTTCGATAGTGAAGATGATCTAGGCCCTAGATCATGTAAACCGTTCATCATAATCAACCCATTACCGACTCACTACAGAGCACGGGTCTCCTCTCAGATTGAGAAGGATTTTGGCCATAGTCTACCACGCTTGCCAAGTGTGTATTGGCAGACTTCACACACCTTTGAGAACATTAAGAAGAACTCTCAGCAAAATTAATACGGTGAAAACATATCCAATTTTATTTCTACGGCTTTGATACTTGCATATAGTTCATAAATTACTAACTGAAACTGACACGCCTCAGTTAATGGATGACCTTAATAAAATTAGAAGGCGGCCTCAGTACCTATAATTAATGGTTTAGTAGGAACTAAGACAAGAGCTGTTGGAGAGTTCAAATGTAAAATTTGTTTTTTTTTTTTTTTTTTTTTTTTTTTTTTTTTTAATACAATAAAACTTAAAGCTAGCCTTATCTAATTACTATATAAATCATGACCGCGTGGAATGGTGCCAAGAATACTGGCTGCATTTCCGCGCTGGACAGCCAGGCTGATCCGCTGCGCAAAAAATGAGCCAGCCCTTTAAGCGGTAACGTTGCAAAATTAAAATCAGTGGCATTGAATTTTTGACTTCAATTCAAAGTTCTTTAGATCCATTTTACTGTGACGTTATTGTGTTTCGAATCTCGAATTCTAGCAACGTTGGTGTGACGTTAAATCTTGTACTAAGCGTACCTACTGACGTAAATTTGTTTGACTTTTTTAGGTCAGTAGGTACGCTTAGTACAAGATTTAACGTCACACCAACGTTGCTAGAATTCGAGATTCGAAACACAAAAACGTCACAGTAAAATGGATCTAAAGAACTTTGAATTGAAGTCAAAAATTCAATGCCACTGATTTTAATTTTGCAACGTTACCGCTTAAAGCACTGGCTGTAGATGTGCAGACAAACTTGAGCTATAAAACAAGGCCGTTAAGATCCAGTTTACTATAACACGGAAGTGATTTGACACTCGAATACTATCAACGTTGGTGAAACACGAAATCTCGTACTAAGCATGCCCTATCAAATGGACAGAAGCGGCAAACTTGCGTTATTATAAATATGTACTAGCTTTTGATATGAAGAAAATGCATGCCTGAGAGTGTAAGCCTCGTATAATGTTCTCAAAGATGTGTGAAGTCTGCCAATCCGCACTGGTCCCAAGTGACAGAATAGGTCCTAAACCCTTATCATTCTGAGTGGAGACCTATGCCCAGTATTAGGCCTGCGATGGGTCGATTAAAGTGATGATGATATTTAAGTGAAACAGGATTTTTAGTAAAGAAATACAAGATTATGTATTAATATGGAGTGCTTAATCATTTGAAATGTTTCGTAAATACGGCTAATACGTTATGATAAAGCCCTTTGACTCGTTTAGCGTTGTTTTATGCGAAAAAAGCGAAGGCGAAGCTTAGGAGCTTTAAGGATTAATCACTTAAAATGTAACGTTTTGCATAAAATTTATTACAGTACCCCGTTTCAAAGCCTTTTCTTAGTAACAAATTTGAAGTAGATTTCATTCGCGACATCTTTTGATCTCCGATATCCCTTTTTGGGCTTGTTAAAAATGCTCTTTAATTTTATTTGCTTTTGAAATTGTAATATAATAGATATACCTATTCAGTAAATTCAAATTGAATTTTCCAAACGAACTTTGTTAGAGTCTACAAGCAAGTCTTAGGCCTCGTTCACACAGCATTAACAACGCATGTTTTAGCAGGATAAATCTTACCGAATACGTAAATGCGTGAAACACTGCAGAGTACCTAGGTATAGAAGTGTTCACACGGTTAAAACTTTATGTTTTTTTTCGAACGGTTGGTACTGTAATACGGTAAGGTTTATCTTGCGAAAAACGTGCTATGTAAATGTCATGTGAACGCGGTCTTTACACCCCTTTCCACCAGACGACAAGTCTTGTCGTCTGTTGGCCCGGATTTTAATCGGATGTTCCAGTGGCAGTACAATATTCTGACACAAAATCGGTTTCCGACAAGTGTGAATAGCTTCATATAAAATGTTCTGCCACTGGAAGTTCCGATTAAAATCCGAGCCCGACAGACGACAAGTGGGAACAGGGGGTTAGTGGTAATGTAAGTTTATAGCCGTGAGTGTTGCAATAATAAAATAGGTAGTAAAATAGCAATGTAATATACTTATCATATTATATATATTAAATAGCAGATAATATAATTATACATAATATATCATACACCGGCTTTACTCACGTTTAGTCGACGTTGGCCCGACTAGTTTCGAATCTCCGGGGTCCTTTTTCACAGGGACTCAGTTCGCGCACGCGTCGTTGTTCAAAACTCGGGCTAACGTCGACTAAACACGTGAGTAAAGCCGGTGTGTAATATATGTATAATGGAAATCACTCACGATAGTTTAAACGCTTAGATATACATGTGACAGAAAAGATAAAGCAGGTCAGCGCAATTTACCTACTGAATAACAAAAAGCGAGCCTAGACATTTTGCAAGCCATTAGTTAAATACTAGGCACCGATTCCTTTGTAGTTCTCTATACTACATTTTGAGTATCTGCATCCTTATCTTTTTAACAATGCTAAAAAAGGAACGGAACATGACTTTCACATTTAAAGACTCTAAATTTTAGTGCACAATACAATTTTAAACAGCAGGTTCGCGACTGCGCGCTAAAATCACGGGTTTTACCATCTAAAATTTAGAACTGTCAAACTGTGTCTGTCCTTTTCATATTACATTAGTAAGAAGAGCATGCGAATACTCTAACATTAGGTTGTGCTCAGAATCAGTGCTATTTGTCTGGTTAAATATGTGATTGTTGTACAAAACACAACAATAACACATGTAAACAAGGGCCGCTTATTGTTGATTGTGCTATTGAGAATAATTGTGGTAGCGCGGCCTGCCTACCAGCTACAATTATTGCTACAATAAAATGTATCAATATTTCAAACTGCTGGTGCCGGTGCGATTTCATATGCTTTGTAGCGTTTGTATTATATAAACTCTGTTAGGTACTATCAATTAAAGTGGGTTTCTTTCGTATTTAGTGAAACTAAAAAAAACCGGTCAAGTGCGAGTGGGACTCGCACAGGAAGGGTTCCGTACTATCCGTACAATAAATAACTAACACTTTTTAATATTCATGCCAGTAATTTTGAAATATTGTTGTAGCGGCAATAGAAATACACATTCTGCAAAAATTCCACCTATTATGGTTCACGAGATACAGCCCGCTGACAGACGGACGGACGGATGGACGGACAGCGTAGACTTAGTAATAGGGACCCGTTCGGGTACGGAACCCTAAAAACTCGTGACGACCGACGCGAACGTTCGGCTATACCTACTATACCTAGATTTACTCGTGTGCCTAGGCTCGTCTGCAAATATTAAGGGCGTAGTCTCATATTAAGTACTAGCTTATGCTCGCGACTTCGTCCGCGTGGACTACAAAATTTCAAAACCCTATTTCACCCCCTTAGGAGTTGAATTTTCAAAAATCCTTTCTTAGCGGATGCCTACGTCATAATAGCTATCTGCATGCCAAATTTCAGCCCGATCCGTCCAGTAGTTTAAGCTGTGCGTTGATAGATCAGTCAGTCAGTCAGTCAGTCATTCATTCAGTCAGTCACCTTTTCCTTTTATATATATAGATTTACGCTGTGGTATTGTGAAGCTATTTATATTTTAATTAGTATACATGCAGACATAATTTGCTCTTCATACACTATTCATAAAATAATTTTGCGTTCTATGTTACAAAGGGATAATATGTGCAGATTCACACACGGAGAGAGAGGCAAGTTTTATCTTCTGCAACAATAACGTCTAAATAAAATTTGTATAAATTTCAAGAAGAAATTTATCTCGTCTTTGTAACCCATGAACTTCTTCGTAATCATAATTTTATGGATGAGGATCGCCCCAATTTTTCGCATTTTGTCATCAAACTTGAAAACTTAGTAGCGTGCATACTGCATACCTCTCCTACGGCTTTTAGAACCCTTTTCCAATGAAAAAAGCACGTGAAGCCGCGCCTAACAAATCGAAGAGGATCGCCTCAATTTTTCGCACTTTGTCAGCAGACTTGAAAACTTAGCAGCGTACATACTGCATACCTCTCCTACGGCTTTTACAACCCTTGCTTTTCCAATGAAAAAAGCACGTGAAGCCGGGCCTTACAAATCGAAGAGGATCGCCTCAATTTTTCGCACTTTGTCATCAAACTTGTAAACTTAGCAGCGTGCATACCTCTCACACGACTTTAACAACACTTTTCCAATGAAAAAGGCACGAGAAACGGCCTCACAAATAGGAAATTTCGATGATTCAAAAATTGAGTAGGTATCGTAGGTATCACGGCTCTTTGTCATTAGACAAATCGCTAGTGATATCTTGCTACTCTTTATCTTCCAAGTTGAGCACTTGCACAAATGTGCCGTCAAGGGACGCTAACTTTTTTCATCTAAACAAAAAGCAACAGAAAATACAACAAGCGTTGTTCAGGACAAACTTCGGCAATATTCTAATCGACTTGTACTGTAATGGACTCGGCACAACTTTCTGCTCATAGATATAACTTTTTATTCGTCTTGTAGTGTTTTGTTTATTTTTCAAAAACCAAATCGTATTTGCAGTTGCTGTAAGGCAAAGATATTGTATCAACTCAAGATAAGCAAAGCTCATATTATTATAGTTCGTAAAAAATGACTCTTCACGCGCCATTTTAATAATTCAATTATCATGTCAAAAGTACGGTTCACCTTTAAAATAAGGACTAAAATCGTACTTTTGACATGAAATTTGACACAAAAAGTGAAAATGGCGCGTGAGGAGTAAAATTTTACGCGTTATACCCGTATTATAAAAAGTAAAGTATTTCATACGCTTGTCATGTGATACAAAGATACAATACACGTATCCATTCAGTATACATACCTAGATATTGGCGCGTGGTTTACGCACCTTTTGACACCTTCAAGCGTACTTCAAAAAAGGGCGGCCCGTAACCAGGTTTGCTGTAATTTAAAAAAAAGAGCTCACGGGCCATAGCATCAGTGCAGGTGTACTGTACTGTCTTACAGTGAGGGATGCAAAAGGTTGACTAATAAAAACTAATAGCGCAGCGGTACTGACATCCCAGCCATCACACCTCACCTAGTATACCATCAAATAAATCAATAAATCACCCACTGCGCAGGTTCAAGGTCAAAGCTGTTTACCTAATTCCCACTGTACTTCTTTTATTTCCACTAAAAGCTGCTGCCCTCGGTTACGCCCACATGAAATTAAGGCAACGCTATAAACAGGTATCTCGGATTTTAGTGGACCTATATTTAGAAGTTTATCCAGTAGGTATTTTATATCTAAGTAACTTAGGGTAGATTCATACTAACGTTTCTTCTGCGCATTTTACGCTTATTTTGACATACCTACGCTCTTACATGCGCGCTAATTTCGCCTTTCAATAAATCAAAAGTGCGTGCACGTGCTAATTGTAGCTTGTTCACTCGAAGTGGGTTACTAATTAGCAATATGGATTGGCTCTTTCACGGCTTGCCTGTATACAAGCTTATAAGCGCGACTACGCTCATTCGATATGCGCGTGTAACAAAAGGTGTGCGTGTACATGCGTATTAATAGTAGCTTATACACTTAAAAAACGCTAATCTGAAACTAGTCTAAGTACATAATATACCTATCATTGACGCGGTCTCAACTGACAGATATCTATCTACTGCTGGACAAAGGTCTTTGGCTAGAATCTCCATAAAGCATGATGAGTTTGAGCTTTCTCATCAAGCCTAATGTATCCGCAAGTCTTCTCAGTCTTCATACTTAAAGATTTTAAAATGGATATATTTTGTCTCAATTGTGTATGTATTAGGTACAAAAATAAGTTCAGTTATTTTTGCGTACGACAAACAAAATACAGCATTGTTTTCCGAGATTATCAGAAAATGGGACAAGTTCATTTTCTTTTTCTTTTACTTACCAAATAATAGTACAGTGTGTCAGGCTACCTTTATCTTGCGATGACAAGATGTATTAAAAAAACATTCATCTCGCCTAGTTAGAAAGGTTTTTTCGTAAAACAAGGATAACTTCCACTTTCTCAAGACTTTGATGGATGATCCTGGTGAATTCAATTTGCATTTTTTCTGTACTAAAAGTTTGATACTTTATCTTCCAAAATAATAATATGACGGTTTACGCCCCAAGCATACCGGGAAATTCGCACACCGTATCAAAACGATTAACACCTTTATGCCTATAGTATGGTAAAGATAACTGCGTTCAAAAACGTCAGTATACTAAAGACGTAAAAAGCTCAACAGTCTTGGACTGAAACCCGAAAGTAGTACCCATGACCATTAACACAAATTTTATAATAAGAGCATAGTTTAAAAATAATAGTATTTTAATAGTTATGTTTAAAACAAGCCTTCTTTTAAAGCAGTTTTCGATTCCTAATAAGGTAAATGTCACTTTTGTGCGCCAGAGCACTAGATTGGAAACTGAAAACAGATAAAATGTAGTAGTATAGAGTCAGATATTATTAGGGTCAAAATACATTGAAACAGAGTCGAGTATTATATTACAATCAAGATAACAATATGTTAAATGCTGGGGCAGACGTGTTCTGGAGTGGAGACCGGGTATCAGCAAGCGCAGTGTGGGACGACCTCCAACCCGCTGAACTGACGACCTTAAAAGGTAGCGGGAAATGGGTGGGTGAAGAAGGCGTAGGATCGTGTGCACTCTTGGGACGGCCAGTCCTATGTCCAGCAGTGGACGCAAACAGGCTGATTCATTGATTGATGTTAAATGCTCTATGCACAATACGAGGCCTTAAAAATGAAAACTCAAACAACACCCGGACTGTGCAGTTTAACAAGAGCTATTAATTCTCGCTCATGTCCGCTCGCAGCGTTTTTGGACGTCGCGACAGCGTTGATTGATCGATCCGTGCTATTTAGCGATTGTTGTGTTTAAAACACAATCAATAACGGCGCAGGCACGGCGCGCGGTACGCATTCATTAAACAGTTTAACTTATGATGGGTAGGCTTAACTGCTACCATTATATTATGTGACGAAAATTCATTTTCCTAGCATATTAATCAGAATTTTAATACTTTTTTTTCGTATTTAGATGGCAGACGCTAATTACCATAATATATAGGTATTTTGTAATCTGGAAAAGTTATAAGACTACCGTACTTTTTATAAAAAGCGAGTTAAAAGTAAGTTGTATAAACATCTGCAGATATTTAAGTAAATTCTTGGCTTCATAATGATTTTTTAAAATACTCTACTTATTATCGATTAGCTGATGCCCGCGACATTGCGGGACATCCCGGAAAATCGAAGAGTTCGCTCAGGATTTTCGAAAATCTAAATCCACGCGGACGAAGCCTATGTTAGTCTCCAGGTCTCCAACTATATCCATGTAAAAAATCAGATCAATCTGTTGTTCCGTTGTGGCGTGATTGAAGGACAAGCCGACAAACCAACTAACGAACACACTTTCGTATTTATAATACTGATTTGTAGTGAACAGTGAAAAGTAGTGATGGATAATGATGAACTCCAATTTCAAACATCTTTGTTCACTTTAACAATGCACTAAAGTTATTTCATTATTTTTAAACTCACTATTATTAGTGCAAAACTCATTCGGAGCGTAAATACTAATGTGCTAGAAAACTGGGCCATTTTTAACTTTGGACATAAATCCGAAATGAGTTTTCAAACTCCACTGCGGGAATCAGCTTTTAGGACCAACATATAAAATTGTAGGCCATTTCGTCTGTGAGGAGTTTTTGAAGCTGTATATTGCTTTATAATAACTTGAAATCGAAATAGTTTAGCATAATATACCTAATATAACTTGGATTACCGAAGGGACGTCAGTTCTGTGTGTTCTATTGACTTTACAATATAAAAATATAATATAGATGCTCCCGGCTGTAGTCACGTATTTAGTCGACGTAAGCCCGACTAGTTTCGGACCCATCCGGGGTCCTTTTTCTCAGGGACTCCGCTCACAACGCGTCGCGATTGAGCCGGGAGCATAGATCTACAATTCTACATATACTTATTTATAACGGAAATCACTCACGATAGTTTCGATTCTACAATAGTTATAGTAAGCGACAGGTAGAAATGACAATCGAGGTATGCTCGGTATTTATAACTTTACTTTCTTATTTACATTGATATAGCGGTGGCAGCACGCACCAGACCAGGCGCGCCCAAGTTCTGTTTTCAATACCTATAACAATTTCAACGCTATGACGAAGTAAGCTGAATTTAAGTTGTTATGAAAAAGACTCGACTCTACTCCGTATTTCATCTGTTGGCACTGACCCTTAACACTTCAATACCTAACCTAAATTTAGTTTAAACGCTAAAAAAACTATTCTAAATTCTCGAAAAAGAAACTTTTTACCATTGTCTAGTGTGGATTTCATATTGTTGAGACAATAGTCTGTTAGCACCACTGTTTTAAATAGATATATTATACCAACATCAAAGTCTTACCTAATTGAAACCACTTATTAAATACCCAGGGACTGTGCTCTCATAATAATAAATCTAAATATATATAAAAGGAAAAGGTGACTGACTGACTGACTGACTGACTGATTGACTGACTGACTGACTGACTGATCTATCAACGCACAGCTCAAACTACTGGACGGATCGGGCTGAAATTTGGAATGCAGATAGCTCTTATGACGTAGGCATCCGCTAAGAAAGAATTTTTGAAAATTCAACCTCCAAGGGGGTGAAATAGGGGTTTGAAATTTGTGTAGTCCACGCGGACGAAGTCGCGAGCATAAGCTAGTTACCATACAAATTAAATGCTACCCAATTTTCCTTTTTACGATATTGAGATGCCGATTGCGATCAGATTTTCAGCAGGAAATAGCCGGAAGCCATCAAAATTGGTTTGAGCTTTATTCCAAACGAAAATATACCTTATCTCATTGTAATAAAGACGATGGGATATTCAATTGGGAGCGGAAAATAGTTTAACTATTTGTATAAGTGCGTATTGACATGCAATACTGTAGTTTGGTGGTAGCTATGTTTACTGGTTTCTTGACTTATTGAGTAGGCAAGTATATTATAAAAGCCAATACTAATGCGTAGGCATATTAAAGGCTAGATTCAGGAATCTTGCGAGCCTACTCCGTTATTAAGTTAAAATATTCAATACTAGCTGATGCCCGCGACTTGGAACGCGTGGATTTAGGTTTTTAAAAATCCTGTGGGAACTCTTAAATTTTCCGGGATAAAAAGTAGCCTATGTCCTTCCCCGGGTTGCAAGTTACCTCTGTACCAAATTTTGTCAAAATCGGTTTAACTGTTAAGCCGTGAAAAGCTAGCAGACAGACAGACAGACACACTTTCGCATTTATAATATTAGTATGGAAGTATGGATGATTAGGTAAAAGTCCTTGAATTTGGAAGTACCACGGAAGTACCTATAATAATTATTTTGTACGTCCATGAATTCAGTTCAATATCATAAGCACTAAATCTCGGTGACAGCGGAGGATGGTAGGCAGGTACTGATACCGTAACTTTATTTATCTGACAGTTTTGCTTAACTAAACTACACAGCCACTGAGATACGGAATAGAACTGCACATTTTCCAGCAGCTGCGTTAAAACGTTGCCGTCGAACGGTCTGTTTGTATCAACCTTTACAAGCCATTACAATAAGCGGTGACCGTGCTTTTGTCGTGAGCTAAATTATTAATTAGCCGACGAAGCCGAATAGAGAACGGGAACAAGCTTCTAATATGAACTCGGAAAGTGACCCAAATGTATTTGCATTGCTAATTAACTCGACGGTGATAATATTGTTCTGATAAAACACTGAAATGTACGGTTTTGGAAACCTTATAATATAACTAGCTGATGCCCGCGACTTCGTCCGCGTGGAATTAGGTTTTTTTAAAAATCCCGTGAGAACTCTTTGATTTTCCGGGATAAAAAGTAGCCGGGAGCAAATGTCACTCTCCAGGTCTTAAACTATACCCATGCAAAAAATCAAGTCGATCCAATGCTCCGTTGTGGCGTGATTGAAGGACAAACCAACAACAACAAACACACTTTCGCATTTATAATAGGGGTAGTGATTATACATTTTATATTGATCATATTTTGATAAAATTATAATGAAACGATGATATGGATGGAGCACATAGTGAGCATGCCGTTATGTGCCGATGGAGGAAAAGGCTAGCCGAGCGGATCTTTTATTCTGTGGGGTGGAAATCGTAAACAAAGTGGTCAGTTCCTAAGATACAAAGATATGCAAAAGAGGCATATGACCAGATGCAAATCGTCACCCTCAATTAGGATATTTTGGCTGATAATTGAGCGAAGTTAAGGCACTTGATTCAGCAGAATACCACAGAAGACAAAAGGAGGATTGATGTGGATGTTTACCGTGACCAACTTAAATTAAACCACCCTCTAATCATCATCATCATGATCTCATCATGATCATAGTAGGTATAAAAATTGCACGGTAAGCGTATAACATTATAAATGTATCCTACCCGATTAACGAAAAAGCTTTTTTCGTGACACCGATTCTTATTCCACCTGATTTTGATGGATGATGCAAATTAAATTCAAATTGGATTAACGCTGTTTTTATTTCGTATTTTCGTTGAGTGTTATCTTTTACGTTAGCCATTCCGAGGATACTCGTATAAGTATTTAAAACAACCAACTTTAGATTCGTTATTAAATAATTTTTTTATTGTTTAAGAAAATTGTTGCGTCTGTTTATTGCGTACAAGCAAAAGAAAGAAGTGAATAATTTGTTAATATTCATCTCATCATACAATTAAATGGTAGAGATCGGCACATAAAGAATTAAAGCAGATGTTTCCTTAACAAGCTTTTCATATAATGTTTGATTAAAGCGGCTTTAATGCTGAACAAAGCATATGAAATCCAATCGGTTTCGAACAATTGAAGAGATATTTTACTACGCCGCTTTTGTAGTAAATCGCTGAGTGACCGCAATTTTGAATAGTACCTATGTATTATAGCCACATGCACATAAAAAAAACTATTCTTATATGAAAATATGTTCCATAAAGCTCACTTTGCATTCCTATACGCCCAGTTAAGTGTAGGTTTTACCAATCAGATTATAGAAAATATTAAATAGCCTACTAGCAATCCACGCGCACGGAGATAATAATAAAGTAAATAAGGGAGTAAGTTGCGTAGTACCTCTGAAAATGTACTACATAAACCCATTTATTATACGTTTTGGGACTTCAATATACGCTCCATGGTTTACGAGAAATTCCCCTTGTAGTTTCGACTAACGTAACAATATAACATATGAAATTGGCCGTTTACGTGGACCCTCCCGCTCGCTGTCCCATATATCGTTCTTGTTGTGACTGCGATAAATTCCAGTCCATGTACGCTTACATGCATCAAAACTTCAGTAACGGGGAACTACAAATAGCATAAAACACTCTTTATCTGATGCTATGTTATCGATAAAAAGCTGCGATAGCCTAGCCTAGTGGTTAAGACGTCCGCCTCCTAATCGGAGGTCTGGGGTTCGATCGTTGACATCATCGAAAAAAAATTGTGATAAATGCCGTTTTATTTAATTACTAGATGATGTCCGCGACTTAGTGAATATAGATTAAAAGATGTCTCTTCATGTATAGTACCTACCAAATATATTAGTGATATAAAACTCCAGATAGGCAAAACTCATACAATTATTGTATTTTATAAAGTAAAGACTGCGTATAGTCCGTAAAAATGAGTTCAAAAGTACGGTTCACATTTTAAAATAAGGAGTAAAATCGTACTTTTGAAATGACAGTTGACACAAAAATTAAGATTCTTATTTACGGGGTGCGTGAGGTTGACACCTACGAGCGTGCTTGAAAAAAACGGCCCGTTCCCAGAGTTGCATATTAATACTTAGTATCATTTAAGAGATTATTTATTGTATCTACCCCCAAATTTTAATAACAATAACACTTTTGACGCTGTTTCAATTATCGCAACCCCTCGTTATCTCAGTAATTGTGTATCGATATTGCTTTTTCTTATCTCAGCGTATTATACTAAGATCTAAATTGCTTTTTTCCCGTGTAATATCGCTGCGGGCTCGGTCCCGGATTACTGAAAGGCAACCTTAGCTCGGAGCGATTTTCCGCCTTGCCTCTTTAGGGCCGGCTGTACTTCGATAATTTTTGCATGTATTTTTCTTTAAAAAGTAATGGTAAAGCGCTTCATAATATACGAGTATATCTATAATCTATATGTATTAGTATAACGAGTTATTAGGCGTAAATATTACCGACCGAGCTATCACGGTTGCGGCTTTTTGGGCTGCCCGTATTTGAGATGACCGTCGACTCGAGAAGTAGAAAAGGCGTAAATCGTTTCGCTAACACGTGCAAATGCGTTGATGTATTTAAAACGTTCTTAAAGGTCGAAGTAACTATGTTTGTTAAAGGTCGAACTAAGTATGTACAAACAGTTATACACACCAAAATAAATCTTTGTTTTTCTCCACTCACTATAAATATAGAAATTCTAATTTCGAATATCAACATTTCTGCTGAACAAGTTGAAGTTTCATAACTTTATTATTTCACGTAAAATTTACTACATGAGAACATTATTAAAAGATAACATCTTGTAAGTTAAGATAAATTGTTTTTAAATTGGTATAGTAGGTATAAATTACACTCTTATACAATTAAAATATTCTAAGGTTTATTTTATGTTCTATCATCCAGAAATCGAAATCAGATCGAGGAGAATTTTCATCCAAGCGGAAAATAAATCAAAATGGCGTCGACAGTGCTCCTGTTACTTGAACGCGTTGTCATTCATCTTTTAAACAAATGAAGTGAAAAGTACCGAAGTACTATGTACGTGAGAAGCCAACTCATACTGACATAACTTATATAATATGTATAAAGCTTGTCGCACATTCTATCAACACAAACATTACATATCGTATGCATTCTTAAATACTTATTTTTCCTAATTGGAGGCTCCAACGCAAAGTCCATTTTTTTCATTTTAAAATTGGAAGCTTCTATCCTTACAAATATTTTAAATAGTTTTACTAAACCAAAATGTTTGACAAAACTTCTATAAAAATCATTATCATTTTGTCCATTTCACGTTTCCGATTCAAAAAATTGATACAATATAGATTTTCTGTACATAATTGTTATATAACTATTGTTGTATTTTAAATTAAGGATTTGTGACTAATCAACTTATTGCATTAGAGTTTCCAATTATAAAATAACTAGCTTATATCCGCCACTTCGTCCGCATGTACTAAAAAAATTTCAAACTCCTATTTTAGCCCCTTGGGAGTTGAATTTTCAAAAACCCTTTCTTAGCGGATGTCTACGTCATAACAGCTATCTGCATGCGAAATTTCATCTCGATCCGTCCAGTAGTTTGAGCTATGCATTGATAGACCAGTCGGTCAGTCAGTCAGCTTTTCCTTTTATATATTTAGACGACAGATGTCATAATATTATAAGCCGAAAAATACCGCATATAGAGTATAGTTGATGATTTCTCACAAATATGTAATTATAGTGTTCCCGGAAGTTTAAATGATCATATCCCATTTTAAGAATGGATGAATGGATACTATTCCATATTTACGGGATCATTAAGATCCCGTAAATATGGAATAGTATCCATTGTACTCCACATATTATGTGTTTTATTCTGTTGTACATAAACTCTACACTAATGTAAATTGATAAGTCTAAATCTAGAGCTATCCTGGTCCGCAGGGAGCATTATGAAAAGGATAGCGATACATATTATAGCAATACACATAATTGCCTGAAATAAAATTATTATTATTTTATTATTATTATATTTTAGACTTGTCAATTTACTTTAGAGATTGTGTACAACAAAATTAGCCACATTGACGTACCTCGGTATATTTAGTTTTACCCTTATACTAACTACTACTTAATTGACTCAAACCTGCAGCTTTTTGGACTCAATTTATCAAAATTGAATTAAAATTATCAACTACAGTTTTACATCAATAAAACATTAAGAAAATCATGAAAATATTTAAAAAACGTAGGGAGCTATTAAAAACGGCAATTCCATAATATACTGTTCTCATCATATTGAGCTATTCGAACGGAATCCTTTGATAAGGATCCCAATTTTCGCAAGCCTCGCAGGGCAACGAAAAACTGACACATCATTACGTGACTCAAGTCTCAACCTTTGACACCTTCGCATTATAATTTTCTATCAAAGACAAAAGGGACGCCTGAACAAAAAAATCTTTTGTCTTTTTGCCCTACTTTAATTTTAACCTTAGGCATTTATTTGTACCTTGTCTTACCTACCTTGATAATTTGTTTTGACGGGTTTAGTTGACTAGCTTTCACTCCCGTCTAGTAAAAAGTAGGTATAAATTAACTTCGACTATTTTTTTTCAAGAGTGGTAATAAATAGCCTAGTGGTTAAGACGTCAGTCTCCTAATCGGAAGGTCGAGGGTTCGATACCGGGCACGCGTTTCTTATTTTTCTGAATAGAATTAACTGAATAGTTTGAATGAACTGTTTGTATAAATTATCATTATTTAGTCATCAGTAGTAGATATAGTTTCTGCGTGCAGTTCAAAGTAAAAAAAACAAAACAGTGTAAAGTTACGAATTATTTTTATCGGAAACACGATCAGCGTGTCATCTTTTTTCCGCTCTTTGCTGACACATCTACAAACCGATAATAACTAAAGCCAGTTAATAAAATATACCTTTGTTTCGAACAAAAAACAGATGAAGCCTCACAAACACCGCAATACGATTTTTAACATCCGTTATCGAATAAAATATTATATGTCAACGGGAAAAACCAAATGTTGCAATTTCGTAAAAATTGAGTTAAATTTATAAATTCCATAACATAGTTCCTTTGAATTTCGTGCTTTAAATCAGTGGTTCTATAACGAGCATACGTGCAATTGATTGTAACAGCATTTATACTGAACAAAAGCATATGAATTCGCATCGATTCATAACTACAGTTAAAACCAGAGAGTCATATTACTAGAGCGTGCAATGTCACATAATGCCGTCGACTGCACGAGTTAACCAGAGGTGCTTCTACGGCAAAAATTAGTAATAAATACTTACTCGCAATAAGTTACTTAGCAATGTTGTTATATTTTATTCAAAATAATAGCAAGTACAAATCAACAGATTACAGACAGATTGATTATTAAATTCAGCTGTTAGTATAATGGCACTAAACCAGCTCTTATTCTGCTTGTCAATAATATTGCTATTGTAGGCGACGCGTATAAAACCTTTTTTTGTTGTTAAATAATAAAGAATGGCTCGGAAAAAGAAAAACGTATTTCATATGACAGATTTGTCAAATTTGGAAGAGAAAATGGAAAATTTTGTAGAAGGAAAATGGAAAAAAGATGTATTCACAGATTTAGGCGTGAAATACGTTTTTAGAAGAGCTTTTATCAATATTTGCGGCCTTTCATTGAAGCATCCTGTACAGCTATCATAGGACGCAATGGCTACGACCTGCGGAAGTCTATATCTACAGTATTAGATATAACAACAGTAAATAAGATAGTTAGTACGAGTTAGTGTGTTGGTATATACAATGTTTATTAGTTCCTTACTAACGTTTATCTACGTAGTCATGGTTCTGAGAGCCCCTAGGAAGATTTATGGGTGCTTGATAAAAGCATGAAAGTTTTTTAGGTTCTTTTGCGTTGCACGTGTACCTACTTACTATGGTAGATTAAACCTGCCAGCTAGACTGTCGTGAGTTTACGAGTTAAGAGATATTTAAGTCCCAACGCCCTCGCAAGGGGGGGGGGGGGGGGGAGGCGTGCATTTTGTGAGGTTAAGTTAAGGTTCGTACACGTAAGGTTAAGGACACCTTCCGACACACCTGTGTGTAGGTGTAGGTGTAAGCAGTGGTAAGCGCTGCTGTCTTATATAGTGGGAGGTCCCGAGATCGATTCTTGGCAGAGGTTTGGAATTAATTTTATAATTTCTAAATTTCTGGTCTGGTCTGGTGGGAGACTTCGGCCGTAGCTAGTTACCACCCCACCGGCAACGCTGTGCCGCCAAGCGATTTAGCGTTCCGGTACGATGCCGTGTAGAAACGAGAGGGGGAGTGGATTTAATACAAACTGATATACCCTTTCTAGGTTAGCCCGCTTCCATCTTAGAATGCATCATCACTTACCACACATGAGATGGCAGTCACAGGGCTACTTGTATCTGAATAAAGGAAACAAAATTTGGGTTTGTTGCTCTATACTATAGATATTTACCTCTATCGTTGAAACACATATTTATGTTATTTAACTACTTTTGTGTTCAGTCGGAGCTCGGCCACAATTCACGATAGCATTTGTTATCGTGTAGTCCTTGTTTACAAGTGCTTTAAATTATTGAAGCACTTCGCACTTCTAAAACATTGTTTCACACAATGGTAGTTCAAATAGGTACACTTTGCTTATGATCTTTTATGTTATATCACAGAATAAACAAGTAACATTAGCCTATTTGGCACTGTGTTATTTCAGCACGTGTAAAATAAATATCGTTTCAATTGTTTCTAAATAAATTATTTAAATAATTTGTTTTAGATTGTTGTCAGGTGATAAAAGTTGAAGTATATTGATTTGTAATGTCGTTTTAATATTGTATGAGGTTAAAAGCACATTTGTATTTTATTAGTCCTCTATGAGTCTCGATCAAAAATTGATGACAAAATAACTAGGTTTCAGTGGGGTTGTTTAAAAGAATATCAATGATATTCTTATATACATAAATAAATTGTGTGAGAGATATAAGAAATTCGACTCAAAATTAAATAAAAATAAAGAATTTATGATAAATCTAGGTAATTTCTGTTAAAGCTACCTTCAATTACATTTTAAAAAGACGAAAATCGATCGATCGAGTTCTCGAACGGTGTTGAACCTTACCTATTGATTTTAATCATATAAATCTTAATATGAGTATTATTGAAGTGAGGGCAAAATCCAAAAAGTAAGTTCTGTTCTTATTTTAAATTCAGCTAAAAAGGAACAACTTACAACGCTATTAATGTTTAACAAGTTCAATATAACTTAGTTATTGTATTTGAACCGTTCAACTGCAGTGTAAGTCTGTAACTCGATACCAATAGCTGAAACTGTTTGAAAATTGTATAGCGTTTTTCAATTTGCTTCGAAGACTTGATCCTTTTAAAAATGTATGTGAACAGAGTCGTATACTCTCGCAAGCGAATACCAATTTATCAAGAGCTCTGGGCGAGGGAAAGCAATTTAGAGAACCCAATAGTTCGGCAGGAATTTATAGCAAAAGCACCAAACCCTCGGCTGAACAAACTGCGGGACAGTTATTTTCATTTATTTAGTAACTAACGGACACGCTCTATCGTCTATATGCCAATGGGTTTTATGCACATGCAACACAAGAACAATCCTCCAAAGTCGGGGGTTCGATCCTGAGCACAGACCTACTAGCTTTCCGGGATTACGTGCGTCTTAAGCAAACAAGTATCACGGTGGAAGAAAACATCGTGAGAGTTTTCCATAATGTTCGCAAAGGTGTATGAGGTCTGTCAATCTGCACTTGACCTTTCTGAGAGGAGATCCGTGTTTAGTAGTGAGCTGGCAATGACGAGGGGTGGATGACGATGATATAAAAAATCCATTCAGTGGTCAAGTTTGGGCCCAGGTAACCGTTTATTCGTGTACTTAGGTAGGTAGCTAAATCAATCAATTGCGACGCTACGAGGGAGCAAACAAATCTTGAACAACAACAAACATATTATATCTACGTGTACCTAATTATTTTCGTAGACATTGGGATTGGGGTAGACATAAGGATATAAATTTCGTAGACATTGGTATAACTACCCATATTAAAATGCGAAAGTGTGTTTGTTTGTGGGTTTTTCCTTCAATCGCATCGTTAAGGAGCAACGGATCGATGTGACCTTTTGCATGGGTAGGAATAGTTTAAGACCTGGAGAGTGACATAGGCTACTTTTTATCCCGGGAAACCAAAAACCTAAATCCGTGCGTACGAAGTCACGGGCATCAGCTAGTATAAGGATATTAATAACATTCGTGTCACAGCAAATCCATTACAATATTGTCGAACAAATCCTAGCAGTGTAGCGGTGATAAATCAAAATGGCGTCTCCGCCCATTTCGCGCTCATGTCGTTACTGCGGGGACACTGGTGACATTAATCTGAGGAGAAATATGAACTAAGAAGCTTACATGTCCGAAATAAACAAAATCAAACTTTATTTTATCAGAAATTAGAATCCATTATTATTATAACTCTTATTTAATCAGAAATTAGAATCCATAGATATAGATAGATACTTACTTAATTTTATAAATTCGAAAGTGTATCTGCTAGCTTTTAACAGCAAATCCGTTTTTCCGATTCTGACTTTGGCACCGCGATAGCTTGCATCCCGGACACAGATATAAGCTACTTTTTAGGGTTCCGTACTACAGAACCCATCATGTGCCAGTTCGACTCGCACTTAATCGGTTTTAAGTACATAATAAAATTGCTACAATAGAAGCAAACAATTCGGGTATCGGGACTCCATTTAAGTCAAATGTAAAAATTTTAGTAATAAATAAATATTCAAATAAAATCTTTAAAACAAGAGTAAATAATAATAGTACACGTCTTCTTCTACGCAAACGCATCTTAGGCCACATCGTCACTTTCCATCAGTTGTGATTGTGGTCAAGCGTATGCCTATAGTGAATAAAAAGACATGCTCCCAGATCCACACTCTCGCTTGCACGCCTTCCCGAGGCCTTCACGTAAATCATTGCAAGTGGAAACAACACGAGTGTGCTTGCCGCCCACGTTCTCCATTCAATTAGTTGCCCGTGCCTCACATCGTTTGACGCCGACCAAAGTATCACAACTCAGTGGAGCGCAGGCGTGGCGAGGCCGAGGGCGCCGGCCACACTCTCGTACCCGTGTTGCCTCGGGAGAGTGTGGATGTTGGGGTGAGAAGCAACATCGAATAAATATGACAAGATATGCCCAAGCGAACAAAATTTTTCACGGTTTTGGAACCAAATAAATCAACGCATCATGGGGTTAGTCAAGGGGCGGACCAACAAATTCCTAAAAGGCCGGCAACGCATCGGCGGTTTCTCTGGTGCTGCAAATGTTCGTGGGCGGCAGTAATCACTTAACATCAGGTGACCCGCCTGCTCGTTTGCTCACTATATCTATTTAAAAAAAACGCCACCTCTTAGATATGACCGACCCGTTTGAAATCCAGACGTCACTGAGGTTGCATTGGTGCTAAATAAACATTTTAGGACCAATGAATCGGTGCCATTTTGCTTGTTCAATGGCCCTGTCCTTACGAAGTAATATATAAGTCAATGGAGAAGCAAGCTGACATTAATCCGACCGGAAATATGGAAGGTCGCCGGAGCTTACAAGCTTGTTACCAACAACTAAAAGCGTGTCGATTAAAACATTCAAAATATTTTAACTTTGTTAATTCATAACTAGCTTTGCCTTCAGTCTCGCTTGTTTGGAATTCGGGGCAAGCAGTAGGTATCTCGGTACAGATTTTTATCAAAGTTTGAGCAATATGTGTGATGAAAAACAATATTGCACCTCAACTCTTCCAAATCTCCCACGAACTAACAGATTCCTTAGTCCTTAGAACCCAACTTTTAGCATAATCACTACTCATCACAAGTCACTACATATACCCATACACATTATGCAATGCAGAAGTGTGTTTGTGGGTTTGTCCTTCAATCATGTCGCAACAGAGCAACGAACTGACGTGATTATTTGCATGGCTGTTAAAGACCTGGAGAGTGACATAGGCTACCTACTTTTATCTCGGAAAATCAAAGAATTCCCAAGGGATTTTTAAGAGCCTAAATCCACGCGGACGAAGTAGCGGGCGTTAGCTAGTGAAACTATAAAATAAAAGCTTTCTTTAGAGCTAGCACGCAGTGCGGTGAGTTGCGGTGCGTTTTGAAATCCGTGAATTGAAATGTATGAAAATCCGGTGCGGATAGTTCACAGATTTTGCGGAAAAAACGTACGGACCGTGGTGTGCGCTAGCTCCTGCTAGCTCTTAGTGAAGTATCACCATTCATGACAAGGCTGTCAAACAAACCGTGACCGATGAAGCAGGAACAAGACAAAATTGCGCCCCAACCTTCCCGGTTTATGATAGTATGGCGGCGACAGTAGTACATATCCGTCGGAAATATGAGCGGACCATAAGGAGCTTGTCTCTGTACTAGTAAATTCATGAATATTTTAAAAGGAATATGAAAAATGTGTACAAACCTGAAGGTAGGTTTTATTTGGTTAACATTTCTGTGCTATGCACTAATTATATTTTTTGTTAACTCTAACTAAAGAACCACCTTACAATATTTCCCATGCTCTGTCGAAATGGTATTAAAAATTCATTCGATATGAAACGGCACATATCCGAACGTCAAGCAATGTCACTTTGGTTTTGAACAGCGGACACGTGAAATATAGCAGAAGGCCAATAAAATATCTCTGATACTCCCCAGCGACGCTCCACTCCATCAAGATATTGCACAGAATTTCTAGTTCGACCAACAGTCGTAGTCGTATCATTTCTCACATGGCCTTACTGTAAATAGGGAAATTTTCTAAACCAATTTTAATAATATGGTTATAACATCACTGACAACAACAGTATGAAGCAAAAAACTTAGAAAAAATAACAAATACACACACAAGCCGATAGCCTAGTGGTTAAGACGCCAGCATTCTATTCGAGAGATAGAGGTTCGATCCCGGTCATGCACCTGTAACTTTCCGGAGTTTGTGCGTTTTAAGCAATTAAATATCACTCGCTTTAACTCTGTGTAACTAACACTGGGCCAGCGTGGTAGACTTTGGCCTAAACCTCTTCTCATTCGTAGAGGAGATAATTCTCTGCGATATTTCTGCGTAAATCTGCAAAAATTGTATGGAGTTGACAACTCCATACAATTCAATCCGTCGCGGATATGAATTCGCTTGGTTTTATCCATAGCCACATCACTGGTTTCATCACACATAACAATGGCTTATATGCAAAGCAGTAAAGCAATAGGCATCAGTCATTAACAATTAAACAGGCAATGTTCCAACAAACAGCAATTACATAAAATGTACAAAGCAGATATAGTTTTAATGCAAGCCAAAAGCCACCAGACCATGACATGGCGAACAATAATGTACTTCCTACTGAACAGTAAACTCTCACTCTCGCCCGGCAGCATTGTATATATCCTCTACACACGGCACCGACTTAGTGCTCAAACTTACTTCCAACCAATGGTCAGTGAAAACTAAGTTGAGGACGGAAAGTGAAAAACTGGCATCTACCGTTTGGCCCGCTTATACCTACTCGCAATTACTTGTTAAATAATTACCAGAAAAATTAAGGCGATACAGGAAAAGTTTAGTGTTTTCAAGTGTGGCAATCAATATTTTTTTACGTTAATTAACAAAGCTGTTCAGTTGTATTTAATAGCTAATAGTACTTTGAACAAACCTACTTTCGAGCGTGTCTTTTTTTTTATGAAAAATATTACAATAAAACTTAAGCCTGCCTTATCTAATTACTATACAAATCATGCCCGCGTGGAATTGTGCCAAGAATACTGGCTGCATTTCCGCGCTGGACAGCCAGGCCTGATCCGTTGCGCAAAAAATGAGCCAGCCCTTCTATCACCGGATAGGCTATTAATCGCGGTGAAATGTCTCGTAATTTTTTTTAGTAATTGTCTTGTAATGTCACATCTGTCTGAAGCTGCTGATTTAGAGAAACTAAAAAAAAATATTATTATTTTTGGTACCAACAGGAGGCTCTGCCTATAGTTTCCTCTCCCGATGTTGGAAGCGTGAAGAATGCCAACACAATCATTGCTTGACTAGGTAAGTTGCAGTCAGAAGTTGGTGCCATCTGTAGAGGGCTTTGCGAGTATAGTATTGCCAAAGCAATATGTTGAAATGTATTTTCAAGTGAACATAAACATCGGTTAACTGCTTTTCGATGATAATAACTCACAGAACGAACCCGAATAGCCATTTTCTTCAAAACCTGAAATAATATTAGATTTTCTACTACTGTACAAATATGGTCAAGATTTTTCCTCTACTTCCGAATTCTGACTGAGTTAAAATTTCACAAACATATTAAGTATATGTGTTTTGGGTGACAATAGTTGATAACTGTGATTATGGTGTCATCATGGAATTAGGAGTACCTACTTTGTAGGATCCTAGTACTCCCTATAAGAGACCTATGTCCAGCAGTGGACGTCTTTGGTTGATGATGATGAGGATGACTCCCTATATGTGTGTCATTAAGAATCTGTGTGGTGAATCTGAAATTTGAAATGGACATTGGAACTCTCTGGTGGTATGACATGACAATTTAATTTGGAGTTGGACTCCTTTGACTAAATGTTATCATTTATTGAGTAAATTTCAATACACTCCATGAAGTTTTGACTTTAAAAAAGCGTTTTTTACATTAATTAACTTATTTATATTAGCACAACTGAAAGCCATTAAACAAAAACAAAAGTTACATTTTAATTAAGTAGGCAGATACACGAATGGTACATAACAAAATATGTAATAGTACATACCTACCGTACCCTGATGAAAAATTATTTCTCACTTATCTTTTTATCTTTTCTACGAGAATTCTCTCACTGAAAGCTTACGCAAACGTAAGCTTTATTAGGTGGATACTTCATTTTAATTTAATACGTCTAGCCAACATAAAAATGAAGATGACTTTTTAGGAGCGTTATATTTTATCCCACGAACGTATTTTATTACTTACAGGGTGGTTATTTTACTTTAACTTAAAGAGAATACCTGTAAAAAATATCTTCATAAACCATAGCATTTGATAAATTACGTCAGTTACGGTATTTTTGTACAAATTACAAATTCTATTTTATTTAAATTACACTTAGTTTTCCAAAAAAAAAAATTATATAAGTGTCAATAGACTGAGAGATGACATGTTTTGAAAATCTTTAATTGCGATTTATAATCTTTTCTTCATTATCAATGCTGTGGTTCTTAATTTTATCTTTTTCGAAATATTCAAAAATTGCGGAACCGACAAGATTAGTTGGAATTATAATACTATGTAATGTGCCCTGAGTGTCAAATGCGGTTTAGACTACAGTTAACTTTCGATGCCCACTATCTGATATGTATTTTTTGTTAATCTAAGGCCTAAGCTACTGTTAATTACATTTATATTAGTTAGCGTCACATTAGTTACCATTATCTGTTTCGACAAATTTCTAATGTATATTCTCAAAATTGTGTAAAAAAGATGTATTCAAAATGTATTCAACAGCAGTATGCAGAATGCACAAAGAAAATATTATAGAATGTAGCACACTCTATATATTGGTCCACTACAAAGAATTACTGCACTGCATTTAGCCCGTTTCACTTATGAGGCAAGCAAAGGCTTTATTTTCGGAATTGCCTTTTGCTCTTTAAATATACAAGGCATGCTCTTGCCGTTTCGGCTTGGCCACTTATTTTTAGGCACTTATTAAATATTATTGTAAAATGTTGCTGAATTTCGTGTGCTTTTTGCTATACGAGCAAATTTAAAAATTTTGCGTGAATTTGTCCGCGTCGATTTTTTTTAATCCCCTAAGGACCCTTTGTGTTCCCGGATAAAATGAATGAAAAATATAATAATATTTTACATTAGGTAGGTACTCCTTGAATCTTGAACAGTCCTCTCACTACATAATATTATATGAATGTCCCCTAAAACCGTCAATTCAACCGTTTTGAAAATCGAAACGGACAACATTTTTAAAATGAGTTTATCGTAAATAACGATTATTATAACGAATAAAAAAGCGGTGATAGCCCAGTGGTTAAGACGTCTGCCTCCTATTCAGGGGGACGGGGATCTATCCAGGAATAAAGCACCTCTAACTTTTCGGAGTTATGTGCGTTTTAAGCAATTAATATCACTTGCTTTAACGGTGAAGGAAAACATCGTGAGGAAACCTGCATGTCTGAGAGTTCTCCATAATGTTTTAAAATGTGTGTGAAGTCTGCCAATCCGCAATTGGCCAGCGTGGTAGACTATGGCCAAAACCATTCTCTTTCTGAGAGAAACCCTGTGCTCAGCAGTGAATCGGCGACGGGTTAATGATGGTAACAACGAGAAGCGGCTTACATCGACTTCGTTCCTGTGGATTTATATGTTGACATGGCTACAAATTTCAAACCCCTACTTCACCTCTTTAGGTGTTGAATTTTCAAAAATCCTTTCTTAGCGGACGCCTACGTCATAATAGCTATCAGCATGCTAAAATTCAGTCCGAGCGTCTAGTAGTTTGAGCTGTGCGTTGACAGATCAGTCAGTCAGTCAGTCAGTCAGCCAGTCAAACACCTTTTCCTTTTATATATGTATTAGATAGTACAATTCTTACTTCGAAAGGAGACACCGCTTGTAAAATAAGAATTCTGTAGTAGACCTAGTAGCAACAAAAAGCTATAAAGTATATACAATTTCCAAGGCTTTACAAAGGATATAATACAAATCCTGCCGGCTAACAACGGCGGTCAGGCTGCATGCAATAAGGACGTTTAGTGTCTTATACAAACATGGCTCCGTCTTACTACTGTTCCACTTCCATAGCAGGATGGGTTCGATTAAAGGTCTAGAGAGACAACGCGCGACGGCGACGTGTTCAATGCGAGCCCTACAAGTTGAATAATAATATAAGAAGCTAGGACTATAAGCACTGTATAGTCTGTAAGAAATAACTCCTCACACGCCACTTTAACTTTATGGATCAACTGCATAGACTGATTATATTACTTCGTATGATCAACTGTCATGTCAAAAGTACGGTCCACCTTAAGGACTAAAACCGTACTTTTGACATCAAATTTGACTCAAAGAGTTAGCGGACCCCCTCCGGTCTGCCAAAGGGACCTAAAAATCGACAATGCGCATTTGCTCCAGGTCAAGTGATTACCGCCGCCCAAGAACATTTGCAACGAGGAACCGCCAATGCGTTGCCAGCCTTTGTTGGTCCGCCTCTTGAATAACCCCATGTTGTAATCTAGTGTGAACACCGCCGAAGGGAGTTGTATCCACAGTTTGCACGTGCGTTGAAAAAAGAACCTCGCACAACGGGCGGGACGTCATGACGTCGCGCTTTGTTTCTATCCGGGTCTTAACTTTTCCATCGTAGGTCGGCTTCGAGTTAGTTCGATTGCGCGCAGTAATTGCTTGTATGCTCAAGGTAAATGTTTGTGCGACTCCAGGCATTGTATTCACGCTACAGATCATGCGAGCCTTGTTAGCGCTAAGTGAACGTATAAATACACCCTCCGTATGTTTAAACCACCCTTAAAAGATACATGTATGCTATCGCAGACTTTATTTTATAAGCACTATCATATTTCCCCTTCACAAAAGGTCATCGGCTACGACTGCCACCTCCCACCTGACATGGAATTTCATTTAAAGAAGCACAATAACCCTCGCCTGCTAATTTTCTACACCTATAAGTCATGTTTATGGCACGGCGACATTTTTGCGCGTAAAGTTCCCCCATAAAACTGATTTATTTTGGACTTTGCATAGCTCTATACGGGATTGTGAACCGCTCATATATTTCATATCCAAATATATGTTCTTTATCTTTACACGCATAGTTCTAGTTTTATTGTTATTACTATGTTATTACTCCATATACAAGTAAAATTGTGGATTAGGTACATCAAACTACGGCTTGGATAATCCGCAAAGATCTAAGCTAAGTAAATTAAAATAAACACGCGTATACGAGTATACCTAATTGTAGTTAATTAAAGTGTAGCCTACCCTAACAGTCTATTAAGTTCTGAATATGTTGGATACTGGATACATGCGATTAAGACAAAGCTTGATTACTTTAAGCAAATATTTTACAGGCATTTACTTTTACTTCATCTCTACATAGTATAAAATAAAGTCGCTTCCCGCGTCTGTATGTATGTATGTATGAACGCGTAGATCTTTTAAACTACGCAACGGATTTTAATGCGGTTTTCACCAATAGATAGAGTGATTCAAGAGGAAGGTTTATAGCTATAGTTTAATTCTCAAAAAATTAGAGATT
This sequence comes from Maniola hyperantus, assembly GCF_902806685.2. Lineage (NCBI taxonomy): Eukaryota > Metazoa > Arthropoda > Insecta > Lepidoptera > Nymphalidae > Maniola > Maniola hyperantus. Next base: position 12,154,841 of record NC_048541.1, read on the forward strand.
CCTAGAGAAATTGAAGTAATGTGAATTAGGTCGGGAAAAAATCCTCTCATTTGAGAGTTTCCGAGGCAATGACACCTCAATGACACCACATTAGTATCTACGTTGCACCCATGCGAAGCCGGGGCGGGTCGCTAGTATACATTTTACCTATGAATCCGATCCCCATAATGGAACTAGATCGGGCATAGAATGCGTCAACAAATCATATACCCAGACAGGGTTTGGATTGGATTACAAGGAAAAAGAAATCATAGTCAAAACAAACTTGCGGGCGTATTATTTTAGATGAGTCAAAAAATATGGGCTCAGGTACTTGGGGTGAGCTGAACTATAAGGCGTCTGATCTAAGTCGTTGGGTAAGAGTAGTGACTGCCCTCTGCCCCGAAGGGGCATAGGATTTAATAATGAGTTAGCACTTGAAAAAGATAATTGGGATGATACCTATGTCAAAAATAAATTATTTCTTAGGAATTATTAAATAGAGGCTCTTCCAAAATTCGAAAAATCCGCGTCCGCTGTTAGTTTTAAGTTTGCTAACCATTTTAAATTATCGATTTTACTAAAAAAGTACGTCAAGTTAGGTCAAACGTTTATGACGTCACATCTATATATTTCATACAAACTCCAAGCTCTCTTACTAAGCGAGCTTTTGACGTTTGATAAAAAGTCGCTGATTTGACTAGTAGTCATCATCCCTGTTGTCTTTTTATGAAGGCTCATTTATGGTATTTTATTGGATAAGCTTTTCATACGATTAGCCATCTGTAACGTTTCCATTTTGTTTATTACAGGAACAATCGCACAAATCGTACCGTCCGCTGACGGTGCTGACGTTCCGATGGAACTACGCAGTGCACGGCCTGCAGCCAGCCGGCTACCACCTCGTCAACTTGCTGCTACACGCTCTAGTCTCACTACTCTACTACAGGTAAGCTTTTCCCTCTTCCCTTATACCTTGACAGTTAAATGTTCTTAGGCACAACCAGGTGGAGCCCAGGCGCAGCATCTTTTTGATATTCAGAATGAAAAGGGTTTAGGCCATAGTCGCCCATGCCGGCTAAGTGCGAATTGGCAGACTTCACACACCTCTGAGAACATATAGAGCAAAATCCCGATAGAGGCAGACCTGACTTATTTTCTGAGTAACAAAATGTGTGCCATAGAGCTGTAATATTTGTACCTAAGTACCTACCTTTAACTTTCGCATATTTGCTAGCTTGAGCCAATATAAAGATATCAGCTGCTAAAGGAACGTAAAAACATTACTCACTTTTCTTAAAGTCGAGTGTTGATTTTTATAATAATATGATACTCAAGGAACTATTTCAATAGATTTTGTAAGCTGCCAGAACAATCGTAGAGGCCAAACCTCTGCCAGATACAATTTAAAGGTCCAAGACTCCAGAGTAGGTTCATACCTAATAGGTGGCTGACACTAAATAATATAACCTAAAAGTTATACCAGCAGACTTATTCACAAGATAATTGTATAATTCAAAATATCCTGTACCTACTGCCTCAATTGTAAAATCGTGATACAGATAGCAAATATCGATGTATTTCATAATTCTGAATCGCAATTTGAATATTATTCACATCGAGTTCGGTTTGGTCAATTATTCATTCATACTGAGTACGGCCAGTTGATTTACTATATTTCAATGTAATCTGTATGTTTTTATAATTCGTGCTTTTAAAACTTTATATTTTATAAAAATATTCTGTTATGCACAATCCACTGTAGGTAGGTATGTACTATGTACCAATCTCATCAACTAGCGGATGCCCGTGACTTCGTCCGCGTGGATTTAACCAACAAACACTCGCATAATATATTAGGTATAATAAGGGTATATACAGTACGCGGCAGAAAATAGTGTACATCGGCCTTTAGAATGACATTTCGGCTTTGTAGGGCGTTGTCTCTGTTACTCATACCTATATGACGTTTTGTCGGTCTCAACGACAGAAAATTCTCTACAAATCCGCTATCCCTTCTAAAGATCGATGTACATTATTTTCTGCCGCGTACTGCAAGGTAATCTCTGCTAAATAAAAATGAAATTGCTGAAAAAAAATTTGTTTAGGCTAATACCAAGCTTCTCCAAAAAATACCGGTAGGATATTATCCTTGCGGTATTTTTTGCAAAGAATCACGCTGGTATCGTTTAGGTGACCTTAGTATCAATCATATTATGATTGATACTATATGATGAAACCAGCGTGATTTCCAGTCTTAGATAAACGATCTTGGAATACCTAACTACTAAATCATTTAAATCCGCTTTAAACCGTCTAGGTCTAAATTGTCTGTAATATGAAACAATTAAGCTTTTGTCTATCTTTAGCGAAAACTCGACACCTACATTTAAACCTAAATCCTACCGAAATAGCTTACATTAACGTAATGTTACTCTCAAACCGAAAACATTTACGAAGACAATGAAGCTGATTCTACAAAATTCGCTTTATAAATGCTTTTGTTTCATTTCTGTAACTGGCTTTCTTTTTTACAGTTCGATATAATGGTAAGGAACCCTTCGTGTGTAAGTCCAATTCGCAACTGACCGGATTTTTTTATTCGATAATAACTTTTTACTTACTGCGATCTCACCTGATTTCAAAATAAAACATTCCGGAATTAAAATAACTCAGCTATATGCTCATACTAGCAACTCGCCCCATCTTCGCACGGGTGTCACCCGTGATCACAAAATCGTGACCCTATTAGTGTAAGTCAGAAAAATTAACAGATTTTTCGACTTCAATCACAATAATTATTATATCATTATACCAATAGCTTCTTTTTGCAAAATGTTCATAAGTCTGTAACCTTCTGAGATAATCTTTTTTCTCTTGTCAATACTGACTGACTGAAAATTCGTACAATAGTTTCTGAGATTATCCCGAACAACCATAAACTCAGTGCGGTATGTAGGCAATAGTATTAGATAGATTTCAGAAATGTGTTGCGAAAAAGAAAACTCTACTTCGGTACTTCATCAAAAAATTATAATAGACAAATTGTACCAACCACCTACCGATGATTATTATTTCTTTATTGTACGGAAAATTGCCTGAATATTGGTTATACCAATAATATGATATTACGAGTAAAAGTACAAAGGCGGACTTATCCCGATAAGGGATCTCTTTTAACCAACCTTTGATATTCTGGAACGACCAATAATTATTAGATACGATGTAATAAATTTATTTAAAGGAATACACAAAAAAATATATAATAACTAGTACGTAATCTAAAGCACAATAATATGATGAAGAAGGTATAAGCCCCTTTTAGGTTAAATTGGTTGATCTGTAACGCATTCGGGCGATTTTTAATATGCTCACCATGAGGCCACCATGGATCCATCCATCCATTTATGGTCCTCCGCCTTTCTTATCCACCCATTTCCATCCACCTTTTAAGGTCGTCAGTTCAGCGGGCTGGGGGTTGTCCTACACTGCGCTTACCGTTACGCAGTCTCCACTCCAGACCACGTCTGCCCCAACAGCCGTCAATTCTGCGTCAGGCATGACTTGCCCATTGCCACTTCAGTTTGCTAATTCTCTGAGCTATGTCTGTTGCTTTGGTTCTCAGCCGAGACACCCAATACTATCACTCTAGAGCCCGCTGAGCGATTTTATTTGTGAAGGAGGCCTGGTGTTAAATTTGACGTTTCCGCTCCATCCATCATCCAACCAGCCTGCCTATGATAAACCATATTCATTGGGTAATAGAAAACGCATTGATAATTTCAATCAATTGGTTAATTAAATTGGTCCGTCTGCCCCCTGTGGAGATATCACCCTGGACTGCAATCTTACCTGGTGGTAAGTCATAATGCAGTCTATGATGGTAGCGGGTTAACGTGGAAGAGGTACGGCAGTTTTTATTAAACCCTACTTCTTTGGTTTCTACAAATAAAATACTACTCAAATGAAATACTGTGTCAATTAATGACGTACATACATGTATCATCATGATCAACCCATCACCGGCTCACTACAGAGCACAGGTCTCCTCTCAGAGTGAGAAGGGTTTTGGCCATAGTCTACCACGCTGGCCAAGTGCGGATTGGCAGACTTCACACACCTCTGAGAACATTATGGAGAACTCTCAGGCATGCAGGTTTCCTCACGATGTTTTCCTTCACCGTTAAAGCAAGTGATATTTTAATTACTTAAAAACGAACATAACTCCGAAAAGTTAGAGGTGCGTGCCCGGGGTCGAAACCACGACCTCCGATTGGAAGCCGGACGTCCTATTCACTAGGCTACCACAGCTTCCATACATACATGTATACAATATGCTAATCAGGTTTCGCAGTGGTTTGTTTCACTAGTCGTTATCCCACCTGTGAGAAGACCCCGCATGATATGTTTTATTGTTGACCTACGAGAATAAAATGAGTCTTTAATAATTAATTAAACCAATAAAGTATGTTCATTCCGAAAAAAAACAGAAGCTCTAATTAGACGTAGAATTCAGTAAAAGTCGAGATCAACTTACGTAAGACGTCCAAATATCTACGAGGAATCTTTTTTCGGCTTTTGATTGTCTCGTTAGATAAAACTCGGACGGTTGCCCTTAGTCTCTTTGATAAATTACGCTTTGTATTGCAAACAATTGAATAGGTCTACTGCTAGTTAAAGCCTGACCAGAAAAATAAAATAGCTCGCCATATTGCGGAAAACCCGTGGAACTAATTTGAGACTAATGTTCTAGTTTTCTAGGATAACAGGCAGCAGCACCTGTAGGGTATACAGTGCGACAAGGCTCTTTTGGCGCGTGGCGAAAATCGAAACTAACGTCGTCGTCAAGCGTTCCCTTTGTTTTTGTTTGAATAGTCAAAGCCTTTGTTCTCCAACAGTGCCCCCCTGTCAATGTCATTCAAGTGCCAAGAGAGCCTTGTCGCAATGTAGCGTCAATGACGTCGCTGAAACAAACAAAATGACAGTATTTCCTTTGGATTTCCCATTTTCCTAATCGTTTTTTGTAAAAATAATGGACATGTACAAATACGCTAGATAAGGTGTATCACACAAAATGACAGTTATTTTTTGTGACGATTTAAAGTGTCCCACCGAGCGTTTAAAATCAAAATTGTTACTTTGTATAAGATGGTCTTTGTGTTGGCAGTTGACACAATGTTGATCACTAACATTTAGAATGAGAATGAATTAAAGAATGGAACAATTTATTTGTTTGAATATGGGATGATAAGGTGTTTACAATACAGAGTTAAAACAACATATCCAGTCAGGAAACCCTGACACACAATTTTTTTGACAAAGTAGGTAGGCTGTCGCTCGCTGCGCTATCACCAGAATGAACTACACCAGCACGCGGGATGATTCGCTAACATAGGGTGAGATCTATAGAGCGGACTCTGACTTTGCTTAGACTTAAGATCGAGTTAAAAGTGTTAGTGTCTAGCACTGAATGAGAGCCACCGAGTTCATTTGACATTGGTTGGTTCTACATTGCTGCTTTACTAAGTCATATCAAAATATGTTTTTATAGAAAACCTCAATGGATTAAAAATAAATATCAAATGGGCTCGGTGGCTATCATTCAATGTGACACTGAGTTAGCGAATCAGTAAGCTGAGTGAACTATACCTCCAATGGCGGCACAGCGTCATAAAAATGAAAATGTGTTGCTGATGTTTTTTTACATTATTCCTTGAAGTACGAGGATGGTTCTTACGGAGAGAAAAAATTAAAAAATTTGAATCGACTGTTAGGCGGTACGAAATTCGCTGGGGCAGCTAGTCAATATTAAAGAACAATCACACCTGCGCCATTAACCCTTAATTGTTAATTGGATCGGGGAACTTTTAATAGTTAGAAGTCAATAATCCAGCCTTTCGGGCTGCGGTTGAAGTCGCCTGTTCAATTATTGAGCTCATTCTCATTTAAAACGCTGCTTCGCTATGTTTATCGTACGCCTCCAGTAGGTATCTTCAGGAAGGTATAATTGAAGCTGAATACGGATATTTAGCTTCATTAGGTAAAATTTATCGTCTGTCTCCAGTACACTGCCTCATTTTCATCTATTTAGCTTCATTAGGTACAATTCTTAGGTACTAGCTGATGCCTACGACTTAATCCACGTGAACTTACGTTTTAAGAATCCCATGGGAAGTTTTCATTTTCCAAATAAAAAGTAGCTTTTGTCATTTTCCGGGTCTTTCCAGGACTTAATTGAATCAGAGAACTTTTAATATGAGCCTCAATAGCTCAACAGGTAGAGGACTGAAAACTGAAAAGTTGACGGTTCAAACCCCGCCCGTTGCACTATTGTCGTACCTACTCCTAGCACAAGCTTGATGCTTAGTTGGAGAGGAAAGGGGAATATTTAACATGGAAAAAATAGAAGTCAATAATCCAGCCGTTCGGGCCGCGGTTGAAGTCGCCTGTTCAATTATTCAGCGCATTCTCCGTTAAAGCGCTGCTTCGCTATGATTGTCGTCTGCATCCAGTACACAGCCTCATTTTCATCTATTATCCGTATTTAGCTTCATTAGTTACTAGCCGATAGGAATTCTTAAAAATCCCATGGGAGTTCTTTATTTTCCAAATAAAAAGTAGCCTATGTTATTTCCCAGGTCTTTCATGGTATTCATTGAATTGGAGAACTTTTACTTTTTATTTGTGCACAGCTTCATTTTCTTCAACCCACCTATTATCCGTATTTAGCTTCGTTAGGTAAGTACGACTTATTTTTCTCAGATTTCTAGGTAAAGCGTTATGGCGTTTTATAAAAAGCCGATCAATTATTATAGTGCGAGTCGGACTCGCTCGCACACGAAGGCGTCCGTACCAGGTACTTTTAATATTTTAAACAAAATATTAAATATTTTGTTTAATTTACATGACAGCCATTTTGAATTTTTTATTCTTTTTTGTTATGGCGGCGATAGAAATACACATCTGCCAAAAATTTCAACACACTACCTATTACTAACGGTTCAGGAGATATAGCCCGCTAAGACACACAGACAGGCAGACAGACGGACGGACAACGGAGACTTAGTAGGTAATAGGATCCCGTTGGCATCCTTCTGGTACGGAACCCTAAAAACTTGAAGCGCTCTTATTACTTTAGCGATTATTAGCGGTACAATTGTACTAAATTGTACATGAATAGAAATTAAATCGTTATTTTCTTTTATATTTTACTTGTGTAAATTTTCATTACTGTTGCTTTCTACATAACTTGTCTAAACACCACGTAATAACAAGATAAGTCTGAGAAGATAAGTATTTCGCGGATTTTTCATCAATAGATCGTTTCAAAAATCACGAGTGTGATATATTACGATATGATATGATATGTTATATATACTGAATACTGATTGTATTTGTGCTGCTCGTCCTAAATGTAAGAAACAGTGGTTATGCTAAACCCTTATCCATACTAATATTATAAATGCAAAAGTGTATCTGTCTGTCTGTCTGTCTGTCTGTCTGTCTGTCTAATAGCCATTCACGGTTCAACAGTTTAAACTATTTTGATGAAATTTGGCACAGAGTTAGCTTACATCCTGGAGGAGGATATAGGCTACTTTTATCCCTTAAAATCAAAGAGTGCCCACGAGATTTTTAAAAA